>NC_140086.1:69751723-70996967 GCF_964237585.1 Gallinula chloropus
TATATCTTATATATACTTATATATACATATATATATACTTATATATATATATATATCTTATATATACTTATACTGAGGCTTTTACGGAAATAAGGGGGCAGCTTGGAGTATTCATGTTTGTTTTACCTATTTTGGGGGCAGCTGGAGCTTCGGTCTTATGGCTGTGCCAAAAAGGAAAAAGAAGATTTTGCTAAGTCACTATGTTCCAACTCTGTTCTCTGCTTCCAGTTGCATTCATTTTTTGTATTACTTCTTTTTCCCCTCCATGGTGCAATGGTCTCTACTTCCCATGGGTGCCTGCAGGGTTTGCTGTGAAGAAAGCTGTTTTCCCTTTTGTTTCTACTTTCTGTTTTCTAACTCCTGTGCCCTGAGCTGTGCAAAGAATGTCCTATGGCCAAACTAGGATCAGGTCCATAGTTGACTGCATCATGCTCTCCCTTGACTTTGTTGTGTATTTGGCCCACTTTTCACGAGGAAGGAGCTACTGACTTACAGCGGATCAGATGTTGGACTTGCAGTGATGTGAGAATGATTTTACACCAGGAGAAGTGAGATCAGATCATCGTTAATTGCCTCTAGTAATTCTGCAGTCCACATACTTAACTTAAAACACTTCTTTTGGCTAAATGATGCCACTTGTTTCATGCATCTTCAGCCCATCAGTCGCCAGTTCTTCTAATGTTTTTCTGTCAGCTCGCATTTTCTCTCCATCATTTTCCTCCTGTTTCCTAATCACAGATTTAGGCACAATTCTCATTGTCCTTGACAACCTTGGACCAATGAACAATTTCACAAGATGAGAATCAATTGCAGTATCATTTTATGCTTCCACATTCAGAAGTATATTTTGAGATAAATGCAAATTCTTATTACTCTGTTGTGTTAAAATATCTGACAGCACCTTAACATTTTACATAATTGTACCTTTTTAGTATTTTCTGGCCTAAATCCAATTAATAAACAGAATATTAGGAAAAAATAGAAAATTATCCAGTCCTTTACAACAGAACAAATTATTCCTAGCCCTGATTGCAGATTCTTTTCCCACTGGATTTCACATCCTGCTTTCAAAATAATTGAACAACAGCATGAAAGAAAATGTTACTTAGCAGGACAAGTGAAGTGAAAACACGAAACAGAATAAAAATATCTCAATGGAAAATACATATTACTTATCAGCTACAGGCTTGCATTGTGTCCACTGCATGGACAGTCACTTCTGATTATATTTGAAAAAAGATAGCTACCTGTGAATTCATAAAATTCCGCTGTATTAAGCCCAGTTTACCCTTGTGCTTATAAATCTGACCCATAATCGAATTTACAGCCACTCCTATATTTAAATTCATGCATGGTCTGACAGATTTGATAATCTAAGTTACCATAATTAATTTCTCCCTTCAGAAAATAATGCATGAAGCATCAGATTCCTGGAATTGACCTAAAAAGTTTAAATTAAGTCTCATGTAAAGGCTGTCAGGAAAAACATGCCTTTTTATTTTTAAACTGACGTGTGGAATATGTGTTACTATTTCTGGTGTGTGATAACAAGAACAGACAGGATGTAGTCCTGTAGTAGGGAAATGGGAGGCAAATGCTCGAGTTACTTTGTTTTTAATAATAAGAAATTACATTTATTATCTGAAATTGTTAAATGTTGAGTACACAGGGAATTTTCCAAATGAATTGAATTAGTGTATATAAATTTTTTTGTGTTATTTGATTATGCTTACAAGGAAGGAATAAATTCTTTCTGTGAATAATTTGAATATTCTCCATATTTGCTTCCAACAAAAATGAAAATTGGGTTTGTTTTCCACCTGACATATCAAATTCCATCAGTATTTCAACATTTCCATTGTGAGACCCATTCCAACAATTTCATCTCCTTCAGAAGGTTTTTATTGGCCCTCAATACCAATGATTTTCACCAGTGATTCCTCAGCACAAACATGCCTCAGGCAGATGATGCCAAAGTCCACTGTCCCTTGAGACAGGGGCTCTCATGGAAATTCAGACCTCCAACTATGTCCCAGACTTCTTCCACTGTGGCCCTGAGCTGGTGACCTCTTCCAATCCCAGGGTGGGACCAGCAGCCCCCAGCAGCAGTGGAAACTCACAGATTTGCTTCTGGCAAGACCAGCTGGGTTAGTCTGAACAATTTAAATGCCTCTTCCCTCTGGTGAGGTAGAGTCCGCTCCTATGGACTTTTCCACCTGGCTATAGCAACCTCTGATAGGGAGGCACTGCTACAGAGTGGGGATTAGAGAAGAGCAGCTTCCTCCTTCTCTGGCTAAGAGGAGTCTAAAGATGAAGGTTTTCTGTGAATGAGTGAGTGAGTGCACATTGGCACAGTGAGCTTGTGCAGACTTCTGGATCAGATGGAATATACTCCAAGCTCCTGAGGCTCCTGAGTCTTCCCTTTGAGATTTTGACATCTAGATTCAGAGATGGTAAGCAGCAGGAAGTTCAACACAACTTCAAAATCACCATAGATAAACCATAATCAGAATTTCCTCTACAGAATTTGATAATTAATAAAAGTAATAGTAATAAACAAGGTAGGTTCGGTATCTCCTTTCTTTGGGAAAATCAGTGGTGGGAAAACATCAAAAGCTCCCAAGAACATGCAACACCTCAGACTTGGATTGCGTAAAGTGATCTGGAAGAATGTTTTGTAGAGTTTCTGAATGTATACAAGAAAGCTATTACAAAGAGGAGGGGAAAGTCATAGGGAAGCAATAGTGAAAAACTGATTTGAAGGTTTTCTGAAAGAGCAATTTTTCTGTGAAGTTTCCAAGCCTTTCCTTTTACCATAGGGAAAGTATTAATGGTATCAATAGAAGAAGTAGCATTTGAGGTTAAGATCTTTTACCAATTCAGAATAGATTCAGGAAAAAAAAAAAAAAGAGGAAAAAATAGGTAATAAAAATGCAGCAGCTCTACTACTACAGAGCTTGTGGAGAGCCCTAGAATTTTCTGGTATGAATTTGTCAACAGGTTATTGTTTTATGCAGAAACCCATAATATACTGTGCTGGTCTGTTGGAACATGGTTGTGGTAAGAAACATTTCTTTGTTAAAATCCGTGGCTCAGAGTGATTGATGGACAGCATGGGTGCCAGAGATAAAGGAGATTTAAAAAAATGCCCACCAGTAGTGAAACTGTGGAGAGCAGCACTTCACTCTGTATCTGTAAGTAGGGGTTGTGAGGAAGAAAGCAGGTGGAGGTAGCTCTATTTCTGATAATAGCAGATTCTGAAGCAGCATTCTCTTTTTTTTCATGCTTTACAGATATCCCAGACAGAGGAGACTGACGATGAAACTGTATTGCAAAAAATCTCAGTATTGTGGTGTTCCATCTGAGAATTTATGAATAACTATATAGAGAGATGCATTTTAGCAGAGGTTACATAAAGGAGACAAAAACATAGAGGACTGATATAAGACTGAAGAGCTAGGCTTGAAATTTTGAGTATCTGTACCTTGAATAAGAAAACAGACCTTGAAAAGAGGAGGCACAGAATTAAGCTATGATTAAAGCAAACAGAATTTACCAAGCAAAAGAAGTAATGTAATACAAGCCTTTAATTTGTATATGGTGCACAGTCTAGACATGACAGAAAATCCAAAACATTAAAGGAATAGAGGGGTTAGCTAGAAAGGCATGAAAAGCTCAAAGAGCAAGTTCACAAATAAATACCACAGGAACAACACAAGCTGAAAGCAAATGGGACGTTTCTTATTCCTAACTGCCATACAGGACACCAATTAATGAGCTGTCAGAAACAGTTACTTTCCAACTGAAAGAAAAGCCATGGGTAGCAGAAGGTAAGGAAGTGAAATTCAAGGCTTAAGGAAAGAGAATTGCCCCCACTAAGTGATTTTGTTTTCTTAACCTGTGGGTAAATTAAGTTGCAAAAGTACAGATTTTAATAGTACGAGGGAAAATTAATATGCCTTCCTGTAATAAAAAGAATTGATCCTTCAACCAATACCTAATCTAGGTCTGAGCAAGATACCCAGATGCCCTGTAATGTCTTTGTACAGCAACAAACTACTTT
The DNA here is from genome assembly GCF_964237585.1 of Gallinula chloropus. Lineage (NCBI taxonomy): Eukaryota > Metazoa > Chordata > Aves > Gruiformes > Rallidae > Gallinula > Gallinula chloropus. The sequence continues at coordinate 69,755,787 of NC_140086.1, forward strand.
TTTTCTTTTTTATTCTTTTTTCTTTTTTCTTTTTCTTTTTCTTTTTCTTTTTTTTTTTCTTTTTTTATTGGCAATAAAGCAGCTTAAGGCCTGTGAAGCTGAGTTGGTTTGATATGGGCTGGTGGTCTTTGACATAGGCTAGAGATAATTGCTGAAGTTGGGGTAGGGATGCTCCTGCTTCCTCAAGTGTGAGGCCCAAGGGCTGGGCAGCAGGAAGCACAAACCAAGGCCAGGAGGTGAGCAAGGTCATTGCAAGGGAAACTTTCACAGCTTCTGCCACCTTCTCATTAGTAACTTTGCCTGGATCGTTCTGGGCCTATGGACACAACCAGGGCTTCTTTTCCCCTCCTGCACATCCATGCCATGCTTCCTTTTCCCTCAGACTTTCAGAGGGATGGGGGATGTAGAAAGAGAGGGGGTGTTTATAGCGGCTTCAGTGTACAGACAATGGCATAAAGGCCTTAGAGAAGACAGACCTCCTTAGTGAGAGTCGCTGTTTTCTTTTGCATAATCAGCGTTATTTACACCTTCTAATGCTGTTTTCTAAGTGCTTTACAAATAAATGTATTAATCAGCAATAGGATTCTATAAAAGGTGGAATAATGTCATGAAATCTATGAAGAATTCAAAGCAGTGCAAAATACTTTTTCATACATCCTGAAATCAAGCTTCAGGTCCACCACAGAAGGATTCAGTATGGGAACAATAGCAAGACAGGAGCGAAAGTGTGTATGGATGTCAGCTACCTAGTGCTAGTCTAAATCTTCCATCCTGTGTTGCTGCCAGAGGATGGAGCGGATTCCTAAGCTGGCATGGGAGTACCACACTGGTTTGAAGAACATGCAGTTGTCTCAGATGAGGACAGAAGTGACATTCCTCATGCAGTGACCTGTACCCAGGAGGGGTGCAGGCCAAAGGCCTTCCAGTTACAAATAGGTTGGTGGAAACACAGAATCACAAGGTTGGAAAAGACCTTTGAAGATCATCAAGTCCAACTAGCAGGCTTGTCCTGCAGCCTGCCTATGTTATCAGACATGAGCCAGTCCTGTGGTCAGTGTTAACAGTGAGTCAATGAAGGTTTCAGTCATGGAGCTGAGGAGCCCAGAGGCAGCTCATCCTCCACTGGGAGGCAATGCTGCTGAAGAGTTATTTGTAGCAAACAAGAGCAGTCAGACCCAGTGTTGTGGTGAGCAGAACGTACAAGGCCTGGGTCCAGCTTTCAGGTTATTAACCTTAAGCATGGCTCTAGTTAAAAATTCTGTGCTGATTTAATTTAGAGAATGCCAGAACTGCCCAGCAAACTTGCATGACTGCCTTGAAAAAAGCCTGAAATCTTGTTAGGCTGATTGAGGAAGACGGATAGATCAAGGCAGAAAGTAGGTCTCCCATTGAATAGAGTAGTACATGCCTAGGATATTGACCTAAAATAACAAGCTATCTGCATAATAAATGCAATCCAATCTCCAGTTCTGACTCATATTTAGCATAGTTGCAACTTCAGGCATTTTTAAGAGCTCTTTTTCTCATTTGGATTCTCACTGCTGAACGAAGGGTGAGGTCCCACTTTCCTCAAGGTCCCTTTGCCTTGTTCCAGGATGAAAAATAATGGGCACAAACTAAAACACATGAAAATCCTCCCAAACATCAGAAGACACTTTTTTTTTAATTTTCATGTGACTCTGGTTGAACACTGGAATGAGGTACCCAAAGAATCTGTGGACATACTCGAAAGCCATCTGGACACAGTCCTGGGAAATCTGCTCTAGGTGGACCTCCTTGAGCAGGAGTCTTGGACTAGATGACCTCCAGAAAAAATTTTTTACTGAAAGAGTTGTCAGGGCCTGGAACAGGCTGCCCAGGGAGGTGGTTGAGTCACCATCCCTGGATGTGTTCAAAAAAAGGGTTGATGAGGTACTTAGGGATATGGTTTAGCAGAGGATGGGAATGGTTGGACTTGATGATCTTCAAAGGTCTCTTCCAACCCTGTGATTCTGTGATTCTGTGATTCATAAGACCTTTCTAAGCTCAACCATTCTGTGATTCTGTTTTGGTGGTTTTTTTTTCCTTGGGGCCTTCTTTTCTAGTTGGCTGTTTATGTACATGAAGCTTGTAGAAATGTTTTTTTTCAAGTCTGTCTACATTTCTGTCAAGTTTGATTGCTACTCGTTGGTCCATTCAAAAGAAAAAAATCACAAGAGGTTCCTGTGGAGGAGACACCCATGACAGAGTGTGATTATATGAAGTGACAACCTTTAGGGAACCAGAGTAATAGGCAAACAAAGAGTCTGCTTTAACACAAACAATGTCTGCAGTCCTGATTTCCTCCTTATGCCCTTGTCTTGTCACCTCTCTCTTACATGAGTCAGAAAGCCTGAGGTCAAGTTAGAAATGGAGCACATACCTCTAGAGTCCATCACTTTATCTAAGCTGGGAGAAGTGCTTCTTACACCACTGCTGTGCCACTGCTATGAGTCATGGTTTGTTTTTTTTTCAAATAAATTTTATTCAGGCTCCAGATAATTATCTTATAGCTGCAACTGTTTTATCTTTCAAAATGACGATTCAAGCATTTTGTAACCCACATATATATTTTCCCCAAACTACCTCAGTTCCTTCAGTTTATACACTTCAGTCAAGTGTAAAATTAAACAAAACCAGGAAGAAAATTATGCTCAAAGTAAGAAAAACACATCTGGAAAAATAAATCATTGTATTGTTTTAATGTATTGTATTCAAAGGCTGAGAAGTGGAAAATACAAATCACATTCCATTTTGTGAAAGCTCCACTGCAGGCAGAGGTGAAACTAATAAGGCTGGCAAATCTTTATGATAAATATTTAATAAAACTTCATAGGTGTATGATTTACTGCATTATCATTACTTGAAGAAAGGAAATACCTAAGACCCTATGCTTGCAAAGTTTATGTGTTTCCCTTCATATTGCAATCCAGGAGTCTCCCCACTGGTCACAGTCATGTGGATGCAGAACTGAATTTTCCTCTAGATTTTGTTGGCTGTAAACAATACCTGACCAGTACTTCCTAATCTAAAGTGTTGAAAAATTACTTAAACTTCCCCAAATTAGAAAGAAAAAAAAAACAACTTTGAAGAGAATAGATGCTTTTGGGAATGGGAGGAAATTTCTTGGTGGAGTGGGCAGCTCATTTGTATGTCTTGAATCTCATTGCTCCTCGCAGAGCAGTCAGAGTTCATGGAGTCAGCACAGGGCCTCATTCCTATTTTAATAGATCTTCCTCATGAACTAGAGTGTCATTTGCTTAGGTAACATCACTTTATTCATTTGATGTCTATAAACCTATATGCTTTTGTGCATGTAATTAAATAAATCAGGGAGTGTATTTATTAAAAAAACCCTACAAGCTGCTATATCTCTAAGTAAAGATGTTAGAAGTTGCTGTTTTAAGCTTCATTAAGATTTTTATGAGAAAGAAAAGTGCTTCTGGCATTATACAGTTCCATAGAAAAACTTTGATATGCATGTTAGCATCAATTTATGGGTAGGGTTTAGGTGTCTGTATACTTAAAGGAATATTTCATATGCTCTTTTGGAGAGGAGAGTCTATTTAAAAAACTAACAGGGAATTTTGCATGTAAGAAAAGATTATTTGATACCTTTGCAAGACAGTCAGGCTAAAAGAGACAGCTCTCAGTAGTGATTAAGCACATGAATTTGCCAAAAGTTCAGTGATTCATGAGAATGTCTTGTATTGCTTTTTTACCATGCCATTCATTTCCATGGATCGATTTATTGATGGTTTTCAGCCCATTAATAACTACATTTGAAAACTGCTGCCTTGTGTGTATTCACATCGTAAGTCTTAAGTAGGGCTGATCTTCCACAAAAAATCATCCTCTAGTTACTTCCCAGCATGATAGATTTGTCACACTCCTGAATAGCCAGGATGCTGTAGGGAAAGTAAAAAAAAAAGCTATAGAAAAAGAATAAATGCAACTTATTGCTTTTTTTATCACAATCTTGATGGGGAACAAGACTCTGTATTCTGCTACAACCTTGAGATACTGTGAGAAAAAATATGGGAACTATAAAAAAAATTCAATGTGACATTTTCTCCCAACTTCCATAGTAAGTATACTGGTTGTGCAGTAAATATATTGGTTTTGGAATAGATACCTGGTACAACAATACGTACAGTACTCACCAGGTGGTAAAGAAAAGCCTATTTTTGTCCTACAGAATGGCAAAACTCTTCAAGAATAGTTCATCTATCTGTAAATATGACCCAGAAAGGCCTACCAAGCAAGGTCAGTACATCCTAAAATTATTTGCTAAAATAATTCAGCCTTGGGAAGGCTAAGATCTTGACAATTAGTTTAATGAGCACATCAGGTGTCTTTGCCCAAGCTTTTCAAAACAGCTTGGGATGGCACAGGGCATAAGTGTGAAGCAAGTCCTTTCCCCATTTTTAACTGGGAGACCCCAGCACCCCTACCCTATTCCAGACAGTTCTGCATGCTCTATTGAAACTATGAAGGAAACAGAAAAATAAATCCTTCAGAAAGTTCTGTTGGTTTAAAATTTTGAAAACCCAGGGCTGGGTTTTTAAGAAAGTACCAAATTAGTTGGACTCTTAACTACTCTTTTCCCCTTTTTTTTCCCTGAGTTTCTATTAGAAATTGTGTACCTTTTGCTCCCGTATGGATTTTGCTTCAGCTGTTAAAACTCGCATCTTAAGCTTAAGAGTAAATGTCAGTCTATGCTGGCATTTGTGACAAGGCAGCAGGTTTGGAACAATGATCCATAAAGTTCCTTTCAGCCTTCTTTTCCTATTTTAAAGCAAACTTTCCCCAAGAATTATGATGAACAAGTGGAGGGCTGCATTCAGCAGCAGGGAATCACTAATGACCATTTCTGTCCTCACCAGTAAATAGCACAGCAGTTAATGGAAATTACTTTTGAGTATTTCTCAAGGCAGCTGAATGAAGAAAACAGCCAAAGACACGTTTAAATCTCCTCTCCCTTAATTAACATGCATCTGGCAAACATATAACGCTGTAAATACCATATTATCTCTGATACTGTAAATGAAGAACAGTGAGTGGATTGATACTGATACAGATAGAGAGATAAATTAGTTTCATAGATCGTCTCCTGGTGTTTGTCAATCCCAGCCACCATAATTGCAACTACATTTGAATACTTGGCAGCATGCAAATCACAATTTAAAGTAAATAGTTTAAAATACATGTGCCTGAAGAAACTATTCAAACAGCGTATTCCAAGAGAGACAGAGAGATTTGATGCAGCCATCAAAAATTGATTTGATTTAAAAATTGGGTTAAAAAAAAATACTGTAGGAAAAACAGTAAGATACTGCCCCAAAGTTTTTGTTCCCCTTTGCTCTTTTAATATGCCTTTTTTTCTTTTTCTTTTTCTTTTTTTTTCTTTTATTTCTTTTTCTTCTTTTTTGACTTTTTTTTGTTTCAAACTATTCTCTTCTTTCTGTAAAAGCGGATACTATCCTCAGTAATTTCAGAGAAAATGAATCCTTTACAGCTTTTTTTCATTGAGCACCTGTAAAACTGACACCTCCAAAATCACTAGTCACTTCTGGAAACACGGGCCCGTGACTGCTTAACATAAAAGACCTTCAGACATGACCTTCAATGCAGTGTAAAACTGCATTGATTTTCCAGTCCAACATTGCTGAAATGCCCTGGGCTTTAAGAGAATTAAGTATGCCACAAAGTAAAGCTGGGATGGTGCCATTTTTGGAATAGTGTATGCCAGGTTTTAGTTCAGGCATGTTGTGGGGAACTGAGCTGGAACCTTACTGCTGGTATGGGACTCACAGCAGTATGACAAGCTACTGTGTGGTCAGAAAAGTTCAGAGAAAATGAAGGACTTGGCTTGAAAAAGTACTGAGCATTCCAAAATCAGATGAAAGGTTGCCTATAGATGGGTGTAGATGGACATTGCACTGACTGAGGAACTAAAAATTCTGAGATGGGACTAAAGAACAGGTCTATAGGTAACTCTGATCAAAATGCACTGTTTAGGAGAAGGAACAGACAGCTTACATGTAAGTAATTTTTAAAAGTTGTGTGCAGTTTATGAACCAGAAAGTAAGTAGTTGGCTTCCATTGGATGGTTGCTTAAAAAATAATTCTCTTGTGTCTACAAAACTATTCTGGGCAGAGAAGTCCTTCTACCCTTTATGTATGCATAGTGTCCATCAAAATGAAAACAAGATCCCCACACCTTGATGTGGGACTGAGTGTAGGTCTGAAGAACATGTTGGTAGGTACAAGGTGACTGAGACACTGCGAAGGCTCTGAGACCTGCTCCCAGGGCTCTGTCCTGGAATTCCCAGCAGTGCTTTCCTGTGTCTACAGATCCTGCAGAAATCCACCGACTTCCCCTTTCTACTGCCCTGATGCAAATACCTTGCTATTCACGTACAAGTGACGCTGACATACTGATGACACAACAGTTGACTCCAAAGGCCCAGCATGGCCAAATAATTTCTTGGGGCATAGTGGCACTGGACACGTGTATGAAATGTCTTTAGGTGCTTGTGTCTGTAGGGCTAGCAGTACCACTGTATTTGCCCATCTGCACTAACGCACCCTGATGATGCGCTGTTTTCTTCTATCTTACACTACCTACAACTCCTTTGTGCCCTGTGCTGGGATTTTTTTTTCCCTTCTTCTGAATATAGAAGCTAGAGCTTAAGTCATCTTGGTTCAAATAAAAGTCTCTTAGCCTACCTTTTCCTCCAGTTGATGTCAGAACCTGTGTATGCCATTTCTTTGCACAGGATTTGTGATGCATTCACTTTTAAGTATGGAATCAAGCTGTGACAGATCAAGAAATCCTCTTGGAAAAGGAAAGGCCTCTGGGGCAATTGGTGTGACTCTTTGACCCATAACTGAAGACCCTGTGGCCCTTGATGTTCCTAGATCTTTAATAGCCTTCCTGGATTGTTTCCCTAAATTCACATGAGAGTTTGGATTGCTAAGGAAGAAGCCAGGCGCTTAACAGTCTGCAGGTCAGTACTTTTTGAACTTCCAGAGTTCTGACTGGCATGCTGTAGGTGAGGTAGGATGTAAGATCTTACAGCAATCCTCTCCACACAGTCTTCAGGGAAAACAAATAAGCAAAAGGATGAGATGAATACAATTAAAAAAAAATCTCCTGTCCAAAATACAAGCTACCTGGACATGCTCCTTTAGAAACACCTCACTTAAGGAAGCTGCTAAGCAGCAGTGACAGAAATATTGGTAGTGTGGGAACTATCACAGTGCCCTTGTCACCATAGGGCTTAGCTACATCTTCCCACTGCTGGAAAAGCACATTTCTGACAGATCACTTTGCCTTTCCTGCATTAAGCAGGATAAGTGTACCACCCCGCCCCCCCCACACTGAGACCACATAATTGTCACAGAGTAATTCTGAGTGGAGCCCAGAAAGTGGAAAACAGAATTTCTATCTAAAAAGCAATGGACTGACACTGTTTTCAGGATTTCTTTTGTTCCTAGTTTACTTGAAAGTCTAATTTGCATTGTTTTTAACTCTGTTGACTAGAGGGACTTCATCATGCTCCTGTTTTCTCCTTTTAAACATTTTCTATAGCTCTTAGTTTATAACTTATTTATATTCATTTCGTTCTGGTCATAGAAGTACACTGCTTCACTTAAAGACTTACTTTTACTAAGTAAATGCTTATTTCATAAATATTAAACACAGGAATAAACAGTTTTCTCATCAAAATCTTATTATGAGGACTATGTTTAGAGTTTACCCCATGTTTATACACATATTAAAATAATGAAACACAGTCAGAACACTTTGAGTAGTTATGGATATAATCCCTCTGTTCCATTTTTTAAATAGTTATGCATACATATATAAAGTGAATATAATTTTGTACCTGCTTTTCCCCCTTGCTAGGTTGCTTTTTTGGCAGTGTGGATATTTTTCCACTTTTTTCTACTATGCATTTTGAATATAATGTGAAGTAGTTCCAGTCATCTCTCAGATGTTTCTGTTTATATTTTTTCTCCTGACTGATTTGGTTCATAAATTATTTTCAGCATTTCTAAGTTGTCCCTGTTAAAGTACCAAGTCTGATTACACAGTTATATATTCGATTCTGTTCCTACATAAGAAATGTAAATCAGTCTCCATCACTTCCATTGAATCAAGCCCCACCAGCCCAACAATCAAGCACTATCTGTAGCACACAGTGTCCCCAAGTCAAACACTCTTACAGGTCAGGAAATGTTCATCTATAATTTTACAGGTTCTGGGAACAGAAGCGTAGATTTGCTCAAACATCTCTCAATCAGAGAGAAAGGCCCCATGATCATTCATTTCCCTGTCTGCACATTATTAGAGAGTATTTTTGGATCTCATTCTTCCCTGAGCTTTGATGGAAGGAGAAACATGGAGAGGGTGAGGGAGCTGGGGCTGTTCAGCCTGGAGAAGAGGATGCTGAGGGGGACCTTATCACACTCCATAGATACCTGAAGGGAGGTTGTAGTGAGGCAGGTGTTGGCCATTTCCCTAATAACTAGTGACAGGACAAGAGAGAACGGGTTTGAGTTGCTCCAGGAGAGGTTCGGATTGGATATTAGGAAAAACTTCTTCACCTAAAGAGTGGTGAAGCGTTGGAACAGGCTGCCCAGGGAGGTGGTGGAGTCACTGTCCCTGGGGGTGTTTAAAAAATGGGTAGATGAGGCACTTTGAGAGATGGTTTAGTGGTTTAGTGATGCAGGGATACCTGTTGTACTTGATGATCTTTAAGGTGTTTTCCAACCTTAATAATTCTATGATTCTATACCCATATCGTGATTTTTCTGTTGGAATGGTGGTGCACAATGATTTAATACCTCTTGGTCCCAGGCTGTCAATGACTTGGGAGTGGTGGATGAGTAACAACACCCTTTCTCCATTGCTTTTGCTGTTTTGTTCCTTCTAAGACACCAAGTTTTCAAACATCAGATGAGTATGTTCCCTTCCACCCTGTTTCAGTGAATAAGTGCAATGTGTACTCATAAGCAAGGAGACTCAGTATCTCTCGCTTATTACCTATAAATTGGCATATACAGAGTCTTCATTTCGTCTGGTATTTTAATTCTGAATGAAATAGGATGTGATTTTTTTCACCTTTTTTGCCAGTTTACTGTAGCCATGCTATTAAGAAGACCAATTTCCTCTGTGCTGAGTAGATTGTTCAGGCTGTTTGGTTGCCTGTGCTCACAGAAGGGAAAACTATGCTCCATAAGCCCCATCACCCTCTACCTTCCCATATGTAAAAGTCTGTTAAAATATAAGACTGTGCTGTTCACACCAGCACCATCCCATCCCCCTAACAGTGAGAACATATGAAGAATGCCTGTATGGATGCATACTGCTTCTATAAACATGCATACATGCAGGGCTCTAGATCTGTGTTTCTTGTACTTCCCAAACTTGAATTCCCTCCTTATAATTAATGTATCCAAGGAACAGGATGATACTTTTATGCAAAAAGTGAGCTTCAAGAACTCAGTGAACTGAATATTGCCTACATGGAGCGCACATTTAGGGCACCAAACCCGTATATTTCTTAGAAAACAGAATGTTTTATATTAAGGCTTATTTAATTAAATTCTCCATCAAACTGTTTACAAAATGTCTTCCAAACTGTAATGAAGGCAGAGAGAATGGATAGTGAAGATCAGGGACACACACGGCTTTTCTCTACGTTGAAAAAATGTTAAGCTAAAACTAATTTCATTCACAATAGCATGATACTGTCCCCGTTCATGAAAACACCTTTATCATTTTGCATTTTTGTGCTTCCTAATAAAATAAAGATCCTTGCAAAATTCCAATTACTTACGCTTGAAAGATTTTCATAGCCCAGCTCAGCTAGATTAACAGTGATGATTTTTAAAATATTAAGCATTTAGTAATGAACGGATGTAACATCTTGCAGTCTGAAGCCGTTCTTGTGGGGCATTGTTTTAAAATGTATATAAACACAGTAAACTCTTAACAGCACTTAAAATGGTATTTTGACGACAATTTTAAAATACATTTCTATCTCAGTATTTCTGAAATATGCATTTACTCAATAAAAACAAGTCTCTAGGAAATGCAGTGTGGTTTGGTGGCTAGGATGCAGACCTATGAGTCAGAAGTTTGCATTCTATTTCTGGACGTGCCAGAAGGCTTTTTCTATAATTATCAGCATCTATATTTGCCGCTTTTTTTCTCACTCTCTTTTGTCATATATTTGGAAACTCACAAGAAAGACTAGAAATTATTTTAGAGAGAGGGTGTCACCATCCATTTTGGGCTGTATCCTGACACTTGGAGAAAGTAGTACAATTTGCCTCAGTGCTTTCAAATCTTGAAAGGCCATTCCTGTTTGAACCCTGTTAGTTCACCTCTATCTGGGTGGAATAATGTTATGGGTGAATAGATACCCACCACCCTGGACAGTGATACAGTACTTCTGTAGATATTTAGCCAAAATACAGAAAATTCCTAATTTTCGTCATGCAATTCTTCTACTGCATTGCCAGTTTAGACAAAATCAATCAATAAAGAAATCAGGCTTCAGATGAGATTTTCTTAAACCCGAGAGGCAAATATTGGAATTTAAGTTTTCCTGCTGGGTCCCATACCTTCAGTAACCACTTCATGCCTTCAAAATTTTGTAGGCCAGTAAGATTTCAGTAATTGATGTTACAGTATTTCAAGTGAGAATCTAAGGAAACCTTCTGTTTATAAGTTTCATATTATAATAAATATAAAACATATATACACTATGAGTTCAGAGAATTTGTATCTGTTCTTATTCTGGGATAGAATGAACTTCTGAAAATTCCAATGTGTTCAATTAAATTCTATTAGGGATTTTTACAAAGCGGCATTCATTCACCGTAAAGGAATTCATATGATTATGATTTTTAAATGTGATATCTGATGGCAGGGGAACAAAACATCAGCTAAAAGCAATAAACTGCATGGTGCTAAGCTGAAAAAACCCCAACTCTATGACATTACAACAATCAAATATCTTTCCAATGATGCCAACACAATAAGAGCAACAATGTTATACCCACTGTTGCATGAAATAACACAATTTATTGAGGCAATTTGTCTTCAATCTGTGTTGTATGAATAATATATCGATAAAAAGATGGGCATAGGCGGCATAGCTTCAGTTATATTTTGGAAATTTCAAACATCTCTATTAGGACAGAAGAACCAGACGGGAATAATTTACAGTGAGACATTCAAATACTTTTGTTTACCTTTGGTATCTTAACCTTCAGATGTAGCATAGTTTTCAAGGTATTAGTCTTAAAATCAAGCTTAGTTTCACAGAGTGGAGCATGGGAAGGATGACCAGAGCCAATCTACATAATCTTTCAGGATTTTGCTTCTCTTAATAACCAACTCACAAATGTTCACACTAGAAGTAGGCACTCCATTGTAAAATGTTAGATTGACCACCTGTGTTCCACATGACTAGGTTTTCTTTTCAATTTTTAATTGTAATTCTGATGCGCAACTGGACCTGATGTCTACAATCCAATTTAAAAATAACACATGCTCCATTTATATTCAAGGTACTATTCAAGTTGCTGGACCTAATTCTTCCACTAGAAAATCCTTAGTGATGCTAATGATGTTGATGGTTGCTGAATCTCTCTCTTTCTGGAGAACATAAACAATTCTGCTCTTATCAGTCCACTTTATTCTTGTTTACAGCCTTTTAGAAAATGAGTTTGTTTTTCACAGACACAGCAACTCTGTCCAAAAGCAGGTTGCTGCTTTGGTCTGTGTTTGCTTACACACTATCTGTATGCTCTATTTTTTACTCTGCATTTTAAAACATGTTATTATTCTTTTATGTGGCTCTACCCAGCTTCATGAAGACACCAAAATCTTGTTTGGACCTTTCAGCATTTACTACTGCAATGGTAGGTACTCTAAATACACGAGATTCCTTAGCTGTTCTGACTGTTCTTTTATCACCTTTTTTCCTGGTTTTCTGTTTCCAGGTACCAAGTGTAGTTCTACAGTTGTAGATAATGAACATGTTCTGTTGAAGCCCACAGATATGCTGTCCCCGTAATCTTAGAGCTAAAGCCAAAAAGCAAAGAGCAAGAGTCTTCTGGTAGGATTCTCCACTGGTGCCAAACCCAAGTTCTAAATGCCTTCTTTGTCAAATATCCTATCTTCTGATGGAAGATACACAGTGTTTAAAACACAGCAGTCTGAGTCAGTCTCTCCAGCCTTTTATTCCTTCCCAGTAGGTCCCAGGTTTTATGTTCTGGGAAGTGTTATGCGGGTCATTCCCTGATGGTTGTCTGAGGAACCGGGTCATTTTTGGCTCATTCTGATTTGCTGTTTGTAGGCTCAGAGTGCAGGTTTGTTTGGGGTTTTTTCCTTCCTTCCTTCCTTCGGAGGTATATCTGAGGAGGCCTATTTCTCCTGCTGATCTACCTTGACTTAGTAATGGCTGCAATAAGAGAGCAGGTAACATCTTCCAAAGAGACACTTGATTTTTTTTTTGCACCGATGTTTTGCTATTCTTTTTATATTTGCTGACTTTTGGATGAAAAGGATTTAACTTATGGTGCCTGCTATCACATAATCTGCTTCATTTTCTCATGGTTAATAAAAAATTTCTGTGCTCTCATTAGCAATTGCGACTACATAAGAGACTCTCAACTTTCTACTGAACTGTATGAAAGTGTTTTATGTAATTCTTCTAACCATTCCCTGAAACCCTGTGGCACCAAGCAGGAATCTAAATTTCTTTCTAAGGGTTTTTAAGTTTTGTTTTTTAAAAAATTTAGCACAGCTTTTATAAGGGCAATTCACTGTGGGTACCCCCAGACACTAAAGTGTTTAAATCCATATCCTTTAGTAGAACATCAGAAACACTCTTAACAAATCATATTGTGGTCCATTATTTGCCACTACCTCACTTGGCATGCCATATTTAGCAGATATTGATTTTACATGTCAGAAGCAATTGAAACAGCACAGAAGTAGCACTCAGAGTGCTATTTCTGGATTAAAAAAAAAAAAAGTCATTCCATAACAATGTGTAATATTTTCCAGTGTAAACAAATTAATGCCAGCCTTGTACACAGATCTGAAATTTCCTCTGATATGCCTGAACTACAAGAAGCATTTCCAGTTTCAGTGTTGTCCTCTCTTTGGTCAATTGTTGTTGCGAGCTTTTCTTTGCTGTTAAGTTTTTCACCTGTTCCACAGCATTTCACCTCGTTTTCTTTATGGCATTTCTCTATTTCCTGGGGAATTTAGTGTTTCCTGTGAATGCCTACAATTTCTCCCTGCCTCTATTTTTTTCTCTTTAAGTTTTGGGCAGCACTTTTCTCTCTCTTCTACAGTGTAAATTCTCCTACAGTGCAAATTCTTTCAGGAAGACATAGTACATGTGAATGAAAATTGTTACCATACCACTGGGTTTCTGCACAGACGTGCTGTTTCTCTGAAGACAACCCATGCTAAAAGATGTGTTCAGCTCTGCAAGAGTTAAAAAGCCCATTTCTATGTTTATAGCACCATTTAAAATGTGTATTTAAAAGGAAAAAATATTTGTAGCAAGGGATAAATTAACATTTAAAGGTAATTACTTAGCTGTATTTTTAAAGTAACCTTTCTAATGAATAGATGACACAATAAATTACATTTATTTTTTAAAAAAGAGTCAAACTACTCTTCATAGTAGGATAATGGATGCCTTTAATGACAAGCCATATAACATGTGCATTCACAAATGAATATTCATGCTGCAAGTGTTCACAGATACTGATAATATTTCACTTATTCTATGAGGGAGCAAAGTAATCATGTACCACATCTAGTGAATAATCAAAGAGCAAGTGTATCAGAGACAACTCAAGGGATGAAACTTTTTCAGATAAATCATTTGTTAAACAATTACAGCTAATGAGCATATTCATAAAAATCAGGCTATTCATTGATAATATATCAAGTGACTAAAATCTATGTTTGATGGCTACATTATTTGCTATGAATAGTTCATCCATCTTCAACTGTAAAGCTTTAATTTTTCTTTTAAAGTGTGAACAAATATGGGTGAAATTATCTCTGAAATTTGGAAAAACTGAGGTCTCTCACTTTTTGTGCCAACAGGTTTCCTGCTTGACTTTGAACAAACCATTTACAGCCAGAGCCTGCTGTGCTTGCTCGCAGTGGCCATGATCCCTCCGCTATTTTGAGACTATTTGTGGCAATAGTGGTTTTACAGGAATCCAGGGGGGTGTGATACCCCTTTGACAGCTTTACAGGAAGCTAGGTTTTTGTTTTCAGTTGCTTGAGCAACTGGCATTCAAGCTGTCTTCTCTGCCTTATGTGAGCTCCTATCCAGTCCTGTCTACTCCATACTGTCCCAAGCTGCCTAACTCTCTGAGAGTCCTTTTCTCCTGTGACAGAGTCCCTTAGCATGCTTTTCTACCTCAGTTTATTCCAACACAGGGATCTCATTTTTGTGGTGAGATGCCAAGAGTGGGATGGTGTGGAAGGAGGGACACCCTTTGAAGACTGGGTGATGAGGCATTTTGAGCCTGGTCAGTACCAACTGCTTGCCCATGTAGCTTTCAGAATTGAGGTGTTCCACAGCCCTGCACATAAGCTCCCCTGCTTGGAGAGCCAGCTGACACATGCTAGATTGCAGATCAGCTGGTAAGCACTGGGGGTGCTCAACAGGTTGTGGCTCCAGGCTGAGTTCTGACTCCAAAATTAAAACGGTGTGTCCTTAATCCCAGCTTCAGCCAGAAGATGGATCATGTTGCTTTAAACTCACTTTTCAGAACCATGATCTTGTCCTCGGTTTCATCTGTGTTCTATTGTTAGCCAGAGAGGCATCCTATGAGCCAGACCTATGAGCCACGTCCTTCCCAGCTGCGCTGCTGCTAGCCTGACCGCCACTCGCATTGAAAACATCCTTTCAAGCCCTTCCTTTGCACAGAAATTTAGTGGTGGACTGGGTGCAGCTAACTTCCTTGAAGTTCTGCAGCCAAATCACAGCATGGAATGACAAAAGGCAAGGCTAGCAGGGGAACAGGACCATCTGGGCACACACATAGGCTTGGACTGAGAATCGCGGGTTGAGGAGAAATTAAATAATTGCATTCTCTGGCCTTGGAATGGGATTCTCTCTCCTCCTGTGGGAAGTGAGGCAAATGATTGCCAACTGGGGGGGTCACTCCCTTTTTCAGACCTGGCGTTTGCAGATCTGTTTTGCAGATATGCTGAATATTTGTTAAAGCAGCCGAGTCAATGGTTCTTGGCTTTGAACATCTGTAGAGCAGCTAATAGTTACCAACCTCTATGAAGAAAATGGGATATTTAATACAGGGTGGTATTATAAGGCAAGATGTGGAAAGGAGGTAAGAGTTAAGAACTGGAAATGAGCTCATCTGAACTGGAAGCAGCATACAAACACCACAGTGCATTTTAGTTACTGTAGTCAGATACACTGTGTGATGCAGAGTACAGAAAGAATTAACACATGAATTTGTAAGACTCATAGCAAGGAGTTTGAACAGAGCTATTATCTTTTGGGTTTGGACGTGTAACAGAACAATAACAAACACAAGAAAGGTCTTTGAGGCAAGTGTGTGGTGGGGGTGGGGGTGTTAAGCTGAGGTTCATGTGTTTGGCCTCTTAGACATGGTATGTCTTAGCAGAAGTGTTTGTGGGAAGAATAACTAAAAGCATAAAGGAAGTGAAAATGGGATTAAATATAACTTGATTCTGCAGAAGATGCCTCACAGTACACTGACTTCACACCTTTCTTTGTCAGAGAATTGATTTTACAGATTAGAGATACTTCATTTTCTTAGCCTGTCTTGTCTTCTGCCTGATGTCACATAGGAAACTATTAGTTAAACTGTAGAAGATCCAGTTTTTGTAGAAGAATTGTAAGATTAGAAAGGAAAAAATAGAGAGGGAGATCCAGATTGTGCTGGAAGAGCATCTATCTGGCTGTAGGGTGATTATTCCTCAAAGATCAGTCTTGAGACAGAACTCATTACATTTTTTTTATTAATAACCTTGACACCAAAAGTGGCAGTGTGTTTAATGTGCTGGTAGCAAGCAGTTGTGAGGCACTGACAATATTCAAGAG
Source organism: Gallinula chloropus (assembly GCF_964237585.1). Lineage (NCBI taxonomy): Eukaryota > Metazoa > Chordata > Aves > Gruiformes > Rallidae > Gallinula > Gallinula chloropus. Next base: position 69,771,959 of record NC_140086.1, read on the forward strand.
TTAGAATATCATTCAGGGTACACTTCAGAATATCACTGACAAGTGGAGTGGCACAAATAGGGTTTAGTACAGTCGCTGGCAGTGGGATTAGGGATGAATAACACAGATTTTATCATAAATTTGGAATTTGTCAACTCTTAAAAACTGATGAGGAGAAAGAAACTAGGAGCATTAATCTATTATGGGAATATATGAGACATCGGTCTGACATACATAGCCTCAAAAATATATGTGAAAGCTTAAAATGTAGTATCTCCAGTGCTGAAAGGAAAGTATTAGTGCTAATGTGTGAGACCCTCTGCAATATTTTGTTTGATTTTGGATGGTTATGTTTAATGAAGATGAACCCAGAGTTGAACAGGTACAGGGCAGGAGGGGTAAAAGAAATGGGTAACTGAAAATTTTACTTAGAGGAGGGACATTAGAAGAGCACAGTTTATTGCTTGCTGTCTATAAGGAAACCAGATGCAAAGGGTATAAACTGAGTCTCTAAGTTTGGTCAGAAAGCTAGAGGTCTGGGACATGTTTCCAACAGGAAAGCAACACCACTTCATTTTTTTCTCTACTATGATCTGGTTTAGGAAGTAGTTTCCTACAGCAAAAAAAGAAAGGCATTTCTGTTAGATCTCATCTCTTTGTTCTTGTGGGAAGCCATTAGACAGAATCGTGAGTGACATCTAGTTTGGAACTGGGCATCACTACAAAGTATGGGGAAGCAAGACTGCTCACTGGTCTTAAAAGGGATATTGCTGTGATGTACTGGTAAGGCTAAGTAATAGAAGAAGGTGCTTGGGTAAAGGCAACAACACATAAAAGAAATGGCTTGGATGAGGTGTGAATAAAAGGAGAAGGTGGAAACCATAGCTAGAAGCCTGGAGAAAGACTGAGACAAGGTTGAGGAGACTGGCTGTATACAAGGAGGATGTGGATTAGCAACCTGAACAAAAACAAAAGAGCTGTGAACAAGGAACTAGAGGTGGGAAAGAAGCAGGGAGCAAGACAGACGTAATAGACTGGTGCCAGAGTAGACCATTTCTCCTCAGAGCCCAGAAAGGAACCAGCGATTCCTGAGTCCTGCCATTCCCCTGTTGACACGAAGTATCTTTGAAACCTTGTGTTACTTCATAATGCGCTACAGGTCTTCATCTAATACAATTTATTATCACCCTTAATCCCAGAGTTCTGGCCAGGAGTCCTTATTATCCTGTCCCAACTGGTGAACATATCTGGGTGACACTAAAAACCAGCAAAAGCTAACAGAGACTCATAAAATAACACCAGAAACCCTCTAGTGACATACTGAATAGTTGTTCCAGTCACTCTGAAGTCAGGATACTCTGAAAAAGTCCTATATGTCTGGGAAAACCTGGTTTAAGAAAAATAATGCTCAGCTAATTCTGGTCTAATTAAAGACCTGTGGAAACGATCAGCTTATTTTTAACTGAAATTTAATTGTATTAGTTTGGGATAAGATCTTTCCTTCAAGACTAAGAGAGGTGGGCATTCTGGTCCTATTCTGTTTTCAAAGCAAAAACATGACTAAAATGATCTAGCTTTTATTTATGCTATTTAATGTCTATATTTCTTTAGCACTATACTGTGGCTTTAGTTTGGGGCTACTAAAATACAATTAATTAAAACCAGCACAGCTTTCATGGGGCAGTTAAGTTCTATAGAGGATCCAAAATGGACGAAGTCTGGGAAAGAATAAGGCTAGCTGCAATTTGGTTCAGGATTGTGTTCAGAAAACACAAAACCACTGCAACATAAAATGACTGAGATTAAAATATAAAAACCAAATAATTGAAGAGATAAAATGATGCTGTAAAAATTTTGAACATTCAATTCTTACTACATTTTTATTCACAGCTTTAAAAATCATTTGAGATGTGTAAGGAGGTTTATTTTTTTTCCACGGGGCAGGCAATATCAGCAGGCTGGTAAATCTTTCTAAATTCCAGCATGACTATAAATAGCCAAAAGAGAATTACTGAATATCTCCAGTAAAATGATGACAGTTTATCATATGTCAGCATCTACCTTCCTTATATTTTCTGTCCTGTAAAGAAACACAGAGGTTTTAGCTAGATAAAAACTGACAAATTACTTGATGGGCATTTGTCCTTCATCCAGCAAGGCAATTTCTGCTTGTAGCAGGCATAAAGAAATGAACAATTTTTGAGATCTAAAGAAATTATAACACTTGTATTCAGGCAGACCAGGTTCTGATATTAAGAATCAACTTTATGTATTAATTTTCCTTTGAAGTTATTTAATCCCTTTAATAATCTGACTAGGAGTTGACAACTTGCATAGAGAGTTATTTTAAAATCATTTTATTTCAATTCTACTTCTATCCTTGCACTGTTGCCTACCATTTTAGTAATCTCTGCATACTTATATGAGACAGTTTTAATTTTTCTAAATGATTACCTGGAGCAGAATGGGAATATCTAGTTGCTAGAGGTACCCATAATATTACCTCTCTGTGCTTAGAGAAGCATTATGGATGTCCCCATTTTAAATGAAAAAGTCTGTTTTATCATTTTTTTCCAAACTTATCTTCATTTTGGAGAAACACACTATTTTGATAGTGCTTAGTACAGGGCACACTGTGCACTCATGTTTCTCCTCAGCACCTACTCTCATGCAGTCTTGCCAGAATCCTTTTTCAGCCTTTGATTAAAGCAAAGTAAAACTCAAAGGATGGAAGGGCAAATAAAAACTTGCTACTTTTATGCAACAGTGAGACAAACAACAGACATCTGTCATGAGGCTTAACATGGGAAAGAATTAAGTATGATCATAAGTGTGCTACTAAAGGATAGCAGAATACCATAAGATGCCCAGGGTAGGACTTTACTAATAAAGAATGTTAACGAAGGTGGGATATCAGTGAGTGCAAGTGATATCCTAAGAGTGGTACAAAGGTAACTTGCACAATCCTGTGGATATGTGAATGAATTTATTAAATAAGGCTTTAAATATGTGGGGGAGAGAGGAGAAAAGGTTACGAAGCCACAGAGACATCTGATCTGTTTTGGCTTTTTTATCTTTTTTATTTTTTAAAATTTAGAATAAAGGTAGGAAACAAAGACGCGGTTGCATGGGAAGACATGCACATAGGAGCTCTGGTCCAGGGGATGCAGGTAACAGTAGGAAGAGTATGCTGGGAGAGGATGCTCTGTGGGTTGGCAAACTAAATATAAACCCTCTGGGAAACTTGGTATTGCACTTTGCTTGCTAGCCCCTGTCATCGTTAGTGTGACCTGTGCTAACCAGGTAGAATCCATTTAGTTGTTTCCATCCTGAAAGCTAAATACAGAGTTGGGTAAGCTTTGTGCAAGCAGCATTCCCTGCCCTGCCCTGAGTATTTATACCTCCACACTAAATCCATATAGCTTGGCAATGCTTTGTGATACAGAATTGCTTGGGTTCCTCCCTCTCCTTATTTTGTATTTTTATAGCTACAGCATTCAGTGGTTTAAGATCAGGAAATTAATTTTGTCATTGACACCACCAAGGGGCAAGATCCATTCCTAAATTTTCTTATTCCTGGCACTGGGCTGTGCTGTTTTAAACCATGCCTTCTTCTACAGCTAGGTGATTAAGCAGAGGTACCCCCTGTGCATTTAGGCCATGAGATTCAGCATAAGTAGTTAGAGCCAGTGCCAAAAGCATGGAAAATTGGATGGGAAGGCCATCTGGGGAATTGTCTTCTGCTTGCTGTCTGTGGCTCTGGTGCTTAGTGATTTGCTACAGCCATGATTGCTATTTTCCCTGTTTCTTGCTGTGCATTAAAATTCAGGACAAAATACCATCATGCCAGGAGAGTACACAAGTGTGGCCTGGGACAGCTGGTCACTGCTTTATGGAAGGGGTGGTGTGCCCTATTCCTTGTTACAATTTGTTTTTCTGCAGCACAAACTTCTAGTTATTCAATGTTACAAAAGCAAAACCAAAATACTTGAATAAATGTGATGCATATGACGATTTGTCAACATAAAGATTTATATTCTCACAAAGTCATTATTGACAAAAGCTTCAAATCTGGCAATATTTATTTCTGAGTTTAAAAAAAACCTGATGTTCAGCTCAATTTCTACTCAATATTTAGACACATCCATTGCTGAAATCCAATACTTCAGAAGAAAAAGCATTATAAAGACAACAGCAACAATCAAGTTTTGTGTTATCATTCCTACTGCATAATTTTTCAACAGTGAAGGCTTTAACAAAGCCTTTTGAAAAATTAATCACTACTCCTATTCTGTGCATAGATAGGATAAGTTTGGGAAAATTAAACCTTGTGAGTGTCACACTATTTAAAGAAAGGTTATTGAAGAATATGGGATTCAATAGGTAGTCATGTCAAGGGAATACCCTTATCACTGCTACTCTCTGTGATCACATACGGTATGGAAATACAATTAGCCACTGTGTAGTTCTGATTATTTTTGTCAAAACTATTTTCTTTTTTCCAAGAAAACAGCAAACATGAACCCCATACTTGGATTCAAAATACAAATTTCAGTGCGAAGGAAAGCATTTGGGGGTGGTGATATTAAATGTATATTTTTACTTCACTTTCTTTTTAATGCTCTCATTTTTTTGCCTTTAACATTGATCTATATTTTTAGTGTTAATTAACTTGACCCTTAATATTATAACAGGGAAAAATGTGCACCTTTAATAACCTTGGAAAATGGAAGGCTGTGTTATGTTGGGGATCAGATTACAAATTTAGAAGAGATGGCTCGGCTTTTCTCTGGGAATAAACAGGGATGTGCTGAACAAAACAGAGCATCGCATGCATCTGGCTGTTTAGTACAGTGACGCTGTTCAGACAAAAGCTTTCAATAACTCAGTTGCTCTCAAGGCTTCTTATAGGAGTGAACTGGCTAATGCATGCCGTGAACCATAAAAAGCTGGAGACAGTAAGATTAATGCACCTATAAAAAGTGAGCTTTACCAACTTGCTTTATATATAAACTGTAGAGACAGTCACATACATTCACTGTGCAATGTACATCACCAGGCACCCACTGGAGTGGGACGGACTCTTAACGTGGCCAGCAGTAAAATGGCATGGGTGGCTGGTCTTCAGCATTCAAACATCTGTTTCCTTGTCCATCCAACACACATTGCCAGGTTTGAGGAGAGGAAGCAGTAGTAATTCAGGAAGTTAGTGACAGAGGTGGAGGGAGTCTCCCCTTCCTCCTTCAATATTCAGTGAATCTCTGCTCAAAAAGTCCCGGAAAGAAATAGAGTGAGGAGGGACAAGTGCACTTACAGATATGCACATCTTACAGAGCTCATCTTCATGTGCAAGGGATGGCTCCTAAGCATCTGCCTCAAGATATGCCTCCAGGATGCTTATAAACTAAATTACTGACGTTTGTGCAAGTAACTTAATGAGATGAATGAATGAATGAATGAATGAATGAATGAATGAATGAATGAATGAATGAATATACATGCAGTGGTAGCATAGCTCAATAATTTCACCTCAACACTTCAGTTTCATTTATGTCTTGTTAGAGTGAATACTTTTAAGAAAATTACAAGAAAAGCCAGTGTTGGAGAAGGCATCTTCTGCTTAATGCCCCCGCACTCTTGAGAAGGTTGTGATTCTCTAAGATGAAAGGGTCTGCAATAACAAAAAGATACAGTATGAGACAAATGGTACAAGTATAGTTGCAGGGTCATTAAGTACTTTCCATTTCTAGCTGTCCACTATAAATAGTAGTCTTCCATGTTAATGTAGTGCAGTTAGCATGTTTGATTCATTCTTTGATAAAACTATAAAACTCGTTGTTACATCTCTGTGAGAATCCATGGGGAATGTGTTATGGTCTAAGCAGAGCTTGAAGACTTTCTTCCAGCTGTCAGTTCCAAAAAGGTAATAATTCATGTCCAATGAATTCAAGAGGAGTGACACTCATTTACTTCTTTTAATCACAATTTTTTCCATGATTTTATCCTAGGTTGTACTACAGGCCAGAGCCAAAAACTTGGTGCAGTGGGAGTGTAGCAAATGGCTTATAGAGACTGTTAGGGCTCTACGTGGAGTCTAGTTTAGTCATGAGTCACAGCTGATGACGGATTTCCAATTCTGTCTCACATTTGTTCAAGGCCAGGTTGGATGGGCCCCCAGTCTAGTGAGAGGTATCCCTGCCCATGGCAGGGGCATTGGAAATTGATGATCTTTAAGGTCCCTTCCAACCCAAACCATTCTATGGTTCTGTGATTCTGTACTAAGGTTTTCCTTGCTTTCTTTGATGAAGAAATTGAAAAGAACAGCAGACGGATTTAGCACAACATTGTGCACATGAAGGTATTTGCCTATGACTGTTTTTCTTTCTACAAAAGGACAGACAATACCGCTCAGGAGCATGGTGTGCTGCAGTTTATTACTGGACTAGAAATAACACTAGAAGTTCAATAATTAATTTAGCTTGCTACTAGTTAGGAGTAATTTGGGGCTCTTGACCTCTGGTTCCGGTAGTTGATGTATCATCAACAAAGTCTCTGGGCAAAATTATGCCCATCCCCACTGGGTAGAATATGTAAATCATAGATATTACTTAGAAACCTCGTCTCTTACCTAGACAAGATCAACAGCTAGGTGAAAACCACACCATATCGAGGTTTTGCACTGTGCTGGGCACAATGGTTGGATCTGACCTCCAGGTAGCAGTAGCATATGAACAGCAGCAATAATGCATTCTTCCTTTTGGCATTAGGGTTTTAGGTCTAGAATATGAAAAAGTCCAGATATTCCCAGCCTAATCCTGAAACAGAGCATCAGCAAGGCTTTCAAAAATCCCAATAAACTTAAGCCAGTGGAGAGCATAGCTAAAAAAAGACCCCATTCCTTATTTATAGCTTTGCATGTCTTACTGAATAAAGTAAAAGTCACTTTAAGGATGAGAAATCACATTTAGTATTGCTGAAATACAGAGTCAACATAGTGGCAACATACCTTCAAAGTAAACCTTAATAAATACGGAAGTTTCAGGATAAATATCAGAGGAGGGCTGAGGTTTGCTTCACTCTGAAAAGTCATCCATCTAATGGCTGTGTCTCTGAATCAGATATTTTAATCCTCTTAGAAGACTTCAAATGATCCACTCTGAGAGGTACTCTGCCATTTCTATATTTAACTAATGGCAAAACTTTAATAGGAAATTCACACTGTTCACAAAATTCTGATTGTGCAGTCTCTTAATGAGAGAAAATTGTTCATTTTGCAGCAAATCAAAGAAATAGGATGTACAATGTTTAGGTTAGGACTTTTGAAGATGGGTAGTGGATTTCTTTACCTTGATTTGAAAAATCGGAGTGATTGGATGTATAGGTAGGAAAAATAAAATGGACTTCTCATTCAGGTATCTCTACACTTCACAGAGTAGGCTCCTACTTTTATACGCTTTTTTTTTTTTTTTTTTTTGATGTTACTGGTATTAACAAGGAAGTTACAAATCCAGTGACAAAAATAGAATAATTGCTATGTCAGCCAATTCCGCGATCACCTCACTTTGCCCCCAGCATCAAGTGATAATAACTAGACACAGGCATGCTACCTTGCTCAGACTAATGGATTTTACTCAAGTACCCATGCGCCCTTCACCATGTCCACACTGCTTGTGAACATTTACATGTGCTTTTATTTTTTCCCCCAGAATAAATACATGACACGGACACATTCAAGCTGCCACGCACAGCCAGCCCTGCAAACAAACGTTTCCTTCAGTCACCGGTGTAACAGAGCAACAGTTCTTTCAAGTAGCGTTTTCGTGGTTATACTGTCGCTGTACAGGCGTTGCTACCACTTAAAATAGCAGCGTACGCCAGGCCCCTGACCTACCAACCGGGACAGCGGTCCTTTGATTTTGCACCTTTGATACACTAATGTCACACTGTTATTTTTAAACACTTGGAACGTATCGCGCCACCCAATCTGGTATTAGTCAACCTTGCCTAGGCGATTTCTTTTCTTCTGCTGCTCCAGTAGAGCGGTTCATGCTGCTTTTTCCTGGCTTTATCACAGCACTAACATTTGAGATACAACCAGTGGAAACGGGGTTTTATTTAAAAATGGACTTGAGTTCTAGATACTTTTAAGTATAGTCATGAACACTTATTAGAAATAGCAGTATAAAACCAGTATAAAACAAATAAGGTGAAATCAGCTTGAAGGAGAACAATTTTCCCCTCTTTGAGAGAGTACCAGTTTGGCAATGGAATCGGTACAACATTCAAAGAAAAAGTTGTAGCCTTTTTTAGGTTCATTACTGAAGCCTGAAGAGGCTGCAGAGATTTTACATACCAGTCTTTGAAAATAAAGCACATGATTGTTCAAATACAGACGAATAATTCATTCACATAATTTGAGTGATACACCCAGACAATTTCTGACATTGATACATGGACAGATCTGATTAGGCTGATTTATAATGACTTTATCAACAGCACCATAATACACATCCTCCTTCCTCTTCAACTGAAGAAGTCAAATAACCCAACACCTAGAACCAGTGTATGACTGATGGGGCTAAGGCTATGCCTGTTTAGTGAGTCTGACCTCAGGCCCGTCTTTGGCACGAGAAGCACTCTCAGCTTGGCTTCCATAAGTGGCATCCTCAGATGCACTGAGTCATCTCTGAACCTGTGGGTGAAGATGATAGTGATGACAGTGCTCCTGGAAACATTTCTAACTTCCCACTCAGTGAACAAAGTTCCCTGTTTTGTTTGGCATATGCTAAGTGAGGTTACATTAAACCTCAGGGGAAGCATGCTCTTGGAAGCTGACATTTTCAGTAAAAATGCATATTTTTCTTCCCATCTCAGAGAGGTTTTGAAGCTTTTGCTCATTCATCCTGCAAGCAGTTCTGTCTTCTAGCCTTACATGACAGAATGACTCTCTTCCTTATGCAATAACAGGTTAGTTCTGCTATCTCTATCTTGCACTGATCTATTGTACTCTTGGGGTCTGTGAAGGGAATTTATAGCAAGAAGTCCAATAATCCCTTTCTTCCCTTTGCCTGTGCCCTTCCCCAATTTTCAATGCTGGGGAGGCACATCATGGTAAATAACAGTTGTTCAGACACCACATTGAATCTTAAAGGAGGTGAAGATAGGGTATTTGCATGTGATGGGGCAGATAGGCATCTCAGGAGAGGGAGAGATGAGCTACAGGGTGAGATGATGTTACCCTCCCTCAGTCTCCTACAGTCCCCTGAAAATCATCCCTCCCAAACATCCCAAGAGTCTCATGAAAGGGGTAACAGATCTTATTGCAAGTATCCTTTGATCACAATGTTGGCTGAACTTTTTTTCACTCCCATTGAGGATGGCAAGTCCTATGTGGTGGTTATTTCTACAGCAGCAGTTCCCTTTCTCCCATATTCTTGTGCTTCTGGTGATGCTCTTTCTAATGCAGCAGTCTCTGCAGCAGCAGTTCCAGTCCCATGCTTTAAGGCATTCTTGCCAGCAGTATCATGGAACTACTCAGTTCCCTAAGGACAAAAAAAAAGACTACAGTTTGCAAATCACCATTGTAGGTTTTAATACTGCATTCATGCCACTTGCAAACATGAGACTTGTAAATGAATCACTGAAGCACACTAAAACCTCCAGGGACTAGAGAAATCTAGGCAGGAGCTGCAGCAATAAAATAATCGCATACCCTGTCATTTTACAGTGTCTACAGTTTTTATTGCATGGTACAATACCCTCAAATAGATAAACTTACTTTAAATTATTTCATTTTTTTCTTGTATAAACAAACAAGCTTCAGTCACCTTTCTTGGAAGACAGCTTCCTGAGAAGAAGTCTGGAAGATGATTCTCTCACACTATCTATGTCAGACTCAGTTATGAATTTTAAAGGGTCAGGTCTTGGTGGTTTTAGACATCTTTCCAATGAAATAATTAACTTGTATCCAAAATGCTGTATTACCGACCGTTAAGTCATGTATGGCTCTAACATGCCAGTAACTTCAGAATCCATCAGATGCCTTTACAGTGGATACCTAGAAGGAACTTTCAATATACAGATGTGCTCTGCTTGCCGAGACACTGAATGAAACACTCGGGTCCAGGTCTCCTCTCTCGAAAGTAGGGAGCTTCTCACACTCGGTCAGATATTTAGTGCTGATGAAGGAATTACACAGAAGAATAAATGTAAACAGAATTACATGGCAGCAGTAGCTAGGTTCCCTAAAGTAATGCTTAATGTTCCATGTGAACTGCAGAAATGCAGGTTATTTCAGATAGAGTGCTCTCAGATGTTCTCCATCACGCACAAGAACACACTGGATGATGGAATTCCCACTCAGCAAAGCTAAAGGAGCAGCGGACATTGTACTTAACCTCCCTTTAGAAAATACGACATGGGTATAAAATTTCTCAGTGCTTGTGCTTTGCCCACAGGGCTTAATTAAATCTGATGGAGGTTAATAACTAGGAATAGGTAAATTTCAAAGTGTACAACATCTAGATTTTATCTGAACGAGCACATCTTACTTCAGAGGACAATTATTCTGCTCTCCTAAATGGAGACTAATTGGGTGACCTCCTCCCAGGGCAAATGTTCTAGTGACCCCTCTGCTCAGCTTTGAAGGGGCTATCTTTCAGGATGCATCATGAAATTCTTAACAGTAATCTGCTGCTTTTTAGCATTTTTAGGTTTCACAGCATTGCTGCGTCTGGTGAAAGAGTTTTCTTACACATCTAGCACATTTAAAGCATGCTATTTAGATATCAAGGGCTAATGTGTTCTACTGCACCAGAATGAGGGAATGGACTGTCCTCTTTCCCTGCAAAGAGCTTTGCCTTCGAGCTTTTTCATGAGTTATTTCTTTTCTAATCAAATGGGTTTTAGTAAACCTGTTCAAATTTATTGCTTCCCTTGCATATATAATGCAGAATGCCAGAAAGCAATTGGTGTCGGTAGCCTCTGTCCTGGACACTTAGCACTTTCATCCATAAAGCACTTTACAAACATCAGCTAATCCTCATAATGTTCTTATAAAGTCCTGTAGGTAAAGCATTAGAGCTAGGTAAATAACTTACTACCAACAGTTTCAAGAATTAAACCCTTTTTTGCATGTAAACTATTGCCAATCCATAGTGATGGGGTTTTTTCCCTCCAGTCCCAAGCTGTCTGCTGCATTGTTTGCAGAACATCTTGAAGTGGGTGCTCTGGTGCTCTTCCTTAGGAGACAGAGGACTATTTGATTCCTTGGCCACATGTGGAAATTTTCTCCAGCAAAAATGGGTACTGTCAGTGACTCTGGCTGAAGTTCTTTGTCAAATCTTCTGCATCACCTTAAGCACATAGTTTTGTGGATCAGGTGGATCTGCATGCTGTTCAGTGAGGGATTACCCTCTTTCCCTTCCCTTTGTCAACCCTGGTCATGTGATGCATTCCCACCAGTTGTCTTGGGCTGGCTCTGATGATCATGAGTCCTGTCTGTGAGCCGCTATGGTCCTCCCAGACAGCAAAAAGCAAAAGCAGTGGCAACCCTGGCTAGCTCTCTGCTGTGTTAGCACATTAAATTGGCCCACGGAAAAGTGAGGAGTGCCAGAGTTGGCAAAAGGAGAATTGGAGACCTGAGAGGTCAGGAGAGAAACCAGGGAGTGAGGAAGGCAGGGCCAGCAGCAGGCAGGAAGATAGTGGCCCTTCCAACTGTGTCTCCCAGTCAGTCCTCCACTGTGGCAATGGGAGCAAAGGATGCTTTTGTACTGTTTCCTTTACACTGATGGACTGATGGGCTTGAGTAGTCTTAGTGTTGAATGAAATCACAGAGAAAGAGGGAAATAAGGGAAAAGGTTATTCTAATGTTTGACCAATGGTTCTCTTACCTCCTTTATTAAAAGCAGGAAAGCATACGTTGTACTGTTTTTTAAAAAATTTATTTAAGGAAACATTGGCATCTGCTGATTTCCCATGACCATTCAAAGTCCTTAAGCCTTTGCATTGCATATTGCACCATCTCTGGTAGTCCTTAGTCAGAAAATTCATGAATGCAAGACAGATGGGACAGTCCAGAGCTGAAGAAAGAAGAAAGAAGTGAAGTGGATAATTTCCTAACAACTCTTCATCGTGTTGTGAATATAATTGAAAATCCAAAATGTATTTATGCAAAATGTGAGGCCAAATAGCTATCATCTATTGCTCTCTTTAGGTTTTTGCATGAGATTTTATTTACTTTTCTAGCTTATCAGCATAAACGCATGCAGAAAATAATTTTGAAAGTCCTACAGCCATTCCATGACAGGAAAATGCTCAGTTAATTATATATTATTGCAAATATGTCGCTCTGGATTGATTGCCTTGTTTTGGAAAGCACTTGTATATGAAATATTTGATGAACAATAACAATAGGAAGCAGGCAAACCAAAACCCAAGGGAAGAAATAAATCCGAAGGAAATAGAGTGCAGATAACAAAGTGCAGAAAAATAACAGATCTTTCGTCTCTGGGAAAAAAGGGTGAATCTTGTTAGTCAGTTGACTCATTGTCAGAACAGATTACTAGGAGATTTATGATTTGATTCAGCAAGTTGCTTAAACATGTCCCTCTGTGTATGAGTAATCCCACTGGGATTACTTATATATTTAAGTTAAGCATGTATTCAAACTGTTTGCTGAATCGGGGCCTTCTGAAAGACACAGTGCGTAAGTGCTCAGTATCACTTCTTGGTGTGGTGCTAAAACAGCCACGTGTTCTGTGCCAGATACAATTCTTAGAATTGCAGCATCTGGGCACATATATATGTTCTGGTTGTTGTCTGCATTAGCAACATCTGCAAGTTTTGCTCCTTTTAGCTGGGAGTGAATCCAGTACTCTATTTTTGGGAATTACTTTGCTGCCAAAACACCCCTAACAAACTACCTCCATTCATAACAGGAGAGTTCATATTCTGTTCTTCTGAACTTTTTCTTAATTATAAACAGCTTAAAACTCTTTGAATGGTACTATTAAGTCATTGAATCTCACTCTTTTTAAGCTAATTACTAACATTATTTCTATTTTGGGGGGGTATATTTTCATCTTTGGAACTCAATCAGATTTTCTCTTATAAAGCCAAGTTTCATCATTATTCTGTGCTAAAGGCTGAATTTTCAAGCATGCCAATACAGCTGGCATGACATTGGCCTTCCTAATTCAAGGACACAAAGGATTACCCTAAACCATAAGCAGAAAAGATCCACATTTGTTCTATTAATCAAGGTTTTCCTTTTTTGTTAAACCTGGCTCATGCTTGCCTCACAGCTAGGTCTCTGAGCGACTCAATGTTTCTGGGAAGCCCTTTGGTCACTGGGAGCTGATCCTCGAACCATTCAGTTCGTCACCTGCCACACTATTTACAGACCCAATGGAGGGAAGCAAAATATGTGGAGCAGTGACTGTCAGTAATTCACCCAGTAGTGACTGCTGACATGTAGGAGATGGCCAGGACAACTTCAGCTCAATCCCGTTGTTTTAGTTCACAGGGAGTAACAGGCTCTATTATCTCAGCTCTTGCTTCCTCCATGGATTTTTATTCAACTATCAAAGAAAAAGTTATTAAAAAAAATCAAGGCAAAGTTTTGGAAGACAGAATACATTGCATTTCCTATAAAACGTGGAATTGTAATGTTTGATGAACAGAAAGAAATAGTGCAACAAGTAGGTCTTTGGGCAGAGGAAACAAAAGCCCAGTTTTCAAAATATCCCTCTTACTTTACTTCTCTTCCTCAACTGCTTGAATCTCTGATTACCTAAAAATTGGTGATCTTAATTGCCTTTTTCACAGTGGGAAGCTAACAACCCTTCAGTTTTCTGCCTTCACCAAACTCTCAGAATCTTTTTCAAATTTGACTGAAATTCAGCTATGGATTAGAAAGCAGGATGCCGACTTGTACCTACAGAACGAGTGATGAAACAAGCCTCATTTCAGTGGGAGATCAAGCTAAAATCCTCCCACTCAGCGAGATGTCTCTGAGATTTTACTCTAGAAATTATATGGCAGTCAGCACTCTCATAGAGAAAAAAATTCAAAATCAAAACCAAACAGAAAATGTCACCTAAGGCAGCTCTTTAGTTCATAAACTGAACATTATGGGGATGAAAATGGCGTAGTGAGAACAAACCTGTCACCTCACAGTGCTCCCAAGAGTGTTTATGCCATGTGGGGGGTAAACAAGGCTGAACGTGACTGAGGGCAGCAAGTTCTGTCCTCTAAAGTTGTCAATGGGGGACTTCAGGGTGAGTGTATGTGCCGGAATCGATTGAGGGTCTCTGCAAGCCCCTTACATTCACAGGAGAATTGCCCAACCTCATCCTCATTTTCTGACAGCCTAGGTTTAATAATGAATTTTGGACAGAACTTGCATGAAAGATGCTTTATAATATCCTGCAGTCCTGAGTGACTCCACTGAAGGTTTCATGATGTCTTTGATGAAAGATCCGTGGCTATGTAAAAATCTTTCTTGATTAGTGAAGTCAGCTACTGTTGGGATGATTTGGGTGGATTTATTTCCTCTTTTAAATTCAAATTACCTCCAAATAAGTTTTCAAGGCACTGCCTATAGATTAAAGGATAGGAGGAATGTGACACAGAATATTTCAGTAGAAGATTTTCTTCAGAAAACTAATCACTTGGGATTCTACTTCTGCTAAATAAGTTATCTGAGCAAGCCCAGAACTTTCAGCTGCATATGTATCTGACCCAAAAAGTTGCTGAATGTGGTCAACATCCCACAGATGGATCTGCTCAACAGGAGCACTGTGTGCCTTTCAAAGAGCATTTGGGAGCTTAGAAATCAGGTATTTTCATAGAGTCATTATGATTGGAAAAAACCTTCAAGATCATCTAGTCCAACCATCCCCCTACTACCTATATTGCTAACTAAATCATGTCCCTAACTACCTCATCCAACCTTTCCCTGAGGAACAGTAACTCCACCACCTCCCTGAGAAATCTATTCGAATGCCTCACCGCTCTTTCTGAGAAGAAATTTCTCCTAATTTCTAACCTAAACCTTCCCTGGCACAAATTGCATCCATTCCCTCTTGTCCTATCACTAGATATCTGTGAGAAGAGGCTGACCCCCTAGCTCACCACAATCTCATTTCAGGTAGCTGTAGAGAGCAGTAAGGTCTCCCTGGAGCCTCCTCTTCTCCATAGTAAACACTCCCAGTTCCCTCAGCTGCTCCTCATAGCACTTGTGATCCAGACCCTTCACTGGCCTGGTTGTCCTTCTCTGGACACGCTCCAGGGCCTCAATGTCTTTCTTGTACTGAGGAGGCCAAAACTGAATACAGTAGTCAAGGTGAGGTCTCACCAGAACTGAGTACAGGAGGATGATCACCATCCTGGTCCTGCTGACTGCGCTGCCTTGTGCCTCAGTGTCTGTTCAGACTTTGTCATGCAGCAGCCAGGAGACATATTCTCATTGACCCTTGAGGAATAGGAGAGGCTTTGCAGGACATGGGAGGTCTCATAGTTGGTTAGTTGGGGGGCGACTGCCCATCAGCAGCCTTCAGTCTCACAGTCTGAGGCACTTGCCAGGGTAGCTGGGCTATTGCAGGTGCAAAAGGGAGGGTTCTGCTGCCTGGAAAGAATGCCTGGAAACAAGAAAGACCCTCGGCAAATGTAAGAAAAGTGTGGTGGCAGAGAAGTGAGGGAGATACACCTGTACCACAGAGAGGCGAAGAAATGAAAGGCGGGAGACTGGCAGCTTGAGATCTCAGAGGGAGATCAGGCAGAGGAACAGCAGAAGAGCTCTGCAAGCACCTGAAAAGGAGAAAGCAGGTTTAAAGATTGCCTCACTTCTTCAGGGACCTGCATATGTGAGTCTCAGACTCATTTTGATTTTACATCTTTGGAAAGTCAGAGCTGTGAATAAATTGCAATACGATGCTTTTCTGGACTCTTGATTTATTTTCTTTAAAGGACAGGATTAAAAAGAAGCATCTCTTTCAGCACTTTGGTATGAAATGGAATAATTCGAGAATAAGAGAGGGATATCTTAAAAATATATTTAAATAGAAAGGAGGTAGAAAATAATAACACATCTATAGGTTTGGGCTACCTAATATAATAGAAACATTGAGTAAATTTTTGTATAGGTTCAAAAAGAGTGAACTTTTTTCCTCTCATAAAATTCTCTTCCGCCAGTTTAAACATGTTTTATGAACTGACTTTAGGGCTCTATGTAAATTTTCTCAGGATTCTGAGAAAGGAGAGGGTTATTAATCTGGGAAAAAAGTGTCTTTTGCTTAGAGCCAACTTTAGAATATGTTTAAAATAGGAATTTTTAACAAGTGAATACTATTCCCTCAGTTGCCCTTAGATTAGCTTCCTTTCATGGGTACTGGGCATAGTCAGTACAATTTCACTCCTGGTAAAAAGTTTTTACATCCCTGAACAGATATTAAACATGATCAGCATAACATCAGTGCATTTGATGAGATTCAGCCCACACAGTTTGTTCCTCCAGAGCTGACAGAGCTTTTGCTAGCCCTTATATCCCAAACTAATAAAAAGAAAGCCTGAATGAACTCCCACGACTGAAGCAAATAAAGCCAAATACTAGAGAATTTTAGCAAAAATAATGTTTCAGTCATTAGTGAACATTGTGATTCTGCTGAAATGAAATCTTCTTTGTAAGTCAAGTGCAAGGCATGTTTAATTCATTATTGCCAAATCTTTACTGGATATGGAAAGCCCTATCTTCAAATGTTTGCATCTTTCTAGTCTACTCCAACCTCATGTAGGTATACTGTCATATCATATTGCAAACTTATTGAAATTAATTTGGCTAGATACTATTTAAGTTGAAACATACATTTAAAGGTTTAATTCATATAAGGCAGACAAATAAATGGCCTTTATCTGTTCCTTTGGATCCTTGCTATTTCTTCCCACTAGTTTCCCACTCCTGAGAGTCATATAAAGTTGGCTGTTGTGTTATGTTGCATTTTCCTTTTAGGTTCCACCAAGATTAAGCTAAAAGATTTGTGAGAGGTAGAAGTGTACCAGGTCAGAGCTCGTCTTCCTGCTTTCTTCAGGCCAGAGCCACCCTGGTCACAGAAACCATTGTGATATGGGAAGGCACCCAGCCTCCCCATTAATATCAGATCTGTAAAATGCTGTGCAGAGTCTGACAGACTGTTTTATGTTGTGTATTTTCATCACTGGTATTGAACTTAAGTCAGATAACTCCATTGCACAAGGTATGTGCAAGCTGCTTGGCTCTGATTCCCTATGAGTCCTGGGTCCTTTTCTCCTTTTTCTTTATCTCCCATGCCTGTGCTTTTCCATGCTTGTGTAAAGCTATTGTCCTTGCAGCAAATGAGAGAAACCACCATGGTTAGCATGTGTTCAGCCATCAACCTCACTTCTCTGGCCCTTCCACAAAGCCACCTCATATCCACTTTCAAAACTTTACAAGGCTTTCCTTTCCCACTGTATCAATGTCTTGTGCCATTCTAAGACATTTCATGCAGGTATCCTGCTCTGCTCTGGTTCTACAATGGTGGCAGCTGAGATTTTTATGTTTACTGTGTTTTAAGATTTAAAAAACATCTCTGTCTTTCTGTAACATCAACTTCACAAAGAAGTGTAAAATCTAATTGCTGCTGCTCTATGTCCCCTCTTCCTTCATCAGATCTTTATTTCCTTTATCCTTACTGCCAAATTTATTTGGATATGGATAGTGACAGTGTTGTTTTGTCCAAGTCTTATATTACAGAAAAAACTCATTTTAGGACAGTGCCACGTCTATTCAGTTAGCATTTCCCTTTATACTCATATCCATAAAAAGGATGCAGACTGATTGATTGATTGATTGGATTGATTGATTTCTCCTTTGTTCACAGTTGTAGAATGTCCCTTTATGAAAGCCAGGTCAGGTGCAGTCCCTAGGAGGGTAGAGCAGATGGCTCACCCAGCAGCTGGGTGTATGTGGATAGAAAAACTTTGCAAGGCAGCTGAGTGTGGCATGTAAAAGAGTTACAGCTTAGAGCTGGGAGCCTGCAGCTCAGGAAAAGCAGACAGGCAGACTTTGGTGGCTGGTGGAAAGGACTTCCTAGGGATCAGGAGGGATTAGTTAAGTTTGTGATAAACTTAGTTGCTGAGTTGACCAAACCCAAGCCTGTAACAGAGGAAGACATTTTTAGGAACATTTTTTTTTATTTCTATTCTTCTTGAAATGGTAATTTTGAGATTTTTCCATTTGCTTTTTTGTGTTCTGGTCCAAGCTCTAATAAAACATTGCTTTCTGAGTTTCAAAGTTTTTTGGTCTTCTTTGGGGATCTCATTATAATTAAAAGGTCTGGTCTGTTGCAGAACCTTGGCTGACTTTGGCTTCTGTCACAGTTAGATAGTTAGGAGACACTAAATATCTCCCTTGCTTCTATGTTTCAAACTGCTGATCATAATGAGTTACTTCAGTGCAACAAAAGACAAAATTTTGTGAAATTCCATTTTTCTACCATTTGCACAACTTAATGATGATACCTTACAAGGCCCATGTGGAGTGAGTTCCATTCAAAAGTCTGCAAAAAGCAGTTGCTACAGCTGTACTGTCTTTGGACTATCTTGCCTGGAAGTTTCTGCAGTTGGTACCTCAAGAGGAGTCTTAGATCAATAGTTTATGTTGTCATCCAGATCACTTGCCCTTTGAGACTAGCAGTAGCAAGCCTTCACTACCTTCTTCCTTAATAACTAAGCATAGGTCAACCTGAACAAGCAAGGCATTGCCTAGTTGTTGCTCATTGTGCTTCCAGACTGCAAGTTTGCCCCTAATTTGGTGTCTGGTCCTTGCCTGGGATCCTGCAGTGTTGGTTTAATCTCCTTGCGTTTTGAGTTCTGGCAACTCCTTTGGCTTGCTTTCTGGTTTCATGTAGTTCCTGATGTTGGTCATCAGTGCTGATGATGTGGCTCCTACCAACTACTTCTCATCATGCAGCTAGATTTAAATATAACAGTAACAACAACAACAATAAATAATAATGTAGAAATCGATTTTGTATTGTATACTGCAGTGAAAACTTCCATATCTGGTCAATCATTAGCATATTTATGAAACATGTAAAGAGTATTTTCAAAATAACATTCATTTCACCATGCACAAGGTTTCCTTTCATCTTTGGGGCCCAACCCTAATGTGCAGTTACTGATTCCCTGAGAGAAAGATCAGTTTCTTAGGTTGAAAAACCATCCTTTATGGCTTGACTATCTTCTAATGTGCTAGGAAAACAGAAGTGACCAGCCCTGAAATAATTAAACTGGAGTTTGGTGCTATAGCCCTCAGCAAGTGGAAAGAAAGGCAATGCACAGGGACTTTGTAAACATCTGGTAAAGAAAGAAATGCAATGGTACAAGAGTGGGAAATGATAACAGCAATAATAATATCCAGGTGGCTCATCTAAAAATGATATGTTTGCAGTCTGCTTTTATGTGAAGCAACCCTTAACTGGAGGGAAAAAACAATCCATGCCAGGTATTCTGAGGAATAAAAGCAGCAAATGTGCCATGACTGGAAACAAAACAAAACTAAATAAGTAAGCTCACCTGCAGAATAAAAAGCTGTAATTGGTGTTTAATGCATTCTGCACTCTGAGATTGATGCTGGTTGTGATGAATTAAGTAAGGAATGGATTCCTGCCTGAAAGACACTTAGAACACAAAGGCAGAGGCTAAAATATAATAGGGAGGTATGTAGGTAGGTAGGCAGATAGACATACACATCTGTGCATATGTATATGCGTGCATATATATATATACATACACACACATACATACAAATACATCTGGCTATATTAATGAGAATCTGCTGTAGTGATGTGTCAGTGGTATCTACTCTATCAATAAAGTCTTATTGAGATATATGTGCTCTGAGAAGCACATATGTGCTGAGCTCAAAAGTGTCCATATCTTTGGTTCGGAATGTGAATGCTTTGAGAGATATTTCTTTGTTATGCAAAATCCTGTTCTGGTTCAAACCAAAGTGCTGGTCCTGTATTCTGTCCTGGTGGCCATAAGTTGACTCCTAGGGAAAAGAACAGGGTGAACACATGACATTTATCCTCATAGTCTACCACAGCATCCAAGTATTTGCAGCTCTGAAGATTTCCTGAGCTGGTTAACCTTCAATGGAGTCTTATTCCAAATACTTTTTCAGCCTCCCTCTTTACCTACTTGAAATTTTTGGCATCTTTTGGGAAGGAGTCTGAGGACACTGTTATGTTCTGTATGAAGAGCTACCTCCTCTGGTTTGTTTGCATCAAGCTCTTATCAGCTTTTCTTCATGACCCCAACTACATCAGTGATGCACAGCACTATCATCAATTTATATACATGAGTGTGTGTGTGTGTGCGTGCAATAGTTATGTTTCTTTAAAAAGCCTGAATCACATGAAATTCCTAGAAGGCATCCAGTGTAGTGGGGTCTTGAGCCTGTTTCCATCCCCAAAATTATTGGTATCTCTGCATGTGGTAGAAAGAAGGCTAGAAGTACAGAACTGAAAGCCTGCAAGTCATTCAGGCAGCAGACAGACAAGCCCTCCTGAAAAACGTCCAAGGGACGAGGAGTTGCTAGGCAGATTTTGCTGCAGTTCAAAGTCTCCAAATTGTCACTGAAAGTAGGCTTGGGGAAATGACTCACCTGCAAGGACACAGTGGGAAGATGGAGTTATTTATGAACCTTTTAATTTAGTTGTTGATATTTATACTCCAGCTGTCATAGTCACTTAGGATTTTCTCTTCAGAAAAGTTAAGGATCTTAGTTAATACTATGGTAAAACCTTGCTTCTCTGACTTTAAAGCTTTTTGTCTCAGAGGGTTGGAGAGTTCACTGCAGATGACAGGCTGGGCAGATCCACCTCAATGCTGTGTTCGACATCTATTTCCTCCATAACGCTTATTAAGTTGTACTGTATCCTGCTTTACTGAAAATTGCCTAGTGTTCCCCACAGGGAGATGCCTGACATCTGTTGCTTATAGCTTTTTCTTATTCCATCTCTGAGAAAATCTGTTCATATTAACCAAGTTATAAGCATTTTTAAAAGGCCAGTGATACAGTGGGTACAAGGATTTTTCCAAAGGATTTGTTTATACAGAGTGTACTCCTCCTTGAGATTGAGCATAAATTCCTTGCACTTGCTCTTCTCCATTAATGAATCTGAGTAGCTGATTAAAGATTAGAAGTGGGTTTTTTTTTCTGGATTCTTTGTGTTCCTCCTTTTCTTTCATAAAATAATGTAACATTTTCATGATTTATAGGGACCAGTGGGCATTTTGTATTATGGTGGTTTGACCCTGGTTGGAGGCCAGACACCCACCAAAGCCACTCCATCGCTCCCATTTTCAGGCACCTGGGGCACCCCATCCTGCCCCCCTTCCCTGGCCTTGGTGCCTGCACAGTTCCTTACATCTTCTCACTCCCTTCTCTGGTGTCAAAAAGCAGCTGCTTGTAGGTTTTTTTCTCCTAAATGTGATTCCCAGAGGCGCTGTGACCGTCACTGATGGGCTCGGCCTTGGTTAGCAACGACTCCAGCCTTGAGCCGGCTGGTGTTTGCTGTGTGGGGCCTGCAGAGAGCTTCTGGCTGCTTCTTGCAGAAGCCACCCCTGCAGCCCCCCTCCTCTACCAGAACCCCGCCACACAAAACTACATGAAGTGTCTAGATACAAAATCATCTCTCTCATCTGTGGTGTAGCAATTAATATAAATGTCACTGGTAAAATTTTAAGGTGGCACAAATGTTTGAAGTGAAAAGTAGATTAAGTGGTGCCAACCAAACAGAAAAGTTTTACTGTTCAATAAGCCAGGCTATTTACAAAAACGCTCATCTCCCAAATGCAGTCCCCACACTTAATCCAGAGGCCAGCCAAAGTGTGTTAGAATTTAAAAACAAGAAACTTTGCCAAAGATGTAATGGTTACAGTGGATGAGTATTTGACTAAAACACCTTAATGTGATGCTTGGTTGTATAGGCAGGCAAAATTACATGGGGAATCAGTGCTACTTCTGTGTGATGGTAATACGAATTGAGAAACTGTTCCCAACTATTCCAGCACTAACTAATCCAGATCCAAACCGATTTAATTTCAACCAATTTTCTTTGTTGTTTGATTTATATAAGTAATATCAAAGTGATACTTTTCATATCTTTTGTTTTCCATATGTTTCTAGACACTTTTCTAGGTTACAAAGCCTTCTAAAAGTTGAGAAAGTTTTCTTTCTCTATTTGGTGACTTGCTGAAACCATGGCTACTTTTTTCCTTTTTTATTGAATGTCCATGTTTGTCACTTTCTTGGCTGCCTGTTCTATATACTAAACTGTAATTGGTATTCAGTATCTTACATGTATTTAGCTCTAGAATTTTTGAAACCGTTCCTAACTTTCTGTTTTCAACACTTTATGCCCCATTCACATCCACCCACTCAGGGAATAATTTCTGCTATGTATCATTGTTATATCTTTCCTTATGCCCACATATTCTCTTCAAACCTTTTACTCAAACATCAGATACCACACTCTCTTGTGAGAACTCCCAAGTGTTGAAGCTTCCAGGTAGTATTCCAGTCACTGGATGTGACTTTGTTTTGATCAATTTCTACAACTAACTAATCTATTCCTTTCATATAAATACCTGGGGTACTGTTAGTGAGGCTGTGCTCTGATGGCTTTATTTCTTTGCAGAGAAAGAAACACTGCCAGATGCAGGTTAGTTCTCAGTTCTGTCCTTTTCACATTCTTTATTCCACTCTGGAAAACACTGTTGCCTCTCACAAGTTCAGTTTTGGTTTGCTTCTGCATTTTGTTCTATTTTGCTTTAAAACCTACTGTGGCACCAAGGAGCAGGAAAAAAAAAAGAGAGAAATCAAAACTTGTAATCTGATCTGAGTACATTCTGCAGGCTGGCAAATTTCAGTTGCTTATTCTGTTATCTTTTAGCCTGTTTTCAAAAGTATTTTTTATCTCTGTTCCAAGTCTCTGAGGCGCATTACAATCTGATCTTACATTAGAGATTGTACAAACCCTCCAAACAGCATGTCAGGCTTGCCGGCCTGAAGTCTGCTATAAATGCTTCAAAAATTTCTCCCTTTTTGATGTCACGTATGAAGCCAATTATCTTGCAAGCAAGTCATCCTTTCTAAGAGTGGAGTATTTTCTATATCTGTGTCATGGCTTGTTCTCTTTCACTAAGTTGCAGGCTGGTGATTGCAACATGTGCCCTGGATCCTGCAAATATAATTTGTTTGACCCCCGTATACTAAGATGGATATAGCTTCATCTTGCTATGCCTTTCCATAGTTTCACCTCCTTTAGGAAAAAAAGATCTTGCCTAAATGACTGCCAAGAGCTTGCAGTATCTGTGGCAAATTTTAGATGCAGAGTATGTTAAAATACTGTTGCATTTTGTCATTTGACACCTTTTGTCTTGTTTCACGATGCTTTTACTCCCCCTTTGAGCATGCCAGCTAATAATTATTGGTTGTAATTTATAAAGAGTCAGAGAATCACAAGGTTGGAAAAGACCTATAAGATCATCAAGTCCAACAATTCCCATCCTAAGCTAAACCATATCCCTAAGTACCTCCGAAACCCTTTCTTTGAACACCTCCAGGGAAGGTGACTCAACCACATCCCTGGGCAGCCTGTTCCAGGCCCCAACAACTCTTTCAGTTAAAAGTTTTTCCCTAACATCTAATCTGAACCTGCCCTGGTATAGCTTTGTGCCATTTTCCCTTGTCCTATCTCCCGTCACCTGGCTGAAGAGACCATCACCTACCTCTCTACAACCTCCCTTCAGGTAGTTGTAGGTGGTGATGAGGCCTCTCCTCAGCCTTCTCTAGGCTAAACATCCCCAGCTCCCTCAGCCCCTTCACCAGCCTGGCTGCCCTTCTCTGCACTAGCTCAAGGACCAAAATGTCCTTCTTATGGTGGGGAGCCCAGAACTGGACACAATACTCAAGGTGCGGCCTCACCAATGCCGAGTACAGGGGCACAATCACTGCCCTAGACCTACTGGCCACACTATTTTTGATACAAGACAGGATGCTGTTGGCTTTCCTGGCCACCTGGGCACACTACTGGCTCATATTCAGTCGGCAGTCAACCAACACCCCCTGGTCCTTCTCTGCCTTACAGTTCTCCAGCCAGGTTGTTATGTCCCATGTGCAGGACTCTACACTTGGCGTTGTTAAACCTCATCCCATGTCAATTCAACTAATATTATCTGAGGCTAGAGCTGGGGCCACAGCTGCCTTATGTGTGGATTAATGTGACACCCACAAGTTGGCTTCAGAGAGGATGGACTACTTTGTCAAAACTCACTGATATCCCAAACCACACAGCTCAGTGGACTCGAGCATGGGCACCAACAACTGCACCAGTTCACAGCCAAATAGTGTCTTATGTAACTAGCTCAGTGTGAAGAGCAAAGATCGAGCACTTCGTCTTATTCAGTGAACCTCATTACATCCTTCTTTCGGCCAAATTTAAAATAGGGCTTATTTCCAACAACTGAATAGAGGATTAGGCAGAGTCAGGAGACATTCACTCCTCCTTAAAAATACAAAACAAAAAGGAATCAAAAGAAAGTGGGTTTTTTTTTCCTGAACAGATATTAACCATTATCTGCATAACCATGATCAGCACAATGGCTTTGATGAGACTCAGCCCACACAGTTTGTTCCTCCAGAGCAGACTGAGTTTTCTGCCAACCATTCTGTATTCATTACATCCCAACCTAATAAAAAAGACTGAATGAACTCTCATGATTGATGCAAATAAAGCCAAATGCTGCTACAAAAGAAATAAGATTCCAGTCATTATCAGTCACTGTTATTCTGCTGAGAGGGAATATTCTCAGCAAACCTCATGTAAAATATACCTAAGCCACAACTTCTCCTTCTTCTATTTTTTTTTTTAATAATTGGTGCAGAGAGATACAATGTTGGAACCTTTTAAAGCATCCTTCAGGAACCCATATAATAGAAATTAGTTTTTAGTGTTTACTGCTCACTGACAGTGTTGGTATAGCCAGTTCCTTCATATCCATGGGTGGGTCATCTGGATTTTCTTTATAAATTGCAAGATAAATGCCCAGGCATTTTAGCTGGGTCTATACAGGTCGGCTCAGGTTCAAGCAGGGTTCATATTACCAGTGGAAACTCAAGCATACACTTGTGTGTTTTGAGAAAAAAAAAAAAAGAAAAAAAAGGAAGGTAACTTTAGAAGCTAGAAGCCTCTAATTCAATCCCAAAGCATGTTGTCAACTGTTTTACACTAGCCTGTAGGTTTAATGTTGGGCCAGAAAGATTGGACCAGAGGGAGACTAATATCTGCTAACGTTGTTGCTAACATATTGCTTTACTCATGGGTTATTTCACTTTGTATTTTATTATCAGTGGAGCGGATAGCACTGCCTATTATTAAAATTGGTAGATGTTGTCCTTGAAAGTCCTCTCAGGTTTTTGTAACTTTGTCAAGCTTTTAACTAGAAATGTTTAAAATTTTTATGCTTATAAAGGTGCCTGCCTCTGTCTGCTTTTGAGGGTTTATTTAGGTATTTATTTTTCTATACATTTCAGCTGTTCTGAAGAAAAATGCCTGAGAAACATGTGTTGTTTGACCTAAGCATCAATAATTTTTATTTTCTTCTCCTCATTACTTGAAGCAAGGTCAAGAAATCTGTTCAGGAAAAACTGCTATGACAAGGAGGTACACCTTTTATTTGTACAAGGGGTGAGCTGTTTAAAAAATGACCCTTTTAATATGGTCATTGCTAACAGGTAAAATTCTACAGACTTCCTAACCATGGTGAGCACAATCCAGTGTGGTGCTGTACAACGGCTGCTGGTCAGTACAGCCGCAAGCAGCAGTGAATCCTCGTCATTTGGCCAACTGGACTCTGAGTAACAACATTGTTTTAGCGCTCAGCATGTTCCAGGTTGTGCTGGACCTCAGAAGAAAAAGTTGCCTATCTGAAAGCAAGGAAAGAAGAAACCAAACTTCTGGAGGAAAGTGGAGTGTGTCAAGATGCTCCTTAGGAAAGAGAAAGAGGGTAAGAGGCTGGCAAGCAGTAGGGGGAAAAAAAAAGAAAAAATGTTTTGAATGGGAATGACAAACAGAGCTGGATGAAAAAGATGAAGGCAGCCAAGGTCTTACAATCCAGTGAGGAAGATGGAAATTAATGAGCAAAGAAGCATGAGGAAAGAGCCCAAACTGCCCAACCTTAAAAACAGACTTTGTATACATGTTTTAAAGTGTCATGTGACATTTGCAAGACCTAGGCTTTCCAGTTTGTAGGATATTGTGAAATTTCATGACTGGAGCTTGAGGGAATGTTTCAAAAAGGCAAAAGAAACCAAAGAATTAAAATAACCCACATAGTGTTCAGACTGAATTATGAAAAAATGAAAGTCCAGTCAGATGATAGGTTTTTCATTCATAATATTCAAGTTGGATATATTTTTGACATTTATCCTTTTAAACATTGTTACACCATAAAATACATCTAAAATAAGAGATTTTGGTGACAGATATAATTGTAGTATTCTGAAACCATGACAATCTTACATTTTGTGGTTAAGCAATAGAAGAAAATAAAATTCAAAGCGCTTAAGCCAGCACATTCCTCAAAATTATTTTCTTTCAATACATCACCAATTTACAAGACAAAGATTTACATGTAGGAAGGCACCAGTTAGTTAGTTTTATGTTCAATTTTTAGGTTCCTGGTGGCATGCAATTTTTTACAAATGGGGCTTCCTTTTCTGTAGGATCCCAGCCACAGAATTTGGGACACACGCAGGATTTGGAAGAGGTGCAGTTAATGAAAAAAGACACTGCAGAAAGGAAATGCAGAAAAAAGGAGCCGCGGAAAGAAAATAATATAAAGCAGGTATTTCACAGGTGGTCTTTTTACTGTGTTTTCTTCATTTTCTGGGTATCTGATTCGATACCTCAGGGTCTCATTTGCAGAAATAGTGATAACTTTCAAATGCTGTCGAAACCCGTGGAAACTGTCTTTTGACACGCTAGCTGCTCTATCCAGTAAATCCTTTAAAAAGAGTAGGTCCGAGATATTTCAAACAGAGAAAGCAGAATTAGTGGGTATTTTTTACCTTAATGTCTCTGTTAGGATTTCCCATCTGTAAAACGGCGATACTGATGATTCTCTAATGGGTGGCAAATGTGGCATCTCTTATTGCTGGAGTGCTGAACTGTACAACTTCAGCGGTTTTCTTTCAAGGCAAGTTTTCTTTTCTGGACTGAGTATGAGAGAGTAATTGCTTTCTTTCTATGATCATAATTCTGTGGGAGAAAGTCATGTGGACAATCTCGAGCCTCTCACAGAGGAGACTTGGAAAATATTTTTAAACTACTGAACTCAAGTCACTTAATCTTTCCTGCTTACTGCAGTGTATTGAATTTGTGAGACCAAATGGTGCAGACTTTAGCTAGCTTTATAGTCTCAGATGTTTATAGAGCATTTAGCTAAAAAAAAAAGATAGTAGTGCAATATAGATGATTCTTAAATTTACCATAAAATGAATAAATTTACAGGAGTATTAAGAATATGTATGTGAATCTATTGCATAACGGTTAATCATTCTTCATGAATAAATAACATTCATGACCTTTATTGTCCAATTAAGTGTATACATGCATAAAGACCAAAATCACAAGAGTTCTGAGAAAAAAATATTTAACTTAAATATGAAATAAGAACCTTGCAGATATCTAACAAGGGGAAATTAGAATCTACTCTCTGAGAAAATGTTAACCTGAAATATAAGAAAACATTTCAGCATTGTATTTCCCCCCAAATAAAAGCTTCCGTGGGTTGATAAAAAAAAAATTATACCAAATGCGGTTGCCATCATTTTTCTTCTTATTCTATCTGTGTAATGCATTAAAACTATCAATAATGTCTCTGAAATTGTAAGAAGCAAAGCTAATTTGTGTTTATCAGGCTTCTCAGTTGCACAAATTGCTGTGAGATACAGCTTAAAACTTTTCCAATTACAGTCCATATTTTCTACAGTAAGCAATGAAGCTGGAGGCTTGATTGCTCCTGACTTAGCCCCCAGCCCTTATCGTTTTCTTCTGCTGTATCTTTGTGGCTGCCTTCTGAAAAATTTCTTTTGGATTTGTGTCAGCACTCCTGGTACCATGTAAAGGTTAGTAATAACTTGGAGCAGCTGTGCTACCTCTAGTGACAATAAGGGCCTGCTCTTCAGCTCTCATCAGCTGGGTTGGGACCACGTGGCAGCAGCACTTTACCCTAGGATTGTTTACCTCTCTCAGCATACTGAAGCACAATGCTATTCAATACTCTCCCCATCGTGTCCAGGGCTTGCTAGTGTTGCAGCGTGGTCAGAGAGCTGCACAGGTTGCTTAGTCCTTCCTCATGTGGTGCAGCCATCCTGATTTGCCAAGTGGGAGGATGACATCCATCTTAGCTCATACATCCCGCTTTCCTGGCATGAGTGCACAGGAGCGACCACATTTTATCTAATCTTCCTGTCTTGCTAAAATGCTTTTCAAGAAATACCATTTATTACCCTTGTGTGTTTATTTATCCTGTGGTTTTAATAAGAATCCAGAGATGCAGAGTCATTTGAAAGGAGGACTACCTGAGCAACCAAAGGAAAGGAAGATTCTGCAGGCAGAAAATGCACAAAATGATGAAACGACTTGCACACGGTTCCAAAATAAGTCAAGGTCTAGGACAGAATCAAGGTGGTCCAACAGCTGTCATTTTTATTTACCATCATGCCTTTAGTGAGAATTTGGACTTCTCTGTGGGTTTTTACATAAAACTGCAGCAAAGCAAAACAAAGACAGCTGAATAAGTGTATCTGGGAAACCAACAAGTTTGTTAAGGATGTCTGCTAAGTTGATAGAATACTCTTTTGCAACTGCTACCTGGGGAGAGTGTGTTTGCAGAGTGTGGCAGGGACAGATTCTGCAACGCGAAGCACTGCCCATTTGACCGCTATGGTTGGCGGTTTTTCTGTCAGGTAAACACTGGCAGAGAATATAGGGTGCTTCTCTGAGACCACTTGAGACATTTTATTCCACTTCCAAGGGCTTCTGTGCTTCTCCGTAAGCTGCTCAGCACAGTCCTGTTAGAATTTTCTTCCATTAGGACACTGTTGGTACCCAGCAAAAGCAAAACACAGTGCAAGTCCCAGACAAAAGACAGACCGTCTGTTCCAATTCACACTATGACCCACTGACAGCATCCTAGAAGTTCCAGGGAGGTATGAGCAGATTTATTTTGTTTTCAGGTACACTCTGAGGTCTCTTCACAAGTGCAGCAGAACATAAAGTAACCTCAGGGCAAAAGAGAATTAGGGCCATTACCTCTGCCCATGACGGTCCCTTTATGACTCATTTTTTGTCTCTTATTTCTTTGTGGAGAGCATTCATGGGTCTCAATGATTCTGGGATGGCCTGCATGGAGCTCTGCACTAATCTCACTGTGAGCAAAGAGGTCATTCTTGTTTTGTCCACCTATTTTGATACTTGCTGAGGTTATTTCTTTACAAAGGCAACTGTCCACTAGCAGGGTTCTTTCTTGGTGGGAGTGTGCCAGAACTGATCACGCAGATGAATCTTTATTCCATTTATAAGGAAACTAAGAAGTGAGTGAGGCAAAGATAGGTAAGGGAGACACAGGATCAAAGAGTTGCCCCCTCCTTTGGTAATTTACACCCACTGGGCTATGCTGTAGATGTGTCGGGGATCCCTTTCTGAAGAGTTGCTTGTTTCAAATCCTTGGTGGGGCTCATTGCTTGCAAACAAGCACTGCTCATTTTTGAGCAGTCTCTCACCATAGTTTAAGTTCTCCAACTTGTGGGACATGAGCTGCAGTTTCAGTCTCAGCGAGGACCCCAAAAAAATGAGCTAATCTCCTTTCTTATGAACTAGATGTTGTTTTGGGCTGTTAATAGAATTTCAAAGGCTTATTAGACTTCTTTGGATATATTCCAACTAGGATGATGTTTGCTAAACTCTCTGTGTGTATATATATATATATATATATGCAAAGATCACTGTAGGATTTTTTAGCCTCTTCTAATTTTTCTGTTCTGTTCCTTCACCCCATCCAACTTCTATTTCTGCAACTGCCTCTTTCCATCATTTTGACACTGCTAGCTACAGAAAGGAATTGAGTAGGATGCTTATCTCTGAACTAGCATCATCACAGAGCTCTTCTAGTAAATTCTACTCTTTTACAAATGTGCTTTATGGAAAAACAATACAGGAAAAAGAAGTGTGCAGGTGCATGTTTTCTGATTCCATATGATAAAAAAGCAGCACATTTGCATGGTATATGATTGCTGATGAATGCCTTCAGAGGAGAATACACCTGAACAGGAAAACTAATGATGTGGGAAAGCATCAGTATAATTCTTTCCAGTTTCCTATGGACCCCCTCTACATCACACTGTCTTTCTCTGTCTGCTTCTCTACATTAATACAGTTAATAATCCTGATCTTGCATTTATCTTTTGTAGAAGAGCATAGCGATCTCAAGGCCATACCTGCAAGGAGGCATAGCTGATGCATTGGCAGGTTTAAGCCAGAGTATCTCCCCCTGAAAGCTTTTCCTGCAGTGGTACCAAAGGGATTACTGTGTCCTCTGACAGTAGGTGATTTCTCTGAGTTATTCTCATTGGAGGTCCTGTACTTGGCATGGAAAAATTCAATATTCCCCCTACAAAGAGGATCGGTCCTGACTCTTAAATTTGGTGATGTGGATCAGGTAAAGCTGAGTTCCATTCCTAGCCCTATAAATGCTTTATTTAGTTTAATACCAATGAAATATTGTGAATTTGAGAGCTAAGATGGCATTTGTTGTGGAGTAGGTATTTTAAAGACATCACACAGAAGGGAATAGTCCCACCGCGGAAGATGAAAAACACTTTGTGGTTGGCTACTATATGGCATAATGGCTGGAAGTTGCCTGGAGAGGGACTCAGATCACCTCAGAGAGAGGACTGAATACAGGTCTCCTACATCTGAATTTTCTGCTGTTTTCCAAAAGCAAAAGGATGTCTTAAAGGTGTCACCTGCAGCTGCTAAGGGCATTACTGGAGGATTTGTGGGATCTTTGCTATTGAGAAGTTGAGCATCTCTGTTCTTCAGGTGTCTTCAGGGTGAGTTGGCAGCTTAAGCAGGATGTGTGGAGCTTCAGATACAGCTGTAGGTGCTCCTTGGCAGACCCTTTTGTGGATTAAACAGCATCAAGGACTTTACAGCCTTGCCCATTGGTGACACCAGTGAGGTTTAGGACATGTAACTACCGTTGCACACTGGGGCCACAGACCTAAATATAGACTGTACCTTGCCAAGGGACCTGGTTGTGGGCAGCCATCATGCAGGCAGGTTGACCCTGAACACATCACAGCCACACCCTCTGCCCAGCTGCCTTTGGGGCTGTGATGCAGTGCCCCTCTGGTCAGGGAGGCTTCAAACTGTGCAGTGTTATCACTTAAGTTTCAGCCTATCAAAGTTACAGTCCTTGTCATTCAGTTGTATTTAAGTGCCCATAGCCGTGCTTCCATATATAAATCAGTCAGCATCAACCAACATGATAGATGCTGCCAATGGAAAACATAATTCCCGACACAGTGGGATTTTAATCTACTGATGCCGCAAATCAACCCCCGTGGCCTGGCTGAACAATGTATAGCGTGCAACAACAGCAGCTTTCTTCTCCCAGTAATGATGTGCAATACTTTGAGGTGTTTAAATTAAAAACTGTATTTTCAGCTTTGTCAGATGCACCCTGTGCTTCAAGCACACATCCTCACACTACATTTTTCAGGGACGTTACTTATCAGGCACATTGGACCCAGCACAGGCAATCTGTGAGAGAGAGTGACCCACAGAGCTAATGCAGAAAAGACTGTGAAGGCAAAGCCCTGACCTAAAAGAGTGTTTATGGTTGGGAAGAGGGAATAGTTAGGCAAGAGCCCCTTATTTGCACACAGCCCAGTGCTGCATGGACTTTGTGGCATGTGGGGAAGAACAGCTGAACCAGGCATCCCAGCTTTATCTGACTGTGTCCAAATAGACTTCAAACAAATCCCACACTCGTAAAAGTTGGCTCGACTTCCACTGATCTTAATAACAGCTACATGAGAACATCAAAAGAGCAGAATTTGGCCCTATGAAAGGCAAGAAATAACCCATTTATGTGTCTCATTGTAAGGTATTAGCAGTTTAAAATTACAGTCATTGTGTGGCACAAAGAACATTCTGAACAATCCATTCCCTTATGGATGTGATTTAAAATTAATTCATTCTTCCGCCTCACTCCATTATTGCCAGCAAACCAGTGATGTGGAATTACTTACTTCTAAGCCATATGGTCTTCTGAGGACAGATACCTCCTTAGCTTACTCTAATTAATACATTTCATGTATCAGAAGTTCACTCTGATTTTTAATTTTATGTTAACTAAACTGAGAAAAAGGAAAAGTCAATTTTTGCAATTAGAGTTTAGGGATGGTTCTTGTTTTTCTCATTTCCTATTTACTTTAAAATCAAAGGGGCTTGCATCCTGGCATGTCAGTGCTTCCCTTGCAACGCATTAGAGTGTGTTGGAGAAGAGATCAAATGGTGTTAAAACCCTATTAGGTATTTTCATGCTTCTACCTAAAAATGTAATTCTTTTAAAGGGTTTCTTGTGACAGAGGCTTCTGCACATGACTGTGTGAAAAGCAAGGATCTAGACCTTGCTGACTCATTTAGTAGACATTTCTTGATTTTCTTAACAGCTCAGTTTTTTATTTTATTTCTTTCCCTGCTGTTTTGTTTCCTTCTGTCAAGAATACTGGACATGTAGCCCACTACGTTTCATCTAACCTATACCCATCTGAACAAAATAGAGGCAGGCATTGTAAGAAGGGCAAAATACTATCTTATCAAGTTCATTCATTACATTTTTAAGGACCAAATTCAAGGCCCTCGATTAAGAAACATTTTTATAATTATTTCCTGCAAAGTTTTGTTTGTTTGTTTTGGCTTTTTTTAATCTGTGAAAAAATAGTATATCTATGTGATCCTCTTGTGAATTTGGTATTATAATAATGGACCAGCAGAACATTCTGTTAAAATATCATTGGAAGTGTAAACCAGATCAAATAGGCCCCACATGGATTCACACGTTCCTGCTCAAACATATTTTTTCCACCTTTCCACTATTTTATATCTCATTAATCGAGTACTGTTTCCATCTTCCTTTTTCTTTATCTATGTAATTGCCCTCTGTGGGAGTATACTGCTTCACGGAAGACCTTTCCCTGCCACTGGGCAGTAGTGACAGCACATTTTGAAGGTTACACCAACAATTAGAAGAGGCAAATGAGAGGTCCTATTGGAACTGTGAATGAACTGTTAATCTGGCTTCCCTCCACCCCTTTTCTTGCCATTAAAACCAAATAAGCCTGACGTTTGTCTGTATCAGGTACTTCTATATACAATATGTGCACTGGAAAGAAAAACCTTCATTATCAGGGAAAACTAAAAATCTTTGAAAGGGCATGAGAAGTATGCAGAAATTGAGTGTGCAGGCAGGCATTTCTGGACTCTCCACAGTCCCAAATCGAAGAACATTTGTTTGTTTATTTGTTTTTTTGATTGATTTTTTTTTTTTTTACAGCAATTGCTCATTCTGTACACATGCAGAAAACCTCAAACCTGTGACCCAAGTGAGGACAGGAGAGATTCCCTACCAGTGACTTAGTTTAACATTGGCAATTGCACTGAAGAGGATTAAGAGCACCTACTTGGTCTGCTAATGCAAGTCATCCGTGCAACTCATAGCATCCCTCTCAGAAGTGGTGGCTGCCGATATCACTCTTCCTCAGTCCCCAACAGTTCTTCTGGCTAATCCCAGAGCTGAAAAATTCTCTCTTACTTCCGAATATGAATGCCCACAGAGAGAGTTAAAGGAACAGAAATAATGCAAGCTGAATTTCCGTCATAGCTGATAAAGACCTAACCTCTGGCATAGACATGGCCCTGTAACACATCCTTTTCTTTTCCTGCCAGCCCTGTGCAAAGATTTTACAGCACATGCCTTTTGGCTATCATCCCTGACTCTAATAATTCATTCTCCCACAAAGCATAAGAAACTACTGATGAACTTAATATTAAGAAAGAAAACTGATATCAGAACCTGCAGGGTAAGAAATCATATAGCTGAACGTGTTTGGATGCCCCAAATGATAGTAATTTGGTCATTCTGCCTAGCTGCATATGCGTGCATATTTATATTTGTTAACATAATTCCCTCAGCTGTTTAAAGGTTATTGTTAGTGTTCCACATTTCCTTAAAGAATAATTTATTTCTAAGCTTGAGGCAGGTTCATGAAAAAGCTGACAGCTTTCTGTATATCTACAACATACTTAGATCATAATCCCATTTTTAGGAAGCATCTGTACCATCCTCAGTATGTTCATAATGATGAAATAATTATGTTAGTATTAAAATTCATCCTTTGCCAGTAACAAGCTGCAGAAACCTTGAATGCTCCCTAGGCTAAGGTTCACAATCTGTTTAAATTGGCCTTTCATGGCACAAGTAAACAGCTTTAATTCTCTGGGCAAATAACTGAAGTATTCTTAGATCTGGGGGTGAGGTTATATTAATCATAGCCTACCTCTAGAGAAGGTCCAATTCTATCAAGCGCTTTATGAAAAGACAGGAGTGCTTACTCCGTAATAACACTTATTAGCCTTTCAGATTATTAAAATATTATGGGTGTCATAATGTCAATTCTGTGAAGCCAGAGCTTCCTAATAACAAATTACTGAGGTTCTGTTCATGGCAATCAGCAGAAAGTACTGAACATATACTTACCACCTGCATTTATAACCAACAAGAGCTGCCATTGAATAATGTTCCTACTATATATACATATATGTATGTATGTATGTATGTATGTATGTATGTATGTATACACACATCTATGATGCAGATCACACGCCAGAGGCAGGCAGAGCCCCAGTATGACTAGTAAAGTGGCTTTGGATTTACCCAGAGTCCCCTGAAAAAGAAAGAGGGCATTGCACTACTAAGATTAATAGCTGAGACTAAAAACCCTTTCTCAATTCTCTCCCTTCCCCAGTAAATCTGCCCCGGAACTCATTTGCACAATATTTAAGCAGAGGAAATGGCATTGGTCAACAGGTACTATATTGAACCTGAGATTTATTGAGGACTACATTTATGTTTTTGCCTTGTCACAGGCTTCCAAATATCTTATGCAGTGCTGTATTTATTACATTACAGGTCCTCTGTAGCTTTCCAGTTACTTCTATTATGTGAGCTCAGAGGAGAAATAAGGTAGAAATAAATATACTGTCACTTTTCCAGATGAATTGCTCAAAATGCTAAACTTGCCACCTGAAATTTATGGCACTGGGAACTAAATTACATAATAATATAAATTCAGTAACATGGCTTTTTTAACTTCATATATTGTAATATACTGCCTGGACAACCTCCCTGTGGAGTTCAAACAATGACCATGTTGTTATAGTACTAGTATCAACTTTGAGAGGAAATGAAGTGAAATGTAAGCTCTGCGTGTTTGAATTAAATTGATGATTTATTATAAGATGCCTTTGGGGTTGATAACAAATGCCTGGACGAAACCTCTGTTCCCCACTCCATTTTTTCTTGACTTCTTCCATTGAGAGGCTGGGAGATGGAGACCCTTATTTCTTTTACATTCGATTTTCAAAGGACTTGTACTCTTTGTGAGAGACAGATTTCCAAAGTATTTTAGAGCTTATCTGAACACCTAAGAGAGAGTTCCTCCTTCACAGGTGATTCGGTCTTGCTGTTGCTTTCAATTGTGGTGGTAGACTACACGTGGATATGGAAATAAGAACAGGATGAAGAGAGTGCTGACAAGCTCTGGGGATGCAGGTCTTTGCTCTGCTGAGCTCTGTAGTGTGCCTCTTCTCCCTAGATTATCACATGCGTTTGCCAAACGGTAACATCTGCTTTTAGAAAGCACTCCAATGGATAATTTGCAGCTGGATTTTTATACATACCTTATCCGACTGCAGTATTAATGTATTAATTTAGGCTACATCCCTAGTGGAGCGAAAAACACTGATGACAACAGCACTCAAAGGGACTGGTCCTCAAAGTGGTCAAGAGCACAGCCCTCTCTGTTTCAGACCGCCTGCGGGGTACACGTTCCCTGTCTGTAACAGGGGCACTCACAGCCTGTGGTTCAGGTCAGACCAATGGCTTGGGTGCAATGCTGGTCCACGTGGCTGTTCTTGAGCTATATGCAGTTTGATGGACAGTCAAACCACCGGAAGAAGGGCACCCGGGCACCTTTGAGCATCTGCACTTCAGCCATAGGGCAGAGGAGCAGGAAGCAAAAAGCCCAAAGACGGTCTGGGAGACACATTGGCTCCTGGTGTAACTCTTGTGTGCCAGGAGCCTGGTGGGATAATCATAGAATCAAATGGTCTGGGTTGGAAGGGACCCCAAGGATCATAGAGTTCCAACCACCTTCCACAGGCAGGGCCACCAACCTCCAGGCCTGGATCTAGACAAGGTTGGCCAGGGCCCCATCCAACCTGGCCTTGAACATCCACCACCTCTCTGGGCAGCCTGTTCCAACACCTTACCACTCTCTCTGTAAAGAACTTCCTCCTAGTATCTAATCTAAGCTTCCCCTTCTTTAGCTTCATAGGTGGATAACTTTACCTCCTTTAGCTTCAAAGGTGGATAACAGCCACCTTTGGGAGGGATGAGGTGTATAGGTAGTAGAAATGTGTGTGGATAACCCACTGCTTCCATTTCCTTGTGCAGCCAAACTTACATCCACAGAGACTCGAGGACACATGATGAGATCAGTCCCTTTCATACCACATGGGCTCTCCAACCCCTCCTACACTTCCATCAGCTATGTACCTGCTGTAGTACCATAGTGGCAATGATTTCAGTCTAGAAATGCCAATCACTGAAAATTTGTAAGTCTATCCTGCTTTCTTAAAGTTTCCTCTGATCTTTCACTGATAAATACCTGTTTGTTAACAAACATACAAACACAACTTAAACACAATCCAAAAGAGCTATTAGTTTTGGACAGAAAAATCTTAAGATTTAGACTTTAAACCCCAGAAAGTCAGAATGATTTTCTCTAGGTAGGAATTGTCTCACAACAAGCCTTGTCTTGCTAACTTAGAATGTATTACATGCTTCATGATGTGGCTTGTGTTTCATGACATTGCTCGTGTTTCATAAGGTAACAGTAGTCACATGAGTGCATACAAATGTCTGCTTCAGTTCCAAAAACCTTTCTAGCTGTAACAACTGCAGACAGATTGTGACAACCAGCATTCAAAAGTCGTGAAAACTGAGGGTAAATATATAAAAAAACCCCACTGTCTGATTTGATTGAGATTCTTGTGATTTCAAAAGCAATCTGACAACTGATTTGAAACCCTTTGCATTTGAATACGTAGGGCTGGCACTTGCTTGGAGCCTGAACCAGATGCCACACAAATCAATAGAAAACAGACCTGGAAGTTAGAAGCAAGTCTGATTTACAGTGCTGGGAGCATAGATATTAGATTACTAAAAATCACCACACATGTCAGATATGGAAAACAAAGACATTATACAGATTCGTTATCATTCAGCTTCTTGCTCGTTCTAA
Source organism: Gallinula chloropus (assembly GCF_964237585.1). Taxonomy (NCBI): domain Eukaryota; kingdom Metazoa; phylum Chordata; class Aves; order Gruiformes; family Rallidae; genus Gallinula; species Gallinula chloropus. The sequence continues at coordinate 69,809,682 of NC_140086.1, forward strand.
TGACTTTCCTTTGCCCAGTACCCATCCAATCTGTGTTGTTGCTTCTTGGTCTTAAATAGCGAACTGTCCTGAAGCAGAGAACAAGGAAATTGAGCCCATCTATAACACATTTCAATAAAGCATGAAGGTGGTATTGGTTCTGTCACCTGTGGATTAAAGTAGCTGGTTTCGTTATAATTTGATAGCACTTTGATCTTATTCTATTATTTCACCGTATTTTATTTAAAAGAAAAAGAACTGAAGATATTTAAAAATACATTGCCATTGTAGGAAAAGGCAATTACATTACCTTTCTGCTGCTGTACCTCTGTCTCAATGTTAAAATTTCTCAGTTTTAAAGTAGTTTTCCTTTTCACTTAAGACTGGATACAGACTTTCCTTAAATCACCTGCAGATCTTCCTCCTTTTGTGTCTGTGTTTGTATGTTGCCACCATAAGAAATTAGTCTCAGAACCAATGATGAAAGGGCCATTTATTTCAGTGGGACAATAATGTCTCATCTGGGTTTAATGTTTGCTGCCTGACATCCCAGAGGTGTCTAAATTAATGTGAATGGACAAAGTGAAGCATTTCTTCTTTGAAGACTAAGCTGATGATTTGGTTTAGTACATTAAGACTCTTGAGAAATGCCATGAAGGGCCTCAGTGAAAAGCCTCTTGAAATAAATGGCAAGGCTCTCCCTTACATCAACAGATGAGCCCAACACTCACATCCATTAGTAGCAACATCAGAAACAGTGCTAGACCCAAATTTACAGAATCTGGTATGTCAGAACTCATTGCATTGCATCTCCAGTTACCTGAGTCAATTTATTTCCTGTGGGGCATATGAGAAGTTGAACGAAGCTATTGTCATTATCTCTTCCTGTAAATTATTGATATCTGAAATGCTGATGCTTCAGACTGTGGTTACAGTAAGCACTGAAGCTTCCTGCAGTATTATTTTTCTTACTGGCTCTTGTCCCATATTTTGGCCTTGTCCACTTCTAGAATGAGTATTGATGGGCTGTGATTGACAGGTCTTTGTTGTTTATGTATGTATGATTATTTGTGTTCATCTCAAGAATGTCAGAGAAAATGCAATGTCAGTTATTGACCTCAAACAGGAGAAGGCAATGCTTTCTTCGAGGCTACAGTAACTTTTCTTTTAAAAATTCAAATGTGTGTGTTTACCTATCTGCACAAAGCCAGAATCCTTTTGCTGGGATTCAGCAGCATCCCTCCCACTCTTCTCTCTGCTGCTCTGCTGCCCAGAGAAAGGCAGCAGCTATGGCATTCTCTGCTGTTAGCGTGGAGCAGAGAGCAATAGGCTTAAGCTGGCTGGCTTGGTCCAGAAGGAAGGAGCTGGAATTTGTTCTGCTAGGAAGAGAACAGCTAGTGTAGATTGAGGAAGATCCTCCCTCTCACAAAAAAACCCCACCAAAAATACCACCAACCAAGCAAAAAAAGCCAACTGAACAAAAATTAACACCAAAGCAGAGCAAAGATTTCATAGCCTTTCTGAAACGTGCTGTTGACCTCGTATTGTGACACCACAGTTCTGACAGTGTGCAGGAGTACTCTGCTGAGGGGTGGGAAGCTGTGTGTGTGTCTGAGAAGCCTGAAAGCACGGTAGTAAACTGTTATTATGTGTAAAGCTTCTGGGACAGATTACTCAACCCTATTTTCCTGAGGAATTTTATCATCTCCTGTCAAGGAGAATATATTACAGAAATCCAGGGATCTGTGTCTGTAAACTGCTTCAATAGATGTAAATACTGAAACTTAGGGGATGGCGGGGTGCTGAGCAACCCATTTCACCCTGCTCACATCAAGAGTAATTAAGAGAGCTTGCTTCTCAAAAGCTTGGGATCTAAGTGATTTATGTGAGGTCATAATGAAGCCTGTAGGTAATTGATCTGTGATGTTTTTATGATGATAAAGCTGGTGTTCGTGAGGCTGTCCTTTCCCTGGTAGCCCATGCTCAGATGGCAGGTAGCTCTGGCCCCCTCCCAGCAAACCATTTAAGTACAGCATGGAGCATGACCATAAAGCCCATAAACACAGGGCTTGCCTTAATAATTCCATGGGGATTCAGCTTACATGAACCTTGCTGGAAGGGGCATGTGACGGGATCTCTCTGCTCCCCAGTTCTGAAGGAGAGGTGTTTACTCTCCTAGAAGAAAGCATGATATCAGCTCCATACCATCAATATGTGCTGATGAACTTTTTGAACATTTGAGGGCTAGCAAGTTCATGTATATTCCTGAAGCCCCTTGCAAATACAGTATTACCGACTGTCCCAGGGAGTCCATATTTTCTCATCTGAAACATGAGACTGCCAGGACAGTTTGTATCCTTCCCTTGGCATCACCCTGCCTCCTGCTCTCCTGCATCTCTGTGCCATCTATCCCGATCCAGAAACCCAGTGAGTTCTATCTGTGGGCTGCGGGGGAAGGGGAACTGTGCTGTGGAAGTAACAGCTCCTGACAGTCAACTCGAGGAGTGGGAAATCTGCCACCTCACCTTCTGTTAATACAGAGCAAGCTTTGAGACCTGACCCCCAGTTCTGAAAGTCAGGCTTGAGCACGCCATGGGAAACTGTCCTGAAGTACCCCAGGGTCATGCTACAGGAAGGCATCTTGCAACAAAGCCATACGCGGAAGCCGACATAGTGGCTTGTGAGGCAGACTTTTCCCTAAGGAGAGTGGCAGATACCTTGAATGATGTCTGACAGTAATCACTTTTTAACTTATTAGTCTTGCAGAACGCTCATTAAGTCATGTGTTGCTTTATTTGATGTAATGGAGCCAGCCTTTAACTTGCACTGAATTTACCAGCTGTCTGGATATGCCAGCCTTTTTTTTGACCACTATTTATTCCACGTTGTTTCCCTCTCCTGACGTTGCTCATCCTTGCTCCTGTATATGATTATAAAAAGAATTTCCTTCATCTTCTATTCATCTTTTAACTTACAAGACCTAAATATACTTACAAGGATAGGGGTATTTCAACACTTAAAAAAAGAAAAAAAAAAAGAAAGAAAAAATATTATTTACTACTTTTCTGATATCAGAATTAAACTGTGCCTTGCCAGGCTTGCTTAGCTGGCACTAGGAAGATTAATACACCCACATTTGGCTTACTCAAGTTACAGACTGTTTACGCTAACAATTTGGAGAAAATGACACCAGTGGTCTCCAAGAAGTAAAGTGCCAACACAACAGATTTTAAAATCTGCAAGAAATAAAAAGATGGGCCTCAGTAAGAAATGAAAGTCTTGCATGCTGGATTAATAAAGAGGGAACTGTTCACGGTATATAAAATACAATGTGTGTGCAGGACCTGCTTGCTAATCTAAAGCTATACCAGAGCTAAAAAGTTTGACTTTTTCCATTGCTAAATATCTAGGAAACCCAGACACACTGGTGTATTAAAATGTTCCTTCAAAATGGCATTTCCTTGCATATATAAAGGTTCTTTTCTAATCAAATCTCCTTTTAAATCCACCTACTGCAAATGCTCCTGCACATGACTAATTCAACTTGTGTACATAAATACTTGCAAGATTGTGGCCTGAAAGTACATCTTTTTTTAACCTCTTAGTCCTCACCATGCATGACTGAAGAGTGGGATTTTCAACCGTACTTAAAAAGTGAGGCATGCAGTTTTCCTCCCTTCTCATCTTGGGGGGCCTGACCCCCTAAAAATCTCTTAAAAGTCCTGACCAGAAGATTTGAAGAAGGAAGAGAGTGTCCACAACTGCAAGCCCAAAAACAGTTTTTAGAGAGAGGCGAAGGTACTGAAGGAACCATCAAGAGAACAATGACTAACAGTTGCGACTGCGAGATAGAGCAGACTTGAGTAAACAGCATAATTGTACATGCCAAGTTCCCCAATGCAGAACATTTATTTTTATATCCATGTGGGGAGGTGAGTGTGTAGTATGTGACTCACCCTCACTAGCAACTCCTTACAGACCTGGCACCGTATTTTCATAGAAATTGCCAAGACCATTCCAATAGTCTTCAAATAATATGTCCTTTGGGCATGATGATACAACTAAAATGGGAGGATGCAAAGGATAGTTATAGAGTTTAAAAATTACAGTAAATTTCAACCAAAAACCCCAGGGACCCATTTATCAGTGGGGTCCATATCACTTACCCACGTTTCAACACTATATTTTGTTTATGGCCCAATCTTTAAGCCACTGGAGGCAGTGAAAAGGTTTTAACAGAGAGCATCAGGAGCCAAATCAATTCCTAAACTTCCAAATCAGAGGCTGAGTTTTTTCCCCAAAAAAAATATTCCAATGAGCAGCAAAAGTAACTTTCCTCTTCTATAAATCCAAGACCATGAAAACCACCGGTACTGGCAATTACATACTGTGAGCCTGTTTCCAAGATTTCTAAAAACATCACAGAAACCCGTGCCTCTTCCAAAAAGCCACTGAAAATTTCTTCACTGATCCAACCCCCATTGGTAGTGATTAAAGGCCTGAATCTGCTTGGGCTAGGGGTGGAAACGCACATAACCTTATGATTGCAGCTCTTTTGTGGTCTCAGTCATTTCTGAAGACTGCCTTCAGCACCTATGCATCGTGCTGTCTGCAAAGGGATAGTGCAGCCCAAACTAGCTATTAAAAACCTGGTGAAGTACTGCCCAGACAGAGGTACCTGTGGAAAGACAGTCCTTAAAATAAAATGAAAGCACACAAAACCAGTTCTCTCAACCCATAAAATCACAAAATCACAGAATGGTTAGAGTTAGAAGGGACCTCTAGTTCCAAACCCCCTGCCAGGGGCGGGGACACCCTCGACTAGACCAAGTTGCCCAAAGCCCCATCCAACCTGGCCTTGAACACTGCCAGGGAGAGGGCAGCCACAGCTTCTCTGGGAAACCTCTTCCATTGCCTCACCACATCATAATGAAAAACTTTCTCCTTATATCTAATCTAAATCTACCCTCATTCAGCTTAAGTCCATCACCCCTTCTCCTACAACTCCCTGCTCTTGTAACCAGCCCCTCTCCAACTTTCCTGCAGGCCCCTTCAGGTACTGAAAGGCTGCTATAAGGTCTCTACAGAGTCTTTGCTTTTCCAGGCTGAACAAGCCCAGCTCTCTCGGCTTGTCTTCATAAGAAAGATGTTCCAGCCCTCTGATCACCTTTGTGGCCCTCCTCTAGGCTTTCTCCAACAGCTCCATGTCTTTATGTCGGGGGCACCAGACACTGGACACAGTACTCCAAGAGGGGTCTCATGAGATCAGAGTAGAGGGGGTGAACCACCTCCCTTGACCTGCTTGCCACCCTCTTTTTGATTCAGCCCAGGAAACGGTTTGCCTTCTGGGCTGCAAGCATGTATTGTTGGCTTATGTCAAGCTTCTTGTCCACCTGTATCCCCAAGTCCTTCTCTTCAGGCCCGCTCTCAATATCTTTTCTGCCCAGCTTTTAACTGTGCCTGGGATTGTCCCTGAGCCACATGCAGGACCTTGCACTTGGCCTTGTTAAACTTCATGAGGTTCTCATGGGCCCATCTCTCAAGCCTATCAAGGTCCCTCTGGATGGCAATTTTAGCAGCAAAAGCTGTGACATTTTAATTACTACTGATAAGATGAAATAAGATGCTGAATCCCTTGAAATCTGTCTCTTCTCTGAGTAAGTTTAGTAAATATCAGTAAAACATTGACATTATGTCCAGAAGCTGGCAGAGAAGCTCAACAGTGATATGTTAGACAGTCGGAGTGAAGCTTTTAGCCCCAGTAAAGCACTAGATGAGACAACAGATCTCAGCACATTATCTGGGCATGACAAATGATTCACAACTAAGGACTGAAAGGAAAACATAGAATCATAGAATCACATAATTGTCTTGGTTGGAAGGGACCCTTTAGATCATCAAGTCCAACCATCAGCCTAACCTGCCATTCACTACTAAACCATGTCCCACAGCACCACATCTAACTGTCTTTTAAATACCTCCAGGAATGAAGACTCCACCACTTCCCTGGGCATCCCGTTCCAATGCCTAACAACCCTCTCTGTGAAGGAGCTTTTCCTAATATCCAATCTAAACCTCCCCTGGCATAACTCAACACCATTTTCTCTTGTCCTATCACTTGCAACTAAGGAAAAAAGGTCAGTCACTGCCTCTCCACAACCTCCTTTCAGGTAGTTGTAGAGAGCAATTAGATCTCCCCTCAACCTCCTCTTCTCCAGACGAAACACCCCCAGTTCCCTCAGCCACTTGTCATAACATTTATTCTCCAGTTCGCTTACCAGCCTCATAGCCCTGCTCTGGACATGCTCCAGCACCCCAATGTCTTTTCTGTAGTGAGGGCCCTAAAACTGAACACAGTATTTAAGGTGGGGGCTCACCAGTACTATGTCTAAACCTCTCCCTTGGGTGTTGAGGTTGTCATGAATTTTAGAGAGAGAATATCTCCAATAAAACTTAATTTAAAAAGAGCTGCTTTTACTAATTCTCTTTGTGTTGACCCAGATACGTCCATGCTGTAGAAGTTGGTGGATCTTTATGTGCCAACAGTGTCTCCCTGTGAATTTACTCAGAAAGATCTGAGCTATAATTCTTCACATAGGCATACCTGGGCAGCAAGTACAATGCCCTGATTTTCACGCAGCCATGGTGCAGCCTAGAGACAGCAAAAAGAACAGAAAATGAGCTCTCTTGTAGTTTTGTTTAGCACCAGCTGAGGAATAGCGGCTCTACACAAGTTGATAGTGACTGCTATTGATCCTAACCAAGGCTGTGTTGTAGAAATCAGCTACTGGCCTTTCCCAGGTCAGTGGTGGTTTGCCTATGAGGCAAGACATGACACTTGGGGACATGTGTGATACATGGAAGCTTGAAGCCTCTGTTGCTTATCAGAGAAAAGACCTTGCTGTATAGAGGGCTTTGACAGAATAAAAGCAGAGTATGCCCTGACTGCAAACCTGTCTTGCTCGATCCCGCATTAGTGCAGAATGTGACTCTAGTCACTCAAGCATGCCACTATAACACTGGAAGATGCACAACTTTCTGTGGCAAATTATTAGAACATCAAAGACTTGTGCACATGATTTTGAGCTACCCCAGGACCCAAACAAAAATAAGATACTGAAAAAGCAGTAGGCATGCATATCTATCTGTTTAAACAAGACTAAAGTAGAAGAGAAAATATTTAAAGAAAAACCTGCAGTGAATTGCATCAGCATCTTGCTGAAATATAGTCGTAGAACAGAATGAAACCTGAATTCAGAAACAATGCAAATCAAAGTGGAGTTTAACATGCTTTGGAAGAATGACTTACATATAACCATTTGTTAAGTAATTTGAGATATGGGTTAAACATTGCAGATTCAAATGAAATCTGAAAGTGCTTTTTCATTTTGGAAATAAAAAATAGGAAACCTTTTAGGCTCCCTCTTCTTCCCTGGATCTGAGAGCAGATCCTTGCATTGAAGTATTTATCTTCTAACTTCATTAGCACAAAAAGAAACAAATTGCTTTATTCTCCTGATATTCTGGTAGGATTGGATTCTGCTCCATTGCACATCAACGAGACTTATTTACTTAGCTGCAGCTGTAAATTGTTCTCAGCTTTCTGAGAACGCAACTTGAAGACAATGGGCGCTCTGTTGATATGTCATAGTCTAACTCGGCAGGTAGCTAAAACAACCACACAGCTCACTCCACCCCCTGCAGTGGGATGGGGGAGAGAATAAAAAAGAAAAAAGTTAAAACTCATGGGTTGAGGTAAAAACAGTTTAATAGCACAGAAAAGGAAGATGGTGATGATAACAACAATAATAATAATGAAGAATATTAATACTGAAGAATATCCAAAACAACTGATGCACAGCACAATTTCTCACCACACAAAGCCAATGCTCAGATAGTTCCTGAGTCACACCACCTTCCAGCCAACCCCCAGTTATACACACAACATTACATCATGCGGTGTGGAATATACCCTTGGTCAGTTTGGGTCAGCTCTTCTGGCAGTGTACCTTCCCAGCTTCTTGGGCGCTCCCTGCCTTCTCTTCTGCAGGCCAATATGAGAAGCTGAAAAATCCTTGACTGATTGGCAGCAACTGAAGCCATCAGTGTCTTATCAATACTATTCTCATCCTAAATCAAAAACACAGCTCTATACCAGCTGCTATGAAGAAATTCAACTCTATCCCTGCTGATACCAGGACAGGATACAACAGGATCCAAATTATTCTGCACAACTTTTATTTCCTCAGAACATGGGTGAACAGGATTGTCGTGATATTTGGATGGAAGTTCTGGGAAAGAGGTAATTAATCAATGTAATAAACCCACAAAATTTGTGTCTTATCTCCCAAATTAAACTTGAATTTTTAACTGGTTTAGATTATATAAACTTTGCCTTTTTAATTTTTAATTTTGCCCTATACTTCTTCAATTGTCTTTCTTACTTCCTTCCTAAGCAATCTCATAGCCGGCAGGTATCCCACACCTTCATGTTTCTTGATGAACTACCTTATTTTTTCTATCACCTTTTCAGGTTTTATTTTTATAAGACACAGACAGCAATGCTCTTTCTAGAATCAAACCCTGACAACCAAGACAGCTCTACCTACAGTGCACATTTGATAACTTTTGAGTTTCAATCAGCCATAAGATATACAGTGAAAAGATGTTTGAGCAGTGAGGATGATAATGGATCAAAACAACACACAAATATTGTGTCAGCATAACATGAAAAGAAAGAATGATATTATGCCACACTGTCACTATTACAAGTGAGAACTCATTGTCCTCACAGAGTTCTTCACTTGATTACGGGTGCCACATTTTTTGAAAGACAGACAAATTGAAGAAAATTTAGAGATAGCAAAGCAGAGTAAATGGTCTGGAAAATAGGAATGTAGAAGGAAAAACCAAATCAGAGTTGGGCATATCTGGTCAAGAAATAAGACAATCAAGGGGAGATATAATTTCTACATTAAGCATGTTACAGTCATAGATGATTAATCTACAGAAGAAGATAAGACAAAGGCTTCAAGCAGAGAAGGAAAATGTAACTTTGATATTAGGAAATACCTTACAGTGCAAAACAAAAGGAACAAACCATCAAGAAAGACTGCATAATTGCTATCATTACAGAAACTCAAGGTCAGACAAGAGACACCTGTCTATTTAATATCAGTTAAGTAGAACTAAATCATATCACAGAATCACAGAATCACAAGGTTGGAAGAGACCTTTGAAGATCATCAAGTCCAACCATTCCCATCCTATGCTAAACCATATCCCTAAGCTCCTCATCAACCCTTTTTTTGAACACATCCAGGGATGGTGACTCAACCACCTCCCTGGGCAGCCTGTTCCAGGCCCTGACAACTCTTTCAGTAAAAAATTTTTTTCTAATATCCAATCTAAACCTGCCCTGGCACAGCTTCATGACATTTCCCCTTGTTCTATCTTCTGTCACCTAGCTGAAGAGACCATCACCCACCTGTCTACAACCTCCCTTCAGGTAGTTGTGGTGGTATCTGCCATTTAGAAGGAAAACCCAAATCTTAATATTCCTGCAAAAAGTTCCCTTCAATCCACACAGGCAAACTGTCCTGAGTTTTTGTCTTAATGTAAGCCACAAGCTCTATTCAGTACAGGATTACATATTTGAAAATGTGAGACTTAAAGAAATGAGAATATTCTCTTTATGGGTATGCAGAGACAAGTGAAATTTAGCTAAACAAGGAAACTCTGTAAACAGCCAAAAAGAACACTCAGCAGTTAATGAACATACTCAATAGCAATTCCTGAAGTTACTTAATTACATTTAACTACAGATACTCTACTTGATAGAGCACACCTGACCATCCTCTGAGCTTTAATAAAATGCAGATGCCTGAGAAAACTTTGGAAATGTTGGTAGTGTTCATTGTGTTTTGATAGTTGTATTGCTTGGATGAAAGCATTATTCTGGTTTTCCTTAGTACAGCAGCTGCTAATCTGGAATGTTTGGTTTACTGCTGGGATTCTGTTCTCATTTGGAAGGTAATAATTCTTCTCTGTTACTTTTGTTCCTTGGTCATTATAACCCAGCTTTGGTGTACCTACAGGATAAGCATAATTGTTGTCTTAATATGTGACTTCAAGATTTCTCATTCTGTTTAAACTAAACAATTTATGCTGAATATTATTTTCTTGCTGTTGAGGTTCAGGTACATCATTTGAAAGAGGAATAAAGAGAAACATGCTAACTAAAAGCAAAACATACAGGCGTAACTGTGATGCTAGTTGCCGAGTTTTAAGCATATGAAGCAACCTCAAATTGGGGAACCTTGTATAGGGCACATCATCAGAGGAACTGCTTAATAGTTTTTGCCAAGTTATTTATAGGATTCCAGATATCCATTGTAATGTTACCTCTGTACATTGAAAGCTTATTTACCAAAAAGCTCATTCAAACCAGGTGGGATGTGACCTTGTTTAAACTGACCATGAACAATTAGCTAGTTACCATAAAATCTCCCTATCTCTGAGGTTTATCTCTGCATGCAAAGATGATCAGAGAGCTGGAGTACCTCTTATGTGAAGACAAGCAGAGAGAGCTGGGTTGTTCAGCCTGGAGAAGAGAAAGCTCCGGGGAGACCTTACAGCAGCCTTCCTGTACCTGAAGGGGCTTGCAGGAAAGCTGGGGAGGGACTGTTAACAAGGACAGGGAGTGGTAGGACAAAGGGTGAGGGGTGATTAGATATATGGAAGAAGTTTTTCATTATGAGGGTGGTGAGACCCTGGCACAGGCTGCCCCAAGAAGCTGTGGCTGCCCCCTCCCTGCCAGTGTTCAAGGCCATGTTGCGTGGGGCTTTTGGCAATCTGGTCTAGTGAAAGGTGTCCTTGCCCTGGCAGGGGGGCTAGAACTAGATGATCTTTGAGGTCCCTTCCAACCCAAAGCAGTCTGTGGTTCTATGTTATGTCTCTTGAAAACAGAGAAGTCTGGCAAAAAGCTACACATACACTAAACTTTATATGACACTGTCCTGTCATCCTTTCATGCCATTAGGGAAAACAAGGTCTGTCAAGCTTGTTGTTTTACTCTAGGTTTGAAACTGAGACAGATAATGCATGGTGTTTCATGGCTATGTTGTTACAGCAGGAGAGAACATAAATTCTCTAAGGGTACAAAAGTGTCCCAAAGTGTTAATGCCCCGAAGATGTTATAGCCGCCCTTCCAACTGAACCCCGTTGACCTTTTGAATGGAAGTAGGAGGAGTAGGGTTAAGACAGATGATGTGGAGGTTTGTGTTGAGTAGGGATGAGTGTGTATTTTCCTAATCAGATGGCTGTGTATTTCAGCTGTCAAAATGTTTAAAAACAAGTTGATAGAGGTTATGCAGAGATTTAACCATTTTATAAATTGAATTAAGGGGTAAACCTTTCATGCTGAAGGAAGCATTTTTAGATTGCGACCAATGGTTTGGATTTTATTTGAGGCATTGCTTGTCACATGCTCTGCCCACCCTCTCAGTGTTAAACCATTTTGCACCTACTGCTGTGTCAGAGGTTAGTACTGCAGGCAGAGTTAGCATATTTAGGACACAGTGCTATTCACTGGTAGAACATATGCTGTACACCTGCAAATGTCTATCCATGAGAGAAACGTTAGTGTGATGGCAATTGTGTGCAAACACAAGACTCCCACAAACTGATCTATTCTTCTCCAGAGAGAAAAAGGCAATTTCTCTTCAAAACTCTCAGAAATTTTATGTTAGGTTTATGGGCTCTCTGAGATCTTTTCTTTTCCAATGTACTTTTATGAACTCCAAGGTCAAATCATGCAGGTTGAATTAGGTAATGGTGTCTAGAGAGAGGATGACTCAGTTTATTTGGGCAGCGCAATATGAGCTGCTCATAGTCCCAAGAGCTACTCTCAGCATGTCAGGGATTTGGAGACAATATTTATGCTTTTCTAGTTTCCCTTGAAGATTTTTACACTGGAAAAAAACCCTCTAAATCTTTGTCTGGTTTGTTTGGGGAGATGGGGTGGGATTTCAGAAGTTGTCAGTAATGCTGAGGGGAGGTATTCTCTGTTCTGGAGATGAGGTATTTCTTTTACCTATTGCCGGTTGCTTAATGATCCTGCCTGATGCATAACTCAGCACCCCACCAATCTCATGCCATCTGTCTTTTGAGTACTGCATGATTGACGCTTTGGGATGAGTGCCAGGGGTGGTTTGAACCTTGCAGCAAGGGTTCCTTCAGTTCAGCCTCTTCAGGAAGGTGATACAGCCCCAGTAGGGTACACTGTAGTGGGGTGCCTGTCCCACACTCCCAACTCATACACTGGACTTACCAGGTTGTTCTGACCCACTGTGCTGGCCTCCATGGAGCTTGAAATGGGGGTCTCCTTTAGACCACTAGGGAGGTAGTGGTCAGTCTTCAGGAGAGGTGGCACTGCCCTGTAGCAGGGACCTGAAGGAAGCCAGGTTAGGTAATCAGCATAGCAACTGCATTTGCTGTAAGCAGTGCCTCCTGAGAAGGAGGTAATCAGCATTAATAGTGGCTACAGCATTTTGTCATCGCTTGATAGACAGACATAAGCACATTTTTTTTCTTTTGTGGTTCATGGTTGCTAAATGCAGATCAGACTTTAGCTGGCTTCTCGCTCAAGCCAACCTGGAAATTCTTTCTAACCGAACCTAATGCAATTAGAATTTTGCTGATGGTTTTGTTAGGAGACAAGCATCTCAATAAATAATCTGGAGAGTTGCACTATGATAGATTGAGTCACTGTTTTCTGAAATAGGCCAAAGATCATCTAATTTATATGCCTGATATTCCATCTGACTGTCTTTAAAAACACTTTAAACCTTAGGTTGCAAAAGAAAATGTGCCTGATCATGTCTTAGTTCTGAGCAAACAGTTTTGATTCCTGGAATTGGTTGCACCATTAAAAAAGTTATGTGATAATTCTTGTGATGGGATCAGAATGGGGTGGAAAGGGGCGCATAAGCTGTTTGTCACATGAAATGCACATCTGTTGATATGAATTCACAAGTTATCCAGCCATATGAGTAGGTGAAAAAAGAAAGCTTGTTAACTCAATAGTTCATTAGCAAAAGCTTGTCAATGATTCTTCAAATGGAAGAACTGGATACTTGTCAAACTCAATAAAAATTTCTCTGGAGCCTTTTTTCAAACTTCCTTGGTCTGTTCCACATGCCCTCCAGTCACTTCTATGACTTTGACAGGTATGTCACAAGCAGATTGTTTTGTTTAGGGGCTTGGTTTGGTTTTTATTTTTTTAAATACCAAACTGCCATAAAACCCCTCACAAGTATCATTAACTTTGGAAGATTTCTCTGAAAAAGACACAAGTACTCTGCAATTGTTGTACATTCAAGTCTCTTACCACAACAAACAGTTCATATCCTTCACATTCAGCACCACTAGGGGTTTTCTAAATTTTTATATAATCAGTTTCTTTCATGGTGGAACCCTACCAAATATTAGTCAAATCTATTTTGTTTTGTTTTTCTTTGGTAACAAGAAGGATTTAGTTGGTCCTTTTATTTCCCCCTTGTTAGTTTGATTACTTAGGAGTATTAATTCAAGATTTCTCTTCATACTGTTATCATTGAAGGTTTTGGTTGTGAAATTGTGAAAAGTAAACTGAAAGAACCATTCGGTGAAACCAGTAGGTTGTGCTGCATTAATAAATTCTGCCCCACATCAGCATGAGTTAATGCTGTGTTATCTTTTGGCTCCTGGATCTGCCATTAAATGCTGTAATCCTTTCCAGATAAGTGGCTTCCACATCTTAAGGTGAGTTTGAGGATGGTTTCTGAACTACAGGCAAACCTTCATCTGTTCTGAACTCCTTAGAAGATGACAATGGAGTTTTTAGTTCAAGTTCCCAAAACTTTAATAGATAAATCATGTTGGCAAATACAGAAGGCACAAACTAAATTCAATGGAATACCCACTTTACTTGTGAATCCAATAGTATTTTGGAAACAAGGTATTTTACAATCTAGGTTGGGGTTATATTGTATTTTGTCCACTGCGGTTGTCCAAGTAGATGTGTTATCCAACTATGAAGCAGCCTATGGGGATCTGCATCATGGAATGCAAAACGTGTATGATCTGGCAAAAGGAAATGAGACAATAGGGAAGGAGTTTCTTTTTACATACTAGAGTTTTAAGTATGTGCCATTAGCACTTTCCAAAACTGCAAAGTAGAACAAAACCAGGTTTTAAACACACTGATTTATTATGCCAACAATACATCTGACCTAGTTGTAGAAGTTTTTTTTCTTAATACTCCTGCAGTGCCAGAACACCAGCAGAAGTCAGTAAAATGATTAAAGCATTCTCTCGATTTCAGGGGATGACTGAGGTATATTGCAGCTGTGATGGACAGGAATGATTTGTACCAGCTGTGATAAGCTTGATGTGAAACTGGCAGGCCACACTTTCATTGGCTGAAATAAGCCGTAAGAAAGGTCTTTGACAATACTAGTGTGGTCCTGAATGAGAGAAAAGGATGGGTTTTTCTTCTACATCTCTGTAACAAAGGAGAATAATTTCCATAAAAGCTAGCAAAGGAATGTGGTATCTTGAAACAAATAACTACTTTGGAAATGAATCTCTTTCAATTAAGATTCATTTCCCTTATGCCATGCAGACATTTTATACCCTGAGCAAATGTTCTTTCCTGTTACTGGCAGAGCTGCTACAATGTGTAACACCATTTTTTTTAGTTCCTCTTAGTAAGCTTGGAACCCTTTTTCTGAAGGATCCATAATGCAGTGCAAACAAATATGTGTACACCATAATCTTTTGAGAAAATGAAACTGGGAATGAACTAAACCAGATTATTGGTGTTTGCATTGCTTTGTATGTTTAATGCTACCTTAAGCAGTTAATATTAGAAGACTCCTCCTGAATTTCAATGATAGTTTGCATCTGTGTTACAGTGTTTTAAAAATGGATTTGGTCAGTTGCATAAGCAAGTCAGGACACAGACTAGCAAAATAAATACCCAGTGATACGTTCCATAGATTTTTTTTTTTCCCCTCTGAAGTGACTTAATTGAAAACAGTATATAGGTATTGACTGGGACACCTGGCCACTGTATGTTTTAGCAGAACCCATGAAACCAATAATGATTAAGTTTAATAGATCAATATGAAATTTCCTAAAGTGCTGTTAAACTTTAAGCAGTTAAAATCAATAGTTAACCTACTGCAAACAGATATAGAGAAGCTCTTGATTCCCAACAGAGGTAAATATCTCCTTTTGAAGAACAGTGGGTAGAAAGCTCTCATATGTCAGCACACTTGTCAGTGTCATGCTGTTTCTTGAGATTTTATTAGGAAGAAATGCATCTGAGAACTACTATGTTAATCTGATTTTACAACAAAAACGTTTTCAAAGCTGTGGGCATCAGCAGCACTTTTTGAGTTTAAGAGCAGACATATTCCCTTCCCCACTGCTCTGTGTTAGCAGATGTGTGGCACTTCTTTGCTGTGGCCACAGGTCTCTGGATGAGTCCCCACACTGTCACTTCTAGATGTTTAAGCTGAACCCAAACCCCAAACTCACACATCACTGCAATTTGAGAAGGCTTGAACCTAAACTTGAACAGAGTAGCTTAGCCCTAAATACTTGGAAATGGTTGCAGTATTAAAGATGTAGTTAGAGCTGCACTCTTTCATATGTTGCAATCTTCTGTACCCATACTGCTGTGGAAGATGCTGTGTGCCATACCTGGTATTAAACTAGAGTGGATGCTTCCAAAACTGCATGTCGCAACCCAGCGTTCACCGTGGTCTGCAACGAGCATGTTGAGTGAGATCTGTGCTGCCACGATTACACCTGTATTGATGCCTGACCCCTACAGTTTAGGGTTGATTCAGGTTGGTATACAAAGCCTGCAGGAGCTCCCATCACAGGTTGCAGACTGAATTATGTCCATACTGATAATGTAAATTGCCACTGATTACAACCAGGAATCATAACTTGTGAACTTTCCATAATTGCAAATGGTGTCTTGGTTGCTCAGATATGGGTTGTTTTGCAGCATTTTTTAAGTATTTTATCTTTCTTGTGATCTTTTAGTTGAGAGAATGCCAGGCAACCATTTCTTTAATGCTGAAAGGGAAGCTTGGCTTAAAGCAATGAGTAATATTGGCATTCTTACTCCTAGAATGCACTTGTTGATAAACCTTGCAGTCTTTATGCAGATCTGTTTGTTCCCCTGTGGGTACAGATCTGGGTAAGGGGATTAAATTACTAGTGAGGCATGAGCTGGATCTACACAAGACTGAAGGAGAGTGGGGAGACAAGAGACGCCATGCTTGTTATGGGTGTGGTGAGGATACTGTTCGTAACTGAGGAGTATCTAACTCCAATTAGATGAAGTAATTCATTCAGAGAATGGGCAGCTTAAAACCAGAAGGACAATTTAGATTGGCACAGACAAAAAAGAAGTCTCCAGTGCTCCTGGTTGGTTTAATCAACTTTCTGCCATACTGAATAGTTTCATAACTCTCAGAAATACTGGGTTGCAGGAACAGAAGGGATTTTGTTATAGGGACTTCACCTGGGGACAGTGATGTTTGGTTTTAAGGTTAGATGAGTGGATACATGTTGTCCAGTGCCCTGCTGGAAAAGATGAGTTTGTATAATCTGGTTAGTCAGCTTCCCAGGGCTTCACTCGTGGTACATCCTGGAGATTCACATTTTGGTAACATAGATGCTGTTCTGTTATGCTGTTGTATCACTGGAAGATAGCACAGACTTTTGCCAACAACGAAGAGAAGGTGGGTTGTAGCAAAGCGATAGGACTCTCTCCCTTGGTGTTAGGTGTCTTACAATAACTGCAAGTTAAATTCTTATGCCCAGATGCATATTAAATCTTTATAATAAAACCAATTTTTGTGGTTAGTTACAATTTAGCTCTAAAACAAAGCCCTGACACTAATCACTTTTACAAATCCTTTTTCTAGGGTTTGAATCAACTCCCTTTGAAGTCAGTGGAAGTCTTTGAATTTGCTGAGAGTTACTTGAGGTCCCTACATTATAAGCACGACTTGGTTGATTTGATTTTTTAAAAAAGAAAGCCTACTTCTATTAACTGCACTTATACACAGCATTAAAACTTTCAAATAACAGCCTTCTAATAAAAATCTTAATTTCTAAAACATGTGAGCCTAATTATTATTCATCTGCACTTGCATGCTGTGCTACCTCTTGCAAAGCTTTCTGCCTCATATATCATGTTGTAATTAGTAAAGTGGGAAAACACATTCATCTCTCCTTCAAAGCAAAAAAAAATAAAATCACACTTTAATCTTAAGTACATCATAATTGCCAAGAGGAAAAAAGGGTGGGGGAGATATCTGGAGGGCACCTCAAGAATTTTGCATGGGCAACCTTTTTGGTAGGGAAACATTGCTGTGTTGCTCTTTGCCATATTACTTGTTGGAAAGAAATATGGGAAAGGGACAAGGAAAGGAGCACAAGGACCAACATGGTAATGCAGCATGAAACCAAGGAAAACTATCCTGTATGGTGAAAATATGCTCTCTCCCTCTTGGGAACAAAAACCCAAAGGCTACCAAGAATAGTAATACTATTGATCTTACTCGTAGAACTGTCTCCCTGACATCCAGCAAGCTGTGCTAACATGGCTTATTGAACTATGCAGAACAGAAAAAAAAAATTAAATTAGAAGGTGGATGATTGTGATCTATAGGGCATTCTGAAGTTAACCACAAGTCCATTGGTCTAAAGTTTGGGAATCCCTGGTTGAAGAGTTCCTTCTTGGCAAATATTTTTAGTAAGACAAAACCAAAGTGCGTCTTTTTTAGAATGAAACAGGTGGATAATCAAATCTGTCCCTGTAACAGGTTTGACTATGGTCGGGAACGGGGATGTTTAGCCTGGATATTAGGAAGAGGCTCTTTACCGAGAGGGGGGTCAGGCACTAGAACAGGCCCCCCAGGGAAGTGGTCACAGCACTGAGCTTGGCTGAGTTCGAGAGGCATCTGGACGCTGCACTCAGTCCCATGCTCTGGCTTGGCTTCTCCTGTGTGGAGACAGGAACTGGACTCGATGATTCCTGTGGGTCCCTTCCAACTCAGCATATTCTGATTCAAATGTATAAATCACTTTGGGCTGAAATTTGATCTCGTTAATTTCTCTGAACTAAACACAATACGGTAAAGTGATCAATTATCTGTCTAAGGAATACTCACTTGGGCTAAATATTTAACAATAAGATCATCACAGGATATATATATTTTTAAATAGTATAAAATGAATGCAAGCGTCAATAATGCAAAAAGTGGGAGTAAAGAGTGATATAGTATGCTTACAGAGGATCCCAGAATACTCTAAGCAAATAGGATTTGATGTCTCAACCCACAATCTCTTTATGCTTTATAAAGTGTTTCTTAGGAAAATTAGCAGTATTAGCTGAGACTCAGGTCTAACCTTGAAATCAAAGGAAATTGTCTAGTTGCTTGGATTAGCTACCAAGCACTAATATTTTTGGTTCATGTGCCTTGCCCAAATGTAAACCCTAAGTTGTCTCACTTGTAAAGATGTAAATTTTGTTAGTCTTCCACTTCCATCATGTCACATTCTGGAACCCAGATGTTATGGCGTAATACAAAGTTTGCACCTGTCTCTGGTTAGTGTGGTTTATTCTGCAAAGTAAGCTGTAGCAGAGACAGGGCTGAATCTCTCCTCAGGCACAGGAGGTGAACTGAAAAAGCCCCCACTTTGCACTTCAGTTTACATTTTAGCCCTCCAAGTCAACAGTTCTAGCAAGCTTCCACCCCTTATGGATCTGGTACAGTGTCCTCAAGCTTGTAATATTTTATCAACTTCAAAAAAAAAAATAAGCTACATTTGCAGTTAGGTTCTCCCTGGAAATGTGCTAGCTTCTGCTGAAGTAGTCTATGGAGCAGAAAGATTTGTGCAGAAATTCACACAGAGGGAAAGCCTCAGCGGATCGTTCCCAAGGAACTGGCCTGCTCATTCCCACTGCATTTAGAGTTTCTGTATTATAATCAGAACACTGGGGTTTTAGGGTTGGCTTCTCCACCTTGGGATTAGGATGCTTTCTTGCAGATGTTTAGACCTTTGTGAGACTGGGCATACGACTCAACTGTTCTGCAGCCTGTGAATTCTGTATAACCCTTCTGCTGCTTAGCTGTAGTTCATGAAGTTTGTCAGAAATGCCTTTGGACAGTGCTCCAGTATGAAGGTGGTGGGTGACAAATATTTTGCTGTACCAGAGGCCACACTTCTGTGAAGGAGCTATTGTTTGTTGTGCATTATCTGTGCACTGGGGCTGACAGGAATCCCTGATGCCTCACCTCTGAATATCAGAGTATTACATTTCTGTCTAGTTTCCTTTTTCTGTATTGAGTTGAAAGATTTGTGTTTGGTAAAGATACCTTGCTTTGTTGAGCAACATGCCCGAGTTTGCTCTATCTGTGCTTTGAAGCTGTTGCAAGTGAGCCTGCCCCATGGCAGCAGGATGCTGAGCTGCATCTAAAGCATGCAGCATGGAGGTGGCCTGCGTGCTCTCCAGAGGGTGGGTGGGCATTATGGTGTGCTTCCTTCTGCTTTACAGTGATAACAAGTGAGGGTGAAGTCACCTCTCCTTGAAATCTATTCCAATAGTTGATCAACTTTCAAGGAGCATTGTAGTTCAAATATAAATTTGTTGAGTATCAGCTTCCAGGTATTGGCCCTTTCTTAGCTGCTTAAGAACCACCTCTTTACCTCTTGCTTTCCCTGCAAAGGAGATAGGATTGTGTTAAGAAGCCATGTCTTATGTTTCTTCCAGATAGCATAAACTGATGGATTTCTTTCCCTGATGGGCATTTTCTCTGGTCCTTCAGTACTTTTGTTGTTCTTCTGTCTTAAATGTTTCATTATGCTTTTTAGCAAGTGGGCACTAGAATTGGAGAGAGAATTTTAAAACAGGAAATAATAGCTTTGTGGTTATACTTCAATATAGACTACAGTCAGAATGTAGGTGCTAGGAAAGAAACATGAGAAGGTCTAATTTAAAATATGCAGCTCATTCTCTGTTTTATTCCTGCCTCACCACTCTACTGTCTTTCCAATAGGTAACTTGCTTTGTCCATATATCCATTGACCAAATGCTAAATTACACCACTATGCACATAGCCTTATCATTCTTGGCTCAGTGAATCTTGGTTACCAGCTTTACCCTTTTAACAAGATGGCTTTTGTTGCATATAAATATCTTCATTCAGTAAAATAAAATGAATCAGTAAGTTTTAGCTCATTAGGCAAAATGTTGCATAAATGAAGAGAAAAAAAACTATTTGCTGCTATAAATATGTTTCAGAGAGTAAATGTTAAATTGGATCTAACATTTAATAACACTAACATCAAGATTTTTTTTTTTAGACTATGCAGTAGAAATATACTGAGAGACAAAATGAGGAGCTTGGATTTCATTCCACTGCGGGTTGTAGAAATGTGAAGCAAGATCAACAAAGTAGGACAAAGATAGGCATACTGTACACCTCTGCTTCAAAAATACAAGGGACTTTACAGCAATTTAGGGGAAATAATTTTTCCTGGCTATTTAAAAGAAGTTGAAGTGATTTGTATGGAATAATATGCTAAATGTACCCCAACTCAGTTCTTTGCTCAACTGACATGAAATCTGTCTTTTCAGAACATTGCATGGCTTTACTGCCACTCTATAAATTGCTTGGTGTTGTCTGGACTTAAACAGTGACGGCCGCTGCTTCCTCAGTCTTGGGGCTTCTCTGTGGATATCGGATGTCAGCAGTCAGTGATCTTGGCTTGCACACCTGGAAACCTTTGCAGATGGCATCATTTGAGATCGGATGAGGCAGTGGGTATGGATAGCCTTGCTCTGTCTATGATTGCAGGAACTCATCTCAGAGAATGCTCTGGAGAGACTTACGTCTTTGCTAACTTCTGCCCAGAGTCCTGGCTCACTGAGTGGAGTTTCTTCCTGGCAGCAAATATGGATATTGCTTCTGTAGGAGGGAAACACTCAAGTTCTATCAGACATCACATCCCTGCACAATGCTGTGAGCTCAAGGAGTCTGGAAACTGGGGCTGCTACAAATACAGCCCTTGAGCTTCGCAATTTTGTAATATATAGTTCAGACACAGGATTTCTAGATTACAGGAAGTTATCTGAAAGGAATAAAACAATTCAACACCCATGCTATTGTTTTGGTTTGAGTTAATTTATCCCACACTAAAAAACGCAAATTTTTGACTGTGAAATAAACCAAATATTAATACAAATCATAATGGCATGCTAATTTCCTCCAGGGGACATAGACACTATAGGTTTGTCATTATGCAAATCTTTTCCTAGCGTTAATGAGAAATTATAGAAGTGCTATTGTGGGAAAACAGCACATATATCACTTACTGATTGTAAATTTTTTAAGGGGGGGGGGAGAAATTCTTTGAGAGATGGTACCACAAAAATGTAACCGAACACTTCTTAATAAAGCTCAGTGATCATCACCTGAATCTTGACTGAGCTGCCCCATCCTCTTTGCTACAAACGGAGTTTTCAACCTTGTCCTTACACCTCTACTAATTAGTTTACCTTTTAAAATATAAAATTGTTTCCCCATCCTTCCTGTGCCTTAAGTCAGATAGGTTGGTAACTACCACTAGTTCAAGGTCCAAAGCCTGGAGTCAGCCCTGAAGTGCCTACATTTCTCCATGTCTGTTGCTGGACGTAATTGGTCCAGGTGGCACTAAACAGCTCAGCAGTTAAATTACTGAGATCCCCAAACCAGGCAGTGCCATGCTGGTGTCACTGTGAGGTCTGAGTGGGGGCATCGCTGCTGGCACAAAGCCAGTGAGGAAGAAAAGGGCCTCCCAGTTTGAGTGCTCATCTACAAGACAGGAGAGCGAGCTCCTGTGCTGCCTTTCTCTTGGATCTCCATTTGGGATCCACATCTAGGACAACTACCTACTGACACCCCAATCACTTGGCTAGAATACCCCAACAGGACCCCAGGGACTGGGTATCTCTAATTGAAGCTCTCCCAGTTTGCACAAAATACTCAGTGGGTGAGATGCTGGGTGCCTGGATCCACCCTGCTTGCCCAAACTGAATTGGTCTGCTTTTTTCTGCTTGAGCTCATTAACATGTTATATGAACAGGAAAGTTTTCCACACTGGGCACTGAGAGTGCAAGCTCAATAGTCTCACTGTTTCCTGATGGTTAAAGAACTCCTCTCTCCATTTCAGTGCTTAGTGATGATTCTGCTCTAAAATGAAGTCCACTACAGCCCAGCTGTATGCTCTCACAGCTGGCTCATGGTATGGGCGTGCAAGAACTGGCTTGGATCAGCTCTGCCCCAAACTTGAGCAGAGAAAGCCCAGAAAAGATTCTCCAGGATCACGACCTTATCTTTTTTACTGTGGAAAAATCCTAAGGATACTTGAGTATATAGTAGGAGCTGTGGCTTGGACCACAAATGCCAAAGTATACCTGTAACTTTAGATGAAATTCTCATAGGACTGTCTAAGAAAGAAAACAGTCCAAAAGGCATCATCATCAAGTAAATTTGCCCCTTTTAATCGAAAAAAGCCACATTACACGCAGAGGGCAAGCTGAGGTGCTATTTTTCATCTCAAGAACCTAGAGTGTTAGCAGCCTGTCCTTTGATAGTCAATAACAGTGATGACACCCCAGCTGGCTGCTGAAGTTTAAATTTATTCTAGTGAAAGCTATAAATCAATTGTGAGACTTTTTTTGTCTCAATGAGTTGCTGTCACTGAACAGGATGATAACTGATTATTTATGTTGATAATAGAAGTGCTGATCAGATCCCACATTCTGGGATCAATATGGCATTTCTCACTAGCCTGTCCCTCACACCTGTGTGCATAGTCAGCTTCCTGCTATCCCAAATTATCCTATTGAATTAGTGAAGTACAGTTTCTGGTGTGCTGCTTTCTTGTGCAGTAAACACTTCTGAAATTAACACCTTTCTCCCTAATGCAAACCTTTATAGAATAGGTCAATGCACTTTTTCAGGCCTAATACGGCTAGAAAAATATGTTCCTGTGGTGGTTTGACCCTGGATGGAGGCCAGATGCCCACAAAAGCTGCTCTATCGCTACTCTCCTCAGCAGGATGGGGCAGAGAACATACAATGGAAGGCTCAAGAGTTGAGATAGGGACAGGGAGAGTTTGCTCACCAATTACAGTCATGGGCAAAACAGACTCAACTTGGGAAAATTAATTTAACTTAGTACCAATCAGATCAGAGAAGGGTAATGAGGAATAAACACAAATCATAAAGCACCTTCCTCCGCCCCTCCCTTCTGTCTGGGCTCAGCTTCATTCCCTAATTCTCTACCTTTTACCCGCCCTGCTTGTTAGACTCCCAAGCACACCAGAAGGATGCTTTGTGTCCAGAAAAATTAGAAGTTGGGGAACAGCAGCAAAAATACTGACCCAAAACCATGCTGAGCACAGGAAATGGCAAAAGTTTTGCTGGTGAGAAATACTTGGTTCATGTCATCGAAACTGCTGTTTTGCTGCTCTTTAATGGGTGCTTTGTATAGTTTTGTGTTAAAAGCAACTGAATGCTGCCTGCTTTGCTTTCCATTGAAGCTGCCTTCTTTAAACTCTTTAGAGATGTCCTCTGCTTGCATCTTGCAGAAGTCGAAGCGACCAGCTAAGGGAGTTCCTCTGTGCATGGTATCACACACACACTGCCTACTCCGGAGTCTGGAACACAAATCCCACTGGTCCCTGCTGGAGGGAGGCTGACTACAGAATGAGTGAGAAGAAAATGCTGAGTAACATATTTTACACATAGATGTTTTTTTTATTATTATTATTCCAGGAAAACACCTTTGTAATGAAGAAATGTACCTAATCTGTGGTAATATAGGTCTGCCATGTGAGAGACCGCTGCTCATCAGGCTGAGACATGCTTATGTTCCTTTTTTTTCAAAAGGAAAAAAAAAAGAAGAAAAAAAAAAGACCTAGCTTGCCAGTTGAATGCTTTTTGAATTATTATGTTTTTTGCATGTAAAGCAATAACACAGCAGCCAGGCTGTAAGATAACATGTTCAGTGTGCCATAATCAGATGGGACCGAATGTATTCTTGGTACAACTCTATTAACTTTGATGGGCTTACAGGAGAGAAAAGCACAGACCATTGACATTAAGGGAGAATTTTTTTCCTGGATAGAGAGTTGCAATATCTCTATAGGTAATACTGATGTGATTGTTCCGTGTCTTGGAGGCACAGCCATTACAATTAATGGAGTGAGTCAACATGATATACAGCATTTTGTCGTATGTCTTTTTTTCATTTAGTAGGCTCATACTACATTTTTACGTGTAGTATTTCTGTTCAAGAGTAATAGCTGTGTTTTTCATGCTCTCACTGCTCAGCGTGCAGTCTCCGAACTGAATAGCTGAAGTGTTTCTAAGGAAATAACATTACTCAGGACAGTAACTGCTAAGCAAATGGTACAGGTGGATGTGATTTGCTGCTGACCAAGTCTCATTTGAACTGTTTGGCACACCTCTAAATTAACTGAACAGATGGATTTTTAATTAGTTCTGTCATTTCATTTTCTGCATTCTTAATATATGTCAGGCTGTATGTCAGGGAGTATTAGCATCAATTTCAAGTGATACAAAAACATTCATAGCAAGAATAAGCTGATAATAACAATAACAAAACATAATTACATTACAAATTGGGAGGTTTGTAGCTTTATGAACACGGTAAACCTAGATTTATGAGACTTCAGAGATTTGTTTAAAATGAAAAATGCATGAAACTTGCAGCAAACCAATTAGTTCTCTGCAGACATAGAGCAGGATTTTTTAGCTTCCAGTTAGTGGGATGGACCTTGCTTATGTAAATTGGCTAGGAAGAGCTGCTGGATTTGTGCAACTGATTTATCTGGTTCCACCTGCCCCAAAGAGCCGAATGACTTGCCTGGGCACTAAAATGCCTTTTAAGCTTCAGAGACAGTAGTAAAAAATGTAGTTATTCTTTCCTTCTGACCAAAGTGATATTTGTCCAAGTGCAAAATCCTTTGCTTGCAATTTGCAGCCAGGCTAGAGGGACTGTTTTCAAGAGCAAGGCGGCAGCAGAATCTGGTCCAAGTATAGTAATGCCACAGCAATAGCTGCGCTCCTATATAACATTAAAATGATAGCGATTTCTGAGAACAGATAAAGAAACATGGTATTCTGTACTTGTTTCATTAAGACAGTCTTTCAGAATACTAATGATGCTGTTTATATGATGGTAGTTAACGAGATGAAGTACAATCTACATAAAAAAATTCCACACAACTGTATAGAACTAGGATGCTGCACTGTTCATATAGTTTAAGCTACGAAGATTGATTTTTATGCATTTGTAATTTTCCATGGCAAGCTCTGGATAAACTACTCATTTCCTCCAGATTTATCTCTGCAGGGAATACCTTAGAATTATGGCAGGCACTACATCACAAGCAGTATCAACATCTAAGTTAAAGCAAATAGCTTTAATCATAGATTTCCAAAACATGTTCCTCTTTGGATCTGCAGAAAATGGCTAATATGTAAACAGACCTAATCAGGGAAATAACATTTCCAGAAGCACAATCCTAGAGAAATTAAATAGAAGACACCTCACCGAGGGGATGTAATGGTGCTTGGTAGTATCTCCATCCCTTGACACTTTTCCAGAAATATTACACAATGTGCATGTAGTGGGGACTGACTTATTCAATAGACAACATAAGGACTGGCATGACTCCTGTTTATTTAGAATCATAGAATTATTTAGGTTGGAAAAGACCAGTAAGATCTTTTGAGGGCTTATAACAGGTTAAAACCTGTACAGAAGAGCACTGGGGTTTTATTTTTTCCCAAGCATAAGGAAATTATTTAAGCCTGAATGACTTTATGCATGGGCCAGTTATTACTTGATTTTCTTATTCAGTCTTGGCCCACTTACTGCCCTTAGAGCCAAATCTTCTCAGCATCTTGTGAAAAGCAATTGCCAGCCACAGAGCTTCTGTTCACAGAGTAGGCAATATGCTGGCTTATAAAGAAATGGTGGTTCAAATCTCCTCCCCAGTTCATAACTGGGGCATATTCCTATTTCTTTCACATAGCCTAATCATAAGGTTACTGGCTTTTTTGTGGTGGGAATTTTTGCTCAAACTCTTTTGCTCTA
The DNA here is from genome assembly GCF_964237585.1 of Gallinula chloropus. Classification (NCBI taxonomy): domain Eukaryota; kingdom Metazoa; phylum Chordata; class Aves; order Gruiformes; family Rallidae; genus Gallinula; species Gallinula chloropus. The sequence continues at coordinate 69,835,908 of NC_140086.1, forward strand.
TCCATTGACAGCCTCTTGAATATGCAGCCAGCTCTATCTTTGGTGAGACATTTCATTTCAAACAAATGGCATTTCCCAGGTTTTGAAAAATTTAGACTTGGAAATCTTCCAGTCAGATCTGAGGCTGAATAACCTTAGTTGCTACTTTATATTCTCAGAGGATGTGTCTGGGGTCTTTGAACACAGAGGGGGTATGCTGACCCAGCCCTGAAGATTTCACACATAGGCGAGAGCCCTGTGTGCAGGTTACCTTTACTCAGCTTTGCTCAGTCCTAATGAAGTCTCTTCAGGATCTGGACTACTTCACAGCTCATGCTTTAACCAGTAATGGCAGTGCAAGATCTGGTCTTCATCAGCTTCATCGTCAAGAGGATTTGACAGATGGATCCATGCCCAGGTGTAAGTGGGCTCGGGTGTCTCTGCTCTGTCTCCTCTGCAAGAACACTCTGCCCCCACAGTGCTTTCCAGCCCGCAAGGCATCCAGAGTCATCCTGAGAGGCTTCAGACCTGAGACAGCCCGGCCTCCTCCCGGGCAGATAAATACATTTTGTTATTTTAATGAGGCTTGGAATTTGTGTGCCTTGAGGGGAGGCGATGTTAGATGTTAGGGAGACTGTCTTTGGCTGCAAGTACAAGTAAGACTGAAAAGCAGAGGTTACAGGAGGATCTCTGCAGTAGCCCTGCTATCGCCTCCACCCAGCCTATTCTTGTACAGTCTGTTTGCCTTTGATAAAACAGAGACGACAGTGACCTCATTGACAACATGCTTTGTGATCTGATATTGTTATATAAAAGCCAGATAATATTTGTTTTTACAGGAATAAAAGTCCTTTTGTATACAAGGACTACAGGGCATCAAATAAAAGCTAGCGTGGGCTGGCTTCAAACCAAACAGAGCATTGCCCAGTAGCGCAGTCTGTAGGCAAGCTGTGGAGTGCCTGGCCGTGGCCTGTGCTGTGGATGCTTAACATCCTCAGTTTGAACAGGAATCGGGTGTGTTACTGGAAGAAACGTTAATTAAGGTTATTAAATATTAAAGGCACCATATCCGCGTCAGGAAGTCCTTGAAACAGGGAGCACCCGAGGTTAGGAGAGGGTGCTGGGCTGGTTGCTCTAAGTGCCTCCCAGAAATTCTTCCTTCGGCATTAGCTATTGGCTTATGACTGGAGGCAGGTGCTGGGGTACACAGACCCTTTTTCTAACTCACTGTGGGTTTTCTTATATTTTTATGTATTCTTATGATCACTGATTTCCGAAACAAAATTTCAGGGCAGCAGAACCTGTTACGTAACCAGAAGAAGGAAAAATTTGGAGGAAGAGCAAACAAAAATCCCTCTAAGAACATGCAGGTTTGTCTCTTCTCATAGTCTATTAAACTATGAGAGTGAAAGGACAACCAGATGTTGTGAAACAGAAGGTAAAGGTGCTGGAGTTGTCATGCCACCTCCTTCAAGTTCCCAATACAATCAAGTGTTTTCATCAGCCTCCTAGCCAAGACCCTTCATGTGAATAGCAGCATACTGAAACTCTAACTTGCAGGGTGCTGAAGTACCAGCCAGACTCGTCACCACGAGGAAAGCGCGGATTGCTGGGAAGGCCAGTGCGACATTATTCATGTAACATAAAAGCCCATTGAGAATAATCACGTTGTGCAAGGCTTAACATCATGTTTGCTTGCAATTGTCTGAGGCCTGAGGTAGAGGAAAGAAAATATTCCAAAAGGTTTATTTTTGGGGGGGGGAGTGGGGAGAAAGATCTGTATGGGACGATAAATATCGGATGAAGGAAATATAGGTTCATCAATGCAATTCTGAATAAATAGGCTTGACTCATTCTGCGGCTGTTCTTTAGCTGTATTATTTGTTGTTTGTAACAGCTGCCAGGTACACTTGAAAATGTCTGTGAGTTCTGGATAATTCATGACTCCTTGTTGTAGGTGATTTTTCATCGAACGGTTCTTACCGGAAGTGTCGCGTTTGTTATTCACTGAGTCAGTATTTGCTATGGATTGTTTTATTGTCTTTTGTTTTTAAAAAAAGTTTTGTATATTTAATTAGGAAGCACAAATATTGCCTGGTAATTTAGGACTAATTATAAACCATGAAGAGCAAGCGGACAAAATGGAACGGTTTGACATCAAAAATAGTATGTCCTAACTAGCTGGTGAATACCTTCCATTAAGGAGTATGTTACTAGAAATGAGTACTTCCAAACAGTTTGAAGCAAAAAAAGAAACTGATTCCCAGTCAATGTACACTCACCCAATTTAAATTAAACACTATTATGGAATGGATCTCTTTCTAGACGCCATGGAAGATGGTGTTCCTGACAGATATGTCTAAAATAAAAGCAGCTTTATATTTGAACACATTGCACTGCATAGTGGAGCCTCAAGCACAACTGAATGAGACTTCAATGGGGTTGACAACCTCTTTTCCTTGTTACAGGGATGAAGCACAAATGCCAGGTAGAATTTTGTTTGGCTTTGCTTTAATTATGAGCCATGTTATGTAGCTGAAGAATGGACCCAAGAGGAAAAGCTTGAAGCTTAAAATGATTTATAGATAAGCTCTCTACATGTATTCTGCTTTGTGGGATGCAAATTTTATCAGAGACGTCCCTCATGATACTTTTAAAAGCTTGGTTTATCTTTGTGTCATGTCTGGCCCAAACTGTGGGAGCAAGCAAAAGGAAGGGAGTGTAGTTGTTGCGTTTCATACAAAGTTTATTAGGGCCATCCTTAAGGCTTTTATGTGTGGAACACCACAAAAGCTGACATACAACACACCCAGTCGAAAACTTCAGCAAGTTCACCACACAGTCATTGATGTCATCGTACCGTGCGCTATTTCAGGACCCTCCCACGTGCCTTTCTATATTAGTTTCCACCTTTTGCAGGTGGACTGTTGTTTCCTTTTGTCTTCCTTCCTACTCTATAGTTACAGTGACAGGATTTCGGTTCCTTACCCAGAGTGCCAACATGTAATGTAAATAATGCTTTGCCAAAGCAGTGTATTTTCCCTCTTTTCTATCCTGGACTCCCAAATCAGCGTGTAGCTGAAATGGGTCAAGCTTCCAAAAACCTTGAACGTGAAGTATTGTAACAGGGCACTTCTGAGGCTATCACTAGAGAGATGTACAAATGAAGTCACAGAAAAGAAGTGATGCAGTGCCAGGTTGTGAACAAACTGCCAAATGACTTACAAGAACAAAAGCAATCAAAATTTGCCTCCAGCAAGGCATGAGGGGCAAGTGACCTCGGGGTGCATTGATTCTGATGCCTGACTTCCCTCTCTGCTGCACAGTCTCAAACTGATGACAAAGTACCAAGGATATCTAAAAGAGCTTGTGAAAACCTGATCTTTCAGCCCCCGTGATTAATCACCTCATGCACACCCAGTTAGCAGCACTGTGGGAGGTGCTGGTAAGCATCTTTGTCTTTCCCCCCCACCCCTTTTGGTGATGAATGCTACAAGATTCTTTGACTTTGAGTGCATTTCTGCCTTGTAAGAAAAATGGTAACGAGAAGTTAAATCTTTCCTCCAGTGAAGAATCAGTTTTCTTGGGCATATCTAGATGATCTATTTTCTCTACTGCATCTTTCATTTAGAGACTGCCTTTACACTTTAGTAGGAAATTATAAGGCTGCATGTCACCTTGGGAACCCGCTCTCCAGAACGGAAGTGGTCTTTTACAGGTGTGTGCTGTGGTTTAGTTTCATTGTGAAGAAGTGGCGAAGGAGGGGCATTAGTCAACAGGCACTGGGACCACAAATCTACCTGCAACACTCTTGCACCCAAATTTAGAGATTTGTGAGTAGTGAAGAAGATGGAGCAACTACCACTGCCTCTCATTTATGCTAATAGTCCTTTCAATTGCTGGGATCCCAATGGTGGGGGAGATGCAGCTGCTGTCTGAAGCAAGAAGGGTATGGAAAAAGTAGAAGAAAATTATAGTACTTAGCACTTATCCAAGTAAGACAATACTTTTGGGGAGCTCTCTGTTTGAGTGGGGCTTATCAGAGTAAGAAAAGAGTTTTGAGGACCTCTCTGAGTGGGGTCCTTTAGGTGTCAACACTCTCAGTCGGCGGGGATGCAGAAGGAAGAAAGAGAATATGAAGAGGTCAAATTTCCCAGTAACCTGCCAGACCAAGCAATGATCCATCAACAGGGATTCACTAAATACTGGCTTTGTCTGGTTGTGCAGACTCCTTCCCTCCTCCAGCAACAGAAATGTGGTGGTAACACAAAGAAATAGAGATTCTGAGCCCAAGAGTGTCCATCTCCAGAGCATCGCTGTTCTTTTTGTCTCGGGAACACAGACATGCTTGGAGACTAGAGTAGGAAGCAAAGTAAGGTTTTAAGCAAAACTGTTTAGATAAACTGATCTTCAGCATGAACAGCAGAGTAACATTTCAGATGGTTCAATTTGAAGCATTATATAGGAAAATACAACTTCAAAAATATTACACCATCAACCCAAGGAAATATGCACGGTTATTTTAATATTACATTTATTTCTAAAAGCTCTTGCAGCTAAGGTCAGTGTAACTGTATAAAGGAAGAAAAAACATCTAGAGAGACGTGCTTTTTGTAATGCTAACTGAGGTGATAGGATATTTTATATATGTGTGTATGCAGCCACATTGAAATTGAATTCAAATGGTATACAGGAAACTAAAAGGCATATTAATCTTGTATATTTTAATTATTGTTTCAGTGGCTCACATTGGCAATAATGTCTTAATAATTCAATAAGTCTCAATTCAGTATTTCAGTCTTAAATCTTGGGCAGCTGGAGGAGATTTTAATAGAATTCAGCAATTTAGTCGATATATGAGAACTGAGATAAGCAAATTAAGATCTACCAGAGATCAGATATAAAATTAGAGACACTATAATTTTTGATGGGCCATGACCTCAGCAGCTAGGGATTGTCATTTCTCTGTGAAATTAGATGAACAGATAATGAGGCAATTACCTTGTGAACTTTGAAATGATAAACAAACAGTCATGCTGCAGGACAGGCAAAGTAAGTTATTTCCAGCATCTGGAGAACCTGATGCGATTTATCTTTAAAATCCACATAAACTGTTTAAATCTGCATACATTAGTATAAATAAGAGTAACTAAACCCAAGTATGATATTTTTTCTCCCGAAGGCATGCTCATTTCTTAGTGACACAGACACGAATAAATAAATATACTTATAATAGATTAGCAATCGCAAGTCAACCAAGCTATCTTATGATTTATGTATTGAATTCGGGTGGCCAAGTAATTAACTTTATCATATTTATCCCAGCGATACCTGAGATAAGAAACACCTTGTGTTTTCCTCAGCCTGCAGCGAAATGACTGCTTTTCTTCAGCAGGAAATTAAGAGCATCAGAAAGATCTGAACGCTTTTATACAGTGGCTTTATGAATGCGAAATCTGTCTGCCTTTCCTTTACTTTAGAGGCAAGTGTGTGGTCAGCAGACACATTCAGAGCTGCTCTCTCTGAAATCTAAGGCGCGAGAACGATGCTCTCGTAAAGCTCTGACTGACAGGACAGCTGGCAAAGTCAGTTGTTCCACCCTGGAGGGCTAGAGGAAGATGTTCAGCCACCGCAGCAAAGGACAGGGTGGGCAAGAAGCAGCATTTTATCCTGTGGTGACTTGAGTAATACAGACTTCAAGCACTTCTTGCTCTGCACAGCAGCTGATTTTGACTGACAGGTTGCTGACAGTTTTAGACACAATTTTATTGCAAGCAGAAGATTATTTTGGTTGTCTCTATAGGCTTATGTGCAATTTCTCTGAGTATTTAGAGGTCCCCTACTATAGCTGCATGTTTATACAATCTCTAGTGCATTATAAACATACTTCATGAAGCATGATCTTTCGGTGGGTGCCTATGATACAGCAACACATTAGGGTGGATCACAATGACATTTTCTGGCTGGTTCACTCCACTCTGGAGTTATTGAAAAGGTGGAGAGAATTTCAGTACTAAAGAGGTAAAAATTAGTGTTATCTAAAAACAGGCTACAGTCTATAACCCTCTTTTAAAATACAAGGATGTCTGTGCTAGCAGGTTGTTTCTTCAACAGCGTAAGGAGGATAGGGACAGCATTGGAAGTGGAAGAAAAACCTTTTGCCCATTAAAAAACTTATTCTTACGTATGAGTGAAGCAAGACTCAAAATATAGACAGGCCAAAATAGAATCTCCTCCCCTGAACCCCTTCAGACTTTGAGGAGCTGGACCATCTCAAACTTCATTAGTCTGTTTTTACTCTAAGAAAACCATAAATGAGGACGGACAGCAAGGTCAGCATCCAAGAGCCTAATTACGGTGTTTTCTCATTGTGCTCACCTTCATCTCTTGGAGTTGGTAGATTGATACTGATGTCAAAATAATGTAGTACAGGGGTGAACTGCACCCACAGTTTCTAAACCTGTTTTGGAATCTGTTTCAAGACTACACACCAGTATAAATCAGGAGTAACTCCTGAAAAATACAGCTGGATGAATAAATGGATTCTAGTATTAGAAATCAAAATACATTTCCTGAGTGCTTCCACTCCATCAGAGAAACCTTTACATTCCCATGCTACATGTCCATTTGCCCTCCCCAGTCAGAAAAGCATTTAAGGCCAAATTAACCTTTAGGCATGTCTTCACCTTTAGAGTGGCTTTGCTGAACAGAAGCCCTGGTTACTGGAACTGCATTAGGAAAAGCCAACGATCTGTGGCATTTTGGAGCAGGATCAAAAAACCCTGGTTTGAGTAAGGCCACATCGAGAACGTCAGCCGTATCAGCTCTCATGTTTCTACCAAACACTTTTAGCCTTCTCGAGTAAGAGGAATAAATTGCCTATTCCACCACAAAGCATGAGGAAAAGAAGGAAAAGCTGTTTACCCGGAACATAGACTAAGTGTGCTGACAAGGCCGCACCAGAGGCACTGCCTGCATTAGTTGTGCCCAGCAAGGGCAGATGCAAGATTCTGAGATGTTGATTGTTTCCCTATTTGAGAAACACCAGGTGGGTTGGGGTGGGGCAGAATCAGGTGCCTTTAAAAGACACAGACAGGAGTATTGTTGGGATTAAACCCATTCATTAGGCTTTTCTTCCTGTTGTCCCACAGCTTTCAACTGGGAGCTGCACTACTCCTGACCTCCCAAACAGTTAGGACTCCTACACTATTTGTTTGAAAGGCTTTTATGCTGTTTTGCAGACAATGCCTAGGGTAGATTAATATAAAACGGAGAAGTTCCTATCTGGGCTACTAAACCTGAACAACAACAACTTAACAACAAAGTCAGCAAACTCTAATAATGCACTGCACCAATGCCATTGGCTATCTCCTATTGGGCTCACTATTTTTTTAATGGATAGATGCCTCACTCAGGGAAGAGAATGGAAAAAAAGCACTTATTTTTCTTTTACTTAGCTTTCTAGTTATTTTACCTATAGTTTTTATCCTGTCATGATGCTCTACTCTGGATAGCAAACACTGTGAGAAATTGTTTTGATACAAATGAAGCATTCCCTATTCATTTTCTGCAATGGAAGACACTTTTGGTAATGCTAGATCTTGCAAAGTCTTTTAAAGAAACTTAACTTTGAGAGTAAACCAACAGCACCACCTTACTGGAAACCATATGATGTTTATACTGCTAAAGAGCTAAAAATATACAGTAGTTTAGGATATTCATCTTAACAATATTAACCTTTCCCTAGAGAGATGTTTCAGTCTGTTCCATCTGCCTACATCCATTTTTATCATACTTATCCCTGCTTCTAAATTAAATTTGCCTCTCTTATCCAGGTTTCTTTTTATTCCCACCCCTAAATATTTTATCCATCCAGTTGCCTATGTAAAATACCCATTTAGGTGAAGAGCCCTGTATTACCCTTTAGTTAGGGGCAATATTTCAGATTGATTCCATTACTTCATAATTTCAGGCTACAGTAGGGTGTCCCTATTTGTTTCAGAGTTTAAAAAGTAGCTACCTTCTGTTCAATGAGAAAGTGTAATCCATATATATGGGAACTTTGCTACACAATCTTGATATCCAACTGTGTTTCCATCAGCATTAAAATCCTCCTTTTATGGTACCATTCTGGGTTTATGATCACACAGATGATAATGACGATAAACAAATAAGTATCACCCTAGTAGATATTGCTTACCCAACAAGCATCTGTATGACACAGGATCATTGACCAAAAAAAAATTGCTTCAGCCCTTTTCTCTGAGACAGATTTCCCTTGATCTGAACCCAGACTGACTAAAAACTCTCGGTAGAATCTAATCTTTGCTGCACAACTCCTGACCCTGGTCATGTGTTGCTTCCTCCTTGACTTTGCCTCCCTTTCCTGACCTTCCTAACTCTGATGGGCTGAGTATGATTCAGCAATAGAATAATAGGTATGATAGTAGAATCTCAGATAACATTTCACAATGGACAGCTTAAGGTGTGAATTTACCATGGTGACAAAAGGAATCTGTCACCTAGCTGGGCAGAAGGGAGGGAGGCTCAATCCACTGGCCATGACCTTTATCTTCTCTTCATTCAAGAAAGAACCTTTTTCATGCTCTAAAGGCTGCAGATGAATCTGCAGATGATGGAAGGGAACATAGCTCTAACAGACCACGTAGAGCTATGCCTGCTTATCCCAGCTGAGAATCTCCCCCAGCACTTCCTGAGCCAGTTGTCGTCCAGGTTTTTCTTTCTTGACCAGGTCTTGTAATAATCAGTGATGAAAGAACAGTGAAGGAGGAGGGGAGAAGCTGTACAGTTCTTGAGGTACCAACTAAGAGGAGAGGAATACCTAGGGAAGCTAAAAAGGAGGGAAGATGAACTGTTAACAGGGAGGTTAGACCTTCCTTTTGGCCTCCAGCTTGGTAGAAACAAATATGGTCTTGACCAAGGAGCCTGAATATCTTATAAAACAGGTTGTATGCTGTCTCAAAGTTGATATGCAGACCATTTAATAAGTGCACCCTGGGACTACTTGCCTCAAGAGCATTCAAACATGCAGTGCTTGAGATAGCACAGCAATACACTGCACTTAAGTGGAGACAGGGAAGGGAGAAAGCAAGGCACAGGCTTGTGGAGTGGTGGATCACATTCAGCCAGAATGAGCAAGCTGGTCAAGCTGCATTGCTGTTTCATCTGCTTGGCAACCAGCTCTTCAAGGGAAGGAAGAGAGATGATAAATTCTGTCAACAATGGCGCCTTTTCCTTTTGCTGGCCAACTCCTCATCTGACTAAAGAGATTACAAATCTCTATCCACAAAAACTGTTTAGTGCCTATTTCAATAAAACCTATTACAGAATAGTTGTCTTGAGGATTTTAGTATCTAGCCTCCAAGAAGGTCAAAAGGGCTTTACTGCTATTTCTGGTAAAAGAAAAACTGGAATATAAACTCCTCTGCTCTATTGCAGCAGTATGCGTGTATGTGCGCCATTCCATAGGTGAGTGATGCTAGTCATGGGAAAAAATCATGGTAAATCTTGCACTTTTAGGTGCTTCAGATTTTCATCCTGGGAACCAGATGTGTAGGAAACTGGGAACCTTGATTGTCCATTGAGTTACTTTGTTTCCTACTCAAGTGAAGATGGAAGCTTCTGCCTTCCCTTCCTGATTGCAGTGATGGCTCTTCCCATTGGCAACAGCCAGCTCTCATGTTCAGCAAATGCAACCTCCAGTTAAGGAAACTGGGGGAAGAAATTTCAGGAACTGGGCATCAGTTTCACTGCCTGGTACAAGGCTCTTGCAAGGAGAGTAGTGCAAGCAGGGGGGTTGCGTGTGACAGGAAAGGAGGACCATGGCTTTTTGTGAGGTATTAAGGGGCTGTATTATGTCCCAGTGGATGAGATACAAATCTGCTTGGGGACAAGATGTATTTTCTCGCAGAAGTGGGATGAACACACTAAGAGCAGGTGTATGTTTTACTCATAGGTGCCTCAAGTCCGCACTCTTCTAGGCATCTGTCCCCACAGTATCCGGGACTGAAAAGTGTTTTGTGCTGTTCCCAGCTGGGCTTTGACAGAATTGCTTTTTCTGGTGACTCAGATCGTTGGTTTGTTGTTGTTTGTTTGGGTTTTATCCCTAATGAGGTAGGCATTTTCCCACCTTGAATGAAAATGGAACGATCCTGTGATGAGCTGCGTGCAGTACTGAGAGAAGGAAGAAAAACCTCATAGATGCCAAGAGCATGTCAGTATATACAAATTGAACATTGCTCTGATTACAAGATAAGGAACAGAAGAAAAGCTACTTATTTTTTAAAATCTATAATATTGATTGAACGATCATAATTATAGGTTGGTGCTGCGGCGACTAAGGCTCCGCGAGGTATTGTAATCGCAGATAACGGAATACAACAGGCATTTGAAATATTGTTCTAACAAGTGAGCAGTACTATAGCAGCTGGCCTTTATTACTTCAAACATTTTTCTTTTATATAGCTAAAAATAAAACAAGAAACAAAAGAATAAACAACAGATTAAAATAACTTTATCATACACATACCAGGCTTAGCAGAAGGTAGTTGCGGAACTGAAATAACACTGGATCAAATGTTCCCCTCTGCTTCTGCATGGCAACAGCACAAGCTCCCTGCCAGGCTCTGAAGTTCCCCACCCAGAGCATCAGCAGACACTGTGGCTCCACTTGATACGTGCCGTAGCGGACTGAGAGATGTTCTGGAAGCGAAAGGAGCACTTTGCTGGTATAACTCTTTGACTTTGCTTTATGCCCTGAAAACAGAGCAAGCTGTTATTTGGACATTTTTATGGGGAAATCTAATTCTGCTTTCATGTGAGCAAGCCAAACTTAAAAAAAAAAAAAAAAAAAGAAAGAAAGAAAGAGAAAAAAAAAAGGCACATTACTGTATCAGCACACTTGGAGGTCCCATTTCCAATTTTCATCCTACCTTTAATGGAAAGGCATGGGGGTTTTCAATCACATCATTTTGTCAAGAAGAGTAGGCAAACCCAGAACACAGTAAGTGCTCAGACTTCCAATAATTGATGACCTGTACCAGCTGAGTTGATGTCTGGTTCTACATTTGATTTTTTTTTTTTTTTTTTAAAGTTAGCATTGTTTTGTGGAAGAAGCACAACAAAGTCCTCTTGAAACTAAGGCCAACTGGTTCTTATTTTAAGTTAGTTAATTAAAGAGAAGCATTTCTTAGCTTAAACACAGTGATCAAATGGATTTTTGGTTTCCTTCTACTTTGGAGAACTCTATGGTAAAATCTTGCAGGTGACATGCTGCTTTGCACCACACATGGCTGATGCAGCATCAGGCTGTCAGCTTCTCTAACCTCAAAGAACTGAGATCAGCTCTTAGCATAGGATGAAAAAGGAGTATGGGCATTGCTCACACTGCATATTTCCACATCTTATCAGGCATATATAAAAAGAAGTTATGGATTATAAATGACTATATTAAATCCCCAAGTTAAAATAATTATGGTAAAGCCATTATATATCCTAATAATTAGGAATTATGTATTGCTGTATATAAATTTATAGTTGCCTTCTTCATGACAGCATACATAGCATCAGTTTGAAATTTTGAAGTGGAATGAAGCAGGATATGATTTCCTTCTGTAAGGATAACTTTCAAACTGAAAGGCATCCTTGTCCCATACTGGTAACAAAAGTTGACATCTAAAATTTCCATCCACCAAGAATAATTCAGGATGGATCACTGAAACATCTGTGCTAAGTTCAATCCTTTTTTTTTTTTTCCGCCAGCCCATGAGAAATGAAGGATAACTTTAGAAATATAAATTATTTTATATTTTCAAGTGAAAATTTCTCTTTAGTGTGTATTAATCCCCCTTTACTTTCCTATTATGGAAATTCATTACCTAGTTAAGTGTCTAAAAAGCACATTTGAGAAATCTGACACTTTTAAAGAAAGTTTTTCTGATCATTTTTCATGCCCAGTAGGAATCCCCCAGAAAGATATGAAAATTAAAACTGAACAAAACTGAAGATGCCCTCAAATTCTATTCTAACATGATTTTTTTCTAAAGCAGTCATCATGACATTTAAATGCCAGTCATGTAAAAAGCATCATGTATTCCTGCTGGAGGTGAAAACAGAGACCATTAAGGCCTTCGTATTATCCTCGATCTATGATGATCACTCCTATAGAAATCAGCAAGAATTCACTAAATCATATTAATGAGGGTGCTAGAAATAGATGTGCAGTTGTTTTGCTGACTGTGAGCTTTCCGGGGATTACTTTGAGGGACTCCATTAGTGTGGTTTCACATGCTTCCAAAGTAGGTTGGTGTCAGTGTTGGAAAAATTAGATCAGTCTTGAGAGATGAAAGAAGAGTTGTCTGTTGTAACAGTTCTTTCCACTAGAAAAGACTAGCCTAAGCCAGCTCTGTGTCCTTGATGAGAGCTGCAGACAGACCATCACCAAGTGATGACACAGTTGTAGAAGTGTGTCATCCTCTGGAGGCTGTCTACTTCAACCTCTGACAAAGCACCATCTACTTCAACCACTTAAAGTATGTGTCCAACACTCAAGGAGATTTTAGCAGTGGTTTTATGTAGGCAAGTAAAAAAACCTGTCAAAAATCACCAGTATCTACAAAAATAACTTACTCCAGTGCTACGCCTCTCTCCTAGAGAGTAAATTTTTCCTGCTGGGCAGTCTGAACCTCTCAAACTGCAGGTTTTGCCCATTTGCCATTGCTGAGAAGAGGCTGGCTCCATTGTCTTTTAACTTTTTTAGGCATTTGTAGGCTATTATCAAATTTTCCCTTAGTCTCCTCTTCATCAGACTATGTACAGCTGTCTCAGCACCCAGACTCCGAGAAGCAGCTCTAGGATCCAGCCATCTTGACAGGAACCTACTGGAGCATCTCCAGTTTCTCATCGTTCTTCTTGAACTAAGAGGTATAGGACAAATAGGACAGAATATTCCAGCTGTAGTCTCAGCAGCAACAAGGGCATCGCTTCACCTCATGCAGCCCAGGACCAGTTTCCTATATTGCCAATGACAGAACAGAGACAGCTCCTGCTTGGCCTAGTGTCCACTGCAACCCCCAGGTCCTTTTTAGGAAGGATGCTCCGCAGACAGTTGTCTTCCAGCTGTGGGGTCAGATCATTCTCAGTGCAATACTCAGTGTTTTTATCTGAGCTTCCTGAGGCTCCTGATAGTTCAGTCCCCAGGTTTATCAAGGTCTTTCTGGACTAAACCTCCTTATAGATCTGCTGAATGTGTGCTCTGTTGCTATCAAATCTAACGATGAAGACGGTGAACAAAACAGGCTCTAGCACTTACCTGTGACACGCTCTACTTTTTAACCATCAGCTCAGCATCAAATTTTCGATTATTTATTTATTTTCCTTCTTTGAACTTATGGTGCAAGCAAGTTAGAATCTAGGGTTGATGTCAAAGTTAGTCAAAATACAGCCTGTGTATAGTCTTTGTAGCACAATAATGATGTCAGTGATATCAGATGTGTTAAATCACACAATATTTAAATCTTAAGACTAACTGGAGTAGTTTTGAGTGCATGTATCATTCAATTCAACTGTTTTCGCAGGTTGTGGGGTTTTTTTAATCCTATGTTAAGCTAGTTTATAAGTGAAATAGTATTGATTAAAATTACTCTAGTTAAGCTTCTTCAGCGTGCTTGTTTCAGACACCTGTCCAGATGTTTTCCAGGACTGCTGTGATGACGCTGGCAATGAAACAAAGCATTTCTTACTGATTTTAAACAACATAAACAGGAAAAGAAAATTAGCAAGCAGAAGAGATATCTCAAAGATAGGAACCTCAGATTACCCTCTGTTTCACCTCTGCCAGAAGGCTGAACTGGGCTATTCCTCCCCCTGTAATGTTGTGATAGGGTTCAAATTTTTTTTATCAAATAGGATGGTGATGTCACGTTTAACATCATTCTTTGCCAGTAACACACAGAGACCTCAAAGCTAACAGCCCTTAGTTTTTCCTCATATTGACTATGCTTCTCAAAAAAGCTAAGTATGAACTCGAGAAATACTTGCATTTGCTGTACTTAGCATCAATGCAAACACTGTTCAGAGAAATCATTTATCCACGTTTCCATTTTTTTCTCTACTTCTGCCTGTCCTTAAAAAATTGCAACCTATTAGTGTAAGAGTAACTTTTATGAGCCTAAAGATAGTCATTTAGATCTTGAAAAACACTTCTAGTGGGAGAGAGTTATTTCTCCTAAAGTATAGTGCTTTTCTGAAATGAACCTACATTAAAGTGGTGGCTTTTCTCACGGTATCTCTTGCAGTGCACTCTCAGACTCCCATCTGCTAATTTGAGTGACACAAATACACTTTCACTGTGCTTTATTCCTGTTTGCCCTGCAGAGGTACCACTGCTGAGAGACGCTTTGATTTCTTTTTCTTGTACTTTATCAACAGAATTGTTTGTTAAGAACCATTCACAGAACATATCAAAGGCAAAAGAGAGGATAACTGTCATGGAAAGCACAATCAGAGACCTTGAGGCTATGCAGGAATACCTGAGGATGAGATTTGGCAAAACCCAGTTATGATTAATGAGTATTCTTGAAAAAGAACCCAGCAGGATTATGACAAATTGAATAAGGAAAGGAGCAAGGAGACACTATTTGCAAACTCAAGCAAGTCTGCAGTGTATTTGTGGAGATATACTGAACACAGCTAGTCAAAGAACAGAATGTCCATTTTGTAGGAAATGGCAGGATTTGTCAAATTTAATTTCTTTCCAGATCAGGATGAGAAATTTAAACAAAGATATCCGTAATGAAAACTGTTTTCTTGTGTCTTAATGCACATTTGACCTTTGTGTGTGGTTAAAAACAAACTGTTTGGACTGTAACTTTTTGTCAGCATTTTACAATACTGCTACATGACATGCACTTAAATTTCATTGACTTTGTGTCTTTCAGTACAAAGCTACTTCCATGGGAGTTGTTTAATCATCTCAGAGATGAAATAGTACATTGTAAATGTTTTCAGATTCTTTACATCCTTCTCTGCATGGTGAGTGCTTGTCTCATCAAAATTTGATCTTTTATCAGTATTGGCACCCTCTTGGATTTTCCCCACCCACCCACCCCACCTGAGCATCCAGCTTTATCCTCACAAATGATTCAGAGTAGAACGAGAAAAAACTAGGCTCCTGGAGTAAAACTTTCACACAGCAAGCGCAGAAATGCATTAAGAATTCCTTTTAAGGTCACTTAGAGACCTGAACTATTCCCAGAGGAAGTAAATCTTTTCTATTTAGTTTTTAAGTGACTTTCTGTTTTAACATAAGCTGGCCCTCAAGAACAGAGATCCAAAGAACTCGGCTGCTGTAGGTCTTTTCTGCTGGAGAACTCGTCACCGCAGACGCATGCTGCCAGGCACTTTTAGGAACTTGAGATAAAATTAAATCCTCTGCCTCCTGAAGGCTCAGAAAAAGACTGAGATTGGAAACTGCAGGGATGTACTTCCCCAGACTCAAACCCATAAATAATTAGCAGAAAGAAAGACTTTATTCTCATAGCAAGGAGAAAGGACTATTGGTTTTAAACTTGGCACAACACTTTAAGTTCCTAGACATGTTAAAATAGCTTGCTCTCTTCAAACCTGGCCTGAAGGTTCATGACTGTGCTTTACTGGCAAGGGTTCACATTAACATTTCTGCTGATGTTTCTGATGCCAGTTCAAGGAGACATTTGGCTTAATTTGGAAACCTTTTCTGCCACAGGTTTCCTGGAATCATAAATATTAATGAAGTCAATACTTTATATCATCTTCTATCTACAAATCTTCTGGAAAATATTTGTTATGAAGCAGTGTCTAAAGTGAGTTAAAGGATTAATGTTGTGCTAGATGGGATGACAACAGAGGCAGCATCAGAGATGACATTTTCTAAGGTTCTGATTCTTCATGCTGTTTTTTCACAAGCAATGAGGCTAAACATCTGCCCTATAGCATTTAAGTGACACTGAGCTATGTGGAGTGTTTACCTGAATAGTATCTCATCAGAGCTTTGTGTGTGGGATGTTTTCATTAGAAAAAGATGGTTTGGACATTGGGAGACTTCCTCAAATACGTAAATTTCATCAATTAAATTAGGTTCCTAATATTAATGTGTGTTTTAGAAAACAGCAATAACAGTTGTTCACATTCTATTATGCTGGAGCTGATCTGTTCTTCAGTTTTTAACCAGAGGTCATTGGGAATTGGAAGAACTTCTCAAAGGTAGTTGTACATTACCTGTAACTGGATGTTGCCATATCAAGGTTTTTCTCTCCAAAAGATGTTCTTTAGACAGAAAATGAATTAATTCAGGGTTTTCCTCTGGCCTGCATTGCACAGTGTGGCTACGGGATCATAGCCACTTACTTTTGGTCTTATGACCTATTAATTTCCAGTGTATTGGATAAACCTATGCAATTGGCAGTATGCCCAGGCCTTCCAAAAATTTCCCTGGTGACTTTGAAATATGTTGTACAGCAGTAATGCCCAATTCCTCTCACAGAGTAGTTGTGATTTTCATAGTGCCAGCATTCACAGCATACTTAAAAACCCTTGGATTGAATGACTCTGTGTTCCTGTAAGTAGGGAAGTGGTATAACTTAGCTGTGAGTGATGCAGTTATGTTATGTGGTGTTAACAGTAGTCTGGAAGCTGTTGAGGGATAGGACACCTTGCTCACAGCTACCTCCTTTCTCAGTCTCAAGCCTTAACTGGAATTATAACCACCTTTCACTCACGTGGGCGCTGTAATACAAGTGTTAGAGAGATGCTTGTCCAGCTTTCATGCTCCATGCTCAAGTAGGTGACAATGAATTTGTAACATGTCTTCTCTGGTTTGTCTTGTTCCTCTTGTCTGAAACTCTTTTCTCATGAAAACAGAAATTAAGGAAGACCGTTCCTTTTAAACAAGTTATAACAGCATTTTAGGGTGAGACAGTGGAAAGACTAAACCCCGTGTTGTCAAGTTTGCTTGTCTAAAACAAGATACTGAAATGTGTGTCTCTACACACATACAGACAAGTAAATAAATAGCTTAGTCTTCAAAAGTGCTGAGCACGTTCAGGAATAATTGAACTCAGTGGGATTACAAGTGCTTGCTGCCTGCATTACTATTTTAATATCTGTCTTAAAGACTTTAGGAAAATTTAGGATCAGGCTTTTGTGCCATCCAACTGTAAACTTCCTTTGTCACACTGTGATCATATCCCCAGTCTTCTTCCATCAGCCCAGCCCCAAGTTACAGTTGTGCTGTAGTCCTGGGAAGGGTCATTTTCCCTTCATCATGAGAAGACAACCTCCCGTCTTCTCAAATACTCGTGTCTCAGTCTCAGATATTTGCAAGGCTTTCAGGGACAAGTGGATTTTATAAATGTGAATTGCATTAACTTCAGTACGAGGTGATTGCTCTGCCTCACCTTTATGATTACAGGTACTCTTAAGGCCCAAATAAGGTATGCTGTTTTCTCCATATTCTGCTGAATTTCATAGGCCAGTAGATTTACCCATCTTTTGTGCTTTACTGTGCTTGCAGGTAAAACCGGGTTAACACTGAGTTTTGGTGCTATTTTTTCCTGATATTTCAATAAAACCAATAATTTTTATAATGTATGGAAACCTAGGTCCCAGCATGCATTGTGTAGGCCAGTCTCAGCTGATCAGCAGCAACATGGGTTGGCTGTGACCCTGTGGGAAGCCCGTGTTGGAGAGGGCTCCTGGCAGCCTTTGGACAGATGAGCCCACACTGGAACAGGTTTGCTAGCAGGACTTGTGACTTTGTGAGGGACCCATGCTGGAGCAGTCTGGTCCTGAAGGTCTGCACCCCGTGGAAAAGACCCACAGTGGAGCAGTTAATGAAGAGCTGCAGTCCAGGGGAAGGACACTTTGGAGAAGCTCATGGATGATTGTCTCCCATGGGAGGGACCCCATATTGGAGCAGGGGAAGAGTTTGAGGAGTCCTCTCCCTGAGAAGGAAGGAGTGGTAGAGACAGCATGTGATGAACTGACCACAACCCCCATTCCCCATCCCCCTGTACAACTGGAGGGGGAGGAGCGAGAGCAATCATGAGTGAAGTTGAGCCTGAGAAGAAGGGAGGGGTGGAGGAGGTATCTTAATATTTGGTTTTATTTCTTCATTATCCTAGCCTGTTTTGACTGAGTAATAAATAAGATTTATTTAATTTTTAGTTTGCTTTGCCTGTGATGGTAATTGGTGAATGATCTCCCCCTGTCCTTATCTCAACCCACAAAATTTTTGTTATATCTTCTCACCCCTGTTCAGCTGAGGAGGTCAGGGATAGAGTGGCTTTGGTGGGCACCTGGCATCCAGTCAGAGTCAGCCCTCCACAGCGTGGAACTCAGAGCTTCATGTAATTTTAAACAACAGTTCAAGGAATTGTTTCTTCCTGGGGAAGTAGTGCAACTTCCTAACCTGATGCTGGAGTTTTTATTGGCAAACCTCAGCTTGCTGCATTTCAGCCAACATCAATAACAAAAAAGCAATGAATTGCACACTGGACAATTCACTGTTTCTAAAGCAGCCTGACACACACAGACGTGCAAGTTCATAGAAACGCATGAGCAATCCCCAGCCCTATACATCTGCAGATAACTGGATATTGCCGTGTTATTTTTCATGCCACATTTTGACTGCCGTTCTACTTCAGTCATAAGAGGCTTGGGGTATGGGATTTAGTGCCTGTTAAAAGTAATTACCCTTATCATTATCATCAATTAACCTCGATTAATGTCAGGCAGAAATGCAAAAATGTTGAACCATTTTCTACGATTCAGTACAGATGAGTTCATGGGAACTGGTAATGACATCTTCAGGCTGCACACGAGAAACTCGGTCTGCCAAAAATGTGAAAGCTCTCTCCTACATTATATACACACATGAATCAGTATAGGAGCTTTTTCCCCCACACATGTCGCTTGTGGATGCCAAGCAACTTGTCACCAAGTCACCCAGTTCTTCAGACAGGATCGGATGTGACTTAAGAGATGCAGCAGGCAGCATTCTCCAGTGGGCAGAATTCCCCAGTGCTGGCAGCTTTGGCAGCAGCCCGACACAGAGGATGTACTACAGACACCACCTTGGTCACTTGACTAATTTCTCTCTGTCTTCCAGCATTATCGACTCATTTTCCCAGCACAGGGCAGTTTGCTGTAGAGTGTTGATTTTGTCAATCTTATAAATATTTAGTCTATAATGAAGCTATTGAGGGGTTTCAGGTTTTTAATTTTGCTCCTCATTTTTGCTCCTGATTTTTGTTTCCTGCTTAAGGTCATGGGTACTTTGCTGAGTAAGGATTAAGTCTCCTGCTTTACATGATATCTCATTGAGAGTGAAGGCAGTGTCCTTGTTCTGGTTCATTCCTCATTCTAGCAAATGAAAGGAACCCCAAATATTTTGCAAGGTTCTGTGCACACTGTGAGCACCTCCCAAAGGAAGGAAATGTCCTGCAGGTCAGAGGAACTGTGTGTCAGGAATGAGATCAGTTCAGAGTGACCAGACTTGTGCTTTAAAATTAAAATGAAGAAAAATCATTGAAAAGAGAGGAGAAAAGATTCTGCTAAAGAGGAGTCAAAACCCTAAATTAAGTAGGTCACTTAAGGCATTATGACATTAGTGTGTACAGTTTTGCTACACACGCTTTTCATACAAGCTTTGCTTTTAAACTAAGGATGGAGAAGGGTGTCATTTTTACTAAATTAACATGATGGTATTCATCACAGCAGTTATCTGTAACAGCACAAGCGTACTGATGAATGCCAAGGCTCACCCAAGCTCTAGAGTCCTGGCTGTAGTTTTAGGGACAGCGGATGTAAGAAAGGAGTACACTCACACTGCTCAAATTTTCTGCCGCATTTCCTAGATCAGCAGCTTTACCCTGGCTCTGTGGTACGCAGCCTGGAAGCCTAGGGCAGAGCTGCACATTATGGGGATAAAGCTCAGTTCCAAATATCCCCTGCCTGTAGCTGCCAGTATAGCTCCTCTGCATCCCCCAGCATCACTCATCACTTCCTGATCCTTTCTATTGACATCACCTGCATCAGGATTTGGAAAGCTTTCAGGGATGATTATTGCATGTGTGCAAGCAGAGAGATGGTTGGTTCTCATTATTTTGTTAGGATGTAGGATGATAGTTATGACAAATACTGTGACAAGTAGGTCTTGGTGTTTGAACAGACTTAGGTTATAATAGAAGGTGACAAACCTAAATCTTTCATTTTTTTGTTGTTGTTGCAATGCAGCAATGAACATCAGTAATTTAAAATTGCTTTATCTTGGTTTTCTACTTTAAGAACGGAACCTGTTTCAGTACACAGCAACAAATAACACTGCTAGGAATATTATCAATGATTATCATAAAAGAATTCTATACAGATCTTTGAGCTATATTCATAGTAATACTTCATTTCTTTCCATGCTACAAATAGCCCTGCTTACAATATTTTACACCACAGCTGTGGAACTGCTGAACAGCATTAGGCTTTAGGGAGCAAGAGTGTGATCTACTGGTCAAAGCAGAGGACTCAGAAAGGGAAAATTTATGCTGAGGGTCTGCATTGTGGCAGTGTCTAAATCTATCTGGTCAACTCAAAGGCAGTTTAGTTATATACAATTGGTATCTCAGCCATACCTCATGGTTTTCTTGTCTAAAATACAGAATAGGAACAAAAATCGTTATCTTATTGACCAAAACCATTGCTTGGTCCTTAAGAAAGATCAGTAATATGCTCCAGAGAAAGATGCAGGAAAGCACAGAGATTTTGAAATAATAATTTGGAATTTTCCCCTGCTGTTCTTTTTGCCTCATATTAAGGCTGGTTTATGCCGTGGAGCACCAAGGCTTTAAATCCCTTCTGAATGTTAAGCTTTGTGAAGTATTTTGATAACTTCAGTTGAGAAGCACTATATAAGCCAAAGTATTATTATTATTAATTGCTTTATTATACAGTACTCATAGATGTCAAGAAATATAAATACTGGGGGTATGGGGGGGGTTGTGGCAGCCGTAGACCTAGCAGGGTTTGCACAACATGGAATGACAGCCTTAGAGGTTTTTGTTTGCTTTTTTTTTTATTCCTGAGTTTTGTTTGAAGAAATACATGTTTCAAGAATTTCACTTTTCAAGAGAAAAGTGAAATCTCTTTCACCATGAAAGAGATTTCCTTCTGTATCCCTGAGACAAGCTCAACTATCTCCTTCTCCCCATTAGAAAGGGAGGAAATATGGGAAGAGAAAAGAGAGGCCGACTTAATCTGTTGATACCATGAAGGCATCTCTGACCATGGAAACATATTTTTTTCAACATTTTCTTGCTGTTTTGTGTAACAATAAGGATCCCACACCTGCATTTTGTTATTTTGTCCTACTTGAGCTTACCAATGAGTAAACTGATGTCGGAACTTCAAAATCTCAGGTAAGTCCAAGTTCTGTGTTGCATAGAATTTTACTTGTCTCTCTGTGTTAGGTTAATTTTCTTCACCACTAATAAGATAAAATTATGTTTGCAAAAGCAGAAAAAAGGATATATCTGCTAAGCCCTAGATATTTTATTAGGAGTCCTAGAAGTATATCTATCCCTAATGCGATGCCTGTCCTGTTCTTGAGCGGCAGCTTTACCATTGACTCAGTGGAAGTGGCATGATCCTGACCTTTATTCCTTCCCCCTCACCCCCAGAATCCTATATATTTGCAAATTCTTACGAAACAGGCAACAGCCCTTTTGACTATTCCCTCATAACTTGCTTAACAGTTTCCTAAGACGCCCAAGACATTCTTTTTGCTTTCCACAACCCTTTTTTTTTAATTCCTGAAAGCCCTCATGTACTTTTGTAGCATTCCTAATCAGTGTTGGCCAGCAAAGGGAGAGGTTAGGGTTTAGGAAAAATAATCTCTTGTATGGAAAGTGCATAGCAGCAGAAACATGGGGCTGGGGCAGATGGTTGGAGGTCTGAATCTACTAAGGTTAAATCCTTCCTTGAATTCCTGGATGCAAGGCCAGTGATACCATCAGTTTTGGTTTTATGATCTGTACACAAATAAGTGGTGTATGCCAGCGCAGTTCACAGTAGTTTCATAGAATCACAGGCTAGGTTGGAAGGGACCTCAAAGACCATCTAGTTCCAACCCCTTTGCCATGGGCAGTGACACCCTCCACTACACCAGGTTGCCCAAAGCCCCATCCAACCTGGCCTTGAACACTGCCAGGGAAAGGAGAAGCCACAACTTTTCTGGGAAACTTCGTCCAGTGCCTCACCACCCTCATAATGAAGAATTTCTTTCTACCATCTAATTTAAATCTACTCTCTTTAGTTTAAGCCCAGGACCCCTTATCCTATCACTCCATGCCCTTGTGAACAGCCCCTCTCCAGTTTTCATGTAGGCTTTCTTCAGATACTAGAAGGCTGCTATAGGGTATCCCACAGCTTTCTCTTCTTCAAGCTGAACAACCCCAAATTTGTCAGCTTGTCTTCAAAGGAGAGATGCTCCAGCCCTCTGATCATCTTTGAGGACCTCCTCTGGATTTGCTCCAACAGCTCCATGTCCTTCATATGTTGCTGACCACAAAGCTGGATGCAGTACTCCAGGTGGGGTCTCAGAAGAGTGGAATAGAGTGGGAAGATCACCTCCAGCTAATTGCTGGTCTTTCTGGTTTTGATGCAGCCCAGGATATGGTTGGCTTCCTAGGCTGCAAGTTCACATTGCTGGCTCACATCAAGCTTTACAACGGTCAACAGCCCCAAGTCCTCCTCCTCAGGGCTGCTCTCAATCTATTCTCCACCCAGCCTGTAGTTGTGCTTGGGATTGTGCTGACCCATGTGCAGGACCCTGTCAGGGTCCCTCTGGATGGTATCCTTTCCCTACTGTGTGTCAACTAGCTTGGTGTTGTCAACAAACTAGCTGAGGATGCACCCGTTCCTGCTGTCCCTACTCCTTGCTGACAAAGATGTTAAATAGTGCCAGTCCAAATACCAACCCCTGAGGAATGCCACTTGTCATTGGTCTCCACTTGGACATCAAGCCATTGACCACTCCTCTTTGAGTGTCACCATCCAGTGAATTTTGAACTGATTGCCTTTCTTAGCAAGAAAGGGTTAAAGAAGTCAGTAGCTGCTATTGTAATTTTTTGTTGTGCTTCATGCTTGGAAGCTTATTCAGTTATCAAAGGAAAGGTCTTTATTCAAAGAGACTTACTGTAATTGTATGACCTAATTAGAATCAAGCTTCTAATCATACATTTTTCATAAATAAATGACTTAGCACATTCTTTTCTTCCACTTTTGGATATGTATCCTGAGTAAAAAAATGTAGAGAATGTATTATTGCAAATAAATTATTTTCTTTGCCAGTAACAGCTTTGCAAACATTGGCATGGTGCTGTCTCTTTTGCTGCAAGCTAATGTCTCTCTTTATTAACCACACTAAAAATTGGACTGGGGACGAGTGACATTTTCTTATTTACACACAGTTTTAATGAATAAAAATGTAGCTTTTGTTCATTTGCATGGTGTTAGTTCTGATTAGGTGCAGGGGGATGTATCAATGCTTTTATTAACATTAACTACTGCAGATTTGCTGCTATCAAGCAATTCTTAGAGTACAAATGAGCACAGAAGGCCATGGCTGCATCTCATCGAGCATAAGTACATAATCTTTTAAGTCAGTACCAGGCCACAGCCTTCTGACTGAAAAAAAACAGATGATGTTTATAGAGTGACTTTGGATGACTTGGCTGCTGAAAAATTTGATATGATGGTGTATGGCAACATTTTTCCAAAGTGACAGTAACTTCTCATTACAAATTCAAGAATCTCTGCCTCTTGGAAGCAGTGGGCTTTTCACGTCGTCAGCACAAGGCCGTGAGCACTGTTGCCAGACCCACGCAGCAAGCACACCGAGATCGCCAGCACAGGCACATCTCTCTATCTACCTGTCCACAGATCTGGCTAGCTACGGAAAAGCTGAGGTAGTCTCAGGTATATCACTCAAAGAGAAACCTCAGAGGTAGCTTCTTGTTGCAATGGGTAATAGGTTTTCATTTATATTCATTATAATCATGTCATAATCTTTGAGACTGACTTGATTCCCCCCTTTGTCTTATTTACAAAGCTTGTCTTTCCTGTTTCTTCATTTGCTACTGTCTAAAAGGGCCTTGTAAAGTAAAAAAAAAAATCTGAGCACTATCAGTGTAACAGATTTCTCAGACTTGCCTATCAAGGTCTGACGTTCACTCATTTCACTTATGTGACACTTGGTGGGTAGATGTCTCCTTCTTGTTTAAAAGAAAGTTTGCTTTCTGTTTCTCCCAGGCCTTTCCCTTTTATGCAAGTTTTTCTTCTTTCCTTATTTGCTATGAACTTGAAGGAAGCCAGAAACTGGTCCTCTTTCATTTCCTTTTCATAAACCCCCTGATTCTTTGTTGTGTACTATAAATGCTGCCTGACATGTTTCCAGTATTCTACCCGGATATTTCAGCCAGCTGAAGAGCTGACTGAGGGCTGCTGCCTGCCAGTCAGATGATGTCGAAGGATGTGTCCACGTGCATAGAGGTAAGATGAGAGACATCCTGGCAGGGTCAAGTGCACATGTTCACTTTGCCAAGTGTCAACTCCAATTACAGAATGCTACCTCCCAATATTTTAAAAGATGCCGCCCCTTCTAAAAGTACACGAAGTACTTCTTAATTGCAAGAAAACTCTCTTTCTTTTAATGTTTTATAAAGTGAAGCATAAAAAATTTAAAAGAAAACTTTTAAAGGGTATAGCTTGAAATGTAAGAAGGTTTGGAGTGTTGCTGCTGCACATCTGAGTCTAAACCCTAACCTGTAAATTGGCACAGGTTTCATTGTGCAGTAATTTAATCTCATTTCCATTATATATCTTCTCCTTAGACTCAACACGAAGTGATTATTCCTCCCTTTGGCTAGGCAATGTAGTTCCTGACTATTACAAACCACAGACTTGAATCAAACTCTGAAGTCATTAGATAGATCCCAAGAAAGTGTTTCTAATGACCCTCACTGATGCCAGTGGTCTTGAGACTCAACTCTTTTGTTATAAATGGCACAGTCCTTTTCTAAGCTGAAATAGATAATATACAATGTAAGAAATGCATTCGATAGTGAGCACAGAGTGGGAAGAAGGTTCAGGACACCCAATCCACTGCAATTACATTCACCAGGTTTAATGCAGTCTATTGGAATTAAATATTTTTCTGTCGTACATAATCTGCCACCAGACTATAAGCACTACAGGAACCCTTATTGCAGAAGACCCAGTAAACTCAGTGTTTATAGCAGCCCTGTGAAGCATGATTTCAAGTCCCAAATCCCAATCAGGGATTTGGACACCATGCTGTAACCCTGTAAGCACTATCATGGTTTATCACTTCCCAGTGCACAACAGTTCCCAGTTCCCAACGTGAACTGGAGGAAAGCAGTTCCTTTCTTGAAGTTTCTTTCAAGAAAGTCCTCTTGATCTGGACAGCATGTAGCTCCCTATAAACTTTATCTCCCCAACTTCGGTCCACAATATACTTCTACTAGTTTGGATTGTTTTGCAATGGGTGGATTTATTTGCCTCCTTCCTTAATTCTACCCATGGGTTACAGGAAAGAGTCTGAAGCTCCACCACCACTGTTTCTCTCAAGCAATTTTATAAATCATTGTGCTGTTCTAGCCAGCTGAGGTCAAATGTCATGCTTGATGGAAAATCTGAGTGGACATTGGCATTTGCACAACTGCTTTCCAAACACTTCCTCTGCCCAAATCAGCAGGGTAACCAAGAGGATTTTCTACCAAAGCCTATCCTAAAATACTTTTGAAGAGTCTCTGATTACGTGAAAATATGCCATAGACTAACCATGTATTTAGAAACTCAAAACTCCCACATGCTTTTCTAAATACATTTACAAAACATGAGTCATGAAAGTATGCCTTTTCAGAAGTGCTCAAGGGTTAAACATGAAATCCATGGGAAATATGGGTGTTCAAGTATTCGGAACCTAGTACCTTCCCTTTTCTGTTCTTAGAATTACTTTGTCCAGCCCAGGTGCCTCTCTCCCTTCTCTGGTGCAATTTATTTCCCTGTGCTGGAGAATTGCAGATATGTAATAATATTCTGTGTTTCCATTCCCCCAGTTCAGTTTTGCCCAACAGGTTGTTTCCAGTGTGTGAAGCCCTGGTCACTGGTCAGTGTATCATATCTAACTTACTGATCACTGCTGATGGCATATGTTATTGTCATACATGAAGTAAGACTCCCAAGTACGATTTCTAAAGCCATGAATGATGGCTGCAATGCCTTTCCAAATTTAGTATAGAGGAATTTCAGGTAGTTGAAACTCCACTGAAGATGTAAAATGTTGGTTCGGTTATTTTTTAATTGCAGGCTATTAGAAATCACTTTGGAAAAGGACTAAATTAAAAAATACCAGCAATAATCACTTTGTTAAAGCTCCTGGTCCCAAGCTGAAGGTAATCTGGTTTTGTTTCCAATGTTATCATGAAAAACATTAACACCTAGATCTTATGTCATATTCTCTGCATAGACAGAATAAGTATTTTTACTGTAGTTAACTGTCTGCCACATCTTGGAACCCATCTGCAAGCACAGAAAAGACCATTAAAACTCACTAAAAATAGGATTATTTTAAATAAGCAAAGGTAGTCTTCATTTTTCCCTACCACCCATTTGCACTTCAGAAACTAAGTGTAAAGGTGTCCTCAAAGTGAAAGCTCTTGTATTTGGAAATGAATATTTTTATGTGAAGATTTTGTATAGCAAAAAAATTTCTCATGAAAATCTCTATTCACAATACTTCTGTGTGCTACCAGAGGGGCGAAATTGGTTAACAGCATCAAATATACTGTAGTTTTGTGTTTGAAGAGAGATGTCAAATAGATCATCGAACAGACAAAATGTATAGCTTAAAACATAAAAACTAATTCAGAGCAATATGCTGAAAATACTGAAGCTCCACTGGTAACAGCAGCTCATAGTATATTTGTTTCATATTGTTTTCCAGTGAGTACAAAAGATACTGGATTTTTCGAGCTGAACAATCAAATGATAATGGAAAGCCTTTAAGAACGGGAAGTGGAATGAGAAACATTATTGCATATTTAGGTACATACTTAAGTCTATTTCAAAGAAAGAGAGAATTAAATTTTTGACAAAGTTGCCAGCATGTTGCAGCTGAACTGCAGGGAATGTTTTCTGGTAGCTTGTAATAACAGGTATAAATTGTAAGCTCCATGGTTATAAACAACACATCCATGTATGTGTTGCATCTATTATGCGGTATAGAAATCTTCTCTGCAGTTCTGCATGTGGATATATGAAATATTTTGGATTTTGTAACTGTAAAAAGCTGTTTGCCATTTAAAGTCAGTATCACTAAGCCTCAACCAGCAAGATTATGACTCTACAATCCACATTAATAATTCAGTGTGAAATATCTTCATGACACTTGTAGCCCTGTTAGAGATCGAAAGTGTTTATATTTTCAGGATATATTATATTAAAAGCAAAAAAGCATTAGTATGCCACATACATTTACAACTCCAAGTCATGGTGGATGTGCTATGATATGAAACCTATCATTTCAAACCCAGCCATGCATTATCACTCATGTTGATTTCTGTGCACAGTACTGATTTGTAACAGGCATCTCATGATAAAACTGCCCCACCTGGGGAGGTGATACAGGTGAAGAGAGGTAGTAAAACCTGAGCCCCAAAACATATTCACTTCTGCACTTCATATGGGGCCTAAGGTTCTCCAAACACGGTGGGTTAGGACCCTCTTTTAACTTTTGTTTCTTTCAGTCCTTTGTTTTAGGTCACATCTCCACCCAGTGACCCCTGCCTGACTCTTCAGTTGACAAGGGGTGCACGCAAATGTCCTTCCATTCTGTCTAATGCAAGTGCATTAGACAGAATAACTTAATGAGAAATGGCCTAGCTACTGTTTGTCAAACTCGTACATGTCACATTTGCAGCACATTCAGCCTCCTCCTGACAGCAGAGGCTTATGTCTTCCTTTGAACTTCTGGATTCTCGTTAGCAACACAAAGCTTTGTCATGCTGTTGCAAAAAATCATATTTTAATAACTGTTAAACCCTTTGAACATAAAGTTTAATAGTAACACTTGCAGGCATTGAATATTTTCATTGAGCGTTGGTGTTTATGGCCTTAAACCTGTTCAGATGCTCACCACCTGCTACTTAAGGTGGGGACTGTGGTTCGCCTTGAAACAGGGGCTGACTGCACCATAAACTGAACAAATGCATTTGGTAATAGTAGAAAAAAGGGTTTCTGACCCAGAAGTTACAGTTTAAAAACACAGGCCTGAAGAGGGGTGTGGAAATAGCACAGAACATGACAGCCATGCCACCAGGAGACTTTTACCATGTCATAATAGCTGCTATTTTTTTAAGGGATGAGGCTTTAAGGATTCACCATTGGTGGGCAAGGATCAGCCAAGTTTGAAGACAACTGGAAGATAGAGTGGTGGAGGAAGGGGGTAGCACACACAGGCCGAAGCTAGAAAGAAACTGAGCATTAGTGGGTCTGGAGGGGACTGCAAGTCAACCTGCCCTTCTGCCTGCATGTCTAGTCCCACCAAATGACCACGGTACTGGTGTTTCTCATCAAGCTTCCTGCTCTGCTCACTCAGGAGTCTTCTCAGCCTGCTGATCTGGGTTTGTTTAGAAACTGTGGCCCTCCTGGGAGAAGGAGGAATGAAGCAGTGTGGCTGCATACCACATGGCTGTACTCTCTTTGGTTGACCAAATTGGGCTGGAGGACGCAGAGGTTTTACAGGGTTACAAATCTGTTAGGGTCAAGTCTCTCCCATTGCACCCTGCAGTTGTGTGAGGGGTTGTTTTTCTGTCTGCTCTCACATTCCCTTTTCAAAATGCTTATCCTCAGCTATCGAGGTGGCCCTAAGCACCTAATGGGTGCCATTAGTCACAGCCCTGACAGCATCGGGGGACACGCAGTGAGCCAGCAAGCAGGGACAGCTGTCTCTCTCTCTGATTCTTTGACTAATAAATTATTTAGGAGCAAATCCCAAGTCTCACAGAAGCCCATGGCAATGTTCTTACCAACCTACTTCAGAGCTGGAGATAGTCCTTTGAGTGCCAAAGCATCTTCTGTGATTTGAATCAATACCCTCCTTCCACTTAAGCCATCAAAACTGTATTTTCATGCTTGCTTTTACTACAGCTGGAGTATAATTTCTGAGGGCTTGTATATGCAAATGAGTCTTTTTATCCTCTTTTTTTTTTTTTTTTTCCTTGTGGAAGAACACCACAGACCAACAATCTGAACAGTTCACAATCATCAGCCCTAACTCTGAGAACTATGGTCATTTTTACTACTAAGAACTACATTTCATGTTCAAAGCAGAATGCCAGATGTCAATTAAAAAGGAACCAGAGTTTTCATCTTGTGTACGTTTTTTTAAGGCTTTTTTTTTTTTTTTTTCTAAAATGCACAGGGATAAGCTAGAAGTTGGAATCTTGACTTTTGCCATAGCAGCTTTTTATAACTGGTAGGCTTGAAGGGCCATATAAGAAATGGATTTCTTTTAACTAATTGTAAACACATAGGGAGTTAGATAAAGTTTCCTTACAGTCAATAAATGTTTACAGTCAGTAAGCAACTGCATTACAGGCTCTGATACTGCACTTCTTTTCAGATCGACCAGTTAACTAATCAGAGTGGGGAGCAGCGAGTGCACACATCAGGATGTCTTTGTAATGAGCAAAACAGCCTTTATTTTATTGTTCTATGACACAACATGAAAAAGGCCATAGCAAGGTGAAAACTCATTTTGTTTATAACAAACAAATGAGAAGGGTTATGTTACACTTTATATGTGTATCAAGTGTGATCTGGGCTTCAATAAGCTACTAACGCTTTTCCTAAAATGCAAGCACATAGATGAGGCTGTGCCTTGTGCTGACTTCTGTGTAATCATTTAATGGCTATAGCATTCATTTCTACTAGTGCTTTCAGTGTCAGTGGAAGATCAGAGCAGAATCTGGCTTTCTGCTGGCAAAAATTCTGCCCAAGAGCCACGTCTCTCCATCCCAAGACCTCTTCTGTACCATTTACATATCACATGTCATATCCTGGTTCTTAATATGTTCTTAATGCTTCGTGTTACACAGTTCCAAACCACTTAACCTTTTAGTACAGTTTCCAACCAGGTCCATAAGCTCCGATTCATAGTTTTCATTAACTTAGACCTAAGTCTACTACAAAGAAGGGGTAACCTCTCCTGCTCATACAGCAGAATGGTGGCAAACACAAAACCTCAGCTCACAGCTGTCTACAGCGCTAGTATTTTTTACCAGTCTTGTCAGTAAAGGGAGATTGTATCTTGGGACAGTCATGCGGTGGTATAGCAAGTTGGGTGTGACAGGGTTCAGAACTGGGAACTGATGACTGAACTGAATTTGATGTGTATAGTATAATAGCTGTCATCATCATAAAACACAAGATTGTTACTGGAGACCAGTGGCGTAACAGCGAGTAACCACAAATAGATGGACTGGAAAGGTTTGGAATAGGTAACCTCCTATTGAGGTCTCTCTCAACCTGAACTATAATTCTGCTTCTTAAATAATATGGGCATTATGAATAACCCATTGCTCAGTATTATAAGCCATACAGGTAGGGTATTCTTTTTTTCACTTTGAGGAGAATCGCCTTTACTGCAGATTCACAACTGGTAGAGACCCTGCCCACTTTTGGTGCTGTTCAGCTGGTTTGTGTACCGGTAGGACGTGTCACAAATGCAGTAACAAAATGCACTGGAGGGGACAGAGAAAGATTTCACAAACCAAGATCCTGCCTCAGGAACTTTTCTTGTTTGCCAAGCTATCTGAAAGCTGGCACCAACAGTCAAACATTAATTACTTAGAAATACTTTGCTGATATTCAGAATAAATTATTATAGACCTCTGGAGATGTCCTGTCCAATGTCCTTCTCAAAGCATGTTCAGCTGGAAGAGATCACTCAGGGCCATGTCCTGGTGGGTTCTCAAAGTCTCTCTAAGGATGGAGACTCCATAGCCTCTTTGAACAACATTCTCCAGTGTTCAACCCTAACCTTAACCTTAACCTTAACCTTAACCTTAACCTTAACCTTAACCCTAACCCTCATGTTTGTTTTTTTTTTAACATATATGGAGTCAGAATTTCCCTTGTTCCAGCTTGTGTCCATTGTCTTTTGTCCTTCCATCAAGCACCATCTTCTCTATATCATTATGTATTTTGATTATGGCAATGCGTTATTATTTGCATGGAATAGACTCAAAAGAACCAATAATGCAGTCCCATTGCTCTTTTATAGAGCTACAATAGGATGGTGCAGCCCCTTTATAGAGAAGTATACTGGGTTTTGAGCTTGCAAAGTATTCGTGCAGAGGGTATTTCTTCTTGTTTCTTACAAAAGACAAAAAAAAAAACAACCCAACATTTTTAACCTCTTCACAGTGCAGTGAAGGGGTTAAAAACGCCAAACCTTTCTTATTTTGCAACATATTTCAGGGAATTGTTACACACTAACATTTATGAATCAAGAAACACACAACCTAGATTACCTGGAGGCATTATTTCACTCCGCTAAAAACTGGAAAGAGAAACTTAGATTGCTCTGTTTCTGCTACTGAGGCTCCACAGAGGCAGGAACCTGAAAAACTTTGGGTCTGTGTGCATGGGTGGGGGGTTAATGCATGCACTTTTTGTGCCCAGTGCATGTGATCCTTTCACTAACAGCATTTTAATTGTTTTAACAGTTTTGTGAACATGACTTTCTAGGCACACCTGTCCATCACTATATATCATTTAATTAGTGTGTTCACATGGAGTGATCCCCTGGCTTCACTTAATAACCAGAGAAAAGTTAGTCTGTAACTGCAAATCAGTAATGTGCAAATAGAAAAAAACCTATTATTTAATTCCATTAAATCTCCAGCTTTTAGGTCAGAAATAGAATCAGCAATAAATCCCTGTTGGTTTTTACAAATTTTGCTAATTTTCAAACACAAAAGCATCTATGCTGACACAGACTGACCTTAAGGCCTTTAGTTATTTAGAAAATTCTGGGGGGGGGGGGGGTCTTTATGATGGATGAAAATGAACTGAGCTCCAGTATTGGAAATTGGCAGCTCCCTGACGATCAGGGATCACCACCAAGTTACATGCAAAGTGCAAACAGAGCACATTGCCCATTCGTACTTGTGGCATGGAAGACACAGACTCCAGCAGGTATAAGCATAGAATCAGCTTTATTACACACACTACTGCTTAAGTACCTGCCTCTAAAGGGAGGCTCTGCTCATTCACCTGGTGGTCGCTCCGGGTCTCTACATAGCACAAAGCTGAACACTTCTTTTCCCAGGCTGGTGTTCAGTCTCCCCCAATTTCCATTCACTCCCAGATTCATGCTTATTTTGTTGTTCCAGATTCTTGCTCAACACACACCCTCCTGTATTCTT
The DNA here is from genome assembly GCF_964237585.1 of Gallinula chloropus. Classification (NCBI taxonomy): domain Eukaryota; kingdom Metazoa; phylum Chordata; class Aves; order Gruiformes; family Rallidae; genus Gallinula; species Gallinula chloropus. Next base: position 69,868,448 of record NC_140086.1, read on the forward strand.
TGTTTAACCCTTGCTTCTCGGCACACCAGCTGGACCAGTCTTATCAAATATGTTTCCATTCTTTACAAGTACTGCTCTACAAGTGTGTGCTGTTTCCAAAGGGTTAAACTTCCAAAATCAGGAGGAAAGAAAACAAAATGTGGAAACCGATTTTGAGGAATCATTTTTATACAAAACTATGAATGAAAATTAGATCCTTAAGATGAATTTATTGTAAGATCAGAAAGCCGTGTTCTGTCATCAAGAAAAGGGACTGGTTTTGTGGGGAAAACTAGTCTTGGTTCAATAAGGAAGCAAAACCAAACAATATAGCAAAATGGTAAGGGAACTATGCATCATGTTCAATATAAATAAATTGCTCTGGAAATTGATAACAGAAAGCTAGAAATGAGGGAAAACCAATGGCAAGTATTTTCTACATATACTTGCTGTTAAAATAAAAAGTCACAGTGATGGCATGGGCCCTTCTAAATTAAAATGCATAAATTGCTCAAATTTAAAATGGATTTGGTGCAGGGTTCTGGTTTTCTTTTCAAAAAACAAGACTTCAAGAGACCAGCTAACAATATTCCTCCACTTGATGGCAAGTGTTCTTTTTCATCTCAGGTGTTTTGTTCATCTGGAAGGAAATGTGTTACGCATAGTTCGTTTGGTCATTAGTTTTGGGGAGATCATCAGCATGACTAAAACATGTACATCTGGGAATGAGATGCAGTACTATATACCTGCCCCACTCATGAGCAGGTACCTGGTCAGGGACCAACATATTCTTAGAGCACTAATGAAATATTCCTCAGCGCCTTGGAGTCAGAGCTCTCTTTAAACAGGGGAAAAACCTGCTTATATAAAAAGTAGGGAGCACATAAGCACACTCTTTCATGTCAGGCTTAGGTTTTAATTTTCTACAGGGTTTTTATTCCACACTGCTTTGTAAGTAAACATCTTTATGGTTCAGTTTGGGCTAAAGTTTGTTCTTGGTAGTTTCCCTATTTCACTGATGACCGATTGATAGTATTTCAAACAACCTAAATCAAGAGTCTGCCTTACCAGAATTTGGATGTAGATCCACCCTAAAATCTGCAGGTTTATTTTAGTATTGTTCGGGGGGGGGGGGGGGGGGTAAGGGGGGAGGTGTGTGTGACACAACATTCTGGAGATTACAGAGCTGTGAGTAGAAAAGCTCATTGCAAATAGAATGTCAGGAAAGAAATAGATTTCTGATGAAAACAACAAAACCAAACCCAACAACTCCCCCAAAAAACATTCCTTTGGCTATGATTTTTTTTGTGTATGTGTATGGCTTTACATTTATCCTACAGAGCAAATGAATCGCTGCCATTCTCTCCATACCTGATGACCAGCCCATACCCCTCCCCAAGGCTGACCAGAGCCCTACAGATTGACCACAGGACATGTAGGGCGGTTAGAACCAGTTCAGCATGATGCTGGAAGTGTAAGAAAGTGACTTCCACAACCTGCTGGCAGCAGTGGAAGAGGCATCACCTAGAGGAACTGAGGGAAACATATCATTCATTAAGTTTTCATATTTTAGGGAAAAGAGATTTCCATGTGCCACCCCCACCACCTGCTATCTCAATAGGAGGGGGTGTGAGGAGAGGCACCCTCACTCCTGTAAAGCCCTTCAGGAAACTTCACCTTGGAATCGGCTCCACGTTGGGTCCGTGGGCTTGGGGATCTGCCTGCCCCGGTGCCCAAGCCCAGAGCTGACTCCGCTGCCGAACGGCTCTCGGTTTGAGCGGTGCCAGGGCCGCTGCACTGGGGCCCTTCACACGACCCCACCGGCGGAGCCGAACTAGCGCACGGGGCAGGCCCGGCTCACCACCCACCCCGGCAGGGCACACACCCGCCTCCCTCTCCTCGCCCCGGCGACAGGGCAGGGCAGGGAGGGCAGGCGGGGCGCGGGCAGCCCCGGCGGCGGCCAGTGGCGGGAGGCGGGAGGAGCGAGGCGCGGCGGGGCCGGGCCGGGCCGGGTCGGACTGTGCTGAGCCGAGTCAGTCGCCGTGCAGTGCCGGCCCGCAGCGCTGCCGGCGAGGAGGCTCCGCCGCCCGGGGAGAGTTGCATCGGTGTTTGCGTCGGTCGCGGCCCCTTCCCGCCTGCAGCCCCAGGCATGGCCGGAACGCCGCGGGGGGAGCTGCTCTCCTTCCGCGCCTTCCAGGCCGCCTGCCCTGCCGGGTACGAGTACGGGTACGGCGGCGGCCTGCGCGACCTCCGGGAGCGCGAGTTCTCCCGGCTGCGAGGTACCACGGGCTGGGCGCAGCGCCGAGGGGCGGGTGAGGGGCGGGCAGGACTGTGAGGGGCGGGTCGGGGGCGGCCCAGGCCTGTCTCTGCTCCCGTCGTCTCCGAGCGGGAAGTTCCCGAGCGGCGGGCTAGGGGGGAGGACGGCGGCTGAACGCTGCGGCCTCGCCTCGGCGCAGCCTCGCAGCAGCACGGCGGGGGGGCCCGGAGGCCGCCCCTCTCCCTCTCCCTCGCCCGGGGGCAAGACCGAGGCACGGACAAGATGCAGAGCCGGATACTAAAGTGTGGGGCAGGGTGGGGAAGGAGGGAAGGCAAATGAAGATGGTAGAACAGCCCTTGTCTTAAGTAAAGCTTCGTGGTAACACAGGTCAAACTACTTTTGCGAGCTGTATGGCTTTCTCCCTACCCCCCCCCCCCCCCCCCCCCAACAGTAAACGTGCTTCCACAGACTACTTCAGATCTATTTGTGATAGACTAAAGGCACAGATTTTACTTAAAGAAGTACTGATGTCCAGGATATCACTTCAAAATACTTAGGGGAAAAAAAAAAAACCTGTGTAGGGGGCAAATAACACCAGTTTGGATGTTCTGAACCTATTAACGCAGCTCTTTCTGTTCAAATAGTTTTGTGTTAGTCTACCTTTTTGTCATTTCTCTGAATTTTGGCCATCAAATGCCAGCGTGGGCTTTCTCACCCATGGGTGTTTGTAATAAAGAATGGAGCTACGCTTTGCCTCCAGAGGGACGTGGTAAAAGACAATTCCAAGCCGCCCTTCGATGAACTTGCTCTTTAAGATTCAGTAAATTAATTTCACAGGCTGGTATTAGTCATATTACTTGCATCAGTGGAAGTTTGATGACAAGAAACTGCTTGTCCTGAATTCAGGGCAAAGTTTCAGGAAAGTGGGTGTTTTGTAACTGAAACATTGCCTAGACAATTAACCACGTGACTTCTCAGAGCTCCGGAGAATTGTGCTTGTTCCTTGTGAGGCTCTCCCGTTTCGAAATTAAGCATATCTGTTAATGAATAACATCTGGTGGACCAGTCTGGGTTCCCAAATGGAAGTCACATAGATGATTTAGAATATTTCCAGAAAAAAGAGATAAATACAGGGTATAAACCAGAATATGATATATATGATATAATATGTAAATATAGAACAGTGTATTATCTGTCATAATATTAACTAATTGAAATCACATAATAGTCTGTGGTAAAGTGACCTAGGTTGCAAATTCCTTCTGCCCTTTGTTTTCCCCTTCAGAATTTTAATGTGTTGCTCAATTCATAAATTGTCTCCCAAACATCTTGAAAGCCTGTCACCTCCGTAAGGAAGTTCAGTGTCCTTAACCGATGTCTCTATGTACACGTGGTGTCCTGCCTGGGATTCTTGTCTTAAAAACAGGGGCATCTCTCCTCTAGTCAAGAACTAGTTGTCTTCAAGTAGTGGAAAATGAAAGGTGTCCAGGCACAGTTTCCTAGGCCAAGTGCATGAGGCCAAGTGTCTCCTGTCTTACCTGTCTGTCTGTTGCAGAGCTGACTAGTTGGACTAGTGCAGGACACAGTCTAGGCTAACAGTGGAACAGTATGGGTGATAAGCACTTCAATTGTACTTGGCCACCTTTTATTTAGCCATGTAGCTGTATCCCCACTAGCTGAAGGTCTGGACACACTGATGTTGATGTTATGTCTTTTCAAGCTCTAAGTCTTTGTTGCCTTGCTGAATCATGGTGAAGGAAGGGTGGTTGATGTACACTTTAGCAGCAGCAGTATTAAGTAAAGGGGTCTTCTTCAAGTGACTTATAAAAAATTAGTGGGACTTCCAGGCATTTAGCTGCTTAAGCATTTTCAGTGACTTGCCAAAACTTGCAGGTTGGAGGATGAGGTAGAAGTTTTACATCTCTGGTGGCCTTGGGTCTGCTTTATGGGTACGTCCTGACTGTAAGAACATCAATTCACTAAGGAACCTGTAGCTGTTAATGGAGTTGATCTCTGCTAGTTGTCTCCCTGCTGCTCCCAACTCCCTGAAATTTAATCCCTTCTACTAAAGAGCAATCTAAACTAGTACCACTAGGGAAAAGAAAATGATCTCTATTTTTAGGTAGTGAACAGTAATGTCTTGCTCTGCCTGTCTGTTTAGGGCATGCCTCAAAGATTTTCCCATCACCACAGTGGTTAAAAATCCAGATTTTGCTGCTCACTATTTATGTGAACAGAATTTTTTGAGTCCCTGTCCAGGTATCCATGAACTGAGCGTAATGCTCAATTTTGAAAGTATCATCTTAATGAGCAGCATGTGATAATAATAATTACCACATGTCAGTATCTTCACTTCTTCCTGATTGCTGATATTTGGTAGCATCCACTAAGGACATGTTGTGCAAATGGTGCTCTCTGGGGAAGGCAGAAACCCTGTCTGTGTTACACACCTTTGCTGGCATGGTACTAGTACTTCTGTGGTAGCTCTAGTATGAATAGTTGCACTGCTGCCTGTTGAGAGGAAGGTATGACAGGTGTGTGGCACTGGGCATCCTGTGAACCCAGGGTTTTCCAAAGGTGGTCTACCTGCAACCCTATCACGGACACTGGGAGTTTCACTGTTAGCTCCCCTAGAAGGAAGGTTGGGCTTGAACTGAGTGAGCTGAAGTTGTGAGGGGATAACAGGAACTCCTTCCTCAAATCAGCAGGGTTCTGTCTGTTTTGGCACAGAAGGTGTAAATATTACATTTTAAGCCAAATTTTATCTTCAGTTTTGTGATCTGAGGGCTGTGAGGCGAAGGCCAGAGCAGCCCCTTCTAAAAATATACGTGGAGTCTGTGAAAGGGATCCCAGTTCCACAGGCAGTAGTGTATGCACGATATGTGACCTTGACTTTAATCTTGTGAGCAGCATACCCTTATCTGCAGTGTAGGATTGTAAATTGTGCTTTAGAAATGGATAAAGAAATCAGCAGGAGTTTGTAGGTTCTGTTGTTAAGTAATGGGGATAAATATGCTTCTGTGATGTTTATCATAGCAAAGGAAATGCCAGCTTCAGTGTGTATGGTGGTTTTGAAAGAGAAAAAGCTGACATGTGATTTGCGATGCAGCATTTAATCCCAAGATACCTTTCCGGTTTCAGTTCTGTGCCAGTGTTCTCCTCTGAGATAGCTGTGCCCATTGCAGTGGGAGCTTTTCCAGGAGCGATAAGCAGTGGATACACATCCCCCAAATGGAATCCAGCATGTATTAGTGTTCACATATACTTTAAGGGCTGCTGACTGTTTGAAGATTATTCTTTAACTGAGGTAAGATGCTCTGTCACGTTTAATGTCAAGTCAGTCACTGTCCTGTACTTCACAGCAGTCATGTGACAAATCACGTGCTACCTTAGGAGCATGAATATTTGTGATAGATGTGATTACATACAACTAACAGTAATAATGTAGCTTGCCTGTCAAACAAGAAGAAAGGTTAACTGAGCTTTGAGAAATAGAATTGGCCTTTATTTCTTTGAAACTCGAATGATGTCACACGAACTGCTCACCTGTTCGAGAGTTTATTCTATTTATTGTTCAGTTAAGGAATAGGTGGGAATTGAATCTGACCTTATGCAAGAAATAAGACTTTTTACTCATATTGCTGGTAATTACTTGCACTGAGGCTTTTTCTATAAGCAGGGGAATGGGGGAAGCAGGTCTTCAGGCACATCAGTAGCCTGCAGTGGCTTGGTTAGCGAAGGTCAGCTCTGTGCTCTGACAACAGAAAAGCCTATCTGTTATGCCACATTTGGGGTAATCTGGTGTTTCAGCTGATTTTCAGAGGAATGCATTCTCATATGTCAGGTCAGAGTAATTTTGTTGATAAGTGGTTCGCGCTCATGTTTTATGAAACCTGTGAAGATGAGCGTACAGTGAGCCGGAAGAATTGTGCTCACCTCTTGACTGCAAATGTAGGCGTGACCGCAGTTTCACTACTGCAGTGCCTTGTCAAACCAGAAATTCTACCAGCCTTGTGTCTGAGGGTTTTTTCTTTAAAAAAAAAAGAAAAAATATTTGGAATATATTTTTATCCTAAAATATATATATAAAAATACACATTGTTTTACATCTACAGAGATTTTTTTAAGACCACTCTGTTTGATTTGGTAGATGCCCTCTGCTTTTGTTTACATTACTTTCTGCTGATTTCCTAGTTATTAATAATTTTTACCTGTGGGTGATCTGTTCTTTTTTTCTTTTTTTCTTGACAAATAAGTGACTTGGTGTGTTCAGCCAAAGCTTTTATAGTCAGCTGCTTTGAGAAATACTGTTCTTTGAGCAAGTCTGCAATATACAAGTCTCATCACATCGTTTTAAAAAAGCAGTTTGGTAATGAAGGGTAAATTTATTTTGCTTCATTGCTGTCTAAGGTTCATGCTGAACCAGAAACAAGGCATGTGGCAGTTTTTGCTCAGATGCAGCACTTAATTGTGAGTTCCCTGAAGACCAGCCACCTGTTGCTGTCCAGAATTAAGCTAGACAGCTACAGTCCTGGGAGAGACAGCATCTCCCACAAAGGTAAAATGATTTCACCCATGTGCAGAGATTGGCATGTGTTAATGTTAACCCAGCATTTACCTCTCATGGCCAAAGGCAGCAAAAGGAGTGTGTAAGGACAGGCTGACTCCTGCCCTTACCTCTGCCGTCAGAGTGGTTCCAAAGAATGTTTATCAAAAAGGTGATAGGCGCTTTATATATATAAATATAAATATATATATTGGCTGCTTTCATTGTCTCATTGGGTAATTCTCCGTAGCTAGAAGAGCTGCTCATTGTCCTGGAGAGTAAGTCTTGCTGAATTACCTCATCTCCAGCTCATCCTGGATAGAGAAGAAATCTTCTAAACCTCTTGTTTTTTTGTCTAAAGCTGAGAGCTCCTCTTCCTACCACTGTGCAAGGCTTATCCATTATTTCCTCAGCAGCTGTGAGATCTCTGCCTGGTAACTTACTCCTCCTGTCCTCCCTAGTCCCTCTCACAATGCAATTTTATTTTGTGAAACACTTTTTTTTTGGGGAGGGGGGGTGTTGGGAGAAGAAATAAATTGTATTAGGTGCCATCTAGTCCATCCCCCCTGCAGTAAGCAGGGACATCTTCACTGGATCAGGTCACTCAGAGCCCCATCAGATCTGACGTTGAATGTCTCCAGGGATGGCGCCTCCACCACCTTTCTCAGAAACCTGTTCCAGTGATCTACCAACCTCATATTGAAGAATTTTTTCCTAATATCCAACATAAATCTACCTTTTCTAGTTTAAAACCATTGCCCCTCATCCTATTGCTACATGCCCTTGTGAACAGTTCTTCCCCAGCTTTTATATAGGCAACTTTCAGGCACTAGGAGGCCACTGTAAGGTCTCCCCAGAGCCTTCTCTTCTCCCGGCTGAACAAGCCCAAGTCTCTCAGCCTATCCTTTGATATTAAATAATTGATATCAAAGAGGAACATGTGTGGAACATGAAGTGGATTTAGTACCAAATGAAATAACAGCAACTGTGTGATAGTTTCAGATGTTATCCTCTGCTTACACAGAGGTAACAAGTACAGTATAGGAGTTTCCTACCTTGCATTTCAGGGTTCAGAAGACCATCCGTGGTCTGCTCTGTGCAGGACTGATCTTTCCATTGATCAGCTGGAGCTGTGTAACCTTTTGCTTTTCATGATGTACATAACTCTTAGTGTATAATCAATGATACTGTTGTTTTAATATTTCAGCACTGAAAATAAAGTTTTGGTTACTTTAAAATTTAATTAGAGAAGAATTCCCTGAGCAATACAATACAGCTAATGACTTCTCTTTCTGGAATTGTAGTATTCACAATAATACATATAATTCCATTTTAACTTCAGATTTTGTGTTGTAATACCCATATAAAGATGTTCACTGCAGCATTTCACGGGTTTTGTAGTCACCTGTGCCATGTAGTACACGACACTTCGAACTCTGTCTGGATTACAGAAATGTTGAAAAAACCAACAAAGAAACAAACCCTGTAAACCTGCTACAGTTGACACTAGCTCACGATTTTCAGGTGTATTTTAGAAATAAATAGTCTGTTGGGACTAGATTCCTTACAACAGGAAATAATTATATATAGACATTAGATTTTTTATCAACATGCAGAGATTAAAAAATATTTGATTTGGAGAGATACTTTATGAACTCCATAGATGCTGCAGGGTATCAGTCACCCGTTTAAAAAAGTAGCAATTTTAATTAAAAGATACATTATCTCTAAAATTAATGTCTGCACAAGATGTGCATTAATGTATGAAAGTATTGAAACAGGCAGATGTTTTATTTCGAAAAGCACAAGGCGCTTTCTTATGCTTTGCTGAAAACTGGAAATGCACCAAAATTTTGCTTCTACAGAATCCCACATCACTGGTGTTTTCTTCCTTCCATTAACTTTGCTTCCTCTTAGGTTCTCCTGTTGACCTCCTCTGTTGTTATGATGCTTCTCTATGTGAGATGTGTATTGATTCCTTCCCAGCATATTTCTATGTATTTCTGTATGTTTTATATCTGATTTGGTTCTGGATTATTTTTTGAAATATGAAATGCAGGATTATTCATTAAAGACTATATGTAAGTTTTCAGACAGGTGTGATCTTCTTCTGGTGTCCCTGTGCTGTTACTGGATTTTCTTCTGCAAAATCAGAACCTGGCATGTGAAGTGCTTGAAATTTCCTTAAAATGTTACAGTAGCAATTCCATATCTGAGCTGCTCACCAGAATTCAAGGGTACTCCCAATCTAAGGAAAAAAAAAGACAAATGGAAAGGTGAGAAGTCAGTTCTTGTTGATCAGCTTGATTCATTGCATACTTGGTATCAGAGAGATGCTGCAGAGGCATCGCTTGGGTGTGAAAAGGCCGTCATTGAATTCAGGAGGACCATACTGCAGAATACTGCATAGTATAAAGCACTGATATGAGCCATTGATAAGTGGGTAGATAGCACAAAGTATTTGCAGAACGGGAGGCTAGAGGGATGCTTAACTTGGGGATGATATTCAGCAAGTAGGATGCTGTGCTCTCATATTTCTCAGGCTTTTTATAATAGGTTGTCTTGGCTCAAGCCACAGAAATATTCAATGCAGATGTTTTCCTTTATGTGATGCTAAAATGCTTGTAAAATGGGTGGTTGGGGTTTTTTAATTTATTTTTATACTTCACTAAACTCAGAAACTTAAGAATAGAACTAAAACCAGTTCTTTGCATGAATATGTCAACTTGGGGGCAGTATAATTTCTGGGGTTTTTTAATTTTCCTGAGTTAATAATGCTGATAGCGTTGTGATATCTGTGTACTGATCTGCACACAACAATTTGGATCACAGACTCTTTTCTGTCACATTTTTAGGAAACAGAGATGTGGCTTCTGGAGGTGATGTGGAAAAAGCAGTGTTGAGAGCTGAAGGTGTGGGACATGAACGTCAGTCATGGAGAAATGTGGACAGTAGTGCAGGACGGCATAAAGGCAGGACTTAGAGCAGTATAAAGTCAGACTTCATTAGTTTCATTGCTAATGAGGCAAGTCATTACACTCCTTGGCAGCCCAGATAGATCTGGTGCAGTGAGGGTCTTTGCCCCTTCACCTTGTCTGGCTCTGTGTGGATCCAGGAGTTGGACTCGATGATAATGATGGATCCCTTCCCACTCAGCATATTCTGTGATTCTGTCCTGCTCCAGAGAAGTGATGGGTTGCGAGGTGCCTGCGATGGCGATGTGATCCCAGGCATGCAGATCTAATGAGAGTGTTATGCAGGAAAGTGTTAATTTGCTTTTTTTTTCTGCTATGTGGAATATAAAAACAAAATTGGAAGGCAGGTCTTTGGGAGAGAAATCTTACTTAATTTCGTTTTCAGGTTTATATTCATTCACTCCCCCTTTCTTGTAGCATCCAGGGGGACATGGCTTTTGCAAGAGAAGTAAAAAAGATGTGGTTTCCATGCTCATTTAGATTAGGATTTAAAATACTTTTAAAAGAAAGCTAAGAACCCAAAGATATCCAAGGATGTGATCTTTTGGCGACATGGTTAGCTGGGAAAGGATGATTACACCACTAAGCTCACTTCTGGCACTATGCAGAATAGTGTCCTAAATTAAAATTTTGAAAGATGAGAGGAAGCTCATTTGAACAAATATTCATTAATTAAATTAATGTTGTGTGAATTAATTTCATTAACGCATAATTAAACACCAAATTTCACTGTTGGTACCCCTTTGCAATCTTATGAACAGGTCAGGTAAAGTTGCAGAGTCATCAGAAAGTTTGTCCTGTAATTTCTTCATGAAGAAGAAGTGGAAACCCAGGATTTTCCACATTTTTATGTTCATGCTGAGCAGTGCATTGAGGTTGTCTTAATTCAGTTATTTGGAACCGATGGTGTCAGGAATGAGTACCTATGTGTCGTGCCTTTCTTTACAAGACAGGACTTTGTATTGCTGTTGAGCAAAATACACTGTTCATCTGCTGTGCCACTCGTTTCCCAAGTAACTTACTAAGGAGTGTAACTTACTAAGTAACTTAGGAAACATATGACTGGGAGTCACGTTTTCATTATTTATATATCTGCCTATAATTTCTTTCAGTGTAGACAATTAGAAGTGTCACAAACCAAACTGTTACTCAGCTGCTCTGGCATTACCCAACTTTTTAAAAACCTGTCCTCGCCTTTGATTCATTCCATGTCAGGACAACGTTGGTTACAGATTGAATCAATGAGGTGTGTGTAAGCCCAACGAGCAGAGTGGGAGACTCACCTTAATACCCTGTCTTACCTCAGGTGTGGTGGACAGTTTGCCTGGATAATGCATGTTGCCTTCTCAAGTGACTGGGGTAAAGGCAGATAAATAAAAGTGGTTAACTAGCAAGACCTCCCTACTTGATGGACTGAATGGAGTAAAATTTAAGACTGGATGGAAAAGGAGCCTTTGCCAGATTGCAGGCATGGCGCTTTCCCCTCCGCACATGAGCTTTGCTAGCATTGCATGGCTGGGAAGCAGACTGAATTGATGCTCAGGCAAAACCATACATAGATTGTTGCTCTCTGATGTTATTTGATCATAGAGTTTGTGTTCACAGACAAATCAAACGTTTGATTAATGAATAACAGCTTTTAAATGCATTCCCTTAAGAATGTCTGTGAAGTAACGTATCGTGGAAGGTGGTCACTAAGTGTAACAATAGGCTAATAATCATCGTCTTATCACCTTGGCATGGATGTTCAGCAACTGGGACAGTGTTGCTGACACAGCCTAATAATCCAAATGCAGGATGTCTGGTTGCCCTTCTAATAACAACATAATACTACAAGTGAAGAAAAACATACGCCATTTGGGCTCATTAGAAGTGAATTGGAAGACTTGCAGGATCTAATAAATTGGACTACACAAGATAATGGTTTGTGTAACGTGACATTATATGCAAGAGACATTAAAAATGCAAAACTAGCTTTTAAGGGATGGCTGAAAATGTGTATTTAAAAGATAAATAAAGAGAACAACTCATCTGAACAACACTGTAGCTGACTCTCATGGTTTCTATGGGCAGAGCAGCCCACATGAACGGGGCTCACAAACTCCTTTCCATTCTGCTGTTCACAACTGTTTCTGATTTGACTGAGGCATATGTCCATGACAGGTTTTTTTTTCCATTCATAAAATTAAGCCTTCCATTTGAAGCATCGTTAACTGTCCAGTTAATGTTTGATCAGTGAACTATATTTCTTCAGACTCCTCAAGAACAGAAATTTAGAAGGAAGGGACAAAAAACAAGCTGTTTAATACACCTCTTCAAACCACAAAAAACATTTTCAGTAGAGATTTTTATAGCTCATTATCAAGTTTAATTTTAAACTTTCCATTTTCTATTTATTTAGAGGCCTAAGGTATTTTTTGATTGGAAAATAGAATTTAAAGTGATCTTGATAAATAACTGCTCGGATAGAAACCGGACTTCTGCGAGTGCGTAAGGAAGTAATGATAGTTTTTTGAGGAGCCACGTTACATTCAAGCTCAGTGAAGCTCATCTGCAGAGCACAAAAAAGCGTCACTGCACCGCAGGGCTGTGGAGCCAGGATGGTCTTCTAGTGTGCATTGCCATGTCCCTGGCTTCATCTGATGTACCAGGAGAGATTCGGGGACAGAAGACAAAAGCCTTCCTGGAGTGCTGTAGGAACCATCCACCCCTTGTTTTTCAGTATCAGCTTGTTCAAAGGGTGTGTCTAGTCCAGTGAAATGCCTTCGGGGGGTGAAGCCATCTATGTCTCCCTCTTAAAACTCGCTCTCTTGGGTATCCTTAGAAACCTGTAATAGTGTGAGGTTGAGTACATCTACAATGATGAAAAAGTATAAATCCTAGTATGTTTTTTACTGAGATTCCACCTGAGTTTTTTCAGGGGTTGGAAGAAATCTTCCCCTTCCTGTCCCTCAAATGTCAAATTTAAACCCACCTCCTTTCGCTGGAATATTTATATTCTGATTAGTTCTAATGAAAGGCAAAACCAGCTTTTTAGCTCATGGGAGCTGAAGCAACCCATTAAAGAAAATGCATATGAGAACCCCTGTTCCTTTGAGTGTGTGGACTGTTGTGGAGTTCACAGCGTGTAACGCTTGTTTGGAGGCACTCGGTCGATTCTCTGAGCTTTGCATGAGCGTGACATCCACTGAGAGATTAAATAGCTGTTACCATCAGAACTTTAATCAGTTTTTCTTCCATTTCTGCAAGTACAGAGAAGGATAGGTGTACTTATAAAGTGTCATGAGGATTACACTGCAGCGCTTCCAGGATAAACTTCAGAGCCACTGAAGTGGGGGAAAACTGTACCAAATAATCTTGCAACAGCTGTCATGTTTCCAAAAGTGTCTGATCAGATCTTCAAAGCTGAACACTAGATACCTTGTGCTGAGTGCAGCCAGCCTCTAAAAATCAGACACTCCTGCTTCTGTTCCCTTCAACTCTAGTGGTAATAATGTGATTATATATTAAAACTAATCAAATAGCAGTTAATTTATAATGACCTCCTTCAGTTTTTGTATTTCAATGTTGCATGTAACAGGAGATGTTCAAAACCCACCAGGACACGATCCTGTGCTCTGGGTCATCCTGCTCTGGCAAGGGTGTTGGACCAGGTGATCTCCAGAGGTCCCTTCCAATCCCTGCCCGTTTTGTGATTCTGTGATGATTTATAATTAGTGGATATTACGAAGATAGGGGTGAAACCTGCCTTTGGCTAGTCCCCACTTCTTCAAATGCCTCCTAAACTTTAAGTTTATAGAACTTACCATACCTTTAAAAATTATCTGCATTATTACATGGGTTGTATTGAAACAGCATGAGAATTTCTCAAATGAGTAAAATTAATATTTATAATATAGTTATAAAAAGCTTCCAGATCTGAGGAGTGGGGCATGGAAAGAAGCTCTTGTTTTTTATGCTCCTTTTATTTCTTTTTTTTTTTTTTTAATTATCTACATGACTTGTTGTCTTTCTAGTCATTATACGTATCCATTTTTTTGAAGCTGTACATTGAATTTCCACATAATTTGAGAACAGAAATAGCTGGATCCAGAGGAGAAACTTTGCTGTTTGGTCTTTTAATGTAAATTCGTTGTGGACAGTGTTTTGTGCATTGAATCTACTTCACTGTACTATGTATTCCTTGTGGAATGACTCAGAAGACATTATAGTCTAATGAGTATAGTCTCTGGATGTGCAGAGGTTGGGGTTCCTAGCTTGTAGTCTGGAATACGATATGAGAAAAAGATGAAACACTAGAGAAAAAGCCATATAGAAAGACCCTGTTTCTATCCAAACTGATTGTTTCTTACTGTCTTTCCACTAAACAGTCATTACAATGGGTAATGCAAGTGATAAGAGCCTTAAACACGGCTGCCTTAAACACGGCTGCCTTAAACATACTCACTTTGAGGGAATATAGTCATATCCCTGCAAGCACAAACTCAACAAAAAGAAGAAGTTTTCAGGATGTAATAAGAGCTCATTACAGAAACTCAATCATGTTCTGTCATGTTACTTCTAGTTACAGTCTTAGACTAGCAAGTCTGAGGAAGTATTTGAAAATTAACAGCACAGAAATTAGCTCTGAAATACCAGCAAATTGCTATTACTTTTCACGATAACACTGTTCGTTAACAATTTGATCATTCATTGTCATAAATAAAGTTCATCTTACTTAAAATTCCTCTCCATCCTCAAATCATGTTACAGAATCAATTCCTGAATTTCTTAGTTTGCAAAAATCTCTACCTGCCACCCGACACCCTCTTTGCCCATGTGAGGAATAGGTGAGCTCAGCAATCTCCGGTTTACACGACAGTAGTAGAGGTGGTCTATAAAGAAGGACCAAGCTTTGTCTTGGGCAGGGAACGCTGGCAACTCCAGCACTTCAGTGTGTTTCTGATAGTTACGGAGACTCCAGGTAGGATATTGGTACTCGTACTCAGGATCCAATCCTGTAGTCAGTTCTGGAGGAACTGTACACTATGTGTGGTTTTATCTCAATAGTACTTTCAAGTATGTTGTGTCATAAGCTAGGATATGTTGTATGAATGTTGTGTCTGGTCTTGTTATGTATACAGATATGGCAAGACTGTACATTTTGTGGAGGAAGACCTTGATTTTAAGCACATAATGTTTTCTCAGCTGCCTTGAGGCAAAACACAAGGCAGAGTTGTGATTTTAAGCTCAGAGTTCAGAGATTAGGGAAACTGTGGAATATTTGTTTTCCATGCATAATCTTTTATTCATTCTTGAAGCTAGCCTAGTGCTAATGAGGCCATTTGTATTTAGTACTTTGAATAATTTATGCTGAAATTAGAATTCTCTTTCATTTTCTAATGTCTCTGGTATTGAAAGAAACCCTTTAATTGAGAAGAATTATACTATGGTTTAGTGAAGTGCAGTGAAATATTCTTTAGGTGTATGGTTATAAAATGGGGATAAAGTTGTAATTGATTTATTGCTGGGTCTGGAAAAAAAAAAAAAAAAGGAGCACCTGTGAAATTCATTTTTGTAGGGAAAAGTATCCACCAGCAGGTTGTTACCAAACATGAAATTCTGTATATTTATGTCAGTTGTGTTAGTCTGTTACTGGGTTTATGATACTCAGATATTTGTATTCTTTTAGTACTAGCATAAATCAGATTAACTTCACAGGTGCCCCAAATCCTAGTTTGGTTTAAAGACAGAGCGTCCTGATAAACAAGGTAAAGTTGTAAAGGAGAAGAGTAGTTGATTGGTTAGACTTGCATTGAGCCAAGTAGCATTAGAACTCAGACCTCTGTACTGGAATTCTTTAGTACTGCAAGTTTATTCATGTTAGAAGTATGCCTAACTCTTTTCAAAGATATCCACCACTAACTATGGCTGACATAAATATTTTAGATACCTTTGGTTTGGTCTGTCTTATTGGAGGGGTGTGGAAGGGCCCTTGGGGTAAAGTATCCTTATATTCTTTAACAAAAGGAAACCTGATAAAAATCCCAACTTTGGGAATTTACCGAAAGTTGGTATTGTTTTTGTTGAATGTTGATGCTGTTCTGTAGATGTTAGTTTTAATGAAGTGAGACTGAAAGCAGAAGCAATGATTTCTAGGTTATAACTTCACCAAAACCACCAAAATGTACAGTTGGATAAGAAAGAGATACAGTTAGAGAAGGTGGGAAAGAGCTGTAAGGGAAGAGTCTCCAGATTCACATCTGCTTTTCCTTATGTTCTGCTACAAGAAGTAATATGAAAATACTAATTATCCCCTTAAGGGGATACTTATGTACAGATATTTATATATCCATCTCAGTACTGCATACAAAGGCATATATAATATGTGCTTCAAGGAAACAATAGTCTGGATGCCTTGAATGAACTTCTGGAGCAGCTCTTCATTGGATGTAACTGACTTTAGTAAGCTGATTTATGCCATTCTGAGGTTCTGTTGCAGTCACCTCTGTTGTTATATCCCTCCTAATCCTCTTTTCAATGGATTATGAAAAATGTTGCACTTCTCAAGTTGATAACTGAACTTCTAGAGGGTGCAGAGATTGAAGGCTTTCTATAGACACTATATGGTGAGATAGTGCATATAGCGGTATGAGCAGTGCAGCATATATTATTCAAGAAAGGAAAATTCACTTGTTTCAAAGATGTTTAAGCTTCTGTGCAGATCATAGGCCAGCTCTTTAACTTGGCCTGGAACAATAAAGGTAATCAATCAGGGCAGTAGGTTTAGGAAGTGCTGATTACAGTGTATTTGTTAATGGTTTAACTCATACAGTGATCAGCACAGAGGGCCTCATATTTCCTTCACAGGCCCTGAATCAGACCTTGATGCATGTTCTTATGTTTGAAAGGAGCTTGCTTCTCTTCTGCAGAGGTGAGGTTCTGTGAGATGAAGGCAAAGTTTGGCTCTGAATATTCATTGTAGTACAGCTGGAAATTCAATCAGACTTCACTTGGGTTCCTTTTGACTCACTGGGCTTTGGAAAATACTTCTTTCCTCCTGTTGTAGCCCTTCAGAGGCCAGAGAAACTGATATCTGAAATGGTGTCTTAACCAACTGCAAGATAATGCCTCTGCAAGAGCCACAAATGCTTCCTAAGCAGCTGTAGACCAGTATCATAGATTGACAGAAAGGTTTGGGATTGAAGGGACCTCAAAGATCATCTAGTACTGCCTCCCCTCCCAGGCACAGGGACACCCTCAAGTACACCAGGTTGCCCAAAGCCCCGTCCAACCTGGCCTTGAACACTGCCAGGGAGGGGCCAGCCACAGCTTCTCCAGGCAGCCTGTGCCAGGGCCTCACCACTCACACAGGGAAGAATTTCTTCCTTAAGTCAAGTGAAATCTACCCTCTTTCAGCTTAAGTCCATCCCTTATAAACAGCCCCTCTCTAGCTTTCCTGTAGGCCCCTTCAGGTACTGGAAGGCTGCAATAAGGTCTCCCTGCAGTCTTCTCTTCTCCAGGCTGAACAAGCTCAAACTCTCTAAACCTGCCCTCACAGGAGAGGTGCTCCAGACCTCTGGTCACCTTTGAGGCCCTCCTCTGGACTTGCTCCAATAGGTCCAGAGCTGGACATGGTACTCCAGGTGGACTCTTACCAGGGCAGAGTAGAGGGGAAGAATCACCTCCTTCAACCTGCTGATCACACTGTTTTTGATGCAGCCCAAGATACGGTTGGCTTTCCAGGCTGTAGGTGCTCATTGCCAGCTCATGTAGAGCTTTACATCAGTCAACGCCCCCAGGTCCTTCTCTTCAGGGCTGCTCTCAGTCCATTCTCTGCTCAGTCTGTAGTTGTGCTTGGGATTGCCCCAACCCATGTGCAAGACCTTGCACTTGGCCTTGTTGAACTTCATGCGATTTACATGGGCTCATCTCTTCAGCCTGTCAGGGTCCCTCTGGATGGCATCCCTTCCCTCCAGTGTGTCAACACCACCACCCAGCTTGGTGTCATGAGCAAAGGATGAGGGTGCACTCGATCCCGCTGTCCATGCCTCTGAGAACGATGTTAAACAGTGCCAGTCCCAATGCCAACCCCTGAGGAAGGCTGCTCGTCACTGGTCTCAATTTGGACATTGAGCTGTTGACTGTAAGTCTTTGATTGCCACCATCCAGCTAATTCCTTATTCAACCCAGCAATCCATTCATCAAATCTGTGTCTATCCAATTTAGAGAGAAGGATGTCAAGCAAGACAGTGTCAAATACTACTCACAGGTCCAGGTGAATGACATCAGTATCCAGCGGTGGATTTTTGCTGTCCAAAGTTAAGTCAAAGAAATGACCAACCCTCCGAAATCTGTGTCACATGGTAACAGCCCTTCACAAAGAGGGTCATAAGTTATATGCTAGTTTCAACAGCACAAGTGAGTTTTAGCTTTCTTTTAGCAAGCTGTTATGTGCCAGACATCAGTGGAATTAAAAAACCCAAACAGAATACCTGGAAGCCGCATGCTGTTACTGCTATTAAAAGCAGGCCTGTGTGGGGTAGGGTTTCTCACCTGGTTCAGGCCTAGGCATAAGGCAGCTGCTATTTTGCTGCTTGTTTCAGAGCTAGTTAACACGTCTCTGCAGATGTCATCCTGGTTCAGAATAAAAACCTACAGTTGACTGTAACTTTATGTTTTTGATAAATGTACTTCATTTCTAGTGCATTCCTTGAAATGGTTGTTGAAGACATTGAATCTATGCTTGGGGAGACCCCCAATAAATGGAAAATAAACTGGTGAAACTATTTTAGGCCAAATAGATTATGGTATTAACAGAACCTCTATTGTAATCTATATTATGTTCCTACTAAATTATTGACAGAATAATATTGTGTCCATTAGATATTATTTTTTTTAGTGATAAACTCCTTTTTTTTGCTAATCAGGTGATGCTTTTTGTACTGAAATATTACATTGTGGAGGTGGTAGGAAATTATACTTGGTCCTGAAAAAATTTACAAAGTAATTCTCACTTGAAAAAAAAATCCCCAAATAAGACATACATTTATTTAGGGAGCTGTGTTACTGACGTCTGTATATCTAATGCAGTCTGTGAACTGTGGTAACAGTAAAGCAATTGAGCATAATCTTATAATTTAGATTGGTCTGTTTATAGTTGAGTAAGTTTCACTTGAGGTAGCAGCTTGGATCAAATTACTGTAAAGTAAAATTTAAACTGGCTTGCTCTGTGGGGAATCGGTGCTAAAAGTTTTTGTGATGGAAAAATGTTTAGATTAACCCAATCTAAATATGCTCCATATGCACTAGAAAAGTTTATGCATAATTTTTCATGCCTACTTTCTACCTCCCTAATAAAATCCCTGGGGTTTTTTTTGTTTGTTTGTTTTATTGAAATTAAATTCCCACCAAACATTACATTAAACCTTAGGTAGTTACACAGAAGTGATGCTGACTTTTTTTTCACTATATGAAGCACACTGAGAAATTGTTACTGTCTCCTCTTTGTGGTTTCGGTTTACATTGGTGATTGACTGCTAGTAAAATGGTGATACAGGAGATCTTGGTCATGCATTATACCTGCACTTTTCATGCATTAATCCTCTCCCTGGTTTAACAATGCTGTTTTTTTCTGACTACTAGAACTACTGGGAGTGTAAATTAGGTAAGAATTAACAGGAAGGAATACAAGGCAAGAGATATGGATGTATTGGTCTAAAGAGGTATTTTTCCAGTAAAGTTAGGGAAAATTTCCAAAATCCTGAGACCTTTTGGAACATCCATTCTGCTCCCCCACCTCATGCTCTCTTTTTCTCTGGCCCTCCCAGTGAAATGACTTCCAGCTGGAAGAGGTGCCACTGGGATTGGAATGGGTTGTCAGATTTATTATGCATCAGAAATAAAGAAAGGTGGCTTTTTTGACAGATTAGGTGGAGAGGTATTACTAGCTTGTCAAAGGTGAAATACCTGTTCAAACTACCTGGGTGAAGATAGGTTTTAAAGCAAAACGATGCTAACATAGGAGATGATAGGAGAATACACTGACTGTGAATAAATGTAGTCTGAGGTTAAATCAGAGTTTCTTACTAGGAGGAAGTGATTCTGAAGCACTGTTTTGGTTTGAGCCAAGTAGAATAACAACCTACCTGTGCTTTAGGTGGAGGTAGCTTGGTTGATGAGCATAGTTGCCTGTTGAAGCAAAGGCCTACCCACTGTGGGCCAGAACAGTCTCAGACCTCTTGCCTTAATGAGAATGGGGTTCCTGCCAATGGTCCTCACATTCTTCATTTCAGTCTTTGAATTTATGTACAGTTCCTCTCATTTGGCTTTAGATGTTTGTCTCTGAAAGATAGTCCAAATTTATGCTAAAGAGAAACTTATGTTTCTCTTATGCTTATATCCCTGAAATTGATCTTCACTGTCTGCTCCTGGCAGGGCACCGTTTGCTGTGTGAATAAATCAGGGGCTGGAATTGTCTGTGGGGAACCTTGTGTGAAGAACTTCCACTGGAGAATACCTTTACTCCTGGTCTGGAGTAGCAGCCTCTTTGCCAGAAAAAGCCACCAGAGAGAGGTACTGCTGGGTGTGCCAAACACGACATTACACATTGTCTTGTCATTGGGAAGAAATGATGGCTGTGGAGTACTTCTGAAGGGCCTCAATAGTAAGAATAAGCGATTTTTGCTGTCACTCACTGCTTGTTGCATGTATGAGTTCTCATGTGGGTATTTAATGCTGTGGTTGCACGTTCAGCCCAAGGCTGTAGCTGCCAGAAGCTCATAGTGATTTGAGTATCGCTGCACTGAAACAAGTTTTAAGGGAAAAGGTAGAAGAAAATGATCAATTTTTGTTTTCTGTTGTTTTGAGCTTAGTTTATCATCTGCTAGTGTTTTTGGAAACCCATAAAACAATTTTAAAGGCCCTCTGTATGTTACTGCACATTTCATTTGATATATTTTGCAGGGAATCTTCAGAGTCACTAATTTGTCCTAGATTTTGTATGAATCCGATTAATTCAGGTCACAGAGCAAGAAACAGAACTGACTAGAAAGTCAGTTTCAAACATTATCTTGGCATGTTGTTGTAAGCCTGTGGCTGGTTTATGGGAAAAAAGGGAAGAAAAGTAGAGCAGGAGAATGCTACTAGATTGTTTAGCTAATTACCGCTATTATAAACAATTATTGTTGAGATTCCTTTAACATTACTTTTTGCCATTGTCTTACTCTCTCCAGTGGAAATTCTGAATGCCTCCTTCCTACACAAAAGTTAATGTTTCTGGGAAAATTTCAGCAATACCAGTGAAAGCATTTTCCAGTAATAGAAAAAAAAAAAGAGGGGGGGGGAATATGTTTGCTTTCAAGTCTTCTTTCATTTGATCAACTGCATCAGAAAGGAAAAAAAGAGAGAGACTGAAAGATGGTAGGATCTTCACTAGGGAGGTGTGAAAACTGGTTTCGGTTTGGGTGAGCTGCAGTTGTCTGAAGACTCGCATAAATATGAGTCACTTGTGATTTATATTTATATTTCATCCAGAGATGACAAGATGGATTGCTGCAGTATGTTATTCATGTATAGCTGAGGTACCTCTGATAGATGCCCACAAGTAAGGCTTCAGCTAGTCAGGAACACAACCTGTTAAAGGTCCGTGGAAACACCATCACTGACTGCACTTAGTGTTTAATCACACCCCAGTGAGCAAAAAGTGAGCACCAAATCAAGCTGAGTTTTACAGGTAGGTGAAATGGAGGGCGGTGGGTGCTGACTGGTCCCTTTTACTGAGGGCTCAGCACAGGAGCTGGCAAATAATGAAATTCGATGGCACGTAATTGTTCGGTGTGGGGTTTTTTCTGTAGCTCTGAACGATACATTTCATAGGGTTGGATGTGACTGCTTAATAAATGGGCAATCCTTGCTCCCATAGACCTCAGCACCAGCAAGCTGTAAACACAGGCTGCAGGTAGGGGCTCAGGTACATAGAATAGTGCCGGTGCTCACTGGGATAGTCCCAGCCATCTGAACAGCTTCTGTGGAGTTGGTATGGACCCTGCTGAGGAGTACAGCAAGAGAAGAGGGTATGAGGTATCAACAGTAAACTGGTTTAATGTTCTGTCTGCTTTGCTGCAGGTAATAATGCAACGAGAGCGGATAATGCAAGGTAATAGCATGTGGAGGGAAATAATGGCACCTTATTACGGGTAAATGTAATTGCACATTTCATGCTTTGCTCTTTGTAATCAGTCCATCAAATCAAACACTAAAATACATAAATTAAGCACCAGTTTCTCACAGAACTCAGCTACTTGTTAGCAGCCTCTGATATATTGATATCATTATCCAGATTTCTTGCAGTCCAGCACGGATCAGCATTTGGCAGTTGGGTCAAGCTGTGATTACTGGAATTGAGGGACCCAGAGGACTGGCAGTGGGAAGCAGAACGTGCCCCATGGCTGCAGGCTGACTGCTGCCTTACTTCACCAGGCCTGTAGCAATTAAGTCAAGTCATGCTGAGGAACAGTGTCTCCTTTAACTGCATGGTAACTATTCAGGCTTTTGGCATCTGTGGCCTTGTCCATCAAGCACTATGCTTTTGTGGTCTTTTGAAAAGCTCCTTGGCCCTAAGCAAGGGAAACAAAACATTACCTTGTCTAGCAGAGCAGGAGTGTTTGGTGAGAGGCACGTTGTTATTCAGAAAACATACTGTGGTTTTGATAGCTTTTGTCTAAGTCAATGCCAGACAGGAACTGAAGGTACAGAGAGCAATATTCACTAAATATGTAATCCAGAAAATATCAAGCAAAAGCAAATCTAAATTGTGGTTTTGCAGAACCAGGATCTTTATCCATCTGTCTGTCAAAGTGTCTGGACATACCATGCCCTGTCTCATAGTCAGATTTCAGGCATTTTATAAAGGTTTTATGCATCGCATAGTTAAAGCTACTTGTGACATTTCATTCAGGAGCATCCCTGGGGAAGCTAAATTCCTATGCAGTCAGTGGAAAGAGGGCTTCTGACTTACATGACTAAAATAACCTGAGTTACCTGATGTGGTACTACAGGCTAAAACCTCACTGTGTCAGGATGACATCCCACTTGTCTACAACCTCTGTGAAGCCCTTTCCTCCCTATTTTGTCACTTGGTTGTTCCAGTTTTCACTTGCTTTTGTTTTGGTATATGAAAATCTCTCATATTTATCTTTTGACAGATAATGCTTTATTTTGCCTTCAGCTTGTTTCCATATAATCTATTTCATACTGGTTTTGTTAATATTGCTGTACTTAAGATATATACTGTCTCCCCAGGGCATTGTCTGTATCTACTCCCCAAGTAATACTGTGTATATAATCCTACTGAATTGCAATTATATCCGCCAATCAAAATTCACGACACTGTACAGTTTCTGCCTTGTAACTATGCATTTCATTCTTGATTATGAATCTTGTGGCAATGTAGCTGGCAGCCTGTAATCAGCTGGAGTACAGGAATTTTGAAGTGCCAGGGCTATGAGAAATAATCTGTGAAGCCACGGTGCAGGTTGGCTTGTTTTGGCAGCTGTGGTACAATCATAAGGTGGCAAAAGGCTGAGGAGGTGGGCGCGGAGTAGCCACAGTGTAGGTAAATTGGTTATTTTTGGAAGTGGTAGTGAAGGCTCAGAAATACATAGCACCAGGAAGCAGGCATTCTGGCACCAAAAGATTGATCTCAGTAGTGTCTTTTTATCTTGCGTGTTCTGCAGGCCATCAGACTATGCATAGTCCAGTGTTCTCACTTGGTTTTAAATTCTAATTTTAAAAATCTTCAAATTTATTTTTTTTTCATTTAAGAGATAGAAATTTACAGTTAAAACAAATGGTCCCCTGGCATTTCTGAGGCAGTACATGCATGTTGTCTCTGAATTAGAGAGCAATGGATTTGAAAGATGGACCACTCAGAGGAATAAGGAATTGACAGGACAGTGCACTCAAAGAGTTGTGGTCAATGGCTCAATGTCCAAATTCAGACCAGTGGTGAGTGGCTTTCCTCAGGGGATGGCATTGGGACTGGCAGTGTTTAACATCTTTCTCAGAGGTATGGACAGTGGGATCGAGTGCACCCTCATCCTTTGCTCATGACACCAAGCTGGGTGGTGGTGTTGACACACTGGAGGGAAGGGATGCCATCCAGAGGGACCTTGACAGGCTGAAGAGATGAGCCCATGTAAATCGCATGAAGTTCAACAAGGCCAAGTGCAAGGTCCTGCACATGGGTTGGGGCAATCCCAAGCACAACTACAGACTGAGCAGAGAACAGACTGAGAGCAGCCCTGAAGAGAAGGACCTGGGGGTGTTGACTGATGTAAAGCTCTACGTGAGCTGGCAATGAGCACCTACAGCCTGGAAAGCCAACCGTATCTTGGGCTGCATCAAAAGCGTCATGATCAGCAGATCTGAGTTGATTCTTCCCCTCTACTCTGCTCTGGTGAGACCCCACCTGGAGAACTGGGGCCCCCAACAAAAGGACATGGACCTATTGGAGCAAGTCCAGTGGAGCGCCACAAAGATGATCAGAGGGCTGAAGCACCTCTCCTATTAAGACCACCTGAGAGAGTTGGGATTGTTCAGCCTGGAGAAGACTACGGGGAGACCTTATTGCAGCCTTCCAGTAGCTGAAGGGGCCTGCAGGAAAGCTGGGGAGGGGCTGTTTACAAGGGCAGGGTGTGATTGGAAAAGGGGTGATTTAGTTTAGGTGTTAGTAAGAAATTCTTCCCTTTGTGGGTGGTAAGGCACTGGAAGAGGTTTCCCAAAGAAGGTGTGGCTGCCCCCTCCCTTGCAGTGCCCAAGACCAGGTTGGATGGGGCTTTGGGCAACCTGATATAGGGGAGGGTGTCTCTGCACCTGGCAGGGGGGATTGGAACTGGATGGTCTTTAAGGTCCCTTCCAACTGAAACCCTTCTGCAATTGTATGGTTCTATATGTACGCCAAAAGTTTTACAAATTGCCAAGCAGGCACGCAGGTTTGGTAGATGCTTTATCAAGGGGTGAACTGTAGCACAGGAGTGCAGAGAGCTGGGCTCAGGTTCTCTTCAGCAGGACAGACTGGCCTGCATTGGTTCCCAAAAAGTTCATCATGTAAAATTAATCTGTAAGAATATTAGCATGTGAATATTACAGTTTATGAACCGATACTCTTACTGAATAATTTTCCATAACTAATGCTGACACATTGAATGGTTTTCAATTCTTCTATAAAAAACCCTCCTTCTGAAAAGTGATTTTATCAAATGGCTGGTATATTATTAGATCAATGAAGTTGCTTACACATTCCAAACATAATAGTATGTAAATCAAACTAAAAGTTAATTTTGCATTTTCCCTGAGCATTGAAACCACATCCTGATAGATACTGCATTTTAATTTTCTTTTGGTTGATCATATTATATTTTCTTTCTCCTGTTCCTTCCCATAAACAGTATAATTTCATAGTGCTGACAGGCTATGTGCTAAATACCACAGTGAAACAGGGGCAACTATCTTATCCTGTATATATGACAAATCCCTTTGGTTAATGTATGTTCAATAAAGTTAAAATAGCGAATGTTATTAAACCAGGGGAAGAGCACAATGAAAGTTATTAATGTTCTTTGCTTTGCCAGTATTATGCATGGTGCCACGTGGTTGTTTTTTTTTTTTTCTTTCCTTTAAAAATACAGTTGTAGTGAAATAAGGCAGGAAGGAAGAGACTACAGCATAAAAATGCAATAGCAATAAAGATGTTTGTTCCAGCGCAGTCTCAAATGATGAGAGAGCTTATTTCTTTTTTGGGGGGACAATGGAGAGAGAGTATTAAATGCTGTTCTCTGTTTTCAATTAAACACCAGCATTAAAGATAAAATAAAAAGTTTAAGAATTAATATTTTTTTCCCTCCGCAGCCAAATGTCCTCCCTCATTTTCAAAACAATATATCCAGAGGAGGAATTTTAAAAATGGCTGGCTGGTTTTTGTTTTACCTCCATTTCACAGAACTGCAATACTGGACTTTGTGAGTAGCTTCATAAAAAATCAAATTTGAAAAAACACGTAGGGGGACTTTACCTGGAGACTTTTTTGTCCACATTGCCTCCCAGGAACGTCGGTCAGGATGGGAAGTGCCCCTTCCCTGGTGAGAGGATGGTTTGTGATTGAGGAGCCTCAGCCTCTTTCCTAGTTTCCTCTCATGCTGTATGGTTCTGTCAATCTTCTTAGGGCTGGAAGGATCCAAAAACTACAGTTGTCTGCCTGCAGAGGGGTGCTGCTCGGGTGTGCTTGTGAAGCCTTGAAGAGCTAATGAGCCAAAAGGCATCGCTGTGCAGGCAGGCTTTCCTGAGAGTGTTGGCCGGGATGGTCACCTCCACCCAGGACAACAATCCTTCTTATGGCTGTAACCCCTCCTCTCGAAAGCTGGGACAGACAGACCCCCCGTATCCATTTTGACCCCCATTTGCTTGTATGTGCTGCTTCATACTGCTTGGGAGAAACAAAGTAAAAACCTAAAGAGTCTGTACATCTAACATCTAACAAATTGAACCATGTTTTTGCCATGCCTCAAAGCACCTCAAAACTCTTGATTGACTTCAAGCCATCATTAAAAATTCTTCTTTTGCTAGACACTGTAAGTGGAGGAATCTTAGAGCGGGGGAGGGCTTTTCTTTTTGAAAATAAGAGAAGGGACAGGTGACTGGATTGGTTTAATCATCCACACTGCCTCGCATCTTTACCCACTGAATCACTGCCACAGCAACATAATATATAACTATATACATTTCCAAGTGTCAAGGTGTCTTGTTTAAAGCTTAACTCAAGTTTTAAATCCCTATGGAAAGGGAAGGCCTTTAAAATACTTATTAAATTCTAATCTTAATCACACTCATCATTATTAAAATTTGAAATAGGTTGAAATACTTAAGGTAAGTGAAATGAAAAAACTAATAAAGGACATGAAACACATGGGAGAAATGGAAGAATAATTACTGAAGATTAAGAAATCTAAAAAGGCCAAACATGAAAAAGCCTTCATTTCCAATAAGCTTTTATTTAAAAGTTTTGCAATAGCTTAATAATATAAAAGGAGAATTTAAAAATGAATTGAATGTTAAGTGTAGTAAAGTGGCAAGGAATATTTTAATGAATTAAAACTTAAACTGGTCTTGGCTTTGGGCTTCAAGAATGGTTTAGCCCTTGTCAGTTCTTGAGAGAGTTGCTTCATCTGTCAGCACGGAGGCATCACTCCTATTGTTTTTGCTATTAATAAATATTATTATCATTGTGGTAGTAATAGTTTTCATAATGAGGAGTACTTAGGAGTAAGAAGGTACTGTGGCCAAAGATACCAGCTTGCTCAGTCTTGTACAGGCAGAAGGAAAAGATTTTTCTTTTTCAAAGATGTGACATGAAAGGAAGGATCACCTCTTAAAATATTTTGGTTTAAATTAAAAATTATAAAGATGTAATAAAAATTTTGGGCTTCTTTTGTAGCCTCCTTTGTTTTTTTTGGTAGTGAATTAAAGATGCCTTGCTGTGAGTAGTGCCTGACTAGTGGAACATATTTGAGAAGTGTTTTTTGAGAACTATAGAGACCTCTTAAATCAGGCAGAGAGATATCATAATCCAGAAAATTTAGGGAAATTGACTTTTTGTGTGGTATTCTTCACTAAGGGTGTTTGAATGATGTACTTCACAAGGTATTCTGTGGGAGAAAATGGAATTAAATATTTTTAAAATTGAATCTAATAATTTTTATTTTAGGGATTACTTACCTTGACCATGCCGGTTCAGCACTTTTCCCAGAGAGCCTGCTTAAAGCTTTTACTGATGACCTCAGAAACAATGTTTATGGTAAGTGCAAAACAGTGTTCCCATTAGTCTTCTCAAGTTTCCGCCTAAATAGATTAAAACTGTGCCTCTTGAGTTGCTGGAAGAGTATTTCTGCAAATTTTTTAACTTAGGGAGTAGTTAGAAGAGCAGCAATTTTATAAAGCAGTCATTGTCCCCTTGTGTCATCCCTAGCTTTGTTCTTTGGTGGCCAAAGACATGTTTGGGACCAAAGGAAGCATGACTGTTACCCAGGGATTAGGGCACCATGCTGAGCACTGTTTGTTCAGTCTTTTTTTTTCTTTCTTTCTTTCAAAATGCAAAAATAATTTCTTAAGCAAAGACCAGAGTCTGGAACCACCCCCTTTCTCAATGAGACTTACCTCATGTGGCTCAGTAGAAGCAATTTATTTAGAAGAAGGCTTAGCTCAAAGATCCCAAGTGAATTTAGGTGCTACACCTCTCTCAAATTTTGGTGCCAAAGTGATCTTGCACATGAGAACACGAGTAAAAATATCTACAGAACTGTGCAATATCTGGGTGGAGATTTAGCCATTGGCAGCTGTGGATGTGGGCACTTCAGCACCACTTCAGCACCACCTACAAGTACTTAGTCCCCAGATCTGCTAAACCTTTCATCTCTTTTGAATCATGCACCGAATGTGCTTTTACACAAAGGCAGAAGCATCCATTGTTTAGGAAACGCTGCATGAGGGAATTGACACTAGAGTGATGCATGCCCAACCAGATAAACATATACCATACAGTGTTACCTAGATATGCTGTGAGTAGTCCTGCTCAAGTAATCAAAATTCCTTGCCATGTGTTCCTCTCTGTGGGCTGTGTCCCCTTTTTGCTGGATCTGTGTCTTTCTTGTGCTCCCTGATACGCAGAGCAGATTGATTCCTCACTTGGGAACTAGGTACCCGTGCTTCAAAAGGAAGCTGCCTTCACTCAGGCACTGGCACACTTGCACTTAGCGCCTGGGCAAGCCACTTGAGAGTTCCAGGTAGTTTTTATTTTCAGTATGCCATTCCACATGTCATTTCCCCCTCTCTTGTCTCCTGAATGCTGGTGAGGCCAGGATCAGAGGGTGGATTTCAGTTCCGCTGCGAAATTGATGCTGCTCTCGATGGGCACAGGGCTTTTTTGCTGTTATAACAAGACACGTTGATTTGATTACATTCAAAATCTCCCATTCAAGTGCACGCCTGTGATATTAAAATTAATGTTCTGTCACTACAGCCATTGTAAAGTGAAATGTATGCCCTCTGATCTTAGTTATTTCAAACAACATCGGGCTCAACCTTTTTAATAAGTGCCATCTGTGGTGGAAAAAATTAAATTTGTAAATCAATTGAGTGCTCGTGAATAGAAATAGTAGTGCTGCCAGTTTGGAGCAGATTTGCATTGTACCTATAATGCTATGGGAGGACAAATTGTATCTTTTTTAGTGCTGCTTTAATCTAAAATGATAACGAGAGCTCTAGAATGGTCAAATCTCTTCCCCCCCCCCCCCCCAAGTATATCTCTGATACGCTGAGAACAGTAACTGTTGTATAAAAAGACTTCATTTAACAGACACAGACACGAGCAAAGGGGGAGTTTGACTTGCAGCTTTTTTTATTTTCTTGGTGATAATCCACAGGCCCAAAGAGCCACAGTTTAACTGTTGCATGTGCAAATGAGGGAGTGTAAGTAAGGCAGAGTCTCACTTCTAAATTGAGAATATTTGAATTGGAAATTAAAGAAATGCAACATCAGACATGAAAAGTCTAGGTATTAGGTTTGGGTTTGAGCTCTAAATTTATTTTTCTTTTCAACACCTTCACTCAAGAACTTCCAGCAGGGCGATTTTGAAATTTTAAAAAGAGAGTAGCTATAATTGCTGCCTACTGCAAAAACTGTATTAATGTATCAGTTTTTTTCTTGTTCTCTTTCCAAACTGTTTAGGCATGTTCTTTAAACATTTACTAATAGGAAAGTGCACTGTGCCTGTGTGGATATTTCTGTAATCTTTTTTGCTTGAGAAAATGAATTCGTGCCCTTCTTAAGTTCTGTCTTAATTGTTAATACATGCCTGTGCTGAGCTGTGCTAAGGTGGCTACTAAGTTTGCAATAAAATGTATATTTTCACAAGCTATTTGAATTTCACACACTAAAAAAGCAGGGTTAGTCCTGGAGTCCATTCATGAGTGTCTGTTATCTCCAGATGTTGCCTTTTCTATGTGGTTTCTTAGCTCTTGCACAAACATATTTATGAATGTGCATTCTGTCTGCAGTTTTTCCTGGTGCATTTGTGTGTGTGCAGTTCTTTTTGAGGGAACCGCCCAAGAGTCAGTAAGAGATCCAGCTGATGTTTCAAGGTCTGTCATAATTGCTTTCTTGTGATACATGTCCCCTCTCTTGACTAACTGCTTTAAGGAGCTTCAGGGCATTGCTGTGAAGTATACATTAAATCTTTCTTTGTCATCTTTTCTGGCTGGGTTGGTGTAATGCTTTGATAAAAGAAAAAAATTAATAGCAAAATTGTGATTAATGATTAACTTCTCTATCTCTGTTGTCTCCTAGGCAACCCCCATAGTCAGAATATCAGCAGCAAGCTGACATATGACACAATCGAGCATGTCCGATACAGGTAGAATCATCTTTCTTTCAGACGTTGTATGATGTACTTCAGAGCTTTCATTCTGACTAGGCCTCTGCTGTTTTGGGGACTTTGATGTGATGTCATTTTTGGAGGGTTATCTGTTGTAACTAAGGAGAACACCTCACTTTTAAAACACAAGGTACTTGGGCAGTCAAGTGTTGGACAAAGTCAGTTCTTTTTCTCCTAGATGCCCCAGTTCTCGAAGTCCTGTAGTTAAATTAGTGCTGTAATTTAAGTCTGCAGTTTTAATTAAGATATGGAAGATGGAATCTCAAAAGCGATTATTAGTAAGATGGTGTGGGAAGATAGTAAGGTGGAACTAAGCATAAGGACATGGTTAAAATTCAGATGAAATTAAATAGGTCATAATGGCTTGTAAGCATTTATAAAAACCTTTGTTTGAATGTGTACACTGTTTTAGAGCAGGTACTTACTTCTATCAGAGTAATAAAATACTTTTTCAAGTAGCTTTTGTGTAATTTTTAAGAGAAAAAAAACCCCAGAAGAGTACAAACTGAGTTGGGGCTTGTGGGTAAGGGCCAGAAAGTGAGCTGAAATAAAGTATCCCTTTGAAAGTTCAGGATAGCATAGGTTGAAAATACACTTCTTGCCATTAGTTTACACTATGAAGAAATAGCTTAGGTACTTGGCTATTGGTTTTCGGGGCTTGTTTTAGGTAAGTCTTGCTATTGTTTAAAACATATCTTTATGGAAGAATATGTATGCTTTGAGTTCATTTGCCTGCTTTTAATGGCACTCCTAGTGCAAGGAAGGAAGTGTCATGGATCCCTCTTTGGTTTATCATCTTCGTTAGAAACAGAGATTTCTCCAAAACCATCACAGAATTCAGATCAATAGCAATGTACAATGTAGCGTTGTAATGTTCATAGCTGTAAGGAAAATAATCTGCCTTACACCATTCTGCTGCTTTTTCTCTGTCTGCCCTTTTATAAGGGTGTAAAAATCCAAGTTTTCTCACTGTCGATAACCTGTTTCTCCCCGGCCTCCTCCTCCCCTCAACTTTTGCATTTTCCTCAACCCTCTCTTATGCTGTTGTGGTAGCTTTGCAGGATGAGAACCTGTTGACATAGGGACAAATGAAATGAAAGTGACTATCTATGAGAAATAGCTGTTTTCAGAAGACAGTCCTTACAGCCAGGTACATCAGAGCCTACAGCCCTGCAGCCTCCCGAGCGTACCCGCGTGCTCGCGTGCAGCGTTGGCGTTCTCATTTCCATTTACTCTCAATTGTATTTCAGAGTTTCTGTTTAATTGTTGTTCTTACATAGGCACAGAAGAAAGTATAGCTGTTTCCAGAATAATTACTATTGTATTTTGTGTTCTTCATTGTTAGGGAGTGAGGAAAAAAGACTTCCACCCTGTAACTTATATAGATTACTTTAAAAGACTTGACATCTTCAGCTTGTTTTATTTTGCATCCTGCTTTAAAAAAGCATGAGACTTTTATAAGAGCAGGATTGGAGATGACAGTCATACCAGTGTTTGTATTGGGCTTTTTGTTTGTTCTTTGGTTTTTATGTTTGTTGGTTTTTGGTTGTTTGTTTTTTTTAAAAGCCCTCTGCATCCAAACAAACATTTTCACTATTGCACCTAATAGAATTTGTCATCTATCCCTATAGAAATTCAGCCACTATTCCTCAATAAAAATTTAAAAGGCGTAGTCATCAAAAAGGTGTAGTCATAAAAATTCAGGAAGAAAATGCCCCCAAAACACTGTCAGTAAGTCAGCTATCTAAAAGGCAATAAAAGTATATTAAAAATCTATACTTACATGCGCTTGCATCCAGTGCAGAAGCAATATGACAAGACAGAGAGACAGCCAGCTCTGTCCTGGATCACGGCACATAGACTGGATTTCCTTAGTGAAACCAAAAGTCAGTGGTTAGGTTCAGAATTCTTAAAATTAATCACTTGCTTATAATTCCACTTTTCACACATGGCTGAAGCCATAAGTAGGACTTATTTTCAGTGTTTGACTCTAAGACGCTGTGTTCATTTTAAAAAATATTTTAAAATTTTATTTTCTGAGGAGGTAATACAAGCAACTAATTAAAAAAACCCACAAAGCTGAATTTCTTATTTATATGGGTGATAGCAACATGAGAGTAGACTTCCCTAATCTGACAGTGTACCCTGTTCCACAGTACAAACCTGTATGATTTGGCTTTGCCTTCATATTTGCTTGTCAGGCAGAAACCACTCCAAAAAAATGTAGTTGAAAAAAAAAAAAAACAAAACCCATAAATATTTCCATATTTGAGTCCATGGATGTTTTCTATGATCTACAACATTACAATAACAAAACATCTTACGTTGTGACAGTTCAAGTACAATAAAAGTAAGAATAACTATTTTATTCTTAAAGCATTGCTTCACTTTTACTTAAAATTAACTTCTGAGCCATATTTAACATTGTGTCTGTCTCTACTTTAGCCATGGGTGAAGCTGAGGAGAGGAAGTAAGAAATAAACCTTAACCTAAATGTATTAAATGTATGTATCAAAAGATCATAGATCCTTTTTATGACTTTGCTTACGGATGTATGGAAAGGCCATTGCTCCATTTCTGTACAGCTAAAGAGCATTAATGCAGTATCTCCTTACGATGCTGCAGAGATAATGCAACTCAGAAATTCATTACATTGAGTATTAAGTAACCCTTTTCCCATATGCAAGCAGTTAAAGATGCTGCCTTTCTGAATATTTGAAAACATTGTCCTTGTAGATCTTATGCTTGTGATAACAAATGGTGCAGCAGTGTCTTCTAACCAGAGCCAGACTGAACTTTTAGCGTTGTTTTATGTTTGCAGTGTGTTTGAGATATAAAACAGGATGCCTTTTTCATTTAAACACAGCGTTGTTGAATTTCATAGAGCTTTGATGTTCATCCTTGAACTTTCAGATACCATGAAATGTTAAACTTCAGCATATTTTGGGATTTCAAATATATATTAGGGGGAAAAAAAAGCAAGAAATTTTACCTGATATTTCAACACCAGGCATCTCATAGGCTGTGGCAATATGTTTGATTTGGAAGGCAAATCATATGAGGAGTGGCTGAAGGAGCTGGGGATGTTTAGCCTGGAGAAGAGAAGGCTGAAGGGAGACCTTATCACCGCCTACAACTACCTGAAGGATAGTTGTAGAGAGGTGGGTGATGGTCTCTTCAGCCAAGTGACAGGAGATAGGACAAGGGGAAATGGCATGAAGCTGTGCCAGGGCAGGGTTAGGTTGGGTATTAGAAAAAAAAAGTTTACTGGAAGAGTTGTCAGGGCTTGGAACAGGCTGCCTGGGGAGAGGGTTGAGTCACCTTCCCTGGATGTCTTTTTAAAAAAAGGGTAAATGGGGTACTCAGGGATATGGTTTAACAAGGACAGGAATGGTTGGACTCAGTGATCTTAAAGGTCTTTTCCAACCTTGTGATTCCGTGTTTCTCTGTGTATTACAGAATTTTCTCACCGAAGCGAAAAGGATTTGGCATTGAGCTAAATGAGATCAAGTTTCCATATAGAACCAAAATGTGTACTTCTGTAAAGGCCTCTCTCAAAATATGCCATCTAAGCAAACTCTAAGAGGAGAATAATCTCTGTGGCTTGAGCATATGAATGAAGAAAGGTGCAGCGGGCATGCACAAAACATGTGTAAACAGCTTAGTATTTAAAAAAATAAATTGCTTCTCTGGTAAAACACACAGGTGGTACTGCTAAGGAAGCAGTCTTAGAAATGCTGTTTATATAATTTAATTAACTTTGTAGAAATCATTTTGTGATAGCAAGGTAAAGCTTGACATTCCTCCTGTAAGCATTGTACTTTGCTTGTGAAATAAGTTTCCATTCCAAATCCTTTCTTTTCTTAAATTACCATGTTCTGAAATGGTGCTATAGGCGAGGTAAGAGTTTTTCCTTTATTCCCAGGTTTAAGCAGTTTCGTGTCTGAAAACAGACCTGATACATACATGAAAATTGGTTGACCTTTCCTACACAGTAAGAAATAGTAGATACAGTATCTGCTTAGTATTGATTTGTCCTTTGCAAAGGTCATGAGGGGAGACTGTACGGATGAGTGACATCTGAATGCTGCGTCCTGTCCTCCTTAGTGGTACCTACCAACTTTAAAAACATGTTTCAAAATTAGGATGGTTCAGCCCTTTTCCATGCTAGTTTTCTAACAACATTTACAACTGCTGCTTTTCCTGGTCCCGTGGCTCATCTGCCAGGGCAACTCTGGAATGCCACAGCTGCTGTGTCCAGCAAAGGGATGCAGTGCTCACGGGGGTGATGCTGTACATGGCAAACAGGAGAAGCATGAGGAGATGATGAAGAATGGATGGCTTGTCTTGGAAGACCTTGATAATGGTCAAGAGGGGTCCTCTTTTTCTTCGTGGTTCATTAAATGATTTTACGTAGGTGTGTAATGAAATGATCCCAGTGTGCCCACAGTGAGCTGGATGATGTCCTGACTCCACATTCTGTTACATACTGAGTGACAAAAGAGGAGTGGCTTTGGTGCAGATGCTTCTTGTTTTTTCCCTTGGTCACACCAAGCCTTTAATGAAACAATGAAAACCTTTTTAGCACTAAAAGGAAAAAGCTAGTGGCATGGAAAGTAAACTTAAAATAATGACAAAGGACTTAATTTTAAAGACATTTGTTCCTAGGAGCCACGCCATTAGTTTTGGTGGGTCTACTTTTTGCAGTCCTATGCGAGGTAGTAAAAAGCTTTTGGACAGGGTAACAGGCACTGTTACCTTTGAATGAGTTAGGAAAGCAGTTTAAGACCCAATAAAATCACCAGTTTGCTTTGGAACTTTGCTTCTGGACTTTCACCTCTGTTTTAATAAATTCATTAACCATTAACCAACTTGGTTGGTTGAAGCTTTAGAAGGGAATTTGCTAATACTGTCTGTTCCTCTTCTGGTAGCTGGCTTTATACCTTTAGGGTTTGCATGAAGAAATTGCAGTAAATGAAATTTGTACGTTCATGGTCACGCTCTTTGAGTAATCTTTGTTGCAAAGAAAGCCAAATCTAGAATGCTTCATTTATTGTAAGAAATAAATATTTCAGTAAAATAAATTAAAATCTGGAGGTCAAGTTTATAAAGACGAAGAATGAAGTGCTTCTGGGCAATACTGAGTTTAATTTGTATGGGTTGTTAGAAGGTGTTTCGCAAAGAGGTCTGAAAAAAGGCGGATACAGCCTTTAATTTTTTCCTTCCCAGCTCAGAGAAAAACCCTCAGGAATCTGCTTTTATAATGTGGCTGTGACAAAGAAGCAATGGAGAGTAAGTTTTAAAATGATCTTGCTGTGCTGTTGCTCCCTAAATAACATTCAGAGTAGGGAGAGCAGTACAGGCTTAGTTGTATCCAGTCCAACATGTTAGTCCATGTTTCTTAAATGAACACAGCCTTGCTACCTCCTCAGCTGTTCTTTTGGCAGGGACCCAATGGCCTTTCTGTCCATGGAGAAGCCTGTGGCAGGGTACCTGAGCTGATGAATGAGATACTCCAATTGCAACAAAATACATTGATGAAAACAGTGAGATTTCCCCAATGCAGATTCCATTTCTCCCTTCTCTTCATCTCTTTGCCTCTGTCAGGTTTTACATGGAAGCATTATTCCCTCCCTGGGCTATTCAGTATTTGCAGAAGAAGTGCAGAGTTCCTTTTCTGGATTTGCAATTACTTCTCAAGAAGTGGTATAGTGTGACACAGGTCTGTGTCTTTTCCTGCAGCACTTGTTGCCCCAGCTGTGCAGTGTGGAGTAACATCGTCCTGTCCAGCTGTTGGGAACCCTAGCAGTCCCTTTGCCAGCTCCAAGGGAACCTAACAGCTTCATCACTAGACCAATTTAATATTTTTATTTTAAATAAGGCTTTTAGAAGACCAGATATTTAACAGAAAAGTAATTTCTGCCAACCCCTGAGTGCACCTGTTGTGCTTGACAACTTTGGACTTCAGTACACTTCTGTTTCTCAGCATAAGTTCTGTAGCATTGAAGAGGTGCTCAAGAAATTTTGAATGCTCTCTTGAGTTACATAAGTTGTCCAAAATTCAGCTGATATTTTTTCTCATGTCTTAATTTTTGTGCAGACTGCAGACACTTTCTGGTTTTCTCCGCAGTCTGAAATTTACTCAGTGATCCTCTCGTGAGAAGTGCACAACAGATGAAAGTCTAACCTATGCTGTTTATATCTTGTATTATATTTAACATCACAACCTTGGGAAAGACTAATTCACCTATGATTTTAGCAGCACATAGATAATTCTTTACTGCAATTTTTAAAATAGTCTCTAATAATCTTTCTGTGAAGCTAGCATGCCCAGTATTGAGCTCCATTTTGAACCTTATTA
Organism: Gallinula chloropus; assembly: GCF_964237585.1. Classification (NCBI taxonomy): domain Eukaryota; kingdom Metazoa; phylum Chordata; class Aves; order Gruiformes; family Rallidae; genus Gallinula; species Gallinula chloropus. The sequence continues at coordinate 69,905,031 of NC_140086.1, forward strand.
ATTTCCCTTGTAGAGCAGTCTGAATACTTCATCATCTGTTGGTATAACTAAGCTGTTGAAGAGACACTACAATATTCCCAAGGGCTTCCCTGGTGGCATCTGTTCCTCAAGAAATCTGAAATCTCTTCTGCTGAAAGGCAGAGCTTCCTGCACTCGTCCTCACATTTGCTACCTAAGCCCCACCTTGCCACAGGTTTAACCAGCAGACTTGAGTCCTTATGCAGTCATCATTTGCATTATGAGTCTTCTTCCCCCATCCAACAGCTTGTAAATTCTGACTACACACTGGTCCGTTCCCTCAGCTCTTTGCTGCTGTTTTTGTTGCACACACTTCATGATCATGTCGTGATTTTTAACAGTTTGAACAGTGGTATCTGCTGAAATGGCTTTATTATAGACTCCACCTAAGCAAATAGCTCTTAGTGTCGCTTGCATTTTTTCATCGTTATGAACAGGGACCAGCTAGTTCGTGGTATATTATTTTCATTTTGAATATCTATATTTCTAAACTACCAGAGAGCTTCTACCCTCCTGCATATAGTGATGTATTCAGGAACTTCCATTACTTTTTTCCCAGAAGCAGATATGATCTGCCAGAAGCAGTAACTTTGGGGGCAGGTGACTGCAGTGTTTGACTGATACCGTTACAATTTTTTTTCCTCTCAGTTATGATGTAGCCTGACAATTACCTTCTCTCCCTGTTACATCGAGTATAACTGCAGGTGCCTTCTCATCTCTAATAATGCTGTTATGCCTTGTTCCAGACTATCTGTATCTCATCCAATCTTCTTACAGAGCAAACACATTTGCTTTGCCGACAGTGGCACATGCCTTTAGCTCTCTCTCTAATGAGAATCTTATTTACAGCACCCATGCTAGATGCTGTCATCCTAATGCTGGTTGTTTTGGGCTGTTTTTTTTTTATTTTCCTGCCCTCTGCAACACGCTGTTGTGCTGAAATCCTCATGTCTGCTAGTGGTGGTTGCCTTTATTTCCTCCCCTCAGTGCTGAGAACCCACTTGGCCACAGGCCGATGCCAGCTAGCTGTGTTTTCATTATATATATACAGCAACTTGTTACTGAGGTCATCACTGCCCTGCTGAAAATTTGAACCGTTCTGTGCCAAAAAGCAGTGCAGCTGCAGAGCTCCCAGTGATGCCTGGGTGATGTGTTAAACACAAGAGGGAGCAGAGCCAGCACGAGCTTTGCAACTGCAAGTGCCGGGCAGAAGAAACTGGGTAAGCAGAGCAGGTAGTGCAAGAGGTTGAGTGGTGAATGGCAAGGGGTAATATCGTGGTGCAAACTGGCTGCTTTAGCCTGAGCAGGTATGAAATAAAAGTGAGAGGGACCAGTGAGAGTTTTAGGGGGCCAGGTTTCACAGAGCCATGTCAAAAACACATCCAGTTGGTATGATGGGAATGCATGTTGGTATGATGGGAATGCATGTGACCTTCAGGATATTTATGTCTCATGTCCTGCTATTACAGGGTACTTTTCACCTACTATTGATGATCTTTACCCACTGTGAGGACTAGAAAACTCCCTTTTTCACTGCTTCATGAGAAACCAGTGTATTTTTATTTCTGCACCAAAAGTTTCTGTTACCTGTATGCTTTTGTGGTCTTTTCTATCATTTACCTCTTGTGATGCGTTTATGTAGTGGGGATCTGCCCCATTCTCTTGTTTTCATAGGTTCAACATGGTAAGCTGCTCTAAATTCTATTTCCAAGGTGTATTCTTCATTCCCCACCCCAATCCCATTGACCCTGTTTCTGTGCTTGTTCCGGATTGCCTTCATGTTTCTGAAGTAGTAGCCAGTAGCTGTGTCCAGCTTTGGAGCCCTCACAAGAAGGGCATGGACCTGTTGGAACACGTCCAGAGGAGGAGGATGAAAATGATCAGAGGGCTGGACTACCTCTCCTATGAAGACAGGTTGGGAGAGTTGAGGTTTTTCAGCTTGGAGAAGAAAAGGCTCCTTATAGTGGCCTTCCAGTACCTGAAAGATGCCTGTAAGAAAGCTGGGGAAGAACCATTAACAAGGGCATGTACGGCATGTACGGCAAGGGGTAGTAGTTTTAAACTTGAAAATGGGAGATTTAGGTTAGGTATTAGGAAAAAGTTCTTCAATATGAGGGTGATAGATCACTGGAACAGGTTGTCCATATAGGTGGTGGAGGCCCTATCCCCGGAGATATTCATGTCAGGCTTAATGAGGCTCTGAGCGACCTGATCTTGTGAATATGTCCCTGATTACTGCAGGGGGGTTGGAATAGATGACCTGTAAAGGTCCCTTCCAACCTTACACATTCTATGATTCTAAGAGACTGAGATTTTATACAGAGAGGTATACCACATTGACTTGAGGGAATCGAAATTATTTGAGTAACTTGATCACTTTGAGCATCTAGCTCTTTGAAGTTAATTGTACTAACATTCATTGGTGATTTGAAAATATGCACCAAGTCTCTGCCTAAAATGCAGACAGACCTTTGTAGCATATCCTAGCAGTATTAAGGAGTTTCTTCTAGCTTTCTTTAGTCTTTCTTTTGTTTGTTTCCCTATTTCATTGATTCAAGTTTCACACCTCTTTTGAAGTTTGTAATATGAAGGTTGTTAGCCAAGATAGTGCCCTTGAAATTGAAGGGTGCCTTTAAGAAGCAGCATGAGCCATGGTAAGCTATAAGATAGAGAAATACGAGAGATAAATGAAGCAAGACTTTGAACAGAACTGTCTCCTTTATTTTAAGGTTAATAACATCTACTGAATCCAGGTTTAATTTGCTAGATTTTATTAGTATACTTGGTATGTGTCAAGGCAGAAGAAAATTGCATCATTAGTATTATTGAGTGCCAGCTCAGTAACATGTTGCTAATATTTTAGAATATATTGCAGGTTTCTGGATGGTGAGAGTGTTTAGAGGGATAAGACATGTATGCTTTCGATTTTATGAAGACTCCTCAGTCTTGTAATGAGTCCAGTATTCACAGTCAATAGTGTTCAAAAGAGCTTTTCAGCATTCATTTTATCAGCTGTCCTCTTCCCGCTTCTTTTCATTTGTCTTTACCTTTTTTAAAGGTGTTTAGTATTTCACTACACTTTTTGCACAATACCTGTCATGTGATAAAGGAGATCTTGGAGATATGAATCACTTATTTGGAAAATCTGTTCCCAGACTTGATGTTTCTGACTGGTGAGTGATGGATGAAAGCAGTGCTGTCTTGCACGAAGCAAATAAAACCCCCAAAACATCAAAAGACCAGCAGAGGTGCGAGGCAGGTGCCAAGTTCCCTGCAACAGGAGAATGAGATCTGCCTGTCAGTAAGAACTTGTTTGAAGATGCTTAAAATCATGCCATAAATGTATAAATGCTGAAGGTTGTTTTATTTCACACAGCTCAGTCTTCGTGTAGAAAGTGAAACTTCGAATCCAAACCGCTCTGCTAGCCCTGGAGGGAAGGAAACCCTTCAGTCCCCAGTGATGTCCTCTGACCCTGAAGTCCCCTTGTACAAGCTTACTGCAAAGTACTGGTCTGGCCTTCCACGGACTGAAGACAGGCCACATAGACAGGATTTTTAATTATTCAAAAATGCCTATTGTGGACTCCATTAACTCGTATACGCAGTATAACGTGTGGGTGTTGGTAACATACTTGGGAGTGTTTCCTCCCCTGAAAAAATGTATTTATGGATGGTTTTGATCACCTGAGTTTTATCAGCAATCACGTAATGACATATTTACAGTAACTCTTGTTACAGCCTGCCCCTGTAGCTCTTTTGGTCTTATTGTGCTTTCAAACTGAAGTAAGAAACTGCACAGACCTCTGACACAATGTGGCTGAGACACTGTATGAAAGCAGTGACTGAGTCTGAATTAAACCAGACCTCCCACCTCAACTTGGTTGTGTTCCTCCTACATAAACAGTTTACTACAAAGGAATAATTTCTGGTTTATTGTCCATGACTTCAGCATAAACTATGACTGTGTTTGGTCTTGATGAGTTGAATGCGTAAGGGTAGTAGATTGAAAGGAGTTTGTAAATCTGTCAGCAACAGCTTAGCTAGGGAAGAAGCCTAAACAACCATGATATAGGTCAAGTAACTAAACTTGCCCAAGCCACAATGGGTAGGAGCGGTGCCGGTCCTCCCTTGGCCACCATTGCCGCTCACAGGAAAGATGGAGGACTCGACTTGCCAGCAGCCCTTTCCAGCTGTCTTGCTTGAGTGGCTGTCACAGTAAATGGGATGCTGTTGCTTTTCTTCATGTCTCCCTCTTTTTCCTGTAGAAAGTTTTACCATGTGCCAGCCTGCCGGGGCAGAGTCTGGGCCCTACATGTTGTCTGAAGGCAGCACACAAAGGTAAATTGCAGTCAGTCAGTGAGAAATCCTTACTGTGTGGGATGGAGTCCAATAACAAGTATAAAATGCTACTTCATTTGTAAAAGGTAAGAAAAAAAAAAAACCTGGTGTACTTTATAGGCACAGGTACAACCTGTGAAAATTTAAAATCAATGATACGTAAACTAGCTCACAGTAGCAGGTCACATACAGAAGATTTCATCTGGAAAAATGTATAACTTTCACAAGTCACTCCAAGTTTATTTGACCATGTTTGCCTATTTAAACATCCAAATGGGATGGGATCGCTATAGCAAATAGTACTGGCATTTAGCGTTTGTAATGAACTTCAGAATGAGTTTGATGAAGTATGCTTTTAGCATAAATTGGAGTTAAGCTGCACTGCCAAAATGTGATATTATAGGTGGTATTCTTAACAATGAAGTGCAAATGAAATTCTGCCCGCTTTTAATTAAATAAGCACAGACTCCACAGAGTTTTGGAAATTTAATTCTCTTAATCTGAAGTCTCAGGCCCTGAACAGCTATTTTAATTTGAAAGATAGTGCTGATATGTTTCAAAGCTGTTTGTGCTTATGTGCTGTGTTCTTTTGTAAATTTGGGCCTCTTTGGGAATCTTTGGGTGTTTTTTCTATTGCATGAAAAAGACCTGAGATAATCTTCTTCCTGAGTGTGGCCCGTGACAGCCAGAGCTGCTAGCACAGGTATCAGTGGATGGGCTCCAGCACCTGGATTCTGGGTTTTTGGCAATGGGTAGATGGACACAGTTGTCCCATGTGGATAGCACAGTGAAGTATGTTGCTGTACGTGAGAAAGGCATGGCTGGCAACTCAGAATATCCTGGGCCTTCCAAACTGGAAATCAACCACAAATTCTTGCTGGGAAGGTGCCTTGCTGGTTTTAAACTGCCTGGCCTGGGTTAGAGGCTGGAAAGCCAGATGACCAGAGATGTTCCTACAGACCAGTTGAAGGGCTTGGAGGACAGAGATCACCCTGACAAACAGTCTCCTACTAGACATAATAAGTTTACACATACCGGCTTCATCCTTTTCCACTCTCTAATTTCATTATCATATGATTCAAGCTACTGCAGAGTAAAGCAAAGATGGATGTAAAGTTGTTTAATAATGAGAAATACAAGTTTATTTGACAATGGTGCATGATACAAAAATAAGGTCTCGTTAATTAGCTAGAACATAGAAACGTTGATGTTATCTTGAGTTTGCTATAGTCAATTTTAAATGGCTTGATGGTGGCTTTTGCACACAGAGACCTGAATTCAAACCATTTCAGGACCGCATATAAGAAGTGGCAATCTCTTTGAAAATGTTTGTATGTGTGTTATATGTTTTGGAGTCATCCCAGTTGTATTTTCACAGCCTGAAGTATTTTTTGACCTCCATTATAAGTAATTTAAAAACAGTGGCATATAACGTTTTCTATCTCACTTGCCTGACTTTCATTTTCAAGTCTAATTGAGGTTTACTTGCAATGAATTTGAGCTCTCAAATCACTTAAGCCATTACTGTAGCAGAAGCAGTCTGCCTTGAGGGTGTACTTGTATTTCTACATTAGCCGAATTGTGCTTTGTACCTGCACAGCGAAATTCCCCATGCCAAACTCAAATAAGAGAAATGGAAATGAAATCCTTTTTTTTTTTTTCCCCCTCCCTCTTTCTACATAGTAGAGTTTTGCTGGCTTGGCTGTATTGATTTGTTATCATATACCTGACCAATGTAGTAGCTATGTCAGTAGAATTAGGTAAATATGGAATTAAGCATTTGGGGAAACAATATTCAACATAACTTTTCAAGAAATCAGAGTTATAGTGTGCAATTAACAGCTTAATGGACCTTTACCTCTTCTAGCAACTCATTTTAAATGAGACAGATTGCTTGGCAATGTTTAATAAAAAGTTTGATTACATACAGTGTGTAAAATGAAGACTTTTAAATTAAGCATATTCAGAAGTAATTTCTCTCAAGCACACGTGGGTCGCTAGGAAAAGAGAGCGTGTTTGAACTTGATAACTTAGAATATAATTACTGAGGTGAAAAGCATATTGTAAGTCATTTAAGAATTGTGAATGGCAGCTCTGTGGGAAGGTTCAATCACAGCAAAATACAAATGTCGCTGAACTTGTTTTTACAACCGCAGTGAAAGAAATGGCCCTGGTGATTTATTCTGCGTAGCATACAGATCAGCACCGCTCTCTAGAAGGAAAAGAAAACCCAGCAAAATGCTATTTGGTCAACAGAGGCCAGCAGACTTATCTTTCAGTCACTATGATGTGGCAAAGCATTTGAAAGTAGCTTTTAAGGGAGCTGTGAGATGAGTTGTGACACAAATCATGCTCCACCAGCTTTGCTCATGTACTGCTATTCTATCCTCCCATGGCCTCCTTCCATGCCTCCTCCAGAGATTCAATCTTGGGGGCCAGCAGACTGGAGCTGCTGAGGACACTCATTTAAAGTCCAGATGCTGGTTGTGGTGCTGAAGCATGCTCAGTGCCAGCTGGAGCAAAGACGGGTGGCTTTTTGACAGGGGAGGCAGATGGAGATGGTCAGAACCACTGCTTCCAGACTCACATCACCTCGTAATAATGGCTGTAGCATGCAGCATGCCAAAGGTCCCTGCTTGGCTCATGTTCCATCCCTGGAAGTGGGTATGTACTCCCCTGGAACGTCCTCTGAGAGGATCCACAAATTGAGATTCGCGCTGACGTGTGTATCTGGGACTGGGAAGTGCAGGATCCTGGGTATCACTTGGTAGAAAGCAGCATTCAGAAGGTTTTACATCTGGGCATGTAGTTCTCATCTGTCCTGTATGTTATTCCCACTGCGTTGCAGGAGTTGTGGTAGATGGTTTTCAGCTGTATGTAACTTCTGTGCTTTCGGGTCTGGCACGAGCAAGCGTGTTGCCCAGGCAAAGCTACTGATGGAGTGGGAAGGAGAAAATGAGAATCTTAAATTCTTCCTAGCAAATTTTGTGAAGATTATTACTCTGTTATGCAACATTTTAGGGTCTGTTAGACCTATTAGAAGATGAATACATGTTCCTCCAGTGCATTGGTAGCCACATTGCTGCTGAACAATCTGAGCCTACAGTGTTTATAGTTTGATAAGCACAATCTGTTATATGCTAATGGTATAATGTTTGCTTATTTATGTAGGTAATTTTAAATGGGGTCTCTCACTATTGTACAAGGTGCTTTGCAGAAAAATTAAAAACATAAATTACACAAGCTACCTGCAGTGGGTACAGTAAACTAGGGCTGCTCATAGAAATGACCACCAAAGCCCATAGCTGAGTTATCTGAAATAAAACTAAAGACCAAGAAAGGGGTGCAGGTCAGGAGAGAACTACTAGCCAGATTCAAAATTAAATAGTGAGTCTGTGTGCGCTGTTCTAAGTCCCAGCAGCAATTTGTATGAGGACAAAATGATTAATGAACTGGAAATAGTGTTCAAGTAAATTCAATCATATATTTTCTACATTTCTTCAAGAAATGTTTCTTCCCTTTTCCTTAGCCACTCTGCTCTAGGTATTTGCTTACAGGTTTATCTGCTGATTTAATAAACACACCAAGGGATTGTTACATTTCCCTTCTGGTACTGTGGGCCAGTGATATGGCTACAGGAATGGTCTTTGCAAGGCAGAGCAGCATCAACTACAGAATGCTGTTTTTGTGCTCTGTTATAACTGTGTAGTCCCTGTGATGTGACTAGAAGGCTGGTAGTGTGAAGGGAAAAAAAACCCAAACCAACCCAAACAAATTCAAATATGTGGATGGTGGGGTACTGAGAGAGAAAGCTTTTTGGTCTTTACATATGTAATTTATCTATTTCTGTGGAGCAGACTGAGATGAGAGGCCCTAAAATAATCTTGAAACCCCCGAGGGCTTTTACACTTTTATGCAGCTGCCATGGTTTTATTTTTATTGCTTAGGTTTTTCTCCACTCCCCTAGCCCACTTTTTAAACCCAAGTTTTAGAAGAAATTCTGGTTGAGAAATTTCTCTGCCATTTTCACAGCTTTTTTGCTGCTGAGCTCCAGATTTTATGACTTTTAGACATTCTTTTCTCTTCCCCAGCTTCCTTTCATGGAGTAAGACTTATGTCATAATGTTGTTGTCCAGGTAAGAGTTATACTTCAAGGAGAAAAGATATACTGACATTCATCAGCGGGGTTTTGTGATCTTAATTTTTTCCCTGCTTGTTTTCTATCTTTATCTTTACTTTCTCACTTCATAAGCTGCACTGGCTTTACCTGAATGTTCTAACTCCTCAGCTCCTCTTCAGTGATTTCACTGTCAGCTGCATCACTTCAAGACATATTTCCCATTTAAAAACAACTATGTGAGCTCGTTTATGTCCTGATGTTGCCTATGTAAAATAGACCTTCAAAGCAGCCCTGCCACTTCTGAAAAGCTGATAGAAATGAAACAGCCCTTAGCTTGTAGCCAGGTGCCTCCAGTGAAAAGATGCTGTGGACATCAAAATTGTGTAATGGCAGCAGACGTTTAAAAAAATGTTCTGTATTGAACAACCTGCTGACCAAATAATAGCAAAACAAACCCAAACCCCAGAACAGCATCTAAAATTCCTGCATCTCTGCCTCTGCAGGACTCTGGTCCTGCGACTGGGCCTGAATCTTGTGTCCATGCAAAGACCTGGTGCTCTCTTGTCACCGAGGGGAAGAGTCCTTGCACTGGTTGGGAGATTGTGGGGGTCAAAGCCCGCAGCTGGGGCTTTCACTCCCAGGAGGAAACTTGACATGGCAGCTGTAATGTTGGGAGACTCGCCTTATCTGCCTTTTCATTTTTGAAAGCTGCTGGATTGACAGTGCTAGTGAAGAGTAGTGTAGGTTTGTTAGTAGGCTCAAGTGGGCATTTTGCTTGATGCTTGTGTGTGGCTTGGCTCCTGACAGATGGCATGCTTCGTAGCAGCAGCCCGATCACTGTTTTCCCCACCAGAGGTACTTATTTGGGTCTATTTCAACTGCAGCTGATAAACCCAGCATCTGTTTTTCCCTGTGCCAGAGGTCTCTGAGTCCTCTTCCCGTCAGTCACACCAATCTGCAATTTGACAGCAACCTCAGGAGAGGCTTGAGGTAGAGATGCGACTAGAGATTGTTGTGGAATAAAGTTACTCCCCATCACCCTCTAAAAGGCTAAAATTATCGCTGGGGCTTGGCTTTCAGGTCCTCTGTGGGTTTTTGCTGTGACAATTTGCTTGTAACAACAGGACAGAGAAGCTGCACTAACAACAGAGAATTGAGGTTGGGTAATCAGAGGGAAGAGAATGCATGGAGTAGGAAAATATAAAGTAGATCCTTTGTGTGCACATCTAGCAGAGGTCACAAAAATATTTTCGTAAGCAGTCTCCTCTGCTTGAACTGGGCCAAGGGTTCAAAATGCCATTTTGTCCCTGAGGATGCCACTCACCATTGGTTAAGAGTCTTGGTCCCTAAAATAATACTTTTTTCCAATTAATACTGGTTATATGGAAAACAAGTGCAAAAGGGAGGAAGGTAGATATACATTTTTTCTCCCCTCTCTCTCAATCTCTCTCTCAACCAGAATGTGTAATGCTGGAATTTACATGAGCTCCGTGGTCTCAGTCTTGCAGATCAGGAAGTTAAAGCTCAGTCTCTTGCATAGTAAGCACTGTGGTTCATTCTGTAATGGGCCTTTAGTGATTTCCTTTCACCTCCCTTGGTGTGTTGTGGGTGCAAGAAACCCCATTCCCCCAAAAAACTTTTCCTGCTCAGCATTTGGTTTTGTAGGAAACTTGGAACAATTACCTGTGAAGCTTTCTTCCTTTGGTAACTGCAAAGAATCCTAATACTGATGGGAAGACATAGCCCTTCGCAGCTGTTGCAATACCAGAGCTAGTCTGTTTCTGCCTGAGTCGCTGGAATCATCTCACTGCCATGCACAGGGAGAAGTGAGCCCTTGTTCTGGTAGCCCCTATGTGTACCTAAGATGTAAAGGTGTTTTTAATGGTGGATGTGTAAATTGATACTGTTTTCATCCAGTGAGAAATCGATCCAAAATTTTTTCATTGATTTTGGATTTAATCATCTCTATGTAAGCCTCACGGATCGATGGCACCATATACATGCCATGCCGCTTTGAGCACAGATGGCTGGATGGCAGCGATCGGCCCGCTTACGCTGTCTGGTAACAGCTGCGAATCAGCCTGTGTAAGCTATGAAGGAGCCACCTTCATGGTGAGAGAAGTTCTCTTCAGATCTCTAAAGTCTGCTCAACAGGCACAAAGCTAGAGAGACTGTGCTGCTGTAAGCAGCCTCTGATTTCCTTCGGTAACTCCTGTGCTCTGCTATCCGTCCGGGAGCGTTTGCTCCTGTACCCACTGTAGTTCGGACGTGCTGTAAGAGGTGGGGTGGGCTGGTTTATTTTTTTCCACTGAAACATATGCAAATGTCAGTGGATTGTCTCCCAGACTGTATGGGGAGGAGTTGCCAGTACCAAACACATACTATTAACATTTTTACTCCGGTCTCCTTATCTTTCATAAGCTCCATGGACCAAGAAGGGGCTTTCTTTTTGCAGGAGAGCTGAAGCATAAAAGGTATTATAAATTAGAATCATTAATAATCCTATTTGAATGAAAACGGCCTACTTTGAATGAAACTCAAAAAAGAAAGCAACACCACATGACAAATGAATGCTCAACTATATGTATTAACTGAAAATACTTCCACTTCCTCGTTCCTGTAGAACATTTCAGAAGATAGGGAATATTAAGCCTTGTGGAGCATTACTGAAGTGTCTGGTTAATAATCCCTGGAAACTTCAGCTACCATCTGAAGCATGCTGAAGTCAGTTCTTTTTGGAAGGTTTTCTGGGAGCCATGGGGAGTTGTAGAGATGGGGGTTGGAGAATACCCAGGTTTCAAAGAGTATTTTGCAGAGTAACAATAATTCCATCAAAAGCAAGGATATGCATGCATCTTCTCATTACTGAATTCAATCCTGTAGATTTTTGGAAAGCTGTTGTTAATTCATTGCTGAATGTCTTACCTTTTTGGCATTGTTAGGGTTCATGTTTCTAATTATAGAAACTACATTAAAATTATTATTGCCAAAAAACTCTGCTTTGCTTGAGTTCACATGTGGCAGAGGATGGACAGTCCTTGGTGCAACTACCATCCCTTGGGCAGCAGCAGCAGAAATCTGGTGGGTTTGGTTCTGCCTTCCTAAAGACATCTGGGTTGTGTCTTTCTTTGCTGTTTACCCCTGGTTTATGTATGCATATATGTATATGTATATATATATGTATTTATCATAGAATCATAGAATCATAGAATTGTAGGGGTTGGAAGGGACCTCGAGAGATCATTGGGTCCAACCCCCCTGCCAAAGCAGCTCCCTAGGACATAGAACTCAGATAGGTGTCCAGACGGGTCTTGAATATCTCCAGAGAAGGAGACTCCACCACCCACCTCCCTGTCTGTGTCTGGGTATGTGTCTGTATATAGATATGTTAATATGCACAGAAACTGCCAGGGAACTCATACAGGGTTGTTACATATTTGATGCTTCTAATCAGTAGTAATTTCAGGCGTTTTTGTTACCAAATGGCTGTGCCTGAACTGAAAGGCTTAAATCGCACTGTATTTGTATCACTTAAACCCACAAAATGCTACAGTCATAGAACCACAGATTATGAAGACTCCTCTCTTTGGACTGTGTTGCTGGGCAAGTAAACCATAGGTTTCCTGTTCTTCTGGGGCTTGGGGTAACCAAGCATCCTGGCCCAGATATCACTTCTCCCTCTAAATCTTAAAAGACCTGAAAAGAAACAATGTTTGGATTATTTGAAATTATTTGACTTTGATCATTTTTTGCCATTTTAAAAATCATCCAGAAGGTAGCAATTTTTCATTCATGAAGGTCAAAGCATTCCCTACTGACTCTCCAGACAGAACTTGACCTTGCAGAGTGCTACGGCTAGATGGAAATAAACCACCTGTGAACTTCCCTACTTCTATTCTTCACAGAGCTACCAGCAAACCTGCCCATTATTTGCTGGTTTTTTTGTGTGTGCCTTTGTGAGTTCCCAGTGTACAAGTATGCGCTTCTCTGCCATCTCTTACCTGAAATGTGAAAGAATTGAATGCAAAAGCTTTTGATTTTTTCTTGTGTGTGTATTTGTCAGAACATTAAAATATATATATTAATTGTGTACAATTAAATGCTGGGCAATGTTGTGGAAATGGAATTAATTTTTGTCAAACGCTGGTATTGGGGAATTTGTGTGTGTGTATGCCAATCTGATATAATTAGGTATAAACTGCTAAAAAACCTGTTAATTAAGTAGGTCACATCATTTTGGCATTATTCATGTACAAGCCAGTCAGTTTATTTAGCTAATTGCAACCACCTCAAGTTGCAATTGGTATCTAAAGTAGGTGGAATAAATCACTTTTCAGGGGTGACTAGTGTATGTTTAGATTTTTAAGTTAGGTCCCATAATCTAAAAAAAAAAAATGAATTATATACTCTATGTGTTTCTGATGTTGTGATTATATTTCTTGAAGAAAATATACATTTTACTGAATGGCTGGTCCAGAATGTGGCAACTTTTTAATTATTCAGAGCTTGAGTGCAAAAGCAGGATGCCAGGGAGAAAGAGGGTTAGAAAGGAATATTTTCCATTTCAATGACAGACAGCAATGATTGAACCAGCCTCACTGTTCACAGCTGTTATTGCTTCTGTAATTGTGGCAGAAATAACCGCATTACCATACCGCAGAAACCCGAGCAGAGAAGTGACACAGGTAGAAGAGCCTCTGTCAGGGAAAAGCAGGAAGATGTCACGGGCTCTTCACTGCACATCCCACCTGTGTTTGCGGGGAGCAGTCAGCCCGGCTCCCTTACCTCTGCTCGGGCACCGAAGGTTGCCGCTGCCTTTCAGTCAGTGAGCACTGTGAGCAGCAGCTAGCTTTGGGGTCAGTCCCTTTTCATGGTGAGAAAAGCGGGGAGCAAGCAGCGCTGCTCTTTGTCGCTGCATTTCTTGTTTCTTCCCACGATCAGTATCAACAGCTGCGGTGTGGTCAACACCACCAGCTACGGTGTGTGTGTGACGGGAGACAATACGCAGCGGACGCCCGGTCCTTTGCGAATTACAGGGCTGGGGCATTATTTAGTTTGGAGTCCAACCCTAGGAAAGGAATGGGTTTTGCTCATTAAAAAAGTGGGCGTGTCAAGGAAGGTGTAAAAGGTTACGCTTCACAAAACCTATTCAAACCTTACTTCTGCAGAAGTGCTGAAATAACAGATTAGTAAAAGACAATATAATTCTCAGTCCTGAGCTGATGCTTTAAGTGGCTGGGTGGGAATACAAGGCGTTACCACCCAGCTCTGTGCTGAATGAGTGAAAATGAGAAGAGCTTTTATTTGCAGAAGCCTGCACACTGTTTTTGTTGGTGCACTAGCCCCTTTAGGGGAGAATAAGAGGTGATAGCAGCATGTTTGTGTGTAGAATTTACAATTTTTTGGAACAACTCAAAACTATTTATTGAATGCGTGTTATTAAAAACTTGTCAGAAAATCAGGCTCATAGTTACTTTTGTACACAGTTTGGTATAGCTGTGAACTTTTCCCACATGTTCAACTTGTGGAGAGAGTTTAGGACACATTAAAATGTTCTTCCCTTGAGAGAATATGCTAGACAGTTTTTTAATAGTGGTGTTAAGATGAGGCTAAGGTCTGTTACTTAGCAGTTACCCGTAGCTGTACAAGCCATGAAACAGTATTTTTTTTCCAGCTCTCAGCAGTGTAAGCTGGACTTTAGTGTTCAAAATTAAAGCCCATGCAGCACTTCAGGCTGGAGAGCTGTAAGGCAGAGAAGGACCTGGGGGTGTTGGTTGACTGCAGGCTGAATATGAGCCAGCAGTGTGCCCAGGCAGCCAAGAAGGCCAATGGCATCTTGGCTTGTATCAAAAATAATGTGGCCAGTAGGTCTAGGAAAGTAATTGTGCCCCTGTACTCGGCATTGGTGAGGCCACACCTCGAGTACTGTGTCCAGTTCTGGGCTCCTCACCATAAGAAGGACATTGAGGTCCTTGAGTGAGTGCAGAGAAAGGGCAACCAGGCTGGTGAAGGGGCTGGAGGGCAAATCATATGAGGAGCGGCTGAGGGAGCTGGGGATGTTTAGCTCGGAGAAGGGGAGGCTGAGGGGAGACCTTATCACCACCTATAACTACCTGAAGGGAGGTTGTAGAGAGGTGGGTGATGGTCTTTTCAGTCAGGTGACAGGAGACAGGACAAGGGGAAATGGCATGAAGCTGTGCCAGGCAGGTTTAGATTGGACATTAGAAAAGAATTTTTTTACTGAAAGAGTTGTCAGGGCCTGGAACAGGCTGCCCAGGGAGGTGGTTGAGTCACCTTCCCTGGATGTGTTCAAAGAAAGGGTTGATGAGGTACTTAGGGATATGGTTTAGCTTAGGATGGGAATGGTTGGACTTGATGATCTTATAGGTCTTTTCCAACCTTGTGATTCTGTGATTCTGTAAACCAAGAGCTATGTCTGCTCAGTTCTTATTTTCTTTCACAAACACTTTTCTCACTGCTACTCAGGCAAGCAGTTAGCTTGAAGCAGGAGAGAGAACCTCGCCTGTAATGGGGGCTCCCAATGTGGTTCTTAGGGCTACAGCTCAGCCGGTGTTAATAAAACAGGGAAAAGCTTCAGCTCAGTCTTTCATTTGCTCAGGACAGTTGTCTTATCAGAAGCAAAGAAATTGATATATGCAATGAATAATTTTTCTCCCTGTGCTTGGGTCTATTTAAAAAGGAGAGAGTAAATTTTATTTTCTGAGAAGCCTGGCAAGGAAATTTATAGAGGGAATATATTTCTCACCTAAGGAATCTTATTAAAGGAAAGTATTTAGGCAAGTGTGTGTGAAGGAGCCCCAGCTGCAGTGGGGAAACATAGAATAGGAAACATTGTGAGGAATTACCCCCTCATCCAGCATTCTGCCTGATTAGCATTAGGCATGTTTGTGCATGTAAATACAAGCTTCCCTAGTGTACACTTTGCTGTTCACACTCAGAGTTAAACTCAGCCATGGGACAGCTAGTGGTGTGCCAGCTGCATCATTAGTGCTTTTAATACTTCTTAAAACTTGTAAAGCAGGAATGTACTTCAGTGAATAATAAGTACCGCAGAGGGAGGGGAATGTGTTGGTTGTAGTATTATTAGCATACTCTGGTCTGAGGTGTTCTTCTGGCTGTAAAATGTGGTGGCAGCAGAGTGGAGTCCAGCAGTATTGATGGTGATACACAAGCAAGACTATTCGAAGTACATGTTTAGGGTACATCTGCAGCTCAGACACAAGCCAAAACATGATGCTGTAGGTAATATCCTCAACACAGCAGGGCAAATGAAATGCAACATATTTTAATTCAGCAAGTGTACACTCGACTGAGTTGCTGAAATTTAATTCTGCTAGGTTAAATTCTCAAAACCTGAACAAATACTGTACTGTATGATTAAAATACCATCTTGTTATATTCTTAAGTGAGGTTCCCATATTGAAGCAGACTTGCTTTTTATAGCTTGCTAGCGCAAAGTTTTAAGTACTCGGCTTTTTCAGACCTTTTTGAGACTTTTATGTTACATTGGCCTATAAGTGTAGCGCAAGATACTCAGTTGATTATTACTGTTGTTGATAATACATCTTAAAAGTTTGCAATTTGTAGATCTCTCTGTATGTAATCCATATCAGGTCTTCCCTGGGGCTGAAGTGTTAGGGTGGCATGATGCATGGGAGGACATGAGAAAATATCTAGACAAGATAAACAGATCCATAGGCACTGTGGCTACTCAAACTTCAGAAACTAACACTGTAGCTGAGCCAGAAAGAACCCTTACTACAGGCACTGTAGCTACTCAGACTTCAGGGAGTGCAGCTCCTCCAACCCCCACAACAACCACCATAAGTACTCAAATCTCAGAGACCAACCCAGTAGCTGAGCCAGACAGCCAACCAGTACCAATGCCGGTTGCCCCTATACAGAGAAAGAAATAAATGAAGAAATCAGTCCACGTGGTGAAAGATGATGATGAACCGGGAGCATTGTGAGAACCTGAAGAAAAGGCAATACTAGAGGTTATAATCTGTTCCTTCTCCTTGAGTGAACTGAGACAGAAGATTTCAGCCACCTCCCAGGGGAGCACATCATCACCTGACTACTCTGATGCTGAGACAATGGGGCCAGCAGCCTGGAATTAGACGACAGGGAGGCCAAGCAGCATGGATCCCTGTCTAGAGAAGGAGGCATCGACAAGGAGATTGGAAAGAAGTCCCAAGCCGTCAGCCTCTGGAGGTGGCTTCTATCAAGTGTAAGGGAAAGATACCTGTTCACTGAAGATGTTGTGTGTCAGCCAGGCAAGTGGACAACCATGGAGTGAAGTATCCATTGAGGGAGTTAGTTGTGTGAGAGATGATTTACTATGACCCTGATGATTTACAGCTGCCCACCGATCCTGATGAAGTCCAGTGTTCTCGACCCATGTGGCATAAGTTTGTGCAGAGTGCATCACTGCTGTATGCCAACTCACTGGCCATATTAGACTGGGGAAAGGAAGAAGCACCAAAAGTGGATGAAATGGTTTGCTGACTCTGTCTATTTGAAGAAAGTCTTTCTTCCTCCCTTATCTTGGCTGTGGAGAAACTGTCCCAGAGGTCCAGCAACTTGAACAAAATTTGTCCTACTGCCCACCTGTGCAGACCATGAGTTCAGCTATCAGCATTCCCCTGCCTCAAAAAGAGCTTTTAAAAAGTTCGCACCATGAGTCATCCTGTGCTTCTATCAGTGCACCCATGGTGAAGACATGAGGAGGTGGGATGGGAAACCCACCTCAGCCCTCCAAGCCCAAGTGAATAAGCTGCAAGGAAAAACAGTTGCAAAAAGAGATGCTTCCAGGAAGAGTTCTACACCAGTTTCCAGTAGACAGCCCATCACACTGTGATTTTAACTGTACCTGTGATCCTCTTGAAAGGACCTCTAAGTCTTTTTTGCAAGATGTAAACAGCAAATATGATGAGCAAGATTAGAGGGGCCCTACCTCCAGACAGGTGGAGAAAAGGGATAATTGGATCTATTGGACTGTGTGGATTCGATGGTACAGCACATCAGATCCTTAGAAGTACCAAGTGTTAGTAGACACTGGTGTCCAGTGTACTTTCATACCATTGAACTACGAAGGGTCAGAGCACATCCGCATTTCCAGAGTGACAAGGGCATTCCAGCAGTTGACTCTACTAGAAGCTGAAGTGAGTCTAACTGTGAAAAACACCCCATTATGACTAGCCCAGAGGCTCCATGCATCCTGGGCATAGGCTTCTTCTGGAGAGGGTATTGCAAAGACTGGTACTGGTACCACCACGCCATCTCATGCTTATACAAGCAGCACATACTCCTTTTGATCATTTGCTGAAATTCTTTAAGGTCGATACACAAGTGCAGTTAACAAGACCTAGAGCCTTGTCAGTACTCAGGATTGTACTCTGAAGTCATTTGAAGTTGTGTTACACCACTGCAAAGTGTCACGCATACAGTTGAGGTTTAAGCGCTTTTTCTACTGATGTCTCTATTGTTTCTTCTTCCAAAATCCAGGGGAAAGAGGTGTTCTTAACCAGTAATTCTTTGGCCTTCATGGTAGCCCTTCTAAATATTTGCTTGAAGCAAGGAAAACAGTGTTCATGAATAAGGCATCCAAGAGGCTCATGGAAGACAACCACCATTTTTGGACTTCCCTCCCCTTGCTTTGTCCTTCAACCTAGAGAAGTGCGTACAGGTTTTACTGTAATTTAACCTTTTAAATAACTGTATTTCAAGCTGTGTGCCTTTGAATATGGACAAGATATGCAAAGTATACTGATGTTGGTTTTTCTTATTCCCATCTGAAATTTTACACCCTTACCATACCTCAAAATAAGAATAATTTTAAAAAAATAAAAGTACAGGACTTGTGCCCTGTCTTGTGTGTAAGTACATTGGCTTGAAAAAGTTTCCTGGTTTACAGTGATGCTGACTGGGACGATCAGTTTTGTTACTGGTGTTGCTGAAATGCATTACATCTTTTTTTTTTTTTACAGCTGCAAAGAGAGGGAGTGGGAGGGAAACCAGTCTAGAGCAGCCTGATTTTTGTCCTTTTTGTTCTTTCTTTTCCACAGGTGTTGGGGGAAGGGTACACAATTAGTTGGGAGCTCTCTATAGAAACCTGGGGTTATGACTAGCAATTCCAGTTAATAATTGACAGCCACATTGCAAGTAACAACTTCTTTGTGAGCTAATTTACATTGTCTCTGTAACCAGGTCATTTTGGTCTTGGCAATGAGGTGAGGTCAGGGGTTCATAACTGTGATCTCTTGTACCTTGATTTCAGTCACTTAGTCCACTTCTGGGACATACTTTTTTCTTTTTCCATGTTCTTTCTCCTCAAAGGGTTAAGTGAGGCAGCTTGCATTGATAATTTCTAAATAATTCAAGTCTGATTGCACACATTGTGAAAAATGATGGATTTTAAATTACAGACATTTGGAACTAATTTCTCCAACACACAGATGGCTTGGATAGACAAAAAGAAAGAGTGAACCTAATAACTTATTGAAGAAGCAAATACATACAGCATGGTTTTGACATTTATGTAGCTTGTTGGGGGACTCCAAATGTGTCATTTGCAATGGCCAGACTTTGTACAGTTCAAAAGTATTCATTCTTCTGTGAAAATCAAGTAACTTTAGTTACTTGATTTCAGTTAGCTTGATGTCTGTACTCAGATATATAAGATTAAATCTGTGAGGTATTGAAGGATAGCAACTGTATTAATGCAAATCAACGTGATTTCATAGAAAGCAGATCTTGCTTGCTTGAGACCATTTTCTAAGTTTAATTAGTAGAAAGAGGTCTTGACATAGTAGGCTTCTGGTAGGCACAGTGTTTTCATGTCTGTCTTTTTGTTTTAAAGGCTCTGCACCCAGAGATGAAGAGCAGATTTTTCCCTCTACAGAATAACAATCTTTAATTTGGGATGACTGACTCAAAAAGGTTTGAGATGCATGAAAATAACTGACATATGCTGCACTTCTGCTGCTGCTAGCATATATAAACGAGGCATTTTAATCAAAAGAGATTGTTCAGCCGGTTGAGGAAAACTGGCATGCGCATGTGCCAGAAAGAAAGGATGCAAGTAAAAATATAGCATCTACGTTTTTTGTTTGTTTGTTTTCAATGTAGGCAGCAAAATAGCATCAAAGAAAGTTGAGTTTGCAGGATGTGAGTTGGTATTACAAAGGAATTGTGGCATGGACTGGAATATACTACATTTTCTATAAACAGCTGTTAAGGTACTGCCACAGAACACATAGGCACTTATAAAAACATGTTTTCTGAGATAGGGAGGCACCTTAGAGACCTTGACACTTGTTCTATACTGTTTGCTTCCACTGATAGTTCCCACTGAAATCAATGAAAATGCATATGGAGCAAGATAACAGTCAGTTTAAGCTAGGGCGCCGTAACCCATGCCAGGGCAAATATGTGCCAGGTGAAACAGTGGAATGGGCAAAGCAGCTTGTTTGTAGGTTTACTGAAAAGGTCAGTTGAGGCTATCTGCACATGCCTGTTGACAGGAGAAAGATTAAAAATTGGTGACCACCTGAAAGCCCTGTGGCAACTGGTGAGTTGGTTTTCATGATGCCTTGTGGATCCTCACAACTGTCTCTTCTCTGACACAGTGTGCCTCTGAGAGGCTTGACCTGATTTGCTTTTTAATAGTGCAGTAAAAAAAGTAGAGAAATGCCATCTTCAAATGATACCCTGAGATGATTATTTAAGAGCCCAAGACCAGCATAGCTCTTTTCTTCATGTGGCAAACAACAGATAACAGTGTGTTAAGAAATATTTTTGCTCTTAACCAGCTATGAGCAGTAAGATGTTCTCCTGTTTTCTTTCTGACAAACTTTTGGGAGTCTATCTGAATAGCATGATGGAATTGGTCAAGACAGAAGGAGGACATTGGCTGGGAAAGAGAAATAAGGTGTATTTGAATTTCAGTTCAGTTTGAATTTCAGTGGCTTTGGACAGAAAGGTAAGAGGTCAAAAGTTGTCATCTTTCAAATGAAGACAATCCATATTCATTAAAATCCTTCTAATCAGCTCTATATATATGAGAGAGGTTTTATAGTTTGCACCATATCTGGTGTCCAAATTACATGTTGTGAAAATCATGTTTTTTTCCTGTTGCATCAGCTGTAAATAGTCGGTGTCTGTTGACACCTGAAGAGGATTGCTGTCATTTTAGCTGGAATTAAAAACCTCTCTTAAACGCAATGTCAACATGTCAACTCAAAATGACACAGGACTTCCATTTCCTCAAAAGAATTTTTAATTTGGGTGTATTTTGAAATAGTGATTTTGAACTTCACGTTCAGTCATGACCAGTGTAGATGTAATTCATTGCCTAAGTAACAAAGAGAAGATAAAATACCTTTGAAATTTGAAAGGCTAACTTTATGGCTTGCCTGTGTCATGAGATTATATTTTATTCCTATGTATAGTTGCTGATTTATTTACAGCAATGCAGTGATCTTTTAGCACAAGGAACAGATACATCTCCGTCCTTATGGTACACTGAAGTCTAATTGCTGGTGATCCGAGTAAAAGATGTTGAAAAGTTCTCAATTTTTATTTACTGAGGTGGAATTAAGAGTTC
The DNA here is from genome assembly GCF_964237585.1 of Gallinula chloropus. NCBI lineage: Eukaryota > Metazoa > Chordata > Aves > Gruiformes > Rallidae > Gallinula > Gallinula chloropus. Next base: position 69,926,135 of record NC_140086.1, read on the forward strand.
CTTGTTATAGGTGGTCTTTTCAGTTAGAACCAAATGGTTTTTCACACCTGCGGTGAGCAGTCTTTACACTGCTCACTTTTCACAGTGATCCAAATAGGGATTTAATAGCTTTTATTCATTTGGTGGTTAATAAAAGATGGCTTTTGTCAATGCCATAAAGATCAGTGGGTTTTTTTTAATCTGGCACCTGATCAGGTCAGTGCCACCATTGTACTGATTTAAGTTAGATGCTGCATTGCAGTTATTTATAGGAATAAAGTATTTTTCCAAAGAGGGAAGGACTTGTACATATATCCACCTTGACCTCATCTTAACTATTTATCATAATTTTCAAGCTGCAAGATGTTGGTGTTCTGAGAAGTTTGTTCAATACATAAAATCTCAAAGAAGATGTCTGAGTTTTTTATCCAATTGAAATCAATGCATCTTGTCTAGTTTTTGTCACTCGCTAGCATTTAATTATCTACAAGCAAGTCAAATTGATTACACAATATAAGAACGCTACAGCTTTGAAGCAAAATGACTGAGCCTTTAGATTTAGCTAGGATAGCTATCAATGCTGGTGGCAAAATATAATTAACACCATTTATTAATATTTTTGTTTGGGAAGAACAACTTTTAATAACTTTGAAGGACTTCATACAGCAGTAGCTTAGAATTAAAATCCATCATAAGAGAAACAAACATTTAGGCTTGGGTTTTTTTTAGATTTTTAGTTTATCAAAGGTGCCTGCTCACATATATATCTTCCTTACATTCTTGGATTTAGAGAATACAGCTTACAGTTTAGTCCCTTATTTCAACTTTTGTGGTTATTGGTGGAGGAGGTTTTAAGCTTGGGTCAAAACCAGGGCAAAGTATCTCTAAATATGTGCCTAGGTAAAGTATTGAATGAGCTCTTCTTGAGAACAAGAAATGCACAACTTGCATGCAATGTATGTACATGCCTACCTTGCATGAAATCTCTAGATGCCAACAGAAATCCTCAGCCGACTAGGAAAAAAAAAATAGGTCTTGTTGTTAAGAAGACATTTCACTGCTCTTTATTTCCTACTTCTTTAGAATGAAAGGGAAAAATAAGCCTGTGTTGGGTAAAACCTAAACATATTGGAAGGAGAGAGAGAATAAAGGGCATCTAAAATGCCAATGCAGCAAAAGGAAGGATATTCCAGAGGGAAACAGGATCGAAGGAAGGAAGGAAGAACAGGTCAGGTAACAGATGTTTTCCCTCAAGGATAGTGATGGAACAGACACCAAAGGGGCAAAAATATCAAATGAACAGCACGATCTCTCATTTCTTTTCCCATCTAGTCCCAATGTCAGAACAATATGTCTAAAGAAGTGCGACAAGAGCTGTCACCTTCTTTGATATTGAAACAGAACCTAAGAAAACACTTAATTTCAAATTTCTGTGTAGGAGGAGAGGAAATGTTCCCATTAATCAGAGAACTAAATGGATCAAGGGAGGCTACATCATAGCCCAGCGCTGTGTGGTTAACTGAACCCCCTTCAAAGGGGGTGTTGCATGGGCCAGCATTGGTCACTTTCTCCTTTCCATTGCTGCAAACAAGAAAAGCAGCAGCAAAGTGCTTTACACCTTGGAATGCTCATTAAGGTAGGGTATTAGTAGAATGCACATTATAGATTTATCCACATGTTTGTGTTGTGCAGGATAGTTATGAATTTAATGCATCTGTGGTACCTGACTGGTTAAGTGCTGCTTCCCAGGCTTCCAGCACAGGCTCCCTTATTGCAGCTTCTGCCTAAGGTCAGGCTGAGCACAGACTTGCAAGAGACCTGGATAAATCTATTTAAGGTGAAATAACAGACTTTGACATTTGGCTGGCACTGAGGGTTTTTTAAAGGGCGTTACCAACAACACATCAGTCAGTTTCAGTGTGATAAATACATTGTTTCCAATATTTGAAAAAATCAGCAATTCTCAGAATAAAATGTCATTGCTGAGTCAGATGTATATCCATGACTGCATATGCCTTTTCTTTTCCCCCCCTTTTTTTTGTTTCTTCCTTTTTATGATGGCAACTAAGTAATGACAGTAAGCTAGGAGCCTAATTTGCCCTTTGACACAGAGCTCTTGTTGGTTAGGAACCACTGGGAGCCATATGCTTCTGAAGTTAAAACGTGTTTCTTCATGTTTATGCTGTTTTAATGTAGGCTATGATCCGGCAGTCATTTATGCAGTAAAAATTCCCATCAAATTCAACAGCAGCATGAGGATCAACAGTGGCAATTTTCCCTTAGTAGGGCTTCCAGCAAGAGGCTGCCTGCTGCTTCCAGCTATTGCAGAATGCAGCCTCACGCTGCTCACGGGACTGAACAGCTGTGATCACATTACATCCACCCAGCGGTCTTTCCACTCACTGCCTATAAAATGACAATGGATCAATTTTAAACTGACCCTGTTGACTTTTAAAGCCCTTAGTACAGAAGGAACTGGTTTTCCGTAAGTCACCACCATTCGTTTTGACTTTTGAGTCCTCTTAGTTGTCTGCTAGTCAGAGGTTGTTGGGAGGCAAGAATTCTGTTGTAGCCCCAGTGGTTTTGTGACTTGTTTCTTCTCAAACATCTGATACACCCTTCTTCCTTTTTCTCTGCCTCCCAGAAGCATGTTCAATTTTAATAGCTCTTCTATAAAGCAACTGAAATATCCTCTGCCTTCTTACAGCATCTTGTAATCGTTTTGTGATGTTTAAGTTTTGAAATGTGGAGTCATACAGTAATTCAGGTTGGAAAGGACCTCTGGAGTCTATTTGGTCTCAAACAGGGGTAGCTTCAAAGCTGGGTCAGGTTGCTCAGGGCTGTGTCCAGTTGAGGTCTGAGTACCTGCAAGGATGGAGATTATACAGCCTCTCTGGAAAACCAGGTGATTGATGGCACTCAGGGAGAAGACTTTCTTCTTTGTTTTATCAGAATTTTCCTTGCTGCAGCTGTGACTGTTGCCTCTCATCTTTTAAATGTTTATGTCTGAGAAGAGATTGGCTCTGCTTTATCCATAACACCCCTCTCTTTGATAACAGATGACAGTAATGAGGTTCTCTGAACCTTCTTCATCTCCAGGCTGACACTTCTGTCTCTTCATGTGCTTTGGCCTCCTGGTCACTTTAGTGAGCCACTGCTGAAATCACACCAGTTTGCTGAACATAGTCTTCCACACACCTTTTGAGTGCTGGCCAATAGGAGTAATCACAGGACTTGCTATCCATGGTATCAGTAGTACTGCCCAGTGCATGGTTGGCATTCATTCCCACATAAGTGCACTGGTTGCTCATATTCAACTTTTCCACCAGGAGCGGGTTGTTTTTTGAAGAGCTACTGCCTGGTCAGTTGGTCCTCAGTCTGTGCTAATGCATCATGTTGTTCCATCTCAGGAGCAAAATATATTATCTCTCAACTTTGTGAGATTTTTCAGCCTGTGAAGGTCCCTTTGAATGGTAGCTCTTCCCTCTGACATATCACATACTACTATGAAATCCTTTATGAGCTTCGCTGAGGGTGTCTTCCATCCCATTCTCCAGATTGCTGATGATGTTAAACAGTATTAGCCCAAATATATATTTTTTTGAGGTTTAAAAAGGTTTTCTTAGACCAGGGAGCACCTTGCTAGGTGAAAAATAGTTTATTTTACTTTAATACTAACTTCTTAACTATAATAATAGTCTTGTAGCAGTATGAAGTACACTGAATCTTACAAATGTTGAGATATCGTGTTAAGAAATGTGTTGGAAATGTCTGCACCATAACTGAGTGTTAATGAGACAGACAAACCTACACTTCAGTAAAAGATATATTTAGAACAGATAAAAGAAGGTTTGTCTGTATATTCCCATCTGAGGGACATCCAACTGAGACTAAACATTTCAGATTGGACCCACTTTGCACTAGAATTTTGGTATGTGCTTGAGGCTTAAAATGTGACTGCTTAAAAATAGAGAAGGTGGCAATGGTTTGTATTGCACCCACAGATCTATAAAGCTTGGGTTTGGAGACTGGAGCTTTGCTACTGTCACCACTAATGAGATGTATTCTACTCATCACATAGAGAGTGTGATGATGATAACTGAGTTGTTTCTAGGTATGATGGGGGAAAAGCAAAGAGCGTGGGGTGGTTCAAAGGTGCATAGTAAATGGAAGTTGCACCTTTGACCAAAATTTGATTGTCTGAGTCCTAGACCAACACTTCAAGATAAGGCTTAAGGCTCAGTATCAATAGCAGACACCGAGGGAAGAGTAAGGGAATAATTTTGTGATGCTTTTATCTAAACCTTTCCAGCATCTGGTGACCTCTGGCTCAGGAGCTCTTGGGCCAGCTAGGGTATTTTAAATTCTAGTAATACGTTTTTGTGTTTAGTTCATAGATAAATAAATTGGTTTCAAAGGGTCTTTACACTTGCATACCTGGTAGGTATGACTGCAAGGTGTCTGTAAGAATGTTAGGTACCTGACAATTCAGTCCCACTGAACTATTACATCTCATGTCAAATGAAAATGAGTTTGGACAGATATTGACCTCTCTGTCTGTGCTGAATATCCTGGGTCTGCTCAATTCTGTGTGCAGTGATGTGTCATTTAATCACAATTACAGCAAGTAACGACCATTTTGTTGTTGTTGCTGTTTGTTTATCTTTTACCCCATACAGTCTCATTCTTTTTGCTGTCTTTTTAGTGGTCATTATGAGTTGAATTGACTACTTCTATTTGCCCAGAAGGAAATCTCCTCCTGGTAGGAGTATGGAAACTGTGGGGCAATAGTAGGGAAAGTTGATTCCTATTAGCCTGGAAATTCATGTTAGTAGGACAGAAAGGCAGCACCACAGAATGTGGGTTGATGACCCTCCTACAGTGTTTTTATCTTGTCTCTTTGCTCTGGCCCAATCTCACCCAATCTGACACTGGGTGACTAGCTGAGTTGTCTGAAAGCACAATGTTTTGGAATTGTTTGTGCAGGAAATTTTAATTATGTGCTTGTGGGAAAAAAAAAACAACCCAAAACCCAGCAAACAATAAAACACCAAAACAATGAAAAACCCCAGACCCATCCCCCCAGACAAATAAAAAACCTTGTGTTTTTTGTTTCAGCATCTTGAAAGTGAATTTCAATGGAGGAGATCAGGTTCTGGGGCTCTCACCTCACTATGACTTCTTTGGCTCTCTGGAAAGAATCAAAGAATTCTTCAGAGACCCTGAGAGTGTTCCATCAAAAATGAACATGCCTACTTGTATTTCTACCAAGTGTTTAAGAGCTAGGTGTTTTCCAACAGAGAAAATGTTCTGGGTTCTTCTTTTTGTACAAATGATGTTCACCCCATGTAAACACAGTAATATGTCTACAGACAAGGTCATAGATGGGTTATATTTTGCTTAGCTAGCTGTTTCTTTTCTTTTTTAGAAGCTTAGAGCCACTGTGGTGGCTCAGGTGACTGAACTTAATGCCATGAATGAAGAACAGCCAAAGACTCAATGAAGTGGTAAAGGGAACTTTTGCCATTGACAGTAATTCGTATATATGAAGTACACAGTGATTAGTTGCAAAAAGCTCCTGATAACCAAAGTCAGGAATAGTTGGTTTGAGGAGAAAATGTATCCTGGTCCAAGTGCTTGATTTGTATTGGCAGATTTAGCCATATTGCTCTCTGGCTTTGTAAGACCTAAGAAGGCCTCTTCTAATCTGTGTAACTCCTGACCACCTTGTTGATGCTTCTAGGGCTAGAGTTCTAGAGAGTACAAAGAAATGGAAACACCACTGTGATGTGAAAGGAACCTCTGGTCTCAGTAGGAACATTTTGTCCCATGGTTGCATTGCTTTGGGAGCCTGGGCAAGCTCAAAATGTGATTTGCATTTTCTTGCTTGCTTGGGAGTGTGGGTGCCCTTCTGTGGTGTGGGTAATGCCACTGCTGAATAGCAGGGGAATGGTACAACCCTCTGGATAGGGAGTGGGTAATGAGCAGATGCTCACAGTTTTGAGCAGCTTGGAGGAATTGAGATATTATTTTAAAATAAGTTTAAATAGTCCTGATGTTCTGGACAGGTAAAATAAGTCTACCAGGCAGTACAGTGGATCTCAGTGCTGGCCAGTATCATAGGGAGGCAAGTCCATAACTTGCTTGTTTGGAGGAGGTTGCCTATACATGGCATAAGAGTCATCTCTCGGACTCTTAGTGGTTTGGCCTGTTAAGTTTCTGTGCAGAACCATTTTGGCTACATATACATGTGCTAAAATTGGGTCTGCAGGCACAGTAGCAAAGCTTGGATTCTTTATGAACCTTTTTATTATTACTTGAGGGAAATAAATGGCTGTCTGTATTATGCATGAGCATTCTGTGGTACTGTATTACTCTGTCTTCCATCAATATGTCTTGTTCTCCTCCTTTATCTGCTAATGCTTGTGATAATTCCAAGGGTACTTTTTAAAGCTCAACCAAATGAATATCATAACCCAAACAGGTGGAAGAACATGATATTAGGCTGCTGAATATTCTAATACATGAAACAGCCAGCCATATAGTTATGTTTTAACAACGTAATCAAAACAGAGATATATCTGTGTAATAAAATTGACTGTTGCTATAACCAATACACTTAGAATGATTACATGATTATAATGAAAATGTGGTGCTTATTTGCTACATTAATTAGTTGTTGATTTAATGCTATACAAATGTGCTTCCTTTCAAGTAATCATATTTCTTGCTGACATTTCTGAATAGGACTACCAATTAGTTAAACGTGGGTAAGTAGAGCTGCTGATTATAGGTAAGCTACAACAGAAGACAGTGGAATAGGACTTCATAATTTTAAACTTTTTAACATGTTGCTACCCAAAGGATGCTGGTGTTAACATAAACTTTTGGTAGTGTTAACAACTCCTTTTTAGAGGCACACGCCTTTGATATCAGCTACCCAGCCAAAGCTATTAAAGAAAGAGATGTTGCTTCTCCATGCAGAGCTTTTCTGTAAGATCCTATACTCTTGTATCTCACAGCATGTCCAGCTCCCAAAGCCCTTGGAGAAATGTTTAGTGGTTTCCCCACTCCATCTCAAGGTGAAATAAATGAATACTCGTAGTGTTTTGGACTTTATTATAATGTCAAGATATCTCTGTAAGTATAGAAAATGTCTTTGACATAATGAAAAGCTGTTTTATTGAGTCAAATTTCTTCAAAACTGAGAAGACACATCTTACCCCATCAGTACAGGGTTATTTCATAAATCATCCTCATAACAAGGGTGCTTGCAGAATCCCTCTGCCTCTTGCTTACCCATGCAAAAAAAATCCCCATCTTCAACTGAGGCGTCTGCTTTCAGTGGGGTTTATTTCCAACAGCTTGTGGTTGACTTGCTGTATCTGAGGTCTGGACCCATGTGATTTCCATCTACAGTGATTGTGCACTTAGATAAAATGTCAGTCTGAAAACTGACATTTAAACACATGTAAATACTTAATTGGCTGAATTTCTTAAAGAGTAGATTCCTTGATCAAAGTGTTGAACAATCACTAGGAAAAAACAGTCTCAGCTATAAGATGGAGGTGAGTTGGAGATTAACAGTATGTGGTGTTTGTTCTAGACATTTTTTCAAAAAAAATCTTTTCATGTGCTGTCTCTTGTAATGTTTTCCTTAATATAGCTTGCTGTTTTCTTGGCTGCTGCCCTCTTAGTGATATTAAAAGAACATACAGTATTTCTTGTAGGAGACTCTCCTACACACACAGATACAGTTTTCCTCCTGGTTTTATATGTGTAAAACATTTCCCTAATCAATAAGCCATCAGTGCAATTAACCTGCACCTTAATGTCTTTAGAACTCCTCATGTGGGTCTTCTACATTTGCAAAAGTATAATTAGTCAGGAAATTTTTGAGTGGTATTAGGAGTTAAAATCAGCCAAGTACATTCTCAGTTTGTGTGAGCGGCAGCAAGCCAATTCAGTCAATCATGCCTACTGATAAGCTGTTTCACAAAAAGCAATACAAACAGCAGTAAAAACATCCATTGTTTTTCCTGAGGAAAATGGTTAAAAATGTAAAAATTGTGTATCAGAGAACAGATATAAGTGCTTCTGGCTTTAGCAGATCTGCAATGGTCTGTATGTAAAAGTTCATTTGGTACAACTCCTCTTCTTGCACATGCAAACTTACCATTTTAATACCAATATTTTATGTGGATTCAAAATTTTACAAGCATAAATCTCATGTGCATACACAAAGGTGATATAGTGAAAACTAAGAAACTGAACAAATCCAAAATACGGATTTGCAATTTGCACTGGCCTTTCTTCATTGCTTTGTTAGTTCAGAACAATGGCTTCCTCTGAATGATTGACTGACAAAGAAAGATGTACACACACACAAACTCTAGGCCACAGAAAACTTAATTCCAAACCCTTGTCCTTGGATTTTGTATTTGGCAGACAGAGCTGAAGCCATCATAAAGGAAGGAGGTGGGTGGAAAGTGAGTCATGACTTAAAATGCTTTTGTTTGGAAGGCACCAGTGGAAGACTAGGTCCTCTGGTCCTTTTGCTGCCTTCTCTTTTTCATTTGTAGGGAGTGCAGGTAGTTCTAGTGGTAGATGCCAGAAAAACACACAGATATAGACAGATATGGACAGACAGCTGCTGTTACAGCCTGCTTAAACTTCCCTTTGGGTAAATGGTGTCAGGCCTCAACTCCAGAAAATAATTCCTTTTGTCTGTTGCTGTCTAGGATAACACATAAGCATCTGTTAATCTCAAGCCTCTGCTTCAGTAGACACAAGCCCGCATTTAAAACTAGGCACATATTTAACTGCTGTTCAGAATAAATTTAGTTTTTAAAAAACAGGCTTTATTTTTTAATTATTCAGAGAACATCATAAGGGTGTTTGGTTTGGAGTTTTGCTTTTAATTTCTTACCTAAATATTTTTTGACAAGTGATTTGGCCCTACCCATTGGTGCTAGGGTCTTCAAACTCTAAATCACTCCAGCTTTTTGTCCACAAGTACTTCCCCCATGCATAAGAACAATTTATTGTTTTTCCTTTTGCTAGTATGAATTGTGAATAAAGTTATCTGTTCTGCTCAGAAACATCATGCTTGCTTCATAAGAGGCATAAGAGTAAGTGGATGGCAAGAATCTGACCAATCTTTTTCTAGGTATTGAAATTGCCTTTCATGCTTGCACTGTAAAAAAAAAAAAACCCAAAAAAAAAACCCCAACCAAAAATCCCAAACCAACAAACACTTCCAGTTGGAGTTAGTAGCCACTTTGGGTTCTTAATTATTTAAGACTCAACAATTTTATTTTTCTTGCTGTATGGCATATATCAAACCAGCTTCACACTTGCAAAGAGCCAAGCAGTGTCTCCTTTGAGAGGCATTTTTCTCTCTACTTTTTTTTTTTGTTTCTGTCAAGTGCAATAGAAAACAGAGAAAGTTGTCAGTTATCCCTTGTGCTTTAAATGTAGAGGACCTTAATAGAAAAATGGAAGGAGAAGGTGTTTGGTATATGGTGAAAAGAATGGGTTCTGTACTGAGGAGGCAATGAAGAAACTTTATGCTGACTTTTTATTGGAATTGTAAGATCACAGGTTAGTTAAGCTTGTAAGGGGTCTCAGGAGGCCTGTAGTTCAGCCTTGGTGGGTCAGTTATAAAACCTGGTTGCTCAGGGCTTTATTCACTTCTTGAAAGCCATACCTATAAGAAAACCTCAAAGAACTCCAGTGTACAATTCCTCTCAACAGCCTATTTTACTGCTTTACTGTCCTTATGATGAAAAAATGTTTTCTTCTATCCACTTGGGTCCTCACTCATTTCATTTGATATCTTCTGCACCACATCCTCCTGCTGCATCATTGCAAAGAGCCTCTTCTTGATGACTTGCTCACAGGTAGTGAAAGGCTGCTATTAGATCCCCCCAAAGCCTTCCTTTCCCAGACTAAAAACCTCTCCTGCAGGTCATGTGCTCCACCCTGATGTCCCTCTACTGAACTACTCAGATCATTGTTCTCCCTCTGCTGGGGCACAAAACTGCAGTACATCTGATGTGGTCTAATGATCTTTTGGTAGAGGAGGATGATGGGCTGAGGTAACCTGGTAGTCTAGACCAGGACACCTCTTGTCACCTTGTCTGCTGGGTTTTTCTGCTGGTTCATATTCCCCTTTGTAGATTTCTGTCATACAATCACAGACTGGTTTGGGTTGGAGGGGACCTTACTGATCATCTAGTTCCAAGCCCCCAGCCAGGGCCAGGGACACGCTCCACTAGACCAGGCCTTCATCTGAAAGGCAATGTGCTTGATTACTAAAACCATCGAGCTACCCAGGCCCCCAACAGTAGGAGCTAGTTAACTGCCTGCCTTTGGCAGAACTTCCCTGGCCTCACTCAGCAGCAAAGTGCTCCGTTACTCTCCTAGGAGACTTGCCTGACCCTGGGATGTGTAAAGGCTGTGGAGTTTGGTCAGTGGGGTATTTGGTGAATTGTAAATGTTCTGAGCTCACTTCTTCCCAGATGTGATACCTGCTAATCCCTGGTGACAGCAACCTGCTATTTTGAGCATGGAGTTGATGCATTATTGATTAATCCAGCTTACACTGCACTTAAAGGGCTTGTGCTTTAATTACATTTGGTACCTAGAAATAATAGCTTACCATTTCAGAGGCTTCTTGGAAGAGATGGGGTTTTTTGTACTGCAGAATGTTACTTCTGGTTGGATTTCTGTCTTATCAGAAAAAAAGTGTATCTTTTAATGGAGTATTCTTTTAATATGGTTGCTTTTATATTACAATAATTTATCATTAGTAAGCCTCTTTTTCCCTTTGGATGTCTTATTTTAGCAGTACAATTTGTTACTTTGAAAGAAAAAATAATGCAAACCACTAAGCTGTAAGCTCAGAATGAAGCTTCTTTATTGAACCTTTTCCTTTTGTGTGTGCACGTGTGTGGTTTTGGTCAGTTGTTCCTGTTTTATTATTGTTTAATTCTTTTATAATAATTTATCTTAATAGTTTCTGGCTGTACCCATTAGTATACTCTCTTGCTTTCTGATAATACTGAGAGCAAAAAGTAGATGATGTAGCTAATTTTCATGGTTTAAAAAATATTATAGGTCTTTGGGTAGCTTTCACATAAAAAGGTTTTACTTTGTTTTGGGAATACTAGTAAGTACTTCTTTAGCATCACGCTGATTGTGGAACATTTCAGATTCAACTGGTGACAGAAGCAGGCTTTATCTAGTAATTTGAAGAGAGACCTACATTTTCCAACATCCTCCATGTGATTTCTTGGGTGAACCACTTCAGTAAAATGATGGGTTAAAGTAAAATCAGTTTAAAATCTAATCAGTTAGTGCTTTAAAAACAGCTAAATGTGTTAAGCTGTTATCAACGTTAGTAGGTGCTAGAGGTATGGTGCTAGAGCCTGAATTCCAGCAGTGCTACCAAATCAGGCATCCAAAGTCATCATGTTTTATGTGTGTTTTGGATCACAGTAAAACATTTAGGGTACAAATGTGCACTGATAGTGCATAAAATACCTGATGCATACTGTGGTACTTGGCATGTAAGGTAGTGTCTGGGGAAGGTAGTCTCATACCTGCAAAATTTATTATCTAGGTTTAAGAGCAGAGACTGCAGGTGGGCACAGATGTGTAAGGGAGGATAGTAGACCCAGTAGACAAGAGATCAACGTGTGAACTAACAATGCCAGTATCCCTCTCGCTGAAGGAGTGGCAGGTGTTGAGCACAACAAGAGGGACTTGTAATCAAATAACCATAAATGGATATTCTGCTGATGGGTGTTTGCTGCAAGCGTTTTCTAGAGCAGAAATGGGGCTATTTGAAAATGAATGAGACAGTGGTAAGGCTTGTGGCACGGAGAGAAGAGTCAAGCTTTGGCAGTGGATGAGAAGTATTCAGTAACAAGCCTGCAGTGAGCGTTGGGTTTTTTGAGTACAAAATACCTTTTTTGGCTCAGTTGAGATAAGGGAGAGCTAGCTATTCAGGGGCAATGAGTTGGTTAAAGTGACAGAGGAGGAAACTGTCACTTGCAGTAGAATTTGTAATAATGGGGAGTGGGACAAGGCAGTTATACCAAAGGCAGAAGAAAGCAAGCTGAGGAAGGTGTCTTGTATTAGAAACTTCATGCTTGCAGACAGATAGAAACAAGCATGCCTTGGAACATTACAGAAGGTTGTGTAAATGTACTTTAGCTCAATCTCAGAGGGATTCAAAGCAATGATGTATTTCTTTTTCTTCAAAAGACGTAGTGGGAAGAAATGTTTGAAATTAAGTAGTACTGGTAATTTGCTTGGGGCAAACCTAAGAGAAATAAGTGCCTGTTGCACTTGCCAACCTCTCCTTATCTTAACAGTCCTTATTTCACTGATTTAGTGGAATCACTAGTGAGAGCATCAATTTGCAGGAACCAGCGTAATAGCATAAGTGCCTAAATGTTACCCCTGTGCAGTGAGAAGGTAAAGAGTTTTGCCTGTGTAAGTGCCACAGATTGTAGCTTTCCAAGAATAGCAAAGGATATCTATGCACCATGACTTAACAGCAGACCTGTTTGCTTTCTCCTTCAGACTGAAATAAGAGTACCTCTGCTGATCATAAAGGAATGCAACTTTGTGGCAGATGTATAGGGTTGTGGATTTTTTAATTCCTTTGTAATATTGCTGAGTAATATCTGAGAATGACAATAAGCTTAGTCCTCATGAGAACAATAATGCCAATAAAGCTGCAAATATCTCCCTGTGTCTAGGTGAAATCTTTTACTCTGAATAAAGTAGGTATCATAAAAGTGTAGGTTTTTTCCTTCTCTTAAATCCATGGTCAGTTAGCTTTGTCTGGGGGCCACGTGGAAGCTCTGTTCCTTTGCGTAGCTTTTCAGATCTTGTAAAGCTTTACAAATACTCAGGAGTAATTTTCTTCTTCTTTGCATGTGCTTCTCCCTAGCTTAAGGTATATTTTGCCTCTGTGCACGCACACCAGCACGCATCTAAGCAAAGGGAGATTTCTGTTTGGTTTTGCTCCATGCAGCCTGCCTAGCTGTCAAGTGCTTTTTCAGGGCTGTGCTGTAACCCTTGCTGGCTGCGCAGCACGCACAGGCTTACCCAGGAACTGGAAGGCAATCAGAGCTATCCCTGAGTTCTTTGGGGAATTTAGTTTGTGCTGTGTGCAAACAGCATCTCTCACAGTGGGATCCATGGGTGAGGGGAGCTTCTTGTATGTCAAAAGAATGCAAATAATTAAACAGCATTAACTAAGCATTTGTCTGTACTACCAGTTCCTGGTAAGAGAAAGTGGGATTTTTTGAGAGATGGTTTTGGGGCTGTTTCTTTTAAACTCAGTCAGTGTCTGCTGATCCTACAGCCCTATGTTGGCTGAAGCATGACAGTGATTGAAACAGTTGCAGTTTTTAAAAAAACCTTGCACTACAAAGTGCAATAATATAGAAATTATGTTAATTATAATTATTTCATTATTGACAATATTATATAAAATACTAAAATATTATTATTTGAATATGCTAAGTGGCATTGTATTTATAAAAATTAATCTTGGAAGTTACATTTAAATAAATGCACAGGCACAGAAATCTTGGCAGACATCTGCACTGAAAATTGATGGAATACTATAAACAAAGTAGCTTGTCTTATCTAGAATCTCTCTACCTGTGTTTCTCAGACCTCCACAAAAGGACATTCATGCAAAGAAAGAAAGAAACAAAAAAAGGCTCTGCCAAAAACCATCACAAGTCTGCTCAACATCTTCCCCTTTGCTGCCAGCGTGCTGGCAATGAGAGGAGTGACAGGTTACTTCCATTTCCCTGCTTGACCTGTGGTTAAATGAAAATAATCAGTATGGTTCAACATGGAATAAAGAGATATTGAGTCACTTACAAAATTGTTAGGACATTTAAGACATTTGAATAATTTGGGGGGGTGGAGGAAAAATGAGGATGAATATGAGGAGCTCGCTGCATAATGTCTCAGTTCATACCTCAGTTTTAAGTATGTATGTAATTTTAAACAAATTTAAAACAATGGGTACATGTCAAGAGTTAAAGACATGCTTAAATACTCTCCTGAACCGAGGCTTAAGCACCCAATAAATCTGCAGTGATCTTGTAGTACAGATATGTCATGTCAACACTCCCTTACTAACTTTAGTGAAGTGTTATGGGTACATCTGCTGCTTCCAGTGAAAAATAGACAGGATTTGAAGTGATAGCTGTTGCTGCAGGAGTTTTCTGTAATAGCTGCCAAACGGGAGGGAGGAGGGGAAGGCAGCAACAGAGGCAGCAGTAACCTTCCTGTTTCGAGTAAAGAAACAAATCAATCAGTAGCTGTATGCAGAGAATTGGAGAACCTGCCCAACATCTGTCAGATGAAAAACTGACACACTGCAGCAGAATCTGCTTTATGCCCAACCATTGTGGGTGTTCTGCTTTCAGAGAGGTGTTCAGAGAGCTGTATGAAGTGCTTTATGTGGTACAAAGGTGGGATATCAGTGGTAGTGCATTGCTACATGAATCTGAAGCAGTATCTTAGCAATAAGTGTAAACATACTATTTTTTTAAGCTCTTGTGTCTGGATTACCACAAGCAATGTGACACTTTGATATAATTGGACCTCTAACCAAAATGTACAGGGATTACACTAAGAATGGTGGCGATTGGTTCATCAGGAATCAGAGGTATAGAGGGAGGTCTCAGTGGTGTACAGCAGTTGCCCAGCCCGTGGTAGCTTTCAAAAACACACCTTTAAGCTTGCGTGCTCCCAAGTGCAACACCCTGGAGTGGGGACATCCAGTTAGCGAACCCCACTGCTGCTGGTTCCTGCTGAGAGGGGTCTGTTCTGTTTAAGATAGCTGTTTTGATTCTGGCTAGTAGGAATGAACAGAAATGCTGCTTGGTTCTTTTAGAACAGAAAAATTTGGGGGCACAAAGTAGGGGCTCTTAGATTCATGTAGGAACCAACCCAGAATGTACTGAAGTCTCAGCAGCCCTTCTGAGGGGCAGTGGTCTAGCCAGTACTGTAAGATGGGTGAGTGAATCACTGAGTGCTGTTTCCCTGTTCTCACCTTTTCCTGGTGAGTCTCATTGCAGCTCTCTAATGAGTAGCAAGAGTTGAGCACCCAGAAGAGGTAAAATGGCCAAGGTTGCTCTGAGCCACACAGACCCATAGCAATACATGCTGTGTCAAACATACTGTGATCAGCACTGGCTTAGTGGCAGTCTGCACATCTTGAGTGAAAGCCTGACTGATGGCTGCCATATCTCAACAGAGCAAGGTTTTACCTGATAGGTTGGGCTAAGTAAAAGCATTTGCTTGCTTAAAGGTTTTCTGCAGCAGAACTTTCACAATACCTTTATTTTTATGTTGCTATTGAAATAGTGTTATGCAGTAAGAGTGGCAGGGCTTCAAAAGGTAGGGTGATACGGGAATTAAACATTAAATTTGAAAATATGTATGCAATTCTTGCCCTTTTAAAAAACTTGTTTAAAAATCATGCATAATGAAAAAGAGCCCAATAGATCTATAATGTGAATAAGCAGCAATAATATAGAATGTCTTGCACCCGTTATGATCTATTGTGTTTGAATCCCACGCAAAGTACATTTGGAAAGAATCCTGCTTTTTTACTGTTTCTGTTTCCTTCTGCTAATCCTCGTAGGTAACTTACTTTGATAGCTTCTCTTGACAATTCCTGCATCTACCTTTGTTTCAGGGGTGTGCAGCGTTGAGTTGCAGCCAGATGGTCTAAGACAGATGATAAAAAAGTATGAAATGATACACAAGAGCACTTATCTCCTGCTGCCCTGTCACACTGAACAATCACTTAATGAAATCTGAAATTGTAATAGCTAAAAATATGTACTATAGTACGATGGACCTTCACACATCCCTCTGGGATTTAATTGTCTTTTAAGTATAGCTTCGGCAGAAAAGTTGCCTTTTGGTGTCCATTTCTGGACATATTCCTAGTGAGGTGATGACAGTAAGCTGGGCAAGGAATATAATTATCTATTCTGTGTTAGAAATTTCATATCTCTCATTCTGGAAATTCCCCACTGTTCATCAGTGTGGTTTGTTATTCACCAAAGAAAATCTGCTGACATCCCTGTTGGGTAGAATACTTGCCATTTCATCTCATTTTGAGATCTTGCAGTCACTCTTTGATGAGACACAGGGTGCAGTGTTAAGCTTCTGCCTTTGACTTTTAGAATGTAGCCCTTAGAATCAGATTTCTAGTGTACAATTACCAGTTCAGTATTTACTTTCCTAGAACATTCTGTAATCATTCGTACTTGCTGTACGTTTGCTGGGGTGTTTGCAGAAAGCAGCGTACAAAGGGCACAGACAAACATATCATGAATGTCTTTAGAACTCTGAATAAATATTCATCAAATATATGCTGCACTTTTCATTCTGCTCCTCATGATATTAGATGTTACCAAAGCTAATATCAAAGCATCAGAGGTGTGACAAATCTTCAGAAATAGTGCTGAAATCATGATGGCTAGAGTTAAAAAGTACACAAAGAAGAGGCAGGAGATTTTTATCTTAAAAACCTTTGTGAAGTAAGTGTCTCGGAATTCAGTTCTTCTGCTTTGTGGATATGAAATCTGACTTGATCCTGTGGGAATGTGAGCCATGGAGGACAGCTTGGGTAGATCTCTAAACTTGTGATCAGACCTTACTACTTACATCACATCTGGTTTGTATTTAAGAAGAGATCACTTTCACAACAGCTAGCCTGTGGCAATGTGATGCTGCAGTGTAACACAGGGGCTGTTGCAATTTCTTGGGTTTGTGGAATATTATTTTTTTTTCCAGCCATTAATAAAGCTTTCCAATTTTGATGAATTTGTAGAACACTTAGATTCACTAATGCAAGAGGGTTATAGGTTAAATCCATGTCTAGTGTAAGATTTATTCACTCAATTACGTTTTCCCCAAAAGGGTTTCATCACTGTACGAGGTAATGCATGAATGTTCCCAGCCTTTTGTTTTAACTTGAATACACTTTCAGGACTTTTGGATCCCAGCAGCAATAAATTCTAGACCATATTTTACTTTGAAAGTTAATCAAGGGTAGAGGGCTTCCTTTTCTGCAACGGTGAGTATGTTAACGACACGTGTGCCCCTACACGTGCATACGCTGATAAGAATTGCTTCAGTGTTGTCAGAACTATAGTTCTGCTGCAATAAGCACGAGTTTACCAGCAAGAACAAGAAGAATAATTAACCCCTTCCCTCAACAGCAACCAAATTGAAGAAATCTTGTGCATAAGCATGGATGGTATTGCAAAGTTAGCCATGTCTGAATTGGGCAATTTCTTTGTATCTACTGTAATGAAAAAGAACAAGTTTTCCTGCTTTTCTAGCCTGGTGCATGTAGGTGTCAGCTGGAGTACTGAAAGGCGATGAGGCAGGTCTCAGCTGTCAACTTCAACATGTTACTTTCTTTTGCTTTATTAAAGGCCTTGATACCTAGAATCAGAAAGAGGAATTTTGCAAATATTCCTAACTGTTGATTATCTCATTTAAAGTAACCCTTCAAAGAAGTCACACGTGATGAGGTTTTTCCATCCATGCTATTTCTGGTATTATTCAATAAAACCCCTTTAACTTAAAAAGTCAACTTTATCACTGTTTTGAAGGTGTGATCTGCAGGTCTTTTCCCACAGGATACTGTATATTTTGTTTCAGCTCAGCAGGGTATCTCATCCTGTGCATGGCAATATCCTACGCGTGTGAGTCGTCCTCTGCTCATTTTGTGAATCTTTTCCTGACCTGATATTTCTGTGTGTGGCTTTGCTATGCAGGTTGGCATACTTGGGAAGTCAGATTCATTGCTGTTGCTCCTTAGCTGCTGTAGTTGGCTTTAGTGAGGTTGCAGTGGTTCACAGCAGCCATGAATTTGCTGTTCAGAATGTTTCCCAGAATATATGTGGCACAGGTGTCTGTTCCCACATATGGACTGAACATCTCCCATTTGGATTTCCTGTCCTCCTGGGTAAGGTTTCTATCTCCTAGAAGCTGGGCAGTTAGAAAAAGAAAATTCCAAGGCAGCTACTACATTTCCTGGCTCAGGTTTTCTGCCTAGCAGCTCTAAAAGATGAGGATGCAGTAAGAGTGATTATAGGAAATTAGTATAGTTTTTAGATTCTTTTGATTTCGGGAGGTTTGCTGCAGTCAGGCAGTACAAAAGGGAAGGTTACTTAATATATGTCCTATGGGGTGAATTTTCTAATCAATTGTGGGTTTAATTTCTATCAGAATTAACTAATGGGTCACTTTAAACAGCATTACTTAATTTCAGTTTGTAATTTCCATGTCCTTTTTTTGATATGAACAGAATGATTCTCAGACAATGTGGGAGGGATTTCAGCAAGTCTCAAAGTATTTCTCTTAGCTCCTGCTCACATATGCAGTGGCTGGTTCGTGAGCTTGATTAGTATTTTCTGTTCAATTAGTAAAGCAACAGCATTTATATGGAAGTTTTCTGATGTTACGGGTTTCAAGTTGTTTTAAGTTCCCTTCACACTGCTTTCATTCTGTAATTCTAAAAATGCCACTTGTGAGCTCCTTAAAATGCTTTTGTTGTTCCTTCTTCCCTAAAGTCTTTGTCATACATTGCAACAGGTTCTCTTTTAAGGCAAGCCAAGACTATCCCTCAGCAGTCATTTATGCCTTGTTGCATCCATCATGCATAGAACAGTTTTTCCCTCGACTGCCAAGAGCACTGGAAGCACAGTTGTCAGGATTTAAAGTGAATGAAGAGCGACTTGACAGGCAGAAATGATGTTTCCCATATGAACAAACATCCATTCATAATTTCTGGGAAATCTTGGGGCTGTTTGAGCCAAAACGTGAGTGCAGCTCAGTGCGAACAGCATGCACACTGACACGGAGAATCCTCTGGTCAGCTCAACAAACAAGCAGCAAAGCCTTTCATGCTTGAGTAATTATGGTTCCTGGGATGCTTTCACTGACATTCCTGGTATTGCGTTACCTTTAACTCACAAGTGATCAGATACTCCACTGTTTACCAAAATATGAGGGTCCTGCAAGTTTCAAGAACTTGTGTGCCAAGGATTACTGGCTCTGCTCTTATTATTGTCACTGCCCTTCATACTGAGTTTGTGTAAAATTCTTCAAGGTTCTTCCTTTTCAAAAAGGACTCCAGTGGTTTAACCGCAGACAGCAGCTCAGCCCCACGCAGCTGCTTGCTCGGATGGGGGAGAGAATTGGAAGAGTAAAAGTGAGAAAACACATGGGTTGGGACAAGGACAGTTTAATAAGTGAAATAAAAGCTGTGTGCACAAGCAAAGCAAAACAAGGACTTCAATCCCCAGTTTCCATGTGTAGGCAGGTGCTCAGCCATCTCCAAGAAAGCAGGGCTCCACCACACATTATGGTTACTTGGAAAGAAAAATGCCATCATTCCAAACACCTGCCCCTTTCTCCTCCTTCTCTCCACTGTATATGCTGGGAATTACACCAAATGGTACAGAATATCTCTTTGGTCAGTTGGGGTCAGCCTTCCCAGCTGTGTTCTCTCCTGATTCCTTATGCACCCTAAGCAATCCCACTAGTGGAGTGAAAAGCAGCACAGGCTTTGGCTCTGTGTAAGCACTGCTCAGCAGTAACAAAAACACCCCTGAGTTATCAACACAGTTTTCAATACAAATCCAAAGCACCATACCAGGTGCTGTGAAGAAAACTAACTCTACCCCTGCCAAAATCAGCACAAAAGCAAAATCAGAGCTATGCTGCCAAGGTGGGACATTGTACCACATGAGAATCAATTGTCAAACAAACAATGGTCAGCAATCTTCCAGGCTTCACTCTTGTACCTTTTTACCTGAGCAAGGGGAAGCACAAGCTGGTGTTGCAGGTTTGTCTAATTTGCCTGGGAAACCAACACCTTATAAAGTAAAATGCTGCTGAAATGCATGAATAGATTTATGTAAGCCCTCTGAATTTGGAAAGCAGACTGAGGTGATTTCAGATTAACATCTTCGTCTAAAGCCATTTCCAGACAAAAGCATAGTACTTGAAAAGCAACCCTTGATGAAATAAGGCCTATTTATGTATGAGTGTTTGCCAGAGTCCTTGTCACCATAGTAACCAAGGCCCAGATTCACAAAATCATCTAATTCCTGCTTAAGCACCTGAGTACATCGGAGGTTCTGGGCCTAAGTATTTCCCAAGGAAATGTGAACCTAAAGTACAGACCTTTTATGAATTGCAAGAAATTATCCCTTCTTCATCTTTCCTTTTTCCATTTCGTTGAGTACGAAAGCTCTGGCTACAGGTACACTGATTTTTTGTAGTCAGCCCATCAGTCATACTGTGGAAATCCATGAAAGAGGTGGATCTAAAAGGTTTTGCTGGAAATGGTCAGTTTTTTAGCTTCTGGATGTGTGAGACCAGAGTATTTCTTCATCGCTATGGGTCTATTTTATGCAGCTGACTCCTTTGAACATGAAAGTATCTTGCCTTTTTCCAACTCCTTTCACTTTGTATTTTGCAACTTTCTGAGAGGAACACGTTAATATTGAAGAATCAGCAATATATATATATGTATATATGGTCACTGATACAGCTATTTTTGTTTGCATGTGTTTCAAGATGAGGATCAAGGCTTTGTTTCAGAGCAGGAGCAGAAATAGGCCCCATCAGGTGGATCTCAGCCGCACTGGGAAGATACCTGCCCAGTGGCCTATCCTACTGAGGGGCAGGCAGCTGTGCTCTTGATAGGCTGTAGTCTCTAGGGTATTTGTTGCCTGGTAACTGTAAAGAACAGTGATTGAGTCTAGATGTCTCCAGCATCTGAGTCCTTAAACTTTAGAAGCGAGATGGTAGAAGCTTTCTGGCCCTGTGGGAGTGTTTTGGACTGGCACACCTCGTCGCAACCCCGGTAGACCTCTGGAATGTTTGGCCATAGAACCAATGTAGAGAAGCACCCAGTACACAGGAGTTGCACAGGATCATCTACGCAGATGTTCTCCTACTGCCTTTCAAATCTACCCGAGTCCTAGGCAATACCATTGCAAAGTAAAAATGCAAAAGCTAAATAAGTAATGGAAGACCCAATAAGTAATAAGCAGATGTCTGTATTTTACTCCTGCACCACAGAATAAGCCCCAGTGTTGCTGGACGGTATGAGAAATGTTGGACTGTCCTTTGAAGCGGTGCTTAGTTACTTGTGCTTTACGAACAAAAATGCCAGGCAATGTGTGAATAAGCCAAATTTACTTGGTTTTGACAGCAAATCCATTTTGTAAATAGGTCGTAGGCAACAACCAGTAAGGTTGTTACATGCCCATTCTCCTGTTTTCTGGCACCAACAGGGAAAAGAGGTTGACTAGGGTCACACTGTCTGGAGTATTTGACATAATGTTTTAAAAAAAATTTGCTGTACTTTTTTATCTGGTTGAAAACCCACCACAAAGAAAAATCCCCCTCATAGCTGGAGAGATCACAGAAGTACACAGTTTAAAGGCCAAAGCTGAGCAAGAAACAAATGCCATCAAAGAAGAGTTTAACAAAAAATATTAAAAAAAATTGAAAGAACGGTATGTTATTTTTATTTAAGAAACAAAAAGGAACCTAGTTTATGAGGGGTTTTTAACACTTTAAAGAATACTTAATTTCTTATCTGAGGTTACTTAAAAGGTTAAGTACTGTAAAAACTTGAGAATGAGGAACCATCAGAACACCTAAGTGTGCTTTTTCTTTTTATCTTTTTTTCCTGAAACAGCTATTACAAGTTTAAACTTGTTATACTGCTGGAAAATAGCCAAGTGTCATGCTCCCCTTTCCAAGAATCAGAAAACAAAGTGAAGCAACATCTGACAGGTTAGCAGCAAATATTCCTGGGGTAGGTAAGCAGTCCTCTTGCCAGTGATGCTTGCTGGCATTAGTAGAATTAATTAGACACTGCAACACTGAAGAATGATTCTTTCCAGCAGGAGCTCAGAACATGGGGAAAGGTTAGAGATCAGGCCTTGCTGAGTAAGATTGGAAAGAAGGATGATTGTGCTCCAAAGATACTAAAGCTGAGGTTAAGCGGGATAAGAGGATAAAGTGGGTAAGAGCAGCTGTGTACGATGCACAAGGCATTTAGATGCCTTTGTCAGGCAATGGAAGGAACTGGACATAGCAAGGGTGAGACGTCTCAGCCTGAAGTATTTGTCTAGCTGAGGTCAGATGAGCTGCCTGATAGAACCTGTAGCTTTTGTGTGACTCTAAAGGGTGTTGTGTTCTGGTGTCCACAATGTAGATGTTTTAAGGTAATGCAAGTTTACATATGCACATCATGGTCTGGGTTGGAAGGGACCCCAAGGATCATAGAGTTCCAACTCCCTGCCACAGGCAGGGCCACCAACCTCCAGGCTTGGAATATAGACAAGGTTGCATCCTTTAATTTGTTTGCGTAGCCTGGGAATAAAATATCACACGTTACTGGTAGAAGTGATACCTCTGGCTGGTACTGTGCTGTCTTGAATGTTCACCACTGAAGTCAGTCGTGATGCATTCTTCATTTCTTTTCAGGGGATGTCTAAATAAAAAACTTATGGTGTGTGCTGGGTAAGAGGAGTTTCGAAGGGGAAAATACGGTGGCTTTAGTTGTTTGATGTATCCTATGAAAAAAAGACCAATGAAAATATCTCATGCTGAAGTTTCCCTAAATATCAACTGAACTGATATGCTAGCCCGTGTATAAAATCTTCCTATGTTTGACTTTAATTTTGCTTCTTCATGGAGAGTCCTAAGATTCAGTGCAAAATACTTTGCAGTTCAATACTTGAATGATTTGCAAACTGATTCAGATTAATTTGTCATTTTCTATTTGGCGGTTAGTTTGTGCAAATACAGTTTGTAATCATTTGTTCATGATCTGTTTGGTGTTTATGGTTAGTCCTCCTTAAAAGGTTGTATAAAATGTGGCTTATTCTATTTCTTTTCTGGTTGACTTGAGTCGCAGGTGGTGAATTTTCATTTCAAGAACGTATGGTCTAAATTTGCAGAGTGATTAGTGTCCTAATTAATAAAAGTACCTGGATTCACGAGAGTTTCTACAAATACCTGGCAATTGTTCAAGCACTGGAGTAATCAGTGGCCGACCTTACAAAAAATATCCACACAGTGGTTTTAAAATCATGTATCTATTGGACTTCCCTCTCTAAACAGAAAAATAACTTATTTACTTGTGGAGGAAACAGTTACCTGGAGGTTTCTGCCATATCTGGAAAGTTAGCAGAGTTACAGGCTCCGTTGGTGACAGATTTGTATGGTAGAACGAACTGTGCCAACAGGAAGCCTGCAGTGTCGGGTTTTATGGTTTTCATGATTTCTTGCGACTGTTTTTCCCTTCTTGTTACATCTGGTGCCCTAATACCATATATTTGAGCTTGCTCCCTCGGTATGTAGAAAGATGTAGCACTGTTGGAGAAGGTTCAGAGGAGGGCTGTGAAGATGATTAGAGGGCTGACGCACCTCCCCTATGAAGAGAGGCTGAGGGAGCTGGGCTTGTTCAGCCTGGAGAAGAGACCTCATTGCAGCCTTCCAGTAGATCCAGGCCTGGAGGTTTGTGGCCTTGCCTGTGGCAAGGGGGTTGGAGCTCTATGATCATTGGCTCCCTTCCAACCCAGACCATTCTATGATTCTATGCCTGGTGTGACACGACACTGAATGCCTTTTGGACATGCACTTTGTAATGAGGGTCAACACCTTTCAGTGAGGGTGTGGGCTTCTCACAGTCTTTTGTTCATCAAAGTGTCTTTTCCTACAGGAAGATATTTTTGGCCATTAAAGAGCTTCTGCTCTTCTGAAGATGTTGTGCAAGGGAAACTCCAGGCATTTCACTGTGCTGCCAGCTTTGCATAATCAGAGAAGGGTTTTATTTGGTGAAAACCAACTATGACCCTTCCTAAACAAACAGGTATTTCCACGGTGTGTCTCCAGTGAATCGGGCAGTGCCTAGGAGAATAAATGTGATGGATTATAATGCTTCAATTCAGATGGCTGAGCATGAATGCCTAAAGAAAGTAATGCTTTCAAATAGAAAGAGATGGATTTTTCCACCACCTGCCTATGCCAAGCGGAGCTTGTGGGGCACATTCAAGCTAATAATTTATTTCATATGTTCAGGGAGCTAATTTCAGTGTTGCCATAATCAGCAGTTGTGTAAATGGGTGAGATCCTAATCCCTCTCATGAAAGCAGAAATGGGAAGAAATTGGGTTCAGAATGAGTGCCTTTGAGTAAAATGGTCAGAAAACAAGTTTATGTGGATGTAACTAGTGAGGATAAATAGAGCAGCGCGTGCCTATTTCACAGCACATGCTCTGAAAGGCTTAAATTTGTACATTGTCAGTATGAGAGAGGAAACTGAAACAGAAAAGGCGACTGAGCAGACTTTGAGAGAGAACTCTGAAGGATTTTTTATCCCAGTGCTCTTCCTTATACAGGTTTTAATCCATGGGCAGAGCCTTCAGTTTGGTGTACCTCTGGTTAGCTGTGCAGGTCACAGAGGCTATGTGGCATAGGTGTTCTGTTGGAAACATTGCTTTAAGAGAAAAAACCCAAACCTGCACAAGGGCTTTTTTCATTAAATTAATGTTTTGCTGGAGGAAAACAGACTTGGTAGATTTTATTTTTTTTTTTTCCTGCTTAAATGCATTTGATTCTTAAAAATACGCACAGTTTTCAGTTTGCTTTTGTGTTTGGATTGGGAATTGACAATGACAATATAATGCAGTGTTGTGACATGCGGAACCGAATAGCCCTTGTCTTTACAAAATAAGGGATAAGGCATTTCCTACTGGGAAGGCTTGTCTATTTAGTCTGGTGAAACAGAACGTTCCACTTACAGACAGAGGTGTGACTAGTTAAGCTATGCTGTCACTTCTTCTGTCAATGAGAGAAGTTAAGGTAACTTTGGGATGTGTGTTAAGCAATGTATGCTTCTTTATGCTGTCTTTCTACGTTGGCTTAAATGAGGATGCCCATATGTTCTGTTCTCTTTTTCTTCATAAACACAGAGAGAACATGTACAGAAGAACTACTGCTGCACATAAAGTTAAGCCTAAAAGCTGGGTGTGGGTCCTGGTGTCTCTAACAACCACAGTAGTTTACAAGACCTTAGGATCCCTCACGGAGGTTCCCGGGAGTTTCTCCACTGGCTGCTTCAATAGCTGGAGCAGACCCTTACTTAATAAATGAGGGAAGTTAAAATGCTATTAGGCAGAGATGTAGATGCAGCCACTGTCTGAACTTTGCACTTGCAACATGTGTGCAAATGATTAAAACACCAGTTATGAAAAGTGTTACCCTTTCACACAAACCTTATTCCTTAGAGAGGCATCTTTTCGGGTTTCCAGAGAACAGAAAATAGTGTGATGAAATTTCTGAGGGTCAAGCTAAGTATCTCTCAGTACAAGTCTAAACTGGATTTGTGCTCCTGGGTAGCATGACAACAGCGAATTTTTATAATAACCAGTAATTTTTATACGTAAATATGGAGCTGAAGAGGAGCCTTTACAAAGGCCGTATTTTCATCTTGATGATTAGAAATTGAAATGTTTGCACCAATTGGATTTAAAGTGTGGGAGGACCCAAACCTAGCACTATAAGTTGCTTTTCAGCTTTTTACAGGTCTTTGCAAAATGGTAAATTTGAGGAGAGTGGGAAAAGCCATGTAAATCAATTGAACTTTGGGAGGCTGCAGTAGAAACATTATAGTATGAAATGGAAACGGTATACTATGAACATCTGTCTTTGTGGGGGTGCTGATGCTGATCCGTTGCTAACATAGAGCTAGTGGTGAGGAGAAGGATCATGGGGATTCTTTCACGAGGTAATAGCAAGCAGGCAACAGCTTTGGAAGATATCACTGTCATCTAACTTTGGGCGACATGATGTACATCAGGTGGCCTTTACCTTCTGCAGAGCTGCCAGTGGTAATGTGGAATGTCTAGTTCTGATTAAACTGTTATTCAGGCTCTTGGATTAGACAAGTGAGGTAATATGGCTTCTTCAAAATATAGGATTTAATTATAGATATCTTTAAATATAAAGCCTATGATTACTTACATGTGTATTAAATGTATAAATGAGATAGCAAGCTTGGATGAAAATTAATTGAATTTCCATACTAATAGTAAGGCATTTTGGCTCAACTGCACTCATGAAGATCCAAAACTCTCATGGCATCTCTTTCAAAGGATTAAACACCAGCTAGCAGACAGGTCTCAGAATACAAACGCGCGCAGGAGAGTGTTGCTTGGGTGAGGGCATTTTCGGTGTCTTCCCCGTGGACTAGCTCCTTAGCCATGTGTTACTGACATCTGTGTTGTGATCTGTGCGCTCACTGGGAGGCGAGAGGAGGGGGAGAAGGGGTGGTGGATCATGGTGTGTCTTTGATGAACTGCAAAGATGGAGTGTACAGCTTCCTTCCCCCACCTTGCCAGCCTGAAAGCAAGGTACTTGGTCAAGTTTCTCAGCCTTTGTGCCATCTTCCCCATAATGGCACAGCTATATCCCCATGTTTAAGGAAACAATTATCCTCCTAGTCATTTCTTCCAAGGAGTCCTTTGAAAACTGGAAATTTGTAATACTGTAAAATATCACTGCTGTTTGCAGCTGTGAGCTATAGTATATCAAGCTATCAGTTCTCTACCACAACTCTTTAGTCCTGCTGCCCACATCTACCTTATACATGGCTATAAATCTTCCAGGAGTGTAATAAAGGTGAACTGCATTTCACTGTAATGGGGTATGTCTTACGCGAAGACAAGAGAGCTTTAGGAATTCCATGTGTAATAGCCAGTGCCTCACAATATTTATGTCAAAAAGGAGGATGTAGTACTGTGGGCTTCAGAGGCCATTCAGAATTATTGCAGTTTTCTAGCCCTGAGTACTCCAATTTTATCATAGCAGCGCTGCTCCAGTTCAGGAGTTTGTGGTATTCATTTTACAGACGTTATTCTGAGGTGATCATAGCTCTTCTGCTCTACATATCTGAAGTCATTCTGGAGAAGGAAATGCCCTTAATTCAGTCAATAATGCTTTATTTATTAATTTTCCTATTTTAACATTAGAAATACTTCAGATAAAATTTAAGTCTGGCTTTGAAAATTGTACCTCTTTTGCAAGTACTGGAATCATAGCAATTTTATGAGGCATTTAGAAACCCAAAATGCAAATAGATTCTTCTGTGAATCTAATTAGGTCCCTATTTCCTATTGAAGTCAATTAGAAACTTAGTTGTTTCTCTCACTTTGAGGCCTTTAATAGCTTTTAAAAAATGGTTCTGATTTGTTTGGGCACTTTTGAAAACTTTACCTTAAACTTGACTTTGATGAAGACAGGCTGAGAGAGTTGGGTTTGTTCAGCCAGAAGAGAAGGCTCCAGGGGACCTTACAGTGGCCTCCCAGTATCTGAAAGGTGCCTGTACGAAAGCTGGGGAAAAACTGTTCATGAGGGCATGTAGCAGTGGGATGAGGGGTAATGGTTTTAAACTCAAAAAGGGGAGGTTTAGGTTGGATATTAGGAAAAAATTCTTCAATATGAGGGTGGTAGATCACTGGAGCAGGTTGCCAAGAGAGGTGGTAGATTCCCCATCTCTACAGATATTCAAGGTCAGGCTTGATGGGGCTCTGGGACCTGATCTAGTGAATATGTCCCTGCTTATTGTAGAGGGGTTGGACTAGATGACCTGTAAAGGTCCCTCCCAACCTTACACATCCTGTGATTCTATGATTTTTTTGTGTGTGTGCAAGTCAATTTCTGGCACTGAACTGAATAGAGAAATGCATCGTTGCTATATCATGGATTTTATTTCAGATCTCTTTAGCTGTTTCTGACTTTGAATGATTTAAAACTAAACAGTTTAAATACTAACGATGTGCATGAGCTTTGTCTCTCTCATTTATGAATTAAACATAGAGCTGTCACTATTCGTGAGCCTAAACAACCCAAAATAATATTTATCGCTCTGTAAAGTTGTGAAAATGTTTAATAAAAGTACTCACTGGCTCAGATATTCATGGCTGCGCAACAGCATCCCATCATTAAAGCCCGATACACCCTTCCTGCATCCCAGCTATTGTCATTTCACAGTGTCTTCTTGTCAAATGAAGTGCTGCAGTAAGCAAGCACAATTCCTGCATAGAACTGCCCGTTGTTATTTGTGAGCAGAATTTGGCCTTTTGCCTAGCTGAGCCTCACCTCCCACTCAGCCCACGTGGCACAACAAGGTTGGCTGGGAAGGAGAGCAGAGAAGGTGTAGAAGGTGGAAGAGGAGCAGGCTCGATGAGAGCCTTCAGCGTGCTTTTTGTTGCTGCTGTCAGCCTGCCCAAAGTTACCTATTAGGAATTTGCTCCTGTCACCTAGCTCTTTAACTTGAAAGGTATTCTATGTGGGCATATAAGCCCGCTTAGAAATGAAGCTGGCAAGGGACATAAAGGATAATAAGAGTTTTTTCAGATATGTGAATAGTAAAAGGATGACCAGGGATAATGTAGGTCCCTTGCTGAATGAGGCGGGTGTCCTAGTAACAGGAGATGATGAGAAGGTGGAGATACTGAATGCCTTCTTTGCCTCAGTCTTTACTCTGAAGGCTACTCACGACTCACAGATCCCGGACGAAAGTAGGAGTGGTTGGGGAACGAAGGGCTTCCCTCTAGTTGAGGTAGGGGTGGTCCAGGAGCAGCTCAAAGGGATTAATGCACACAAATCCATGGGCCCGGATGGGATACACCCACGTGTGCTGAGAGAGCTGGCGGAGGTGATTGCAGAGCCGCTCTCTATCATCTTCGACAGGTCCTGGACTACAGGAGAAGTGCCTGAAGATTGGAGGTTAGCCAATGTAACTCCAGTCTTTAAAAAAGGCAAGAAGGAGGATCCCAGTAACTATAGGCGAGTCAGCCTCACTTCTGTCCCTGGAAAGGTGATGGAACTCTCCAAACAACTGGAAGAGAAGAAGGTCATGAGGAGTAGTCAGCATGGATTCACCAAGGGGAGATCGTGCTCGACCAATCTCGTAGCCTTCTATGA
This sequence comes from Gallinula chloropus, assembly GCF_964237585.1. NCBI lineage: Eukaryota > Metazoa > Chordata > Aves > Gruiformes > Rallidae > Gallinula > Gallinula chloropus. The sequence continues at coordinate 69,955,204 of NC_140086.1, forward strand.
TCTCATCACCGGCTGAGTGGATGGAGGGAGAGCAGTGGATGTCATCTACCTTGACTTTAGCAAAGCTTTTGACACTGTCTCCCACAACATTCTGATAGAAAAACTCAGAGAACAAGGGATAGATGAGTGGACAGTGAGGTGGGTTAGGAACTGGCTGTCGAACCGGGCTCAGAACGTTGTGATCAGTGGAGCAGAATCTGACTGGTGGCCTGTGACTAGCGGTGTTCCCCAGGGCTCGGTGTTGGGTCCAGTCCTGTTTAATATCTTCATTAACAACCTTGATGAGGAAATAGCATCCACCCTTAGCAAGTGCCGATGATACAAAGCCGGGAGGGGTGGCCGACATGCAGGAACACTGCACTGCCATCCAGCAAGACCTGGACAGGCTGGAGAGCTGGGCAAGGAGAAACCAGATGAAATTCACAAGAGCAAGTGTAAAGTCTTGCACCTGGGGAGGAATAACCCACTATATCAGTACAGGCTGGGAGATGACCTGCTGGAGAAGAGCTCTGTGGAGAAGGACCTGGGGGTCCTGGTTGATGGCAGGTTGGCCATGAGCCAGCAGTGTGCACTGGTGGCTAAGAGAGCCATTGGGTTCCCGGGATGCATTAGGAAGAGTGTGTCCAGCAGGTCGAAGGAGGTTATCCTCCCCCTCTACTCTGCCTTGGTCAGGCCCCACCTGGAGTACTGTGTCCAGTTCTGGGCTCCCTGGTATAAAAAAGACAGGGATCTCCTGGAGACAGTCCAGAGAAGGGCTACAAAGATGATTAGGGGCCTGGAACATCTCCCGTATGAGGACAGGCTGAGTGAACTGGGACTGTTCAGTCTCGAGAAAAGAAGACTTAGGGGGGACCTAATTAGTGTTTATAAATATCTTAGACATGGGATGCAGGGGGAATTGGCCAACCCCTTTTCAGTGGTCTGTGGGGACAGGACAAGGGGCAATGGCTGTAAACTGGAGCACAGGAAGTTCCACACTGACATGCGGAAGAACTTGTTCCCAGTGAGGGTGACAGAGCCCTGGCACAGGCTGCCCAGGGGGGTGGTGGAGTCTCCTTCTCTGGAGATATTCAAGTCTCGTCTGGACGCCTATCTGAGTGATATGAGATAGGGAACCTGCTTTGGCAGGGGGGTTGGACTCAATGATCTCTTGAGGTCCCTTCCAATCCCTATAATTCTGTGATTCTGTGATTTGTTGATTTTTTAATTATGGTTTTTTTGGAATCACATAAACGTTTTCTAATTTGTGTTTATATTTGTGTGTAATGATTCCAGGATCTATCCAATATGTCTGTATGTCATACACAAAATTATGTCTGTAGACACAAAGACATGGTCTCTTTAGTAACCCACTTTACCCAGTTCCTTTCTCCTAGAATCAAGAGTCTCATGCTGTCCTGCTCTCTCCCTGAAGGAGTTAGGATTCTTGCTTGCCTCACATACCACCTTTCTGTATCTAGGTGAATGCGAGGAAAGGAGAAGAAAAGGCAGAATGATGTAAGGACTGAAATTCGGGGCATGGCTCTAAGTGGCAACCTGACAACTAGCTTAACTTCCACAGAGGCTGCTGCCTGGGTTGAGGGTTTCCGGTTCCTTCAGTCAGGCATCCTGTAGGACATGGAGGCGTGCTTCTGGCTGTATTGCAGGTGGTGGTGGGAAAGGCTGTACGGCTCATGGCGGGGGAACGAGGAGTGGATGTGATTCAGTGACCAGAGAGACCAGTGATGAGTGAGCCAGGCTGTCATTTCAGTACTCTGTACAAAAACTTCTATGATTGTCCCCATCTTCATCCCTAACCTGGTTTCTAAGGTCTAATGGAGAAGTTTGGTTTCTGACCTCTCTGAGTCTTTAAAATGATGTCCAGAGCTGTGACTGCTTGCAGCAACTATCCCCTGGTAGATCTATTTCAGAAAGATCCTTACGAAGTCTTTCAAATGGTTTCTCAGAATACTTGAAGCTTAAATCCATGACCTGCTGATGTCCTTCCTAACAGCTAAAATTCTTTCTTCATGGAAAGAAGAAATAAATGGTGGTTACATTTCCTGTTAATATTAGCAGGAGTTTTGTAAAAGTTAATTCAGAGAAAGTTCATCAGGTGAAAAGAGTAAGAAAGGCGACTGAATGGAAGCTGCTCCTCAGCCTCTGAAAAGATCTGCTGCAAAACTGTAAGAGATTCACAAGCTAGCATGGGTACCATGTTCACAGAAGGTAGTTTAGAGCCAATGAGGTGCTGTCAAGACATTGATGAGCCTGTAGATTGGAAGTGTCTTAAGAGACTGACTTGCTTAAGCTTTCATAGTCTGGCTCACTGGAAGACATCAGGTTCCCAGCTTTGCGTGTGTAAGGTACATACATGTTGCTTCTTGTTGTCTTCTGTTTCTCTTACTGATTGTACAAGCAAGGGTGGCAAAGCTGTTTCTCCTACTGATTGTACAAGCAAGGGGGGCAAAGCTGTATGCTAAGGCTTCCCTGTTGAATCCTGTGACCTGTCATTGGGATGCCTGGTATTTAAGGAGATGTTTTTATTTAACTGAAAAATATTCTGCCTGCTCCAAATACTCTGCAAACTAAAGACCCTAACAGTTTGCAAATAAAACTGTGGTCTCCCAAGGACAATATCATTTTAATGATATGCAGGCTTGATTCTGATCCTACCAAGGGACCAGACTGGCCGCTGTCTTCAGTGCCGGGCAGAATTGGCTTCTCTCCTTAAAAACACAGCCACGTTCCCACGTTTCTCTTGTGGGCAAAATGATTTGGGTTACACTTGTTGAAGTTTATTGTGCTATTTGGCAAAACCCATCTACTTCTATTTAGCTCAGGTGTCACAGTAGAAGAATTTATGCTGAGGAAAATCAAAATATATCATAGAACAATAAAATAGAAAACTCAGAAAATAACTGGATTTTTTTCCCCATTTTTTAGAATATTGCAACACTTTCACACCACTGCTGAAGATTACACCGTCATTTTCACATCTGGATGCACAGCTGCACTTAAACTGGTAGCAGAAGCATTCCCTTGGATACCTGAAGGCACAAAGCAACCCAGCAGTCGATTTTGTTACCTAACTGACAGCCACACATCTGTGGTGGGTATGAGGGGGATAACTGCCTCAAAGAATGTCTTGTCTGTTCCAATAAAACCAAAGGAAATCTTGTTGTCGGAAAAAAGCAGGTTACCAGCTGAAGAACAAAACTGTAAGACACCTCATCTTTTCTCTTATCCAGCCCAGAGCAATTTTTCTGGTACCAAATATCCTCTTTCATGGGTACAGGACATAAAATCTGGAAAACTCTGCCCCATCAAAACACCAGGGAAGTGGTTTATTCTACTAGATGCGGCTTCATATGTGAGCAGTTCTCCATTAGACTTGGGAGTTCACCAAGCTGACTTTATTCCCATCTCATTCTATAAAATCTTTGGATTCCCCACTGGTATAGGAGCGTTACTGGTAAACAACCGGATTGCCCCCTTCTTGAAGAAAACCTATTTTGGAGGTGGAACTGCAGCTGCTTACCTCGCAGGGGAGGATTTTTATTTCCCAAGGAAATCTATAGCAGAAAGGTAAGGCTTTGTTTAATGGACCAAGAGGGTTTTTTCTGATTCTTTTTGTGTCGGACAAATATTTTAGGGTTGGTGGTATCACTGGGCCGTGATGCCTGTTCTTCTTTATACAGCTGGATGAGTATTTCACATCTAACTCAGTTTTCTTGGTATCGTCTTTTTTTCTTTCTAAAGAACATAATTTGAAATATCTGCCCTCCTGATCTAGTTTGTCACAACTGGTAAAAAATATAAGGCTTCATTCAGTGACATGAAGGTCAGTCTGTGCATTTTTTAATTTATATTTAAGGTACTTCAGTGGAACCCTGATCTGTTTGTGACACTCTGCACCTGGAGCAGCCAGGCCAAGCTTGATCACACAGTGTAATGACCCTTGGAGAAATTGGAAAATAAGGTCCAGGTATTTCACTGGAAAGGTGGCGTGCTTTACTCTCAAGAGAAGCTTTATCAGAGTAACATGTTCAGTGAGATTAATTACCTAGGACAAATATTTGTACCACTCTTATTCCATGACTGAGGTTCTGGAGACATTGTGAAGCTCTCCTACAGAAAATAGAGGACACCTACAGAAGACAGAGGGGAGGCATTTCGTTTGAAATGAGCTCCTACAGGAGGTCAAACATGCATGCATATAGGAAAGTCTGAGTAATGGATAAGCTTCCCCTGTTCCCTAGCACATCTAAACGCCACTCTCAGCAATGCTTGGTCCCCCTTCCTCTCCATCATGCCAGTAACAGCTTACATAAATGCAGTAAAGGGTCCTTCTTCCTGTCTCACATTCAATACATCTGCACAAAGGAAACGCTCAAGATCAGCGTTTAATACTAAAGTCCTTGGGAAAGGCTAGAGGTGAGAAGGGGAAATTATAAGAAAAGCCACTCATACCTTGCCTTTGTTTGGGGATGTATATTCAACAGAATAAAGTCCTGCATCTCCCATGATGTAAATGTCTTACCTTTCACTGTGCTTGCAGCAGCATGCAGCATGTAATGATGCTTCATGCATGTGCTCTTCTAGGTGTGTGCTCTGAGTGCTGCCGTGGGGTTTTGGGTGGTTAAATGCAGAGGCTGGCTGCATTAGCCTGGCTCTCTTCAAGTATGAGGCCATGCATTATTTCTGAAATGGAAATTGGTGCTGTGAATGTCCAGTTAAACTTTTAATTCAGAAATAAAAACAAGGAAATATTGGTGTTCTGACCTCTGCTTCTGCTCTTTCAAAGCAAAAAGGCTTTGAAGTGCAGCACTCACTGAAAGTCAGGATGAAAGGGCATAAAAATCACAGGATCCCAGGGTGCTACTGCATCACCTGTGAGCCAAGGAGAAAACCTGCTTTAATTTGACCTGGGCAGGCTCTAATTTCTGAGTGGTTTTTCTAGAGGTAATTGACACATGACTCCTGAGATTGCAGCACAGATAAAAAAATACCTGAAGTGCATTTTAGATCTCAATTCTTCTGTTATACCTTTTTCTTTTTTTTTCTTTTTTTTTTTTTTAAAATTAGGAGGGGAAGGGTATGTGGGAACCTTGGTGGAGGGGTTCTATCTCTGGTATCTTTTTCAGGAACTTTTGGAGGCTGGCTAATTATAAGCCTTTCAGGTGTTCGAGGCTCCCGCTGCTTCCAATGGCTTATTTTACTGGGTCAGAAAAGGGGCCTGCTTTAACCTTTCTCTACTACAGAATTATAAACAAAGGAGTTTGTTTGATTTGATTTCTTCATCAGGCTGGGTACAGAGTTTCTAATGTTGGTATGAGGGAACCAAGCTCAAATAATCAAATCTGACAGCTGGATACCCAGGCACATGCTACTAGTTTGCATTAGACACCAAAGTGTAACACAGATGGTCTGAGCCATTGTACATAGGTAAATATTTACATTTGTCCCTATCTAGTCCTTTGGTTATTATTTCAAAATGCAATATTTAAAAATCCGTGTTTAGAGCATTATTGATGGTGTTGGTAATCTCTAGTGAACTGTGGAGAGTTAAAAGCCCTGCCTGGAGAGGCTGGAAGTTTTCAAAGATAGGTCAGGAATGAGGAAAAACACTTCCTCAGAAAAATAAAACCAGCAGCATTGAAATTCCCAATCAATGTCCTCCCGGTCAATGCCCTCCAATCTATGTCATCCAAATTTATTTAGCTTTTCTTTTAGTTGTTACAGTTTTTTACTTCCTTATGATTTTAAAGAGTGTTCCTCGTAAAAAAAAAAAATACAGAAGTAGAGCAGTTAAGAACAGAACTGCTACAGTTCAAATGAAATGCCAGGTCACCATGACCAAAGCTGATATGACTACCTGATCTGTGGGCCACGTTTCCATTTCTCTGCTGCTGAATGAAACGCCTGGGTCGTTATTTCTCATATAAACAGGAACTCTAGCCAGGTTTTATGCCTGTCAAATTTCAGCAAGGAGCCTCCATCCTTGGAGGTATCCAAACCCAACTGTAGAAGGGCCTGAGCAACTCTCTCCAACTGGATGCTTTGGGTGGGAGGTTGGACTGGAGATCCCCAGAGGTCCCTTCCAGCCTCTGTGCTTCTGTGATTGATGCTGCGCACCTCTACTGAGCTCCATCTGCATTCTCTCTTTGTAATGTCTTTGTAATTTCAAAAGGTTTATTTCTTTAAAATGATTTTTTTATAAAAGCTTGTTTACAGTGCCTGATTAACATCGGGACTGAATGTACTGGAATGTGCTGTTTCGCGTGGCAGTTCACACGGAAACTTACACTCTAACAAATACCATTGGAAAAGTGGATTAGAATACGTGTGTCTGAATGCTGTTAGCAGAAGGTATTCCCCATCCACGTATAATCAAAGTGCAGTGTACTAAAGAAATGGCTTTTTCTAAGTCAAGGTGAAACTTGAGTGGAGATGTGTAATGAGGGTGTTTATTCATCTTTCCATGAGTGTCAAAATGGTTACCTTTTGTCTTAATGGATACAGCTTCTGCTAGTGTTTCTTGTACTTTATTTTGTTGTTCTTGTTGTATAAATTATTCTATCGCAGAGTCTTTTACATTCCTTTAATACCCTTAAATCACTTCCACGTTTTCCCATTCCATGGCAGTCGCCAGTCTTCCTATCTCAACTTTTAAAATCATGTTTATTGTATTTTCATCCTTGCATCAAACAGCTTGACAAATTATTATTATCGTTCACAAATCTAGCCTCATTCCCCATGTTTTTTTCTTCTGCACAGTGTGAGATAATAAAATAATATGATTATGTATAGCAAGAATTCAGCGATAAAATATTCATCATCTGCCCTATTTTTCTTTTGTATCTGGGAGTGCTATTCAGAATCTGATCATCCTGGAATTTATGACTAAGGGAAAAGAAGCTGTTGTGTTATCTGTAAATTGGATATCTGCATCTTAGTCTAGCGCTGTGAAATATCTAGTGCATTAGCTGTTGTGTGGTTTTTTTTCATTTCCAAATGGATTTTCAAAAGCTTTGGAAATCCAGATGGCATGACTTAGTCCCTGACCAGTTTTAGTGTCTCTTGCCTCTGCTGTCTGAATGATTTGACAGCCACGAAGCAGCACCCACACTTCTGTAGCCTGTGATGCACTGTACTAAGCTGGAGCAGGTTTCTTTATTCTTGATGCTGTAGCTTCTGTTTTCGAGGCAATTCAGTGGCTGATATATATGACCTACAGATAAAAGGCTAGATCCCTTAAGTTCTGTGGGAAATGCCTTTAATTAGGGCCCACCCATGTACTATGATGGAAAACTACGCTAGATATCACCAGGGCAACTCTGTGCATGCCTGTGCAGGTATGTCTGTAGTTAAGCAGTTTGGAGCATCAGTTGCTTCCTGAGTTTATGCGTGCTGGAGGGAAGGGAAGCAAGGAGTGGAAAAGATGAGGGAGAAGGGTAGGAAAGGATGACAAGTGTCACTAGGATCTCAAGAGCTGGAGACAAAATCCCAAGGCTGGGTGGTGGATATGGAGCAGCTTGAGAATCCCTTGGCACAAAGCTGGTCTTGTGTTGAATACTTCAGCATTGTTGCATGTTTCTGCCAGGGTCTAGAAACAGGTGCTGGTTTATTCCATAGGAATGAACTCTGAGGCACTCTCCTGCACCTGACAGACCTACTGCAGCCACTGACAGGGACTCATAAGCCTGAACAGGCAACAAGAGGTCATGAAGTCTCTTTCTTCTCCTCAACATCTCCCCACCCCATGCCACCCCTCCTGCAAAGAGAAGAGGCTGGAGGCCATTGAACAAAGCTGTGTAGGACTGATTCTCACATGACTGCTCTCCTTGTCCGAAAGGCAGACAAAGTCCCTTTATTTAGCTGATAGCACTTAATTCTGACAACTTTAACAACCGTTTTTCAAAGCAAAAGCTGTAGAAAAATAAAGGAAAAGGTTTTGGGGTATTTTTTTTATTTGCTTTCTGAGTAAGTAACTGTAAGAAGGTTCAAGTAATCTGTTTTTCCTTCCCTTCTCTGCTGAATGTAAGTATCTGCTGAAAAGCTTCACACAGTCTGTCTTGTTACCTCGCAGGACATCCAAGGTGGCAGTTGACATTTTCTGTGTTTTCCTGCCAGCCATCACTGCAGCCAGCCAGCTTCTCCAGTATTTGATGCAAAGGAAAGGTTTGTTTCATTATTTTTGTAACTCTCACTGCTGAGGAGGCATTCATATGTCATTTAGCACTCTAATCCTCCAGGTGATATTTTTTCCAATCGTGAAGTTGATTCATTGCTCAAAAACTCAGAATAGTTGGAATAAACTGAAAATTGTAAATGAATGAGCCAAATGGAATCACAGAATTGTAGGGGTTGGAAGGGAACACGAGAGATCATCGGGTCCAACCTTTGAGGATCACTTTCAATCTTGATTCATCATGGGGTTGACCTTAAATTACTGAATCAGAGATAAACTGAAAGCAGTGCCTCCCTGATAAATGCTTGTAGAACACAACCAAACACTTAAAAACATGTTTGTGAACTTGGATTAGTGGGCAGTCACAGAAAGAGAGGGAACAGTATATGTAAATTTTTGGAGATGCAGTACAGTTGACATCGATGGCTTCCTTTGGTCAGTCAGCCCCCACCTCTCTTCATTTGTACAACTCTTGGATGTCCTTATTTGCATTCTTAACCTCTTGCCTGGAAACCTCTATCAGTTTTGAAGACAGCCTTTATTCTTTTAAGCAGCTAGTGATGTTTTAGCATTTCTTTTTAGCTACAGAGCTGGAGAAGATTAGGGGTTAGTGTCTTTCAGGTTGTGCACAACCCCAGTTCAGTGCTTCCTGCAGAGGTTCAGACACACATCTCCAGGAGTACAGAGTCAGCTGTAACTACCAGGCTCTTCCAGCAGAGATTTTGAAAAAAAACAGGAATCACCTTCCACTCTGCTCCTGAGTGCCCGTTCCCATGTTTTGCAGAGTCCAGAGCCACAAAAGAAGGAGCTCTCCTGAGGAAGCTCTTCACTAGGCCACATGGACAAGTGAGAGTGGAGTTGTGTTTTCATCCTGAGTGCTTCTTATCTCACGGTTGGGAAATCCCAATCTGAAATGGGTCGCAAGTGGGAGCTTAAAGGTGTAAATGCTGGGAAAGAACCAAAAAGATAGGCATCCTATTGGTTCATGCCTCAGACATCCATGACAAGCAATTTACATCACCTCTGAGGATGTAAGGTGTTACACATAGGCGTACTCAAGTGTCTCTGTGCTAGGCCGCACTCTACAGAAATAAATACAGAGGGAGGTGTTTCTTCAGGCAGGGCCAGGGGTAGTGGACCTTGCATGCTTTTCAGCAATATTAAATTAATAAAAAACATAAATGCAAAGAACTTTAAACTGTACCATGGATTCTTTTACTTGGAATTAGGCTGCGCTCAGATAAGTAGGTTTCCTCTTTCATTTCGGAAGTCTCGTTGAAATCAAGTAGTAATCACATGCCTAATGTAGTCACATGCCCAGGGCACAGAGGCTCATGTAAATCACATCAAGCATCAATCTGTATTGTTAAGCACATCCATCCCAGTATATGTCTGGCACCAAATTATTAATTCATGAAGTAAAGCTTGTAAATTGCGAGGGAGCTGCAATGCATGTATTTTTAAACAAATGAAGGAGATGTGGAGCTCTTTATTAAATGTATTTTTCTTAAAATATAAAGTGTTTTGAGATTATATCAAAAAAAGAAAGGAATTCTTTTATATACCAGGGCTTGATTTTGCCTTTGATCAGAGTAAATATTCTGCTTCCGAGGATGAGTCTTTGCAGTCATTGTGGCTAACGAGTCATCTTGACATAGTTTCACCCCAGGGAGTTCCTATACTCAAATTCAGAATCAAATCTTTTGCCTAAGACTTCTTCAAGAGGCTCTGTAAATTTCTAGCACCAGCTATTGGGATTTTACAGCATTTGTTTTCTGGTGATAAATTTGTTGTAGGCTTTTTATTGTGCTTTGTAGATTTTACATTTGTGATTGCTTAACCTGTTTGATATACGAGGAAAAACAACGGTAACTTGGCTGGCATGAAAATGGCATTTTTTTTCTTCACTGTTTGTACCGAGTACTTAGAATATCTTGATATTAGCATGTAAAAGGGTGAGACTAGCTTTTTGACCCAGACGGTATTTACAACACGCAAGTCCTGTTCAGATAATGTTAAGGGATTGATTTACTTCAAAGTGCAGGAATTAAAGCTTTTCCTCTCTCTTTTTACCTCAGGCAGTTCTCAAGAATTGCTGTAAATACTCCATGGTATAGTATGTAATTAGTCTAATTCTCTTCCTTTGACTCCTGAAGTCTTAGAGACAAAAGCTTGAGCTAAGGCAGACATACAGAAGAGCTGTAGCTAGTATCAGGGGGTCAATTTAGATATTTAACATTATTTTAACCTCGTTTTTATGTGCTCCAAATCCTCTGGCGTGTGTGTGTGTGTGTGTGTGTGTCTGTGTGTCTGTGTGTGTGTGTGTCTGTGTGTGGGTGTGTGTCTATGTGTGTGTCTGTGTGTGTGTCTGTGGGGGGGGGGGCGGGGGGGGGCGGGGAGGGGTCCTGTGTGTGTCTCTGTGTGTGTTTTCTAAATACTTCCACGGTGATTCTGAATTCATTCCGAGTTGGTTACGGAAACTTTATTGACTCCTTCAGAGTGAGTTTAATCTTGGTTTTCAGATTGCACTTTGAGATGTGCAAAAAGCACCAAGCCCAGGCAGGAGGTAACAGAAATGCGAAAAAATAAAATGAAGATGAGAAAATTGGAGGAAAAATTGAAACACCATGTCTGTAAGGGTGGCAACCCTGAGCCCCAGTTGTGGTCATGCCAGTTTGCTGCTGTGAGGGTGGCAGCTCCCTGTGGGTAGTTGGGGAGTACATCATGTGGGGCTCCCTCAGTCAAGGTGGGGCAGGGGGAATACATTGGGAAGGGATTTTCTTCATGAACCATTAGCAGAAGGCAGGGAAATTCTAGATGTATGGCTGAATGTCTCCATCTCTTCACATGTCTCCGATCTGCAGGTGGGTAGCGACGGTCCATCAGAAGTTGTCATGAGTTTTGGATCAGGGCTATTCCTGTCCGCACGTACCAAAGCTGCTGGCATGCCTTCTGCACAGACACTACTGCAGTGGGCTCCAGAGCGCACATCGCAATCTGTGGTTCCCACAGGTCTTTCTGTTTTGGGGAGTAAATGAGTCAGGGCTGGCAGGCCTGACAGCTCACAACTGTGAAGGCAAAGTTAAATTTCACATGTCTGGATGAGAGCTGAATCCCTTCTGGTACTCTCTCTTGCCTGCTAGAACAAAGAAACGGGGGCTGTGAACCTCACAACAGTCCATTTGCTGATGGAGAACCAGTACCTTTGGAGCACAGCTCCATGGCAGGCCCAGGGCACCTCTCCAGAATCGCACATCCTGGTTGTCTGGCTGCGCAGCCCCAGCATTTTGAACCATCTCTGTCTCAATAGGTTTTTCATTTTCCCACTGAAATCTGTTGCATCTGCTGTGCTGGGTGGCTCCTGCTAGAGGCTGAGTTTTGCACAGAATCGAGGTGTCTCTGCCAGGTAAATCAAGGACCATTCGGAATGTGTAGAGGGGAAGGTCTAGGTGGGTGAGAACAGACATCACCCACCCAGGCTTCCCTGCAGGAACAGTGATGGGGAACAACTTTTAGACTTAGGAAAGAATATGGAGTTGGGCTTTAAAGCAGAGTGATGCAGAGCAATGAAAGCAGTGAGGAAGGGAATATTGGGGTCTGTTCTTCAATTCAGAAGACAACTGAAGCATATGTATTTAAATTGATCTCTAGTCCAGAAACAACTCTGATCATTAAGAGGGCCTTTAGCTTGTACTTTTAAGTAAAGTAGGTTTATGCTAATTTCAGTGCTGTATTCCTACGTGGATTCTGCCAGAAGCAAAACTAGAAAATACTTTTTTCCTCCCTTTATAATAGACACTGTCCCCCTACTTCTTGTGTAGGTTTGGGTTGTGCTTTTTGGTGGGCAGAAGGTGGCACGGTGGGGTGACTGGCAATTAAAGTAACTGGCTGAATGCCATCTAAATTTAGTTCCTCCACAATGGGATGGGGCTGGGTCATTTCCTTTAACATTTTGTCCTTAATGTAAAGAATCATTATACAATCAAAAAGTATACTGCTCCAATAGAAACTGATACTAGGGTTATATCAGGAAGTGTGTGACCACAAACGATGATGTGTCACCTCTACTATAACATACTAATGCACTGTGGTGTCATATGAGTTGTTATTAACCCTTCTTGCTCACTGCTATCTGCACTTTTTGGGAAGAAGGTGCTACAAAGCAGTGTTTTGCAGCCTAGTTTACATGCACCTCTCAAGATACATGAACTCACCTTAAAAGCTTCACAAAAGGAGACTGAGACACCTTCATATATCATGTAGGAATGATATACGTGATGTTTCAGGAGAGATCTTCACCTTCACTGTAATTTTTTTTTTAGTTCAGTGGCTTCCTTCCCCTCTGAAACATGCTTCTAAAATCTTTTTTGAAAGGTATTCTAGATCAGACTTATTCTTGTCAGCATCCTCAGAGACAAGTTTTATCATTTAAGATAAGGATATATAGTTGCAGTCTAAATAAAGTCAGAATGCAGGAGAGAAAACTGAAATGCCCATAAAGGTTTGTGTGGTAATAGCAGAAGACTCACAAAACCATCTTAAGTTTAATGACTCAGATTATGTGACTTCTTATGGGATATCCATACTATATTTTATTTAGATGCAGATGGTACTAGGTTTTTTTTAAAACTTCAGTGGTCACTGGCTTCCTAATGGGTAAAAAGAGATATATAGAAACTGAGTAGTTCAAATGTTTAGATGATATCACTCTCAGGCTAGTATTTGAATATTACAAGTACAAGCAGGAGGGTTTTTTTGAGGGGTTGTGGGTTTTGGGTTTTTTTCATTTCTTACTAGGCAAATATATGCAAGACTGCATCTGGCAGTTGTGCTCTTGGGAACCTGTAAAAGAAACATCTACAGGCTTCTCAAACAGATTTAATTCAGAAGAAAAGGGAAAATATTGATGTTCTTGAGAGAAAAAGGTTTTACAATCTTTCTTGACTTTCACATATAAGCAACTGTTCCTAAAGCATAAAATACTCAGATTTGATTAAACATTTGGCTGTCACATTTCAGTCTGCTTGCATTCAATTAAAAAATTCAGAGGGATTCTCTAGCATTATTATAATCTACTTTTTTCCATATCTAGGCATTTATATTATCAAATAACATCTGTTACGGCTTAATAACTGTGTCAAATGATTGTAATAACTTCATTTTCAGTGAATTTTATGATAAAGAGTTTGAGAGTTACAGTGTAGGAAACAGGCTGAAAGGATTGTGTCTCCTGTTTCATACTTTATGGCAGACATTCTGCGTTTGTGCTTTCAGGTAGTAATCTGATGTGCCCCCCACTCCCTTTTTTTTTGATTGCTGCTGATGCCAAGAGTTACAGTTTGTAAATTGAGCAGTATAGGTTGTGTGGCTTTTCTTCATAGCAACCACTGCTAAAAAATGGTTACTATGAGTCTAGCTCTTCTTATCCAATACTCGGCCTAAGTTACAGCTGTCTTGGCTACTCTTGAGTTGGTGTAACTAATACATGACCAGTTGAAGTGAAAAAAATGGCACGCTGCTTTTGTCAGCACCAGATTTAGCATGGTCTGTCCTCCTGGGCAAAATAATAAATTAAAGCTAAGTAACAGCAACACAATTAACCCTTCCTAAAAACAAAAAAAAAAAAAAAAAAAAAAAGAAAAAAAGAAAGAAAAGAGAAAAAAATATTTTTTGTTTGTTTTGGGGGTTTTTTTGTTTGTTTTTCTGCTGTCAGTATACAGATGAAGGCAGCTGCTTCATGGCAGATGATGTTTAGGTCTTGTCTGTAACAAATCTACATTTTTTTCTGCATTTCATCATGATGGGCTGGTTTAGAAAGAGCCAGAGTCATTGTTAGCCTTAGATTTTTCTTATATTTGTCTTGAGAAACAGAGGTTGAAAGATAAAATCAACCTTTCATGAGCTTTTATCAACAAAGCATGTGTACGCATATGGGAAATCCTTCACTGTAGAATGCCAATATGTAGACACCAACTTCATCTTTTACTAATAAACATTTGGCAAACTTTTTCTAGTGTCATCTTGACTATTTGGTTCTAGTGCAGTTCAGATCACATCTCTGTGTGACAGATATCTTTCAAAATAAGGCTTTACGCACTGGATTTTTATAGACAAGGCTTTTCTTTCTTGTAAAACAGATTTCATGCTGATTTGACTGCCAGCATAATTTAGAAAGCACTGGTAGTGTAGTGAGACATTAGTATTTTAGGTCTGGTGGTCTGAATATTAGAGCTTGGCTCGTATAAGAAAATAAGGATGCTGTATATTGTTTTGGTGAGTATCATGAGTATCAAGTCTGTGTCTTTTAGATAGTGCACATCTGAGTAGAAAACAGTCCCCTTGTATTTCAGCATTCAATATTATTTCTGGATTTGCGTTACTATACCTGGATCAGGGGACATGCTAAGAAACCCTTTGCTTTCCATGAACTGGAAGTGCTCCTCTGAATTACCTGGATGTTCCTGGAAGTTTGTAGATGTCATATAAAAAAAATCTGTATTTTGGAAATTTGCTTTATGATCCAAGATCGCATATATGCCTACACTTATTTTAATACATATTAATCTTGAATCTTTCTTTTAATATGGGAGATCTTATTCTGCAGTCTCGCACTGAATAATAGTGTAGGATTGTTACTTGAGAGAGATTTCTACCTTTAATCTAATTAATCAGACATTAGATTTTTTTTTTATTCAGTTTTTAGTTTCTGCTTTGGGTACTGAAAACACGTGGCCATTTTGTCTGAAGTTATTAAGTATTCCACAAATAGCATCGTGTGTCACTTCCTTTTTGAAAACTGTTTTCTGAATTTGCCAGAGTCTCTATTGTTTGACATCTTGCTCTCTCTAGAAAGTATTATTAAACTAATTTGTTCAATTTTTTTCCGCTGTTTCACTAACATGCAAATATTTAATGGGAAAGCATCACTTTAGGTATACTTTAGGTATCTTCCTGATGTAAGTATCTACCTAAAGTGATGCTTTAGGTATCTTGCTGATTTAAAAGGCAGTCATCTTTTAGTCAAAATGGAATATTTGTTTGAAACATCATAATTCTCATTTAATTTAAATGTAGATTGTACTTGTAAATTTTAATATTTAGACATATTTTTACAGTTAGCATCAAAAGATTGAATATTTCCTAATATTCACATTGAAGCTGCTGTAGCATTTGCAAGGTCAGGGTGCTGTTTTCGTTCTCCTGTCACCATAACTTTCAAGATTTCAAATATTCATTTTTTTGGTACTTGCTTTAGCATGACCCTTTGCTAGCACAACACATGTAGCCCCAGAGAGGTTGTACTCTGTCATGCTAAAAGCCTAGGAAGAGCATTCCCAAGCTTTCAAAAATGTGACGCAGTAAAGAACAGCATTAGCTCGTGGGGAGGAGAGTGACAAAGCTGCTGTGTGGAGGCCTGCTGGCCCAATTCATCTCCTGCTGGACTCAATGGGAAACCTTTGATTACGTTCTATATGCCAAATTTAATCCCTTTTAATAATTTAAAATTATTTTTAAAAATACATGAATTCTCACTGATTCTCCATCTAGATATTTCTAGTTGTTTTTCCTGGACAGACTGCTGCAGAATCGGGGAGGCACAGGAAAACTGCCTAATTGTTCGTAAGAATTGCATTCATGGCATTTAATGAATGCAGTGATTAAATTAGATCAACAAAAAGGAGCAGGAGCATGAAGAAGCCCGAATTTGGGGAATTATATTTGTGAATGTATATAAAGACATATATAAGTGAGGCACCATAGTTGATTTACCAGTAGACAGATAACTATGGAAAAACTCCTCCCTGCAAGCCTTGGATGCATAGAAGTATAAATTGCAGGTGTAACAACCTTGTGCAGCTGTAACTCTTCCTGTTCTCTGTTTCTGTTCTGTGTTTACAAAGCATTTTACAATCAGAGATGCAAGGTGCAGTTTTAAATTTTAGTAAGGAGTAAATGCTGTGGTGTGCCTAACCAGACCTTCCATAGAGAATAGGCTGTGGCTGCCCCCTCCCTGGCAGTGTTCAAGGCCAGGTTGGATGGGGCTTTGGGCAACCTGGTGGAAGATGGCCTTGCACCTGGCAGGGGGGATTGGAACTAGATAATCTTTGAAGTCCCTTCCAACCCAAACCTTTCTATGATTCTGTATGTTCAGCTTCTATACAAAATATGAATCAAATTTTGCTATGGTTTTCCGGGTAAAGTAGAATTATCTCCTAAGTTGTTAGTGTGCCAGTTTGTAGCAGACATCCTAGATATTTTCCATAAATCCTTCTATTATTGAATAAAGTTTATGAAGATTAATGCCGGTGTAATGAACACACCTGCAGTCTTCACTAATGTGAGATATGTAATGTAGATACATTTATTTTCTGTTCTCTAAAAGTTTCTCTAATACCTACTTGCTGTTAACATTGTCGCCAAATCCTTAGTGTGATAGTATGCATATCTCTAGTGGATGTGCTACCTTTTAAGATCAGCTGTGTGAAGTTTTCAGAGATTCATGGTATTTGCTGACTCGAACTTACAGTATAACTGCAGTTAAAGTATAACAAATATGGGTTTTATTTCAGTTCTCCGTGAGCCAGAAAGTGTAAATTAACACATAATTCTCCCATGCAGGGAGAACTGAATAAGTTCTCGTTTAATCTCCCTTCCTGTCTGATGAACACAAATGCTTGGCAATCAGAACTGTGAGTCAAAGGGAAAGGAAGATTTCTCATCCGAGCCTGGTTTATTTAAATTATGAGCTGAAGGGGGGGAATGTGAATCTTGAGGAGATCATTTTGTAGTTAATGAAGCGGTTTTAACAGCCAACGAGATCTACCTTCAGCTATTTAAATGGCTGCAGGAAAGTTAAAAAATTATATGATCGTAAGAATTCTCAGCAGAACATCTTATTTAAGTAAACTTTTCTTATCTCCACTCCTTTCCTAAATTAAAGATTAATAATCCATTATTGAAGACTTCTGAAACTTTGCTTTACTCAGGTACACAAAGAATTTAACAAGGAAAGCCCAACATCTTTAAATACTGTGTGGGGTTCATTCAGATACTTTTAAATCTGTAGTGGCATATTGAAAAGGCGTGAAAATATTTGACAAGTCTGTCAAATTTGCTCTTCTGTAGGTGTCCTGAAGGGGGTGGAGGAAGAGTAGTATTCTCTCACTATATTTATGTCCGCAAATTACACTGTCAACACATCTTCAAGGTGCAAATGACATGTAGAAAAAGGAAAGCTATAGACACAAACAAGAAGGAGAGTATGCAACTAGCGAGTTTTTTCATTAAATTACTGACCAAACAATATCTAAGCCATAGGAATGGATGCAGCATGTTGCATGATGAATATTTTCCCCCTCTAATTTAAATTAAGAGCTCTTTCTTCCTTTGAGCCTGCTGCAAATAAAATCCTGTAGCTAATATCCCAAGTAACAGAGGAGTGGGATCCCATGTCTCACGATAAATTAATTTTTCAATTCCACATTAATAAGCCCCCATGGACCCCAGTTAGTCCTGTAGGGAAGCCCTGTCTTACACCCTTGGAATGTTGGCTGGACAAACGGTGTCTCAGGCAACGACCTGGCAAACAGGCTGATCAGTGAGCACCATCAGAGGGTGAGCGACAGCTACAGTACTGTATTCCTGGCCACTTCCAATTCCGGTGGCCAGCTTGCCCAGCCTTGCTGTCAGCGTGACTGTGGACTTAACTGTACAGAAAGTAAAAGCAGAAGCCGTGTCTCCTCCTCACCTTTCCTCTGGACTGTGCTGAGGTGCATGTTGATTACAGGTAGAGATTAAAGTTTAGAAAAGATCAGAAGATCTTGATGTTGCAGAAAACATCAGCGTATCCACTCAGTAAACTTAAAATGGCTTGACTGGTGATTCAAACCGCCTTTTGACTGATGCTGTTGTCAGAATAAACTGGTGATCTTAACTCTTTCTGTAGTAGAAGCTGAGTGATCACTACATTGCAAACTGATAACTTTCCAGGCATACACTGCTTTTTTGAAGTGTTAATAGGAGAATAGTATTGACACACTTTCTCTGCCAGTTCTGTTTCCATTGGAAACTTAGATACATGACAAGATCTCCAATCAGAACTTCTCATTTGCTGAAGAGGCCAAAACCCAAACATTGAACCCAGCTGTTTTTTGTTTCACAAGGAGTTTTAGGGCTCTAGAAGCGTGCAGCTAAATTCTTGCCTCTGGGACACTGAGGACATGAGAATTAACATAGTCAACAGTAGTCTAAAATAGAGGTGAGGCAAGGCTCATTAGTTGCAGCAACCAAATATATGGGACAAGCACTACAACTGGGAAATCACCTCCCTTTACAAGCCTTGCTTTACAAGGTTTAGATACCATTACATCAGGCAGCTTTTCCTGATGCTCCATGGAAAAGAAATAAACATTCAGACACTACTTTCTGATTATTGCCCGTTTCTCCTTAAGCCAAACCCAGAATTCTAACAAAGTTTACTTTCTAGGGAATAGCCTTATTGTAAGGATAAAATTTGGTTCTTAAGTTTAAAACAAAGCACAGCATAGCTTCATTTGTACTGGAACATATAGTTATCAATTGGAACAGAGACATTCTGGCTTCATATACCACAGTGATTTGACATCCCATGGTGATATAATTACTATATGCATTACAGATCTGCAGGAAAAAGAAGAAAGGAATAACAGTAGCATTTGTCTGATTTCCATAGGGGGAAAATATCTTTGGCATCTGTTTGCAGAAAAAAAACCCAAAAAAAACAAAACAACTTTTCTGACAGTCTTTGTACGACATTACACTAAATGCACAGTAAAAGTAAGATAACCTCCTTTATAATATACCTTTGGATAGGCCGTAAAAGGAATGATAATTTTTAAAAAGCAGTATCATTTTAGAACTGTGGGGGGGTTTATTTCAATATACGTAGTGTAGGTGAACATTGTCTAGGTTAGTGATTGATTTTTAGACAGCATCTTACACTCAAAGAGGAACTTGCTTCTGCAACCTCAGGCAACAAAAAATCAGCGAGGCATGGTGGCTATTGTGTTTTCTCTATTTGTTCAATAATGTACATATCTAGTCAGCACCAATTAGGTTTGGAAGTTCAGTTCCCTTCTGGGTCTTCTTCCAGTCTCTGGGCAGATGTGAGAAGACAGCCTTACCTTGTACTATTTCCACATCCTGTCTTAAATATTTTTGTTTCAGTTATTTCACTGACTGCCGGGAAAATATAGTCAACAAAGTGATAAAACCTTGAATCCTTTTCTTCGTGGCAATTTGATTAGCATTTAAAATTATAATTTCTTTGTGAGTGAGAAGTTCAAAGTTTGTCTTTTCCCTTTTAGCATTGCCTTATAGCAGCATCCTAAGAGAATAAGATCTTCCTGGCATATATGAGATGCATCAGTAATAATCCCGTTTGCAGAAGTCCTGCATTGATAGAAAATGTTGACATTCAGACTAAATACTAGTGACAGTTTTTCAGGCTTTTTTTATAAATTACATTTATATGATCTTCCTTGTAAGATTATCCCAATGAAATGTTGACTCGTTACTCTGTTTTCACTCCATTGTTTTTCTGGTTTTGTTTTGCAATCCCCTGATTATACTTGACTCTTAAGAAAAGCTTTAGAGAATGCCCTGTATTTGCAGTGTGAATTACGATTGTGCCAGTGTGCATAACAATTACATTATAAATATTTCCTCAGCCATTTGATAAAGACTCAAATTAAGAAAAATAATTACCAGTACAATTACAATTATATATAATTACGCTATACGCAATTTAGTTTATCTCTAACCTCCTCTTGCCACAATGTGTTCATTGTTGAAGAATGAGATTTTAGCTGACTGTTTTGGCAGTGTACATGGATTTTTCTGTCCTTTACAACGTATTTTTCTTAACTGAAGAGTTTTATAAGCACGTTTTCTCACCAGAAGATAATGCAGTTTAGCTGTTTCAACTTCCAGCCTTCCAGATGAAAACCTTTTTCCTAATGTGGAGTTTATCTTTTATCAGGTTAGACTCTTTGCTCTAAAATAGCTACTTCCTTAAATATAAATTATCTATACCTGGACGAACATAGTTAATTTATATTTACACAGTAAGAGAGATGTATGGCTACTGGATTTATTTTTTCCTAACCCAGAAATTGATTAAGCATAACAGACATTTTCCCAGACAAGCACAAAGTCTTCCAGATCCAGTGTCTCTGAGAGGGAGCAATACAAATTCATTGTAGTTATATGGCACAAATATTACCCATGGGCTAATCAGTCTGTATCAAAACACTCCAGGAGGTAGAACAGCTGAGATGTGCTGGCTTGCTTTCTTTGTGCAGAGCAAGTATGCACATACTTGCTGTTCTCAAGAACTGCACCTACACTGACTTGCCTTGGAAGGAATCATCAGCCCTTCATAAAAAGCAATGGAAAATAAGTCATCTAGAAAAGAAAGGGCTGTTTATTTTGCATCTTCCAAATTCAGAAATGCCCTGTGGTGCTGCACAGCTTCTCACTCTGACCCAAAAGCCCTATGTTATCTGGTCACACGCCTCTCCAACTGTATGCAGTTTTGCTGACCAGGAGAGGCTGTGTACAGCATAGTCTGTATGGCAGTATTGTTGTTTGTAACAGATTTTATTTGGTATCCTCTTTATGTTGCTTTCAAATAGTCCCTTGATACTCTAAAGCCATCCTCACATGTTAAACAGTCATGCTAATTGTGCTTTTCAGAGGCTCTGAGACTAAATATTTTCTCTTTCTCTACGTGCTTTAGGGAATTCTTGTCCTATTCTAGATGAAATCCTGGTTTTAGACAGTCTCTCTGTGCAGCTCTGTCTCAGATGTATGTAATACTGATTACTCCGAGCTCTTTATTCAGTACGCAATCTGCTAGTCTGCTTTGACTCAACAAAGGAGCAATAGCATATGATTAAAGCAAGTTCTTAGGATTTGAGAGATCTGGATCATCTTTCTTTTTCAAGTTCCATAAAATTTTTATTTTTTAAATTTATGGTAAGTACAGTTTTTGAAAGTGGCTGCAGATTTTATTTCCCCTGCCTGTATTAAAGTCTGAGATCCAACGCTGACGTTAGTTGGCAGAACAGTAGCCATCCCCAGCACCTGAAAACAGAACCCATAATATCACCAAATGGGAACCGCAACTCTTTTCTTTTTAAGCTCCAGTCTACCTTAATAAAACAGGAGAGCAGTACTTACCTTCTGCATGTGGGCACTGCAAAAAGGTCAGTCAGCCCTCCACTAAGACTTAGTTTTAAAGAGTGATTGAGGAAAACATGCAAATGAAGATAATTAACTTAACAGTTGCATTTAGGTTAATGTACGTTGCTTGTATTTCATTGTCATCTCTTTATGGCAACATCCATGGTAGAACACAAGGTGTTAATTTATAACCTGCATTTAGCAGCATTGAGCTGACCTCTTGTGCTGAGGGGTGCAAGGTAGAAGGTAGTGAGCTGAGCTGAATGGTTGGACATATTCCAGAGCAGGTCCTTGTGAGCAGTTGTTTGGGAAGTGTCCAATTTACTCTGATCAAGATAAACATTGAGCGTGTATAACTCACAGATACATATGAAATAAATCTGAAACAAGTCAAGTTTCTCCGCATCAGTGGATGGTTTGCAGGGATTTAATTTAATTTAATTTGGTTGTAAAGTGAACTAAGGGCCACATATCTGGCCAAGAGCAGGGAAGGAAGTCGAAATGACTCCCTTAACATTAATAAAACCTTTAATTTCTTTTTTTTAATTAGAAATAATAGCTTTAATCTTTTTGAGGAAAAATTGCAATCAGAATCACCATAGCAGGTGTTAGCTACTGAAACCAAGGGAAAAGTTTAAGTTCTAAAGGACAGAGAACTTGCATATAGGCACCAGTACTGCATAAGGACGTCCATCCCATGGTGGGAGCCAGCAGTGTGTGTCCCTGCCAGCCTCCCCAGAAGACCCCTCAGGCACCATCTCCCTCTGCAGATGTGGGTACTATAAGCAGAAGCAATCAGCTTGGTGCTCTTTGTCAGCCTACCTGCAAAGCACTCTACGTGGTGACTTCTGTGTGCCAGCCTAGGGAGGAGAGAAATAGTCACTAATTGTGATTATAGTCTGTGATAAATTCGCCTATAGAGCATGCTGCTGCTAATAGGGGTGTCACTGGAGCAACCTAAAACCTTTCAATTAGACTCACCTTTCAATTAGTAGCCAGTCTCTTCAAGCCTGGGGCCAAGTGCTTCTGAAGAGTCAAATTGTACAAGATCTCTCTAGCTAATCAATATCCATATCTATGAATAATCAATATTTTATTCAGCCTATTCCATTATTTGCATTTTTTATTATTGTGACAGAAGATGGTGAAAAATGCTGATTCTTTTTGCACAGCTTAAAATTTTCCAAGCTTTTTGCGATGATGGATGTGCCAATATCAGATGTTGTAACTCTCAAAAATCTTCCAGTTACCTCAGTAATGTATTCTGGTTTTCTCAGAGGAGCCTTTAAAATGGCTCTGGTCAGTTTGATTACCAGAATTTTAATAGATGGTATGATAGCTAATTGAACAAAAGCATTAGTCAAGTTCTATTAAACATGGTATCTGCAGAGTTGAATCCAAATAACAAATATGGGTTTATAAACTTTCATAAATACAAAACTGCATTAGTCCAAATGTTCTTGACAGTGTGTTAACAGGTATATCCTTCTCCATATAAACAATTTTAGACACAAAATACCCTTAAAAAATGCTAGACACCCTCAAAAAATGTTAGACACCCTCAAATCTAGAGAATATACTTGTTTATGAAATCACAGCTGATCAGTTATTTTATAGGTTACAGCTGAAAATGAATTTCAGATAGAGTTTTTTTGTAGTTCAGACGTAGCAACAGGATGTTAGTAATATTTATTTATAGGTTTATACTAAAATAATGATGCTTTAGAATTGTTTCTACAAGAATGGCAGTACTGAACGAAAGTTTTCTGTCTCAGCTGAGCTGTAAGGGCTTTTAGTATTCATTTTGTTTTCAGAAGAACTTGTGGAGAACTGTGCTTTTTTGATTAGACGCTAAGATCATGTCCATGAAGTGTATTTGAATTTGGGAGGATGGAAATGCAACACATCAGCAAATTGTACATGCCATGTTGTATGTGCACAGAATGCTATGGCACAGCCAGAAATTACAGCAAAATAAACAAATTCTGCTGGTTTAAATATGAGTTCTCAGCATGTCATGACTTGAAAACAATATCTCAAAATGAACTGCTTTTCTGTGTACTTGTACCATTTCTCTTAAGCTAGATGTTACATCTAGACTTAGACTGAGCATTAAAACTTTTTTATTTTAACCACAAAAGCAATGGACTTACTCTTTGTTGTTTCCCTCTGTGCCTGGTGTTTCCCTGGTAAAGACATGTAGCAATCAGTTACCTTTGTTCAGCCATAACAGGCAACACATGTAAAACTATTGCTTTCTGTTCAGACCTGAGGTTACCCAGAGCTATGAGGGACACAGCTCCTTGGGGCAAGCTTGCCATTCATTCTAGAAGAAAGCCTAAGGCCAGCAACAGCATTCATAAACATATAAGCATTCCAGGTGACAGGAGACAGGACAAGGGGAAATAGCACAAAGCTGTGCCAGGGCAGGTTCAGATTAGATGTTAGGAAAAATTTTTTCTCTGAAAGAGTTGTCAGGTCCTGGAACAGGCTGCCCAGGGAAGGGGTTGAGTCACCATCCCTGGATGTGTTTGAAAAAGGAGTATATGAGGTACTTAGGGATATGGTTTAGCATAGGACAGGAACGGTTGGACTCGGTAATCTTAAAGGTCTTTTCCAACCTTGTGATTCTGTGATTCTGTGATAAATGAAAACTCACAGGTACCTCCTGAGAGTAGAAAATTCTTTAGAACTATGTCTAAGGTGAAAGCAATATTCATTTAGTGGCTACAAAGAGAAAAAAAAAAACAAACCAAAAACCAAAACCAAACAAGCGGAGACAGTTAAGAGTTACCTTAAAATACCCTGAGCTGTCTGTCTATGGCATCCAAAGTTATTATTTTTATTTTTCTCCCCCCCCAGGACCTTAAGTTTCATTCTTTTGTGTGTATGTACACATTGAAAAGGAAGATATCTCTTTCAGAAATTGTATCAGAAAGAACAAAGGCTGTGTTTTTCCTCATAAGCTGCCCTATTAATGTCAATTTTTAATTTTATCCTTTGGATTTCTCATTAGCTTTACAACATGTCTAGATTATTTAATTATTATATTTCAGCTTGTAGATGACATAAGATTTAAGAGCTTTTTCTGGGCTCAAGCAACTTGTCACTACATTTTGCCTGAAGCTGCTTTTGTATGAAATAATCTTCCCGTAGTTACATTCAGGATACTCTGCAGAGCATCTTAAGAAGTCTTAAATGCTAAATAACTGTCACATAGCAAGTCTTAGTATTATTGCACTAAATTACATTGCAAGCAGCGTGATAAACAACATCATAATACTTTGACACATTCATCATTAATTATAACTGAAATCTAATCTCAACTGGATTTTTTTCAGTAATTATATCCAGTACAGAAAACATTGACATATATGGGGAAGGGGGGATGGAGGAAAGAACTCTTCCAAAGCATAGCTGATATATCAAAATACTGAATAGCCTGACAAGTCTTACTAGGTTTTATATGGGGTTTTCTATGTATATTAAAGAGATTAAAATATTTGAAATGTATTTGGAATTCATTATGTGAATAATTCTTTTGAAGGCAAAACTTTGCTGTGACCTACTGGTTATGTCATTTTAAGGTGCCATGCACAAAATCCCAGATTTCTGCTGTCTGACATACAAGACTAGTGGTGAACTAAACTTAAAATCGTGGATTCCTTCAACCACCACAATACTGGGTGGCTGGTAGTTTATCTTTCATACTTACTAGGCTTCCTTTATTTCCCTTAAAAACACATACAGTATTTGTGAGTGGCAACTGCGTGTATCTTTTCTCTCCACTTTTTTCTTCTTGTTCTCCACTAAGGTGCCTTCTGCTGTTGGGAGCTTCCATTCTGTCAATGCAAACTATTTTCTTTTTGGACCGGGAAACGCAGGAGTCTGTAGCCAAGCTGGTGACTGCAGTGCTGTGTGCTGCTTACCATCCCACTGCAGTACACCACCACAGTACCCTTTTGGGCAAATCAGAGCCTATGTCAACTCAATTGATGTGAATTTCCTTTTTGTTTTGTTTGCCATCTGCCCAAGACTCTGTTTCTGCAAAGTACTTAATTACTTATATAGTACTAAGCAACTTTCAAGTGCAATTATATTTTTCTCTGCATATTATTATGAATTCCCTGCATGCAGAGCTACCTGTTTTCTGCCAGACTTAGTTCTCTTCAGCAGTTAGCAGGTCTAAAGAGACTGTGTTATATTTGGAGCAACCTCTGCTAGTTCTTTTATAAGATATTTCTACCCATGCCAAACATCTTCACTGCCTGTTATTTTACAGAGATCAGTTACCAGGCTGCATGTGCCTGAAACATCTGTTTTCTGTATCCAAAACACCAAAGTAGTGGAAGAACAAGTAATTTCATTGCAGCCCTGGTTTGTTGTTGGTTGGTAAATGAACTATCAGAAACTCTTCTCTGATGGGCTTTTTATAGAAAACATACCTGGCTTTCTGTGGAAGGGGAATGAAATTCTTTGAAACTTACATGCAACTACTTTGTCTTATACTTTCTGGTACATTTGCCATAGCATATACAAAGCCTCAGTATATTTCCAACCAGGAGGGTTGTACACTCATTAAGAGCTAAATTTTGTAAGTGCTTTTATTGATAACAACAGATGACTTACTCTATTGGTGCTTGTTGAGTTTTTTGAATGAGCATTTTATATTACAGTGTCACTGTACAATTTTTCCTTCCCAATGATTCTGAGATTGAGACAGATTTTCTGTATTTTTACATGAAAAAAACACTCATGGAGGTGGTTATTTCCATTTTCACCGTATTAACCTAATCTAATAAAATGATACAGCTGTCAAGATCACCTTTTCCTTCCGTGACAATTAATCTAAATAAAATTACCTTTTTATTCCTCACCACCATCACCAGAGACCCTCCTTACTAGAAGCATATGAAACTAGTCAATACGACATCCTGTCAGGCTGGTAGAACATGCACACAGATTTATATGAAAAAAAAAGGCTGGTACTGCATTTCTTTTTCATTTGTCTCAGTAGTCTCTTTATACATCTAATGTACAAGAAAGTGCCACCTTAATTCAGCATGAAATGGAACAGACTGTTTCAGGGAAAAATCAAGAAGTGTGACTCCCAGGTTTTCAGAGGTTCCCAAAGTTACAAATTCCTGTATTTATGTAATATTTATGTGCAGATTCATAAAATGAGAGGAGTGGCTATTTTGGCATTTCCATTTATTGGATTCTTAGAAAGGGCAAAAAACTTCGGGGTCATGTAATCAACTTACTTGCTGCCAAAGACACCCACACTATATAAACCCTTCTTTATTTTGAGCCTGTGCACAGAATGAGGAAGACACCTTTAGCCAGAGAAGGGAGGGCTTATTGATTTTTGGTTTGTTCCTGCTACTCCTGTTGGAAATAATCTATAATAGTAATTCTATAATCTCGTATCTCAGATTGACACAAAACTTCTAATTTGCAGTCCGTATTATCCTGTGTTAAATTTGGCAATTTATCTGCATTTTTCCTGTGGCTTAAAACAGGTCTTTTCCCTCCATGGGCATTACCCACCTCTTCCATCTCTAGAACTACCAAGAACAATTTTGCTTAGTTTTGAATTTCCATACTAAGTGAACCAAACACTTCTATAAAATGGGCTTTCCTTTTCTCTGGTCATCATACAGTGTTCCACAGAAAAACGTATCAGACCTTTATTAATGGTCTTAATATTTTTCTATCTGTAAGTCCTAGCATGTTTTCTTGACTGTCATGCTGATGGCTGATAACTGATCTGATCAACTAATAAATTTGATGTTTCAGATGACAGTCCTCCAGTTCATGGCAGAAGTTAGTGTAAATAATCCCTAACTCCATAATAGGTTTGATGTGTGGTGATGTGCTTATCATATATTATGGCATGTTCCATATTTGAACTTTTTGGGTTTAGGATTTTCAACCTGTTGTAGTTTTACCTGGTGAGGTTCTGGTGGAGGAGGGGGAGCTGCAGAGGTGGCTTCTGCAAGGAGCAGCCAGAAGCTCTCTGCAGGCCCCACAGAGCGAACACCAGCCAGCTCAAGGCCGGAGTCGCTGCTGACCAAGGCCGAGCCCATCAGCGATGGTCACAGCGCCTCTGGGAATCACACTTAGGAGAAAAAAAACACATCTGGCCTCCAGTCAGGGTCAAACCACCACACAACAGTACTTGTTTCTTTCTGCACACAATATGCAGCCCCTTCTGCTCTATTGACAATGTCCAGATTTCACTCCAGCAGCCTGTTTTATCTTCATATTCCTACCTTTTATGCCAGGATCATTACTGAGACTACAAAAAGAATACTTTCCTCAAAACCAGGAACTAAACAGGTAATCTTTTGCTAACGTAAAAGTTCCCCATTCAGCACCATTTCTTAGCTTACCATAGCACTCTTATAATCCTTATTCTGTAATAGTTTCTCAGATGGCACAAGAGGTGATTGATGTTTTACTAAAATCCAGATTAATTATTTCTGTGTTTCCCTTGCCTAGAAAAATAGTGAACTCTTAAAATGATAGCCTCTCTGGGCTTGATTTTCCACTGGCACAATCCATGGTGCATTTGAATGTGCTTTTATTTACTCATTTAATTGTCCTTTCATTCAGAACCTGTTTTCAGGATGTACATAAGACTGAGATCAAGCTAACAGATGTGTTGTTGCTTGGATCACTCTAGTTTCCCTTTCTTCAGTAGAAATATTGTGTTTTCTGTTTTCCACTCCTGATTTGACAAATTTGTTTACAGGTCTGTGTTATTGGACTTGGGAGTTTTTGATGCCAATTTCTTACTATTCTGGGACATGGTTTGTCTGTCTGCCTGTGTTCAAGTACATTAAAACCTTTGAAGTGAGTTTCCACACCAGTTGCAATAACTACAATTTTCACACTTTCCACACACTTTCAGCCATGAGTCACCCTGTCCTGACCTGTGTTTTTCATCAGACTTCTTGTTAAAATCTGAAGCCAAGTACTCATTTAGTTTTCAGGCCCTTTTTTATCTTCCAACTCCTTGCTTATGACTAGCAATCATTGTCCATATTTATATCTATATTCATATTTATATTTACATTTATATTTTCCATTTATTTCTGTTCATATTGTGTTACTATATAATATTTATATTTTCCTTTGATTTTATATAAAGACTAGCGTGTTATTCAGTTTAATTTGTTTTGTCAGGGCTTGGCTCTTGGGAATTGTCACTTCATCCCTGGGCTTTCTGTCTTTCCAACAGTAGCTTCCTTCACTGAGCAGCCCTTTTTCTGATTTCATGTCAACTTTTATAAGCAGTGCTAAACTCTCTCTTCAGAGGGGTTGGTTTTTTTTGGTGACAGTTATTGCTGGTGGCTTCCTTTAAAAGTTCATTTTCACTCTTTTTTTTTCATTCTTTTGGGATGCAAATTGCATGCATTTTTGAACCTCAACTTCAAGTATTTTTCAGCCTTCTCTACAAAGAAATATCTAATAATTTCAGTTCAGTTTTCGTGACCAAGTAATTTCATTAATGTCTCAATTTACCCCAATCACATTGAAAAGCTCATTTGAGGTTGCTTATCTGTCGGTGCCACGTAAACTTGTAATCCCTCTGACCAGGGTTTCTATCAATCAAAGTCTTCCGTTGTGTATTGTAGAACTGTTTGTAAAAGCCATTTTCAGATCATTCTTTTATTTGTAGCTGGTTTTGTTTGGTTGTGGCTCTAATGTTAAGAAATAATTGAACTCAACCATTTTTGTTATCTTGGTTTTGCTTTTAGGAAATATAAGGTAGCATTTATTTCTGTGAGAGTGATAGAAAAGTATCTGTTGTTTCCCAAAACCGTTTTTTGCTGCATAGCTACATAGCCTACAGCAGAATCTCAGCAACTAGTCCTGCTTGTTTTGGACATCTCACCAGAGACTTAAATTCAAAACAGTTCTGTTTTCTTCACCACCATCTCTCTTACATTTCTGTGTTTTCTTTAGCACATAATTTCTATCTGTGATTATTTTTCTACCACATACTAATGTTGTGTTCCATGGAGCCTCTAATCCCTCCATTTTGTAGCCCACTTACTTTTTCTTAGCTTATAAACTGCTCAGGTTTTTTCACCCACTGTTTATCCTGTTTTCTGTTTGGATGTTAGCTGGGACATTACTTCCATAACAAACACTTCTGTGAATATTAAGCTTTTTATTTCTCTATTGATTCACATACTCCTAAGTCTCTGCTGTTTCTTTTCTGTCTCCTCATATATCTAACTCATACTGTTTTCTGTCAAAGCAAGGGATAGGAGTCATCTCTCTGTGCTCCCTCCTTCAGGCATCTGCAGTGCCAAGTAAAATGCCAGAACTTTCCTGAGTCCTCAAAGGAATCATTAGTTGAGGTCATCCTTTCTTCTGGACTAGATGACTGGAGGACCTCCAGAACATTCTCTGGTTATTGACCTTATCAATGCAGGTCCAGGACACCTGTGGAAGCTAAAGCAGCTACCTGTGTTAGTGATATCAGCATGTGATGGTCCTGGGGTCTTCATCAGTGCCCTCCTTTTGAAAAGAAGAGGCAATTTCATGGAAAGGGTTCTTGCCTTTCTGCATTATAAGCTGAGAACTACTTAACAGTGAGAAATCAGGAGTACCTGCTAATTCAGTATCATGGTTGTGAGTTCAATTTTCTGGAAATTTGGTAACTCCCAATATCCAGACTGAGCTGAGCAAATCAGTCAGAGTAGGTCCTTGGAAAGAAACATCACTTATTTTTTCAACTTCCCCATCCTCATCTTATGAACGAGATGCTACCAGTTGACCTCACAGGGTAGTGTGAAGTCTTAGCAAGCCTCTTAGTGATGCTGAAAAATAAAAAAATAAAATATTGGAAGCAGTCGGCATAATATAGTAGATCTGAGGTTCCAAAGCAGAAAGGTATCTTGGT
Source organism: Gallinula chloropus (assembly GCF_964237585.1). Lineage (NCBI taxonomy): Eukaryota > Metazoa > Chordata > Aves > Gruiformes > Rallidae > Gallinula > Gallinula chloropus. The sequence goes on from NC_140086.1 coordinate 69,985,521, forward strand.
AGGTTCTATAGTAAAACAGTTGATTTCCAGGATACACCTGGTTCAGTGTAGCATTATCATACTATGTAATATTTTTTTCAAGCATGAGAGTGGGACAGAAATAATATGTGTTTTTCCTCATGAAAGTCTCAATTGGTGGCACTCCCTAGGCCTAAAAAGGTTTCATGTGTAGCCTGGAAAGCCTTATTAGCTGAAGTCTTCCTTGTACTTGTCTCTTCTCGTTCTGCTTGTACTATTTTACTGTTATCACAAAGGTCTCAACATGCAAAGTAGCTAATCAGACCTTACTCTGAACCTAAGTTGTTTTATAGCAGTAATTTAATAATGCCAGTCCTATCAAGCTGCCAGCCTCTCTGAATACACAGGGTGTTGTTAGTATATATATATATATATATATAGTATGTATATATTATATATGTTTAATGGAATTTAGCTGCTCAGTACTTGTTACCACTTGTAGTTGGCATATGCCATCCAGTTCGGGCAGTTCCGCGTATGTGCACGTTTGCATCAGAAGACGACACAGGTAACAATTACATTCTTGCTGACAGCTATTAAACATTCAGCACATGCATGAAGGCTTCTGACATGCACTTAACAGGCATTCCACTTTATAAAAAGGAAAATAATTTCTTGCTTGTACTTAATCTGTGTCACTGATGAGTGGAAAGACCCTAAGAAGTCTAGTTTCCCATGAAGGCAGCTGACGTGTGGACATGTGGTTCAGAGTCCAGCTGACCTGTGATGCCTTCAACACCTCCCTGGTTTCCAGTGGCAGGAGATCTGGAAATGGAGGTTCGCTGTGATTTTGCAAGACCTGAGGAGTTTCTGCACACTCCCAATGGATGTTGAAACTGAATTTGCAAGGTGCACTCCTGTCCCTACGGGTTTTGGCTTAGATTGGTTTGTAGCTGCATGAGAAGAGTATAGTTGGGAACTTTCTCTGTTTAGTATTCCTTTTTTTAGTTGGAAAACTCATAGAACAGGCAGTGCTAAAGTCAGACAAAAAGGCTCTATTCCTTTTTTTTTTTAACTTACTGCGTTGCAGCAAAAGTATTAATTTTGCTGAGAACCCTTACTCCTCCACCTCCTTTCTCTTTCTTGTGGTGTCACTATCATGAACAGATTTTGAGTCTGTGTCTTACTGACAGTAACAACATTTGAAATTCTTTCAGTTAGTTCTCAGGTTGCCATGAAGGAAGAACAAATCTTGTGGTGATGCACTGGAACAGGTTGCCCAGAGAGGTAGTGGAGGCCCCATCCCTGGAGATAATCAAGATCAGGCTTGATGGGGCTCTGAGCAACCTGAGCTAGTGAAGATGTCCCCTCTTGCTGCAGGGGGGTTGGACTAGATGATCTCTAAAGGTCCCTTCCAACCTAACAGATTCTGTGATGGCTCAGCATGGAATGGTTTAACATGATGGGCTTAGCAGTGAAGAAGCTCCCAATGGACGCTGCTTATCTTGAGTGTACACGGCTTGTGAAAATTAGGTCCAGGAAGAGTTTATTGCTAGAGAAAGACCTTTTCTGTATGGGATCAGACAAGTCTTTTCACCACCCACCCCCAACTGAAGAAATGAAGTGCTCAAATGTGTTGCTGGATACACTTTTGTGTGCAGTGGAAATAAGGCTTATGCACTGCAGTAAGCCCTGCTGGGAGGCACAGACCTTCCTGTAGGATGGAGCCCACCCTGTAGGATGGAAGGCAATCATAGGGACTTTTCTCTATTATGTGAGGATAAGTTACGGCTAACATTATCTGAGGCCATTGAACTGGGTCTGCCTCACTGACACACATGATTAGACATCTGGATTTTTAAGCATACATTCATGTTCGAGTGAAGCCTTTTTTGTCTGCCAAATTTTTAATTGATTTGTCTTTAGCAGCTGATTACAAAGTTATTCTTTGTCCCCAAATGCACCTATTTAAAGATGAAAGATCCTGTCTCAATCTTCATGAGGAAATAAACAAACCTGTTTATACTGAACACGGACAAATTATTACAGCTGGTCACATTATTGCTCATGAAAAATTTATCTCCAGAATGTCTTTCACCCTTTCTTTCCTCCTAAGGAGAAAATCAAAGAAAGGGCTTTGAATTTTTATTAAAGATTCATTACTCCTAACTGATCAGTGAGCAGTTTATGCAAATACACTTTGCAAATTGCTCACTTTAACTATTACTTGGGGTTATATCTGAATATTACCTTCCCATGGGAAGCAAAGGTGTGAACATTTGGATTATTGATATTTAATCATGGGAGAATAATGCATTTCAAATGTTAAATATTCAGACAGATACAGAAATCATTTGCAGTACACTTGCTCACACTGAATTGCACCTTAATGGAGCTCTTGTTGACATTAATAGGTTACAAGTTAAGATGAATGAGTATAAATCACAAGCTAACTAGCTGATAGTTGAACATATTATTCTTTGAGGCCAGTTAACCAGCAGGTCTCATGTTCCTGAAGACTTAAATTATATATACCTCAAGGAAATATCTCTGCATGATGGAATTTTAAAGAGAAAGTTTCTTTTGTTTCTTCTTTCTGCTTAATGCAAGAAAACCACTTTGGCCAATTATGTGAATTAGGAAGGGAACCTTTGGAGGATCTTTGTAGGTGTTGGTGGGGGAAATGTGTTATCCTTGAGATATAGCATATTCATTGTTATATGATTTAAATGCTTAGGGCAAAGCACTAGTATCAGTATTTTTTAAAATAGAACCATAGAATCATAGAATAGTATGGGTTGGAAGGGACCCCAAAGATCATAGAGTTCCAACCCCTCCCTGCCACAGGCAGGACCACCAACCTCCAGGCCTGGATCTACACAAGGTTGCCCAGGGCCCCATCCAACCTGCCCTTGAACACTTCCAGGGACAGGGCATTCACCATCTCTCTGGGCAGCCTGTTACAGCACCTTACCACTCTTTCTGTACAAAACTTCCACAAAAATGTTATTAATAAGAGAAATTGAATTTTATTTTAAAATTGCACACAGTTGAAAGTAGTTGTGATGTATAGTTACAGGATTTTTGCTGAAAGCCAGAGCCATGAGGAGCTGAGAATCTGCAAAATCAAAATGTGTCATTCAGCCAGATTTGAGTAACAGGCTCAAGGATCCTTACTGTTCCTGTGTGAAAGGGTAAGGTTTTTCTAGATGTAGGTAGTGAGCAAAGTTACCAATTAGAAGTTCACCAAATTGTACATAAGGGACAGATGCACAGGGACATTTGAGAAATAAAAATGGATTGATTTATTCATTCAGTTTTCACCTCCACATGTGGCAGTTGTTTGAGCACTGGATAAGCATTCTCCTTTCTTTATGTGTGAAACAATCATCACTCAAGAACGTGTAATGTGCCACTAACAGAAGTAAAAAAGAGTTGCTGAAGTGGTGAGGGTAGGTGTCTTATTCAGAGGTCTATAATTTATTACTGCTCTCCTAGCATTTAAATTCTTGGCTTGCTGTATCATGCTTCTGTGCTGGCAGTTACGCAAAAGTTGGATTATTGCAAAAGCACTATTTAATGAGAGCATACATGTCCACTACAATGGGCTGTCTCCTAATTTTACTTCAGTGGCAGGCACCATATGAGACAAGGATATTTATTCCAGAGAGAGCATGTACCTGAGGTTAGTGGTCTGGGGATCAGATCCTCTTCCAAAGGTTGTACTACTAAAGCATCAGAAAGCCCCCAGGTAAATGCTTGATTTTGCATGATGCTGCCTTAAAATTCAATTGTTGGTGTTAATGTGGCTTTCACCCAGTTTGGAAAGTGACTGATAGGGACAACAGGCAAATTGCTAAATAATGAAGAGCATCATCTGTGGGAGTCAAAGCCAGACTGGGGCAAATATGACCTCAGGAGAGCATCAAACACCCTGGAAAGGTACCTGAGAACTTTGTCTCAGGAGGAGCTGATGCATGTGCTGAAGAGCAGAACAGGCCAGTAATTATGTATTTGATGTTAAAGAAAAGCAAAACAAATATAGCTCCTTTGCAAATGTTGGTTTTGATGCTGGAAAGCAGAGAGACCAATTAAGATCCATTCCCCTGCTAATATCAGAGATGGCAATTACTAGCCCAAGAACACGGATGTGACTGAAAACAGTCTGTTCCTACAGCCATAAGCGTGACACTGTATACCCTTGCTGCTATTGTAACTGCAGAAAATGTCAATATAGAATAAACAGGTAAATGTATAAAATGTAAAAATTGAATTTGCCAAGACAGTTGTTTCATGTGGAGGTGATAGAGAATATTTTTAAGAGGTGAGAAATAAGATTGGAATGAACTACTTTTGAATGCATACCAAGAACCTCTCTGCATTGTTGTACTTTTTAATTAGATGAAAATAAATGAATTGAAAAGATGAAAGGAACTCGTGTAACATCTCACTTCAAAGGACAGCTCCACTCTTGAGGAATGTTTATAAAAAAGAAGAAAGAAAAGCAAAGCAGCTTATTCAAGAAGTGTGTCTTCTCTGTGGATTTTGTTTCACTTTTACCTGCTTTAGAAACTCAGGAATGACTTCTGCTCATTTGACCTAGATGGAGTCATTACCCCGGTGTAAAAGAGAGTGGAAGCTGGCTGACAGTGATGATCCCCACTTCATGCTCCTTCATTGCACTTTGCATTGACTCAGCGATGCTCTCAAATGAGCAGGATTGGTGTTTGACCTTGTGATGGGATTTGTATCAAAGTTTCAAAGCTCTGAGCTGTATTCTGGACAGAAATCATACATGTGGTGGCTCTGTGTCTGGATTTACTTTGATAAATGAATTGAAAAAAACAGCTGAATCACTCATCTACTTTCTGAGGTAGTCAGCCTTCCCACAGTCTGGAGGCAGGTGCACCCACCCAAAATACCTAAAAGCTGTGTCTTGTGTACTGTCCGTATACAGAATAGCTTACGTTGGTACGCTGGATGTTTTACCACCTCAGCATTGCCTGATTGGTCCTGAGGGACTTTTTGAGCTCCTGACTGAAGTGAGTGCTGTCCAACTCCAGGGAAATATTTTTGTCTTCCACCAGATTTTACTCATAAGTCCTCTCCTTAAACGTAAGTTGTTTAAGTGCTTTCTTTCTGATCGCATCTGCCCAGGCCATGACTGTTGGCATCGTATTTCCATGTAAAGGAAACCTGGCTGAGAGAGCAAATTCAAACTGCTCCAGGTGTCGCAGTTTCCTTACTTTTTGCACTTACTTTACTCTCAAGTGTGAGATAGTGCCTTTAGAAAATGAAGTTTATGTGCAGAAGCCTAACAGAGAATTGTCACAACCAATAGAACAAGGACCCAAAGAAGGTCTAGCCTCTCTCTGTAAGAAATAGTTCTTTCTCATGCTCAAAGGAAAGATTGCTGCTTCTAGAAACAGAGCTCTTGTGTGACTTGGAAAAGAAGAGCAGCTCATCTGCTTCCTAACACCTTGATGGATGCAGGCAGGCTGCTCTGTTCTTCATTATGCTATGAGCTGTTTAACCAGTTTGCCAGGGAGCAGGTTGACAGTGCAATGCTATCAGCTTTTCACAAACACAATCAACTGAGCAATCGAGCTCATCCCAGACGTGATTAAGTAGGATCAATTATAATAAGAACTAGATAAGAGAGATAAGCTTGTTGTTTCTTGGGTTGGTATTCTGCAGTATTAGGCTTTGTAAGTATCCTTTATGCATCATCAGCTGCAAAACCCTTACTTCAGTAAATGGCTTCTAGACCAGCATTCAAATGAACTCCATCCTAAACTGATTATTTTAACACTAGAACTACCATTAAGTGAGGAAACAATTTATTTGAAGGATCAATTGCATCAAACAGAAAAACAAGCATTGAAGGCAGTGTTTTGCCATGCAGGGAGCATGTTTGTTCCAGATCCTGAATACAGTTAAATATTCTGGGAGGGAGCGCTCTGTGTCCCAAGAGGGGAATAGCTCCCCTTCACAGTATCATGTTTTGCCATAGTACTCAGTAAAATTGCTATAGCACACAAGTCTTAATTTGTTAAATACTAGAATGTATAGATTTGCTAAATATCAGAATTTATGGGTGATTCCTGTTTTTCTGGGGATAAAGTAAAATGATTCAATAGCTGGAAGTATGGGGGAGATGGCAGCTTTCCATGAAATTGCACATCAGGTGTTTAGTAAATCTGAAGGATATATGTAAGAGTCAAGTGCACTGGAAGTGTAAATATAGATATTATAAGAATTGCTAAATATTAGTGTTTTCTTCATCAGAAATGGAAAGCTGGTAATGAAGAAGTAGAGGAGGGCATATGGACATACAAAATGCAAGAGAGGAATGTTACAAAATAGTCCGTATCTAAATTGTAGAAAGAGGGACCTGCCCAGATCTTTGAGCAAATATTTTTAAGCATTATTTTCAATTTTTTTTCTGGTTTCTGGTTCTTGCAGTGAAGCTCCCAGCAGGCTTTTTTTTTTTTTTTTTTTTTTTTTTGTGACACAGAAAGAATAAATAATGTGGATTTGACAAAACAATGCTGGATGCTTGTACCGCCATAGCAATTGTGCTGTTCTGGAGCATAATATTTGATCAACCCCCCACAAGTGTGTTTCCTTTCTTTTTTTTTTCTGAGCAGAAAGAGATTCCTAAGCTCTGGACTATATCCCTGAAAATCTTTAAGGTCTTAACACAGTTCATGCCTGTCTTCTATTGCTTAGCAGTGGATGTACTTCAGCTGTTTGCTTAGTTAATAATCACATCTAATGAACAGAAATCCAATTTTCGCTTCCCCTTTTACCATAGGTAGAATTCGGAGGCCTTTGAAGATCTAGGCTGGCACCTTGGTTGACCTTACAAGTACCTTTCCATTCTGATAACAATAAGGTTGCTGAGGGTTGTGCAGCCTTCTTGATGGACTCTTCGCTGGCTTCAGTTCCCAGCGTTTTCTTTGCTTTGTGAGCCATTGCCAGTAACTGAGCCGGGCAGGTCAATTCCCCCTCATGGTGCCTTTCTGTAATCTCTCCTTGGCAGCTGTATGGGACCACTGTGACATTTCCTGCAGCCAGTGCAAATTTTTAATGTTTTTCTGCATTTAATTCCAAAACCACTGTTAGCATTTGCCTTATCTCTTCATCCTTCTCCTCTCCCAATTTTTCTGGCTTTTTGGATAGAGTATTGCTTCCCTCAGATGCCAATCCACGGGTCCCTGTGACAATGTTCGTGGTGTTAGATCTCGTTCAAATCACAAGTGGCCATGTTAAATTTCATCACCGACAGCCAGCGAGGGTTCTTCCATCAAGTTCAGAAGTGATTGGCTTTGGTATCAGCTGTTACTGAACGAGATTCAGAAATTTGTAAGGAGGATTCTTTGGCTTGTTTTGTGTTGAAATACGTGAGCGCGACTGGTCTCTTTTGGGCCATTCATTCTTTTAGCAGTCCAACACTTTCCCTTACCACTTGGTTGATAATTATTTGCTGCCTCTTATCTGTCTTCTTTCATCCCAGCTGAACATACTACTGCATATACTCAGTACTCTTGCATTATTCTTTTGTGTGGGACTTCACCAAATTTTTTTGAGAACCTTACATGTCCTTCACCTGACAGTGTCACTTGCAATGTTTAAATTATGTGGCAACTATAGAAAAATTAAATAGGAGATAAGTGAGAAAAATCGCTGTAGAAATAGGAGCTATTATGCTATTCTCTTGAGGTTTACTTTATTAAAGAAAAAGCACTTGAAGTCTGACATTTTTAACCTTTGAGCCTTTTCACAATATATATTTAATTGTGGTACCAAATGCTTTTTACATGCATTATGAAAAATGATATATCCAGGGGGAAAAAAATAAGTAATCCCTATTTTCTTACCTGTTTTGTATGCATATAAAGTATTTTTGCCTAAGTTGTGTTCCACATTGTCCAGTCATTTTTCAGTGTGGACATCAGCAGCAGCCCTTCCTGAGAAAGATTTAGGGAACACCAGGTTACTAGGAAGGTCTCATCCTCATGGTGAGAGTTAAATTTGAACTTGAACCCTTGGACTTAGGTTTGTTGCTGTGGGTTAATTTCCAGCATCGACTGTTACAGTTTTGGAGATAGGTCTCTTCTTCTTAGAGGCTTGCTGTAACCCCAGGTTCAGCCTTACATGATAATGAGTTCTGCAGAGTTTTGGCATGATCAGTTGTCAGCATTATTTTTCATTGCCCTTTGTGGTAAAGCAGGCTGAACGATTCCCTCCCTAGAACTTCTTGTGGACTTCATGCAGTGCACACAGAGCCTGTTTTGATGCTTGAGATGGTGTCACTTTGGCCCTTTCAGATTCTCTTGGGCACCACTTCCTGAATACATCCCCATTTTGGAGCTCCTCCTTCTCCTTCTGAACTGTGGGAATGGCTGCAGTAGTTTCCCAAATCTGGCATTTTTGTTTCCATTTGGTGTTTCCACTGAAAGACCTGTTGGCAGGGGATGCATGTTTTCCCTCACTTGTGTACAGACACAAAGTCTTTGCCTGTCTCCTTACCTATTCCTGACATCTTCTGACATTGTCAGAAGGTAACTTAAGACCTTGTGACTGACATGAGCTCCTAAGACATAACTGTTAGCCATTGCTCTCAAAATCCAAACCCAACAGTAGCTCACACAGGGGGAAATACAACATTTATCTGAGCAAGCAACTGTTTATATGAACCTCTGTAGCTTTGAAGAATATAATTTTGCTGCATAGGACACTACAAGATGGGAAGATTAATCCCTAAGGGAAGAGTTCCTACTCTCTGTGTTATAAAATACTAACTAAATACTACTAAATAGATTTAAAATGTGTACCACAGCTGCATGATTTGTTTACTGTGCTCATTTGTTTCATTCTTTAGGTTTGAAGATGGCACAGTCTCTTTTCTTGATATCATTGCTCTGAAACATGGATTTGATGTTCTGGAAAAACTCACAGGTCAGTTAACAAAACTGTAATACTGAAGAGTGAAGTTCCAGATTTATACTCAGGGCACATTTCTGATCATATTTCTATGACTGTAGCTTTATTTTTCTTTCTAGATTTATTATCCATGCTCATCAATGTGAAGATCAGACTTCAGTGTGACCGGTTTACCCAAGTCTTGCGTGTGGTATTACTGCAGCCTAGTTTGGAGAAAACAAAACTATGTAGACTGTTCTCCACAAACACACATGCAAGGCTTGAGTGCATCAAGCACATCTAATCTGCCTCACTCTCAGGAGTGCAACAGGAAAATAATAGTAGAAAGTAGTTGAGCTGCATCCTCTTGAGACTGGCAGCATTAAATTTCCTGCTGTGTGTGAGGACCAGGCAACTTGGTCTGGTGCAGAAAAGCCATTTGGTAATAAGATTAAGAGAGGAAACAAAAAAAAAACAAAAAAAAAAAAGAGAAAAGAGAGTTTGGAGTACACCCCAAAGCTTTTTGTTAAATTGGAAATATTGTCCCACTATGCAGGTAGCTGTCATCAAACAGCAAACTTTCCAGGCTATGACTTGTCCCAGCAGTTTATTTATGTCTGTGCTATGGCACACTTTTCTGACTGGGCATAAGGAAATAAATTTTCAGGATGAGGGTAGCTGAACACCAGAGCAAGTGCCTGGAAGGACTGTCAAATCTCCATCCTCTGAGATGTTGAATTTGACTGGGCTTGGCCCTGAACAATTGATCTAGGTTTTAAGTTATCACTGCTTTGAGCTGGAGGTTGAGCTTGATGACCTCATGAGGTGAAGCCTAACTTAGTCTATGATTCTCTAACTATCAAAGGCTAATGCCTCCCTCCAGGCAGAGGATATTATAATGTAGGCTGGGATATACTGAGCTGTGAAGAGTGGAAGACAGACCTTTAATGCTTAGGGCATATTTGTGCAGTAGACTGAGCCAGTGACTATGTACAGAGCTAACCAGATTTGAGATTTATAAACAGACCCACAGCCTGTCGTCTTGATCTTGCCTGTGGTTCATGGAATTAAAGTTCTCCAGTCACACTGACTTTGGGAAGCTACTGCAAACCAGGCAAGGGTTTATTTGCAGTGGACTTCCCTGGGAAGATCATTTCCATGGCGCATTTACTACCATGACTTCATGTCCCCAAGAAAAGGGCAGGTAGCCTGGGATAAGAGGCCAGTGCAGGCTTTCTAGCTTACCAGGGAGTCTCATGACATTGAAGCTCTTTTCAGTGGCTCCCACTGTTTGAGTATCTTTGAAGCCCTTAGCAAAAGCTAATGCTAAAGTCCCAAATAAAACTTTGAGCTCGTTTTCAAACCAGAAGCTGTATGTGAAGGGTGACACTCATATACCTTGTTGACTCCAGGACAGCCTGCTACATGTCTGGCACAGTACCCAAATGCCCAATTTCTCTGTGATTGCTGCTGTGGGTCAGTAATTATCCTGAAAAGTGCAAGAGGTGAGACCTTGTACCGCTAGCTGTGCAGGAGGCATGCAGCATGCTGTGCTTCTACATGTGGAGTGTGCAGGTTGACAAAATACATTCCTGAAATATGTGTTTCATACTCCTGTATGTACACAGTTACTGTGTAATCTCTGAACCTCCCTTCTCCAGTGCATTCTTTGATTTTCTATATAAAGGCATAAAATGCACCATGAGGTAAAAGTCCAGAGAGACACTGACTATGTATTTTTCAGGCTGGTGTAATTTCTGCTATTGTCTGTAGAGGGTTGTTATCAGGATTTAGCTGAAGGATTCTAGTTTCTTCTTCCTCACAGAGCAAGACTTCTATGAGGAGTATTCTGATAGATGTTTGAGGTCTTGCTCATGTGGAAATCAATAGCAGAGTTTTCATTGACTTCAATAGAAGTCCAACTGAGCGCCAACAAGTAGGAATGTTTTGCTTTATGATACTCTGAATGGAGACCAGGGATCAGAAACCAGCCTTTAGTATATGTTTTGTGTAGTATAAAATGCTTCCAAAGAATGTGCAATCTTAAACAAACACATTGCCTCGTAAAGAGGGCTAACTGCTCAGGTTTAATGTGTAGGAGCATTGCCTGCCATAATGGGAAAGTTGATGATAGCATCTCCTCCATTGCGTTTCTCAGCCATTTAAACCTGCTATTTCACCTAAACAATTGAAAAATCTCTTAATACTAGACTGAGGGGAATACTCAGCTCTGAACCTGAATAAAGTGGATAGCAGTGGTTGAAAGGGCAGAATAGAGGCAAGAGTAAATAGTTATGTTGAGACCTTTCAGTCTTTATTATTGCTTTTAATTTGCCTTCTGACCTGTACCAGTGATGAAAATCTAAGGCAGCTGAAGTGGCTTGAAGTAACCTGTCAAAGGGCTTCTCCATAAAACTGGTATTAGGGTGGGTGATTTTGCCTTCATTCTGGGTTTAATTAATTTATTGCTTGGGGGGGCGTGGGGGGTGGTTTGTTTATTTATTTGACACTCGGCCTAACTGGTTCAAATAGCAAAGCAGATGCATCTATTACTACTTTGAAAGAAATATGGTGAATTGTTGTATTTGCTCATTAATAAAAAATACATTTAACCATGGCCATGCCATATTTTTTGTCAGTATCCTCAACTAAGTGATTAAGAGGCTTTTTATGGCACCCTTTATCACATTGAGAAGAGTTATGGACTCTTGTCTTCTGGATGCTAGAAAACTTCAGTAGATGTGATGAGAAGTGGGCAGGCAGGATCAATGGGCCGAGACCAACTGTATGAGTTTCAACAAGGCTGAGTGCCAGGTCCTGCACTTCAATCACAACCACCCCATGCAGCGCTACAGGCTTGGGGAAGAGTGGCTGGAAAGCTGCCTGGCAGAATAGGACCTGGGGGTGCCGGTTGACAGCCCCCTGAACATGAGCCAGCAGTGTGCCCAGGTGGCCAAAGCAGCCAACAGCATCCTGGCCGGTATCAGGAATCGTGGGGACAGCAGCAGGAGGGAAGTGATCATGCCTCTGTCCTCAGCTCTGGTGAGGCCACACCTCAAATGCTGTGTTCAGTTTTGGGCCCCTCAGTACAAGAAGGAATTTGAGCTGCTGGAGCGTGTCCAGAGAAGGGCAATGACACTGGTACAGGGTCTGGAGCACCAACGACACTGGTATAGGGTCTGGAACACAAGTCTTATGAGGAGTGGCTGAAGGAACTGAGTTTGTTTACTTGGCAGAAGAGGGGGCTGACGGGAGACCTTATTGTTCTCTACAGCTGCTTCAAAGGAGGTTGTTGTGAGGTGTCGTGTGGTGTCATTACTCCCAAGTAATGAGCAATATGACAAGAGGAAGTGGCATCAAGTTGCGCCAGGGGAGGTTTAGATAGAATATTAGGAAAAATTTCTTCACCAAGAGGCTTGTCAAACACTGGAACAGGCTACCCAGGGAAGTGGTGGAGTCACCACCCCTGAAGGTATTTAAAAGGCATGTAGATATAATGCTTAGGGACATGCTTTAGTGGTCGACTTGGCAGTACTAGGTTGATGGTGGGACCTCATGATCTTAAAGGACTTTTTCAACCTAAATGATTCAATGATTCTAAGTTTAGTAGGTGTGCCAAAACAGTAATGTCTATTTCATGATTTATAACAACATCTCTATTGAATTAGCTTCATAGAGATATTTTTTAGCAGTTGTTGCAGACTGTTCTCATTAATGTATTTTAACTGCTATAATAACCTTTTTCTTTTTTTCTGATGTCCCTTATTGCACAGCTTGGATTTCTAGACAGCAAGCTTTCTTGAAGCTGAAAATTGCTGTACAAGTAGTATGGATGTGGCTAAAATGTAGAAAGGTGAAGTGAGATGAGAAACAAATCAGGTTGAAAAGGGTAAATTAGAAGAAAGCAATACTGACAAGAAATTTGAAAAAATTAAATAAATGATGGTTTTGACAGCTATGTAAATTTTAAAACTTCTGCACTCCTGGTGTAGCCTAGGTACTGTGGTGGTCTCTAGTCAAACTCTGGGGTGCCACACTGATAAGCAGAATTGCCAGCACAGGCCTCTACAAGAGACCAGAATAACTTACAGGAGTCCAGAGTGGAAGAAGAAGAAATTGTATTCTGTAAAGGATTTTAATCACCACACGATCCATGCATTTTCTGCAAAGTCAGGCTAGTCCTACGCCATTATCTGTGACCCCAGATGAATTAAGCTTGTGTTCCAGTTAAGTAGGAAATTTCAACATCTCTCTTCACCGTAAAAAATTATGTGATTATGCTTACCTGTATGGTCATGCAGGTACAAAAATTTCTACGTGGTATGTTTCTTAATTAGAATTTAATCATAAAAAAAATCAATCAAACAAGCAGCATGCAAAAGGTGATAACAAAACGAGGTATGGCTGTGGTCACGTTTGCATTTTTCCATCGTAAAATGCATTTTGTCTGCCCACTTACCAAAGCTAATGTGAAGGGTGAATGCAGTGCCCCAGCTTCCTCAGCCCCATCAATGTTTCTGGTGGCACTTCTCTGTTGACTGTGAGAGCCCAGGTGCCTGCAGTGTAAGGACCACAGTCTGCAAAGAGGCATGTGGTGTCCCGAGCAGTATGGTTTCCTTTCCAAATTTGTAATTCTTCCATTTCTGTGGGCACTGAATATATCTGTTCTGGCTGTGACTGATGCAGCAAGAGATTCAATACTTCACAATTGCCATTCTTCTCATCATCCTTTCCATTCCTGCACATCACTGAGAATAATGGAGTTTTGCAGGTTATTTTTCACAGAATCACAGAATCACAAGATTGGAAAAGACCTTACCCATCCTCTACTAACCCATATCCCTGAGCACCTCATCTACCCGTCTTTTAAACACATCCAGGTTCGGTGACTCAGCCACCCCCCTGGGCAGCCTGTTCCAGTGCCCCTTTTGGGGAAGAACTTTTTCCTAATGTCTAATCTGAACCTGCCCTGGTGCAGCTTGAGGCCATTCCCCCTCATCCTGTCACCTGTCACTTGGGTGAAGAGATCAACACCCACCTCTCTACAACCTCCTTTAATATCTGTCATAGGTCTACTGTTCCTTTTGAGCAGAGATTATTGGCATTTGTTTGTATACAACAAAGCTGTTGCATGCTGTAGAAATGCTTTGTAATCCAGAAGGACCACAGATTTGTTTTAAGCCACTTTATGCATATTTCTTCCACTCAACTGTCAGATTTTTCAGTGGCAAAATGCACTGTCAGATGTGAACCACTTTTGAATCTCACTTTGCTATAGTTGCTGGAGTACTTGCTTTGCACTCCCTATCACAAACAATGATTCTCATTCTTGGTTGGAAATAGCCTGAAATAGAAACAAGCAAAATAAATGAAGTATTGTTATTAATTGTGGCCTTCTGTGTAATAAAAGCATCGCTGAGGCTCATGTGGGATGTAGCGTAGCTGCACTGTACCAGTGTAATAACTGAGGATGGGGAGGGAGATCACTAATGGAAGGTAAACCAGAGTTTCAGTGTTAGGCTGTGTCATGAAAAATAGAGATCTGTTTCTGAGTCTGATACCATCTGACTAAACTCTTGACCTGTCTCAACTTCCATTTAACAGTAAGGCATATTTCATGCCAGAGTCATGTCATTATATGTGTGTGTGTGTGTGTGTGTGTGTGTGTGTATGTGAGCCATTTTCAGAGGTCTTCGGTCCTTATGATTTTTAAACTTAGCCTTTAGCTGTTATGTACTTTCATTAGTAAATTTTTATCAGTTTTACAAATGATACTAAGGTGCATAGTTTGCAGTTATGTAAGAAGGAGTTGTTTAATTATAATGTCTATTCAGGAAACATTAATTCCCTTCACAAGAAAATATAATAAATACATAGTAGAAGAAATTTCAAGATGTGGACTAAGTGATGATGAATTGGAAGTCCTTTTTAAATTCAATTGATATTAGATTGGTTGCTGGAGAGTGAAAGTTGTGTTGGCTTTCATAAAGGCCATTATACCAAAAAACAGCCAAAGCAAAAATGCAGTGCAGGATGCTAAATGGTGAGGCTAACTTTGATTTTTAACTTGGTCTTTGCGACTTTTCAGTTGTGTTTTGCTCTGTTCTATTTTTTACCATCCTCTGGCATATCAGGAGCTGGTTGCAGCAAGTAATGGGATGTTGGGCAAGTGTTCCACTGACTCTCATGTGTGTTGTGTTATGCAAGTCATACAGTTTAGGGCCAGAAAATAATTTTCTCCTTGCTCAGCTTGTTAGGGATTCCTGGGATTCTCTTCTCCTGTGTGGAGTTTGCCATTGTCTGAGCATGTCACCTAACCATGGACTTCACTTGTGAAATTTACTGCTTTCATCCTTCATGCTGCTTTCATACAAAATTTTAATGGATTTGGGGGGGGTTGTTTTAAAAAACATAAGACAGAAGATGGCATTAATAAACATGTTCTGGCTTGTGTTATATAGGTAGGTTGGAAGTGGATGCCCTATTTAGGCCAGAATTTACGAAATTCTTAATTTTAGAGGAAAATTTTTCCCTTGGTTTAAGAGAGGCGATGAATCACTGATGAAATTTTCACTTTCTCTATGCCAACTGTTTGCCACAAGATGAACTTTAATGTAAAAGAAACCTGGGCGATTTGTACTAATCTCCTCACCTCACTACACCTTCTCTAACTGTCCTTGAGAGACAGTTAGCCATTGTTGGGGTTTTTTTCTGAGAAAAAAATGTTTGATAAGTCAACAGTAGGGAAGAAGATGGTCTGTTGACACTCTATGAAAATGTGAGTGAGGAGAGGGCATTTTGAATTCTGCCATCAGATATAAAAGTTTGACTTCTAAATGTGAAGGCCTTAAAATCCAAAGTTATTCTAATTCCCAGATAATGACTCTAGTGGTACATCAAAAGACAAAAAATCTCTCCTCCCCTCTCCTGTCGTGGATAATGAAGTGACTGTTCCTTTTTTTTAAATTTCTGCCCCAAGATAAATTTGGCTTAGAGAACAAACTAGAAAATTTATTATTTACTGCCAACAATTCTTGTTGGTTTTCTTAGCTTTCTGTTGTGACTTGACTAATGCAAACCAGAATCGTTTGTACCACTGAGAGCAGAGCTGAACAGCTAAGGCGAGATTTGAGCAGCTTTGAAGAAGTGAGTTGCCAGAAGAAATCCTGCCAGATCTGCCTTTGTGGACTTGAAACTGTCTATAAGGTTTCTTTCTGGAAGTAAAAACTACTTTTATGTTTTGGGGGTTCTCTTTAATATGTGTTTGCTAATATTGATGTGGATTGCATTCACAAACTGTGAAGAGGCCTGGGAAAGGACCAAAAAGGTTGGAGTCATTCCGCAGACATGTAGAGATATCACAGGAAGAAGTAGCACAGCACATGAATGTCTTGTGTGGTTTTGCATAACGCCGCTAGAGAGGAAAGAATGCTCCTTAGAAACTGAAAGAGGGGGAAAATGTCTTTATCATAAGCTGAGCTGATGAAGAAAAAGTGCAGCACAGCTGACAGAAGACACAGTCTTGGCAAGAGATAATTGTTCTCTGTTCAGACAAAAGAGTTAGCAAGACTTTGGCTGTAAAGGCATTTGATGGCATCCAGTGTTACTACAGGGAAGAGATTTACAGCAGTTTCTTCATGCTTGAGAGAATTCTGGGAAGGGGAAGCTGGGAGAGCTAGTAGCTGGGGCATCACTGCTGGTGCTCTTGCATCAGCTGTGGCTTGCTAAGGCAAGAAATGGCAGGGAGCATCAGTGTCCAACACTGACAGGCTTCTCACTCATCCAGTGATAACTGAGCTGTCAGGTCTGCAACTACTGAGAACTACACCTTCGGCAGGGATGTGTACATTGCAGGTCTCAAATATTTAAGACCACAAGAAGAAACTTGAGGCAATTTTATTTTGGGAGTTTTATGTATTTCCACATGAAAGAATCCTGGTTTTCTCACCAAGGAAGCCTTACTGCCACTCTGTTGGCACCAGGAGTCTTTTGTGTGCCAGTTAGTGTGGCCTGTGTCTGCCTTTCCTCTTCTGTCCTTTTTTATGTGTCTAGTCCCTAGATGAAGAAGAGATTAGTTACAAGTATTGACCTACTAGTTACATTTCCATCTTGTAGTTCAGGAATGACTTCTGAAGTTCTTGGAACCTGCAATATATAAGATCACAGTATGCTCTTTGCTTTTTGGTGTGATTTACAGAGCTCCACCGAACTGCTGGTTAAATCATTTGGGGGGGGGGGGGGGTGTAAGAAAAAAAAACTCAAAAAAGCCCAACCAACAACAACAACAAAAAAAAAAACAAAACAAAAAAAACCCCACACACAACATCAAAAAACCCCAAAATCCAACAAATCCAAACTCACCAAACATGGGGAAGAAATAGAAAGAACAGCATTTACCCCAGGAATATGACCACTGCTGAAAGTGTTAGTATACTCAAGTTGTCTTACGTTGCGGGTCACAGTGTTGACTTTACTAAAGCCAGCAGAAGTGACAAAGAGACAGGGAATTTAAAAGAACTATTGTTCTGCATCTTGAGGAGCAGCAAAGTACACGCCTGCACTGGACCTACTGCTGGTCATTTCCAAATGCAGGCTTTAAGGCAGGAGTATAATCATTAGCTGCACATGCTTGTCTGCTCTCCCTGATTTGTAACATAAGAATGTGGATTTCCCCATCGAGCTGGGGTAGCTGTAAAACAGTTGTTAATGAGCTAATAAGAGTAGAGTTTGCCTTTGTGTTGTTCAATTTCTTCAAGAGAGACTGATGATCTAACAAGAATGATAAGATCCTGGGCCAGCTCTCTCCCTGCCACTGACATCAGGAGAGGTGTACAGTAGTATATAGACAGGAAAGCAAGATGGAAGAACATTTAATAGTCTGCAGTGATAAATCTGTTTTCATATCTACTCTATTTCTTTAGTTCATAGTAAACCATTGTGTTCCTTACCGTAGTACAACAAATATCTGGAGCAATTAGTGGGGTTTTTTTTTAATTACATTGTATGTGAATCTAGGTATTCCTGACTTAAATTGTGAAGCCTCAACCCTATTTAGATCATCCATTGAAAAAGGTTTTACTGGTATGAACACCAACTGTAGAGTCTATTTTCTTGCAGTTCTGTGTACCTCACTGCACATGGGGTAATACAAGAAAGATATTTTTCTGCCTGCACTGGTTTTGTGTGGCAAGGTTTTGGTAGCAGGGGGGGCTACAGAGGTGGCTTCTGTGAGAAGATGCCAGAAGCTTCCCCCATGTCTGATAGAGCCAATACTAGTCAGTTCCAAGACAGACCCATCATTGGACAAAGCCAAGCCTATCAGTGACTGTGGTAGCACCTGTGGGATAAAACGAAGGGGAAAACAAGCCACACAATTGCAGCCAGAGGAGTGAGAATTTGTAAGAGGAACAGCTATGCACAGACACCAAAGTCAGTGAAGGAGAGAGACAACATGCTCCAGGCACTGGAGCAGAGGTTTCCATGCAGCAGCCGGTGGAGAAGACCATGGTGAGGTAGGCTGTCCCCCTGCAGCCTATAGAGGAGGATGGTGGATTGGATATGCACCCGTAGTCCATGGAGGATCCTACTCTGGAGCAGGTAGATGCCTGAAGAGTCTGTGGCCCCATGGGAAGCCCATGCTGGAGTAGGCTTCTGGCAGGACCTGTGGCTCCATGAAGAGAGCATGCTGGAGCATGTTTTCTGGAAGGACTTATAACCCCTTTGGGGACCCTTGCTGGAGTAGTCTTGTCTTGAAAGTACGCACCCTGTGGAAGGGGCCCACACTGGGACAGTTTGTGACAAACTGCAGCCTGTGGGATGGACACACATTGGAGAAGTTCATGGAGGACTGTCTCCCATGAGAGGGACCCCATGCTGGACCAGACGAAGAGTAGGAGGAGTCCTCCTCCTGAAGAGGAAGGAGCAGCAGAGACAGTGTGTGATGATCTGACCACAACCCCATTCCCAGGAGTGAAATTGGGAGTGAAGTCAAGCCATGCAAGAAGGGATGGGTGGGGGAAAGGTATTTCAAAATTATTGTTTATTTCTCATTACTCTGCTCTGATGTGATGGGTAATGAATTCAATTCATTTTCCCAAGTTGAGTCATTCTTGCCTGTGATGGTAACTGATGAGGGAATCTCTCCCTGTCCTTATCTCAACCCATGAGCCTTGTGTTAGATTTTTCTCTTCCCTGTTGAGCCAAGAGGGGAGTTAGAGAGCAGCTTTTGTGGGTACCAGGCCTCCAGCTGGGGGTCAACCCACCATGTTGCCTTATATCAGATGGTTGCTGTGAAACTAACTTTTGACCTACTGATGAATCAGAACCTCTATAGAGTAATTACCTGTGCTTGTTCACTTTCAGATTTGCAACAAGAGGTTGCATTTCACTGCAAGGATCTCATCTGTGTGGACACTCTTATCAGTGCTCCCTCTGAAGTCAATGGAGCCATGAAGAGAAGCTAATGTAATGGCCAGGGACCCAGATGAGGACTTGGAAGACTTGAGTTCCCTTCCTCAGCTATGAAATTTACTTGAGTTTGTTTCAATTACATAGACTCTAATCTTCAGGGGAGCAAGGAGTTAATTAATTAAATGCTTTTCCAGATCTGTATTTAATCTCTGTGTAGGATTTATATTATGTTGCTGTCAACACCTACATCTGAGATTCTCATCACAATCAGTGGAACAGACAATGCTTCACCACTTTGATCCCTCTGACCTTGTTTGGAAGTTTAGGATGAAATGAGTTACAGCCAGCAATACCAGTTTCTCTCATTGTCTTTAAGGGAGCTTAAATATGAGCTTAGTGTGGTATAGGACATTACTTTTGCATAACTTTCCTGATAATGAACCCCTTGGGACTAGAAATCTGAGCTGGCAGATTAGTTAAGGTGGAAGCAGTGTTTTCTACCTTCCCTGCGATCTGCAGCTTGTGTTGGGCAGGGCAGGTTCTGCATTTCTCATGGTTGAAAGAAGCCAGTAAAGCAAAACGAGGAGTGTGCTGGAAGACCCCTGAGGAGTATGAAGACTCAGCTTGAGGTTTTCTGTTTGGGAAACCTTTATCTGTGTGTTCATTTATGAGTGATTTCTGATTTGCAACATGTATTTCATGGTTCAAATCCAAGCTTACTCAGGTAGATGTTGCTCTCTCTGAGAGGGAAACAGTCTGACAGCAGATGAAAACAGTCTGACAGCAGACAAACTGTCTTGCAAAGGCAAAAAAGTTTCCATCTCCAGGGTGAAAATTTCCCAGTCAAAAAGTTGTCTTATGTAAGGAGTGTGTAGCTGACTTCAGATGTCTGTGATCGTTTCCATTTTCAAAAGTGGATTAGGAAGAAAGAAAGCTCGGTTGGTTCTTTTGCATCAAAAGAAGCAGTTGGTGGGACTGTGGTTAATTTATTAGGAAAGACATGCTCAGCTGAGCATATATTTGCTAATGACCGTAGATGGAATTAAAACAATTGAAGAATCAGCATTTGGAAATGAGCAAGCAGGTGAGGCACTCTTGTGCAGCTCTCTGAAAGTACAGCCAAGCACATGCAATGTATTTGGGAGGCAAGCTTGAATTAATGGATGGGCTCTACCCTTCTCTTTACTGCAGGTGCAGAATTTGTTCCCGGTTCTGCCTGAGCGCTGTGGAATCTGTCACTTTCAATAAATAAAGTGAGAGCAGTTGTTGTAGCTTACATCAAGAGACAATGGGTATAAGACCAAACTCTTCAATGAAATCTGTAGGAATATTAACAGCAGTCAAGAGTAATGAAGTTCTTATCCTCTGGTTCCTGGACCCATCCAGGATCCCCTACACACGAATAAAGGATTTCTTGGAGGAGAAGTGCTTTCTGTCTGGTACACCTTTCTCCCTAGATTATTTTCTGTGTCAGATATAGTTAGGATCTGAAAGAAGTGTCATTTTCACTACAAAGTTGTCATTGTCATTGCCAACAGAGAGAGAACCAATAAAGTCCTGTGGGACCATAGATTTCAAAGGAGAACAGAATTGAGGGCTTTTAGACTCGGGTGCAGACCTTTCAAAGACTTTTGATAACTTGATTAATTAGGTTAGAGTTCTTGTTATCCTTGGAATACTCTTTTAAATTGGGGAGAAAAGAAAAAGCAAAAATCATGTGCAGTTGTATTCTTAAAACCTGTATAAGAAATACTCAAGAATTATCTCTGGACAGTTCCAGCTTAAAGAAAAAAAAATTAAAGGAAATGGAATATAAGATTACACATAAATTGATTCCATAAAATTTTAAACAATGTAATATATTGCTAAGTAATTTTTACCACATCTTTATAGACTAACAAGGAAATAAAATATTACCTTGTGGAGACTAATTTCCATAACTGACACGTGAACAATTTCCTTACCAACATGCACCTGGAAAGTGAACCTGGACAGGGTAGTGAAGTTAATGTAGTTATATGAAAACCTAGTGATTAGGGAACAGATCAGCATTTCATCGTTTATGGAAGAAGGTCTGGCTGGTGTTAGGGGTGTGCATTTCAGCTGCCCCTCAGCAGATCTCAGGGTCCCATTTTAGTGAGCACTGGCTACTGTGGCAAGGATTACCTTATTTCATTTATTACATTTTTAATTTCCTAGCTAACTGGATCCAGCTGTTTCAGCCCTCCGTGCAACACAGAGATTTTATGCTAAATCCAAAGGGACTAAATTAAAGCAAAAGGAAATTTGCATATTGTGTAAAACTCTACTTGTTCAGCAGATCCAGATTATATGGTGCTAATCACAAACACTAGATAGAGTAAATCCTCTTGAAGTCACCCTGGGGTTAAGTCAAATGCTTTTCGCTCTTTGACACATACCCATGAAATATATAATCAAGTCTGTTTGACGTCCTCTCCTAATTACGTGTGTGTATTTTAAGCAGATGCTTTTCCAGCTGATCTGCGCCTTTTGAGATCTTTTCTTCATTATTAATCAGAAAATCATGCTGCATGTTAATGGCAAGTGCCAATTATGAGAAATTAATATTACTTTCTGTGCTTAGAAGCTATGCTTTTGCAAATAAGATTGCCAAATAACATATAGATGTAAAGAACATGTAAAAACCTCTGAATGTTATCCATCAGCATAATTATTCTACCATGGACTGTGCTATTTCAGCCTAAAACTAAAAAGTGTTCTTCCCCATACTGATGTTTTAGTTTGCAGAGAAATATTAAGTAAAGAAAGTTCTCTGTTGGAAATAGGAATGGACAGCATGTTTTCACAACAGCTAGAATTTAAATGATAAAAATATTTTTCCCCAAGACATTTCTAACTTCTGTCGGGAATATTAATGCAGTAGCTTAGCCTTTTGTGAATTCTTCTGACTGAGAGAGATAATATCAGGAGACTAAATTAATATTTCATTAAATTGGGAGTCACTGAGTTTTAAGTAAATGCCATTTTTAGCGTGACTGTGTAAGAAAAGTCTTCAGAAATTGCTAGTGACCTAGTTGGTTCTACCCCTGCTCTCCAGCTGAAGGATGCAAACTGCCACTTGCGTTCTGCTGAAGTTTCAACGGGAGTGTGTCCCCTTCAGTGTGTTTAGCAGAGACATCTACTGGCAAAACGTTAGGTAGCATTCTCTTCCTCGGGTTCTACAGAGCCACCTCTTAAATGCATTAAGGTGTAATGGCACCTTCTTACCCCTGCTAGAAGAGGAATTAGTACTTTGAAGCTTTTAGATGTACTGAGGCATCGAACGTATCCTTGGGGAAGAAGCACTAGGTAGGATATCATCAGGCACAAAATGATTAAAGGCAAAATTAATTTTATCCCATTGTCTCACTAAGGTAGCTTCCTGTTGAACTACTACTCTACTTTTCGTGGAGATGTGTATGTGAGAGAAGAAGAGAATAAAGGAGTTTATGATCCATTGTAGATGAACAGGACTAATTACAAAGAGAGTAATAATCTCGGCTACTCTCCACTGATTTTGATTCAGTCAATATAGAATGGAAAGAAAGAAATTACAGGGATAATCAGGAGAGCTGGTCTGCCCACAGTGACTGGTTTCGTGTCTAATGGTTGCCTCCGTACCCGCAGTTTATATTTGCAATAAACACCTGCCTCAGCTGTCACCCGAGCCGAGTTTCTGATGGGTCTCCATACAGCCGGTCTAGACGTGGCTTCAGCGCCTGTGCGCTGGCTGCTCTACTTGTAGTTTGAACGCTTAGAGGCAGTCAGCAGTGGAATGAGCAAATGCCTGGTGCTCACAGAGATGGAGATACCAGCAAGTCTTCTTTGGCCTCAGGCTCTGGTGGAGACCCCAAGATTCCCCCCAGCAGCCCTGCCTCTTATCCAGTCGAGCCTCGACACACTCCCTGCCGTCACCCATGTGCCTTGGGGTGGGTGTAGCCTTGAGGCAGTGAAAAAGCAGAACTGGAAGGACACAGATGATTACATCCTCCCAACAAAAAGTCAAGTCATTCAGTATTTAAAAACCAGCCATTGCATATTCAGGTAACCTGTGGATTCAAGACACAAAGAAACATCTCATCCACCTAGTTGCACTGGGCATATTTTCTCACAATTGCTACTACTAAAATATATTCTAAAAAGCCCCTCTTTTTTAATGCTTATTTTTCAGGGGAAAGTTGAATATTTTTAATTTTATTTTTATAAAAGGCCTGTTATAGCAATGAAGTTTTTCAGACTAAGTTTATTCAAGTAAAAATGTCACTTGTCTCTGAAGTAAATGCTCACTGAAATAATTTTGATAGTTCACGTGTTCCTAAAAGTATTAATTTTGTTTTACTCTAGGTTTGTATGCATTTGTAATGGCCATTTCAGGTCTGTTCCTCTTTCAGGTCTATGTGTGCACCTCAGCCAAACTCCAGATTCAAGATCCACGCATCCGCTCACTGATATCATATCCCCTATTACACCATTTTCATCTACATCTTAATTTTCATGAAAAGAAAACTTCACTGGGCAAAAGATCTCTACTTGTGTGCTGCTTTAATTGCAAATGTTGCAGTTCTATAGCAGCTGGAAAAATACTTTTATAGGTTTTCCCTTTGCCTCTCCTTTCCTCTCCCCTCCTTCCTCCTTTCTTTTGCCTAGAGAGCTTTCATGTGTTTTCTTAAAGCGTTTTACAAGCTGTGCTCTACTATGTGGAATTTAATACAAATGTTTGAAATTGGTTGGTTGAAGTTGGCTGTTGCTTATTGTCTATTAGCATGAGTGTGTTGTCTCAACTTGATGCTAAAATTTCCATTGTATTACAGCTTTGACCAAGAATTGCTACTTTTGGTATTTTATTCACATTATTAATTGAAACCCCAGGACACTAAAATTTCTGCCTAGTTTCTCCTTTAAAACACAAACTTCCAACTCAGCTTGAACTTTGGCTATCTTCCTACTGAATGCTTCATAAGATTTTAAGGCAGTCATAAAAATCAATTTATTTTTAAGTATTAGGCTAATGTCAACGATATTCTCACAAGTATCAACAAAAAATGGTGCTGAGCAAGAAAAAAATCTGCCATAAGACAGTATTTGAATAAAAGACACATTTAGCTGTAGAAATTGAAGGGACAGAGATGTAAAAAAAAGCTTCTTACATATAGTCTTAAAAAATAAGGACTGAAAGAGCAGATTTCTAATTTCAATTAATTTTATCATTAACAGCACAAATCACAGGGATTTAGAGAGGCAAGATAACCAACACAAATTTTCTCAGCTTAACTACGTTAGTCAGAAGACTTTCATTTTTTACAGAGAGTGAAGTTGGCAGAAGGTCTGCTCAGTTACAGGTAGTTACATCATAAAGCAAACTAAGTTGAGCTATTGTTAGAAGACCTGGTGTAAAACTTCTTTATGCTGGAAGGATTTTGATATCGTGACCACGCCAGCAAAACTTTTCAGGGTTAAAAAGCTGTTCTCTCCTGAGCATCTAGCACCACGATTCTGCATTTCAGGCATGATGTTCCAAGTCAGTGTAAAATAAGGTGAAGATGCTACACTTTTGACACAGCAGCATACTACACCCCTTTTTAGTGACCTAAATAATTACAGCACTGTGCAAAGCAACAAATATTCAGTCCTCACTATGACAGTTTATACCGTAAACTGTCATAGTATATTGATGTTAGTGGAGATATGACAATTGACACCACCTGCCCCTAAATCTTTGGCAGAGATCATGGAGAGGCTGTTTGAAAAGCTGCCATTTATAGGTGGGTTGGAGAAAAGCCTTCAGGGTACTGACCCCTAACTATTGAGCTAGTTTTGCTCCTTGGGCATTGCTCAGAGTTCACGCCATAAAAGTACTTCATCCTAGAAATTGAAGGGCAGAGCTGGAGATCAGAGTTATTGAGCTGGTTTTATTTATAAAAATAAATTTTCATAAATTTTGGCAACACTGTAGAGTGATATGATTTTCTTGCCGTACTGTATAGAGATAATTTAGAGCAAATTGATTCTAGATGAGTGAGCAGATGACAGGGTAGGTTGGATGCTCACAGTTATGTTGTGTTTGAGCCTGTTTTGGGACAGAGGAGGATGTGTGTTTTGAAATGTTTCTTTTTCAATGCGAATCCCATAATCACAACAATAGTTTATTTTCCTTCTTGTGACTGTATTTTAAGCAGTGAAACTCAGCTTCTAACTAGCAAAAAGCCTGGGCCCAAGTGTGAGTGATTTGTTTTCTTAAAGTATAGCAAAAATTATGTTATATGGGTAGTTGAAAGCAACAGGCCAGTGCCTTTTGAGAAAAAAACAGGTGCTTTCAGGCATCTGTTTTTAATTTTTTACATTTGTATTTCCCTTTTTCATATTAATGTCAGTCTTGTTTTTTGGAAACCAAGATCATCTCTTTTCAGGGAGGTGTTTTCAACTAATTTTTCAACCTGATTTAATTTAGTACAAGTATCATTGGATTTTTTTGTTTTCATTTCTTCTGTGCTATCTTTATTGATTTTGTATGAGACTATCATTTATATTTTTTTTGAGATAAATAGGATGATCTTCTAGAGGGACATGAAACTCAGCTAGATTTCACGTACGCTCTGGTTCCCAAGATCTGCTAATTCATCACCATCGCTGCTGATTAAGTGATTAAGAGATTTCTGTTTCCAGATATGCACTCCAAATCTTGGACAGAGTTGATACCTAGAGGCTGAGCAGTCAGTGTACCTACTTCTGAGCTCTGGGAGTTGGCAGCCCTACCTACTAACATAAGTTTCATCTGCCTTTGCCCCCATAAATAAAAATCATGAAATACTGTGTCTGAATGCTTTGATTCACAATCCTTGTTTGGATTATGGGCGGCAGCTATAGCCACCTCTGGTTTATTGCTTCTTCCACAGCTACTGTGTCGTGTAGGCTGGCAGAAGCTGCTAAGCAGAGGGTTGAATTTCATATCATTATCTTCTAAAAAACATGAGTCAGGTCCAAGCCCCCAGACATAAATGGCATATAATGTTATATTAAGAACATGTGAGTAGAGAGCAGGAGCTGCATAGACTATCTTGGAGAATAATGTGGAAAATACTCCAGAACCACCCTATAAATAAGCCTTTTCTTTCAATCCAAACTGTGGAACGCAGTCCTGATTACCTCATCGCACAAGCGTATCCACAGAATTGGAGGGTGCTCAGCAATGAGGATCAGCGCAAAATACTCCCATGACCAGAGGCTACAATAATGGATGGCATACCTCAGGGACATGTTTCTGCTTATCCAAAAAAAAAAAAAACCCAAAAGGATGCTGTGGGGATTTAAAACCTTGTATGGCACAACTCAAAATGCGTGTTTTCCCACATACATTTGGGTTTTCAATGTTTGCCATGTTTAAAGCGTTCCCATGGTGCCTCCTGTCCCTGCCGTCCCTCAGGGCCATTGCTATTCGTAGAAGCGAGTCACCACCAGTGTTCAAGAAGCAGCGGGAGGCACGATACCAGGAAAAGAAACCGTGGGGATAATGCAATTGTTCCTATGCCACTTGATTTAATAAAAACAAAGACATTAAAACGATTTGGGGGCTGCAAGCTGCTGTTGTACTGGCTAATTTACCATGCGTGCAGATCAATGAGGGGGTCTTGAGCTAGCCAACATCCGCTGTTGATCTGGGCAGTCAAACTGCCGGGTACATCCAGTTATTAAGGAAAACAATGAAGTTCAAACTCCAGAATATCTTTTTCTTGATGTGCATAATTCATGTGGATATTTGGATTGTGCTAGTTTAATTGTGAGAAATGTAATGCAAAGATAATAATTACCCAGTTAAATGGGTTGACATGTTTCTGTTAATCATTCTCATTAAATTATTAGGCCACTTATCTGTCTTTAGCATTAATATGGGCTACATGGCTAGTGGACATTACAGTAGTAACAAATCCAGAAGGAATTTTTACCCTTTTCAAGAAGTATCATATAAGCAAACTAGATAACTCTGTTCATCCATCATTCACTGATAGTGCAAAAGGGTGAACCAGCCTCAGTTCACCCTTGTGCAAATAGTCTCATTAAGGTGAGTGGGATTTGACCCATCTTCATACATTTTCTAGAGTAAACCATCACTTTTTCAGCACATCCTGACATTTTTTCCTCCTATAAAGTAGTATTTCTATATAGGGAACAATATTATGTGTGGTTTGCAACTTGTGCTCTTTATTTTACACCACAACGAGCTAAAATATAATGGATCATTTTCAAAGTAGTGGTTTTGACAGGCCTACCAATTATTTTGCTCTCCAGCGTGATAGATCTTGAGTCATGCTGTAAGCATATGTACAGCATAAAGGGTTGTGAGGAAGGTATGTGGCTGGCTCCCTGCATTGTGGCTGGGGAGAGCTGGGGAGCAGAATCTGCTGCCAGCTGGTCAGAAGATGAAAGGATCAGGCCAACGGTTGCATCCTGCGTGGAAAGTTATAGAATGGGAAAAAGGAAGGTGATACGCTAAAATTCTTTCAATGCATGAGCAGGGCGGCATTACATGGGAGTTATTTGTGTAGGTCTCATGATGAGATTTGATATTGAGTGAGTTGGGTTTGCCAGGTCTGTGTTGAGCTCATTAATAAAGTGATTAATTGCACTATGTTCGTCCCAAACTAATTTATTTTATTATTTAAAAAAATACCAAATCTTTCTACTTATTTCTGTTCCCAAATGTGAGACACTACTGGGGGGGGGGGGGGGGGGTGACTATGTCTGCCACATGCTGTCCTATGGATGGGGCTGAGCCTGAGGTATTGGGTCACAGCTGAGAATGGTGCTTGTGGCGTCACACAGTTCAACCACTTCCCCTTCACAGTCTGAGAGCAGGCATAGCTGGTTCAGAGGAGCAGCGAGTGTGCTTCGAGTGCGAGGCTGTGTGATCTCCTGGGTTGCCGTTTCCACCGTGACTTTGTGTTCATATTTTTTTTCCAATTGTGGAAAACAAGGCTTTTCTGCTAGTTAGTTGGTAGAAATGCGATCAGTGGGAGTTCCTGGAAGGTATAACAAAGCAAAGGAGAGTCTCAAATGCTGCAGAATGGTCAGACGGCAAGAAATACATCATGTATTCAGATTAGAAAAGTGATGTTAAAAGGGGTAAGAGCAGAGGCAGCAATTTGGTTTTTAGATGCAGTTTCTCTTCTTTTCAGCAAATTCCAGAGAAAAACTTGCTGTGTTCTGATGCTCATAAAATCTAAAAGCAGTGGGGAACACAATTAACAGATTGCTGCGATTTGTGAGGTGAAACAAGAGATGAATTTGTCTCTTGGGTTTTAGTAGCCCAAAGATATTTTTATGCCATCATTTCTTTTGCTTGTGATGTTTGATAATAGCCTTACAGAATGAGAAAAAGTGTGGTAAATTTTCTGCCAGTGTGGGAACTGCTAGAGAAAGTCGCTGGGAGAGAAGAATATAACAACACAGAAACAAAGGGCAAACAATGCCAAGGGCAAATAACTCCACTGGACAACTCAGGCATGTTGTGTTTAGTATCAAGCATTGTAGGTAGAGCAGCTGTTGGATAGAATGAGGAGTATCAAGATAGATTTGAATAAAGCCCAGAAACAAAATCTGTTGCTATTTCTCTGTGGTCTTATTTACAACATCAAGTCAGATCATCAACTGGTGTAGAGTGGTTTATGGCCTAACAATGCTGATGCGATTAGGGCAGCTGAGCACCGTGAGGAATCTGTCCACTAAAGTCTACCCCCATCCCATGAAAACCAGACTGAATTCCAATTGTTGCATTAAGCTTGCCTGACACCGTACATCATCCAAATGGTGAGCGGTGACTAAGCAAAGTTGTGTTTTAATGAATATTCAAATGTAGACACATCAGTTTGTTTTTGTTGGCTTTTTAATTTTCTAATGCATTTTCAAGGTCTGTGCTTTTGGGCTGGGGAGGGAGAGACGTTGACTCTTAGAGGCAAAAAAAAGGCACATTGCCATTTCATTTCTTAGTAGAGGTTCGTAATGCGATTACCAAAATGCGAATAACAATCAAATAATGTAGAGGCTTATTCCCTATGGATAGCAAAAATAAATTTCAGTCAAATGTTTACGGCAGAAATCTCAAATTTGTCATGCAAAGTACTTCTTTGCATTCAAACATAATGTATTTATGTGAGTCAGAAACATCAAACATTAGGATAAATAGCCAGATTATAAGTACAGTCTGCTTATGAAATGATTGGAATAGAAGTGCAGTTAAAGAAACTGGCAGAATGGCTGTGAAGCAGTGCTAATGCCTTGAGATTTGAAGAAAGCATCTGTCTCTGCTCTGCAACATGGAGCGGAGGAGACACTTAGAGACTGCTTCCCATTCTCACCTGTTAACAATCTTTGACTACCTTTTTGTTCTTTGTGACTTATATTTGTGTCAGGAGAGAATTAGGAGCAATTTTTACAAACTTCTGTGCTCATGTTTAAAAGGGAACTGAGCTCTGGGAGGCCATTAAAAGATGGGCATCATGATTGATGTTTTCCTTCTACCTCGAAGGCAGTGTGACACTACGTACATCTACAAAAATCAACAACAGCAACAACAAAAAAACCCTACAAAAAACAAAGCGGGAGCAGGGGAGGATTGTATGTGCTTATGCCCAACAAAAGTGCTGCCATGAACGCTTTATCCGACTCCTCCAGCTCTGCTGACCAGTCAAAAGTGTGCTCTAAGTTGCTGCAGGTCTTACTTGCCCCCAGAGGAGTGGCTTGTACAGCAGTAGCTTCTGTCTCCTCATTTTCTTTCTCTGCATCCTTAAAAGGGAATGGATATAATCTGAAATATCTGGGCTGGATCTATAGATGTGTTTATATGCGACATAAAACATATGAACCAGAAGGTTTTAATAACTTGACTGGGTCCTGTGTGTTTCTGGGGTTGAGGGGTGCACATTTGGGAAAAAGAGCAGGAGGCAGCATCAGCTGTGAGGTCCTTGAGCCCTCTGTTTTGGTTTGTGTTCATGTGGTTCTTTACTGGGAAGATTTTGTGGAGATGTGCATCAGGAGCCTGTCATTAGTGGGTTGTTTGGTGGATTTTGTCGTTTTCCTGTGTGCTGATATCAGCTCTGGAATAAACACTGACATTTTGTGAGGGCCTCGGAGGGCATGCCCAGGCAGAGGCCGCTGCCTGCAAGGCCAGGCTCTGTTAGCAGCGCCTGATGGCACCGGCTGACATCGCTTCTAAGCAGTGAGAGGTGCTTGAGATTCAGCTCCCCCTTACCAGGACTCCAGAGGGAAATTGTTTTTACAGAGAACTTCTTGTGACTACACTTAGTGCTACTGCTTTTTTGGGGTTTTTTTTTGTCTATAAAGAAAGAAACTTTACTAGTATCAGATTTTTGCTTTCTTGGCTTTAACTGAGCTGCAACTGTTTTCCTCCAGAAAAGCCTTCTTTTCCTCTTTAACTTATCAACAATGATCCAAGGTGTCCAAACAACCTTTGGGCACTGAAGGTATTCTTCCAGAAAATGTGTAAAGTCTGTAAGGACCACGTGATTTATTATGACATGTTATCTTACATAGATTATTTCCTTCTTCCAGTAAGTCCATAAGAAGTCCTTATATGGTCACATGGGATCCTCCCTCCTATTTGATGAGCCTGGTAGAATACAGCTAGAAGAAAAACTTAGCAACAGTGCCCATGGTGGTTTGTGATATGGAAATGTGAAGACCTTCACTCAGCTGTTCCTAAATCCAGAAACTAATTTTCCTTCTGCTTGTGTGTTGTAGCCACCTTAGAGTCCAGCAAATCTCAGAAAAGTAATTCTTGGAAGAGCTGAGTCTTCTGCAGATCTTGCTGATGATATTGATATAGTCTTCATTTGCAGATGTTATTGGTAGAGAAACATATTTACTAAATAAATCATTCTCTGATATTTATTTTTCATGAAAATTAAATGTTTTGTGGAAATAAGCAATTTCTGAGGGGTTCATTTTTTCTAAGAAACATCATTGTGCCCTGGAAAAAAATGGAAATATTTTTATTTTTCTGCTTTTCTTGTAGATTGCATTATATTAGTTTTCATACATCTTGTTAAATGCTGTCAAAATCTAGTTGGCAAGATGTGTTTTTTTATTGACTTTATGAGTTTGGAGGAATCAGAACAAATCAACGTGGTGAATTTTTGTGTTGTCACTCAGAATGTAGTTGGTGATAGAACAACATTTTTATCAGGCCAGTGAGTGCAGCCCCTTGAAGCAACCCCAGCAACTACTTCCTTAAAGCCCAGTACTAGAAATGTTCACGGGCAAAAAATTTTGTGGTGTTTTTTTTTTAATTTTCATTTTGTGTGAATTTGTATATTTGTAATT
This sequence comes from Gallinula chloropus, assembly GCF_964237585.1. Taxonomy (NCBI): domain Eukaryota; kingdom Metazoa; phylum Chordata; class Aves; order Gruiformes; family Rallidae; genus Gallinula; species Gallinula chloropus. The sequence continues at coordinate 70,017,171 of NC_140086.1, forward strand.
CAAATCAGAATTACTTTTACACATGTTGGAATTTCATATATAGCAGGGATTCTGGTTCCTGATCAGCTGTGTAGAAACCCTGCTTTCTCTTTTAAGAGGCTGAATTTTATAATACAGTGAAGATACTTGTGATCAACTCTGGCTCCTCACAGGTTACTGAAGCTGTTAGTTCCTGCTAGTCATGAAAGAGCGATGGATGTATCATTAGAAGAATAAGCTAGCAGCATAAATAGATAGGCATTTCTACCTTTTGCTTGTATCAGTGAATGAGTCTGTGATGTCTTTTCTAGGTTCATGTAGCTACTAAATGTGTTGCTCAATGGAATGAAGACCTAGAGCCCTCCCACCTCAAGGCTGAGTGCTTTCTGGCAAGTTTTTTCTGATGTTTAGGTGCAATTTCCTGTGTTTGAATTCATGCCCAGTTTTCCTTTTCCTGTCATTGGGCACCACTGGGAAGGGCCTGGCTTCATTTGCTTTACTCCCTCCCATCAGGTATTTTTGCACATTGAGAGTTCTCTTCTTTAGGCTAAACAACTCCAGCTCTCTCAGCCTCTTCCAGCCTCTCCTCATATTAGAGATGCTCCAGTCCCTTATTCATCTTTGTAGCCCTTCGCTAGACTCACTCCAGTATGTCAGTATCTCTTCTACTGGGGAGCTGAGAACTGGACACAGCAATCTAAATGTGGCGAAAGATCACCTCTACCAGTGTAATACAGCCCAGGATGCCTTCTTTGCCACAAGGGCACGTTGCTAGTTTCTGGTAAGTTTGTTGTCCACTAGGACCCCCAGATCCTTTTCTACAAAGCTGCTTTCCAGCCTGTCAGACCCTGACCTTTACTGGTACTCAGAGTTACTTCTACCCAAATGCAGGATTTTATATTTCTCTCTGTTGATCTTCATGACATTCCTCTTTCCAGTTCTCCAGTCTGTCAAGGTCCCTAGGGATGGCAGCACAATCATACATTACATCTGCAACTTTGTTGAGTGTGCATGCTATGCCGTCCCATTGTCCGAGTCATTAATGAAGTTTTGACAGCGAAGGACTTAGTATTCACACCTGGAGTACACCACTAGTGACTAGCTTCCATCTGGACTTTGCCACTGATCACAACCTGGCACTTAAATCAGTTTTCAGTCCACCTCATTGTCCCCTTACGTAGCCTGTACTTCATCAGCTTGTCTGTGTTATGGGAAACAGTGTCATAAACCTTACCAAAGGTCAGCTGAACATCCACTGCTCTCCCCTCATTCACCAAACCAGTCAACTCATTGAAGAAGGCTATGAAGTTGGTCCTCATTGTGCATTGTGAATCTGTTAACAGTCGTAATCGTCAAGAATTTACCTACACAAAGCAGATAAGCAGGCACTTCTTTTACTCCAGCACTGGGGAACACGGGGGATAGCTCCTCCAAAGACATGTTCCCACAAGTACAAAGCAAAACATATTTATACAATTTTTTTAGCAGAATCATTGCACAAAATGCTTGCTTCTTAATTTGACCTTTGCAATGATTGTCTGTCAATTGCTGCACTTTATCTCTAGACTTATTCTATAAAAATCATTGGTTAACTTTGATGATTGTTTTAAATACAAAGAGGGGAGGGTAATTATTAGCATATGTATGTTATTTCCTGGAAATCATTGTCATATGTAAATGTCCTCAGCGCATGCATAGTTATATTGAGCGGGGGTCCTCTAGTGGTTGTTGACAGTCTTATTTTAATTCAGAGTCCATAATGATTTTCCATAGTGATCAAGGCACACACCATCTTGTCCCTAAAAGCCTTAACATACTTTATATTCTCATAACTACTATATTTCCCTTAGAATCGAAATCATATTCCAGACTAAAACCAAAGTAACCTAGAAGTTAAGATATTTTATTAAGGTGACTGTAACAAATCCATGCTGACTACTCCTGATCACCATCTTGGCCTTCATGTGTGCGGAAATGGTTTCCAGACTCATTTGCTCTATCACCTTCCTAGGGACTGAGGTGAGGCTGACCAGACTGTAATTCCCTGAGTTCTCCTTTTTGTCCTTCTTGAAGATTAAGTGGCATTTGCTTTCCTCCAGTCTTTGAGCATTACTACCAGCCGCCATGATCTTTCAAAGTTTTTCAGAATTGGCCTTGCAAGTGACATCAGCCAGGTTCCTCAGTACTCATAGTGCCTCCCATTAGGGCCTATGGACTTATTTGTGCCCAGTTTGTTTTAAGGGTTCCCTTTCTTGATGCTGCTCCACTGATGGAGTCCTTCCTTGGACTAGGCTTTCCCTCTGGTCTCAGGCCCTGGGATGCCTGGAGGCAAGGCTCACCACTAAAAAACAAGGCAAAGAAGGTGTTGAAAAGTTCAGTCTTTTCTGTGTCTGCCTTTCCTCACCAGAGCTTCTGCTTGTAAAAGTCTTTCTTGTTACCCATTATGTTCCTCACTGGTTTCCTAATCGTATCCCTGCATGCTCAGACCATGGCTCTGTATTCCTCTGGGTCACCTGGCCCTGTTTCCACCACCCTACTGTTTATGTTTTACTTTAGTGAGAAGTTCCTTGTTCATCCATGCATGTCTCCTGCCTTTGCTTGGTTTCCTGCTTGCTGGGAAACAATACATGCTTCTGAAAAGCTGGACATCAGCAGCACCTGGATAAATATGGGCACTGGGGTGTGCAGACTGTGTATCTAATTCGGGATTCATTGAAATCACTGCAAAGCTTCTCACTGATTTCCTTGAGCACAGGATCAGGAAGGGTGTCATTCCTGTGGTTTGTGAGGTCAGCATACCATTTGGAGGAAGAATCCATCTGTGCTACCCATAAGAACGTGGTAGAATAAGGGAAGAAAATGGAGCCCAAAAGCTTTTTATAGGCACAATAAAAAATGGTTGTTGAAACTAATCTTAAATATTTAGAGTTTAGCCCTTCCTGAAAACACTATCAAGGATTTAATAGAAAATAAAAGCTTTTCTATTACATTTTTAAGCATGTGCTAGCAATTAAAAGGGAGTTATGAGCTGGATACATAACCCCATATGAAAGCAAGAAAAGCCCCCAACATTTAAAAAGGAAATATTCTCTGTTAAACTATCTGGGCTTTCACAGTAATTGCAAGGCAGCCCAATGGATTTGATTTTATCAGGCTGTTCTATGAAGAGCTTCTTACAAGAATATAACTATTAATGACATTTAATAAATTATTTTCAGGAGTCAGGTTTTAATGAAGTTTTTACTTCCAGGCAGTTTAAAGGGGTGGTGTTGATGCAGTAATTTTGTAAGCAGAATATCTTAGCTTTAGAACACATTTGTTAAACCTTTTTTTTTTTTTCTGGAAAATATACTGGAAACTAAAAATTTGTTACATCAGTCATTATAAAGGTGAGGAAAGAGCAGTCTGTGGGTTTAGTTCAGTCTAAGTAAAACTCATATAGAGGATAAAATGGACATAACTGCAAAGCATGAATGTATCTACATAAATACATATGCAGGGCTTTCAGAAATTTTACTTTTTTAAAAAAAAGTCTCTTGCTAAAATCACCCCAACATATCTTCACTAAGCAAGTGCTTTAATCTTTTTTTAATTTTTTTAAAAATATTTTCCTCAACAAACAACACTTACAGAGACATGGTTTACATATTGATCCTTACCAGAAGGACGGTTTTAAATCAATCCTAACTTTGAATTGCCAAGCTACTGAAAAGAAGCTAAGATGGTTGTAGTCAATGGCTTTTGTGTGTTCCACTGGCGTCACAGAGTGGGCTTTCCTTTTGGGGATTTTTTGAAGGAACAGCAGTTCCTAGAAGGCAACTGACCTCAGCAGCGTACACTTTGTTCTCTATAAATGATGTGTGTGGCATTCAAGACGTATCAGTCTGGTGTATTGTCAGCTATGCATTAACTAAAAGAGCCTTCATTAATTTTAAGGATAGTTTTAAATCATGCATCTCTGGAATTTGCTAGTAAAATCTAAATATTTTTCAAATGAACTAATGAATGCATCTCCACCTCAAGAAGATTTTCATGAAGGGATAAAATCCCTTGAAAACAGGGAATATTTAATTGTCACTGAAAGTCTGGGTAAAACTTTCAGGGGGCTTTACAGCTTGTGAAACGCTTATTTTCTTCTCCTGTTTTTGAGCATACTAATTGATACAGAGTTTGACCAGTGAGGTTAAAATTATAGTCAGCGTAATATTATGCATCTCTTTTAACCAGAATTCTTTTTCCTCTCCAAAATGTTTGTGTTTTAAAGTTATTTAAAGTTCTTTGCTGATAACCGAAATGCTTAGTTTCATGTTAATAAATTGGGATGTCATCTGAATATTGTCAATTTTCAGGAGTTTCAGTTACAACTACATATTTTGAAGAGGAATAATAAAGAAAAAGAGGGAAGAAAAAGTTTCTAACATCTGCAGAGCAGAAGGAATTTTCTGCAATACTCTAAAGCCAGGACATCCTGTAGCTTATGTAGCTTGTGTTTAGTTCTTGAGTAGTTGTACCTTACAGTAAGGACAGGAGCTGAGTAACTGAGTCATTCACCTGCCTCCTACAAATGGGATCAACCCCTTCCAAGAGGGAGCGCCCTTTTGGGGGGCTGCAGGAACATGTCTCTCCAGCCATTTCACACATGAGAAGAGGCAAGGTACTTGCCCTCAGAGATCCCCAGCACAGGGCTTGGCATTCATGATGTGCCTCGGATGGGAGGATTTAAGCCTAATTAAACAGTAGTTGTTGACTTGTATGTTCTGTAATAGGCATGACACCGCTTGGTACTTAGTTGTGGTCCAGCATCAAACGGCTCCCTTCCAACTGCAGATCTGAGGCACGGCTCAAAGAACAATTGCGTTTGCCTGTGAGAAGCCAGGGACTGGCTGACAGAACAAGTAGCATTAGCGAGGGTGGAGACTGCCAGCATCAATAATGATTATATGTGCCGCTTCTGCCTGTGATGGGCTGCCAGCTTGTGCCTGCTGAACAATTGAGTGACCTTGGACAAACCCTTGCCAATAATGGTGCAGCGTTTGTTTTAATATGAAAGTGACAAGAAGGAAAAGATCAGAGTGTATCTTTCTTTCATTGCAGTCCCTCATCTCCAAAATTGATGCATCTCATGCGAGTTTAATCATTCGTTTCATATGCAAAGCCTCTTTCTCTGGTATTAAGAACATCTTCATTTCAAAGCTTAGAAAAGTTAAAGAAGACTGAAGGCTGGAGTGGAGGAAGAAAGATAGTTCTTATAGCTGGCAGTACCTGTCACCTGCTCAGAGATAATAAAAATATCCTCTGAAATTTAAAACTGCACTTTATCTCAGCTTATGTACGTGCAAACTTTTAAAACTTGAATCCATTTCTTTTTTTATTGGGACCACTCCATTAATTGAGCAGCATTGCCTGTATTATTAAAGAAAAAGTGTAAAATACTGCAGAATATGTGTGGTAAAAATATGAAGTAGAGCTAGCTTGGTTTGCATGGGTTTGGGAGGGTTTTTTTACTCTTAAGTGTGAACCGCCCACAACAGCATTGGAGTAGAACTTTTGTAGGCAGAAGTCCAGTTCTGAAAAAACTGCCTGAAGAAAATTAGATGCAAAATATAAGCTGCCCCACAACTGGGGGAGCAGTGGGGAGGAGCCCCTATAGCAAGCTACTCAAAGCCTGTAAGCATTCTCAGGATTCCTGCAAAACCCTGACAAGTGTCACGGCTTTAGTATAATTTTTTAAAAGCTTATTCGTCTTTTCCTCATACATGTTTAATTTCTCTTTGCTTCTCAGTTTGCTAGTCACCATGAGAAAGCATGTCTTCAGATGCAGTCTGTGGGACACTGTGTACATCTTCAGCCCTTCTCTCTCATTTTATAGCATTATTTCTTTTGAACATCTTTTTTGACTAGGAAAAATTAGTTTCCAGCCCAGGATCCATCAGAAGCAGCACAATTCAGTATTTGTCACTGTCACAGTATGAGAGAGAGAGATAATGCCACCTTGAATAGGAAATCATGCTGCCAAACATGTTTGGAAGTGCTAAGTATCATATCACCTGATACAGACCTCATGGCTTTCAAAAAGAACTGTTTGGGTTTGTTTTGGGGTTTTTTCTGGTCATCAACACATTCTTCTGCAGAGATGGTTCTGATGACTTGAAGCCAAGCAAGGCGACCTTCTGCGGTAGGCTGCAGCAGCTGCGTGACTTGGCTGCAGAGAAACTCGGCTCCCACTTTCTAACTTACTTTATGAAGGACTTTTGCCACCCTGATTTTGAGCACCTTTATAGAAAGGGGGTGGGGGGGTGTTTTTAAGTAAAAACCTGCATTGTAATTATTCATGGTGAAGAACTTTAGTTTCAGGCACTGAGCAGCGTTGGTTTCAGGAGCAGTCTAACAGATACATCGTCATACAAATGAGCAGGGAAGGATGTGGAAAAGCTACAGACCTTGTGCTCTGAAGAAGCACAGGGAAGCTGATTTACCCCTAAGCCATGGAAATTACAGCTCATGCAAAAGAAGCCTTTCTCTCTTTGAGATTTTCATGCTTGTCCAAGATACACAGTGCAGCTGTGATCATAGTCAATCTGAAGAAGCCAAGTAATGGCCTGTCTCTGAGCATACCGAATTTCTACGGCAGTCAGTGGGAGCTACGAGCCTGGGTAGGAAGACGTACAGTTTCACTGTGATTTGATTTGCTGCAGTTTGTGTAGTGAGGTTAAGAGGAGATTCAGCTCAAACATTCTTAATGTGAAAGCTGTATTGTTTAAAGCTGAAAATTGGAGACTGTCTTATAAAGCCTAATGGTTTAGATGTTAAGAGAAATAGGAGTTTTTATTACCCCCGTTTCATGTTTTAAAAGTTTTGTTGGTGTTATGTGTTGTGTGATATTCATGGAAGAATTTACATAGGTTTAACACATTTATTTGGGCATTTGCTCATTGTCACACATCTTCCCTCTTACTTTAAAACAGAAAAAAGCTAAAACCCTCCCTTTTCTCTCCAGTCTTGTTTTTATGTTTCTATTGGAAGCTACTTGCTACATCTAAGTATTCTGGTTTGAGAGACCTTATGCTGTTATGTAGGGATCAAAATAGAGTTGCAGCTTTCAATCTGTGAACTGTCCCATTAGGGACAAGGAGAATAAAACAAGGACAACACGGGCACTGGGTCAGATTGGCCAGTCTGCTGAGAGCCTCCTTGCAGGCGAGTGGGGCGATGGTGCCAAGGTAGCTGGGTGAGCTGTGCTGGGTCAGAGCTACTTACCTGTCCCAACCCGTGTGGCCACACTTGGATCTCTCTGGCATTTGGGGCTTCGTGTGTGTGTGTGAAGGGCTTATAGCCAGTGGGAGTACGGCCAGTGAAGTGCTGCAGGCTGGAAGCCATCATGCTCCTGTGTGTGTAGTTTGTGCTTGGGTTGGGGTTTTGGGTTGGTTATTTTAATATTACAGAACAGCCATAAGTACAGAGATGCGCAGTTGTGTTACTGGGGACCTGGGAACAAGTATTTTGCAGCTGAAAAAAATCCCAAACCCGGGTTTGTCTGGCACACAGCCTGTGTGCGTGGTGGTTTTGTGGGCAGAGCCTGTTGCACCGTGTGTCTGCGGAGCGCCCAGTAAGCGTGCGTTACTGCCACAGCTCGCGAGGCTGTCTGTCCCTGCACTCTGTCCACTCCTGTCTCTCAGGCTCTCACCTGTCGAGTCCCCAGGTGTTTGACAAGGCACGTGTGATTCCTCAGCTGACACAAAAGAGGGTATTCAGAAACACTGTGTTTGTATGTGTGCTGCAAATACTTTTGTTTCAGCTTAGCTTATGCAATTACTAGAGCATGAGAGAGGAAATTCTGATGAATATATCACAGAATCAAAGAATCACAGAATCACAAGGTTGGAAGAGACCTTTGAAGATCAAGTTCAACCATTCCCATCCTATGCTAAACCATATCCCTAAGTACCTCATCTACCCATTTTTTGAATGCATCCAGGGAAGGTGACTCAACCACCTCCCTGGGCAGCCTGTTTCAGGCCCTGACAACTCTTTCAGTAAAAAATTTTTTTCTAATATGCAATCTAAACCTGCCCTGGCACAGCTTCATGCAATTTCCCCTTGTCCTATTTCCTGTCACCTGGCTGAAGAGACCATCGCCCACCTTTCTACAATCTCCCTTCAGGTAGTTGTAGGTGGTGATAAGGCCTCCCCTCAGCCTCCTCTTCTCCAGGCTAAACATCCCCAGCTCCCTCAGCATATTTATATATTTGAAGTAATAGACCTAGAGTTTAAGAATGCTTTCAGAATGAGTGCAGGTTTTTCTCACAAGTCTGCAATAACTAACATATTCCTTAAATCTTCATCTTATAGTCATGTGACTAAGAGCATCCTTTAAAACAAAAAGGAAAAAAGTTTCATTTTCTCACTCATTGTTTCAGAGAAAAGCTTAAAAGCAGAAGCTATCACTATTCAGAAAGCAGAATGCAAGAAGTAACAGCAACCCCTGAGGACAAAAATTTGAGTTTTCCAATGCATGGATATTTATTTAATCTCTCACACAACTGCACTGGAACTTATATTTTCTGATAAACCCTTTATTTAGTTATTTTTTTAGTGGAATTGTTCCTTGTTGCTTTCTATCCACTCCCAGCAGCACTGTGATCACGTATTGGTAAACACAAAGATCAACTGGAAATGTCTGAAATTATTCCTGATTTGGAATACTATTCCTCATTCCTGTTTATTCCTCCCCAAGATAAGTATCTGAAGAGTAAACATTTGAAGTAGTCTGTGTATCACCTCACCACTTAAAATTTTCCACACTATGAAAATTCAGTTTCACTGATGTGGAAAGCCCAGACGTAAACAGGAGATGCAGTTAAGGGAAAACTAGTAAAGGAATGCAACCAAATCTGTATAAATAATTTTAAAAGTTAATAGCCTGCATTTTGAGTAGATTTAGAGTAGTTGAATGTATCTTAAGAATTTTTTTATAAATGCAGCAGAAAGTAGAGGTTAAATTTGATCGATGGATTGATATAACTCTAAGTGAAATCTGAATGTGACCTTGGTTTGCTTTTAAAAAGACTGATATTTACTTAGAGGAACTGCCATCTTAAGAGGTATGGGTCAATCCAGTTCCAGTAAGCTACAGACAGTGTCCAGTGTTCCTAACTCTTCCACTGTTCTCTTATGCTGTGTGGTGTCATTCCTAAATACAAACTCCTGGACTCTTGTAAGTGTAAATGGTACTTCATTCTACTATGTTGATAAGCATAAAATTTTTGTCCTCATGTTTATAGAAAAGAATTTGAAAATGTGGTGGGGTTTTTTTAAACACCTAAGTTTGTTATTTGTATCATCTGCCTGCTTGAAAATCAGTCTTGATTTATCACACAGAATAGGATTGTATGGGAATACCAGGGATAAATAATAGTACATGGTCCATCATTCAAGCAGATTTCTGAACATTTAACAGGGGAAAAAAAGTGAACATACATACATACATTTTGCAAATACACCTATCTTTCAGATGTTGACCAATGGACTTAGGAGGGACCTCTTCAGAGTTTCTGACCCCACTACAAGAAGAAATATATAGGAAGTTACATGAGTGGAGTTGAACTTGATTTATGAGATCTTCAACTCTGTTTTTGATTATATTGGTGCCTGCGATGTGTGCTTCTGAGGTTGGGAGAAAGGGTGATTCTGTGGGTATTGTCCATATAGTGTATATTTGCAACAGAAGCAAGTAGCCTCACCAGTGCTGGTACATGAAAGTCTGGAGAAGAACAATAGTATGGGAACAGAACCAATGGAGAAAAATATGAACTTGAGTGGAAGGGAAGGAGGGCTGGCAGAGGGAGAAATTTGACACAAAAAAATTGTACTGCTTAAAAGCTTAAGGATAAAAAATAAACCCTCTCTGGACCATAGTAGTTCCCCTCGTAATCCACAATCCAGAAAGTGATTTTTAAATGGGTTTTTCTTCACTTAAGTCCACTACTAAAACTTTTCTCCATGTGTTTACTCATCAGGACTTCCTTAGGAGTTGTGTTACATGTTTTTGACAGATGGTACATTACTGATCATAATTAGAGTGTTTCTGCATGGAAGGCTGTGTATACTGACCAGCCATCAGATTATTTTTTTGTCTCTCATTTTCTTAAAGATTAAGAGTATCTTAGATCTTGTTTCAAGATAAGAGTAGATCCCTCAGTAAACACAAGAGTTATTTAAAAATAAAAATTAACACACACACACAAAGGCAAAACAGGACAAATATTCTAAAACCAAGCCAAACTTGAGCTATTTCTGGAAATAAGTAATTTTACATGACCTGAACATCTCCTTGAAATAGAAAATTAAACAAAAAGGGTGGAAATGCTATTGCAGATGTCTAAGGATTGAGTCTCACATTCTAATCCTCTTTTTCCTGAAAGTAATGGTTTCTAAATATAAAGTAACAGTAACAATAATAATAAAGCAGCTTTCCCCCTTTGATTTGTTCAATCTTTTGAATAAGCAAATGAACTAGGAGGGAGGAAGAAACTAGAACTGGTTATAATTTTAACTGGAGAGTTGTCTGAGGGGACATCTGTCTTACTGAAATACGGGTATTTTGATACAACATTCTACAGGAAAAGGTTTGAAATGATTCTATAAGGCCACCGAGATATAGCACTTAGTATTTATTTAATTGTATTTTAAATGTATTGCTTAATGCATCCTGCACTTCACAAAATGTTTGACTGCAAGGAAGTGAAATATTTGAATGTCTTTGAACAAACATTTCTCTGAGATTGTATTAGTTAGGACTTCTGGATACTCAGGCTTTATTCCTATTTAGAAGATATCACCTCACATTTAGAAAATATACTTCATGAGCAGAATGCCATTTTCCAACTACCATTAACTAAAAGTGAAAATTCTGGGTAACAATAATGACAACATTTCTGTCTGAACCCATTCATGACACCTTTTATAATTTTAGCATCTTTGATTTCATTGCCCTTACAACAATGGACATGCCCTTACATTGTTCCAAGTTCCGAATAGCTGAGACTCAGCTCTAAGGGGAAAAGCGAGTACATTATTTAAAATACAATTCAGTGTAACTGCCAGAGAACATTCCTGATTTTCTTTAATAATCTATAAAAGCTGGAGGTTAATAAAAAGGGGAGCATGAGAACAAGAAGGGGATAACTAAGGTTAGGAAAAAACGGGTTGAGAGTTTTATAAATTGGAATTTATAATTTGAAGAGTGGCAATACTAATCCATTAATTGAATAACATCATAGGTGTTTAAAAGCAATATATTTTTACGGCTGTGTTAAGAGGTTTTAAACATATATTTTGCTTCCTGTTTCATAAATCAGTCTTGAAAATGTCTTCCTGTTCATGAAAGCAGAAATTCTCAAAATCTGTCTCCGGGCACCGAGCCATTTTGTGGTGCTAATAGATCATTCTGTTCTGACAGGAAGAGTTTTAAATAAATGTCCCCTCAACAAGCAGCTGTGTGAAACAGGCTGATTCAGCCTCTGTCTTTGGGTCAAATACTCACCGTCTTGGCTGCAAAACAAAATACAAAAGAAATAAAAATAACAAAAAAAACCCCCAACCCTAAATCCCAGCGGGGTACATTTAGTTAGCGTGGAGGAACTTCAAAATGGCTTGAAAAGGTGGGTCCACATCTCAGCAGCGTGGTGGACCAATTGCTGCAGGAGAGCTTTACAGCTGCAGAGGATCCTGCCGGTTTTCATAGGCTCTGAACGCATTCCTGACTAAGCTGGCTTACCAGCAACTGGCATTAAACTGCCTGATGCCCCTGGCACACCTTCTTCTCTTCCCTGCCTGTAGATGAAGGGACAAAATCTGTGGAAGAAGATAATACCAGTGTACTCAAAAAGCAAAACTAGCAGAGCCGTATTATAGACATTCTGTGCATACCCAAGCTCAGTGAGAGAGCTGTGGGAACAAGGGAGGAGAAGGAGCTGGGTAAGACATGGGAAACAATTTAATCCTTCATGGCAGAGCTCATTGTATGTTACAGGGAAGTTTGGTGTGAGTTGAGTTGAGTTCGATAGATTGCAGAAGAAAATAAAGACTGAGGTTGCTGTCTCTGGCTGTTGAACAAAGTGAGCCTTCAAGGTTCAGCTTTTAGTCAGAAATAATCAACATGCTGTCTTGTTACCAACACATCTTACTATCAGCTCTGATAGAGAAGCATCTAAGCTTTTATAGTAGGTTGCCTACTGAACTTGACAGCGTCATTCTGATAAAGAAAGAAAAAGGGAGAGCTGTAATGAGTACATTTGGCAAGACTTGCACTGTCAAGGCCTCAAATGGAAAGCCTTTTCTTTTTTTTTTCTGATCAATTGATTGGTTTGACTTTATAGTTGATCCAAGTCTGGGCACAACCATAAATTTATGTTACTGACCCTTTGATTCATAGCACCTTCCTTTTTCATTTACTGCTGTGTGTTCAAGACAGATGAAGTGTTCTAACATCATCATTTCCACTGATCCTAGAAAAATCATGTGATTCATCCCAACTTGAGCATATTAGTCAATTTATTTCATGCACGTTCAGAGACACAGAAGGAAAGAGGTGTTTGAGCCAACATTTGTTTACTTATCCATTTATTTATCTGTTTGTTCTCCAGCTTTACAAGGGGTGTCTTAATCATGTGAAAACTGTGTCTTGACTTGGCATGTGAGAAAGTAGAACTCTCTGGGACACTAGAGAGTCTCTCTTGAGAGTAAAATGCAGGTTTTCTGACACTTCTCACATTATGTGGAGGTCATGGTACTAGAACAGCTAGGAAGAATTAAAAAATTTAAAAAAAAAATAGAGCACGGTGCTATTAGAATGTAGAGCAACAAGGTATGTGCCACACTAAGCCCCCTCATACTCTGAAGAGCATCATCTTAAGTGTAGGTGAGAAGACAGGAAAAGTCAAAATTTCTGATTAATGTCTAAAACCTCACAGCTGAGTTCCAGACCACTGAAATTTCAGCAGCTTGTTGAAAAAGGACTGGACTGTCCTGGAGAGTTCAAGCTGACTACCAGCCATGGCACCAAAGGCCAGCTTATGCTGCATCTTTCTGATCTCTCTTCATAGTTGCACTGACAACTTCTCATTTGAGAAAGCTCTCTGGTGAACATCATAATGGGAATTATAATGAAAGGGAAAAGGGTAGAGATGCCGTGTCACCATCCAAGCTAACTTTGTCTGATAAAAGCTTCATCTGATCATGGTGGATCATTTAGGACATCCTAAAATAGAGTGACACACCAAGGTTGATGGGCTAGAAATTGCCTTTTGATCTGATTGAGTAAAATTTCCCTGATCAACACTGTTCAGTAAATTCAAACCATTTTAATAGACATTGAAGATGTTCTTGCACTTTTAAAATTATTGGGGACATCCCTGGAAAAATACCACTGAGTAACAGCAAAAGATTTTATGGGTGGGAACCTGCCATATGCAAGAAGGCAGAAGGTAAATGAATATACTAATTGTGCATGAAATGCACACACATGAATGTTTGATACATGCCGCCTTTAAGCACATTGCCATGCATTTAAATTCACTCTCCTTAATTATCAAAGTTTTCCTCTTGGGTTTGCGGTCAAATGTTTGAACAGTTTGATTAATCATCACAGTCCTAATCAGCCTAAAGTTAGCTGCTGTATTGAATTAAGTGTCTCCTAACTCTCACAAAGTACCATGGTAAGGTGATATAGTTTCTGTAGAATCATATTCTAGAGATGTAAGACCACCAGTCAGCCCAGAAAGGTTGATTCTAGGTATGTGAGAATCTTAGGCAGCCTGAAGTGGCCATTCTGGTTAGCTCAATTCAGAAGATGATGCCTGTAGCATAAAGTCACATGATAAGCAAAATAGATTAAATAAACATATTTTTAAATGATTGAGTCATTTCAACTGTAAAACAGGGCTCCCAACTGCTCAACTAGAGAGACTAAGCCAAGCCAAGGGTATTCAAGAAGAGGTCTGGTGTACTATTGAGGCCATTCAGATTGTCTCATATATTGGGCATCTTTCGTGATGGAAAGAAAGATTATTAGATGAACAGATTTTATCAGCAAGTTTTGTAATTGAAGTGTAGGGTGGTAAAACAGACTCTTTGCTTCATATTATGAAATTTGCCTGTCTGACATTGTGCAGCATCTCTGTGTAGCCAAAGGTCATGCACCTAAGCTCCTGTCGACTTTCTTTGTCAATGGTATTAATACTCAGCAGCTGTAGTAGTATAGACAGGCATAGTATCTGTATATACTGTGATTCCTGTCTAAATATTTTTATTTCATGATGTTTTAAATATGAAGCTCTTTTCATGGCCATACATTTTATTTATTGTAGCAAGACCTTTCAATGGTGGGGCAAGAATTAAAGAAAAAGTAACAAGGATTATCTGTGTACATATTTTCTTAAATTTTTTGGTTCCTTGGGAAATTCCCCAATATATGCTAAGTATTTCCATTTATAAAATAATAAAAGGGGACTGTTTATTTGCACTAGATATCTTTGAAAATTATCTGCATCAAAGAAAGAAAGTGTATGGCAGATAATAGTAAATAATGAGAAACACAAAATGAGCTGTATTTCTGATTTTCCCCTTCATTAGCCCTGATCGTGTTCTTTAACAGCTCAAATTGTGGATCACATAGAATAGTCTGAATAGCAGTAGCCAACAATATTAACACCTTAGTCAGGATGTATGAAAAAGCATTCAAAAAATTGAAAGCTCCAAAGAAACAAGGGAATTAAAAGGTATTGTTTTATTGCAGCCCTCCAGTACCTGAAGGGGCCTGCAGGAAAGCTGGGAAGGGCTTGTTTACAAGGGCAGGGAATGATAGGACAAGGGGTAACAGGTTTAAACTGAATGAGAGTAGATTTCGATCAGATATAAGGAAGAAACTCTTCCCTGTGAGAGTGGTGAGGAACTGGAAGAGGTTTCCCACAGAAGTTGTGGCTGCCCCCTCCCTGGCAGTGTCCAAGGCCAGGTTGGATGGGGCTTTGGGCAGCCTGGTCTAGTGGAAGGTGGCCTTGCACCTGGCTGGTGGGTTGGGACTAGATGCTTTTTGAAGTCCCTTCCAACCCAAATCAGTCTGTGATTCTGCGATTCTGTGATTGTTATTCATTGTGTTTACACCTTAAATTCAGAGTCCCTCTGTTGATGTAGCAGCAGCAGCCCTTGTTCTTTCTCCCTCACTTTTGCTGAGCTCAGATGTAACGGATGGCCATGGGAAAAGGCCAGGGCTTCCTAGGTGCCTGCTGCCTCACTTCTCTTCCCTGACAGCGGCTCCCTCTGAGTCGGTAGCGTTCGTCCTTCACCAGTGCTTTGCTTGGATCAGTGTTTTCTTTTAACCTTGTCTATGTCTGTCTTTAGAGGCAGTTCTCTAGTTTACTGTAGATCTTGATTTACAGCATGAGGCAGCAAGAGGTACACGTAAGAATTGCTTATGTCTTGAAATATTTCAGCTCTTCTGAATCCGAAGCACAGATTCTGACTGATTTGTGGTGTTATAGCTTATTGAAACTGATGTGATACCGCAAGTGGTTAATTCTTTCTGAAGCACACTACGTACAGTCTTTAGAAGGAAGCAAACACTAGAATAAATTACTTTATAATATTCGTATTTTCAACATGAGGTTTTTCTTCCAGTCTTCTTTTTAGTAGTTCTGCACACTGAACTTGCAATTGATTAAAATACCGATCCTGTGCTTACAAAATTACAGATGTTCTGTCTTTATCCACCACACTCTCTTATTACTCATCACCCTCCATGACGTGGAGAACACACAATATTTTAGGTGCAGTGGATTTCAGAAGCTCATAGGAATGAGGAATGTAATGACAACCTGCCAAAAGCTAATTTATGCCAGCCAGCTCTGCAGGACATTCTGCTTATAAAAGAACTGGTACTGTCTAACAGAGGTTACTGCTGGGTGGCAGTGGCTGTACTTTAAGAAGTACTGGCATCTCTCTTTTATTGAACAAACTCTTGAGAAGTGAGGCTAGGGCTGGAACATCGTTGCTCAAACCTGTGTGTTGAGAGTGTGCAGAATTGTGGCAAAGTAGTAACTTTTTCTCTCAATTTTTCCTTCCAGTGCGTACAATATGACTCTTCACACATCTCACTGTCTGGCCGGTTTCCCCCAATGAATTTAAAGAGATCCAAGCCTGCCACATTGAGGCAGAAAAAATGGCCACGTGAAGAAAGATGTGTCAGTGGGTCACTGTTTGGTTCTCACAAGAACAGTGTGTGATGTGAAGCAGAGTTAATGCCATGACTTTGGGTGAGGGTCAGTGAAAACAGCAGTAATCAGGGTTTCACAAAATGTTTAGCTTAAGGTCTTGCAGAGTTAATGTAAATATTTATTATAACAACATTTGCCTGTCTGAATAACTTGGGACAAATCCTAGTACAATTCAGTTTAGGATGAGGTCCAAGAACCTTGAGTGGTTTTCAGTATTGACTTCACGCTTTCTTATGGTTAAGGCACCAAATGAAGGAAATTTCAAAGCAGTTTGTAGCTGCTTTATTGCCTCTGTTCCATGAATGACACTGTTTCTTCCATAGTAGATGTTATTATAAAAACAGTATACTGCAGAGACCTAATCTGAGAATGCAAAGTGAAGAACAGTGAATCCTTTCAGGCTATCAGAAAATGATGAATACCAGTAAGTCCAGAATTTCACTCAGAAAAATACTGTTCTGTTAATAACAATAGCTAGATTTCTTTTTACCGACTTTCAATATTCCTGAATGTTACAGAATAGAAACATTAAGTGTATTTTTTCCATGTGACATGACTAGTCAACATCAGGCATTAGAATCTGTTGTCTGGAAAATTTTCTGTGTCATATTCCTTGGTTTAATTAGATGAACTCGCAGTATTTCCTGCCTTGCTTTGATGGGCGAGTTCTGTGAAGCCCTAGAAAGAATGGACTACAAAGGCTGCCCAAGAGCAGACATAGAGCATCGTTGTAACTTCATACGCTAGCAGACACAGCCCCAACTCAGGGATTGTCAGAGAAAAAGAGGGAAGGTGTCAGATCAATATTATCAGGCAGGGAGAACCTGGAATGCAAATCAATACGCTGCCTTGGGCTCCAAAGTGTTTCCAGAAATATTATGTTAAAAGGACTGGTAATGCAAAACCTGTAGGAAGGTAGGGCCAGACCAGCGGGTACTGAAGTGAGAGGTTTGAGCACACAATTGCCCATTCTTCTTTACCTAATGCAGGCATGGTGAGCTTTGAAACAAAACAGATTTATAGCCTAGCAAGGCTTTAGATTGAGACCTGTCATCTTGGGGAGAAAAAGAAAGAAGCTGTCTGGGTTTTCAGAATATTTTAAAAGGTTCTTTTGATGCTGAGGGAGAGATTTCCACCCATAAAAAAACGCATTTGATTTTTTCCTTTCCATTCAGCTTATTTTTGGTGCAAGTTGTTTGTCTCCATTGGTCTGCAGCTCCCCTCAGGGGAAAACAAAAGCAAAAAAAACCCCACAAAACTTCAGAGCCATTAGAAAGTCATGAGACCATCAACTAGTACTGGTGACTGGTCTTATAGAAAAGTTATTGGAGGGAAGAATTGTACTTAGCTGCAGACCTGTAGATAGTGTCAGTCTCTGGCTGAGCAGAAGATAAGAAACATTTCCCTCCTACTATTTTAAAGTGATTAGAAAGTTGTTGCTGACTCGAATAAGAAATAAATAAATACGTGTTAATGCAAAGTCAGTGCTGAATTAGTCTTATTGACTTGAAAACATAAGACTTACTGACTGCCCCATCCTACATTCTCTAAATCCCCACGACTGTAGCTTTGAGACAAAGTTTGATGTGTTGCCTCCTATTAGCAGCTTAGCTGTTGAGAGTTGAAAATGCCAGGAAACAAGCAGTAGTAAAGCTTTCGCATGCTGACTTCAAGGGATTGTGCATAGCAGGCTCCATTAAACAAAGGACAGAGCCGCTTCTATAACAAAGCAGAAAACAGGCGTGCCTGTTACATTCCGGTTTCTAACAGCTACCAGGAGAATTCATGTGCTTTTATAGCACAAGCTTCTCAGCATTTAGTCCTTAAGATGACAGAATCATAAGCAGAAGTTGTTTTGCTGGACTGAGAGAAACCTTGGGAGATAAAGTCTTCAGAGGTAAAACGCGAGTGCCACATAAGTGCGTGCTTCCAGGGATGATTCCGTTGCTCTCACAGAAGCCTCTGTGGGCTCGTGTCATCCAGCACTCTGGAGATGCAGCTTGAATGCTGCTTCCATGAGGTGTGCAGAACTGTCTGCCTTTTTAAAAAAGCCTCCCCGCTCGTCTTTTATGCTTTCTGGTTTTATGGTTTGAAAAGTCATCCTGAAATTATTTCCTCTGCTGAGAGAACAGCTTGGACTCACAGAAATCAAAAAAGGGATGGACAGACACACACGCCCCCTCTCCCAGCTCAAAAAAGGAATCTTGTAACAATAGTGAACAGTAAATTAAACACATCTTACCTGGATAGATAGTTTTCAGTCTAACAAGCAGTTAACTGAAATTGTATTGTACCTGTAATTAAAATAGTTATTCTAAAAGTGAGTGAGCCAGCTGGCACATACAACTTCCCCTCTTACATTACTCCCAAGATATTTTTTTTTTAAAAAAGTGTATGCAAAGTATTCTTCATTATGATGTTTGAAAATGAGGGGCTGCTTCTTTCAGAATGTGCTACTTGTTTTATTCAGAACAAAGACGTCTAACTTTCTTCGCTGTGTAAACAACAGAGCTTGAATTAGCTGCTCTGAAGAAGTGGGAGATGGGGCATCAAAGAGCCTTCTGCTCATTAAGATAAATACCAAATATATGTTGCATGTTTGGTTTTGGTATAACATTCTGAATAGAGGATTAAACAGTTGCTTCCCACAGTCTTAAACTATTGAGATGATGTGGGAGAAGGAGAAGAATAAAAGGATTTAAGCTATTATGCAAAGAATTAGTGTTGAGAGAGTGAAAGGTCCCCCTATTACCCATGGAATTCTGCATGGATTTAGTAGTGTGGACTGTGTAACATGGCTCTCCATTTTGCACACACAGAAAATACATAATTAACTTAGAGTACTTCATCTGAAATTTCAACCTGATCTTGTGAGATGGACTGTTGCAACTTTCAAATACAACTATGTACTTTTCAAAAAAAAACCCCAACATAGTTTCATAACTGAAATTTCCTTTTTATGTAATTTTTTTTTGTTAGATCTTAACTTCAGAAAGAAGCCTGCTCTAATCTATGCGTGTCAAGGTATTATCTTTTTTGGAAGTACAAATGACGTCTGGGGACTCATATTTTTCCCTTCTTCTTCACAAATGCAGCCACCTCAATTGCAGAAAGGGTCATGGTCCACCCCACTTTGTGTTCTCCAAATCAATTTTTATAACCTGTGTTTTATAGATCAAGTTGATTGGGCTACTGTTCATGTGAGTCAGTGTGAATAAGGGGTTTGCAGTCTGTCCATGCCTTATGCATTTTCTATGAGTGTGGATGATGGATGGTTTTATGAATTTGCTGATCAGCCATTTACAGTGGTTTACATTGAGCTTTAATGAACTAGATTTGCTAATGGCTATGACCAATATTGGAATGCTATTACGTTAGAAGAGCTCCTTTCTGTTGACTCCAAGGAGTCATGTTAATGTATTCATTTTAATGCTTAAGTTCAGGGCGGGGGCTCTTAAATGCTTAGTTCTGATTTTAAAAGTAATGTTCAGTTCCTGTTAGCCACCCTGTAAGACCATTTGCATTTTTATTTATATTTTATTTAATCTATAAGCTATCAATTGTAGCTGATTAGAAGTTGCATAACTTGTTCATATGTTTTTTCCTCTAGGCATCTTCTACTCATCCTCACTGTGGGAGACAGGCAGTAGCTAGATTTGGTCTGACTTAGGACAGCTGTTCTCATAATGCAGGGGAAAAAAACACCAGGAACATCTATATTTAATATTTCTATTGATTAATGTAGAACCTTAGCAGAGGACAAATGATCAAGGTTTCTTATTAAGCTGATTTTATTTTATTCTCATTATTTGCTCTTCTAGGATTGCATTTGTAATATTTCAGGCACTTTCAGGGGCGGGGGAGTGGATCATCATATGAAAATTTCATTTTCCTGTTCAAAGTATTTTGTTTGAAGCAGGACTGCTAAAGAATAGCAGTGGTTATAATACATTGTTTATTGCGGTTTTAAGCCAGAGCACTCAAATTGGCAAAGAAGATGCATGAAGCTACCATTATCAAGTTCATCCTCAAGTGATGTTCTTTGGGTGAATAACACTAAGGAGGTGACAGACTTCAGTCAGAAACATTCAGTTCTACACGTAAAAGAACACCAAAAAAAGCTCAGAAATGAATCTTAATGTACGTTTCTTGGAGGAAGTAAAGGAAGGACTCCAAATGTTTGACAGGATTTGCAGGTTCTGTAGCTTCATTAGCACATTGACTCACAGGTCCCACATGGTGATATGTCTTCTTTGGGATTTATTAGAAGGTGGCTACATCTTGGTTTCACTCCCTACTGATTGGTTTGCTGAGATTTCAGCTCATCATTTTCTCTGCTCCTTGCTATCTGTTAGATAATGCTGAAGAATAATGAATCACATTGATCTTTTTTTCTTATACAAAGGAATGTGTGACTTTGGATTTACTGGAGTAACAGAGAATTTGTTCACTTAAACCTCAGTTTCTGTATTTTTTTTCACAGCAAGTTAAAACAATAACTGTGTGTTTGGTTCATGGTTCTCTTCTTCCTTATCTCCAGTATTTAATTTTTCATAATAGGAGAGATAAGGAGTGTATTTGAATGCAGATCACAGAGGTTTCTGAGTACAGCCTGAAACCTTAAGCACCAGAGCTTTCATTCTAGAAGCTCGATTTCAGTCTCTGTTTATCTTAATCTCTTTATTCCAAATCTTTTATAGATATTGACATATACCTATCTGTCTGTGGTTCTTTCAGTAAGAACTAACATTTGAACATTTGAGCTACTGACGCCCTCATTGTTTCGGAGAGGAGATTGTATGCCATTACACGTTTGCCATTTACGTAATGCAAAACCAGGTCTATACCAACTCAAAAGCATTTCATACTGATTGCTTATTGGACATCTATATATATATATCATATTTTTCTGATTAGATAAAATTCCACCAGAAAATAAAATCTTTCTCAATGTTGCATATAACAAGCAGATAATAAGACAGAGGTAATGCAAATACAAGATGCTATCAACAGGCAAGCCAGGCAGTGGATGTATTACAGTACCATGGTGACAGTTGTGCACAGATTGAATGCATATAGTTTTAACCCTCCTGTAAATGTGAGCTAACTTACCTTCTCTTCCACATGACTAAACAGTCCCACATTTTTTTGTAAGTAGGTAAATGCACACATGCAATTCCTCTGGAAGAGGTGATATCATAAATTCATCTGCAGGTTATCCAGTGCACTGGCACTCTAGATTTTCCATCCTGGAACAGTATCAGTTTCCGTAACAATATCCACATGGAGGTATAAAATGGAGTGATAGGTCTGAGATTGTACTAATCTGTCGGGATGCAGTGTACAAACATACATCAGCAATATGAGGTTTTATAGCATCTCCACAGGTTTAACAGAGTACAAGCTTTCTTTGTCAATCTTTTCTGCTCCGTGACTTTGCCACTACAATAATGCATGGCATTCATTGTGGCAACAGCTAATGAAAAATGAGGTGGTGTTGTGAAGAAAAATGAATTGAATTACCATGTCTGGCTTAATGTAAAGACAAAACATACACATGGGGACAAAGCAATAAGGGGCATATTAATCCACAGAAATGCAGGAGTTTCCCTTTTGACAGGGGAGTCCTTACTTTTCTACTCAGGGATGAAGTCATTTATTGAGATCATCCTTTATCCTGAATGTTCCTACACACATGAAGACTTCAACTGGCATAATTTATACTACACCAAATTAATTCTGATCCAAATTACAGAGCACATAAATTGTTCTTAATTTTAAAATATTTCCTGGGACCAATGAGATGTGATTCACCTTAATGAAACAATGCAGTGATAAGGAATACAATCCAGAAAGTGAGAGGGAGTCAGGGCACTTGAGTCCTTCCCAGCACCTTCTCAATATGAAGTAATGATGATTTTTCCAAGTGGTGAGTCTTCCAAAAAGGTTTAAGGTGTGCTGCTTCTTTTATCCCCAGACAGGCAGCGAGGGAAGAGTCTCCAAATATTCAGTTAAGGAACTGGGATAAAAACATAGTTCAGTACAGAGAGAAGATAAAATGCAGGAATACAAGCAGCTGATAAATACCAATTCAGCCATAATATAGAAGATTACCTTCTCATTCACCTTAGATGGTCTCAGTCAAGGAATGAGTTTTATTTTTGTCACCACAAGTACAAGACTAGATGCCATAATGCAAATCCTTAGGTCATATTACAGACCAAAGATTTGTTCTGATTTTTATTTTCTCTTCCTCATATTCTTTTACCTGGTGAGGAGAGGGAGATGAGGTAAGCACTGGATTTATGCAGGATACAGTAAAGATAATTTTGTTTAGCAAAATAAAAATAAATCACAACAATTTTCTGAATAAGCCCCTTTTTCTGTCAGGACAAGCTTCAGATTACTGGCATTTGTTTTACAGGGTTTTCTGTGATATCAGACCTAATCATAACCTATTCTGCCACTTAAAAACACGGGACCCTGGCAACACGACTTCCTCTTTCCAATCACAGGGCAGCAAAGCAACTGCAGGGTATTGCGTTTGGATTTGTCAGAATAAATAATTAAGAGACTCATCAGCTTCTCACTAATGAACAAGGAAATGTGATTAAGCAACTTTAAAAGAGAATCGCTGAAGACAATATAGAAATTATAGCAGGATGATTACTGTGAATAAGAGACTGAAATTTCTGAATAAGAGATTTCTTCACTGACACAAGGACAGTGGTTTAATCTTCCATTAAAAGATTCTCTCCAATTTGGAAAAGCTCTGAATCAGGAGATTACAGACATCTCAGAAGCTGACAAGGCAGTCACTTCTCTTAAAACAGCTACTTTCTGGCAATTGCTGAGAAATAACTTACTCTTTTTTTTTTTTTTTTTTTTTTTTTTACTATTTCAAGACTCTTAACTTCTACCAAACAATGACCAGGACATCTCTGACTAGGCAATCTTGTATTCTCGAAGACTCTGAAAATACAAACTGTCTTTCAGACCAAAATGTTCTAGAGATGCTTGCCAAGTTTACTGCGGCTAACATCTAGAAATTGTACTGATTAGCTTCTGGCAGCGTTCCTTGAAAGTGCTTTGTGTGTTAGTATCTCATTAAATGTCTTATTCCTCTTTACTATTCTTGAGCACCAAAAAATGTACTTCCACCTTATATCTAATCTGTCTCTGTGTTTTTACCGTCTGCTCTCCTAGTTTATCTAAAGAAGATAGCATGTAATATAGAAACTTAAAGAAAAGTGAAATAACAGAAGTTGCTGTAATTCACAGTCATTTTACAAGTAAAGGCACAAAAGTCACCAAACAAGTAACAAGATTTCTACCCAAGGGCAGCTATATCAGACTGGACAACTTTCTAGATGCTCAGATATAAAAATGATATGCATAGAAGTGTCAGATTCATAGTTACACAGTACATAGAGGACTGAAAAGAAAATGTCAAGCATCCTTTGGGTTACAGAAATGCTCATGTACCTCGAATACATTAGCCAACATGAGAGAAAGTATTCTGTGTCTAAAACCCAGCCAGAAAAATATTGTTCTACTTCAAGGAGATTTTGGGGAATCTATTCTTTCCTTTAATTTTTTTTTCACATGATGTAGGCCCACCATAGTGCAACACATAGTTTGCATGATACAAAAAACCACTTTGGATTTTCAGACAAAACTCCATCTGTCTCCAGTGGGAATTTAATTTGGCTTAGACATGTTGTTAGCCTTCAGGTATTTCCCTGTTCTTCTCAAAACACTTTGAGATAACATTGTTATCTTCTAATTGTCTTCCATAGAGATGCAAATTTATAGGTTTTCAGTTTCTACTTTGAAGATTACATGTGCTTTTTTTGTTCCACGGGACAAATTACAGTTTGATTAGGGTGAGGATTAAGATTATTCCTTTTCTTGGACCGTATTTATTGTCAGTTACTTGTCTCCTGACAGCCACTTATCCCAGTGAGCATCACAGCCTACTTCTTCGTTTCAGATTACGTATGTTCTCCTGTGACTGAAGTGGCTGATTTTGTATCTGATGCTTATGTTTTAGCTTCCAGCAAAGCATGAAAATACACCCAAAACCTTAAGTGACCATCCTATGGCATATCTTCAGAGGTGAAGAATAAGAAACATTTTGATAGGGACATCTAACAGAGACAAACCTCTCCGAGAGCAGAGATGTAGAAGAGGTCTCCATCTGTCAGGAAATCTCTGCAGTCCTCTTTTCCAAACTCCTCGGGGGGAGGGGGGGGGGGGGGGAGTGTTGGAGGGGGAGGGGTGGTGGCACCAGAAGAAAGGAAACATGTTTTCTTTTTATGCTTTTTCCAGACCAAGTTCTTTGAAAACTTCTCTGAAAAGCTTCTCTAGAGCAAATAGATTTCATGGGCATAGTCAATGAGGTGTTCACAAGATGCTCTTTCTTTTTCCTCTGCAAAAAGAAGAAGAGCAGAGTTGGAAGAAAGTATCCTCAATGTTCAAGAAAACTCCTTCTAGACTAACACTTGTGTTTTGTAATTTCCTTTAGAATTTTTTTTGTTTTTATTTTATCTTAGACATACCGATTTGCTTTCTGTGATGTGCTGGGACTGGCACTTCATCCTCCCCATCAGATCTGGACCAAAACTTAGTTTTCAAATTAATTTTGCCAGAACATCCTAGTGATATGGAAAGGCTGAAACTATCAGTGCTGTAATGCATGTGAATCCATTTCAGAGTAACTTTAGATTTCTACAATTGATCAATTGTAGAGAAATCCTCAGTGCCGCAGTACTTCTGAAACATTTTGTATGAGGAAACTTCTGCAAATTGTGTATTCATTTAAAGAAAACCAAAGCTACCAATTTTGTGCCAGTTATCTCCCAGCTACAGCATTCAGAAAAATCATCCTTTTTTACATTTCCATCAAAATAAGGCACCTGACATATACATGCATTTTTCTTTTGTAGGTGGAATGGAGAAAATAAAGCAGCATACCTTTGCATTAGCTCGCTACACCTATACCATGCTGTCGACATTAAAATATGCCAACGGGGCTCCTGTAGTACGTATTTACAGTGATACAGATTTCAGCAATCCTGATGTCCAGGGTCCAATCATTAATTTTAATGTGCTTGATGAAAATGGAGAGGTGATCGGCTTTTCACAGGTATGTTTTTCTCTTGCCTTAACTGAGTGTTGTGTTTATATTTTAAGTATATTCAGAATGAGTTTTTTATACTAATGGGAATATTTTGTCCATAGGGATCCCTTCTGAGGTTTTGAGTTTGTTTCTTTGTGGCTAAGTACTTTATATACACACCATTTTTAAAGTCACAGAAAGAGAATCTAATAAATAATGCCAGTACAATACAAAGTATGTCACAGTGAAAACTGATAACCCACAGATTTAATACTCTACACGTAGGAAGTTTGAAAGTGGGCTGTTTTAACAGGATGCATTAACTAGGCAGTCAGCTTTCTTGTTGACTTCTCTGGAGCACTGGATATTGGGGATTGAAGAGCAAATCTAGAAAAGCTGATGTAAGAGACTGCCTTGGAGTTTTGACATACAAGTGAAATCAGGTCTTGAAATACTGCAGCCACCCTTGAAAGAGGGTTTCTCTTTTCCCTTCAATTCTAGTAATTACAGTCTCGTAATATTCCCGAGAAGCCATTGACTAAAGTTGAGTGATCAGTGTAAGGAGTGAGATTCAAGCTCAAAAATCCTTAAATACTGTCTTTCTCAAAAGCTTTCTCTAGCCTTTATCCATCAGGTATGCTGAGTGTGAGATAAATCTTTGTGAAACTCTTCTACCATCAGTAGAAAGTTAACAGTGGATGACCAGAGTCATGTATGACTGTGCACTGTGTCAGCAGTGGGTAGTGTAGGGTAACCTAATGTACCTGCTCATCGTCAGAAGTCAGAGGAAACACAGAGCTCTAGTTTTGCTTAATTCTCCTGGTTTTCATTGGCTGAGGATTGAATAAGCCCACAAGTCAAGTTCAAGTGTATGACCTTGGTTTTTTTAAGAGCTGTCAATAGCTGGCAGCAGCTGTCTCAGTGACTGCCTGCCTCTGCCAGCAGTAGTGGCAGAGCTGCACTGCTCTTGGAAGTGATAATTCTGTTCCATTAGGGAGAGTGGGCTTGCTGCAAAAGTCATTCCTTGGCACTCTTCTGCTGGAAAGAAGAAGAATGGGGTAACAAGGGGAACACATAGACATGTCTACAAGAGTATGAGAGAGCATTCGTATGTACACAAGGGAGAAGCGAAGCAGTTACTTAGTAGCCTGTCAATATGGAGATTTGCAGATTATTTTAGGGCACTTAACACACTGATAAACATGGGAAGGATGGTCAAGAGTAGAGTATTGGAGTAGCTCCTCTTCCTCTAGGTCTTTTTTGAGGTTATGGTATGAAACAGTCTCAAAGATTCACCACATTTCATTTCAAAGAATTCCACGGTAGGAGCAAATTAGCCATTTGTACAGTCTTGAATATGTGTTGCAATGTTCAGAAAAGACTGGAGATATTAACACAGCTGGGCTGGTAAAACACTCCTCAAACACTGTGATGTTGCTTTTGTCTCTGTTGGCTAAAACTAAAAGCTTTATTTGCACTTCAGTGTCTTAGTAAAAATGGCTCTTGCCTATTTCACTTTCTTAAACTCAACTGCACCCTCAAAGAAAATACTGTTCTATAATCTCACACCTCCATCGTGCCTGTTTGCTGCAGTGGCTGCTCGTAAAAAGCTTCTTTATTGATTTGTGTCATCTGGATTGTGCTATTCACCAGATCCTTGTTCAAACGAGTACCAGTCACATCTGCAGTGCCGGCTAGATTACTTTGTTTAATTGAAATAATGTGTGATTTAATGACTTTTAGAAATTAACAAGCAACAGCACTATTCTTTCCAAAGCTATAACACGCTATATAAAATTGGCTTCTTTATGGAATGAAAATCTTTCATAGACATCTTATAGCAGTTATGAGAGAAAAAAACATTTGCTGCTTCTTTATGATTACAAAGAAAATACAGACAGTATAGAGTAGGCTTCATCAAACTGACAACATAGCCTCATCTTCATACGTCTGTGCATGTCAAAAATAGGTTCATTAAAATCAAAGTTAAATCCAGTACCTATGTTCATGGATTTGAAATGGTGTCCCCTAGTTTGGTCATGTCTATGATCTGTACATTCATGTGCATTCACTGGTCAGGCTCCCAGTGCAACCGAGTGGAGTCAGGAGATCAGTTTTCGAAGGCTTTCACAAAATATTTTGGGGAATGTTTAATGAAAAGAAAATTGGATGACATTTCTGTCTGTCATACCTACTACTAGTGGACACCAATTAATGACTCAGGTTGTATTTCAGATGGCATATTAAAAGAGAAATGACAGAATGTCCTATTCCTTTATGGATGATATCTCATCTATAATTAATTACTTACAACTAGGCGTCCAACCAGTTCTATGTGTCTTTCTGACAGGCAATTGTTGTGATCCCATTGCCTCTTAGAGGTCACAGTGTGGATGGACATTATTGTTTGGTAGCTGGAAAAGGACAATCTGACTAACTGATTCCAGAGCAAGTATTATGATGAGGTTTGGAGCAGTTTATTTGAGATTGGCAAGAAAGACTTCATAAGTAGACAGAGTCTTCAGAGGATACCAAGCTTACATTTAAGCCTCAAGATTTGCATAATTTACATGATATTCAAAACTCTGAACAGAGTCCAAGATATTTAGGATGTGAAAGGCGTGTAGTGAAATACGTGACATTTAACACTGCCACTAAAGAATGAAAGCAGGGAAAAGATGATGCATTTCATCTGTGTGGTTTTTGGGAGCAAAGCTGTTCTTACTTGCTTCTATTATTGAAATCCATTTCCACTCTTATCAGAGTTTAATTACCAGAGTTAACAAGAATGTGCCACTAAACACAAACATGCTTGAATTACATATGAAGGGTTGATAGCACCAGTAGGAAATAGCCACCTTCTTGGGTTCATCCTTGAGGAATACCTTCCTTACAGTGCTCAAGATCGACTGAAGGCATGTCACTCAAGTGAGATGCACAAATGGGACCATACCATGATTGCACTCTCAGGCATGGCAGCATACTTGACAGCCTCCTGTCCCAGCAGATACCATATAGAACACTTGGATGTTAAGCAAGTGATAAGTTAGGAGTGAAATAATTATGGAGGTTGAATTTCTATTGCTTTTGCACTTAAATGTTTCTTTGTGATTGTTGAAGGGTATCACTAATTTAGAGTATTATATTTGGAATAAACTTGCTTTGTGAGCTGTATGTATTGGTTTAATTGACAGCCTAATTACTGCTATAGTTATCTTGCTCTAAACGGTAATTAAAACAAGTAAAGAAGAGGGACTTGCAGGATCCAAACAGCAATAATCACTCACAAGCTTTCGTTTTTCTTAAGATTTTTTACCTAGGGATGAAACTTCTACAGTTTTGAAATCTCCATTAACCTTTTGTCTTTGGGTACTAAAAACACATTAAATTTCCTCCTATGAGCTCCAAATACTACTCATGAAAATGATTTCCTTCAGTACAACTGTTGAGTAGACTACTTGTTGATAGTAGCTTGCTCTTGAAATGAGTTGGGGGCATGCCTGTGTTCTTCTCATGCAAGCTGCCTGTGCAGTAGCACATCTGTCATTTTGTTACATGTTTATTTGCACAAAAAATCCCTAGTTATGAACAGGGGTTAAACTATGATGAGTGCTTGACAGGGCCGGGACATAAAGGTGGCCTTTCTGTGCAACAGCTTCTTCATATATATATACATGTCTAGTTAGAACAGCATTACAGTTTTTGCTATTAATGTAGCATGGAGAGATGACAGGCTGGTGATTTTGAAAGGTGAGAAAGTGCAGGGGTAGACATAAAGGACCTCTGCTAAATGTGTGGTGCAGGGGGAGGCAGCAGAGTTGACATGAACACAGAAGCTGCCAATCTTCTGCTTCCTTATGAGGCTACCAGGAAAAGAAACAGTTAGCCCTAACTAACTGTTAGTTAGTTTGTGGGGGTTTGTGATGTCACAAAAATAGGGTTATGTATACACTCAGTGCTGAGCTAGTACTGCAGACTCTTCACACAGAGAGAATCGCAATTGGCTCATTTATTAATAGGGAATATCCATCCTCTTCAGCATACAGGAATGCCATGTGTTTATATGTCCCCGGGTCCTTCCAACCTCTGAAGCACTGTTTGACAGCAACAACTCAGCTTCAGTTTGCATCCTTGCCATCTTTTTTATCAAAAGCTTGCATATGACACTCTGAGGTTCCAGCCTGTTTTGAATGCCAATGAGGAGATGGAACAGCTGTAAGGGAAGAACATTGATTTGAAACAACAAAATTCACAAAAAAACAGTGAATTTCTTACAAATCAAGTTAAAGTGCAAAGTTGTATCTTCCCTTCCTTTTGCAGATTTGAAAAAATTCTGCAGCTCTGCTATGAGGGACCTTTTGTGTCAATATTATTTTAAGTTTTCCTCTTTGTTCTGATAAGAAAAGTCCTGTGAAATGTTCTTTGTACATTCAGTAGGTAATTGCAGAATAATTTTATAATCCTTTCACCTTTCATTCTGTAAAGTCAGTTTGAGAGCTGGAAGAGGGGAAAGGGGTAAGAGGCAGAGATGGGCGCTCTTTCCACTTCAGTGTTTTCTGACCCCAATGAAACATAGCACTTCCCTTGAAAACGATTTTCTTCTTTTTTCACTCTGGACTTCCCAGACAACTTTTTTCCTCCTGTGTGTTAGGGGCTTAAAAAAGTGAACCAACCACCACAGCTATCTTCTGAAAATGGCCATCATTTCAGCTATGGATTGGCAGCTCCCTTTCCAGCTCTTCTTTTTCACACTGCTTCTTTTGCTTGGAGCCTGAAGCTAAAGAGAAGTAGCTTGCCATCATTGTCTCACCTGAAGTACTGGATATGGACACTCGCTTGGTATCTGTGTATGCTTGCCAAGCCTCCTAAAACTCCTGTCAGGAAGGGAACAAGCATCAGTCCATTAGCACTCTCAGTCTTCTTGCCTGCTACATGACACTTGTATGTGATAGACAAACTGCTATAACAGGAATCAGCTGCCAAAGATAGAGAATGTAAACATTTTGGTTTGCCTAAGGAAGGCTCTTCTGTAATGTTGCATATGGATGAGCTTTGCCTCTCCAGACTGAAAACCCCACTCAGATTATCATCAGTTTTGTCTGGGAGCCTCCATTACCATGTCCTGGCTCACTCTCATCAGCCCAGGCAGACCGAAGGGAGGTCTAGACTTCAAACTTCTCTTTCTTTATCCATTTCTCAAGAAAAAAAATCCCAACTTCTAACACTTCCCAGCAGATAGCTGCCAGTGTGTGCCCCTTCAGCACAAATCTATACTGCAGTTCGATGACTGCTCTTATGCCATCTCCCCACTGTCTCATTCACCTTCCTGCTATCTCAACCTTCCTTGAGTTAATTTAAGGACAGACTCAATGACCTGCTATTGTTGGTTTGTTGGTTCGGATTTTTTCCTTTCCTTTCTTTATTTTCTGTCATTCTGAAGTGAAAGCCAAGGTCTTCCATCAGAATGTGTGGGCCCAAATCACTTACATGTAAGAACAGCCCCACAGGATCTCACTCTGGCACCTTTTCTACTCTGGTAGCCTGTTTCTGCCAGTGTTCACATGCCTGCAGTACAAGAGGAAAAAATCAGAGTGAGACTCCTTGAAAAAACAGAAGAAATTTTGTTTTCTTTTTAAAGCTGTTTATTTTTCTTCATCTGAAACATCCTATGGCAGTGAATAGTTTTGTAAGCAGGTTAGCAGCCAAGCCAAATTCATCCCTGTGGTTTGAAAAGCCACAAAGGGTGAAAAATAGATTTTAGGATTGCAGGGACTGTGAGAAGTTACCCATCATGATTATGTGCCAAGCTAGGATCATTTTTACCTGAACCTTTCCACAGCATCCAGAGGCAGCTCATTCTGGAAGTAAGCTATGTTCACTACTACAAAATATTTCCTAATGATCAACCAACATTTTCCACGATGCAGCTGAAGGCCCTTATTCCATGGGTTGGACAAAGAAAGAGAGACCAGTTTGGGCAGGAAAGCAAAAAAAATGGAGATTCCAGCCATGAGAGGCAGAGGAGAGTTGGACAAGCTGTCTCAAATGGTGTTGTATGGGAAAGGTGTGACCAGGGAAGAGACAGAGCAATATAAGCAGGTAGAAGTTGTTCTGTCTGCATTTGAACAGGTCTGCAAATGGAAGTAACATGGGACAAAGTGGTGTGAGGCAGGATGGGAAATGCACGTCAGTAGTTGCTCAAGGTGAATAAAATGGTGACAGCCAGCTCTGGAAGCACCTTCATACTGCAACTGCACTTTCTTTGCTTTAATTTCACAATTTTCTCTTTAAAAAGCTTCCTTTACCCCCAGTGAAGTTTTAATGAGTTGCTTAGCTAGACCTAAATCAGTAGGCAGGACCTGGCAGTGGCCAGGTAGAATCCCCTTCTGCTGTAGTCTCGCAGTGTCACCTTGAGGGATTCAATGTCTGTGTTCATCCCCATTTATTCTAACCTCACAGGAGTGGCAAGGAAATGTGTTACATACTGGTAAATCCTCTGGTATCAAGTGGCAGATACATCGGTACAGGCACACAGCTGGCTGAATACATATTCCTATCTCTTCTTGCATGGGAAAGGGGGCCATGTGGTACCTGAAGTAGGTAGATTTCTTCAAACAGTTGCTGTGTGTGTCTTAGCCAGGACCTTCTGTTTCACTGGTAGTTTGTCTTCAGTGCACTGTACATCTGGTATATAGGTAGAGAATTAGAGCAATGACCACGTGTGAATTAGAGGAGTGGGGAAGAAAAAGTTGCTACAACATTTCACATGCACAGGAAGCTATTAGTGGGTCAATTTGATAGACTACTGACCATAGCCTGGTAGTAGACGGCAGTACTTGTCTGGAAAGTCATACCATGCCCCTACAGAACAGAGTGGATTGCTGTTAAGCAATGAGGAGCGATAATTTCTAGTTAATGCATGTGAAATAATTCTTCATTTAAAGTTATTAAGCAAGAGATCTTTGTTTTTCTTCAAATTTTAATCCTTTTATGTTTTTTCCATCTGTTACTTTTTTACTTTCCTGAAAAACAGTCACTCAGTTTTGCAGGTGGAGAAGTGCAGCACTTTTTCATCTGGACTGCAGAAAATGGAAATCCAGCATTTGTTAATTCCAGCTAAGAACGACTTTGCAGAGATGGTCAAACGACTCTGAGCTAGTTACGCTAATGCTTTTAGAAGCATAACCACTCATTACATTAATTTTGATGACTCAGGAAAAGAAAAAGCTTTCTTAACTTGCCTAATGGGATTTTTGGCCATCTTCCCAACAGCTACCTAAAAATTGCTGGAGTGATTGCTCAGTATTGATTTTAGCTATGGATTTAGCCATTGATTTCAGGAAGCTGGGGGCGGCGGATGGGCCAGTACAATAAAATGCAAACAGGATTACAAGGAGAAAAAGATTGTTGTGAAGATTCCTGGTGAACGTCCACTAGTTTCTTTGGTTCCCATTAGTATCCAATTGCGCTGCGGACGTCTCGTAAGCAGGGAGATAGCAGCAATGCAGCAGGCTGCACGGGCTTGTCAATGAGTGGCAGCTTGTTGCTTCAAACTGGCAAGAAGTGCAATTGCAATCTGGATGTTTGCTCATATTTCTTTACATGGCAGTGGGCACTGAAAGGCAGGCCTTACAACAAGGGGCTCATAATACAGGAGGCAATTTAATTGGTCTAGGTAGGGGATCACTGGCTGAGCATAAGGAGGTGCTGTACTTGAGAGACTCAGGGTGATAAATGCAAACCTAGTTAGCAGGTAATGAAGCTCTCTTCTTGCTGAGGAAGTAGTGGCAGGGTACAGGCTGAGTTGCTTTCTGCAACATCTCACTGCAGGGGGAAAAAGATGCATGCGAGATTACGCTTGAAATTGCCTACTATTAAACTGCTCATCAGAGCTGGTCAAGGTTAGAAGGCTTCATGAAAGCCTAGACTGGAGGTGTTGCCTGCCACTGCTTCTCTGGAGTGCCCTTGCATGTTGCTAAGGAAACTGGAAAGGAGATAAAAGAAAGATGCTTGCTCATAGTTGTTCAGTTGAAAGAATCTCAGATGAATGAGGGAGGCTAAATATTTTCTGTTTAGCAACAGGGCCAAACTGTGGCTCTAAGCTACAGACCCTGTTACACAGGGGAGAGATGTGAAAAGAAAACACATGGTAGCAGGAAAAGGACTGCACTTTTGGCAGCCTCTGCTGGATTACTTTTTTCTTCATCTTGGTAAAAACTGATAAGCTGCCGTTGAATGTAGTGTCCAACTTCAGTCCACCATTGAATCTGTCGAAGACAGAGCTTGGCTCCACCTCTATTGCCTTGCCTGCATCTTCCCACCCCACACACAAATCCAGTATAGGACCCTGTATGGCCATAATTAAAGTAGTATTTCAATGCAGTTCATTGTGGCATTTTAACCCCACAAATTCCTTGTGATCTATTATCCCCATTTTCAGGGGATAAATACAGACAAAAGAGGGTTCAAGTGATTTAAGGGAAAGAGGAAAAGGTGGAGAGGGTTTTGACTGGGACATGAATTAAACCTATGTTGCTGGACTTTCATTATCATGCAC
The DNA here is from genome assembly GCF_964237585.1 of Gallinula chloropus. Classification (NCBI taxonomy): domain Eukaryota; kingdom Metazoa; phylum Chordata; class Aves; order Gruiformes; family Rallidae; genus Gallinula; species Gallinula chloropus. The sequence continues at coordinate 70,051,096 of NC_140086.1, forward strand.
TGCACCTTTTTATTCGTAGCCATTGTTTCCACTTGCATTATTGTCCTACATTCCTCTTTATCCCTTCTTTATGCGATTTATAGCTTAGTCTTCAGGGTTGTTTGCCTCTGGCTTCCATTTCTCTGGCTAGTGGTAGTCTGACCCAAAGCCTTTAGCCTACAAAATAGCTAGGGATGCTTGATGGGTTGTAGAATAGCTAGGGATGCTCGATGGGGTGTAGAGATACAGACCTTTTCCTACTCACAGGAAATACTCTGTTGAAGTCAAAGTCAGGAAGCCACAGAGGGCATGGGCTCCTTTGCTTTGCTTCCTTTCCTGGAATCTATCCTGTCTCTCATATCATTTTATCAAACAAGATTTTCATCACTAATGAATGCAGTTTAAAAAAAAACCAAAAAAACTAAGAGAAAATGCCCTTGTTTGTAGAGACTTGAGGCCATTAAAATGCCAAATCAAAGAAAACCAAGGTGTTTAGCTTACTAATCAGCCTGCTCAGCTTCAGATAGCTGAATCTTGAACTCATTAAGTTTTTACATGTTCCAAATAAATCCACGCCCCAATTCACCATATGTACTACAGGGAAGAAGAAGGCAATTGAAAAAATGTGATGTCATCTGTTAATAAGACTGTGTTTCGTTTCTTCCTTATACCCACCCCATCCCCAAAGTATCTCCTAGCTTCTGGATGGCAGAAATGTAAAATTACTGTTACCTTCTTAACATGGGGGACCTTCAGTTTGCTATGTATGTGGCACCTTCTGAGTGAGAATTCCTCAGAACAGCAACTCACCTATTGTGAATTATGATGATTTTTCCAACCTACTTCTCTCTCATGCAGTCTTGCTATTTGACTGTCTTTGAAAGTAGCAGAGTAAATTTTCACGTGGACTGGAAAGTTCCTAATAAGTGAGCATTTCTACTATCAGGACACCAAGCATGACTATTTCAGTAAATTGTAGTATCTCTGTCTAATTCTTTACTGCCTTCTACCAGAGGTATTTTGGTCCGAGTAAGCGTTGAGTGGGTGTAGACTGAAGAAAGATTTGCATCCATTCTCCAAATAGTTTAAATCACTGTCAACAACCAGAGATGCATTAAGGAGGAGAGGATCAGATTCATCGATACTGTGGGAACTTGCCCATGTAGAAATTCCCTTCTGAAATGGGAAAAAAATACCTCTGTTGCAGGAAACCATGCAGTTAAAACAGTTTAATGATACTGTAACTCAGCTAAAATGCTTTTTTCTCCCTATTAAATGATTTGGAAACAAGTACTGATTTTTTTTTTCTTCTGACCTACTTCTTATTAAATTGTATTAAACAAGATTAACTATGCATTTGCATCAGCGACAACATTTCACAGTCAAATGCTGGATGACAGAAAGAGCTAGCTTACTTTCTTTCCAATTCTATGCCAGGAATCAGTGAATTAATTTACCAGTGGATGTAGAGAACAGTGTCATGAAGCCTGTTTTATAACCAGCCATCAGTGCTATGCAGTGAAATTCTTGTAATGAGCAAATCCATCAGACAAACTGCTCTGAAATTTGGGCATTGTAGAAAGTAGAATGAGAAGTCCCAATCCCAATTCCTGAAGGACAGTACCTGTCAGTTTTGACTTACAAGATTTTTTTTTTTCAGGACACTTCATGATCTATTATAAAAAATTCTTTTATTCATGTGAATAATTCTTGTGATACTCAGTAAAATAACTTTCACAAATAAGAAGCACTTGCTTGAGTAAGAGCTACAGAATTGGATCCCAGGGGAACAACTTCAGCAGGAGTTCCTAAAGAATCCATCATTCTTAGTGAAAATCTTAGGCTTAGTTGATTAGAAATAACCCGAAAGTAGATACTATTTGTAAATTGTTGCTATTGTTTAGCATGTATCTACCTACAGTTTTGCTCAGTTTGTACCTACCTACAGTAAGCATCATTCTCAGGTTCATTTCAGTGGAGACTGAAGCCAGAGAACAGCTGACACCTTTCAGCTGACCATCACAGAGGCCCTACAGCGAATGGATAGCAGACATCAGTCACTTGGCAAAGGCAGAGAAGTCACCACTGCAGCTGTGGGACAGAGAGTGGGAAATCAGAACACACCACAGCCTCATTTCTTTTCAGAGCAGGCCAGCTGCTGAGGGTGAACTAAAGTACCAGACATCCAAGAGGAGTTTATTGTAGGGTAAGGTATTAAAACCAGGGAGAAAAACTCTTACCACCTCAATATTTTTATATTAAAACCCCCCACCCTGAACCTTAAAATCATCATAATCTTTATCAGACACAGCACTATGAAAAAAAAGCCAACCTAAATGTGAGCATTCAATCAAACTGGCAACACTAAAGGAAGGCTTACTAAGGAAGGCAGCTGTGCCTAAAATAGAAATTATTTCCCCCCCAAAAAAAACTATTTTTAAAATTGATTTAGATGAACTTCATTCACGTGTGTTTATTGAACTTGAAGATCACAGCCTGGAAGTGTGAAAAATACCTATTGCTTGTTAAAAATCAAGATGATCTGACATGAGGAGTGATGGGGTGTGAAGCAACCAACAGGCCCTGGCCCTACAACAAAGAGCATTAGAAAAATTAGTGAATACTAAGGGGATCTGAGGGACAGAGGGGACTCCAGGGTGTTGTGATGGCTTAATTACCATGTCATCACTGACTGAAATCAGTAAAAGTGCTGCAAGATTTCTGCATGTGTTTTGCAGTTTAATTGTAGTCTTTAAGCTCTGAAAGACCAAGGCACAATAGTTCCAAATATCGGGCCCAGGGAATCACCAGAACTGACAATCTGAGTGCATTAAGCTGTGTACTTACCATTAGTACCATTCATGCTTCTGTGACTTCATTGATGAACATATTCCTGGCTCCCAAAAGTCAGCTGTTGCTGTTACAGACAGAGCTGCAAGTGGCATTCTGCATTTCATAACCCTGAGTTCCATACCCATTATTGCTCCTTATGGCAATTTTAAAGATGTGTTTTATTTAAATAAGCTTTTCTTCATCGAAATAACTGTAACAGATGTTTTATGTTCTATTTGTTTTGCTATGTGGTAACACTGCAGAGAGAGATTAAATTAACTCCCCAAGTAGCATATTTCTTGGGTGAAACTAAACAAGAAAAAAATGAAGCATATGTCCAAGGGAAAGTCACATGTGCATTCAAGGGACAGATAGATTGGCAGTTCTGCCTCTGCCGATTCTTTGCAGGGTGTGATTGTGTACAGGGAAAACCACCGTGCATCACATTCCCAAGATCACGGGGGCAAACGTGTGCGTTACCACATTGGTGATAGGGGAGTTCCATTAATATCAAAGCTATGGCTAACTTGTCTTTGTTCTCCTGGGCCACCATTCCCTATGTTCCTCTAATGTTCATGCTTTTTTATGTGTCAATAATCTTTGCTATAGAGATTCATTTACGTCACAATTAAAAGTGCTGTTGGAGGAGGGTGTTGGGTCACAAGGCTAGAATAAAATTGCAGTTCATTGAAGAACAGTAGCAACCTATTTGACAAAATGAAGAAGACTCTTATAAAATTCTTCTCAGCAATTCCATGAAGTTGGATCGTGGAAGCTTCGTAACTCTGCATATGCTTTGATAAGCAAGACTGCCCCAACAATGTTTCTTCAAAAAATAATAAAAAGATTATATATTTTAAAGCTTTCTGTATACTGAGCAAATAAGCCTAAACAGTATCTGTCATGATTTTTGCCTTGCTTGTCATCATTAACAGAAAGATAGATCCACCCACAAGTCACTAGCACTGTGACAAACCGTGTTATGCCAGGATGACAACTTTTCTCATCGAAATGAAAAAAGAAGTCAAGAAAATGTCACTGTTCCCAGATTGAAGTCTTGTGACAAAACAAAGCTAATGACACTACAACAGTCTTTCTCAACAGATGCCTTTTACTATAACTTTCATTTGAGAAACATGCTTTGAACAGAGGATATTCTCAAAGGCATTAATCATGAGCAGGGATCTCAGGACTGATTCTATTCTCAGGAATCCAAGTCTGGATATGTGAAGGTTTTTTGATTGCATTGCCATTTGAGAACTGAACCATTTTGGAGCAAACTGGTGGGGCAGAACACATTTAAGTGTGAACTTGAGAACTTGTGTACTGCAATGATGTAGGTTGTCTTCTGCCTATACAGCACATTTTTGTGTGGAATACATTGTGCCCCACACAAGGAAAAAAACCCAAAAAACCCTGTTTGAACTGCTTTTAGGCTTTTAGTAGAGCTAAACACTACTGAGGTTGAATTATCTCAGCCTGGAATCAGTTTTAAGAGAAGGCTTGGTTTTTAAAGCTGATGATATAGTAAAGTTAAAGGTGCTTGGTATCTCACACAGTTAAACTCAGAGATGCCAGAAGATAGGCTGACATGAGTAGATTGATGATGTCAGAAGATAGGAGACAGAAGATAGGCTGCATTATACCAGAAAGCATTTGCTACATATATGGGCAATTATCCTATGCAAAAAGAGAATTGCTGTTTAAAAAAAAAGTAAAACCTAATAGAGGTGAAGCCAGCTAGGAAAGCTAGGTTGAATGTTTACATTGATACCTCAGGTAGATAAAGCATGAGCTGACAATTAGGCAGGTGATTAGTTTGAGGTGATCAATGCTTCCATCCCTGCACCTTCGGACCGAGCTGTCCCACTGTGCATAGCTGATCCTGAGCTCCCTGCAAGCAGGATTGTGTCACTGGTACGGTGGGGTCCTCTCAGTCTGCAGCCTGGTTACCCTCAGAGCTCGCAGCTCTCCAGAAAAGGAGCCAAAGCACAGAGAGATTAATGCAGATTGTGTGAGATTGTTCTGGAAATCTGTGGTAGAGACAGGATGTGCCAGGTTTCATGCTGTCCTTTCTCACCACCTGGCTGTCCTTTCTCCCAGTCCTGCCCAAGAACGTTTCATCATTTCTTGTCAAAGAAGTAACTGGCGGTAGCTATACCTGCTCAGCTAACCCTACCAGCTGCTGTTGTTGCTTTTTTAAATCAATGTAAAGTGTTTTCAGATCCCTGCAGTGTGCTTCCATGGTTTCTTAGCTGTGCTGAGAGGTTCCCCGTGGTGTGCTTCCATTGTTTCTGAGCTGTGCTATGAAAGCCTGATGATCCCCATCCCTTCTCTGCAGCTCCGGCCTGCCAGTGCCATCCTCCCAGCGCGTGCATATGTGTGTCTCCTTCCGAGGCACATATAGACATGTGCTTCTGTTCTCTTTGCACTTCTTTTTCATTCCTTCACATAATTTATTCATGCCAGTTTGTCATCAAGTATTGTATTTCTGCCCATTCATAATTTAGTGGACAAGAAGGTAATGGTCTTACACAGAACAGCACAGCACAAGGAAAAAGTGCACCAGGGAGTCAGTGGCCTGGCTGGTCATTAGTGGAAGACTCAAGGAGGTATTCCAGTTTTCCCTGCTCTGTCAGATGGTACTGCTTGCTGGGGGGAGCAAGTGCTTGTGTGCCAAAATCCCACAGATACAGCTAGTTTCTATAATGAGGACTTAGAGTTTCAGATCCTTGGAGAACACAGTTTCCTTTAGCTAGCTGAAAAGTTGCCTGAGGCAGATGCAGTCCTAGGTGACCTAGGTCTGCAGATGCAGTTCTAGGTGACGGTTCCATCAAGAGACTCAATGCCACTTGACTACAGGCCTGTAATTAGCACTACTGATGTGAATGAGCCTGTTCATGGGTTTAAAATTAAGCACATGGGCTGTTATTAATGGGATTGGGACCTGAATTAATATGCCGTGTGTGTCTGTGTTGGTGTTGTGTGCACTCTCAGTGCCCAGGTAAACGTTTGTGTTTCCACCACTATTTCCTTTCAGCTGAAATACCAAAGCTGAAAAATCCTAAATGTGTATGGGAATGTTAAAAGCTACATTAAGTTGTTAATAATTTAGAGAAGTAAATTACCTCTTTAAAATGTTTGGGTTTTTGTTCTTCTCCTATGTCTTGCCTCCTGCTGAACTGGAAAGGTGGACAAGATGGCCAGTCTCTACAACATACATATCCGCACGGGTTGCTTCTGTAACACAGGAGCCTGCCAGTTGCATTTGGGTATGAGCAATGAGGACATCCAAAGGAACCTGCAGGTTAGTTTCTGGAAGAGATAACATGATGTACTGCCCATGGAAATTACCTGGACTGACCCAGGAAACACCTTCTGGCTATCAATTCTGAATTTCCTACGGATGGGAGGTTTGAAGGGGAGAAGAAAATATGTTTCTGTGTAAAAAAAAACCCAAACCCAATGTAATTAAAATGTGTAGGATATACTGTGGTTTTGAGTCTCAGCAACTTTAAGGGTGAGGGTAAATTTGATTTGCTTTCTCTGAACTTTCAACTCAGTTGCCATGTTAAATAAATGAACTGAAATTAAACTCGTGGAAACTGGGTGTTCAAACAAAATTAATTGATGGACCCAAAGCAGTATGTGTTGCTCCCTTTCCTTCTTTCCTTCCTTTCCTTTCCTTTCCTTTCCTTTCCTTTCCTTTCCTTTCCTTTCCTTTCCTTTTCCTTTCCTTTCCTTTCCTTTCCTTTCCTTTCCTTTCCTTTCCTTTCCTTTCCTTTCCTTTCCTTTCCTTTCCTTTCCTTTCCTTTCCTTTCCTTTCCTTTCCTTTCCTTTCCTTTCCTTTCCTTTCCTTTCTTTCCTTTCCTTTCCTTTCCTTTCCTTTCCTTTCCTTTCCTTTCCTTTCCTTTCCTTTCCTTCCTTTCCCTTTCCTTTCCTTTCCTTTCCTTTCCTTTCCTTCCTTTCCTTTCCTTTCCTTTCCTTTTCCTTTCCTTTCCTTTCCTTTCCTTTCCTTTCCTTTCCTTTCCTTTCCTTTCCTTTCCTTTCCTTTCCTTTCCTTTCCTTTCCTTTCCTTTCCTTTCCTTTCCTTTCCTTTCCTTTCCTTTCCTTTCCTTTCCTTTCCTTTTTCCTTTCCTTTCCTCTTTCCTTTTTCCTTTCCTTTCCCCTTTCCTTCCTTTCCTTTCCTTTCCTTTTTCCTTTCCTTTCCTCTTTCCTTTTTCCTTTCCTTTCCCCTTTCCTTTCCTTTCCTTTCCTTTCCTTTCCTTTCCTTTCCTTTCCTTTCCTTTCCTTTCCTTTCCTTTCCTTTCCTTTTTCCTTTCCTTTCCTCTTTCCTTTCCTTTTTCCTTTCCTTTCCTCTTTCCTTTCCTTTTCCTTTCCTTTCCTCTTTCCTTTCCTTTTTCCTTTCCTTTCCTCTTTCCTTTCCTTTTTCCTTTCCTTTCCTCTTTCCTTTCCTTTTTCCTTTCCTTTCCTCTTTCCTTTCCTTTTTCCTTTCCTTTCCTCTTTCCTTTCCTTTTTCCTTTCCTTTCCTCTTTCCTTTCCTTTTTCCTTTCCTTTCCTCTTTCCTTTCCTTTTTCCTTTCCTTTCCTCTTTCCTTTCCTTTTTCCTTTCCTTTCCTCTTTCCTTTCCTTTTTCCTTTCCTTTCCTCTTTCCTTTCCTTTTTCCTTTCCTTTCCTCTTTCCTTTCCTTTTTCCTTTCCTTTCCTCTTTCCTTTCCTTTTTCCTTTCCTTTCCTCTTTCCTTTCCTTTTTCCTTTCCTTTCCTCTTTCCTTTCCTTTTTCCTTTCCTTTCCTCTTTCCTTTCCTTTTTCCTTTCCTTTCCTCTTTCCTTTCCTTTTTCCTTTCCTTTCCTCTTTCCTTTCCTTTTTCCTTTCCTTTCCTCTTTCCTTTCCTTTTTCCTTTCCTTTCCTCTTTCCTTTCCTTTTTCCTTTCCTTTCCTCTTTCCTTTCCTTTTTCCTTTCCTTTCCTTTCCTTTCCTTTCCTTTCCTTTCCTTTCCTTTCCTTTCCTTTCCTTTCCTTTCCTTTCCTTTCCTTTCCTTTCCTTTCCTTTCCTTTCCTTTCCTTTCCTTCTTTTTAATATCATTGGAAAACATTAAATTGTGGCTTCTAGTTCTGATTTGGAATTATGTGAAATCAAGGCTTCCTGCAGAACAGGAGTTCCTGGACAATTCATCTCATGTTGTTCCTTAAGTATCTTTAATTGTACTTAATAATGTTCAAGTATCACGGACCTATTGCTGTTGGATACTACAGTTTAAAAGGCATACACAAATTGGACAAGAAACAATAAATGAGAATACACAGTGAATCTCAGAGTGTGAAGTACATGTAGATGACATCTACCTAAATTACTAGTATCTGTTAGGCTGTTAGAACATGAATGTAAAAACTGTTTTCTGGATGACTAATATTTTCCATAAATTGTCATTAAAAGATGTGTGGCAGGATGTATTACAATGAAGTGGGGGAGGCTTCATGTCTGCATACTTGTCAGAGTTTGAAATTACAGTAAATTAATACAGAACAATCCAAAATTTTAATAATGGTGTTCTTCAAAAGTAAAAATTATAATGGCCATATTGATATTACAGCTCCCTTGTAACTCCACTGAGACATTTAGATAACTCTGGCAAACATATTTCTATGCCAGACTGATAGCACAAGTTCTTAAAGGGGGAGAGCTCTTTAATGCCTTCCTTAGCAAAATGGTGCTTTGATTTACCATGGAAAACTCCGTGGCTATAATCTCCTTCTTTGCAATCTGTCTAAAACCAGGTGAGTGATGCTTGAATTGTTTGGGGGAGGAAGGAGAGGGGGGAAGGTTCCCCAGGATATCTTGAGAAAGGAAAAAAAATGTCTACCCTTCTGCTGAAGTGCAAAATGCCAAGTGACCACCCACAGTGTTCTTGGATGGCCTCTTCTAGGTCTGTGTCATGTTAATAAAACTGAACATTTAAATGGGGGTAGGCCAAACCCAAACTTATAAAAGCACACTTTATCTGCCAAAGTGATGAGGTGGTGAAGTCAAGCAGTCATTATTTCGAGACATTCTCATCAGTCCTCTGAGAAGGATCAGGATGAGGTATTGACAGTGTTACTGTGCAGGGGAAAGCATCTTTTATTACATAATGTGTGCACGTACTTTGGTTTCACCTTTTCCCAGGGTGCTGACTGTATTCTTCCTTCCATGATGAAGATCGTCATGATAAAATGCCTGTGAGGGAGGACTTTCTGTCCTCAAGGGTCCCTGGAGAAGTGTGGTTAGTTTCCTTAGGATGTTACATAGGAACTCGTTTATTTATTTGCATGGCAGGAACCTCTCTCCTTAGTCAATCAATACTTGACAGAAGGGCTACAGGTATATTAACAGATGCAACCTAATTTTACAAATGTTGCCTCTGCTCTATTGTCAAGGATAAAAACTACATCACATTGCATTAAAATATTTACTGCTGTATTGCATGCTTTGACATAGGAGTGGGGGTTTTTAATTATTTTTCCTTCCATAAATGGTATCTGTGTTCATTGAACTGTGACATTTCTTACTTTAAAAAGCCCTCAGGTAAATAATCTATTCACACTTCCATTTTTATGTAACAGAAATGTGTAAATAAATTAAATTGGTAAGTGGAGGGAAAGCTGCTGAGCTTGCAGGAATAAGGATGCTGATTTAGGACTAAATCCTAAATCCACTGGTGAGCTAGTTAGATGGATGATCAAAGTGGATCTCTATCTTATCTCGATGAAGGTGAGCAGCAGCATTCACTGACTCATCTACTGAAGGAGAAACAGACTCTAAGGGAGAGTTTTCCAAGGAGTATGAAAGATGTATCCAAAAAAATGGGTATCTACATGGACATCACTCTGAGGATATTTGAGGGATTTTTTCCAACAAATATTTTTCATGAATGGAAACCTGTGTTCTTCAGAGGGGCAAGTGCTAGGGGAAAGGCTATTTCCTTCCATCCTGCAAGCAACATGTTGGCTGTATCATCAGGACAGATTTATTGGATATCCCGATGATGAGGGAAGTCACTTTGGATGTTGGAGACCTGGATTAAAGTCTCTCCTTTGCTAGTATCCCAGACCATTTATCAGCTGCATAGCTATCCATGAATAAGCAACCAGCAGTAAAACAGTTAAACAGTTAAACTGTTCTGACAGCAAACATCAAGAAAACTTCCCCAGAAAAATCAGCAGGCTTTTGGTTTGTTCACTCAGCTGAATGTAGTATATCAGTTTAAATCCCAGTGAAATTTGCAGAGGAGGCTGGAATATACCTGGAGACTGCTCTAGCTGAGAGGCCATCCTGGGACATGCAAACTTTTTCTGATTTTTGACATGTTTTTCAGAAGTCTCTCTTGCCTTGGGGTAGAATAGGACAAGCATCTGAAAATAATCTTCTTCCCATCTTGAGTGACTAATAAGACAGTTGGGGGTGGCGGGGGGGGGGCCTCAGTTCTCCCAGTTTTCTTTTTGTATTCATGAGTTAACTTTGTATACAAAAAGTTTTTGCAGCTAGAATTAAGAGACATGTTAATAACTATGTAAAATTAAAGGGAAATAAAGCAAAGTCTGTCATAATAACTCTCTGTTTTTCTTCCTATTTCAAACTAGGCTGGCCATGTCTGTGGAGATGATATTGACCTAGTTGATGGACGTCCCACGGGGTCTATAAGAATATCCTTTGGCTACATGTCTTCTTTTGAAGATGCACAAACTTTTTTGAAATTCATCATGGCTACCAGACTCTCCAAGTTGGACACTGAGATTCCCTTCCAGTCCTCTGTTAAAAAAATGACGACAGAGTCTGTCTTAGAAGACCACCCTCCCTTTCACAGTGCAGATAAATTGTCTCCGATACCACACATCTCAGACAGAGAACTCAGGAATAACTCGATTCTCAACTGGCAGCCACTGGAGGCTGAGGCAGAAAGCATAAGGTCAGCTGTTTCTGAAACTGCAGTGCCAACGTGTAGAGGAGGTGACAAACCCATCACCGTCACCAACATTTACCTCTACCCAATCAAATCCTGCTCTGCGTTTGAGGTAGGCGCTGAAATTCATTCTTCAGTGTTCATCTCAACCTTGTGTTTTGACTCATCCCTGCTGGATGTTAACCAGAAATAGTATGTGCTCGAGATATTAGGGACCGTTTTTCCTTTTCTCCAGTTTCTAGGATCAAGTCCTGCGTGTTAAGGGACTTTGAAGGATTTTCAATTACACTGAAGTTAGAGGTTGTGAAAGTATCTTCTGCTCTCCCCTCTCCCCCCCACATCCCCCCGTCCCCCAACAGGCAAATCTGCACATAATATGCAGTCTTGAAGAAAATAGTGGGATTTGCAAAACTTGACTAAAATATAATCAAGTAATTAGTATGCTTTTAGAGAATGACATGTGATGGACTTGTAGGCATTGATGGGTAGGCAGCAATTGAGAAACAACTTGATTAACATGTTATAATTGAGAGGAGGCTGATTTACATTACAAAGAAATGTTATCATTAAAAATACATTTGCAACAGAAATATGACATTTCAGTGTTGCCTCACTATTTGAAAGTTCACTCTTTGAAGATTTTAATTGCTTTTTTTACCAAGTTAATAATATCGTCACCTTAGCGGTGACTTTTTTTTTAAATAATGCATGATGAAATAGGTGTGTGGCCCACACATGACCTAGAGTGGGACTCTGCTTAGTGCCATACTGGGGAGCGATTTAATGAATGTCAATAACGGTATAACTTTCCCTGTGAAAACTCACTGGTGTAGGTCACTGTCTCACATCTGAGTGAAAATTGGGGTCAAATCCGGTGACAAATCACCTGCATTCAAAATACGGCTTCTTCACTGATTTGATCATGGTTGGTTTTTTTACGTGAGGAAAGAGGCTGGGGAATTAAAGCAAAGACTGTTAAATGATCAACAAAACACCTGTATTTTTAAATCTGGTTCGGCTTATGAAGTCTTTAATTCAGAGGCACAATTTTGAGCATTAAATGAGACCTGAACAAACAATTTCCACGCCTTATTAACCTCCCACTAAATCAAACTGTTTAGAAAATCAAAGCAATCCCACATTTCATGTGAAAATGTTTTAACCTTTGGTTGCAATTATAGCTGCATTACAGAAGCCCACTACAGAAGCTGCTGAAATATTTTGTAGCAGCATCCAGGCCCCTTTGGGATTAAATTCTATATTTAACGTGCAGTCTGGTGTTGTGAGATACACACCACAACATTCAGAGCTAGGAAGGCTTTGAAGTGATTGTGCCCAGAAGCAGGTAAGACGTACCTCAGCATGAAAGAAAGCTTATGTTTCCCCAAAAGCTGAGCCAGGTTCTTCTCTTCAAGCTCTGTGAGGGGAAATGTCTCTAGGTGATAAATCCATGCAAACCTGGTACTCCCTGGCAGACAGAACTGCCGTTTTATATGGAGGTGGAAAATCCCAATTCCTCATGCATAATTCTTGTGCCAGGCATGTGTTAATGGGCCCAGCATGAAAGCAGGGTTCATCTTACCTCAGCTTACCCCTCCAAAGTTAGATAATATTCTATAAGCAGCAAGAGATGCTAATTCATCTTGCTGTAAAATAGGCATCTGCAGTAAGAACTGTTCCTTGATATTCCTGTCTCATTACATTGACTGCAAGAAGAATCCAAGGCCACTTGGATTACACAGCTAAACACTAGCTGATTTGAGTGGTTTAGAAACAGAGATATTAAATTGTAGCTATATTCTGAGGTTTAGTTATGCATGCCTAGAATCACTTTTGAAATCCAGTGTATTCCAGTTTAATATTTTTTTTATATCAAAGTTTCAGCCACACTGGAACCCAGTCCACTCAGCACTGTCAGAGCCTGTATTGGCAAAGAGTAATATACAATTAAATGTTTACTGGCTTTAATATAGGACATTGGAAGGTACTGCAAGTTCACTATCAGTAGCTTTTAGTTCTCTTCCTCTTCTCAAAGGGCATTTTTTCTGCATTGCCACTTAGACCTTAGAAGATACATGAGTACATGTGAAAGAACAGTAGAAGTTGACCTAATAGATATGATGATAAAGGACTTCCAATGCTTAAGGAGAGCAGGCCAGGAAATGAAGCCAAAAGATCGTTTGATTCTCATTGTTTTCAATATTGAAGTAAATCCCCAAAGAAAATGTCTTTGCTTTTGGCTTCTTCTTCCTGTCCAGCAGCCATTCTTCAGATTTTTGTTCCCAAAGGTCTGGGTGACACTTCTAGACCTGTTGTACATTTATAATCAGCCTGTGAAAGATCTGTCGATCCCACTGTCTGCCTTTAGAAGAGGACTACAAGAACCATTTGTAATGAGCTTTAAAAATCAGTTAGTCCCATTCTAAATGAAGCAGTGGTTTGATCTCTTCCTGATGGCTAAAAGCATGACAGAAAGCCAGCCCTGCCAGAACCCACGTCCTGGCTAACTGCAGAGCACATCACCCACTACAAATCTCTCTGTCATTGCTGCAACTTCATCCTGTATCACCCTGAGAGGGGCAAAGAACCCATGCCACATGACAGTGGGGTTTGAAGCAAGATGCACTGGAGAAACCTTAAACAATGAAATGGAATCAAATCCTGAAAATCATTTTGCCTTCTAAAATATAGACTATACCAGCATTTCTAGAGTTTTTCATTAAAAGCCCAAATCCTGTAATAATTATTCCTTTGCGATTCTTTCATTAAAAGACTGGATCCTATAATAATTATTCCTTTGCCATTCTCTTAGTGGTCTTTGTCATACAGACATCACACTTAACATTATATTATCTCCTTACTTTAGGAAACTCATCAAATTCCAAAGTAATAATTATGCAGCTTGTTGTCTCCTTTGGTTGGAATCCAAGAACTGAGATTCAGTTTCATGTTTTAAACCTAAAATACCTTTCAAATGCTTGGCAGTTGTCAGAAAGTTAGAAAAATATTTTCCCAGTTAACAAATCGATCTCCATTTTTTATCAGCTATAGGGTGGCTCTAAGCTGGTTGATGTGAAGAGGTGAAAGTGGCGTAGGTATTGGGTGGCAATAAATTCACTTTGCAGTGGATTCTTGAGGTCAGAGTCTCACAGATTTGTAAATTCAACTCAAGCCTTCCAGCTGATTTGACTTTTTTTTGCATGTGTAGCAAACAGGCTTTATTTTAGGTACGTGGTGGCTTGCATTACACTAAAATAATCCAAGGATGTGGAACTGTTGGAGAGGGTTCAGAGGAGGGCCACAAGGATGATTAGAGGGCTGGGGCACCTGCCCTACAAAGAGAGGCTGAGGGAACTGGGCTTGTTCAGCCTGGAGAAGAGAAGGCTGCGGGGGGACCTCATTGCAGCCTTCCAGTACCTGAAGGGAGCTTATAAGCAGGAGGGGATTCGACTTTTTAAAAGAGCAGATAATGGCAGGACAAGGGGGAATGGACTAAAGTTAAAGGAGGGAAGGTTTAGATTAGATATTAGGGGGAAGTTTTTTACAGAAAGAGTGGTGAGGTGCTGGAACAGGCTGCCCAGAGAGGTGGTGGATGCTCTGTCCCTGGAGGTGTTCAAGGCCAGGTTGGATGGGGCCCTGGGCAGCCTTGTGTAGCTCCAGGCCTGGAGGTTGGTGTCCCTGCCTGTGGCAGGGGGGTTGGAGCTCTATGATCCTTGGGCTCCCTTCCAACCCAGTCCATTCTGTGATTCTATGATTCTATGATTCTAATCTGTGCAGTGGAAAATTCCAGCTAACTCTGTGCGTGTGTGTGTGTGCGTGCGTGTGTGTGTGTGTGTGTGTGTGTGTGTGCAGGGCCCAGCCTGCGAAGCCTGCCCGCTGACTTACTAGTTGTAGGGTAAATGACTTGCCGAGTAGCTGGAGTACAAGCTCGGTGAAGATGTGAGTACAACCTCACAGCTGCTTGATCTCCACTCTAGAGCCACATGATCTCCTCCTCTCCTAAACTCTGATTTCACTGCTCTGTGCGAAGTGTTTTAATATGGGAGGTGCTTGACCTCCAGAGAAAATGAGAGTGCGGAGTGTTTTGGCAGCTGAGAGGATGAAGCTTGAAATGAAGATCATCAGCTCACTGCAGGTCGCTTAGTTCCTACAGCATTTTATAAACTGTCCCTGGCCACGGAATGGTCTCTATTCGGTGTTGTTCCATGGGTTCTGTACACATGGAGAAGGAAGCAGAGGGCAGAATATTCAAACTCAACTTCTTAAATGCTCTTTCTTCTCTCTACAATGATTTTTTTTTTACTGTGGAGAAGCAGGGAAGAGGAATAACCTCTATCCCAGACCATTTTTTTTCTTCTTTTCCAACATAAAAATGAGTTTTAAACATGCATTTTTAAACACGAACATCTCTCATGTCAATGAATTTTGCATAATTACATAATGCAGTGTGCCCAGTGAAAAAGGTTAGGACTTTAAACATTAATAACTTTATTATTCTTGCAGTAGATTTCGGACTATAAAAATTGCATCTCAACACAGGAGATAAATTAGCTTTTAATTTAAAATACAATGCAAGTTCCTAGTGATCAGTGGATAAATTATATGTAAGACCACTAACATTTTTAAACTTGCATAATTCAAAGCCTATTTAGTGATTCCTTTAATGTGTTTGAAAATTGTGTTAGCCTTTACGATGACAATACTGTGAACTATGGAGAAATGCATCCCAATATGTTTTTAAGAAAATTCCAGAAAAAAAACCCTAAAACCAAACCCGAAAAAAACCCCACCCATGTCTTTGCAATGGATATTTTTACAAAACAAGAGGCAAAATGAACTAAAGCAGATAGGACAGTACCGTGTACTGACTGTACTATCCAGTGATCCTTGCTTATGACAGGCAGAGAGGACCTTATGTTGGATGATGAGCCCACCTGCTGCAAGTTAAGGTGTGTGCTTGTAGCTGTCAGTAAAGTCCTGGTGTCCCCACTTTCTGCGCTCTCACCTTCTAACTTGTCTAGTAGTCGGAGCTGGCCAGACAGCTACAGGGACTCAGGTTAGTTTTCTTTTACTTCCAAGTAAGCTTCATTGGTTGCTTTGCTTCACTGTAATGGTTGCCTAAATATGGGTATTTAGAGACATTTGAGTGCCCTGCCTGACCTCCTGCTAGTGGTCCACCACGATGTGGATCATCTTCGCAGCCTGAGTCATCTCTACAAGCCTTGAGCAGACCTCTCAGAGGTAATCCAAGGGAGCCAAATTGAACCCCCCCTCTCATGTCTCAGATGAAACCAGAGCAGGCAGGCTTTGCTCGAGCTGCTCTCAGTCGGTCTCTTGCACTCATTTCACAATCCCTTCAGGGTTTTCTTTTACATGATGTCTGGAGACGGGCTGCACAGGTCGCAAGCTTCAGTACTAAGAATAGAAATGCCTGAATTCTTCCATGCCCATCTCCAGTATCAGCATTAGCAACAAACAGGCTCTATTTCCCATTTGTGTGACTCTCTCTCAAAGGCAGGGTAACACAGTTACTTTGTTGTTGCAGCTTTATTTATTGGGGTCCTGGGAACAGATGAAATACAGTCCCTTGAAAAGTGGAGAGGAAGCAACGCACTGGATTGTGTACGGGGCACATCTGTGTGAGGACAGGGACTCACTGGCTGATTCTTGTAACAATGGCACATACGCAGGGGAAGAGGAAATAATGGGCTGAGGACCTTTAGTCCTACTGCGTGCTACATCTCAGAGAGGAGCATGGAGTTACTTGTGTTTTACTGGGGGACCTACTAGAGGTATTTTGAATGGAAGGTGTTGATTATTTCCAAGTACCTGCTCCCTAGTCAGCTGAGCTTTCCCCACCATGCTGATCAGTGTGTGAGAATCAGCTGAAACTCTGGTTAAAGAGAGATTGTTTTGTTTTGCTCATAAAGCCTCTTGTCTTCAGTGAAGGGTAAGCAAGCACTTAAGTTATTTCCTGAATAAGATTCCTGGCCTGAAGTGGAACCAAAACAGCTGAATACTACAATAGGCACCTAGGAATTATTGTCTTCATGCTCTTTTTTTGGTTTTCTGCTCTTTTGGTTTATTCTGCTCATGGCTTGTGAATCTTGTAAAGTTCTGTTGGATCCATGAAAGGATCTATTACCAATAAGTGATCTTCTGTTCTGGATAGAAGATTTGTTAGCAGGATCTCTTAGATGATCACCAGCTGTTAAAATGCATTTTGTAATTTAATTGGACAGTATAAAAAATACTGGCCTCTCCAAAGAATAATTTCCAGCAGGGACATAAGTAGGTTCATCTGATCTTGCAGCCTTTGGGCTATGATTCCTGCCCTAAAAAGAAAGGGCAAAAGTTCGCATCATTTAAGTGCCAACAGCGGCGCTTGGACAAGGTGGTTTCAGATGACACTGTCAGACCTCAAGTTTCCTTTTTTTACTGATTTTTTCATCCATACTCACTTAAAAAAACTTCCCCAAAATATTATAAATCATATAGATTGATAAAGTACATTTTTTTTGTCTTTAAAGCTTTTCCATTTTCTGTATTCCATACACTGGATATCATTGTGGCCAATTTATTTAGAGGGACTTGTTCAGCTTTAATGTTCTAAGTTTTCAGTTCCGGAGTGCCTGCCCTTGGCTTTCTCTAGTCAGGCAGTTGGTGTCAAGCTGCTGCTCTTATAAAACCCAGAAAAGTTTGTGAGAGTGCAATGTTGTGGTTCTGTGGGGTTTTGGATAGACCACATGCTGAGCAAAAACATGACTTTTAATTAATCTAACAAGTGCTTCCAGCCATGCTGCTTTTTCTTTTTTTTTAAGAGCATCAGGCTGTGCTTGACATACAGCTTTTGTTCAGCACTTTCTGCTCAAGTCTTTTGCCAGTTAGTTTGTGTGAGCTGCGTTAAGCTTCCCTACAAGAATTCAACAAAGTTCAGCTGCAGTTAACTTTTCTCTGTACTCAACTGTGACTAGAAATCATGCATGAGTTGAAGCAATGTGTTTAAATGCCCAGCTTTATGTTAAAAGAATGGTATTAATATTTTAACATTCTGAAGGAGAAAGCAGTTATTAATATCACCCAAAGGCATTACTAAAATTACTCTCTTTTTGGATTTCAAGATTACCATCTGTGTAGCATCAGTAACAGATGTTCTTTTCACCAGAAAAATGTACGTGAAAGCAAGGACAATATGTTTGTATAGGCTATTGGATGTAGTGTGACAGAAGTAATGGAAGAACAGATAGCAAAGAGACAATGTGTTTTGTTGTAAGGGTATCTGGAGAAACAATTATGCTTCTAGCTAAACCAGAAACCTCAGCAGTGATGGTTTTCTCCAATGCATTCATTAATAAAATGGTTCCAGTTTTATGAAAACTGCGGAAATTTTTTGCAGGATTTTGAATTTCACATTTTTCATGCTTTGGGTTTGGTTGGCTTTGCCTTAATTCATACAACTGCCATGAAGAGTCCATGCTTTGTAAATTAAAATAAAATTGTTGGGGGGTAAGTATCTTAAAAATGGATGAGTATAAAACGAAAAACAGTTTTCAGAGTGTTTGAGAGAGGCTTATTCTCATAGCTCTGTTAAATCAATGTGTATGATAATATGTAAATAATTCTAGTAACTCCCTTTTGTTTTGTCAGCTTTGTGCAGTGATATCTTTATCTTTGATTTGCAGTTAAGGTTTCTCTTATTAAAGGCTGTCATTGGTTCGCACAAGCTTTCCTGATTTCACAGCTTTTCATTAACAGTTTCTTTTCCCTCTCTTTCATTTCAGTGGGAACCTGTTAATGCAGCTAAAATTTCCTAAGCCTTTGTATCCCCTCCTGATGCTTTTCCAGGTTACAGAATGGCTGGTAGGAAACCAGGGTTTGCTGTACGACCGGAACTGGATGGTCGTAAACCAGAATGGAGTCTGTTTGACTCAGAAGCAGGAGCCAAGGTTGTGTCTGGTAAATCCTTCAATTGATCTGAAGCAAAAGGTTATGGTCATTCAGGCAGAAGGTTAGTAACCAATGTCCTTTTCTCCCCTTCTTTAACTTACATCAAACTTCTGAGCAGGGACACCTGCATGCACACACCAAACCTCTGAATGCTGTGTGCACCTACTGACTTCAGGGATGAGCTCTGCTACCAGCTGGAGGCAGAGAAAGGCCAGGCTGTAATATACAGCCCTGAGCAGCTCGCTGTTGGGATGGGCAGAGAGAAGACAGTGGGTCCCTGTGTGCAGTTGTAAAGTGGATGCTGCAGGAAGGAGTAATGAATTGACAGATGTGGGCATTTACTGACTAGTCCCATCTCTCCACATCATGAAGTCCATCAGCCTGGTGCTGTGAAGGTAAAGGAGTCTAACGTCAAACACCTGGGCTGAAGACTTTCCCATTTTACAGCTCTCCCACTCCTTCCAGCTGTGGGACTGGAGGGGTAGAGTCTTCAGTGGAAATTGGTATGAATTAAAATAAGGACCAGACATTTTTCATCTCTGTTAAACAGCAGGCACTACTGGGCAAATATTTCCTGATGTTTGGGCTTCTTTCAAAACCATTCTGATTCTCTGCTGAGGTGAAGAAAGATTAAAAAAAGATGAAAACCTCTGGAAAGTATTACAGAAAGCCCTTTGCTACTTGAGGGTACAAATTATTTATTTTGTTAGCCCTGAACACTGGGCCAGGTTGTATTCCACAAGATATTGTTATGGCTGGATTTGCATGTGGCTGAATGGCGTTTGTCATTTCCCTGGGGTCCAACATTTACTCAGCCAGTATGTCTTAACCATTAGTAACATAGGTGCCCACATTTTCAAGAGCTAGAGCAAAACAGGGAAAACCTATACTCATATTTTTCCCCCTTTATTAGAAACCCATATTGAGTGGATCTGTAACTCTGTACATTACAGTTGTCTCCTTTCTGTTTGTACATTACAGTTGTCTGAGCACTCCCTATGAAATGAATTCTGGACAGTTGATTCCTTTTGTCTGGAATAGGTTCATCAAATGTACATCTTGGTACTTCTGCTAGTCTCATGTGATTTTTGTGTGTGTGTGCTTAAGACCCCAAGCACAACCTAGTCTCTTCTTAGGGATTCCAGGCGGGTTCATTGACACAAACAGCTATTTTCTACTCTATAAACCTTTTTTTGAAAAGGTATTGTTAATTCATTTCACTTCCATGTGGAGCACCTTGCACCTCAAATTCCTGTAGTACAGTTGCAGAGACAGCCTTCTCTCACATTTAAATTACCAAGTGCTTCAGAACTAATTATTTCTAGAAATTGGTTCCTTTCCGTCTCCCTTTGTGCCCATACCTCTTGTTTGCAGACACAGTGTGAAGTCTTGTCCAAACCTTCTCCATTTATCCTTCACATTTTCAGACATTCAACTCTGTTGGACTTTTTGATTGCTTCATTCTGCTGTTCCAAGTATGTTTTAATTTTTTCTCTGCTAGTACCACATTGTTCAGACAAGTGCATATCCATTAGTGTGTTTGCCTGTCAATATCTGCACTGACATACTTCAGAGTGTCAGGAGGAAGTTTTGTCAGGTAGAAATGACAGTCAAGACACCCATTTCTCACTGAGATTTACAGTCTGTTCCCATAGTTAGCGCCAGGGTGAAATTCACATTTAAATCCCACGTTTTACTTTGAGTCATTTTTGGACTTTTCACTGTCATTCACCTTCCTTCCTATGAAAGCAAGAACCATTTCCACGCAGGAGTGATTGGCCAAGTCTATGGATCACTCCAGTGTGCTCTAACCGAACCATGCTTGGCATGTATTTATTGCCTGCTTTGGTACAGCCAGTATGGAACAGTACAGTCATTTTAATCTTTGTATAATGGCTCTAGGTACCAATAATCTTACCCCATAAGATGGTCTGGGCCCTCTCTTACAATAGTCCTGCAATTTTTCACTCCTGTAGTGTACTTGCAACCAGGAGTGTGTTTTAAAGCTTGACACTGAGATAATGGCTCACATTTGCTTCGGGAGACTCTGCCAGAGGTTACTGCTCATACGATAGCACGGCGATTGGCACACATGCAAACTGGCAGGGTAAGACTGAGCAGATAAATCCAGAGGACGTTGTTCCAATATTTATTTTGTTTTCTTCCCTCTTACCTGCATTGTTTGCTTGGGTTAAATTTTTAATTTTTTTCTCTTATCCTTTCACATACATGAGTCACTGGAAATTATCATCACACTGGTTTAATTTATGATGTTGACTCTTTCCTTGAAAATCCCATGTTAATTACTGTTGCTTTTGTCACCACTCTCTCCAGCCTGTCAGTAGTCTGTTGCTAACGCAGGACCCGAAGCTGAACGCCGTGTGTATAGCTGCAGCACCAGTCAGTGCAGTGAGGAGTGGTAGACCTCTGATGAGCCACATTGGCTGTTGTGCAGCTCAGAGCCTTCGCTGGCCTATGTCAGTGGCTAATGGTATTTCAGATTTGTAGTACCTGGCCTGGTGCCCACAGCCACTTCCAGGTCTCTTCCCCCTTTGTGGTTTTGTGCATTATTTCTCCCACTGGATGTCCCCCACCCAAACTGCCTTTCCTCACCTACAGTAGCATGCATCTTTCCAAGATGAGTTTTGTTTGCTCCAACTCCTCCTCTGCTCCCCCTGCCCTCACAGTCCCCGTGCAGAGTTCCTCTGTTCTTCACAGTGTGATGGGGACATGACTGGTGGAGAGGAGTGGGTGAGGGAGGTGACAGCGGTGAAAAAAAGAAAAAGAACCTTTGAGCTGCACATTTCCTGGAATTCCCCCACTCCAGTGGATTTGAAAACCCAGCAGCTCCCAGCTGAGTGACAACTGCAGTCAAGTTAACTGCCTCCCTCCTGCTCCTCGGCAAGGGGGCTGTAACTACTCTGCTTTCTCTACCAGTTTCTCCGCTATCGTCTGTGCTTTTCGCATTGTGAGAGCAGGCTGTGGCAATGATCTCCATCTAGAGCATGCTTTGCAGTCCAGAGGTGTCTCTTTTGGATAGAGAGGGTCTAAGGCAACCATGCTGCTGGATTAGGTGCCTCTGGTAAGTGCCTAAAATGAGTGGGGTGAATCCCACATAGCTGCATTGTGTGGCATTCCTCTAGAACAGTTGCTGTTATGCTATTAGATTATGGTGAAGATTTTTATCTGTGGCACTTTTCAAACATAATGAGTCTGTTCTCTCTCCCCCTCCAGGCACGTGCTCTCCTCTCCCTCTAGAACTTTTCATTAGCGGAAAATTTGTTTATGACTATTTCATTCAGTGTGGTTTAATATTCTCTGTCTTCTTTGCCCAACAAAATAAAATTGTCAGCATGATTTAGTGTGACAGTAACTACTTTAATACCTTTTGCCAAAGCCTTCGTTTGCTGAGACATTGCTTCAGGTTCTCCCTTTCACCCCTGTGGGTAGCATGTCCCCGTAGCCCATCCAGCAATGGATGGGCAGACCCACTGTCTGACTGACCCAGCTGTGCAATACTGCCGCCACTGTGGGTAGTGAGGATGGCCAGACAACGCTAAGACATCACTGTGGGTAGTGAGGATGGCCAGACAAGGCTAAGATGTCACTGTGGGTAGTGAGGATGGCCAGACAAGGCTAAGACCTCACTGTGGGTAGTGAGGATGGCCAGACAACGCTAAGACTGCGCAAAGGCTTAGAAACCTTCTCTGGCATGCCTGAAGAATTAGTTGGCTTGCATGGTATCCTCATCCCTGAGGAAGGGGATAAGTGAGAGCAGAGGGAGAGGCAGTGGTGAATGGTCAGGCTCCTGACAGCTTAAAGGTGGACAGGAGTAAGTGCCTTTGTTTCTAGAAGCCGTATTACTTGAGTGGGAATCAAGGCAAATCTTCTTGTTCTGCTCCATCAAGTACGTGGGGACATAGATTACACCAGGCTTGTTCCTTCCTGACCACCACAGAAGTAATCCAAACAGAATTTGGCTGAGAATCCATTTCTGCAGGAGACTCGGTCCTCTCTGCTTTAGCTACCAGTCAGCCTTACTCTGGCCAGTTGGGCTTCACTTTGCCTTTACGCAGAGGGAGAAATTTTGAGTGTTGTGAAGACCCTTCAAAATATTGGAGTAGAAAAATGCTAGCGAAACCGAGCAACTAATTACACTTTGCTGGAGTTTATTGTGCTCTCATAGTCATGTGTTACTGCCAATAAAAATAATGGGAATTAAGTGCATACACTGACGAAAGAATATACATGAATAGTTTATATTTCAGTCTATTGAAATAACGGGCCTCTAATTTTTCTCATTGACTGAAAATAGGAGCTATAAAGAAAAGAATATTTTTTTTATATTAATACTGTGAGCACATCTGTGAATTTTATTATCAAGCAAATGACCATGGAGAATGACAGCTTTTACATTTTAGTAACTGGCAATATTCTGCTTTATTTTTTTGCCTTAAGATAGAATAAAATTGTAATTAACAATGTTTAACTGACCTAAACATCACTGTAAAATGTGTACTGTTCAATAAAAATGTGATACACTTGCTGGTGTATAGAAGCAGGGCTTTTTAAAGCTCTGGGACTCTATTTTAAGAAATGTTGTGAGTATGCCTTGCTTAGAATGTTTTTCTAAACTATGTAACAGCTAAGGATGTGTACAGGATGAAACCTTTCAAACTCTTATTTTCCAGAAGAATGATGCTAATGTTTAATTTTTTCCAAAGTACAAGAGCAGTAATTCTGGTTTATGTGATAACATTGGCTTCTTTTTCAGGTTGCTGCAAACAAGTTCAATGCATTTATTACTGACATATTTTATTTTTCGAAGTCAACCTAGCTTTTCCTTCTCTGTCTTTGTTTCTGAAGTATACTAACATCATTAGCTAAAAAATAGAGTAGAAGTCCTTCTGTACTGAAAACTTCTGTGGAACAGCACTGATAGTGAATTTGAACTGCATTTCATTACTCTTCAGAAGAGAATGAAACTATTTGATTTCACCATATCACAGAGCTGGTAGAGCTGGATTCTTATTTGTACTACAGCAATATAAACTGGAAGTAATGAGCGAAATCAAAACACACTGATACAAAGCTGAGGTACAGGAGATTGGTCTTCACTGGTTTATGTTGCAGTATAATGGAAAAGAGCTGGATTCGTTGCAGCCACATAGTAAAACTCTTTGTTCGTCATTTAAGATTATTGCTTTCAATTAACAGAAGGCAAAACAGTACAGCTTTTCTTTTGGTTCTAGTAAGCCACAATAGCCTTTCCCTCTCTTTGGCTCATTCTGTTCAAGATAAGAACACTATGGAATAAACTGTTAGCATAGATCATTACCAAGGATTCCTCATATGGCTTGAACTTAGAGATGGGTAGATGGGAATAAGCCTCTCATTAGTGGTTTCCTTACATTTTATCTTTAAGTTATTGTCGTTTTATGACATATTATATTTTTCCTTGAACAGCCTGTGCTAAGTTTTTTTCCTCCCACCTCTATCTTTCATCTTTTTGATCACTCCATCCCACCTTTAAAAAAAGCCCCCACCCATCAGTGATTAACCTCGTCTCCTGATTTACTAGTGGGAAGCACAGCAGTAATAAACTCATCCTTTCAACAGAAACCATGACAGAATTTTGTGCCAGTTTTGTTACACAGAGAATGAAGTTACTCAAGGCTGAAATGTTGTATTCCTTAATGTGGTTTGGTTACCAAGGTCATCGGCAGCCTTTGCTCTTTGAATTATCATTTGGAGCCACCTGCAGGCAGACAATGTTATTCTAGCAAAAAAAAGAAAGGCTCTTTGTCATACACTGTTCGGGAGGCTGCTGTGATTGTGAACAGGTGCAAAAAATAAGAACTCTTTTCATGACCCTATGGTTTTGCATAAGTTGGGTTTTTAAAATATGTTTTGCACTCTGCCCATGCAGGTATGGACCCAATATCTGTATCACTAGAAGAAAGTACTGGAAAAGAGGCTGTGATCTGTGAGAGTAAAGTCTGTTCACACAGGTGGGTGAGAACAGAGAGAAATCAAGGCTGAAAATCACTGACACTCAGGACATGATCAGATGGCCATGCAGGGCCAGAAGTCCTTAAAAAAAAAGAAAAAAGGGGGAGGGTGGAAAGCGATGAATGACCTAAATGGGCCAGGAGAAGAAGATGGATGGTACAAGAGGCAGTGATGATTTGGTACTCACTTGAATAAGTGAGATCTTTGTTTTACTTGCAGCAAGGATGAGAAAAAGGAAAGGTGTCCCCAGTTACTGCCAAATGCCAACTGGGGGCCTCAGTAGGACTCTAGAATTGAGTTCCTTCATTTGACAGTAATGGTGCTGGCAACTTTGCCCATTTCATGCTGTGCAGGTTCAAAATTGCTAGAACCCACTGAGTTTATAAACAGCTTTCCATATTTACAACCCTTTTTAATTTTGTTTTGACCACCCATGTATATCAGTGTCCCCTGAACAATCTTGGGAAGATTGCAGGTGAGTATGTGAAATAGCATTAAGTCTAATCAAGAGACATACCACTTCAGTGAAATATAGCATTATGAATAAATTAATTTCCTATCAGTGAACCTAAGTGTTTATCCATCATATTTTCTAAGTGCTTCCCAATCTCATTAAGTTTTCTGAGTGGCAGTGTATCAAGTGCCTCCCTAAAGTACATTTGCATTATCTACTATGTTTCTTTTCACCGAGTCTCTTTCTAAGTCCAACTGAAAGAGCCACCTACAGATTTACGCTGTCTTTTAAACAAGGTATATTAATTCCTTGTAACCCTCTATATTTGCTTCTCTGAAGGTAACACATAAATAAAGCAGCAGAAGACCTGGCCATTTTTGCCAGGAAGCCATGCAGGAAATGATCTTCTCTTTTTCTACTAGTTATTCAGGTGATAAACAGGATCTTTTCCTCAGAAGTGTATTTTCCTCAGGTAGTGGAATTCACCCAAGAGTCATTTGTTTTAACCATCTGTCCCACTTCCTTTAGCGTTGACTCATCCTTAGCCTCCCCACAGTTAGCCCATCTATTCCAGGCTGCAAAATAGCCTAGGTTTTCTTTCTCTCTGTATGCATATAATTTTCTGCCATACTGTTTATTGTAACCTGTCTTTCATGTCACCATGTCATTTTAAATGTATGAAATATTAGGAAATTTTCACGGGCAGCTGCTTAGAGTTTTGAGGAGGAAGAAAAAAGCAGAATGACAATGACAATGAAAGGGGAGATACAACTCTTAATTGCACAGAGTGGACTGTGATTAGCAAATAAACAAGGAAGGAAGGAAAGCAGAATGAGTGGACAATGCTGATGAGGTTCTGAAACTGCTCAGAGCTCCAACAGCACTTGATACCACATTCCCATGTTTCAGCAAGGGAGCCACTGGGGCCAAAAAAAAAAAAAAGATTAAAAAAAGCAAAACAGCTTGCAGGAGGACAGGAGGTGATTTGTGGTCTGGGGTCTTTTCTGCAAAGTGTTAGAGATGAGCAGTGGGACCAAAAGTCTCTGTTAAAAGGTTTTTATTAAAAAGAAACCCTCTCCCTTCAGGCATTTTCCATTTACAAATTCTGCTCTCTGACTCTGTGATTTCATCAAGTGCTTTGGCTGAGGTGGTTACTCTGAATTTACACAGAGACAGCTGAGAACAGCACATGAAGTAGAATCTGCAAGCAGGCACGCAAGGAAGTTTAATTTCACATCAGCCACGGAAGTTTAATGAGCCCAAATTTC
The DNA here is from genome assembly GCF_964237585.1 of Gallinula chloropus. Taxonomy (NCBI): domain Eukaryota; kingdom Metazoa; phylum Chordata; class Aves; order Gruiformes; family Rallidae; genus Gallinula; species Gallinula chloropus. The sequence continues at coordinate 70,077,523 of NC_140086.1, forward strand.
CCTTGTGAAGCAATTCATCAGGGGCAGCCTTCATCTCAACAGGGGTGGCCTTCATCTCAGCAGGGGTTGTCCATCAGCATGTGCTGCTCACGTTGGAAGGACACAGCTTGCTAGTATAATATCTGACAGTGGATGGATGCAAGTAGAAGCCAGTGATGTTAAGGTTACTGAAGCTGTAGTAGACCCTAAATGCTCAAGGTTAGTGCTTTGCTAAAATAGGAGGGGATGCAGCCTCTTTGACAGACCACAATATCAAAGGCATCAAGGGAAGGATATTGGTGGTAGAAGAAGACAAAGGTGTAGTTAAAAAGGTAAACTGAGCCTGTTCTTCATAAAGGTATGTATTATGTCCCTTGGGATCAATATTCAGACTTCAGCTGTCCTTGTTTCTTGATCTATAAATCACCTAGGTGGAGGGACCAGCTGTACAACACTGAAGCGAAATGACATAATAGGAAGATGAGTGGGGAACTCAAGGCAAACAGCAAGTAAAATCTGGGAGAACTGGGCCCTCCTTTATAAATTGCCTGACATGCCCCAAATGAAATGTAGTGCTGACAGATGTAAAGTAATACTCCACAGAAATAAACACAAGCAGAAAATGAGTAGAACTGAGCTACAGCAGAAGGACTTTGACTAAGACCTTGAAGAGATGATGGTACTTGCTCGGAAAATGGCCTGACGATAAGAGAAAACAATTTGAAAACTCGGGAGTCCTGGAATACGAAAACTACACAGTGACATTTGATGAAAGAGCAAGAATGCTGTGTGTCTCTAACTCGGCTACTGTGGCTCAAAATAGTAACCAAATAAAAATAAGGGCAAGATTTTGTTCCTGATTTGAACAGCATTAAGCCCAAGCAGGCTTAATTTCACTACCCCTAGCACCTCTGTTTGAGTGGGAAAAAATATTTGGGGAGCTTGTTTCGCCTGTACTGTTACCATAGAAGTGTCATGCCTTAGCAGCCTCCTCCCTAGCACAGGGACCAGCAAGGACACAGGAACCACTCAGCGCAGCCTAAGAAATCTCATGTGGAGACTCAGCTTTTGGCCTCTTTCTTGCCACAATGCCTGTGTCTCATAGAACCAGAGTTTCATTTCAGTTCTAGGATATAACTAGCTTAGATACAGCTGTGTTTGGCATCTGTCCAATCTCTGAGTGGGGAGAGGGATGCAGAGCTGCACCACAATCAAAATTCAGAACAACTGCTGAAGAGACATCTGATCCCTGCAGGATTGTAAAATCTCTTTCTATCTCACTTGTCCCGTCTTTCTATCTGTGTAACTTAGCTGAACCTACAAAGCTTTTCATAAGGCCAAGCCACTTCCTCTCTCAATCCTAAGGCTTAGCATCTTTTGCTCTGAGAAGCTGTTTTCTTGTTTCACAGAGCTTGTGGTCTCCATGTAGATCAGCCTCTTTGGCTGGATAGAACATAAAGGTGAGCATAGGCCCACTGCTACCTCACTATTCTTTCTACAAAAATCCTGCATAGGTCAGCTTGAGAATTTCACAGAATGACAGAATCACAGAAGGGTGGGGGTTGGAAGGCACTTCTGAAGATCATCTAGTCCAACCCCCCTGCCAGAGCAGGATCACCGAGTGCATGTTGCAGAGGATCGTGTCCAAACAGATTTTGCATATCTCCAGAGAAGGAGACTCCACAGTCTTTCTGGGCAGCCTGTTCCAGTGCTCTGTCACCCTCAGACCAAAGTTTTTCTTCATGTTGAGATGGAACCTGTGTTCCAATTTGTTCACATTTCCCCTTGTCCTGTCTCTAGGCACCACTGAAAAGAGTCTGGCCCCATCCTCTTGACACCCACCCTTTAGATATTTATAAGGGTGCCTTCCTCTTACCTGCTTATGCCATTTAAAAGTTAAATGCCAGGCACATCTCCTTTTGTAGTCAATAAAGTTAAACACAGAGTGAGAGTCATCCCATCCTGAGGCCTAATATAGATGGAAGCTACTTACCCACCATTATCTGTGAGGGAAACTCAGATAACACATTTAAGAAAGAAGTTAAGATTACTCAGGGCTGAGGAATCTAATGGCAAGTCTGATCTGTGCCCTTCCTGATATGAGGTGATCTCAAAATCTTTCTAGGAGAGATTACATCCAAGTAAAGAAGGCAAATCTATTGCCACCCTTGTGTAACTCAGTAGACAATTTACTAATAATGGAAACCATCTTTAGATAGATATTTGGGCTCTGGTAGTTTTGGGGTCTTCAGTGTTGGAAATTGATATTTGGGCAGTCAAATTTTGCTAAGTCCCTCTTTTTTCATAATAGGGTGAAAACATACGACTGTGGAGAAAAGATTGCTGGCTGGTTCTCCATGTTTCTTGGTCGTCCCTGCCGCTTGATAAGACAGAGTTCAGACGTGAAAAACAGGTCGCAGCAGAAAAATACAAAAGGTATGTTGTCATCCTGAAAAATACTTGTGTTCCTCACTTAGTAAACATCAGGCTTGTGGGCTTCATATTGACTAATTACCCTGACAAAGGGTGAAAGAGTCAGGCAATATTGATCTCGTAGTGGGTTGCAAAGTGTACATGTATACCCAAACTGTTTATTCTGCCCCTCTACTTCTTGTATTTAGTGAAAATGTACAGACACACCAGTCTGGGGGGTGGGGGGTGGTTTGTCATCATGACCATGATTTTGTGTGAAAAGTCAATGATCATTTTGAAAAATCATGAAAACTCTGTGAACAAAATTCTTAGACTAAATTCCACTATAATAAAAGGATGAAATGGAAAGAGCATGAAAAATCCCTAAATACTGTTCTTGTAATTAGTTTTACAAATCTGGTAAAATCTCAGCTCTACCTCAATTTCTAAATGCAATGTGTCATTATCATTTACAGCTTTGAGGGGATTCTTGGAATCTTTCCTTAGTGTCTGGAGCCAAACAAATAATTTTTTAATGAGAATGAATAAGAGGTCAAAGGAAAAATGAGGTGAAATTATGAGCACAATCTTCCTAGTGTTTAATGATCATTTTAGAATGTTGGATTGATTTTTTTCAGGTCTGGCATCTGCTACAAACATCTCACTCTCTCTTGTGAATGAAGCACAGTACCTCCTAATAAATGTAGCAAGCATTCTGCAGCTGAAAGAACATATTTCTGCAAGGTAAGATCCTTCTGCCTCCAAGTGTCTCGTTGTGGTCTTGGATTCAATAATCTTGGCATAAAATGCCAATATGACTGTTCTATCTGGAAATTTAGAGATAGTTACTTTTCAGTGTTCAACAACTGTGTAGGTACTAAACTGTTATAATTACTCATTCCTGTATGACTTCCGAAAATTTGGATTAAGTGCTTAAACATATTTCTGCCAGCCACATTTAGGAAAATTTAAACTTCTTGTCAAATGACTCAGTGGCATGATGCTGTTGGGAACCAGCCAACTTCTGTTTATGGGAAGAACAGGGATAATTAGGTTTTCTCAACATAAATAATCTGGCAGGTGAAAATACAAAATCTTGCTACTTGCCGAACTATTTCTTTCCTATGGGAAGGATTAAGATTTAGAGCAAACATTCATAGCAGAAATATTCTAAAACTACTTTCAGGACTGGATTAATTTAATTTCTTAATTGAATTTGGCTGTACTTGCACAAAAGTGGGAGACAGAAGTAGCAAATGAAACATTGAGCCAGCCCACAATTCAAAGATGAGGAATCCATTACCAACTAAATGTTCATATACTGACAATAGAAAATAGTTGTTTCTTGCATATAACCAGGACAAGCTCAAATTCCACAGAAAAGTCCTCTATCAAAGCCAGATATCCCACAGATCTGGCATTGTCTCTGAGCACCCTTTTCCTCTCTTACCAAATTTCCCTGCCTCTGCTTGGAGTCATCTTATCTCCTCTTAGTCACTCAGCAAACATTAAAATTCTCATTTTGAGAAAAGGAGGAACATATATCTGCAGGAGCATATATATATATATATATACATATATATATAGGGAGAGAGAGAGCTCTTCAGGATTTAAAACCACTCACTGAATGAAGCATCACTACAGACCACTGGAGCAGGCGCTGCCTGAGGGTCTTCTTTCTTTAGGAGAATATAGTTGGGCAGTTCTTGGATGTCATGGCAGTACCCATTAGAGAAAATAGTGCAGAAAGGGTTTTAATCAGTCCTTGTCTCAGCCATTCTGACTGCCCTTTCTCAGTGACAGTTAAAGCATTCTTTTTGTGGCTTGATGGGCTTGCAGGCATCCCTTAGTCTGGGCTTTTGCCATGATGAGACCTTGTGAGGAACCTTCCAGACATGAGATCTGAGTGCAAAGAAGAGTAAAGAACCAGAGGAAGCAGCGAGTGAGGATGAAGAGAGTCAGGGAACTTTTGTAAAGCGTGCAATATCAGACAGTCCACTGATTTTGCACCTGATATCTTCTAGTACAACTAGGCTTCTAATCTCCTTTTCCTCCAAGGAAACTCCTGATATGGCTGGAGCTGCAATACTGCCTGAGAAATATGTTACTTTCCAGTGTACAGCACAAGTTGGAAAACTCCTTCCTGTTTTGCCTTGCAGTACTTTCTTTCTCAGGGTACTGGAGAAATTAATTCAGCATAGACATACAGCTTCCTCAACAGTGTCCTCACTCTGCACTGATACTAAATCATGGTGTGAAAGCTTTCCAAGTAATGAACTGTGACAGGTACTTCCAAGAATCTACACATTTGGGTCTTTATTCAATATTTTTCTTTTTTCAGAAAGCATTATTTAACTTCCTGCCATGTGGGTTTAATGGAAACCTGATAAGATTTTGAAAACAATTTAAAAATTCAGTTGAGTTTTAATAATTTCTATTAATCTTCCAGTTTGCATTTGGCTCTTGAGAGGTGATCTAAGCCAGAAACAACAATTTAATTAAAATTTAGACTGTACCACACTGTTGGAAAGCTTCATGTACATGGAGAAATCCATTTCTCTTTTGTTGGAATTATAGGTCACCTCCATGAAAATCCCTATAGCCTGGCCTTATGCTTAAATGTTCTTATTAGAAATACATCTCTGAATATGCAAATAATATTTTTCAAGTTTGCCTGTTAAATAGATATGATGTTTTCTGCACTGGAGGGCCCACTACTGTCAAAAGTCCAAAGCACGGAGGCTGGATTTGGCAGAATACACTGATTTTCACAACAGATCCTTGTTGAAATTTCTGTGAAATGTTGTGCCTGTCACCCCATGTTTTGAGGGGGGGGAAATAGTGGGAATTTACCCACATCCACACTGCCAAGTAATTTGAAGCAGTTCTGATGTCTGGGAGAAGGTGAAGTATTTAGGAGGTGAGCCTGAGCAGGTTGAAGACAGATACTCAGAGTAGGGGCATCACAGCCTTGGAGAAGCTGCAGCGAGGGATGAAATAGTAGGAACTTGAATTAGTTTTCAGCAGCTGGCTCAGCTTGCTGCGTGCCCAGCTCTGAGGTTACTGGGGCTTTTGATGCCCCCACCAGTAGCAGCTGGGGTGGCAGGCTCTCATATGTCACAAAATGCATTCAAAACTAGAGGCTACACAGCATCCAAGCTGAAAGAGTGTTGTGGTTCTGCGTGGCTGGGTTCTGGTGCAGGAGGGGGGCTGCAGGGGTGGCTTCTGCAAGAAGCAGCCAGAAGCTCTCTGCAGACCCCACACAGCAAACACCAGCCGGCTCAAGGCCGGAGTCGTTGCTGACCAAGGCCGAGCCCATCAGTGACGGTCACAGCACCTCTGGGAATCACATTTAGGAGAAAAAAACCCGCAAGCAGCTGCTTTTTGCCACCAGAGAAGGGAGTGAGAAGATGTAAGGAACTGTAAGGATGAGGCGCCCCAGGTGCCGGAGAGAAGATGCCCCTGCAGCCCATGGAAAAGACTGAGACCCCACCTGCAGCCCATGGTGAAGCATGCTGTCCCCCTGCAGTCCATGGCTGATGATGGGGAGCAGAGATCCTGTGGAGGACCCCACTCCAGAGCAGGTAGAGACACCTGAAGGATGCTGTGACCCCATGAGAAGCCCGTGTTGGAGCAAGCTCCTGGAAGGAGCTGCAGCCCATGGAGAGAGGCCCACGCTGTAGCAGTTTTTTTCAGAAACTTGTGATTCCATTGAGGACCAGGCTGGAGCAGTCTGGGCCTGAAGGTCGTCATCCCATAGAAGGGAGCCATTTTGGGGCAGCTGGTGAAGAGCTGAAGCCCCATGGGAAAGGATGCACATTGGAGAAGTTCATGAAGGACTGTCTGCTGTGGCTGGGACCCCACAGTGCAGCAGGGGAAGGGTGTGAGGAATTCCCTCCGACCCCTCCCAGCAAGAAGGAAGACAACTTGCAAGGAGCTGACCAAAACCCCATTCTCCCATTCCCTGCCCTTCCCTGTGCCACAATGAGGGGGGAAGAAGGGAGAGAAATCATTACTAAAGTGTAGTCTGGTCTCACTGTGTGTGCAGTGCAATATAATAAATCTGAGAGTTTTCTTTCCTTTATTCTGTGCTGAGTCTGTTTTGCCCGTGACGCTGATTGCAGAATGATCTCTCTCTGTCCTTATCTCTACTCCTGAGCCTCTCAATATATATTTCTCCCCTGTGCAGCTGAAAAGGGGAGTGATAGAAAGACTTTGGTGGGCATCTGGCCTCCAGCCAGGTTCAAACCACCACAAAGAGCCCCCAGTAAAGCTAGGAAGCACAACAGCGTAACTGAACTTAATGACTAACTGCTGTTTTCCACCTAATATGCTTGAGCATTGGTAGAGTCTACACCTCCCTATATCCCATCTCCTGCCATGATTACTGACTGTGTCTCAGCCATGGGAATTGCTTGTGGGATCTTGAAGAAAAAACCTGAAGCCCTTACAGTTCCTGGTCCACTTTCTGCACCCAGGCTGCTGGAGAAGGACCTGTAAACAACAAAGGACTGGTGCAGCCAGGCTTGTGTGGTTTGACTGGAAGTCTGCACAGTCAGTTTGTCTTTGTACAGATTTGTCTGCTAAAGGAGATCAGCCATACTATTTTAAATAAAAGCAAGCTCTTTTTTATCACTTAAGAGACCTCTTCTGCCAAGACTGCTTGATGTGAACAGTTTTCCCTGTGCTATGATTTTGTATGTTTTTCCTCATTTTAATTAAAACACGTTTTGAACTGTATGTTATTAACTGGTTCTAAATACTACTTTTCCAGGACAAAACCTTGTCTTTTCACTAATTACTTAGTTTTCTCACTCTGCTGTAGGTTGTCATATCCCAAAGCTGTCAGACCACAGCTGATGGAGTATCAAAAGTTGTTCATGTCCATAATGGTTACTGCAAAAAGAAGTTACTGTTATTTCCCCACTAACAATGGCACTGAGCTAACTCTCTCACAAATTTTAGGGCTGTCTTCTTTTATCCATTACTGGTCATGTTCTCCTTTCAAAGAAGAGTAGAGAATGACAGTTCAAAGTTGCAGCCCGATTTCTGATATTTGTATGCAGTCAGCTGCTCTGCCTGCCTCATGCAGGTTCTCCGCACTGACACAAATCTACACTCTGGCAGTTCAAATGCTTGTGAAGAGGTGGAGATATCGCCACACAGAGATTAATTTTTTTTCAAAACACCCACCATTTGTTGCAATCTGCTGCATCCCAAAGGCAAATAATAATAATATGAGGAATATGTTCTCTCATAAAGTGCCTTTACTGGCCTTTTTCACCTTCAGCACCTGCTGTTTGTGACCTTTTGCCACTCAGCATGTGCAGAATAAATTTCTATTTGCCTTCTTTTTAGAAGTATTTACGAGTCAAATTATTCCTAACTTGAGAGATCCTGTAATTTCTCGCCATTAGCCTTATGTAGGATAACAAGGAATTTTTTTCACAATTGCCTATCTGTGTGCTTTCATACCTACTTCACAGTTCCAGGTTGAAGGACTACACATCACAGTCTAATACCTCATGCTATTTCCATAGCCTTTGTAATAAAGCTTGGGCCATGTTATTCTGGAGAAACATTTGCTGAATCATACTCAGCCAGATATTCAAATATTCAGCCACTAGATTCTTACAGTACAAAAAAGCAATGCAGGACTAGTTAATAAACCTTTTATTTTTTCTTTTTCTCTGTCAAATCCATGAGACAGATTGGAACAGACATTGGAAACAGAGGAATTAATCAGACGTTTTCGTGCCAACATTGTCATCAGTGCACCAGAGTCCTTTGAAGAAGAAGAGTGGGCTGAGATTTCAATAGGAGCTCTGCGATTCCAGGTGCAAATCACCTCTCTTTGTCCTAGTCCCAGTCTACCACAAAGTATTTTGACCTCTAGAGACACAGCAATTTTTGCAAGGTTCTGACTGGAATGTGGGTGGCACGGTTTGTTTAGATGCAATTTATGAAGTGTGTAAAAAAAAAATCATGCTGTGACCTGTGGTGAGCATGCTCCAGTAAAATTGAGAGGTTTTGACATATTTCTCCACACTTTTTTTTTTTTACATTTCATAATTCATAAAATTTCCCGTTTCTGTCCAACTGAACAGAAAAATAATCCCTGTTTTGAGGCAAAGTTTGCAGCAAATATTTAGCTGGCAAGTTATGAGACAGTACTGCTTGTTGTTAGTCATATTAGTCCAAATGTAACCTCAGATTGCTGTACAACAAGCAACTGGTGGCCAAAAGTCTGGACATGAATGCAAGTGAATGATGACTGTTGCCCTTTGTTATATACATTCTGTCTTAATCTCCATTCAAGACGAGTTTCTAGCCTAGCCTGGTAGGGATTTTTGTATGTTATACTTCACACCATGTCTAGCAACATGATGTGCTTTGCGTTGTAAGGAGAATGCTGACAAGTCAGACTTCATTGGCAAATACTTGCTTTTGGGAAAGCTTCAACAAAGGATCCACGAAAAAGCTACACATGAAACCTAAGGGAACGATGCACACATGTATTACATGTTCTGTTGAATTCTGGTCTTTAGATATGAAATATGTATTTAAAAATGCATTGCCTGGGATGTGAAAGTGGCTTATTCATTGTTTTCATAGAGATCTAGAAGGTGTGATAGACATCACTCCTTTCTCATCAGTGCACTCTAAGAAATGGAAAGGTCATTTTTTTTTCTGTAAGGGTGGAAAATATGACTTATCTGCTGTCTTCTTACGTGTACTTTGATTAGTAAGCTGTAACATGACTTAGAGGAAATTGAGAAAAAATTTCTTTAGGGTGGATGATGAGGAACACAGAGGACCAGATCCTTGGTGTATAGTTTGCTGGAGGCTGGAGTTGTACTAAGGGACTCAGCTCAGGAGCCTGTTGTGGATGATACAGTAAAACTACAAAATACAAACACATTCCTGTTTCTGGTATTGAAATATTTTAGGAATATAAGCTGAAAATAGAAACGCTTATACAGCTTACACTTTTCCAGTCTCTGCTAGGTCCTTATTCAGATACTGATGTAGTAACAGTAGAAATTATGTTAATGGTTCTTGGTGCCAGGAAAACGGTAGAAGAAGCTGTTGAACAAAGCAAAGCAGGGAAAAAATACTTCCTTCTCTGTCTTGTTTTCTTGTTCTTTTAATAAAATATTAAAGCTGTGGAAAATCGTCTGAAAAAGCTGAGCCAGATGTATGGGTTTGATGATTACACTGAAGAGTTGTACAAGCAGTTTTAGATGTATCTCAAAAAACTGAAATAGCACTTCAGCATATAAAAATGGTTGCAGCATAAGGTTTAATTATTTGCCCTATTTGAAATTTATGACACGTTTTACAAAACTAGAATGTGTGTACAGGGCTACTGAGGAACAGTTATTTTCTATAATTTACAGTTTTGCTCAAGTTAGGGATGCAGTATTAAGGAAAACTGAGATGTCTTCCTTCTTCATTTCAATGCTTTCAGAAGAAATTTGTTGTGAGGTCTTTTTTCCTAAAACACCCACCATAGCTCAAGGCAGAATTAAGTTTACAATCTATGCCTTGTACTACGTGTGATGTCAGACTAGAGGATCCCGTTGTTCCTTCCAATGATGTAAACCTGTGAACACTCACATTTTGCGTTCTGACTACCTACAAGTACCCTGCACATGAGAAAGATACTGTGTATTGTTTCAGCTGCACTGAAACAATGTAAAACGAACCCAAGAAAATCCCCCTTGGGTTAAATCCTGAGGCACTGGCTTGATTTTGTATTCAGTTCTCCTTTGGGCAAGTAGCCCCTCCAGCCTGTAGATGAAGTGAAGCCATCAGCACATACAAATATTTAAATGCTTGCTATTTCTCAGATGCTGTCTCTGGGAAAGTTTTCCTTAAAAACCAGAAAAGAAAAAAGTGAATTCAAAATTTACCCTCACAAGTAGACCCTTTGAAAATGTACCTACAGTAGGTGAACAGGCCTGACCTCTTACATAATGAAAGCAGGGGAGAACACATGAAGTGTAAGTGAAAAATCCATTTTTAAGGTATTATGATGGTCAGAAGCTTGACTATTCTGTGTTGTACTGCTTTGATATAGGGCTCTGAACCTTCTTTATCTGAAATTTCAGGTTGTGGGTCCATGCAGCAGATGTCAAATAATCTGCATTGATCAACAGTCTGGGGAACGAAACAAAGAACTTCTGCAGTCTCTGTCTGCTGCCAGAGGTAGAAAGGTCAGTACAGTACTCCAAAATAGCTGTACAGAGAAATGTGCAGACTTGGTTGCATGCATAGTATAGTATCTGCTGAGAGAATATGCACAATTAAGTTGTTATGCTAATCACTGCCATTTGTTTTTCACTAAAAAGAGGATGCACTCGCAACCCAGATATGACATGCTTTACTTCCATAAAGTGCTTTTCATTCTGGAACTGACTATCAATATGTGTTAGTTTTTACTGCACTTCCCTCTTTTCAGTAGGTACTGCTTTACAGTGTGGTTATTTTGATCTGGAAAAAAAACCATGAGCTGGTGCACTGATGTCATTCAAGAAGAGAAATCTGCAGGAAAATCAGAAAGCGTTTGAGCAGTTAGCTCATGAGGCTAAACTTCATCCCTACTGACAGAAACTACTTAGCAGGAAAAACAGAGCGGATGTGCATATAGCCAAAGCAGGGAGTAATTGATTAAGAAAGTGACTGGAGAGTAAGTGTGAAATACAGGAGCTCCACTGGAGTCCTGCTTCTTAAGGTTGCTCTGCTTCTTGGAATCGAGAGTGCTCAGACGATGGCTAGACGGTTCGGCGTCCCTAAAGCTTCAGAAATCTCTTCAGGAGTATTTATTTAGCTGGAAATCCTTACTCTAAATTCACTGCTTCCTGTTCGCTAAGCTTCTGCTGTAAAGGTTGGGGAGCCAGTCAAGGCTCAGGAGCCTTGCCAATACCAGCCCAACGCCGGAGAGGGGCACAGCGCAGGGGCAGCGCAATAACAAATCCTTCACCCAAACAATGCACAAACAAGCAACACATAATGTATCCATTGTTGGGTTGGGGGGGGGCGGATAAAAATAAGTTGATTCCTCTCAGTGACTCATTAAGCAACCCAAGGGCTACATTTTCAAAGAACGTTATCCTTGGTGATTAAGTCTGCCAGCTCTGTCCCTGAGCCAGCCACCTGGTGCAGAGATGGGGAAGCAGCGAGCAGCCAGCGGCTGGCTGGCTGGGCACAGCTTCCCACTGACCTGAGGTGACTTCGGCTTGCACAGCAGGCTCTGGCATCCAGATCACCACAGCACATGTGCCTTTGTGAGGTGAGCCCCTGACCATTGTAGGTAGCTTGAGGACAAGGGGTCTCTCCGGGTAATGGTGAGGCACCACTGGAACATCTGGAATGATTCAAAGCACAATCTGGCACTCTGGGTAGGGATGCTGCCCAGCTGCCACCTTGGGTGCAGTATGTGGAAGGCCTTCTCTACCTACTTGGGTTTTGCTGGATTATGTCTCAAATCCTCTGTGGAGGGAAAGCACAAGGGATTCAGGGACCTTCTCAAGTGGCAACAAAACCTTCCCTGGAACACAGATTCTCAGGAGAGACAAAGCATCTTCTGCATGTTTCCCACAGCAAAGACGAGCTTCCCTTTCATTCTGATTAACTCAGCAATGCAGAGACTGTCTTGATACGAGCACTCCTAGAACCAAGTAACTTGTGCAGCCAGAACTACAGCAAAGAGAGCGATCCAGCCTCTTGAGAGCAGCCTGGCACCAGATAAAAGACGCATGGCAAGGCGAGGTGCTGCCTGGCACAGTGCTGCTGTTCACAGACAGGGAGCACTCTGTTTCCCTCAGCTGCTGCAAAGAACCAGGCCTTCAGCTTTTGTCATTTTTTCCAGCCTCCAGCGCTGCTGGCAGAAGGGATCTTGTGAGCATGCCCTGCTGTGCGTAAGGCCAAGTTCTCTGGGGTAGCATGACAGCAGAGAGTTTGAACTGGTAGTTTTGCCTGAGAGGACCTCACAGCCCATCCCTCCTACATGTCATCTGTGGGGTGATGGTCACCAGCTGGCTATCAGTGAGTAGCACCCAAGGATTATACCATCTTCAGCGTCCTCAGCGGACCTGGCAGAGGACCTGGATCCAAACCCTTCACAGTTCACAGTGGGGAGAGAGAAAGAACATTGAGTTCATGTGACTGTGTTAAATTACAGAGCTAATCCCTTGGTGAGTCATGTTTCTAGCATGCACTTTTTTGTTGAGGAGTCATCTAATAGATTTAATTTGCTTTTTTTTATCAGATACAGATTCAGTGAAGGAATTTAGCTGTGTTTGTTCCCAGCTGTCAATAATGTGATTCGAACTACAAAACATAAATGTGGCAAAATAAGATTTAAGCTAATTTTCTAGTGCAAGGGGAACGGATATTTTTGAAAGGCAGTTGTAGTTGCTCGATTTCCAAAACATTAAAGATGTTGCACATATAAATGGATAGAAAATCCTGAATGCTTAGCAAGACAACCAGGTGTTAATATTTATTTCCTAAGAATACCAACCTGGAAAAATATATTGAATTTTGTCAAACTGGTAGCCCAAATGACAGCACTGTCAGTGATCTTCAATAATGAGCTAAATAAAGGAAGGCTTGTAAGAGGTGGTTCGATAATTGTTTCCGAAATAATATTTTTCTCCATCCCTCTGCAACTCTAAGAACCTGGTACTCCAAGCTGAAAGATTGAGGCTACTGTAATTAGCCAAACAGGCAATTTACATTCCCTGGTAAATGTAAAGCAGGGTGCTGAAGCCCAGCCACCTACTTTTTATGAAACCTTTCATCACATTGTTTGAAAGGAAAAGCAAACATCTCTACAAAGCGGACTTGAGCTCTGCTGCCATCAGTTCTGAAGAAACACTCATTAAGGATTCCTTCTGTAATTTTTGACTGAAAAGGGAAAACGAGCTCTTCTTCCCTGACAGAGCTCGCTCTCTCTTTCTGCAGGAGGCTATGAAAGACTAGATAAGTATGTTAAGCAAATATCATAAAAATAGCCACACGCTGTTTCATATGCGTCACCACCTGATGCAAAACACACACAGGCAGAGAGCAGAGGGCATTGAATTTCTTGCCCGCCTTCCGAGTTCTGCAGATGCAAACGGCGCTAACAATAGCCGAAGCCCCGTGGGTAGATTTGCAGCAGTGCTATAAGCTGGGACTTGCTCTCGAGGTAGCAAAGGGAACTGCATTAGCAGTTTGCCCCGGCATAAATGTATGGATAGCAGCACATCAAGGGAAATCCATTATGTTTGCACATGCCCTCACACAGTAAAAGGCTTGTGCTTTATTTCCTGCGGGCTGCTGATCCTCCTTTGTGTATCTCATTGTGCCTTGGGAGAGCTTCTTCCCCTGCAGAATTAGACACCGTGCCTTTGGACTGCTTCCTGAAATGTTAGCACGGGTAGCAAATGACTTCTCTTATCTGATGCGTCATTATCATCATCTTCGTAGTAATGCAGGGCTTTACACTGAGCAGTGCTTTTTCATCCACAGATCTGGAGCATTTGCAAAGAGTGATTGATGTAATTAGTAGACCTCTGAAATAATACAGTTCTCTTTTCTCATTGGTGGCTGAACTGGGAAATGCATTTATTTAAGGTAGAGCAAAGGAAAATCAGTTCTCAGGAAAACATTCTGCTGTCCACATGTGTTCAACAGAACAAGATAGGGCTTTTTGAAAACCAAATTAAAAGTTTCCCTTTTTTCCAGTATGAAAAGTCAGCCTGTTAAAAGTGAGTACTTCCATACAGCTATTTTATAAGGCTTACTAATAAGTTTGATGAATCCAGAGCTAAAAAAAAATCCTTACCTGAAAAAAACCACAACAAAAAAAAAAAAAAAAAACCCTTTAATAATTGCATCTCCCAAACTTTCGCAAAGGAGGGAGCTTATGTTATTGTAAGAATAAAATGAGCAAAGATGAATAGGTACATTTATCTACTGGGAGACAGCATCCAGTGGGAAAATCCAGAACTCGGCCATCCAAAGCTAGGATTTAGCATGCAGTATCATTTATGTGCTTGTTGCACATCCTGGCGGGGCATTTTCCCTACCAAGTGCTAGTCTGAATGAACTGATCGCTAGGAGCTATATCTTGAAGGCATCTCATCTCAGCCTTTGTCAGAAGTAGCACCTCAGGTTTCTGTCTTATAAAAGGAGGTACTGCACCCAGGATATTCCTCTGTCAGTGGATATCTAAGCAGTGCTGTGGATCTGGTAGATGTGCTTGAAACAACATGCAAGAATGACAGCATTTTATATCCCCTCCTGTAAGTGAGTGTGATTACTATCACATGATTCACTGTTGGCAAGAGAAAGTATGTTTTATCTACTTGTCCCAGCAGTGAAGCGTTGTGCTTCTTACTAACCAAGAAGCTGTATGTTTTTATCCCTGGGAAGGTTAAGGGTGGTGAGAAGACCCCCCTCCTGCTACATGAAAACCAAGCAGATAAAGCCATGAAAGTTGCAGTCCAGCACTCCCTGCCCAGCTTTTGGTGTCTTCTGGGGAGGTTACATGCAGAATAATGTGCCCTTGAAGTCAGGAAAGGTTAGCAACAGCAGAGAGAGATTATGTGGTTCATTGTAATAACTCTGCAGGCTGTAATCTCTGCTTCTGAAAGCCTCATTTTTCAACAGTGAAATGTGAGAAGGGCCAATTTCTGCATTTTGTCTCTCTCTTGAAGCAGAGCTGAAATGGTAGGATGCACAGCTTTTGTGGCTGCTTGTGTTGGGGTTGTTTCGTGCTATAATATTTGTAGTTATTATATTAAAAAAGGAAGTTTACTTTAAAAATATTAATTCAGGTAATCACAAGCAAAATTTTGGTCTTAAGAGAACATTTGCAAAAGAAAGAGGCAGGCTATTCCAAGCAGGTATTTATACTAAAATAAGTGTACTATAACCTTGAGAAATCCTTCGGCATCACCCACTCTCAGCACCGAAAAAATTACCATGAGAGTCAAGATGCCCAGAAATACTAAGACCCAGTATTAAAATAGTATTTGAGAAGTCCTGAACAGAAGATATATTCACACATGCCTTTTCTTAAATAAGACTAGATGTTTTAAAGTGCCTGCAGAAAAGAACTCTTGCTAAATGATTCACAACAATAAAAAAATGGTAAATTAAATTCTCCACAGTAAATAATCTGCATGGATTTTTTTAAGTCTCATTTTAAGATAAATCAAGATGCCAGTACAGTAAACATAAATAAACAGTTCTCATTTCTCAAATAAGCTCATTTACATTGGTGAGTTACAAAATTCTTTCCTGTGTGCAATGAGGCATGTCATGGACAAATATTTATTTTACAATATTTGTTTTATGATCACCCGGGTTTTTGAAACCAAAAAAAATATGGCAACTGTCACTTTTGCAACTAGGAGGTAGGAAGTAAATCCAGGTTGCTAACCACCTGGCTGAAAACCACCATTTATGCCCATGCAGAAACCACAGCTGATCAACAAATAAGAGAAATGTGAGAATGGAAAAATAATCATAGAATCATAAAATCATAGAATGGTCTGGGTTGGAAAGAACCCCAAAGATCATAGAGTTCCAATCCCCCTGCCACAGGCAGGGACACCAATCTCCAGGCCTGGATCTACACAAGGTTGCCCAGGACCCCATCCAACCTGGTTCTGAACACCTCCAGGGACGGGGCATCCACCACCTCTCTGGGCAGCCTGTTCCAGCACCTCACCACACTCTCTGTAAAAAACTTCCCCCGAATATCTAATCTAAACTTTCCCTACTTTAGCTTCAATCCATTCCCCCTTGTCCTGCCATTGTTTACCCTTTTAAAACGTTGATTCCCCTCCTGTTTGTATGCTCCCTTCAGGTACTGGAAGGCTGCAATGAGGTCCCCCCACAGCCTTCTCTGCTCCAGGCTGAACAAGCCCAGCTCCCTCAGCCTCTCTTCATGGGGGAGGTGCTCCCACCCTCTAATCATCTTCATGGCCCTCTCCTGAACCTCTCCAACAGTTCCACATCCTTCTTGTATTGGGACCCCAGATCTGGACACAGTACTCCAGATGGGGCCCCACG
This sequence comes from Gallinula chloropus, assembly GCF_964237585.1. Lineage (NCBI taxonomy): Eukaryota > Metazoa > Chordata > Aves > Gruiformes > Rallidae > Gallinula > Gallinula chloropus. Next base: position 70,093,987 of record NC_140086.1, read on the forward strand.
AGGGCAGAGTAGAGAGGGACAATCACCTCCCTGTCCCTGCTGGCCACCCCTCTTCTGATGGACCCCAGGATACCATTGGCCTTCCGAGCTGCAAGAGCACACTGCTGGCTCATGTTAAGTTTCTCATCCACCAGAATCCCCAAGTCCTTCTCAGCAGGGCTACTCTCAAGGAGGTAAATGCTCTGTGCTCTGATAACGTAAACAAACAGTTGCTGACTTAGCATTTTAACATCATGGTTGATCCAACACACTGCCAATGGGTCAGGATCTTAGTGTGCTGCAGTCCTTCCCCTGCATTAAATACCAGAATGGGGGCCATAAGGATCCACCCTGCGCCCACCTGCACTGACACTCTCATGGTCACTGGTTTCCAAAACGTGTCATTACAGGATATGCCTGATGAGGGTCAACTCATGCCCCATATATGTGAAATGCCAGTGAGATGAAGGAACAGCAAAAGTTCAGCCAAAAGAATCCCGAACAAAACACTTCTGCTTGGGAACTGGCTTTCTTTTTAATATTTAGGATTACAAATGAAACAGAAGGACCCAAATTCAGAGCGTGAGGCCACGTTTGGATAGATCTCTGCTTTACAGCATCTCTCTCAGCCTTACATCTCACTAATTGTTCAATGACTAAAAGCTGTTTCGTGTTACCTCAGTCCTGTTCCTTAATTTAATTATACAGTGCAAGAACATGCTGCCTTCATATTTGTTCTGCCAAACATGCTCCCTTAAATTCAGCTAAAGCTATTTATTTATTTTTAATTTACTGCAATTCCTTTTACCTGGTATATTCTTCTAAAACTGCTGTAAATGTAAATCTGTAAATTTCAGGATCATGGCTCTGAGCAATGGCAGTAAATGTCATCAGGGAATGGAGAAGGAGAACAAACAGAATTTTGGATTTTAAAATATTTTATTTTCAGGAACACCAAATTAATTTAATTTGCTTATTTATTTTGTACTTTTGAACAACTGATACATTTTGGCTGTCCTCTACCAAAACAAAATACTTTTTATTGAAACCTCTAAAAAAAGACAAGAAAACTAATCTTGGGTTTCCAAGGCCCTGTTAGAAAAACAAAGACATTCTGAAGTCTACAAATCGATTACCAGTTTAACATGGTCTTCTTCAGCATTCCTTTGTTTCTTACTTTATATTTTATTTTAATTAACTATTATCTTGTTGTCTGGGAAATATCATCATGAGATTGCAGGTCTGTTCTTCACATGTTTCTAAATTCTCTACTGTTGGGAAACAAAACCACAAAACCACTCCAGTGTGTTACGGTGACATTCCCAGATCATACCCGGCTGTTCACTGCTGCAACTGTAACATTCAACCTGCTTAAGACCACACATAAGAGTGCGGTCACTGGGGCAGGTTTTCGATGCCCCTGAGGGATGTATGGCCAGTGAGCAAAGTGGTTATTCTGTTCCTCTTTTCTTTATTGCTCATTGTCACAAGGACACATATCTCAGTATTTCTAATACTTAAGGTGGGATGGCTCCACAGCTGATGACAGATACCAAGTGGTAGTTCTAGTAATACAAACTTCCTGAGTATTTGCTGTAAAATATACTAAAATATTCATAAAAACAAATGAAGGGAAATTCACAAAGGCTAGACAGAACAAAGTTCTGTTAACAAAGCAAATAATTCATGGTAGAAGATGCAAGACACTTCCTCAGTGTTTGAGCATACATGCATGCTCGTGCTGCCTAGCCTTTATTTGTGGTAATGCATTAACTGTATTTGTCAAGAAGCTGGAACAGTCATTAAATGACAAGACTGTGAGGGAGTATAAATTACATATATGATACTATGGAACTCATGATGAAATACTACGTTATTTATTCACTTAAGGTATTCTTGAATAGCATGGTGTTAGCTTTTGTTTACCAGTCCATTATAGTTAATTAGTTTAAAATGTTCTTAATTACATGGAGATCGTACATACCTCCTTATTCTTAAAGCAATATTGTCTTTCTAAACATATCTGGGGTTTGAGATCCTCTACAGATCTGATTGACATCAGTTGTACATCAATAAATGTTTTTCTTTTTTCAGACAAACTTTGGCATATACCTGATGAACCAGCCTTTGCACTCATCCTTTCCAGATGTTTTATCAGTTGGGTCTCAAGTACTTCCAGTGCTGAAGGAGAACACAGAAATTCAACGCCCGATATCCAGTGAAGAAAAGTGTTCCGGATAGGTTCTCTGGTGGAGTTGAGATTTGTATGCAACTTCAGGGAAAAGTCAGTAGTCAATTATTTTAAAAAGGGGGAGGGGGGAAAGGAAAAAACTTCCACTCATTTGCTTCTGGTTTAAGTCTTTTAATTTTCTGTTTGCTCTAAATGTTATCAGATGGCAGAACCCTTGATAATTACAGCTTACCGACATGTTTTTGCTTGTGATTAGGTTACAGCAGCCATAACTCCATTTTGCTCAATTGCTTCAGGATGCAACAGGTTTGATCAAGTTTTACTGGCAGATGACTCCCAAAACAAGCCCAACATTGTTGTCAGAAACCCACATCTCAATGAAGGAAAGTAAGCACAACAATGCGCTGCTTCCTTATGTTGCTCTGCTAAAACCACAATTGGGAGAGAGGATGCAGGATGTATTTTAGAAACAATGTGGGTGGTAGGGCACAGTGGGAGAGTGGCATGAAAGTAGCAGTCCATTCAGCTTTCCAAAAACGAATATGAAGGGGATGTGTAGGCAGCCTGAAAGCAAGCAGAGAGGAAGGAACTCACTGTTATTGGGAAATCTGTTGTCTCCTGCTTCAGAATAGGTGAGAGTGCCAAAAAGTCACAAGGATCAATGAAGATTCAGTATGCCATTTGCTAAACACATCCCCTGTGAAGGAATTTTGTCCATTTGCTCCCAACTTCTTTCTCTCATTCCCATTTGCTGCTCTACCATCTGATTTATTTTATGCGAGGATCTCCCACACACTTGTTTCCTTATATATTTGTGGATGTTGACACATTCTTTTTCCAAGTAGAGATTTTTCAGCTTATACAGTCTTGCTTTCTGTAGAAACTCTGTTTATCCTCAGCAGTCTCTAACAGCCACTTACCAGAACTCTTGAACGTTTGGATGCTTCTTCATGCCAAACAGGTCAAAGTATTCTCTTCCCTTACTCCTTGTGCAGTTGATTATGTGCTTCTTAGAAGGCATTTGAGTTCTTTACTCTCCTTAATATGACTCATGCTTTCTGATTTCTGAGAGCAAATGTCTGAAACCTGGAACTTTAGTCTGAAATACCAGATTTGTGAAAAACAAAAAACTAAAGCAAGCCCCACAGAGTTTAAAAAAACCCACCACATGGAAAGTCAGTGTAATGCAAGACTGAAAACACTCAGGCCAGGTGTTTTGTGACCCCAACATGTATCCAGCCATCCACAGGACAATTTCGTGCTTCCAGGAAGAGGAAATTCTCTTAGGCTGCCAACGCTGTTGCTATTTGGGAAGTGAAATTTTGGTCCAGTTAAAAGCACTGTCAGAACTCTCATCCAGCATGATTTAAGTCTTCCTTGGGGCAATTTTTGGTTCAAACTGTGTGAAAGTGCTTCTGGCTGAAGGAATCCCTGAGCTGTTTGAGTGGGTCCCTGGAGAGGAGCGGGAAGCTTTGTGACAGAATGGGTCAAGCAGGGATTCTGAAAGGGGAGCGAGGGTTCAATGGGAGAAGGGAAGCAAATCACCCAGTGTGCAAATCGGAATTCAAACACAGTCCTTTTACTTTCTAGTGTTCTTTTTTTTTTTTTTTCTTTTAAAGAACTGGTTTTACTCACTTCAGCTGGAACAGACTCTTATTAGTGGCTCAGCGGAGCTTTGTAATGGAAATGAGAAGAGACATTATCTGTTTCTTACAACCTGCCCTAAAATACGTGGAAAGAGAGAGGTGTTTCATATGTATGTAAACTGAAGATCAGTTTTGAGAGTGGTATCTCCCACGTCAGAGCCCAAGCACTGCTCCTTGGTGTCCGCTTTGAAAAGCAGGGGGGGGGTTATCTGTCTAATAGTCAATTATCTGATGTTGTAATGAGCAGGCTATTTGGAGCCTTTAAAAGCAGTTCCCTGGTATCTAAATCTCTTGGCTGCTTCGCTCTGTGCCTTTCTGCTCTGCAGAACGCTGTTCAGCTGGATAGAAAGCCAGCACGGCTCTGGCAAATCTAATGTGAAGAGACCTGCTGTATGCTGACCTTCAGGTGATCTCTGGTGCTTTGCTCTGTCCTCTTCACCTCCCCAGTATGTCATTTGTTTAAAATGGCACAGAAGTTAGGAAAGGAAATTGGAAGCAAACCTCAGCAAGCTCTGTTTCACTTGTTATTGGATTTACTACAAAATAAGTCACTTTGGTACACAGCGGCTTGACAAATACTGTTTGTGGATAGCCTTAATGCAACGTATGATAACTAAGGATGAGAGGATTTGAACTTTTAAAATGTCATGCCTGGCCATTCTGACCTATTATTTACAGGCAATTACACTTTCTTTCTGCTGTGGTTTGGGGATATTAGATCGAGCACAACTTTGTCATCTTACAGGGTGGGGTGGGGGGAAGAGGCTTTTCTCTGATGTATGAACATACTCGTTAGTATATTCCACACAATTCCCAGAAGGAACATCCTTGTGCTACGGTGATAGGAGATGTCACAACGCTTCAAATTGATGTAAGAGGCATAAGGAATCTTTCATCTCAACAAAGGATAATATTTCCCTCCTAGTAAGTGGAGCGTCCCCGCTGGTATTGAGATGTCTTCCCATCAATGAAGACAAATTCTTGTCAGTACCAATACTCTGTGGAAAATCTTGAAGTAGGAATAGTCCCTTTTAAATGACATGTGCTGCGGGTTTTGCAGAAATAGCATCCCTCCCATAATGTGTGTGTGTGGGGGGGGGGGGAAATCAAGGGAAGATAAACTTGGTACTGCAGGAATTAAGAGGGCATGAACACTGCAAAGCAAACACTGTATATATTTACAAAGAAGGATTATGTGTTCTATAAGGAGGTGACTTCTCCATCTTCAGAGTATATAAGAAAAGACAGTTTCACGTGCAGGTAGACCTTTCATCTAACTACTCCTCTTGGTGCAAAATTAAACCTTTGGACTAATCACAGATATATAGTTACCTTCTGTGGAAAAGAACCGCACTTATTAGAGAATTTCCGGAGTGCTGTACATAGAAAGTCCTCTATGTATTGGAAAACCAGGTTCCCATTTCCTAACAATGAATTATTTGGACACATTCCATTTTCTGTGGGACTTGACTCCTACCCAAATCTCAAGGCGAAATTTGTGATTATTACAAGCTCAGGAGGCTGAACTCACAGAACAGAAATCAGTATTTTTAGGAGAAGCCCTCTGAACCTTGTGTTCTCTGACATGACTAAGATATTTCAGGTGCAGTCTATGGTTTATATACTTTCAATGGCATCCTTCAAAATATGGTCAAAATTTTAGGTCACCCTCCTGTCAAAATTATACACAAATCAGAAGGAAGGACTGCATAAAGAACACTACTGATATTCATAAATTGTAGAAATTATGCTATGCATTTCCTCTTCAGCCTGGGTTTTAAATTTCTTGAAAATGAAACCAATAAAATAAATATTGTGCTTGACACATCTGCTGGTGGTGGTTGCATTCTTGACCTTTGAGCTCATGAGATGCTATGCTCTGCTTGGAGGCATTGCCAGGCTCACGGGGTGAGTATGTGGCTCAGGACTGACACACTGACTGTGTCTCATCACTGCAGAGATTGACAGATGAGGTGTTCCTCCAGCAATTCTGCTGATGACCCCCGTCCGTCTAGTCGGCGTGCCAGTGGTTGCACACTCAGCTCAGGCCCTGCACAAGATGCACCAACAATCACCATTTTCCCTTAAAACATGTCCAGAGGCGGTCCTGTTGGAGCCACCTCTGTTACCAGAGGTTGGAGCTCTCACCAAGGGGGCTAGAGAAGAGAAGGTTATTTTCCCTCTCCTTTGCCCAGAGGGATCCAGCACACTCTTTCTCCACTGCCTAACCCATTAGTCAGCAGGCAGGACTGGGGATGTAACCGGCTTGGGTGTGTGTGGGAATGACGGGGAAGGCCAGCACCTCCCCTTCTCAGGAGGTGTGCACGGAAACAATCTGTGGTTCACTGTGCCAGAGGGACATGGGCAGGATCCACACACGACTCTGAGCTATTCATTCATGCTCTTCTGGATTCACTGAGGGTGGGAGGGGAAGAAGAGCATGACTCTGTAACCCAACAGGTAGGTCACTCCTATGGAGGTGAAAGATGTGGGCTTGTCCTCATCCCTCTGATTATAGAGCTGTCACGAGGTAGCTACTTAGACAAAACATAGACACAGCCCCCGGAGAAGGGAGGAGAAGGTAGAGTGCTCCTCCTCTCCTCTGGGCGTGAGAGCCAGTGGGTCACAGAGGCTTGCATCCTTCACCACCCAGTTTCTAATTTATTTTTCTTTTAGAAAAAAAAGGATGTAGGTATCCTCAGGCCCACAAATCAGATTCAGAGAACTCAAAGTCATCATCAGTAGAGAGGTGCCTCTTAAGCAAGGTGCTACTTAAGAGGCCTCTCTTCCCTCCTTTTCATATCAACTATCTTACCTTGCTGCTCTCTCAGAGCGGTGGCAGCCATGGGTGCCTTCCAGTGGAAAAGAAAATAAGCTGGTGAATGACCTGCATAAGGAGCAGAGTGACTCACCTGGGGCTGTGGACAGGGAGGAATGGTAAGGAGGCTTGGTCTTGGGGCATCCTTGAGCATTACTGCCGCGTGTAGGGGGACATCAGAAACCTCTGGTAATAATCCCAGAAATGTGTGCCACAGAGCAAGTCAGCTATTTTGCTGCTGGGGTTGTAAGGTCATCCTGGAAGGGTGACACTCAAGATCTGTGCTGCTGGGGAACAGACCATGGCAGAGGTAGAATGGGGAGAGGGGACAGAAGAAAAACGTGTGCGTTGTAGCAGCTCCCACTGAAGATCGCTGAGGGGCTTCTCAAATACCCACCAAGTAAGATGATACATGAGAGATCAGGGAATTTCATTTAGTACAGCAATCTCAAAGCAAACTTGAAAGGACACTCTTCTCCAATTAAGACCCTCTTGCCTTGCCTGGCTCGTTCACAGCCTTTAACTGTGTGCATTTCTGTGTTAAACCCTGTTTCCTCCATAAGCCTGTTCCAGACTTGCGACCTAAACTTGTAAGTGCACTGCAAGTCTGAGCATCAACATCAGCTCCAAGGTAGCCAGTATATCCTCTCTTTGAGCCTGTCTCATGTCTTTTGCTGTTTTTTGGAGGTAAGTGTCCCATCTGGATTAAAGTACTCTGGCCAGGGTTGTTAATGCAGCCCAGAAATGAAATCAGGTTTTGGTTTCTCTGAGGGCTGTGTTTTCCATGAGGCTGTGTTAGAAAAGCCAGCCATGATCTAATGTCAAGTCTGTTGCTTTCTGGTACTTAAACTGGATGAATCAGATAAAGCTGTTGGAAAGTTTCTGAGTTGTTATTTCCCAAAGCAAAACAAAACTAGAAGACTGCAGAAGGCCCCACACTGCTGAACCCATCTATTCGCTTCGGCACATGAAGAAGGGCCTCTGAGGTATCCATCATTCATGGATGCAATTCCCAGTGAGTCATGTATGAGATATTTGTAATTTCACCATTTTAACCAAATGTTTTGGGCTTGCAGTTATCCCCAGAGCCTTCATATTCAGTGCCATATTCAAAAAGGAGCAACTCACAACAGATACCTGGGCTGAACTCTGAGCAGTGCTGGTGGCCATGTCCCCATGTCCCTCCCCAGACAAGGTGTGACCTCACCCCACTGTGCCCTGCTCAAGATTTCTCCCAGGGACACCATCTGAAAGCTTCCAGCGCTGGCCTTTGCGTAGCGTGGGAGTTGTACACTGTGGCCAGAAACTCCCAGGACAATTAAAAACCAGTAGACCTTTGCTAATTTATCTTGCCAGCCTCAGAGGACTTCTCGCTAACTAGTTGCGCCCGGGTTTATCCCCGGCAAGTACTCTGCTGCCTCGATGGGGCATCATGGAGTCATTTGGTATTTGTGCAATCTCACGTGCCTCTCCCGCTGGCAGGGCATGGTAATTTGGAGCTATTTACATGCAAAGGGAAGAATATGCCAAGGAAGAGAGAATCATATCTGATGTTTCATTGAGTAACCTGAAAAAAATTGGTTAAATTAGCCAAGCAATACTGAGAGCAGTGTGTATCACAGGCTTGCCTGAAAATACTGTGAAAAGGGCAAGTGTATGCCTACCAGGTATTTGTTCTATGTTCACAAACAATACAAGTACAATACATGATCTCAGACTCTTGTACTGAAGAATCTATAGATGATCTAAATGAGATGTCAGGTTTTGCAGCTAGCACATTTACCTGCACTTGCATTAAATAAACATTCTGCTTCAAATATATTTGGATTGTTGTATTTCTTCTAATTCTGTCCGTCAGTCCCAAAATACTGATGGACAAATATTTGTAAAAATTACAATCTCCATTTTTTAAGAGGAATTTAGTTTTGAAAAAGCCTAAACAAGACACAGCTTTCTAAGTGGAAAGACTATGACTTAGCAGTACAAGGTATTACACGATCAGTCATTTAGAAACGTGGCTCTGGCTTTTGTCAAAGCAAAGAAAATCCAGGGTGCTTCAGCAGTTAGAGGGCAGGTACACAGTCAGGTATCATGTTATGTGTGAAGAATGCTTGCTTGGAGAGAAGGCCTTTAATGTACACACACATCTCTCTCAGCAGCTGCCCATGGTAGAAACTTCACTCAAGCACGTGTTGTTATTTCTCTGAAGTCTCTGGTGGTAAGTTTTATGCCACAAGGAACAGGTAGACATCGAGGGGCAAAGTGGTATCAGATGGCAGGTGCCAACACACAGTGAAATAATCGATTTCATTTTTTCTTTTAAATGAAATAAAGGAGTATTTTTGCTGCCTACAGCATTCTCTGTAGGCAAAGCCAATCAAAATTCAGTTTAGAAAGAATATGGAAATTTTAAAACAAGTGAATAATGAAAAGAAATTAAATCATCTAAGCCTTCTAGAATGAGTTGATACTCGTAAAAGCAATTTCTGGGTTTGTGTAGCTGCATGCCATAGCTCATCCTACCAACTCTTGTTCCTGCAGCCCACTAACCGCCGGATCCGGTACAGACGTCACTGAAGCCACGTTACTGTCAGCTTGTTCTGGGAAAAGACGCTCGTGCTGGCTATGGACACGGTGGTAAAGCTACTAACCAACGCAGTTATGTGACAAATTAAACCTTAAAATCATGAACCTTAAAATCGTGTCTGGATGCAGAATTGGGAGGGGGAGGCCTCACAGAAGGACACACTTTTTCTCAGAGAGTGGAGACTCCTGACCTTAATCTGGCGATGTAAAGCAGAAAAGCTTTTCAGCTGTAGCAGGACTTACTGGTTCAGAAACATCACGATTTGTAACCTCTTGATGCTGGCATTATTTTGATACACACTCAGCCTTTCTTAACCTGGATTTTCTGTGGAAGTGATAGCTGCAGCTGTCAGAAAGAGGATGCGTGATCATGAATGGCAGAGGAGATGAAACCTCTTAAGAGGCCATCAGTAGAACATGAGATTGCAACTCTCTGGCACCCTTAGGGCAATAGAAGCCAGGAGCCCAGGAATCCAGCTGGAAATGCAGCTACAAATTCATTAATGGACTTGGCAACTAGGAAATGCTGCTTTATAAAGTGAGGTCTCCCCTCAACATTCAGTTCTTTTCCCATTTCTATCTAAAAATAGAGCTGCATGAACGCCAGTTTTCTCACAGACTACAATCATTTCATGTGATTCCTTTTTCATTATAAATGAGTTCTTTTCTCAGCTAATTAGTGAAAAAGTACCTTGCCATGCAGTAACAATATGCTGGACTTTTCGTGAATTCATTCATGTGAGATTTTATTTTCAGTGCTGTTAACTTTCATTACTTACTGGATAGACTCTTGGTTATTGAGTTGTCAATGTCAGAACACCTGTTTGAAAGGACTTCTGAAGTTCCCCTATTTCAACACACTGCTCCAAGCTTCAGGACTAGATTCAGTTTCTCAGGGCCAGCAACCTCTCTGGGCAACCTCTTAGTGTGCTTTTCCATCCTTCTGGTGAGGAAATCTTTCTTTAGAACCTCTCAGAAATTTTGCTTCTGACTGCTGCTTCTTGCCCTTTCACTGTGTGCCTTTGAGAAAACTCTGGCTTCAGGCTTCTCTCCACCCAAGCCCATAGACAACTGTACACCCTGCCCTTAGCTTTCCTTTCTCCAGACCAAAGGAACTCAGCTCTCCCCAGTCTCCCCTTTCCAGTGAGAAGTACAAGTAGTGACTTCAAATATCCTTTGCTGAATGCTGGAAGTTTTAAACCAGAGCACCCAACAAATTGCCCCCCTATCCATAAGTGCCGAACAACATTCCCCACCTACTCCTGTGGTGGAGTGAGAAGGTTCATGCCATTTCTGTGGCAAGCTGGGTTACATCATTACACAGATAGATCCACCAGTTTAGAGGCTTTTTCTCCTCAAAGACTGGCTCTGAATTTCATTTTAAATGAAACCTTGCACTGAGTTCAGAGTGTTAGGTCTATTACCACTGACTTACTGCTGAATCCCTTTTTCACTCCATCACAGGTGTTTTTTTTCTTCTTTGGGTGATGAGGGTGGGTGTTTAACACATTCCTTGCAAAGCTGGAATGTGATTGAAGTCTTGCTCTGAGTGAAGGTAGCAGCAGAATGAAACCCCTCTCTGCTGGGTAAACTGTGAGGTAATTGCATTTGCTTCCCTCCATATGGTGTAAATGGATCTTCACAGTATTTGGAAAGCTGCTGTGTGACTGAAGCACTTCCATTTCTGTGTGGCCAGTTTTGGATGCTTAACTGATTTAATTTTCTAGAAGTATCAGCTGAACGCTCAATGAAAATTGAGTTTGTTCAGCAATCCAACAATGACATACCTGTGCAGCCCAAGTACTTCTGGAAGTTAGACAGAGATTTACTGCTTCCTAATTTACAAAATTAACTGCATCTGAAAGCAGTAATCAACTTTTTCATTGCCAGCAGGTAAAAAGAAGTTGATAGCTGTTGACAGCTGTATCTTTGTGCTTCTCTCTTTAGCATATATAATGCAAAAAGTGTAAATCAGGAAGAATAGTTCCATGAGATCTTCAGGTAACTGAGGGAACAAAATAAGGGCTCAACCACTGAACAGCCTCATTTTGTTCTCCCTGGGACCTGGCAAGCTTATTTGTCCCAGTGCAACCCATGAATAAAAACCATAATCACGTGAGGCAGCGAAACTTCCCTCAACATCGTTCTGAAATCTCATTGTTCGGGTGGTGAATAAACCTACAGGATTTCCCAGGTGACCACGCAGAATCCCAATCAGTAGGATGGTTTTATTGGGAAAAAGTTGCAGGGCCAAGAATCTTCATCTGCTGAAACTGAACAGCCATTTCCAAAAGCAATTTCCAAATGTTTGGTTCTTTTTTTTCTGCTGTGAAATATTACAAGGGACATGTTAACCTTGCTATCATAGTGAGTGAGGTTTGCAAATCTGAAAATACGGTGGTACATCCTTGCAGACAGTCCACATTTCCTGCTTTTATGGGCTGTTCTTCCCTTTGATGCAATACCCTCCTGTGAATATCATCCAGCTAAAGTACAGAGGAACTGCACGAAGCTGGGCTCCTCCTGCAGATGACTTGGAAGATTCCCAATGACTCAGTATTTATGGTGAAATGCAGCTGATCTCAGGGATTAATGTGAATCCAGTATAATAGAGATGGATAGCAAAGTGGAAAGAGGAGAGTCCTTGAGATGTTTTCAAATCAGTCCCTCATCCCTAGGCTGGCATCAAATATATCTGCACAACTCCTCACAGGTGACAAAGGAATCAAAAAGGATCCCTAATTCTGGCATTATCCATCCCTAGCCCATTGCAGCATAGGGGAGGGTTGGACAGGGCACCCAGCCAGAGCTGGGCAGGGATGGTGGGGGTCCCTTGGAGGCTTCTCAGGACAGTTGAGTTCTATCAGTGCCCTCAGGGCCCAAACCTGTGAAGAACTGCTATTTAAAGCACACATCTCTCTTGCTGTGTCTAGTCAGGGTCATTTTCCAGCTGGGCCAGAAAACAGCAACAGGTACTTCAACTAAGCACCAAGGTGGCCCATCTACTCCTGTGCAAGCCTGGAGGCCATGGTCAGTCAGTGCTTTCCCATCTGCCAAGTCACTGATGTGGGCCAAGGACCAAGGCTATCACTGCTCTTTCAATACACAGCTGAACTTGGAAACTTTTGTCATCTGTGGGCTGAGGCAGGCCAACACCACCGCTGTGTGTGCAGGTTGTTGCAGACTGCCTGAGCCACGTTGCCTTCAGAGGCTCACACGCGTGTAGGTTACATGCGAGGGGCAGCTCTTGATGAGAAGGTTTTGCTTGTCTGGTCAACTAGATCTTATAATCACCACCAAGCTGCCAGAGATCTGAGAGAATTCTATTACTACGAGCTCCGTCCTTGTAATTTCTCAGATGAAGGCCGTGTGTTGCTCATCCTTTATCAGCAGAGCTTTAGCTGTTCGCAGCATTTCCAAAGTGGAATACAAAAAGGAAATTTCTTGTCAAACAGATGTTTAGCAGCACTGATTGATGCTCTTGCAAGAGATAATGTCACCTGAGGAGGATCAATTAGCAGCGTTTCTCTTTCTTTCATCATAAATCTCAGTAAAGCAGGAAATAGTATGGAACTTGAAAGGAAGATAAATGAGTCTCATTAGGAGGAGTGAGGTATGATTAAACAATAGGGTACATCAGGGTAGGTAACACATGGGGCCAGTGCTGAACTAGGGACGACTCATCTAATTGTTGCCAGCTCCCCAACCCAGAGGAGTGGTAACTCAGGTCATGAGATATGCCATCGCAATGCTAAAAATTACGGTTCAGGGGATTAACCACACTGATCCCTAAAAGTGAACTCAGAAGAATCCTTGAACTGATGAGCTTGTAATTAACCTGAGGGATGACAGCTCACGCTCAGTCACATTCGCCCCCAGTGTAAGCTGGCAGCATCTCACTGACTTCCAGAGAGAGGTGACTCCTCTGATGTCCACGTGCCTGTGAAAAGGCAAAAGCACAGCGAGCTGTTTTTTCCCATTTTTAATTTCTGTAAATGGCAAAACTTTTGATTCCAAAAGAAGCAGGACAGAGCTATTTGCTTAATTCTTCCCACCAAAATTAATATAATGCTCTGTTTACTATTTTACCACACTGTGCCTGAAGCCAGAAGGAGAGACTGCTTTCCATCCAGTGAAAAGAGGGTGGTACTCACTCTTCCCACCGCCTCTTGGAAGCACCTGTGCTGAGGGCAGAAGCTAAGCTCCAAAGTGGAGGCATTTTAACAAACAGTGTCAATGACCTTGTGCCTAGCGCTGCGCCCAGACAAATAATTGCATCACCATGCTGCAGGCTGGTGCTTACCTCATGCCCTCTTACGCAACAGAAAGCAGCTGGGAGTCTCTGTGCGTGTCTGAGGAGGGCGAGTGTCACAGGGCAAGCGTCACAGCCGGCTGCTGTGACACAGGGCAAGTGACACAGCCGCCTCCCCAGGACTATGCATGGCCATGGCAGCTTTCTTCCACCTGAAGGGCAGGAGACATGCTTTTTGCTTTGGCCTTGTTGCCTAGGCACATTCATGCCTGCCCTCCTTGGTCACCTTCCTTTCACTCCATCCCACACGCACTGCTGTGGGGTGGGAAATCCCATCGGCTTTACCAAGCAAGCAATGCAACACTGCTCTGTGACTCCCACCGCAGATGTTGTCCTACCCAGGGACTGCAATGTGCCTCTGAGATTTCACCTGGCCACAGGGGTACCGCCTTACCCTTGCTTTATCAACTGCTTTTCTCAGGCTTCTCCACCACCTTGTGGCCTGGATCCTTTTCTGACCCTATGCTCCCCACTGAAACAATTGCCCCATAACCTGCTGTTTCATCTGCAGCTCTGGTTTGCTAGCCTCTGCCCAGGCTGGCACAGGCTGCTCAGTTGGCTTGCAGGTCCTCTTGGAGGTGCGTAGGATGCTAAGGCTGGTGAGAGATGGCAGGTGTAGGCCCACAGGGAGGGTACTGGCCTGTGCAATAGGGCGCGACACAGACCTCTTCTCCACCGAGTAACCTCTTTCAGAGGGTAGGTTGCTCAGAGCTGAGGTCTTAGTGGTTAAAGGTCTTGGTTAAGATCTATAAACTCCATGTGATCTAGGACCCATCCTGTTACAGATCTGCCTCTGAGGGCTGCTTACATGGAGTTTTTTCTCTGTTGTTTGAGATAAAAAGCACAGGCGGGTGATGAGAATTAATTATTTCCATTTATCCACAGGTGAACGAGACAGGGTGTCCTCACCCTTTGACCTTCTCCATGGTCTACAGACTCCATGTTTCTGTGAAGAACAGAGGACAATGTCCTGGAAAAGGAAGAGGTTGATGTTTCAGTCCCTCGAAACAGATGATAGAGTGGATCCCCAAGCTTTCAAACTGTGTCTCAGCATTTGGAGTTGCAAGCTCTGCAGAAGAGGAGCTGCTTGTCTTGTCTAGGAAACATCCACAGGGCTCCACGAGACCACAGATAACTCAGGTTTGCCAGGACTTCACGGAGGTCATCTTGTCCAACCTCCAGACTCCACAAAAATGTCAGGGCAGAGATTCACCCCTCTGCTGTTCCATCTCATTGCACAGAAAGAGGTGGGAAGGGAACATCACAACTGAGTATTTGGAGGGCCAAGATGCAACAGGGATCCTTTTACATGATGAAAAAAGAAGGAGAAGTTGGATGGCAAAAAAGAGCAAATTGAAGGCAGGATTCCCTGTCATCTTCTTTAAATCTCTCCAGTAGTTGACTAGTTATGATCAATACCAAAATACCTTTTTAGCCTGCTTTTGTTGGCTTGCTCATTCTCACACGAGTAACTGCAAGAACAAATTCAGCAGAAAGAAAAGTGGATTTCTGTACAATTCCTCTAGATGGCAAACTTTATCTGTTCTATTTATCTTATCTATTCACAAGCAAATCAGTTCAGCCTCAACCACACTGGAAAAAACATCGTAGGATACTGACTGGGACCAGTCAATTCCTGAATATCAGTTCCAGGAGTCCTAAGCAAGCTGTTGTAGGGAAACAGAATTGTGGATGATGCATCAAGTCCTTGAGAAATATGTTTGCTGGTGGAATATGATTTGGAAGGTACAGTAATGGAATTTGGTTTGAAAGATGACATAATTACAAATCTCCTTACTGTACCTAACGATGAAGGTGTGTCATCCACTTTGCTCCCAGAGGCTTTTTGCTGTGCTGAGTGCAGGGGAAGTCTCTCTCTCTCTCTGCCCCGACTTTTCTAGATAGCAACGCTGATCGTTACTTTCACTGTTGCTAAGCCAGTGAGGAATGAGTGTAAGGAATCTGAAATAGAATGAGGAAATCAATAAATTTGCCCTGAGAGCTGATCCTGATCTAACTCCTGTGTAATTAGTAATGACTCCAGTGGACTTCCTGGCATAAAATTGTTGTAAGATGTCTGGTCTTGCGTGCATCCAATATTTAAATCTTAGAGAGGAATGATAATGAAGATTAGCTACTTTGCAGCCCAGGTTTGTCTTTTGAATCACTGTAAAGTAAGTGTGAGGGTGGTGGTGTGACATAGAACTGCATTACAGACTTCTCTGGAAAGGAAGACAGCAAAGAATCAAGCCTATCTCTCTCTCTGGAAACCAGAATATGGCCCCAGCCCTGTGCTTCACACAATGGAAACTGAGCTTTCAAAAACACTCTTTATGTAAACCCCATTCTAGCAATGTTTCACTGGTGTGTAATGGAGATTTACGTGACAGCAGTTGTCATTCAGCATTTTCTGTGGGCAAAGGAAGCCATGTCTGCAAAGGCTGATGTTTGTGTCCAGCTCTCTGCTGTTCACTTCGTTTCTGTGAGCTCTTTGCTGGGGCCCTGGCTGTGCTCCTTCGCCTGCATGAAACACCTTGAGAACTACTCCAGGAAGAGATCATCTCTTTCGTTGCGTTGGAAGGGACACCAAGGATCATAGAGTTCCAACCACTCTGCCACAGGCAGGGCCACCAATCTCCAGGCCTGGATCTACACAAGGTTGCCCAGGGCCCCATCCAACATCCAGGGATGGGGCACCCACCACCTCTCTGGGCAGCCTGTTCCAGCACCTCACCACTCTCTCTGTAAAAAACTTCCCCCGAATATCTAATCTAAACCTTCCCTCCTTTAGCTTGAATCCATTCCCCCTTGTCCTGCCATTGTCTACCCTTTTATAACGTTGATTCCCCTCCTGTTTGTATGCTCCCTTCAGGTACTGGAAGGCTGCAATGGGGTCCCCCCACAGCCTTCTCTTCTCCAGGCTGAACAAGCCCAGCTCCCCTAGCCTCTCTTCATAGAGATTAGAGGGCTCCCGCCCTCTAATCATCTTTGTGGGCCTATCAATGTCCAGTTTGTTTGTTCTGTCTTAGTTTCAACACATTGCTTAACCTCAACTTTCTTTCCTTCCACTCCTTGTTGTGCACCGTCTCGTGCCTCTGACTAGACTGCACAGTCTCAGATGATGGACTTTTATTTGTTCTATAAGATTTCTGAGAAGTCTTTAAGTGCTGTACAAATACCTGATGATCCTAGTCACGCTGCTTGCTCTGCCTTAGGTGATTTCACTCCCTTTTTCACCTTCTCACCCTTCAAATAGTCTTATCCTCGAAATTGCCTAGAGCTTACCCAAGGTCTCTTAATTTTCCTCATATCAGTCTTTCCAGCCTGGTGATCATTGCTGGTACCACTTCACCTCCTTCTGAATGAGGAATTGCTGTCTAGCAGAGGGATGCCCACACCTCTGCACAGTTTTGCCGATCACACCTCAGCCAAGTCACCCCTCTGATGGATCAGACACCTCTTTGGTCGGCTCCCTTCAGCTGCCACATTGCATCACACACTCATGTCCTTGGCAGCCGCTTCTTCCTGCTGGAGCTCCCCGCCTATTGCTTCCCTGGTGACTGCGCCTGCCCTAGATAATGAAGTGGTCCTTGCCTGGTTCTTGCATAACTATTCCAGTCAGGGCACCAAGAGACTTCTTTTCTTGATTTCCTGGGCATAGGGTCAGCGTGTGCCCCCTTTGGTGATCAGACAACTGTCCTGCAAAACAGTAGATTAATCTAATTCCTCTGGCTTTTACTGAATCAGAGGGCCGACTGGCAATGAACAGGAGAACATGCCATGACCTTACATGCCAATACCTAAAATCCATGAAAATATAATGTCATCACTTTCAATAATTGTGACTGAATCCTGATGATGTCCAGGAAAACTCCTCTCAGCACCCCATTTGGCTTGATAGTAGCCAGCAGACTTGCTTTCCTCTTTGATTCTCCCCCCCCCCCCCTCCCAGTTTCACTGTTGAAGGAGAGGAAAATGGCCATCTGACTCTGCTTACAAGCAAAGAGGCAGCAAGCATGACCCAGTGCATACAGTGCCCTGAGGCCCCTCCTCATCCCTCCCTGAGACAACAGCACCACACAGCCTTCCAGAAGGTCCATAGATAATAAGCCTTCCCTTTTCTTACTGCATCTGATTCCATATCCTTTGCATGCATGTAGTGTATTCCTTTAAACTGACACAGGGCTGTGGGAATCCCTGGCCTCCAGCCCTCTGCTTCTCAGCGTCTGACAAATGACATGCTGACCCTGTCCCTCCAGGTGTTAGGTGGAGACATACTATGGACCAAATTTTCCACAGGTCCCTGTGATATGCCCTTACCCAGAATGGCCTTGGTCTTACCTCATGGCAGAGAGGAACAGTCAACATCTGAACTGCCTGTTTTCAGACAGCAGCTGTCTCTTTCACCCTGAGTAAAGGATGTCCATGACTGATAGATTAGGTTCACGCAGACCTTCTCCTCTTTCAAGGTCAGGGTGTCCCAAAGCATCCAGATAAATACTGGAAAATCTTTTGGAAATTATTGTGTGTAACTGCTGAGAAAAATGATGATGTTACTGACTCTTGTGCTGAATAAGCAGTGAAGGAAACAGTGGCCTCTGACAGTGTGCCAGCTAGGGAATTTGAGAGGAGGATATATTTCCTCACAGATTTGTATGTGAAACGTGCTGTGGTGGCTGTGTACTGCAGCCAAGCATTACTCAAGTTTAGGCTCTTCTTTTCTTTTCTTTCCTTTTGTTCTTAATACCGGTGCTTTGGCCACATGTGTAACCGCCCCTGTGTGTAACCCCACCTATCAGGTACTTTCGTTTCCTCTCTTTTTCACACTACTGGAAAGTGGATCTGTGAGTGGTGCTTGAATATTTCTACTTCTTGTATTGCATTTTTTCAGCACCTTCAAGTAAGAATCAGTAGAAAGACCCCCAAGGAGATAATTTTTGGCCTGTTTTCCTAGTCACAAAGTAGTAGGTCGTGCAAGCTAAACACACCCCTACATCCTTTGCTCCCAGCTATTCCCCCAGGCTACCGCGGGCCCAGAGGGCAGGATATCTCAGAAGGAGCTCGGTGCAGGGAGACTGTATCATCCTTTTGTGGGGTGCATAAGCACCTGCACAGGTGTTTCTGCCTGATGGGAAGAGGGAGGAATGAAATGGGAGGGCAAGTTACAATCCCTTTCTTTCTCTTACAGCAGGCAATGAGTTTGTGACAATTTTGGCTCTTGTTTTAGTCTCCCTTGCATTGCTCTATCTAACTGAGGAGTAGCTTAAGCACAGCATGAGTAAAATCTGAGCTCAGGTTCTGCTGTCTCCTTCATTGGTGCCCAGTAGTGTGGAAGTTTGCAGTTCTTCATGAGCCGAGTTCATCGTCAACTTTTTTAGTGAGATATATTTTAAGATCATTATAAATGTGTGTGTGTAGATATGAGATTCCTCAAAAATCAGAAATGTCTCATAATGCTGATGAAATGGAGCTTTGGAATAAAGAATTTCTTTACCTGCCTCAATAACAAATGTGATGGCTGCCTTATCCTACCCTGCACTGCAGTATGTATTGGTGGCTGTGCATCATACTTCTAACTGTGCAGTGAAGACAAGCTAACAAATTCTATGCTTCTGAAAAAGCCATGCTTTGCAAGTCCACCCTATACATAATCTTAAGCTCTGCTCACGCTGATAGGAAATACTAAGTGTATTTTATGACAAAGAGGGAGAGAATGGCTGCCAGCTGGATGGCACTTGCAAATGATCCATGCCTAATCTGCTCTTCCAGAGCATGACCTACTGTTGTTGCTATCAGTCCGCTTTTCTGAATGATTAACTCTCAGTTCACGAGACTTTTCCAAGCAGGACCTATCCTTCAGGGTGCCTAGTAAGTACTAAGTTCTTTTGGCTGCTTGCATTCAGCTGCTTGTTTCCCAAAGCAGAACCATCCCAGATCTCTTCCAAAACAGCATCATAAACTTTTAAATCCCAGGGACACAGTGTAATACTTTATTGGAAAATCATCCGTCTTGACACTATCGCAGTCATATATTTTCCTGTTACAGGGATAGGTGGGCATCATGGACAGGAACTGGCATGTAAAGGCCAGTCCAAAAGTTAAGGCTGCCAGGTGTCACAGGAGCTGTGAAGGGAGGGAGAAATCCCCAACTAATGGCTAGCCGGTGGTCATAACCCAGCCTGGGCTTCCTTTGTAAAAAGCTTTTCTAATGTAAACAATGCTCCTTAGGTTTCAGGGGAGCCTTGGGGAAAATGACTGGCTGCACAAAGGACTTTTGTTGTTGCTTGACTGGTTGGCTCACTCAGCATCTTACATCTCCCCACTGCCCTTTGGTCAGAGTCATGTTATTATGAGTATATAATTGTGTATTTAGCTACTAGCTCCTCTGTTAGGGCTACAATTTAAAATAATGAAGGAATCTAATTTATATCAGTGATGCTCCCTCCCCATACAAGCTGAACACAGGGCTATAATAAGCTAATTTATAAATGACACATATTTTCCCCAAACCCAGACAAAATGAAAAATATAAAAATGACAATGACTGACTGACTGGCTATGTGCTCATGAGAACTTGTTTCAAAAATAGGTCTGAGCTGCTTAAGAATACATTTGCACAGGTGCACGAGCAATATGAAAATTTCTTTCTAGTTTTCAGAGGAATATTAGACCAATTCATGAATATATAACTGAGTCACAGGGCGTTTCGATTGGCTAGTCGTTAGCAAGAGTTAGAAGTAACATTTGCTTTGCACATAGTGTTGGCAAACTGATTTTAATCACTTTCTGTTTGATTTTTGTGAGACGTGGTAAAGCCGAGGGTTAAGAGGAGGCTCCTAGACATGGGCAAATTTCCAAAGCAATCTGAGATTCCATTCATTAATAGAAGTCGATGTCAGGAAGCGTGTTTTAACATGACCTTCAGGAAGTTCTTTAATTTGTCATTAATATATCAACCTCTCTTCCCTCCAGTATAAACAGCAGCTTTATACAGATTTGTATTTTTTTTCAACCCTCAGCAAAGGCAGGAAAAGGAGCTGTTGACACTGAACCAGAAAAAAAGGAAGGTGGGCAGTCCTGGAGAAGATGCCTCTCTCTCCTTAATAGCCTGACACAGCAGGGTGGCTGCCCACAGATTAGGAAACTGAAAGCCTCAGCATTGCCCAAGAGAGCTTGCTGCCTTTGGGTTACCCAAACAACTGCAGCAGGTCAGCCCCGGCATTTCCACCCTTGCTGATCAAAAGGCTGAGTCAGGCCATCACCAGCTCCTGTCATGCCTCATGAATTTGTGAGATCAAGCCTCAGCTGCCATAGCTCATGGCAGGGCAATAAAAAAGCCATGCTCCAGTTTCTCTTGGGTTGCCTTTGCCATTCAGCTGAGCATCATTAACCTAATCCTGAGCGTCTTCTCCCTGTCTGGTCCAAGCTGCAATCACAGAAGGGTTTTGTCCCACTGAAACGTTACCCTGCCTGCTGGGTAGCAAGAGGGAGATGTTACACAGAAACTGAGCTAAGGCAGGGCCCAATAAAACCCAAATGTCCACAGACTGATGGCTGTAACCAGTGCTCTGGGTTTCCATGGCAAGGTTTTGGTAGTGATGGGGCTCAGGGGTGGCTTCTGCAAGAAGCTGATAGAAGTTTTCCCTGGGCCTGACAGAGCCAATGCCAGCCAGCTCCAAAATGGCCCTACTGCTGGCCAAGGCCAAGCCAATCACCAATAATGGTAGCACCTTTGGGATAACATATTTAAGAAGAAAAAAAGAAAGAAGAAAAAAAAAGGTGTGGTAGCTTTTGCAGCCAAAGAGAGAGGAGTGAGAAGATGTAAGAAACTTGGCAGACACCACAGTCAGTCAAGAAGGAGGAGAAGGAGGTGCTTCGGGTGTCAGAGCAGAGATTCCTCTACAGCCTCTGGTGAAGGTCATGGAGAGGCAGGCTATCCACCTGCAGCCCATGGAGAAAGATGGGGAGCAGAGATTCCACCTGCAGCCCGTGGAGGACCACGTTGGAGAAGATGGAGGCACCTGAAGGAGGTTATGAACCTCTGAAAAGCTCACACCAGAGCAGGTTTGCTGGCAGGATTTGTGACCATGTGGGAGACCGTGCTGGAGCAGTCTGGGCCTGAAAGACTGCACCCCCTGTAAGTGACCCAGGCTGGGGCAGTCTGTGAAGAACTGCAGCCTGAGGGAAGGGCTTCCATTGAGGAAGTTCATGGAGGACTGTCTCCTCAGAGAGACCCCAGGCTGGAGCAGGGGAAGATTGTGAGGAGTCCTCCCCCTGAGGAGGAAGAAGTCGTGGAGACAACATGTGATGGACTGACCACAAGCCCCATTCCCCTTCCACCTGTGCTGCTGGTGAGAAGGAGGTAGGGAATTCTGGAGTGAAGTTAAGCACAGGAAGAAGGGAGTGGTTGGGGGAGGTGTTTTAAGGTTTGGGGGTTTTTTTTTGTTATCCTACTCTGTTTTGTCTGGGTAATAAATTAGGTGCATTTTATTCCTTGATGACTCTGTTTAGCCCATGATGGTACTTAGTGAACAATATCTGCCTGTTCTTATCTCAACTAACAAGCCTTTTGTTTTACCTTCTCTCCCCTGTCCATCTAAGGACAGAGCAGCTTGGTGGGAACCTGGCCTCTAGCAAGGGCCAACCAACCACAACCAGGGCCAAATACAGAGCAAATTTCCTCACCCAAGGTGGCCCACAAAAATGCCCACAACTGCACGCAAAGATTTCTATACCAAGGTGACAATTCAAGTAGCTGTATAAGTGCAAACTTGATTGTTCACATTGTGATTCAGCTCTCCAGAAAGAAACGGGTTATATGATCTACTTACTCCTGCATGGGAACAGCAGCAGCAGGATTAAAAAGAAAAGTAAAATTTTTACCACATTAAAAGTGGTGCAACCCACATAAATGACAAAGTCAGTCTTTCCATTGCGCTGGCAGAGCAGGTGAGCTCTATGTGCTCCAGGATTCCCACACCTTCATGGTAATGTTTTTAATGCAGCCCCTTTCAGATTGAGAAGAGAGGAAAAAAAAACTGTCATTTTTGACCTTGGGAGGAGCCCAAAGGCTGTGTGTAGTGGCAGGGCATCAAGCAAAGAAAGGAGGGGAATATCTCCTCTTCTGCACGCTCAGCACCATGCTTCTTGGGGGTCGGATCCCATGATCTCTTGAGGTCCCTTCCAACCCCTGTGATTCTGTGATTCCTGGCACTACTAGGAAAAAAAAAAGTTATGTTTTAACTCTGAAAATGCACAAAACTTCATTAATACTGAGCACTGCATCGTTTGTTGTAGGAGAACAAGCTAGTGGGAGCCAAAGGTGAGGCTCCTTGGGCATTTACCACAATTTCAGATGTCCAGGTTAATTTTCTTCTGCCTTTTCCTGAAAAATAACAACTCACAAGAGAAGGAAGGATTTGTAGGTGGCAGCAGGTGCTGAAACGGAGTGTATACTTTGGTTATTGTTATACTAGGCCAGAGCTAGAATAGTAGTGCCAGTTCAGAGACAGTTTAAGAGAGTTTTCTGGAAGATAAAACTTGTTCCCTTAAGAAATTCTGATATATCAAAACTGTGGGAGTTTTAGCACAGATTTAGACTGGAAGTTGATTTCTTTCTTTTACTTAAAGGCAAAATATTCTCTTTTGGAAACAGAAAAAATAACTTTGAAATATGTTTTTGATAATGCTAAAACAATCAAATTCATCACATAATATACAGCAAAAAGCTAAAATCCCATAAGGAATTGGAACCAATTATTTGAAAAAGCACCCAACCTCCACACCCCAGCCAGTTCCACAGTACCAAATGGTTTCAATCATTCACCCATCCCTTATATCCAAAAATATGGCCTGTTTGCCCAAAGCATTTTATTTTTATGGTAACTGTTCTCTTAGAAGCATGCGTTTGAGCACAAATTAAAACCCAATTAACATTTGAATGAAGGAATAGCACTGAGCACTCTGAGGCCCTGCCTACATCAGCAATATGCAGAGCAATAGGAGCAGCTCTGCAGAGCATCCCTGCTATCTCTGTCTCAGGGATGTTTCACTCTACGGATCAAATCCCTGTTTGTGGTTGGAGTTTGATGCAATTCACACTTTCTTAGGCCAAACCAAAGCACTGGAACTAGGAGAGTCACTTGAGCACACCCTCCTGATCTGGACTAAAATGCTGATCAAGATGCATCGTGAGTATGAAGCTGACTCACACTAGCAAAAAGTCACATCTGCTTACATCAGTACTCGTTGAATGACATTACACTCTGAGGTAGCACTGACAGATGAAATCAGGTATCCAAAGCATCCTATAAAAGAGTTGGGGTTTTTTTTGGTCAGTGGGTCTTTGCTCAAGTGCAGCATATCACCTGGATTCCCTATTATTTTTATGTCTGCTTTTCTATCACTCCATAAAAATAATAAATGGAGCAAACATTGCACTGATGTAAATCACTGAAAGGAATATATGGGCTTAAAATCAGAAATGCACAACACACAGTGGTAGTTCACACTTCTTTCTAAAGCCATGGCACTGGGCTTAGACTGCAGTTATCAATGGTATTTACATCCAGTAGGGAACACAGAAAAAGATCCCTTTTTCTCAAGTCTTACAATATATGCTAAATAAAAATAGGGCCAATCTCCTACTGATTACTTATCTCATCCATTTACTCAATCACCAGTGAACCATCACTCCACTTCTGTCTTTTAGATTCACTCAGTTGCAAATTGTACCTGGTCCTTGAGGACATATCAAGAAAGGTCAGACTGCAAAGCATAAAAGATGTGTGAATAATAATAATAGTAGTAGTACTAGTAATAATAATAATTCCCAAATAATAGAACATCAGCAATGTCTTTTTAAGAACAAGGTGCCCAAACCTATCACAGAAAGAGTAACATAACACTTCCATTAGCTCACAGATTAACCTGCTATCACTCTTCAGGCTAAAATTCAAGACTCAACAATTTTCTGGCTTGAATATTATAAAATCTTTTTTATTAATTGTACTGACCTCATCTTAAAACAGAAAGGCAAACCTCCTCTGCCTTCACAAGTAGGCAAGTGTTCTGAGTTTCCTCACAGTAAGAGTCTATTTCAATTATGAAAAGACTAAAACATATGTCTTCATCATGTCATGGCAATGCCCCATGCTGCAACCATCTTTGGTTGGACTTCTTACTGTCTTTGAGTTGAGTGTTTACACTTAACGCCTAAGTTGGCTGATGCACTTGTGTGAGGAGTAGTCAAGTTCTACGTGCCTGTCTAAAAACTAAAGTTTTTTAAATTCCTGGTAGCTCTTACAAAACTGTTATAATAAACTGATATAAATCCCACTCTTTTCATTTGTATGCCAGCAGCAGCACTGCTAATGAAGATTGAAATAGATCTACAAACTCACAAAAGCTCAGTGGTGCGAAGCAGTAACTAAAGGCATCACTCAGAGCGTATCATAGACCTACCCAAAACAATGAGTTTTTCCCAAGTTTCAAATTTTGAAGAAAGTTTGCAATACCAAGTACTTTTGTGATGATTAATACATTGCAAAAAGCACTTTAAGTCAGTATGTTTCAAACTCTTCAACGCTGTATTTGTGCTTTCTTTTTGAAGTACCCTCTTCGAAGACAGAAAGGTATCCTTGCAGGGATGTGGAGTAGGTAAGTTTGAATTGTTTTCCAGGAAACATTCATATCTTAATGGTGTTCTGTTAGCTCCTAAAATTTAGTATTCACACAAGTTTTTACAAAACACTTGTAAGACCCACTAGCTACTGCCTTCACTCTCCATGCTGGCGTGTGTGACTTCATCGGGAACATTAAGGCTTTAAATCATGGCATCGGTGTGGATTTACAAGATCAGGGTAGCTAACAGCAGACATACTGAGGAGTACGTATTGGCATTATATCACAGACCCTCATTTGATGAGCCATGAAGGGCTGACATTTTTTTGCAATTTAAAGAAAAATGTTAGAACTGTATATAAGCATAAAGTGGTGCAAAAATTAGTACCATTAGCTTTTCTTAGTTACTTTGGGAATAAATAAGAAGTGTTAATGCTTGTATTTTTTTTTCAGTCAAAAGAAGCTGCCATAAAAGCAGTATGATGGTTGTAAAAGAACGAAGTGGAATTCTTTTGTTAGTGAAGTTAAGTTTAGCTACGTGACTAAGTAATTCACCTTTTGAAAGTTAATGTCAGATCAAACATTAAAAAATTCTCTTTTAAACAGTCATGTTTACTTAATGGTCTTGAACACTTTCTAAAACAACTTCTTCTATTGTACAACATCTAAGTTACCCAAATGAAGAAAAGAAATCAAGTTGAGCCTGGACTGTATTTTTTATTAATATCTTTGATCAAATCTCCCCATCCCCAGCAATCAAAGCACAGATGCCAAAGTGGATAATAAGCTAGATGTCATCCCCTGGTGCAGAGAGTATTTGGAAAGAATTCTTAAAATCACAGGTCTGTGGCTAGCTGCAAAGAGATCAATAGATACAGGACTTCAAAGTGCTGAGTTATTAAGCATATCACACTTAGATGTGAGAAAGCTGGAGTCTTGCACCTAAGATGAAGCGGCATCTATATATAATGAACGTAAGAGAAGACTGATTAAACTCAGCAAACATATCTCCAAAAATCCTCTTCTTCAAATACTGATCTTATGCAGTGTTAAAAATAGTTTCTCACTACCTTTCTCTAAGATAGTTTGTACCCAACATGTCACTTCCTTTCATCTAACAAATACCTAACTGGTATTTTGAGGCCACACCAACAATCTGCAGTTTTTAGTGAGGTGAAAAAAATTTTTATTGAAAGAGTTGTCATGGTCTGGAACAGGCTGCCCAGGGAGGGGGTTGAGTCACCTTCCCTGGAGGTGTTCAAAAAAAGGGTAGATGAGGTACTTAGGGATATGGTTTAGCATAGGATGGGAATGGTTGGACTTGATGATCTTCAAAAGTCTTTTTCAACCTTGTGATTCTGTGATTCTGTGATTACATAGAGGATGCCCCATCATCTTGCTGTCTGAGCAGCGGATATGCTCTTTTGCTGGTCTCCATGGACAGATCTGCTACCCAGTCCAGAATGAAGTTGCATTGGGACATTTCTAGCTCCTTCCTTAAGCGTAAAGCTTAATGCATTTGTAGCTCCAAATGTGCTTAACCTGTCGGACAGGGCACAGATAGTCTAGCAGGGTTAAAGCTTTAACTGGAGATTGCCTAGACTTGTGTTGCCTCCACAGGGCCTTTTCCCCATTCAGGCTCCCTTGGTGCCGAGCTCCTTCTTTTTAACATTTGAAGACGTAGTTAGCAGGGCCTGCCTGCTCATAGTGGGTGTGCAGGGGTCATGCTTGTGAACACGAGCATCAAGACAAAGAAATGATGGGATTCAAAACGAAATCCGGGAAGGAGTCCCACTTCTGAGGCTTATACCTGTGGAAAATAAGCGAAACGCCACTCTGTGTCATTCATGTGTCACACTCCCTTGGCAGTAACATAGCCATTTCTTTGCTGACATTTTCTGTGATGATAACTCAATGGTGATGACAAGTCACCATTGTGCTGCATGAAACCACGTGTCTGTCACTTGGAATTCGTCTACCCCAAGGTATTTACTAAATACAGAGAAGCTTGCACATGTCCTCTGGTCAGCACATTGAAAAGAAGTCAAGAAGCTTACTCACCCAAGAAATGAAGCATAATTAAACCCTCCAACTCTCAGCAGCCTTGTACATCCTAAATGATCCATTTTATGATTTCTTTTTAATGAACATGTGGCTGGTTGGTGTTTTTTCCCCTTAGAATAATCCCCCTTTTCCGCTTCACATATATACACAACCATACTATGGATCTCCTATACATTTAATACCCTCAATGTGCCCTCTAGTTTTAACCTATCATTTCCAGCAAAGATTAGAATTGTCTAATCTATTTATGCATAATTACTGTTTTCTAAAAGAACTTCGCTACCTGCACTGACTAATAGGCAAGACTATCCTCTTCCTCTCATAATTATACCTTTCTGGGGTTTTTTTTGGTCCCAACAAAAATAATTTTCAGCACTAAGGGTGAGGAAGTGCCAGTTTATGCTAATTGTAGTTGAAAAAATGGATAACAATCCAGGCAATCACATTAAATGACAGGCAGTGAGAGGAGGATGTGTACAACAGTGGTTTTAAGCCAGCTTCGCTTTCCCCTAACCCAGCACTGCTCAAGGAGGCTTCACCTAGATGCTCTGAGTGGTGGGAGCAATTGCAAATGAGGAAGATGCCTAACTGAGGGTTTCCACGACCAAGGGAACTGCCCATGCTCTCTTTTCTACAGTTATCCTCCCCTCCTGAATTAACTCAGTTGCACTTCCCAACTCCTTTGTTTCAGGGTGGTCAGCAGATGTTGACTGTAGAAAATACTTCAAGCACAACCAGTGGTGGAGACCTTGTTCTCTATCAGTGCATTTCAAATGGAAGCAACCAATGCAGTCCTTCCTTTCCTGTTTAATGGAAGAGCACTAGAAAGGAACTTCTGTAGTGCCTTCATTTGTCATTATAAAAAGTCCCAGGGCTGACACCTGGATATCTACCTCTCCTCACCTTGTTCAGCAAGAACAATCTTGGCCTGCAGAGTATGATTTTGTGACATTATTACGGGACTTCCATGGTATATTTCTGATTTTCTTCTATCCATACGGAATTACCATGATTCACTACTCATAAAGCAAATGGTCACAGCCCTGAGTGATGTCAGCCCACCAAGCGTCTCAGTGCATCTTCGTCTGCAAAGGCTGGAGGAACCCTGGGAAATACCAGATCTGGATTCAACGCCACAAGTAATGAAGCTGGTCAGCAAGGCTCTGAAGGCACCTGCTGCAAGGGCAAGTATCCAGCAGAAGCAGACTCACAGTGTACCAGCCATCTCAGTTCACCAGCCCATCCCACCACAGCATAACCAAACACAGAGAGAAAACAAATTGGAAAGAGAACTTAATACTTCACAGTCTTGTAGATTGTGCCCCTACTGACAGGCAGGATTAAGCAGTGGAAGAGCACACAGAGTTAACCGGAAGTCTGTGTATGCTGGCAGCAGTTTATTACTGGATTCATTATTCTGTACGGTTTTGCCCTTCCAATTACTGCAACTCACTCCTTTTTGCTTTGTGCAGTCTTTTTGTTTGCCTGTTTTTAAGCCTGAGGTTTGAAGCTGTTCGCATCTCCTTTGTTTAAACACATCCCTCGTGCCTTCAGGTGTGTTTGTTCATCCCTTGAGCTGAAGCTACAAATAAAAAAAATTAGTGCTGAATATACAGCAACAAGGTGATGTTGCATCACCTTGAAAGAGAGTGGGAAAGCGCATCACCTCCTCTTTGTCCCCGGATCCCTTTGAGTTTCTTGCAGCAGCTTGGCTGGCTGATTTCGCCCCCATGGTCCTTTCAGCCTGACAGGTTTTGTGCTCGTTAATCTAAAGGAAAAGCTTTGATAATAGTGTTGAATGGGCTAGAATTTAAAGCTGCATTCCCTGAAATAACTCCAGATGACGTAGCCAGTGTGCCAAGTTATCTTAGTGCCGTTTGCGCTACAGAAATCTGCACTGTGTCTGACACTGGATGTGTGTCACACAGAAATTACCCTGCCAGTGGATGCTTGAATTAGATTTTGCCCAGTCATATGGGACAGCTTTTGATTTTTGAGCTTGAGAAAGCAAAATGTCGAGTTGCTGTTTAATCTGAACTAAAAAAATCCAACAGCCCACAAACGTTGGAATGATTTTATATCATCTTCAGGAAAACTAATTCTAGGATAAATTTCTGGTGTGGCACACAGTTCCTCTACTTTTGCTTCAGGGCAGTGCCATGTTCAGCAGTGGTACTGCTGTATATTGCCTAGCAGCAACTCTTGCTTTCTTGGGCCCAAGTAGTAGGTCTCAGGAGGATGAAGAATGTTCCAGGGTCATCCTACAGTCCACAGGGCACAACTTAGTGGAAACTGCTCATGCCCCAACTGAGAAAAGGAACAGAAAATTGTGTCTAAAGAATAAATACAACCCAATTATTTTTGTGCTGGGTCTGAAAAGAGATTTCCTTTTAGTAAAGGTAGAGCTGGTTACAGTAGTTCCCCTTTACAGACACCAGAGAATGAGGCAGTGCAGTTTGTCTCCTCCTAAAAGAGACTTCTGGAACAGTTCGGGTGACTCATGTCCTCAATGTGCCTGCTTCTCTCCACTCACTATGGAGACAGCTTGGGCTGACCACCTCATATATGGGGGTCTACAGCACAGGTGTCCGAAACTCAGTGCAGGGAAGCAGCCTCTCACTCTGAACACAAGGTAACACTCCTGAAAGCCTTTTGCACGTAGCAGCTCCGGGTCCAGTGTGCATCGTGCCGCTCGCCTGCACGCATTTGCTGTGGATGAGAACTCCACTGACACAACACGTTGCATCTTCATGTCTTCTAACATTACGGCTCAACCGCTTCAAGGCAGCAGTTTCAGCACCACTTCTCCCCAGGTGAGCTTCATCCCTTCCAAAGAGAGCAGTGGCCCCCTTTCCTGCCTTGGCTGTGCCACCAGCAGATGCTTTGCAGTAGTACTCAACCCCCTTTTTCAAACACTGTTCTGCTGAATTAAGCGGTTTAGGGTTAGAACAGAAAAGCAAAGATTACCCAGACAGTCTGGATGACACCACCACATGCTTCTGGGGACCAATATATTCAGGATTTCACCTTCGCATTGAACTGGGTAACAGAGCTATTACCTGAATAATAAGTGAAACCTGTGCTGCTTAAAGAAACATTTGCTTTAACCTGCCCCATTTCATGCCAGTTAGGGCCACCCTTGGGCTTTTCCCATATTCCCAAATCAGCTTTGAATTGGACAACCAACCTTTGATCAGTTCCATGGAAAGCTAATGACACATAATTGTAGGTTATGGCCAGATACTGGGGCGAGGACAAACATTGCATTATATGGAAGCAGATGTGAGCGTGACTTAGTTATTTTGTCACTTCAGTGACAGAAGTGGAGACAAGCATCAATTGCACAGTTACTGTAAACCTACACTGGTTTTTTTTCAGACAATGATTATAATTATAGATATGAGCTTCTTGGAAGATCAAGCACCACAATTATGGGATGGCTGTCATTTGAACGCTCTCTACAATAAGTCACATACAAATGTATGCATCAGTTTGGATGCTTGGAGCCTGTCCAAAGACATAAATGGCTGCTATCACTTCACATTTTAATTTCATGATTGCAACAGAATGCCTTTGTATGTAAACTTGACTCTTCTGAGTGTTTTTGCTGCAGTTGACAGTACTGGCTCACTGAGATATGTATGGGTTTTGAGATATGGATGGTTTTCAGATATTTTAGGATCTAAAGTTTAACCAAATGCATTCACTCATCCAAACATTACCTCAAGCACCACAAAGCCTAACTTCAATGGCTATTTTCCACTGCTCTAAAAAGTTGGAATCAACTCACACTGTGCCTTCCATTTCCACAGCCTGGGTAACAGCTTTAATTCCTGACCTGTTTCATCTGCAGGCAGAATTACAGCTCAACATAGAAAAAAGAAACAAAAATGTTCAAGGATTTCTTGTGCAATTTTTACATTATCTTTTCACAAAAAGCCTCTTTTTTTTCATCACAGTCCTTTCCACTGAAATTCAAATCAGACCACTGATACCCTGTGTGAGTTTGCTAATGTCATAAGAATGCAATTATTGAGACATCATCTACTGAGACTCTATGTATTCAGACAAAATACAAATAAATGCACACCCTTCTGCAAATGCACTTCCAAGGGTTTCAGAGCTTGCAGCTCTACATGATTCACTTCTTACTATAAATCGTCAGGGCAGTAACCTTAGGACATCTTAGGACATGGCTCTGAAGTTAATGGATTATGGAGTAAGAAGCGAGTAGGTTATACATTTACCATTCTCCTGGTCTGTAATAAACCTGACTGGCCATGTTAAGTCATGTAGAGAATGACGTTTCAAGACTCAGGTAAGCTTTCAGAATGTGCCAGTATTAATGTGCAATACAAGGGCATTTCACAAAAAGCTATTTCCCCATAGCCACTGATCTTCAATTCAGCATTGCCCAGTTTAATCTCTGGGCTATCGCCCATGCTGAGAATTACCCAGGATTTTGGTCTAAGCAGGACAGTGGATAAACAAATTTCTTACAGAAAAAGGATGCAGAGGGACAAAAAAAGCAGTAACTTTGCTTCTTCACAGAAAACACAGACAATACAATTCCTGAAAGCTTTTGAAAGCTTTTCTTAGGTTTCAACTTTATATAGATCCTCAGTACATCATCTCAAGAGTGTTGCCATCACTTGAGGTATCTTCCCCCTGGCTCTGGTGAGGCCACAGCTGGTATACTGTGTTCAGTTTTGGGCCCCTCACTACAAGAAAGATATCAAGGCCCTGGAGCATGTCCAGAGAAGGGCAACAAGGCCGGTGAAGGGTCTGGAACACAAATCTTATGAGGAGCAGCTGAGAGAACTGAGACTGTTTAGTCTGGAGAAGAGGAGGCTCAGGGAAGACCTTAGTGCTCTCTACAAATATACAAGAGGAGGTTGTGGTGAGCTGAGGATCAGGCTCTAGTAGCAATAGGACAAGAGGGGAATGGCTTCAAGTTGGGCCAGGGGAGGTTCAGTTTAGAAATTGCGAGAGATTTCTTCTCAGAAAGAGCGGTCAGGCATTGGAATGGGTTGCCCAGGGAGGTGGGGGAGTCACTGTCCCTCGGGGTGTTTAAGGAATGGTTGGATGAGGTACTTAGGGACGTGGTTCAGTAAGTAATATAGGTGGTAGGGGGATGGTTGGACTAGATGATCTTGGAGGTTTTTTCCAACCTTAATGTTTCTATGATTCTGTAATCATCAGTCTGTGAGTGAAATTACATGGATTACAGCAGCAGGACCAGAGGCAGGAAAGCCAAGGCAGATCCGTCTTGCATTTCTCCCAGCTCACAGTTGCTGCCTTCCCAAGTAGGGCAGGTGAAAAATTATCTCCTCTAGACTCCCAGGGAGAATTAATTCACTGTCATGCCCTTTAAAAGCCTCCTCATTGAGGAAGGTCCCTCAGTAAGCAACACCAGAAGTGAGGTAAATACAAGCACCTCCTTCACTTTAAGACTTCACTGAAGTATTAAAACAAGGGTCCCATGTGAGTGAATTTAACTTCTGGACAACATAACTTTGCTTAAAGCTGGTCAAGTTTACCTGCACATGAAAAAGCACCCCAATCTTTGTAAGTTTAGTTGCATTTTAGTTTTCAAAAAGAGAGAAAAAGGATGAGCATTTTAACCTATTCAATATAATGTAAGTACTCTCAGGGTGCAAAACAAGATAGTTTATTTACCCAGGTGAGAGAAAAGCAGGAAATTGCCATATTACATAATTTTCCACTGAGGAACCTCTGGTGGACTTGCTGTTTCCAGGAGGGCGTAATGTTCCTAGAAGTGAGAATTGATTTAGATTTTTCTCTCAGCATTCCACTGTGAAAACAGAAACTGAACTTTTGCCAAACTCTGTAGGAGTACCTCTTTCTTTAAAAAAAACCCCAACAACCTAAATCATTATTAAAATAAGGTCATGTTCCTCTGAAAATGTAACACTTCACATGCATGAAATCTCAAATGCTCGCTGCTCATTGTCTGCCCCATCCCAATATTTTACAAGTGCTCAGTAATGATAGCTTCCTCTTTCATGCTGCATTTTGTACAGAGATTTCAAAGCATTTTCCAAAGAAAGGGAACTATAATTATGCCTGTGTTAGAGATGTGGAAATAGAAGCACTGAGAGGCAGAGCAATTTGCCCAAGGTGACAAGGCAAATTAGAGGCAGAGTCAGGCATAAATCCCGCGTCTGCTTCTTTTCAGTCCCTTGCTAAGCACGGCCTTGCTGGCACTCGACGAGGATAGGATACTGCTGCGTGGGTACCACGGGATGCGTGCCCACGTGAAGTTGATGCAGGTCTTAACGAGGGCCCAGGTGCAGTCCCTCTGGGTCACAGGGGTAACAGATAAATGGTAAATGAGCTGCCAAGGGCTTGCAGGGCAGTGCTGAGGGCTCCTCACTGAGCTCCGGATGGGTAGACAGGGGCTGTTGAAAGGCAAGGCAACCTCAGCACCCACCACATGGTGGGATGCTCTCTGCAAGCACGGAGGCACTACCCACCTCGCCTTCCCGGGGATGCGCATCTCAGAGACCAGTCCGCGCAGTTGGCACACACAGTAGCTGCTCATGGAGACAGAGGCCTCTGTAGCAAAGATGTGGAGCTGTTCTGTCCCACAAGAAACCGTGCCTCGGAAAGGTTTAGCGGCAGCCCTTGACACCTTGGTGCACAGCAGGATTCCTGCCCTCCCACAGCACAGGAGCAGCCGAATTATACCGCTAGCTGTGGTTTGTTTGGCACGTGAGATTGATTTTAAATTATTTCCTGCATATTCGCAGACACAGCAAGCAGTTTCCCTTTAAAGTGCACCATCTGTGACACTGGGTAGGTTCAGTAATTTCAAATGAGGCGCTAAGAGACTACTCCTTTCAACAACATTTTTTTTTAATGAGGGCGGGTACCTGTTGCAATGACTCAATTAAAACTCTTCTGACATGCAAGATGTGTGCTGCCAGACCTGTTTCACGGGTTTCTCAGGAGGGAGGATACACATGTGACACCAGACAGAAGCCAAGAGTACTGGAGAAGATCAGAAGCCTGCATGAGTGAGCTGAGCCTTCCAAAATATTTTCTTAAAGCGCTGTTCAAAAGACCCCTGACCTCTCCAACTGACAGCACCATGGTGGAGCAAGAGATGCTGCTGTCGTGTGCTTATCCTCAAGAAAAGTGTAAGTCACCAAATATGATTTTGTCTAAGAAATGAAAACAGGACACTGGAGAGAGGAAATGAAATAAATGATCTAGCTGGCATAATTGAAAAGACAGAGGGAGTAGAGGGGAAATGCTAAAATAAGGAAATAAGGAAGCTATTAACTTTGTATTGTAGGCATGCAATTGAAATACGATTAGTCTACTTACAAGAAAAAGAAAGGATGCTTGTATGAAGAACTCTGATATAAAAAGCATCTTGCTTTAATCTTTGACTTTCCACTTCTATTTGCAAACCACTGTGGCATGGGGCTGCTTGTGTTGCGGAGAATGTGAACAATGAGCTTTGATTTAGTAACTTGAGTGGCAGACTGGAGTGCTGTGAAAGCATTTTCTAGAAAGACATAGTATGATTAAAAACAACATCTTTGTTTTTTGACAATGCAAAGCTGCATTTTCCTAAGGCATCAGCAAGCTTTCTAATACTTTATCCAAGTGCCAGCTGAGAGTTATGGTACAGTGAAAATATTCCCAAATCATCCCTCCTTCCCTAGAGGAAGCTGTTACAAAACTTTGCTAACGAGAACTTTCATTTTTATTACTAGAAAATGTAACAGAGGCAAAAAAAAAAAAAAAAGAAAAACAAGAACAAAAATATCCATGCATGTTGGCTTTTAAAATTATCAGAATTGTTTTAAAAGACTTCTGAGAAACACCAAATCAGTTTTCCAGCGTGCCAAAAACAAGTATGACAGAAAGGCAGAAATATAGCTGACTGCAATGAAGTCAGGTAACTAAGTCTGGACTGGACTTGTCTGAACAAAATACTAAGCACAGGTAGAAACGGAACTAGCATGTCCTGAAGCCACTTCAGTTCTCTGCCAGAGTTCAGTACAAAAAAAGCCAACCCCTTCTCTCTTTGAACTCAAGAAACTTTGCATTTTGAATGGCCCAGCTTGTTTTTGGCAAATTAACGAGGATGTTATTTAAAATATACTCCAGATGGAAGGATCACCTTTGTTCTGGATGTGAAAATGTCACTTTGTACAGGGCTTTGTGTTGGTTAGCAAGAGCGGAATAGGGCAGGGATGTCAGCAAAGATGTAGTTTACCCATGGGGAGATGTTTTCTATTTTGTCTTACTTTCTACTCCCCACAAAGTCCCATATGCAAAAGGTGACAAACAGTTAAAAATCTTCCTTGCTTACTTAGGGGCCAGTTGCTTACAACCAACTTACTGTAACAGACTTTGCATGAAACCTGGAGGTAAAATACCTGTGCCATTAAAAAACAGTGATGTTTCCTTTTCTGCTGCTTAGTGTCCTATTAAAGGTTTTTTGAAAGCAGGGTGGCAATAATTTGTTAGCTTTGCTGTAACCTAAGCAATAGAAGTGAATGTGTTTCTCTTTTATGGACTGTTTGTTTTTCTTTTCTGTTGTTCACTTTAATAAGAAAACAAGAGCCATACTGGGTAAAAATCATCCAATTGCCTTTTATGGAAGACCTAAAAGGTGACTGGAGCAATTTTGTATGTGAAATGCAACTCTTTACTGCGTCTCAGTGTTTTTTGCATATGTGTAAGAGAGAAAGGGAGATTTCTCAACCTCACCCCGGCCCTCAGTTCCTCAGAGATGTGCCAGCTGCAATGCATGCTGTGCTGCGCTGCACAGGCTGAAAAAATTTGCATTGAAAAATAAAATCAAACCCAAAGGAAATAAACCCACTGGAGGAAGGAAGCTATGTAATACCTCAGGATGGACAAGCTGGGTCCTCTAATTGCACCTTCTGGTGTCATGAATCAGCAGTGACCCCCTCCTCCCTGAAGACAATGGAGTTATCCCATGGACTATGCATTTACGGTATCAAATGCTTGCCAGGAACAGGTAGTGCATGTATCTAACATGTTAAAAAGTCAAATTGAGCATTGAATTGTCCCTTTCTAGCTGTAAAGAGTCAAATTGTGCCTCAGCAAGCGATGCATTTCAGCTTAAAACTAAACGCTGTCTTGGACCTGTCCAAAAGGTCAACACGTTGCAGATTTTAGTTTATAAATGAAAGCCTAAATCTTTTAATAAATCCTTTCTTATAAGCAAAACAGGGATGGTACATCTTTAAGAGTCTGCAGCTACCTGTCGGGAGCTGCTGGCTTTGTATCTATTGCTACATGAAGTCAACAAGAAACTCAACATTTCATACCTGAACACATGATCTAGCTATCCGTGATGACACATGTCCATGTGTCTTCTGCTTACTTGTCATTTGTCTGCCTAAATGTCTTTCAAGGAACAACTAGGACATTTATGGGGTTTATTTTGTCCTTCAACATACCAGGATAGTTGCAACCCTGAAAAATTAGCTCACAGTTAGTTGTGAGGTGTGTTTTTCATGGGTCTGTGTAGGTCCAATGCTGTAGTGCCAGTGTATTTGCTCCATTGGGGAAATACTGTTCTTTCCTCGTGAATATTAGCTGGGGTTTTCTGCAGTCTGTTTCAGATGCTATCCAGGGAGAGGTGGAAGAATACTGTTTAGTAACATCTAGTATCAGGTATCTCATCGAGGAGGCTTGTCTCTGTGGTGGTTTGGCCCTGGCCAGAGGCCAGATGCCCACCAAAGTTGCTCTATCACTCCCCTTTTAAGCTGGACAGGGGACAAATATATATTGAGAGGCTTAGGAGCCAAGATAAGGGCAGGGAGAGATCATTCTGCAATCAGTGTCACGGGCAAAACAGACTCAGCACAGAATAAAGGAAAGAAAACTCTCTAATTTATGACACTGCACTGCACACACAGTGAGACCAGAGTCAGGCAATGAGAAGTGTGACCAGATCTTAAAGCACCTCCCCCTACCCCTCCCTTCTTAGCAGACTTCACTTTAGTTATGATTTCGCTCCCTTCTTCTCCCCATTGTGGCACAGGGAGGGGCAGGGACTGGGGGAATGGGGGTTTGGTCAGCTCCTGGCAAGTTGTTTTCCTTCTTGCTGGGTGGGGGCATTCCTCATACCCTCCCCCTGCTGCACTGTGGGGTCCCACCCACAGGAGACAGTCTTTCATGAACTTTTCCAACGTGAGTCCTTTCCCATGGGGCTTCAGCTCTTCACCAGCTGCCCCAGCATGGGTCACTTCTGTGGGGTGCAGTCAAAAATGACAGAATGTTTCTCAGTCTCTCAGGCCCAGACTGCTCCAGACTGGTCCTCCACAAAGTCACAAGTGCTGTGTCCCATCCCCCCCAAGTAAAATCCATGCTCCAGCATGGATCTCTCTCTTAGCTCTTTGTGTCTGTCTCTCTCCATGGGCTGCAAGTGCTGGCAGGGGCTTGCTCCAACATGGGTCACAGCATGTCCTGTATGTCTCCACCTGCTCCAGCCTGGGGCCTCTCCATGTGCTGCAGGTGGGGTCTTGGCCTTTTCCATGGGCTGCAGGGGGACACCCGCTCCACCATGGGTTTCTCCATGGGCTGCAGGGGAATACTTCTCTCCAGCACCTGAGACACCTCCTCGCCCCCCTTCCCTGTCCTTGGTGCCTGCACAGTTCCTTTTATCTTCTCACTCCCTTCTCTGGTGGCAAAAAGCAGCTGCTTGTGGGTTTTTTTCTCCTAAATGTGATTCCCAGAGGCCCTGTGACCATCACTGATGGGGTCGGCCTTGGTCAGCAATGATTTCAGCCTTGAGCTGGCTGGTGTTTGCTCTGTGGGGCCTGCAGAGAGCTTCTGGCTGCTTCTTGCTGAAGCCACCCCTGCAGCCCCCCTCCTACACCAGAACCCCGCCATGCAAAACTACCACAGTCTCGTGAGAGAGATGACAAAACCAGGAAGATGAGATGTCCCAAAACAGCAGTACACGGGTTAAGATCCCATCAGATCTTGCTAGTCTTGTTTGGATTTTATTTTCCTGTCTCAAAATCTGTTAATTGTCAAAACAGTGCTGCCAGAGGTACGTGTATTGCATATAGGCAGAGGTGCCTAAGTAGCCTCAACCCACCAGTTCTCTCATCATCCTTCTCAAGACCATTTTGACTCCTCTTAGCAAAATGTCTAATGAAGAGAGTTTCTTCTGGAAGAGTGGTAAGCAGACTTCTCAAGTATAGGACACAATCCTACATATTCCTAAACCACTTCTTGCAAATGCCAATGTTAAAACAAAACCATAGAAGCTATCTCTT
The DNA here is from genome assembly GCF_964237585.1 of Gallinula chloropus. Taxonomy (NCBI): domain Eukaryota; kingdom Metazoa; phylum Chordata; class Aves; order Gruiformes; family Rallidae; genus Gallinula; species Gallinula chloropus. The sequence continues at coordinate 70,132,505 of NC_140086.1, forward strand.
TGCGCTTTTCTGTGCTGTTGTGTATTTTAATAATGCTTTCATACTTTTTGAGGTATTTTGAATGTCTTCTTAGTCTGCTCCTTTTGGTAATATTTGTATATTGCCAGAGGTAAGATATTTTTTCATACCTGTAGGAGGATATATGATATAACAAAAGCATACACGAAGTAAAACTTTTAGTAAAAAAGGAGGGAGAAGAAAGTCACTTGGGGCTGAACAAAATTGGCCTGAACAATTAATGGCCACTCTCAAAGCAGGAGTGATTCCCAATTAATGATCTCACTGAGGCTATTGAATAGGCTACCAAATTTGCCAGTAAAGGCTTCAGATTTTTATTTTTATTTTCTTGGATTTTGTACTGAAATATTAAATGGTGTCAGACTCAGAACTGGTCCCAGGTGGACCACAAGAAAAACAGACAATTGTCTCCTCATGGAGAGCTACCTTTTAAAGATCTACCAGAGCATCATTTTTTTTGTCCATGTAGAGCACACCCTGCAAGTTCCACTTAATGCACATTTTAAATCAAAATGCCATACAGTGTTAAATTGAGTGTCTTGGAGGAATCAAAATATACTGTCCCAGCACAGTTACTGCTCCTGACCAGACCTGTCATGTTGTCAAAACAAAAGATTTATTTAAGGAAATCTGTTTTCCAGGGAACCGTGCAGCCTGTCAGCTTTTTCAGTTCTGATTAATTATTATTATTATTATTATTATTATTATTATTATTATTATTATTATTATTATTATTATTATTATTATTATTATTATTAAACTTGCCAAATTAACACATTACTGTATGTCAGTTCAATGGATAGCTGTAGTCTGATAAAGTCTGTATCAATCCTTACTCTCTGAAGACCAAATACATCCAAAGTAAGAAAAAATAATCTGAAAACAAGCCAAAAGTAATCACACGCTCTGCATCTCCTACTTATCTCAATGCCACATCGGAGGATGTTTCCATGTGAATTCCTCTCTGTTGATATATCTCAGGAGGAAGGGCTTATGCTACGTAAGGGTGGAGCCCAGGTAGAAATGTAAGAAGGACAACTGTACTGGTCAAAGGTTACTGAGAAGTGTATTTAATTTATGCTCCATCTGAACAGATGCTCACTGGAACACTTCTGAAGTGGGTACAACCAGTGCTGGCTGCTTGTTTTGCACACAGATGTTCTTGGTTGTTGCAGAAACGTGCCTGGCTCATCTGGAAAAGGAGCTGGAGCACACATCCGAGCTCTTCAGGTTCTCCAGGGGCCTGGCACCTGCATAAAGGCTGCTCTCAAACCCGGAGGATGCAGGGACTTTGCCCACACAGTGTCTTGTGTTTAATGTTTTGCTGTTTCTGCTACTGTGGTAACACGGATGGGAATGCTACCAGCATCTGGAGGCATTCAGCTCCCCCGCACAGGGAGATGGGCTCTGGGGGACAGCGAGCGGCTGGCCGGGGCTCACTTTGCAAGGAAGGGAAGTGACACTGAGGAAGAAAACAGAAGAAATTAGTTTAAAATGGACTTGGAATATATTTGCCATTCAGTTTTCCATGTCAAAGGCATCTGCAGTCTGATGAGCTTCTGCGTCAGGAAAGGTTTGGAGTGTATTTTGGAGTGTTTTTCAGAGTGTTTTTCTTCACCAGATCTGTGAGGTTTCTCTTGCACTGGATTTCCAAGGGATAGAGGCCAAATGGAGATGTTGGTAGCAAGGGGTCTGCTTACTGGCATTCATCCTCAGCATCCTCTAACATGATCCTTGCCTCTCAAACCCCCCTCCCCCCCCCCCCCCCCCCCAATTCTACTATAATATTTTTGTCCCAGTTATGCTGACAGTTGTATCACGGGAGTTATAATGGGGTAACGGAGAGCAAAACTTTGCTTGGTGTTTCCTTACAGAGGGATGGTCTAGCTTGGAGCACTGCAGTCTGAAGGGGGGGGGTCTATTCCTTGCTGCTTGTATAAAAAGGAGCCAGGTGTCAAAACTATTCAGGATTTTCTGATCTGGGACTTGACCCAACTGAGACACTTAAGACTAAAATCCCAACAAAGCCAGTGGTGATTAAGTTCAAGGATTTATTTGCTCTTAAGTTTACCAGGAGCTTGAAGTTGTACTTCTGTGCATGTCCTGAGTTGTCCCAGTCTTGGTGGTGTTGAGTAAGCAACTGAAGGCTTGCTCTGTACCTATCCCTAACTAAGCCCACTGTTGGGACAGTCAGTTCCACAAGTGTCCTCAGAGCACGATCAGCTTTCAGGGACCTATTTCTCACCTTATCATCGTGCAGTTGCTGTTTACTGTTGAAATGCAAAATTCCCCTTCTCTGCTCAAGCACTACAAGGTAGCCTGATTATTTAATTAGAGGGCTTGAAAATGTTCATGCCCTATTTGAATAGGTAATGCTTAAATATATTTGAGTCCAAATCTACTCCATCTCTTGAGAGAAAGCCTGGCCAGCAGGCAAGAGGCTACTCTGGCAACAGGCAGCCCCGGTCCAGTGGTGTCAACGGGCTGGTGGTGGATATGGTGCTCCAAGCAGAGCTGGACAGACCAGAGTTCTAGTTGCATCCCACCCCGCCCCCATTCTCCCTTGGACCTCTTTTCCTAGCAAACTGCACACAACTTCCACTGGTTTAAACAGAAAACGAGGCCTAGACAAGGGCCAGAAATCTGTCTGCCCTCATGCCAGGTGAGTGTCCTGAGCATGAGGAAACATGATTTGGTTGCTTAATATGCTCTTTCTCTTTATGGACTAATGAATCCTGAATTGTTTTCTGCACAGTCGCAGCTGGAGGATGAGGAGCGTATCCCTCCGGCCCACTCACACTGACCTACTTTAGAGCTGCTAATTGCATAATCTTTGGGGAGCGGTGGGAATTGAAGACCCCCTCCCACGCACACTGCACAGACAGAGCAGGGAACCAAACTCAGGACGCTCATGTCCCAGGTTACAGCTTTAGCAGCAGGGAGTTACATGACTGTGCGGCACCCGTGCCAAAGGAGGAACGTTAACAGCAGAAAGCCTGCTCAGTTCTCAGAAGGAAAGAAAAAGGAGGAGGGGAACAGGAAGAAAAAGAAGGGGGAGGATACCCCAAAAGCTGTATTTTGGAAAGGATCTGGTCTGCAGCCTGCAGATCCCAACCAAGTGCAAGTATCTCCTTGCAGGTCTCCCCACCTCTCCCCACCTTGCCAGCTTTATTGGGTAGGTCTCAGCAGGTGCACGCTAAGCTGCTCGGGGTTGTTATTGCAGGCACCTAACGCTCTTTGTGCGCTTTATAGATCTATTGCTCAGGATTCAGATTCTGCTCAAAGGCCTAAGATCTTAAATAGGGGGTATTACAGCAACTTACGCTGAGTCACCTAAGCCCTTTATTGAACCTGGCCCCAGTGCATTTTTCAGGCTTATTTGCAGAGCAGGAGGTATTATTACCAGCACTAACTGGGTTAATGACAGGGCCTCCAAGAGAGAAAGCAATTTGTAACACCTGCGATGCTTTGACTGAAACATGTTCATTATCCCTGTTCCCAGTTATGTAACAACCAGAACAACATATATATAAATAAAAATATAGTAAAAAAAATAAAAGGACTTCTCTTTTTCAAAATCTCTCTGGTCCCTGCTGCCTGCATGTGGCCACTGTGTCCTCTCTGCTCAGTACTTGCACAGTTAACAGTTGCCTGGAACATCCTCATCAGAATGCCCCTTGAGTGTTAGTAACTAGGCATGGATTAAAAAAATAAATACAGCAAATGTGGAAAAAAAAAAAAGAAAAAAAAATACATTTATCTTCACTGCGGACAGACAGTTGTTGCAGACTCAAAGCCTGACAGATGTGGTTTGCTGGCAAGTGGGTGAGAAAAAAAATAGCAATATTTTAATTCACATGGGGGGGAGGGATAAGGCTTTTCTTCTTCAGTTTGAGAAAAAAAGATCTGAAAACTTTCAAAATTGTTCTCAGCAGTTCCACATACAACATATGGTCCTTCCTGAGCTTCTGACCATTCCCAACATGGGACTCTGCCAAATGAAAGTTAAACAAAAGTTACCCTTACAAAAATATTTAGGAAGCCCTGTTTTAGAAGTGAGTGCACATGTTGGCTGTGACTCAGAGCACACCCACACACTGGGTAGACAGATTAGCATCTAAACCACTAGGCAAGTTCCAATTCTCGCTCAGAAGGTCAAAAAAGCCTGGGAAATGGCCATTGCTCCCTTTCTCCTCAGCATAATTTTTTTTTTCCAGATTACAAAGTCATTTTGGATGGCACAGCAGCAGTGAAGTCAACTGATTTATTGTCATAAACAATTGAGTTCCAAGTTGGGAACCAATTTTGTCATTTCTGGACAAAAGAATAAAGAGGAGATTTAAAAAAAACACCCCAAACCCAAACCAAAACCAAAGCACAAACCAACAAAAAATAAAACCCCAACACACCAAAACTCAAACCTTTTCCTTTGGATTTGTTTGTCGTAACATTTGTTTCTGCTGCACAGAAACCACTGGGATCTATAAAATGTTTACTGGGGAGGCGCAGATTAAATGGAAGAGAGATGAAAGCCAAAAAACCTCCTTGATAATATGTTTGTTTTGACCAGAACTGGAGAAGGTCAAATCTGATGTCATCTTTTTCTTTTTATATAATTTGGTATCGTATTATCAGGCCACAACAGCTCAAAAGGTGACCAGTGCCATATGCATTTCACTTGACTCCCACATACTGTAGCTGGCCTGCTTCCACCCACCTGTGAATGAAGTCCCTGCAGCAGCTCTGGTGTTGCCATGAAGGTAACAGATGTCTACCCCTTCTCTGCCCTCCTTCCCAAGCTGGGAAGACATGTGAATGGAGTTTGGGGAAGAGCTAATAGCACTAGAAGACTTTATTAGGCTTGAAATGAAGTTGTCCTGAAGTTGGGAGTTACCTTCTACCCAGAAGAAAGAAAAAAAAAGTTATCCACCAAAAAATTCCATACTGCTGCATGTTTTATGGGTTGTTACTAAAATGGGTTTAATATAGCACTGGAAATTTGTGGGTTGTCCTGAACCCTAGGTTTAGTCTCTTCTAGAAACCTCATACTAATTAAATAATAAGAATAGCAGTGGCATCAAAACAGAGGAAATAAAGCTTCTGGGGGTGACAAAAGAGAGGCAGAGTAAGGTTAGAATCAAAAATTATTTCAAGATTTCTAGTCATGGCATCAAATCAAAATCTGATTGCAAAAGGAAGCTGGGTAGGTAGGCGATATGCAACATCAAGTGTTCTAAGGTAGCTCCAGGGTTTTTGTCTGTGCTTCATTCAGTGTTTGTGCTGTTGTGGTCCAGATAATGAGGAGGCACAGAGAGTGACAGCAGAGTCTGAGTAGAAGAAACAGTTTTTCACATTTTGTTTTAATGATAATGGAGAAAAGGGTCAGAAAATCCCAATGATGTGAATTTTGGTAACATGGAAACAGGCCAGAGCTTTTATTCACTGCTGGAGACTTGGCGGTGGAGGAAATACACCAGATCTACAAGATGAGCGGCTGTTATTAATGCTCCAGCTGTACGGGAAAAGCAGAGCTTAGTTACATCTTTGTTAATAGCTAATCCCTTGCAAAACCCTGAGTGGAAATACTAACTCACCTTGCTGGCTTGCAGTCTGAATGTCTCATCCCCCAATATGGCTTTTTGCTGAGGTGCCCATTGATCCCTGTGTTTCAGAGACAAATGGCATTACGGCTTCCCTAGAGAATCCTGTGCCAATGTTCAGACTGGCAGGAAAGAGAAAGAAAAAATAAAAGGCAAGGGCAAGATGGCTTTTCTACCTTCATTCCTCCTGCTGGTGCTGTGCCTGAGGTAGTCCAAGAATATGGACTTCAGCTCCCTGAAGCTTACATCTGGAAGACAAACACCTACAGAAATGTCTAGAACCAGTGCTCAGTAAAACCTGCTTTTCTTCTGCATTTGCAGTGCCCTTTCAACAAGCCAGCTCTTGTTCCCTCTTCCAGAGTAACCGTCATGTATTCAACTGTGAGGGTGCTCTTGCCAAAACATTTTTCTTATCAGGATCATGCTTTTCCAAGAAGAAACGTCAAAGAATCTTTATGATTAATCTTTTGAACTTTTCCTGTTAATAAGTAGAGAATTCTCTCTGGTTTCAGAAATGCTTTCCATTAACTCTTTTCCTTCAACTCTGAGTGGAACCATTGAAGTGTATCAGAATTATTTGGGAGACTATACCTATCTAGAGTTTGCTTGTTTAATTAAAAAAAAAACCCAAACCCAAACAACCAAACAAAAACCCCAACAAAACCAATACCTTTCATTAAGAAAACTTTCATTCATGAGCAGGTCATTTCCTCCCACCACGGTCCTGCTACCTAACCTTCCTACAAGCAGGAGTTCATGTTCAGACAATGCAATACCAGGCAGTCTTGTTATGCATCTTTATTGAGAAATTCCACAGGAAGAATAAAAGCACGTTCCTGTAGGAGGTACTGTGCTACATATCCGTGGGGATCACCCTTGGGAGCAGCGAGGGACTATTGCTGCTCCGGAGCTGCAGTGTTGCCTGGGTGCACGGGGTGGCATCAGCCATGGCCATGACACAGGACAGGCTGGCAGCACCTGCACCCCTGTTGTTTTGTAACCACCTGAGATGACAAGACATTAAGACTTAAAACATTAAGTCTGTTTTAATAGCTAGCAGTCACGCTGCTCCTGTGACTGAAAAGCCTATGGAAACTGTGGTTCTGCTCTGCCTTTTCAGGTTTTGCCCGTGGCATCTGTTTATGTGTTGTGGGAGGGCTCAGGCAAGCTGTCTTTCTTTTTCCCACACCTCAGAACCACACTTTGTTTGCTGGATTATTCTTCCCCTCGCCTTCCTCCTTGGCCTGTTGCTCCCCTCTAATATGGGCTTCCTTTCACCATGGATCAGACAGGGCCTTCTTGTCAGCAATTTTATGGAAAACCATGAGATTCACGCAGTGGAAGCTAAACAGATCGCACCACTCCCTCTCTCCCAGCTCTTGCTGGGAATATAAAATACACATGTGCAAAGCAAAATCTTATTTTTCAGCCCTACAAAAGCAAGAACAGGGTGTAATATCTAAAATTTAAAAAGCATTTTAGCAATCTGAATCCCACTCTTATTAACAGTGGCACATGCCGTTTTCCGAAGTGTATTTGATTCCATTAAGCTGGAACCGATGACACATTTAATGCCCCAGGTCCATGGTGGATTTTTTTGAACAATAACTTTTATTGTTGCTCTGCTATTATTGCCTGAATTTTTAATGGAACTGTATTCATCAGATTAATTTCTCTGAAGTATTTTGTCGATTCCAGGAAATGAGCAAAAAGTTATTATATAAAAGAAACACACCATGTATCTGAGACTTGAAGCAGAGCATATTAGCAGTAACCAAGTTCATGCTTATTATCTTTACAGCCCCATAGGTGTGTGTGGTGCTGTGTAGGCAAATATAATTATAAGCTTGCACCTTTTCTTTTCTTTTTTTTCTTCTTTCCAATGGGCAATGATCTATCAGGTGATTCATTCTGTCAGCTTGATTTTATATGCTCAGATAATCTAATAGTGAAAACCTGGAAGGATGCACCAGACCAGTTACTGGGATGAGTAAGCAAACAGTGAGCACCACACGATGCCAGTGAAAAGGAAGAGCTGTTATTTTAATCTCAGATCCACAATTTGGCATTTTCATACCCTGTGTTTTTGAAAGGTGGACACTGTGCTTTTTACTAGATTAAACCCTCTTTAACCAAAGGAGGAAAATGGACCTGTGAGGCATTATTTTGAACCAAGTACGTCCCAAACATGTCAGCACCATAACAAAACTCTTGCAGATTCTTCCTGCTGCCCCCACAGACATTGTCCTTTCCTAACCTGGGATGCGTGTGTTCACAAAGTATGAGTGTTGATTCCTAACAGAGGGATAAGGAGGAGAAAGCAAGCTAAAATCTGACAGCAGAGTGCACCTACTTGGCAAGTTCTGTGAGCCTGAAGGAAAGACAGCTATCGAATTGAACTTGACATACTGGCTTCTTTCCTCCAGGAAGATGCTCACATCATTTTCCAGTGTTACTTCTCTGCACGGAACGTATCTGCTGGGTTCTGCGTCAGATAAAATGAGTTAAACAGAAATCTGATTCATGAAACTGGAATTTTGAGAGGATAAGCTTCCTGGCAAAAGGGACTCCTCTCCTCTCTGGTCTGATTAGCACTGAGGATTCTGCAGGGAAGGAATACTTAACAACTAACGTACTATGGGCTGTAGAGATGGATAGGTGCAGTGGGTGTTACCATGCCCCTCTGGGTACAGTGGCAGTGCAGCTGGTATGGGTAAGTGAAGGAGGGCAGTTCCTAGCCTGGCAGTTTACGTGATTGTGCAAACACAGAAAATTTTACTTTATAAGGACACAGCAAATTTCTTCCTCGCTTTTCGTGCCACTGGAAGATGTGTCTGGCATGTCCAAGAAGGGTGTAGTGATTTTCCTGAGTCTGAGCCACAAAACATCTGCTGGACAACTAAAGGGAGGAGAATTTCTGCGAGTAATTGGTGGTGGCAGATGATAACAGCTTCTCTGAGGCTGTGGGCCATCTGCCATGGGAGGGGACTGGGCTAGCCGGACAGCTGGGTCCCAGCCCAACTCAGCAATACCAGCTTCACAACAGCCTGTACTGGCTTCCTTCCTCATATCTCCAGGGTTTCACCCCCTGTACCACCCCATGCCTGCAGCCAGATGTGTGCTCTACCCATCCCACGGTGGAGGAGCTTTGTAATGCACTCCATATGAGTCTGACCAGCTCACAGCTTGGGCTCCCCTTCTGAGTCTCTGCAAAGACAGCATTGTGGCACTGGCTCTGTACTGGCTTTAGAAAAGCTCAGATAATGGCTGGTACCTCCAGAAACAGTCCCTGCGAATTTCTGTCATCTTCAACAGAACACTTGTAGGCCACGTGTCATGGGTGGAAATATGACATAATAAAGAATCACAGGTCTTTTATGCAATCCACTGTCATCCAGTAAGTGTAAAATGCACCGAGTTGCATAGTTTGGGGCTCTTTTTTTGTTTTAATTATAAGCTTAAAAAAAAAGTTAATTTAAAAAACAAATTAGAGAGAGATGGCTGTACAGCACTAGCAAATTGGATATAGACTAGCATCTTTTAAGAGAAAATCCACTGTGTCTGCAAAAAGATGTGGAAAAAAATTAAGAAACACAGATAAAGAAAAGAGAAAGGACAGGTGAAAGATGCTATTTTCATTTTCTGGTAGTGAGCCAATTTGCAATTGCTAGATATTAGACAGGTGAAAGGTGTGAATTACAATGACAAAAGAGTCATTAAGCCGAATTCCAACAAATATCTTCAAACTTCACCTTGTTTCTGACGTAATATAATCTCATTTTAGATCTGTGTTTACGTTTAAAGGAATAAATTAACCTGCTTGGTAATTGCAGACTCGTTTGTCCTGCTTGTGCTCGCTGTGGGGGGAACAGTGTTACGGGCAGTTGCTACAGAGCACTCAATGTACCGAGTACACGCACCCTCGGACAGGCAATCACACCGTCCTCACCTGGCTCTTTGCTGCCCCTAAAGTGTGTCACACGGGTTAGTAAACCCAGGCAGCAACTCTGCATGAGAACCACTTACAGGGGAGAATTTTGTCTTGCAGAGAAGACGGTGGGGCGGGACAAAGGGCTACCCCAAGAAAGACCTGTTTTCTCTATCAAGCATTTTAAGAACTGGTGTTTAATATTGTTTTTTTCTTCTATAATGGCTTTTGGCTTAACACCATATTTCACCCAGACTGAAATTGGTGACCAATCCGATAGCCCTCTATGATGTCAAGACCGGCTGGGTGGATGAAGGCAGAGCAGTGGATGTTGTCTACCTTGACTTCAGCACCATCTGTCATAGCATCCTTGTATACAAGCTTAGAAATTGTGGGTAGGATCACTGGACAGTGAGGTGGGTTGAGAACTGACAGAATAGCAGGGTCCAGAGGGTTGTGATTAGCAGTGTGGATTCTAGTTGGAGGCCTGTAGCCAGTGATGGGCCTCAGGGATCAGCACTTGGTCTGGTCTTATTCAATATATTCATCAATGACCTGGATGAGGGGACAGAGTGTACCATCAGCACTCCAAAGACTGTGCTGCCATTCAGCTAGACAGAGAATTGAGTGAAGAGGAACCAAAAGTTCAACAAGGGCCAGTATAGGGTCCTGCAACTGGGAAGCAGCTCTCAGGAGAAGACCTGGGAGTCATACAAGCTCTAGAAGGGATCTGATTAATGCTTATAAATATCTACAGGGTGGATGTCTAGAGGATGGGAGGACTCTTTTCAGTGGTGCCCACTGGCAGGACAAGGGGCAACAGGTACAAACTTCCAACACAGGAAGTTCTGTCTGAACATGAGAAAAAATTTCACTGTGAGGGTGATGGAGCACTGGCACAGGCTGCCCAGAGAGGTTGTGGTGTCTCCTTCTCTGGAAGGAAATGTCTCAGTATTTGCCTTCCTTACTGTTTCTTCAGAGTCTTATCTCATCCTTTTCTCTATTTTGCTGCTTGTTGTTTCTTTACCCCTACACACTCAGCCAGGAGACCATTGTGCAGACAGCCTGAACTCCCCAACACTGGTTACAAGCTGTTCTCTAAGTGGGACCATAATGAAAGACTCTGGTGCGGACTCTCCCATGTTTGATAAGATGTGCATTTGTTTTTCTGCGATTAATGGTGTATTCATAGTGTTTCTTTTCCAACTTTACACACCAGCCTGCTTTCCTGAGGTTGTAGGAATTGCAGAACTTTCTGACAGTTTCGATCAAAACTAGATTCAAAACCTTTTGGGGGTGTGAGAAGAGAGGAGGAGGACAGGCAAGCAGAGAAGCACACTGTGAGCATGGCAATGCTCGTATTTCCTTAGGACACTAGACCAAAGTGTGTGACAGATAACTTTCTCCTCCTCCACAATATTCCAAAATAAAATCTTAGTGAATCTGAATAAAATGTCAGATTTTGAATTCGTTGAAGGAAAACATTTCAATGAATCCAAAATAACTGTGATTTGGAAATGACTTCTGGAGAACTTGAGACCATTGTAGCCTTCTGGTTTTAAGTAAACTAAAAATTAAAAAATAACATTCTCCAGAACCCTGCAGCCCTATATGGAAAAAAAACCCACAACCCAAACAACTCTCTGCTTTTTCCTTTTTTCCTCTTCTAATCCCTACTAAATACATAAAGGAATTGAATTTAAGTATCAAGTATGTCAGCTCAGGAGATAAGCATTTTCAATTGTTGTAACAAAGCAGTAATTGCTTCTGCAAGTTCCAAACATCTGAACAAAGGCAGGTCTTGCAGATTTTTTTTTTCTTTTCACATAATCTCTAACTTCTTGACTAATTTCTTATCCATTGGCTAACATTCAAAGAAAGCACTTAGATGAAAAGCATGGAGATACAAAACCTTTAGCTTATGTAAGTAAAGAGATCAAGTCTTTTTCTTTTTTTTTTTTTTCTGATTATAATAACAAAGACCGTAACCATTCCTGTTCATCCATGTTTCCAATGCAAAATTGCTCTGGGTGTTACTCTTTCAAACCAACAATGGGATCCTACTGCCAAGAATGGAAAGCTCCACAGCTTTCCCAAATTGGGGATGCTAATGGGGTTTGGGGTTTTTTGTCTTCTTCTATGTTTTTTTTTCTTTTCACTTTTTGGTCGTCAGTTGAAGCTGATTAAAATGAGAACTTAGGTGTTCATTTGGAATCCAAAGGCTCTGAAAAAGGACAATTTTACTCTAGAGGAAAAATCCCACTATTTTGACATGTTTTTCACAGTGGCAGAAAAAAAAATGTTTTGGAAACAATCAAAATGTTTTGTTTATTGAAAAAATTGAGCTTCAAAATCCAATTTCCACAATGTCTGTGTGATTTTTAACAGTGAGAGGAGGGACCAGTCCTGAGATAAAAGTCTGGAAACCACTGGCTGTGTCATCTGGGATTTGAGGCTTTCACGCTTCTACTGCAGAGTCTAAAGCTAAATTTCAGTGAAGCTAAAACTATAGGGTTATGAGACCCTGGCTTCTGTGGCTGGAATCTGAGGGGGCTTTTATTCCGTTTGGCAAGGCGATGCAGGAATCTGACTGAAAAATGCACAAGTATTACCATGCGCTACAGGCTGTGGAAGCACCATCTCCCATCAGGTGTCTTCTCAGGATATGTTGCTTTGTTGGCAGATTTGGATGATTTATTTTTTTTAACAGTTACAGTTTGGAGAAACGTTTTAGTTCTCAGAAACAGAATTTTCCAGCAAAACCCCATATTGTTGGAAAATCCCTTGTCACCCTGACTTTTGCTGCATCTCTCTCTCAGACATGCTCATTCTTTTGAAGTCGGGACACAGGATTTTTAGGAACAAATAGGGTGTAAATATAGTGGACTTGGAGGAGGTAGAGGGTTTATTACTTAGACATCCGGAGGCTGCAGCATAATGGGTGCTGTCCCACAGGGAGCTATGACTACATCATGGGTATTATACAGGTTTAGCCACATTTTTGTGAGCTATTATTAATGCTGACTTGCAGCATACGCCTTTGGAAGCAGTACAGTCAATGCATACCTGCTTACGGTGGGAAACTAAAAAGCCTCAAATTTCCTCTTGGCTGGCTCTTTCCACCTACGCCCAACCCAGTTCGTAGGATTTGAAAACAGACGTTGATATCAAGTCATTTTCTGTTGTTGGAAAAACACTCATACGAAAAGCCACATCCCCTGTTGTAAAGGCACTGGAAGGTCATGGAGCAGGGACATTTGGAGACTGCTTCTTTTTGGAATTTTTTGTATGTGTGCCATCTCCCTTTTTGGCCCTCATCTAACACTACTTTAGCAGCGGTAACAGGAACAGGCACCTTAGCCACTTTCTAATCAAATTATCCAGGCCTCCTCCCACTCCAGTGGAAGTTTGGTTGGATTTTCCAGTTTGGATTTATACCCTATGGACACGAGTTCAGAGGCACTTTACCTGCTCTCACGACTCTAGTTGTCTTGTTGCTGAAATTGAAATGCCATGGTAGTTAGCAGTGTTACTTCTGGATGGCTGCACAAGGATGGATTAGCTATTGTATGAAAAAAACCTGAGATGTTTAAGACCACGGAGGTGGTCAGACTTATTAAATGTAAAAGTACCACTTAAAATCAGAAGTAGAGTATAGGATATTGCATCCGGCTCTGGAGCCTTCAACACAAGAAGGACATGAACCTCTTGGAGCAGGTCCAAAGGAGGGTCACGAGGATGATCAGAGGGCTGGAACATCTCTCCTACGAAGACAGGTTGAGAGAGTTGGGCTTGTTCAGCCTGGAGAAGAGAAGGCTCCGTGGAGATGTTACAGTGGCCTTCCAGTACCTTCCAGTACCTACAGGAAAGCTGGGCAAGGACTATTTGTAAAAGCATGTAGCAACAGGACAAGGGGCAGTGGTTTTAAACTAGAGCAGAGTAGGTTTGGATTAGACATTATGAAGAAGTTCTTTACTATGAGGGTGGTGAGACACTGGCACAGGTTGCCCAGAGCAGTGGTGGAGGCTCCATCCCTGGAGACATTCAAGGTGAGGCTTGATGAAGCTCTGAGCAACCTGATCCAGTGAAGATGTCCCTGCTTACTGCAGGGGGGTTGGACTAGATGACCTCTAAGGGTCCTTTCCAACCTAACACATGCTGTGATTCTATGATAGCAGAGGCCATCGGGTTAACAAGGAAAATGTCTGTTGGATTCGGACCAGGCTTGTTTTCATATCAGGAGGAATAATGTGGAGTCTGGAATATCCATAGAACAGGCAGCTATTGAACTGCGGTCTTCCTTTGTGCTGAAACCCAGGTGGTTCAGGTGCTTGGCATGCTTTTTATCAGTGCAGCTCCAGTTATTTCAGTGCTGCTTTGACACTTCACAATAATTAAAGCATTTTTTGTCTAAGGCATGTTTAATCTCACAGTCTCAGATTTGGAGCTAAGAACGATTATTTTTACGGAAGTGCATATAGCCCAAAGTCCAATCTCTGCTTTACTGGTATAACCAAAACCTCAGACTTTCTATTTTAGATACTTATGTTTTAACAACTACTTCATATCTATTTTTGTATTTAAGTTATGTTAATTTCCAGCTTCATTAATTAATTGGTGCCCTGAGTGTTGCATCTGTAAAAGATGAATTTTCTAATGGTCCCTTTGGAAATGGTTCTTAAACAAGCAGGTATCTAAAGCCACTTTCCTGTCTGAGATGGATTCATTTTGGGAACAATCCCTACGTAATTAAAAATTATTTTTGGATTTTTTATTTATTCATAATTTTTTAATATGTCTGAAACTCATTAGGATGTGACGCTTCATTTATTAGAATATCCTTGAACAGGAGCAGTAGCAGTAAGGTTCACTTCATTAAAGACAAATGTAATCCTGTAATCGACCTACTGTTCACAGCAAAGAACTTCATTAGCCAATGTTAATTTGAGGCAGAATACTGAAAAAGTTTAAAAAAAACCCAGCAACTAAACCTCAAAGTGAAGGTTACTAACTCTCTTTTGTCCTTCCTTCCCTGGTGACTTTGACATTCTGAGGTTGTCTTTCCACATATCACAGACAATGAAGCCATGGAAATCAACATGGGCTTCAGTGGATTACATCATCTGTACATTATGTTATCTTGCACAGATTATGTTAGACGTACATCTAATCCCAGCTGGGGGGGATTTAACCTTTGGGAAGATCAGTGACATTGCAGTCATCACTGAATGAGTGTTGGATTCTTTGTGTAAATAAATATATCTCTTTGTAAAAGAAAGAGTAGCTGATCTCTCAAGACTACCCCATTATTTCGCATCAGTTCGTCCTCAGGATCAAGTCATACAGACAAGGTGAAAGGTGAGGTGTGTTCTGTATCCTCCCTTACCTGCTTTCCCAGAGAAATGCTGGAGGGTCAGTACTGTAGTTCCCTGGGGTGCGTTTCAGGCTGCCTGATCCGCTTGCTACCGCCAGCACCAGGTCCCAAGCTCAGGCAGAGTAGGAGGGGGAAACTACAGTCTTCCTTGCTACCTTGCCGTGCCAGGTTCATACCTTTAGGAATGTCCTTTTATTTCCAGAAAATAAGACCACAGACAGGGCTAAATCCCAGTTTCCTGCTTGGATTTCCCAGTTGTAGGGATGAAGAAGCCACACTATCTCTAGCCAGCTCCTAAATCACCATTTTCCTCTGAGCCCACTCCCCCGATTCCTCCCTGAATTGCTCATTGAAACCCACCCAAGCTTGAGGAGAACATGTCCCTAATACACAGGGTTGGGCAAGTCATCACTTTCAGTGATCATCAGGAGTTTCCAGGAGCCTGTATGTGAAGCAGCAGCCCAGCATTGAGAGCTGTGTTACCTTACTGAATGCATTTCCTGTGGACAAGCTACAGACTAGCCAGCCAGCCAGGCACTTCTACAGTGACCACCCTTTCCTAGGATGGTATCTGAGATACTTAGAGATACTTATGGCTTCCAAAAAGGTGTTTTGATTTCTTTTTTTTTTTTTTTAAACATGATGTAGAAATGCAGTTGTGTGACTGTGCACTGTGACTTTCTTTACCAGTATTTTTGTACTGCTACAAGTGTCAACAGATTACCAAAAGTTGTGTGTGGAAAATGAAATCATAAATGAAATCCTACCCTCACTAATTTTGGAGCTCCAGCTTTCACAGCAGCAGGTTTGAGATTTGTAGTTGCACTCTGTGTATTGCTGTGATTGAGAGCTGAAGACATTTAGCGCCATCAAGAACTGGGCAAAGGTAAAGCCCTTGAAACAAAGTTGTGCCTTACTCTCACCAGGCCACGTACTGCGGTGAGAAGACAGCAGATCCTCTTCTTTGATCCCCAGAACAAAAGCAGACAGCATTACAGTCTTAGGAGTTTGGAGAACCCAGGTGCAAGGTGCTCTTGTGGGTTTTTGAGTTTTTTTCTGAATGCAAAATCACTGAGGTTCAGGAAAAATATGAGGGAAAGGAAGCGGTGAAGGACAGCATGTTGTGGCGGCATCTTCCTTCAAGCACACAGCTGCTAAAAGGCGATGACATTTACACCCCTGTTCCTTTCTGCACTTCAACGGCCTCTGCTGTTGCAGCTCCCTGTGACTCACCATTCATTTATCTCAAGAGGCATTATGCATTTGATGCTTAGTTCTCTTCTGTTTTGGATAGAGCTACTCTTGGCCTTTCAGTTTTATAAACAGCTGTATGATGACATATCCAGGCCTATTGTTGTTCTTGTGTGTAGGGCAGTTGACTGCTCAGTCACCAGTCACAAGCCCAGTGAGGAGGCAGGGATCATCACGGAGGCACAGCCTCCCCAGCAGCACATACCACTGCATTTCAGCACGGCTGTCGCTAGCAAGGGTGCAGGTCGGTTACTGGTTGGCAGGGATGACTGGGAGCAGAGGAAGGTTGCCTGGTTTTATCTGCAGAGATGATCACTGCTCAGATGTCGGCACCTGATCGCAGTGTTAGGCTCTGTGCAACACAACTGTAGAGATGACGCTGTGGATAAGAACCTCACAGCTCCAGGAAGCCACAGCTGGCCACGTCCGTGAATGTCACCCAGTGCTCGTCAACAACAGTGGCTGCAGCCATGATGGTGCAGCCAGGCCAACCAGTACTTACCTGGCACGTCACCTAAGGTCTGTAAGCAGAGTGTGAGCAGGCAGAGCCCGAGTCACCACTGGTGCCAGCAGTGCACAGCACATCCAGGGAAAACGAGGATGAACACAGACCCAGAATTTCTTTCTATGGAAAGAACCGTGTTTCAAACCTTACTGTAATAACACTGGCAACGGCAGGAGCAGACTGAAACTGAAGTTAGCTATACTTTGTTTTCCCTCTCCTTCTTCAGGGTCAAAACTGGCATAATACACTTTCAGCTGGTGTTTCCTATATTATTTTCCCCACATTATAATGCACTTTCATTCATTAACTTTCTTAAAGAATGGAATGTTTACTTCCTTCCTGCATTTGGCATTAGTTAATGAAGTGCAAGCAAATGTTAACTGAATTCTCAAAGATGTGTATCTGTTCTTTCCTTTTTCTAATTAAGGTTCAACACAGCCAAATCCAGCATGTGGGGAAAATCTTACTCCTATGCTGGAAGCAAATGCAAGATTCAGCACTGAAAAATGTTAATTTCAAAGCTGTTCATGGCTAAAAATAGGAGAAATGACTGTTATCTCAGAATCAACAACTGGAAGAGCTTAAAATTGAACTTGGGTCTAAAATCCAGAAGTCAGCAGGGTAGCAACCTTCAAACAGCTCATGTCTTGGCAATTAATCTCATCCCATACAAACAGACTTTGTATGCCTTGATATTTGGGCATGGATGAAAACAAGTGCGTAGGAGAAGGATTGAGAAGAAATGGGAGGGAACCTTCAGGCTCAGGGGATCCTGAATGACTTCTGCTGACAGAAAAGAGAAATATTTTTGATAGGGGGCTACGTAAAGCACGCACGCATTTCCACAGTTGCCTGTGTTTCTTTATTTCAATGGTTAAGTAAGAATCAAAATCATAGCTTCATTGAAGTCATGGACAAAACACATTTTGTGAGATTTGCAATTGAAAGATAATTTTAATCAAAGGTGATAGAGAGAAATGGATGTTTAAAACCCATACTAAATCGATGCAATATACCTTGTTCTGAATAAGTAGGAAGTTAAAAAATTGTGCTTGTATTGACTGTGTTCCAATTCACTAACTATCTTAGGGAAAGGTGAAAACATAACTAGAAAATAAAAGCAAGTGGCATAAATACTCGGTCATGCCTGTGGATATGTTTTGCTGACCCAGCTGTGTTTCTTTAAATGTCAGAAAGAATATTAATTTTATCTAGCTGAGATTATTTTAATGCTCAATAGTAAAGGACAACTCCTTCTTTATCCAGTGTTGGGGAGTGAAAATGCCCTGAAAGAATGCATGGGGTGTATTCTTCTTTTTACTTCAGCTAGATCTATGTAGCCCCTCTGAACTTCCAACCCCAAGCCCTCAGTCCAGCAAACCCAACAAACACATTAATTGCTGTATTACTGATCAAGGAGCCAAATGGTTATCATTGTAGGAAATGCTAAGGAGAGGCTCAAGGACTGAGTTGGCAATTGGGAGAAAGCTAGGAAGCTGGCTCTTGGTGGAAGAATTACAGCCATGGACACTGTCCTGGACATAAGCATGTTAGTTGGGCCAAGTCTTTACCAAAAGTAAGATATGAGAAGTTACAACTTGGTCTTAGAGTTCCTGCTCTCAGCATATATGGGACACTGATGTTTGCCAGTTTTTTCCTCCCATATGCCTTATATGGAGGTAGGATTTCAATCTCCTCAGAGTTGCAAGGGGGAAAACCCTTGGCTGAACCAGTAAGGTGGATGGAGCAATAGTTAGCCTTGCAATCTCAGTGCATGTGGCAGAAGCTGAACTGCATGGCATTGCCCAACCACGAGTGATCTGTACAGGAATGACGAGCTGCTCTTCCTCCTTAGACTCTGCAGGTGTATAAACAATGGGGAGATAGGGTCAGGGCTACTGTCCTCATAACCTCCAATTATGTCCATGTGTGTCCAGATACACTGCTATCAGGGTTGGTTTCCTACGAGTGGAGAGCATTGCCAGCACATGAGGTGACCCAGAACTGGTATCCATGCTACAGCACTGAATGATTTAGAGCAGCTTACCAGAGCAGCTTGAAAACTAAAATTAAGACTTCACATCTTCCTGGAGAATTCCACTACACCACACCTGCACAAAGGCATTGCCTGTGAGAGAAGCTATAGAAGCATTGTTCGTGTCCAAAGGGAGGTGAAATCCTCTTTGTGATAAGCTTGTGTGTGCAGTTAGGGGTGTATCTGTAATTATAGGCAATGAGCAAAAGTATGGCTTGCTCAATAACACACCTCCTCCCATCATGCCAGGCACAGACAGGAACACGCCACATGACAGAGTGGTCACACTCTTACTGCTCATCTCTCTTTCTGTGCTCTTAGCTCCCCTCCCCACTATTAATTCCTCTCCTCTGCTCAGTCCCGACTACCTGCAGCAGCTCAGTCCTCAGTGTACCACAAGCCCGTTCTTCCTTTTGGCCTCAATTTACATCCCTTCCTCTCTGCAGGGAATCTGATTTGATCTGCACTGTAAAGCTCACACAAAGCTTTTACAAAAGTGCATCATCATAACAAAGATAAGTAGCAAAACTGATGCGGAGCGTTGGGGAGTATCCTTGAAACAATAAGCTGCTTTCTCTGGAAAAAGGCAAAAATCTTGAGGATAACCTTGATAGAAAGATCTGTACAGTAAGGGCTGTAATGCAGATGAGAAAGGGATTTGGGGAGAGAGAGGAAATGGAGCTATGGAATGAGATCCTTAGCTATGGGATTTGCATTGTGTGTTTAACTATTTTGGTTATGGCACATGATTTCAGTGTAAAAGCACCAGAAGCCACAGGAGCACAAACAACAAGCTCTCAGCTGGGTTTGCCAGGCTGAATACAGCTGGGAGTTCCACTGTTTTCTTTACAGCTCATGTCACACCAGTTAAAACAAAAACAAAACCCACCCAAATCAAAACCCCTTCATTTCCAGAAGATGTAAATTACTATTACCGTGCCATAACTTAGAGTAAACAGGTTCCCGGCCCATGACTAAGGCTGGTAGGCCATCCTGCAACACAAACAGCAGCATGGATGTCTTCCAAAGGCTTTGGATAGGCGGGAAGGGCTCTGCTGGGCTTGGAGTCCCTGGCATCCAGTTTCCAGCTGCTTCTTTGATTGAGAGCTTCGAGACCGGGGACGTTTCTATAGGAAACGGAAAGCTGCAGGGCTGCAAGTTTTGATCTTTATGGAAACTGCTTAATTGAGGACAGAGGAAGCCGACGGACTCCCCAGTCGGTTTCCACGTCCAGGCGCGCGCCTCCGGTGAACGGAGGGATGCGCTTCCCGGGAGGTGCGGGGCCTCTGGCTGCACCACGCAGGGAGAACCGAGCAGAACAGAGCAGCGCCGGCAGGATCGGCACTTGCTGGAGAAACAAGAAACAATCCCCCCCGCCGCTCCCCACCCGTGTCCCTTTCCCTCTCACACATACATCCCCCACACCCCCCCGCCCACCCCATCCCCGCGGAGGCCTGGGGTGAGGACGCGGCGCGAGCTGCCGCCACTAGAGGGCGGCAAAGCCCTTGCGCACACCCGCGCGCGCACGAGCCGCGGCGGGGTCGCGGGGGGGGGGGGGAGGTGGAGGTTGTGGTGGGGCGGGGGGAGGCTTCAGGATTTATAATCGGAAACCTGGCAATACGTGTCCTCTTCTGTCAAAGCCCGGGGACCGGTGAATGCGGGGTGTTTCAGGGCGAATACACTCCTGTTTGTGCGTGGTGCTCCTTCCCGCTCTGCAGGGAAGCCCCACGCGAGGGAATTGACTTCCCGCAGCACTACGGATGGATGCTCGGGAGCGCTGGCGCTCTCAAAGCCGGGGTGTGGGGGGTTGGTTCCCCCCCCCCCCCCCAGCTCTTTGGGAGAATGCTCCTTCTGGTAACTTCAGGCCAGTTCTCCAGTGTGGCTCTGGTGGTCTCTGGCTTGTGAGGATCCTCTTTTCCCCAGTGGGCGTCCCGAGCACTCGGTGCCCCAGGCTGACGTACTTCTAAAGGCAGTTTTAGTGTGGAGGGGGTCATGCGATTTACGCTTCCAACAGGTTTGTCACCAGAGTTGCTCCTGACTCACCCGTGAGTTACCCACCGGCAACAACGCGTTCACACACAGAGTTACTCAGAAGTAACTACCTACTGCGCTTCACACCCTCTTTTCCCTTCTAGAGTTGACTTTACTCAACAGATCATTTCCTTTCGCATCCCCAGTGAGCCTGCACTGGTCTTTACTTCTGCTGCTGTCAGAAAGGGAGTGGGCCTGAGCAGGAGCTTGATCCTGGTTTTGGTTAATCATCAAGCTCTGTAAATTACTTGTAAATACAGGGTTCAGATCCTCACAATGCAGGCAGAAATTGAAGCGATATCTTTTTTGCTTAGAAAGATGCTACGGGCCTATATGCTGTAGTTGTGAGATCCCATGACCAAGCACCGCACCCTATGATGTCTATCAGTCTATCTAATAAAATACTACTTCCCTCTGCAACCTCTGCCTTCTGGATTTTTACCTTTAGAAGCCAATAGAAACCTGTAATCCTGGCATGTCACTGGTAAGTAACGACTCCGAGCTCCTCTGCCTCCTCCACACCTCAAGTATCCAGATCATTAATTTTTAGCATAGACACTTACTATAAGTACCGGCTGTCAATTAAAAATCCACAATTACCTCATCAGAAAGGTATTTTTGCCCTCCGAGGAAGCAGTGTATTGACTCATCAGTATGGTCTGTCCTCCAATTATAGCTTTATTTCTTACCCTTTAGTTTAAGTACTGAAAAGGCAAGTAGCCAACAGAAAGACAAGGAAAATATGGACTGACACAAACCTAGAAAGACAAGATTGGCAGAAATCCATAGTATTTTTGGCTGTAAATGAATAGTGGCTTTCCTGGCTCAAACTCTTTCAACATCATCCAGGACACGCTGAGACTTTTTTCATTTTAGCTTTTTTCTTAAATCTTCATGTGCTTGTGTGGCCATCATATGAAGTATAAAGCTACAGTTCCATAAAAGCTTCCTCATTTTCTTAAGTTTCTTTTCTTTGTTTTTTTTTTTTTTATTGCCACATAGTAATTCCAGTAATTTTCACTCCTTCCAGTATTTTCCATCTGTTTTCCAGAATACTGAGAACACAGGAGGCAGTTTTCTGAAGGGGAGGATTTTCTGAAGAGTTATCACCTCATTAAATTAATTGCTAGGCTTTTTCTTTAGCCTTTGAATGGAGGTTGAACTAGGAGACTGCACCTAACCTGCTGCCAAATGAATTAACAAAACAAGAAACTAAAATGATGTTTGTGGATTGTGACCCAATACGATTCTGCTATGATGCACAGAAATGGTATTCTGAACTTAAAACATTCCCAGCTCCTACTATTAGCTTTATTTTGGGACATTACCTTTATATTGCACCTATAAAACAAAATCACAACAGCCTCTCCGTGGCGGAGACAAGCTGGTGGGAAGAGTGCTTTATGTTTGGGAGCAGGGAACTAGTCCTTTAAAGCATTGTTTCTTAGATTGGACTTTCAAAATGGATCACTTTAGTAGGTGCTAGAAATTAGGACAAATAACTTTCATAGAGTTTTACTTCATTTTCTTTGTATTACTGAGAGGTCTTCAAACTGGGGCAGAGTCAGATAAAATATCTCTGTCCTCCGAGATGGCTAATAATAGCAGTTAAAGAGATTTGTTTCCGAACCTCACGCCGAGCCACCAGAAAAAGCATTCCTTAACTATAATCTATTTTCTCAGTCTCAGCTAGATGTGTGATCATATTAAAAGTGTTTCTCCTTCCCCCTCCCCCCCCTTTCTGTATGCTCCAAACAAAAATGCTGCAGTTTCAGAATGGAAAATTTTTATTCGATTGATCAGACCATCTTGTATTAACTGTAAGGTCAATTCCTTTCAGTAAAAGGCTCTAGAATTAAGTCTGGAAGCCCACTCATCTATGGGACCAATTAGAGTTTTCCTTTCAAGTTATTTCTTCTGTAATGATATCCTTCTGCAAATGATAAAATTAATCAAAAATAGAGTTTTCCACCTGCATTTTGAAGTGGGTTATTAAGTTGTGAAGTCTCAGTCTTCTATGTAAAAGAAGTTTTTTGGTATTGCCAGAAAACAGCAACACATGGTGCTGGCTTTTTTAGAAAGCAGATCATACCATTACAAAACAGCAAGGCCTGGTTTCCCCTGCAATGGACATCATAGAAAGTTTTGCTCTGACTCAACTTAACCAAGTCATTTGAATTCATGCTCAATTTATTTCATTGCATTAATCCTTTCCAAGTTGTCCTCGTAAGTGACAGACAGTGAATGCTCTCCAGTGCTCAGAGCCCTGGTGTCGTGTTCTGAGCTCATGCTCTCACATCAGCCCCAAAAATTCAATCTGGAGGAGAGGCTTTGAGACACTGAAAAAACACATCCCACAATAAACTTCTTCCACAATTGGGTTGACAGTAATTTTTTTATTTTCCTCGTGATGTGTGAAGTTACAATGCAGTTTCGTCTGAGGAAAGAGACTTAGGATACTGAATGCTCTTTTCACTGGAAATATAATGATAAAGGTGAGAAGGTGAGGGATGGTTAATGCCTTTGTCAAACTAGCCCTTCAGCTTAAAAGTGCTTAGGAACATGCTTTAACTTAGTGCATACAACAGTCTTCAGCTTCTATGGGACTCTTGACAGGCACAGAACGAAGCACCCAGCATGTCAGTTGAGAGTCTCTAAGTACATACTCTGCTTTTTTAATATCCATTTCAATACAAAAATATTAGTTTTCTCATGAGGAGGGCTTCTTATCCCCTCCATCTACTAGAACCGAACTAAATAGCAAGATTTAAAAGAGACTGGAAGAGGTTTCTGGTACATACTGAAGTCTGGCTGGCTGAAAAATGTAACGAAGCTCAATCTTCACATCATGCTATGTTTTACACCCTTGGCAGAATATTATTTTCAGCTGTAAAGTGTTGCATTGAAACAAGTTCTCTTTGGCACACGAAAGAGACAAAAATATTTATACAGGATCTACTTTTATATGAAAATAGAGTAAGTTTTGATCCAATGTTAAAGAAAAGATTGTTGTTGATTTCTCCAAGTAATTCTTAAAGAAACTTTACCAAGATGGCCTTCTCATAATAAATCCATCAAAAAATTAGTTGACTTCTTTTCCTATGTCTTAACTATAAAAAGTAAATAAATAGTTCTGAGTGTTTACATGCTTTTGATATTAAAATCCATACTTCCTACCACTAATATTTTGATGTTCAAAATTGAGGGTATCAACCAAGGTTTTCCATCAAATTTAACCTTGCAAAGATAACTGCAGTAGCATTCCACAGTTAATAACTCACAAAGCAGTTCACATTCTAAATATTCCTAGGCTAGCATGGTTCTATTTAGTTCTGCAGTAAGCTATGAACAGTATGAAAGCAGGTCATTTGAAAATGCACAGCTTTAAAATTACTAGACTTTTATCATGAATATACATCTGGACATGTAACACACACACACACACCTTCCACTGTAGCAATTGCCTCAGAGTGTGGAGGGGACAGAAAGAAATTACAAAATGAGGGATCCCTGGATAGACCAATGAAACCCCTAAAAGGCACACCCAGCTTACAAACGAAAGGATGCATCACCCTCTCCGCCACAGAGCTCCAAAGACTCGGAGACACACGTGACTTGCAGGAAATGCTGACTTCTTGTTAGGACTCCTCACGTAAATAAGCACAGGGAAATAGCAAGCTCTTCATTGTTTGCATCAGGCCTGCTATCTCGCTTCCATTTCTCTGAGCTGCACCGCCAGAATTTTTACAATAGGTGGGAGAAAGGGTTTTTTAGGTGCGTGGTCTGTGACCCCAATGCTGGACACCGGCAGTGGTGCCAGGGATGGATTTAGTGAACATGCCAACTCAAAGAAACTTTGTGCATGTAACAGTTGTCTTGAGAGGAACAAATTAGCCAGACCCAGACACTCTCGTGCATAACACTGACATACTTCTGGACTACTTGTTGCTATGAACATCCTATATTTTACATACATGCTTTCAAGATGAGGTTACATACACACCAGATGATCGGAATAGCAACAAAGGACAAGTTAAATTCAGGTACAGTTAAAATAGTCTCTCTTTAATTACTCCTTTGGTGTCATTACAATCAGTGTAAATGGTGGTGTATTAACAAGCTACCGGAGAGCTTATCAACAGCTTGTGCTAAACTGGGGATTGAATGGCAGCTTAAACTCAGAGCTCTATTGCTCTGACGGGATGAGCTGGGGCGATGGTGCGCAGCAGCCACCCACGCCAAGAGGCAAGCCCTGTGCTCTCATCCCGTGACCGGCCTGAAGAGGAAGCCGATTTGTGTCAACTACAGACACGAGAAAGGCTGGCTGGGCTGTGTTCTTAAGAGCTTTTTGTGGTTTCATATAAGTAAATGAGGCCAATCTTTTTCCAGGGAAAGAAGGGTGCTCTCTGTTTTATTTATTTTGAGAAATACATCATTGTTTAATTTTGTCTCTATGGACCTCAGCAGCACAGTGGTAATGAAGTTTGTTCCCCTTATCTCTTCAGCAGTATGCATATATGGTGCAGGAGAGGGGAAAATAGGAGCAAGAGGAAACAGGTTGTCATTTCTTATCATTATTTTGAAGTTTCCTTTTACTTCTTCAAACGTGCAAAGAAAATCTCTTGAAGTGGTGAGACATACTTTTGCATACAAGCTCCCAAAAGCTCCTTGTAGCAACATATAGTCCCCCAAACCCGCCAACTTTTCAGCAGGCTATCTGAATTACTTCTTCACTTCATGCAAATTGTGGCTGAAATTAGAAATGACCTTCAGAGACAGCGCTGCAAATGATAGTGAGAACATTTGCAATATAGTCTCTGGGTTTATGTTTCCGAAGGACCTTGTAAAATTCTTCACTTCCTTGCCTGTGCTGTTTTGGTGGCCAGCAGAGCAGAGGTCATTTTGTTTGTTTTACCCCTCTCATGACTTTGCTTTGCCAGACATGTGTCTGTAAGGCACATCACAGCTCTTTAAAAACAAATTGTGTCATGTAGTAAAGAAACTACTTTAAAAGCATTGTGTCAAAGGCTATTTCTGTTCCCAGCTGTTAAAATCGTAGCACGACTTTGCTATTTTCTTTGCCTTTAGAAAGCTGCTGATCTTAAATTAGCAAGTGAGCCTAACTTTACAATTGGAACAAATGATGAAATACAGTGAAATCAATACTGACGATGCTAAAATAAATGTTGTGCAGAAAAATAAATGTTACTATTTATGAAGCAGGAAAGGTCACAGGCTATACAAAATAATGAGCGCATTTATCTGAACCACTGTATCACAGTCAAACTGAAAGCCCTCTGATCAGTGAGTCATCCCTTTGCAAACGCTTCTCTCTTACATCACTTATAATAGAAACTACTTGTGCAGCCTCTGCCTTTGTTGTCAGCGTACGAATCACCGAGGCATGGCTGTAGGACTCCATCATATAGCCCCTGCTCCCCTTGAATTCAAGTGGAGCCCTGTTTGATGATAAAACTATTGCAGCATGGAACTATATTTAAAGCTTGGTGAGTCATTCATGCTATGGCTTTTTTTGGAGTCATTAGTGGGTCATATAACTATAGATTTCATTCAAGTTCCCATTACAGTTCCTACCTATAATTGTAGTTATTTTGCTCCAATTAATTCTCTTAATAGAATACCAGTCTTTGATTCACTGTAAGCAATTCTTCCCTTTATTTTGTGGTCTATTCTTTGACAGTTTTTTGACAGAGTCTAATCTGAAATTTCCAGACATCCGCATACCAGCTTACAGCAGTGCTTGGCACTTGCTTCTTGGAGCTATTGACTCATAAAGAAAGGTTTGGAGGAGAAGCATCAGGAACTGTGCAGCTCTCTTGCAGTGAAACAACTGAATTTTTATTTGCATAAAGGCCAAATAGCCTACTCTTACCAGCTTAATTCCATGCTTTCCATGCTTTAAAATAGTCTTTCAGCTGTAGAAGATTTCAAAAGTCCTGTTGCTTTTCCATTTCCATCCAGGAAAGAAGATCCTTCCCTTCCCTTCCCTTCCCTTCCCTTCCCTTCCCTTCCCTTCCCTTCCCTTCCCTTCCCTTCCCTTCCCTTCCCTTCCCTTCCCTTCCCTTCCCTTCCCTTCCCTTCCCTTCCCTTCCCTTCCCTTCCCTTCCCTTCCCTTCCCTTCCCTTCCCTTCCCTTCCCTTCCCTTCCCTTCCCTTCCCTTCCCTTCCCTTCCCTTCCCTTCCCTTCCCTTCCCTTCCCTTCCCTTCCCTTCCCTTCCCTTCCCTTCCCTTCCCTTCCCTTCCCTTCCCTTCCCTTCCCTTCCCTTCCCTTCCCTTCCCTTCCCTTCCCTTCCCTTCCCTTCCTTCCTCTCACCTTTCACCTTTTGCCTTTCACCTTTCCCTTGCCTTTGCCTTTGACTTTGCCTTCGCCATCGCCTTTTGAACAGACAGGACAACTTAAAATATGTTTCAATAACAAGCACATCAGTTTATACAGAAGCTTATCATGCCAAACCATCTTTATGCTCAAGCATCAGCAGTGAGATCAGCTTCGCTTTGAAAATGGTTTTGGTTAGCTGTCGGACTTTACAGACACAGCAGTGTTGTCAGTGGAAATGTTGGTGATTATGTCATGTTTGTAATTCTAGAATTAGAAAAGTCCCATATGGAGTGGAAGGCAGGAAAGCAAGGACACGTGACGGCGCTGTACACGTGCTTATTTATAGAAGTGGTAGTGAACCAAAAGTACCCAAACGGTTCATATCGGCAAGCTGGCTCCACTCAGGATCCACATGCACCTGAGCACAGAGATCTGCAGTTCCCGCTGGAACTAGACACCCAGTGGTATCCAAAACCCTTGGTTTGCTCCTACACTTCCTAATAAAAAATTAATAACATCTATATGTGATCCTTCAAAAATCATCACATCCTTCCCCCCCCATCCCAAGGATCTCAGAGCCATTAGATGCCACTCTTACCACATGTTTAATTTAGAAATGCTGGCTTTGGTCCTTTAGTAGGAAAGTGGGAAATAATGATTTGACTTCTTTCTCTAACTAAAGCAATTTGTAAAGGTTGCTTAGGCACCTGGTCACCCTGGGGAATGTGTATTAATGTGCTTGGAATAATTAGGAATGAGAGCACTTGACTGCAGTGCCAAGACCTGGATAACAAATCTTGTTCCTCTTTACTCTGGAAAGGAACGAGTGAATCTAAGGATCCAAAGTATGAACCTAAGAGCCTGAGATAGCAGTAAAGTGCTTAGATCCCTTGGCCCACTTTGTAGAGAAAAGCAATAGGAACATTCATAGCAGACTAATGACAACCAAACCTCTTATTACACACAAGCAAAAGAAACAGTCAGTGACAAAGAACATCAAGAACATCCCCGTTCCAAGCTATTTAAAACAAGAAATTTCAAAGGCTGTTATTCCTTCCTCCTGTTTCCTCTCCTCACCCTCCCACTGCCTTTTGTTACCAAACAGACTTCTATCCACAGGCATTTACTCAGCTCAGACCCACAGCAGTCTAAGGCCAGGCTGTGAGAAAACCACCTTTTCCTTTGCTCTGAATATGTTTTCCTATTTTTGCCTTGAAAGGACACCAGGGTCACTGCAAACCCCATCACAAGGTGATTCAGGGAGAGGAAAACTAATCACTGTTGTCTGGGTAGCTTTGTACTGCCCTCAATTGTAACTTCTGAGAAATCACGTTGAACTTCAGAAATGGTTTTGCAACAAAGAGGAAAAAATCAGGAGGTTATGTTGCCTCTCAAAACTGGCCAATATTTTTAAAGGCTTCAATAGCCCCCCAAAAGACAGCTTTGTGACACAGAAGGTGTAACATTCCAATATTAAATAGGACCCTGCAATTGGGAAGTTTGCTAGGAGGGCACAATTATAAAACTGTGACTGTTTTTAGCTCTGTAACTTCCTAATTTGGGGATGTATGACTCTGCAGGTTTAATGATCTCTCTAAATTCTTCTCTATGTCTGTAATCCACAGAATGATGATAGACCTTTCAGAGTGTCAGATAATTTCTCATGAGAATCAGGCTAAGTATGAACATCACGAAAGGCCAGACACAACATGGGTGTTTAGAAAGCCTAGAGTGGGACTGGGACTAAATTTAAACTCCCGGATTCTAACCCTTAGCGTTTACAAGGCAGCAAATCACAGACTTTAGGGCCACTTGATTTTGGTAATGCAGAGTCTGTGACCCTTGAGTTGCAGTCCTGCAGACACTCACATGTGCACCAACAGGGCTGTGAAACCACAGCTCAGGTAATACCTGGTTCTGATGAGCATCCAGAAATAATGGACATAAATCCTAGCTGTGTTTAAGAGCACACTTCCAGGAAATACATCCTGGGTGAACACAGGTGCCTTTCTGGAGTACACGAGGCCGGTATCTGAGTAGTGAGCACTTCCCACCACTAACACTGGTGTCTTTCTGCTGAAGATGTTGCCCAAGCACTCCCTGATTCAATGTGTTGGCAGTTCTCCAACACTACATGAACTGGAAAAATTTTCCTACATATTCTGTTGAAGCAGTTCAAGATTTTACTCCTGACCTGGGCATATGGAAGTAGAATGCTACAACATCCAGCTTCCGAGTCCTCTGACACCTACTGCTTTTTGTGCATGTCACAACAGATAGAGCCAGACAAATACAAGATGCATTTGGATATCTCATAGGAGGAAAGCCTCTCCAGCTGCTTTACCTCCTAAATATCTGGAGCACAAGACCTCATAATTACTGAAATTTTATAGTTAAATTTAGAACTACTCCCTCCAAAACAGGGCCTCATTAGTATTTTCACTGTATAGATTTTTAAAACATCAGTCTGGAAATCAATTAGTCTAGTCAAGCTATTGCTTTCTGATCCCCCGACTCCAGACCTAATTCTTTATGTCTTCTCCCCTTAGGTACATTATAACCCTGTGTGCTACTGGACTGAATTGTGCTGAATACAAAAATGCTGAGGCATTTGCACATTTCATTAACAACCTCTTAAAAGGAGTATAGCTAAGGTTTTATTTTCTGCATTAATTCTGACCTTCAGAAATAAGCTGCTCTATTACTAATCTTCCGAAACATATGGTTTCATTGTTGGGGGTGGGGAGCGGGTGGGAAGAGGGATCTGATTATGTATTCTTTATTATTATTTTTATTTTTGAGAGTATTAATGAACACTGCTGTAGGATAACACAGGAAAAAGGGAAGGCTATTTGTTCCGTTTATGTAGGATGCCAAATAACGAAGAAGCACTGATGTCATTAACTGGCCTATATGCCATGTGTTGGGAGATGCTTCTGGTTTTCATGGTGGTTGCAGCAGTATTGCCAGCAATGCAGCACGAACAGTCACCCAGTTAAAAACTCCAGGCAGGAATGGTTCACAAAAAAAAACTAGTATGTGTGCAACTTGTTCTGCTTTTGTGTTTTTAAAGAAAGTCTGATTGCAATAGATACACGTGTAGCAACAAATTGGGAGACTGATTCAACTTCTTAAACAGAATGATCCGTTAGGAAATCGAGCAACAGCAAGACATGGTGATCTGATGGCAGACAGGTTAGGTCTGGCATATGTTGCATTGTAAATTAGAACAGTAAAATTAGCTTTGGTTGTTTTTTTGTTTTCCTTTAGGGGACATACCAGGTCTCATCATTAAGGCTTGCTGGTTGTCTGCTAAATTTAGAGCAGTATTTCTTAAGAAACCAGGATAGTGACGTGTTAATCTTAAAGACTTTTTTCTTCCAGCTTGTTTATGTATGTGGAATCAAGAAACCAAAAAAAGAGAAGGCACTTACTCAATACAAGAGACTAATGTCCATGTATTGCAACACAGAGTCTGAGTTCACTTCAGCATTGAACTCAAAGGAGTGTAAAAGGCACCGTTTTACTTATTTTAGCTCGCAGCACTGTGTCTATTCTAAAGCTTGTATGCTTGCCCCTTGCTTTAAAGCCGAGCTCGTACTTCACTTTAGCTGACATAACCAGTACAAAATTAAAATGGACAGCCTGATCAACAACATTCCCCACCCACATCATGCAAATCAATCAACCAGAACGACAAGAAAAGTGCCCAACGTTCCCTGAAGGCTCAATTCCATATCTTTCAAGCTTCAATTAAAGCAGCTTTCTTCAATGTTCCATCTCAAATTCAAATGACACAGAACTTAAAATGGGCTCCTGTTATACTATAGGGAGTGGTAATTTTGAAAGGAACAAAATACGCTTTATGGAAAATTAGCATAGTGCCACGTTGTTTCTCTTGAGCAGCTATATTAAATATATATATACTGGCTTCATTTAAATAAGATCCGTTTAATCTGCTTTTCATGGTTAATTGCTAAATGTAAAATATTTGCAAATTTTAGACAAAACAAAAATTATTTGACACTTCTTTCCTATTAATCATACTTTTTTTTTTTAGATTCAAAAAGATATATCCTGAAGTAGGGAAACATTGTTATAGGTGAATGCAAAAAAAAAAAAAAGTGAGACATAACAATATGTCTCCCTCTTTCACAATTTAGAATAATTACATATTGCTGGTAAGAGGGAATCATTCGATGAGTGGCCATAAGGAGGAGTAAAGAAAGACCAAGCAAAAAAGATAATTATAATAATGTATACTTGTCAGTAACACAAAGGCCAATAGTGATGTATATGCATATTCACCATACTACTGATCAGATAACCAAAGTCGAGATAAAAATGATTACTTAATTTTCTGTATGTGTATGCAAAGAGTAATTTCCCAGCAACATATTTTAATCTACAACATTCTGCCTAAGTTTAAATAGTTGAGTTGATTGTACTTCCACTGTTTCCTTTAGAAATGCATTTTTAGAGTCTGGTACATTTTCACTGTTTAGCATTACGCGTGACATAGTAGGTAGACACCCCGTGCCCATTTTCTCATGTACCCTCCCACTCTGTCTAGCCACAGTTTTACAAATCAGTGCATAACCTAACTTGCTTCATACATGCCTGTAAGTAAATGTAGGCACTTTTGACAATCTCAGCCAAAGCGTGGGAGGAGGAGAACATCCATGAAGACTGTGCAAGCAAATAAATTACTTTGGCCAGACAAGTTACTGTCCAGTAGCTGAGCAGTGCTCACTGCCAGTGTGTGTACTCCCAATATTCACTTAAGTGCTTTGTGATAGTGCAAACACACCTTAAGCCACTTTGGGGGTTTTGGAAAGTTCGCTGTTCAAGTGTTTAAAAACTGCAATGCATTTTCAAAAGACTGGGACTTCAAAATATACCTCATGAAGTTAAGGGTGGTTGTTAGAACTTCAGTGTCTCTGGAAGTGGAGTGAAGCTTACTCTGTGTACACGTGTGTGCATCTTTCCATAAGGCAGTGACCAAATCTACAGTTTGGATTAGCAAACATTTTCCTTAGAAAGATCCGCTTCCAGTTACAACTGTGCCAGGATTTAATTATTTGGGATAAAGTTTCTCATCATGAGCTTCTGCCTCAGGCTGAACAGCGTTTAAGCATAATTTAGCCTTTTCAAGAAGAAGAGCTAGGATAAAGATGGGCTAACTAAAAACAAACACACAAAACCCCTCTTTGTAACTATCTATTGAGAAGCTTTAGCCTGTCCATGATTCTGACAGGAAGGAGCCTTTTGCTGCCCTGAGGGAAATCCTCTTAAATTTGGCTGATTAACCTCTGAAAAATCTGTGTGTGTGCATATATATGTGTGTGTATGTATATGCACCTACATATATAATTTACTCAGTAGAGGCTTGCTGGTCTTGACAAGCCTAAAGCACTTTCCCTCCACAGGTCATACCTACTACAGACGTGTTGATAGATGCCTCAAGAAGTCTTTTCCTTCACTCTTCCCTAATAAGGGACCAACTCCTAGATACAGGATATTTACTTAAGCTGCACTTAAAACATGCAGTGAAAGAGGTTCTGCCATTTTCCTAGGTAGCTTGGTTTATGTCTAGAAGGATTTGTTCTAACCTGTAGGCGCAATCTGCTTTGAACTGAGCTGTTTGCACTTTGTCCGAGCCACAGGGGACATTGTACTGTTGATCTGTTGCCTTGTGCACATCCTTAGGCTGGACAAATTTTTATCTTTTCCCCCTTAGACTAGTTTGCTAAATCTGTTATGCATACTTCTTTCCTGTAGGTTGTCTAAAACCGGATACTAAGTGTAACAATCATTTTATACCTCTCCAAAAACATGCTTTGTGCTTTACCTCCGTCTGTCACAGCCCAGCAGTGATCAGGACTTTTCCTGCTAATCTTTCCCTGGCTACCAATGCTGAGGGAAGAAAGCCAATCTAAGCTGTGAAATCAGACTGTGGTTTCATGACCCTGTCAAGGGGTAGCTGCCTATGCTACTCAAATAAGCAGCCTCCTCTTCTACTAATGTTTTTTACAGTGCTACACTTTTCTTCTTACCACTACAAGTTAACCTAACTGGAGAGCTTATTCAAAAGTTACTGTATTAAAAGTAACACTACCTACAATCTTTTTCTTAACCTAGTTTTCAGCAGTACTTGATCCCTGTCTAGGCAGCTGCACAAACTACAGACGCTTGCTGCTCTGACAACAGTTCTGGCTGATGCTGAGGAAGTCACTCCAGCAGAACTTCTTCCCTCTGATCCGTAACTAAGCGCTTTCCTTGTCTGAGTCAACAGAGGTTCAGCTTGTGATTTTATTTAGAGAAGTGCTCAGAGATGTGACTAAACACATGCGGGAACTGAGAGCTGAAAAATGGTATCCTGGATGTTTTCAGCTGGATACTCATCAGAGTGAGAGTAGCCATCCAGTTTGTAGGTGTTAACGTGCAGTGAAGGCAGTTGTTGAGATATGTGGCAAACGAGAGACAATCCTGAAAAAATAGTGTGTTTATGTAATTGCAGAAAATGATAATGCCTCTATCACAAAAGGTGAAATTAACAGAAATAATCTTTATTTGGGCAGGGGGAGTTGGTGGCTGTTTTGGTTTTTGGAGGGGAGTCACTTTTTTACTTTTTAATTTCAAGCTGTTGTTTACATGCAATTAATATTTTGTCCACATTTTCACTGTGTGATAGGAAAATGACTTACAGATAATGAATTTTTATCTAATTCAACACATTTTTAACAAATAGGTGATGTGTAGGAGCACTCACATACAGAAGTCTTTTTGAAACAGCTATTTTGTTTTTAGCTGATACCACATTTCGTGGGAGAGATCATCTGTTGGCGGGAGAAATTCACTAGTGCTCCTGTGGCAACCTCTGTGTGGCAGTCATAGCTATTATACTGCTTCTTCTCTTCCCTGCTGTTAATCAGTACAGGATTCTCTGCCTTCCCATACAAGTAAGGAACTAGGGAAAGCACAGAATTTTGGGGCTGTATTTGCATGTAATAGAAAGCTGTTGTTTGTTCCCATTTAATCTGCAACTCCCAGTCAACAGAGCGGGGGATAATCTTCACTGGTATGACTGACAGTACTTGATGCAACGCGCAATGGTTTTAAGATAGGGGAAGACTTGGATTATGTATTTCCTTTAAGGCAGAACACTCTAATTTTGGATGTTGCAATAACAGAGTTATCTAGCTGAACAGCATTGATCCTCCTGGAAACACAGGAATTGTACAACTAAATAAAATGCTCGATACACTCATATTTCATCTCTAAAAGTCATCAGGCCCAGTCCCTGACAATGATTAATTGGAATATATTGGCTGTCACGTCACTAAATTAATGGTCCTATAGACTTCCATGGAGCTATGTGGAAGGCAAGATGTGTTAACCTTTAATATGGGGAGCAACAGCTTAGCTTTTGGCCCTGTGTAAATGTCATGCATCTGTTATGTTACACATTTATTGCATCCCTGCTAAAGGAATAGGTGATGACTATTGCTTACAAAGTATTTTGACTGCTACAGTACTTGACCTGCTTCTAGGTGATCCTGCTTTTGCAGGGAGGTTGGATTAGATGATCTCCTGAGGTCCTTTCTAACCCCTCCCGTTCTGTGATTCTGCCACTGACTGGAAAATGCAGAGTATCTGTTTAAAGGATGGGTAACTCCCTTCAACAGCACACAAAACGTTAAAGGTGTCTAATCCTCTCTTTAAGGAGGAGTTTTGCTAGAAACTGACCTCATGGGCTTATCTGGCATGGCAATGGCAGTGCTTTTTTATAAAATATCATTATGGAGTTAAATATTCTCACACACTGGAAGAATGTCACAGAGTTAAATAAACTTACTCCCACTTTGAGTCACAGAATGAGTTAACTAGTGAAGCCTGTTGACTTTGAATATTTTGTTAGGATTTAAATGTGTGGAAGATTAAGTCTATGTACCTTTTCTAAATGAAAAGGGATTAGATTATCAGCTGGCTGCCTGGACCAACTCTTTTGGATAGATCACTCTTCAGGAAAAGTACTAATGTGAGCATGCTTATGAGACACAACTGTCCAGAGGAACCAGTGGGAAATCTGAAAAACCTTGTGAATAAGCCATGCTGAGCAGCAGTGTGCATTGTCCCTGGTGAGAAAGTGATATAGCTATGCTTCTCCCAGCACTCAAATTCAGATAGGCAGTACTGTGTAGACATGTACAAACTGGCTCCCATTCTCCTACCTTCACTACATCTGAAGTTGCTGTCTTCAAGTTACTTCACCCAAAGTGGCATACTGAGGAATGACTGACTAGCTAAGCACTACAGAGCAAGCAGACTGCAAGAACCAAGTTGAATTTCAAAAAGCCTCATCCCCGCTGCAGGCATGTTTACATGATGCAATGCAGCCCTGAGGTCCCTAAATTAAGTTTGGAAAGTGTTATTTTTGACTTTGAAACAATGTAACTATGTCAAGGAACAGTCCCATATGTTTATCTCTGGAATGTCTCTGGTTTTCTCTGAACCAGTGTCTCTTGCATGGAACTTCTGGCACAAGAGTTTGTGCTCCCCCTGCTCCCGCCCCCACATTTCTGTTAACAGAGATGTCTGAGTACACAGTCCAAAACGGATCAGGAAAAAACATCTGAGCTTCACCAACTTTTGGAGAACTCTTGTGCATGTTTTCCCTGATCTCGTTTAGAGTGAGTTGCATTAACACAACTGTGCCACAAGGGTGGAAGGAGCATCTGGAAATTTCTTTACCTGACTTTGCCACTGGAGAAATACACTACCGGATTGCTCTGCCATTGAGGTATTATTCAGCTTCAGTTAATTAGCTCTGCTGAAAGGCTCAGTTAATTAGCAGGGGTGTAGAGTTGCTCTGACACAGTTATACCGCTTGCAAGACCGGAGCTAGTCCCGCTGCACGGCATCGCGGCGTGCACTGTCTGAAGCAGGAACCCAAGAGGAAAGCGGGAGGCCTGGCATGCCCGCCCCTGCCTTCTGGGGGGCACAGGCCCTGGCCTCCCCTCCGGACGGACCTGGCCGGTTCCCTCCAGGAGAGGCGAACGGGTGGGGCGTGGCGTGGCGTGCTATAAACCGCTTTCTTTGACGATGCTCCGCATACCTCTGCCTTTGCCTCCTTGCTCACCCAGCCGTAAGGCAGAGACACCGGTTCCTCGGCCGGTGCCTGGGCCTCAAGCACCTGAGGCAGCCCTCACTAGGCTCGCGCCAGCCGCTGGAGCCGCGCGTCAGAACTCCTACGTGCCCCGCAGCCAGGACGTACGGGCCGCTCCCGGAGGAGCGGAGCCCAGCCCCGCCCCGCCCTGCCCTGCCCTGCCCTGCCGCTGGGGCAGGGACCCGGGAGGGACCGAAGTCACCACTGCCACCGCCGTGTCAGCCCGGCCGTAAGGGCACAGGTGGCCGCCGGGCAACCCCCGCCAGGGCGCATGCGCACCCTCGGCGGGGCGGCGAACTCTTACCACCAACCTCTCCCCCGGGGTGGTTGCGTTCCCGTTCCCCCTTCCGGAAGCGGCGGAAAGTGCCGAAGGAGCCCGAGTAGAGCCGAAGCGGTGAGTTTGAGGGGTGGCCGGACCCTGCCTGTCAGTCCGCTAGGGGGCGGGGGGCGGGCGGGGCCGGGAGGGGCGGCGAGGAGCGCGCCCGCCCGCCCAGCCCAGGCGCAGGAGCCGGCGGCGGGACTGGGGTCGGTTCTGCGGTGCTGCGCTCCGCACCTGCTCGTCTCGGTTGGCGCGGTGGCGGCGTCCGCGACGGCCTTCTGCGCCCCCTGGGGGAGCGGGGCGGCTGCGGCGGCGGCGGCGCGGGGCGGTCCGGCAGGTACCGGGCGGGGCGGCGGGAGCGGCGCGGAGCGCGGAAGCCGGGCTGCGGGGAAAGTTGGCGCCGCCGGGATGCCTCTGGGAGGCGGGGGCGGCGGTGCCGCCGGGGCCGCCCCCGCGCCTCCCTCCTTCGCGGCCGGCCGGCGGAGTTGCCCGGGCGAGCCGCTGGCCCCGCGGGAGACCGGCGGCGAGGGCGAGGGCTGCTGCCGGCGGCTGGCGGGGCCGAGGTGGGAAGCGAGTGGGAAGGTGAGCGGCGGTGCCGGGCTGGCTGTCAGCCTGCAGCCCTCCGTGCCGGCGGGGAGCGGGCGGCTCGGGGCGCCCCGGGCGCGGCGCAGCTCCGCTCCGCGCGGGGTCTCTCCGTTTGCCGCGTGTTTCCAGCGGGGCGTGAGGGCGCTGGGCAGGTGGGCGCCGGCGGGGAGGGAGCGGACGGAGGTCCCGTCGCCCCGGCTCGCTCCTGCGCTTGCCCCCGCTCCTGCCGTAGCGCTAGCTTGCCTCCTTCCC
Organism: Gallinula chloropus; assembly: GCF_964237585.1. Lineage (NCBI taxonomy): Eukaryota > Metazoa > Chordata > Aves > Gruiformes > Rallidae > Gallinula > Gallinula chloropus. The sequence continues at coordinate 70,169,911 of NC_140086.1, forward strand.
TCAGCCGGCTTGGGTTTTTTTCCCCAAAATCTTTGGCGGAGCACCTCGCCTAGGAGGCTTTCTCCCAGCCTGGGCGCGCACCGAGTGCCTCGGGCGGGTTTAGGCGAGGGGCGCTGCGAGCGCCGGGCGCCCCTGCCCGTGCCCTGCCCGGACGGACGGACGGCTGCTCGGCACGGGTCTGCCGAGGCATCCAAGCTCAGAGCCCGGAGACAGGCAGTTGGTGGTACCGTAGCAGGATCTCCCGCACCCCGAAGGCTGCCGGGTCTCCAGGGTGGTTACTTCAAGTACTTTGGACGCCGGCTCAGAGCGCGGCGACCGAGGAGCGCGATGTGTCCGTAACCCACGGTGGGTCCAACGTGCGCACAGTGTGTGTGTGTGTGAAGCCTGGAGACGGGTTACACACAGCGGTGTTGTGGAACGGGCGCAGTGGCGGCAAAAGCTTGTACTTCGTACAAAATTCTCGTTCGTCTCGTGGCGTTTCTCATTTCCTCTCTTCCCTGGGATTTATCTGATTAGTCAGCCTCTCCTCCCGCTGCCCCTTGCTTTCCTCCCCGTTGGAGATAGGGTGTGTTTTTAGGTGCTTCTGTTTTCCCTGTTAGGGTGGCTGCTTCCCTCGGTGGTGTACAGCACGTTGTACCACCAATCGTTGCTGCTCGGGGACCACCCGTGTCATAGGCAGCAGAACAAGTTAGTACTTCGATAACATAGAATACTGGTACTGCTACTTTGATCATCCAAAGCTGCCTTTTTTGGTAGAAATACATATATATATTACTGAAGCACTGACTTTGCTCAGTGTTGCGTGGAAAAGATTTCTAAACACAGTGAATTTAGATGCGTATTTACTTAGCTTTGGAGGGGACTTACACTTTCCCCTTTTTTTTAATATATCTGAAACTAATCTGTAGGAATAGCAAACTGTCCCTGTCACCTGAGCGGTTTTGTTCTTAAGGGAAACCGTTAACAAGCAGTAACATGAGGGAGAAAGTTCTGCTTAATTGCCAAATCCAGAAAAACTTGTTAACTAAAGTTTTATGATGCTGACATTCTCTGGCACTGTCTTGTGGTAGCAATGTCTTGACGGGTTGGTGACAAACATCAAATGCATCTTTGGTTTTTAGTTCACAAGAAAAAAATGTAATATTCCACCTTTTGTTAAGTTGCTTAGAAATACAGCTCATTTGAAGAACCAACTTGTGTCAGTAAGATTGATTTTGTTTCATTAAATACTCCAATATTGCTGACAGTAGATTCCTCGAAAAACTTAATGCCTGTCATCTCTCTCTGTGATTTCAATGAGCATTTCTCATGTGCCCATTATCACTTCTGTGTGTTCTAGGACTGGTGCGGGTAGTTAATGATTTTTAGGACAGAAATTTTGAGTAATATCACAGTGAAGCGTTGTACCATACGGTGCTTAACTTTTAGCTCTCCATTTCCACGAGCCTTTTAGTATAAAGTAAGACTGTGATAAGACTAAAGTTAGGTGAACTTTGTAATTCAATAGCCTATCCAGAAAGCTCCGTAATTTCTTCTTAATTTATTAATTTGTATTATTGGTTTAGTATGCTTAATGCAGAAGGTGCTAATGACAAAGCTAGGGTGGTAGTAGCATCGCCTTCTTGCATATGTTCTTGACTTGGCATCTTGGTTTTGTCCACTCCAGTGGTCTAAAATAGCAACTAATTTCTAAAGATCCTGGGTGGGGTTTTTTAGATAGTAATGCAGGAGAGTTTTCTATATGTTTCTAACTTTTTGTACTGATGGGTAAATGATAGCTTTATACAGACAGTAGTAAAAGAGCAACTGTACATAGGTGCAACATTAAAAGTGGTGTGTGTTATAAGCTGTTAATGTTGAATTGTCCAGCATGGACTAAGTGCAGGTACAGTGAACAGCTCTTCTGTTTTGTCACTTCGTTCAGAAGTAGTATTTGTCACGCTGGCATCTATCCATAGGGTTGTTTGTTCATTACAAATTGAGCAGTTAAAAATAAGCGGAAGCTTAGTGGTGATCAGGACCATTGTTGCCAACCTTACAACTCTAAATATGGTAAAAGTGTATTGTAAGTTTTGTAGAAAGCTTGTGATCTGTGGTTTGGATGTTTTTTTTTTTTTCTTTTAGTGAGAAACAATTTTATAAGCTTTATAACCATGATGCTGAGAACTGGTTGCTTTCAGAGGAAATGCTGTGATCACAGGAAACTGTGTGCTTACTGCTGGGTGGTTGGACTAGATGACCTTTAAAGGTCCCTTCCAACCTAACACATTCTATGATCATCTACTGAAATGTTTGCACTAGGGTGGAAAAGTGAGCGAACAGCATTTTTCTGTTGTTTTCCCAGAACTACGGCTCTGAATATGCTAAGCAAAAAATACTTGCTTGAATTCCTCCGTGTATTAGTTGGTCTTAGTTTGTAGGAGTGGTTTCTCTTATCTTCTGGCTACCTATGTGATGTGTAGCAGTGCAATGTTAAGCATGTGAGGTCAGTCAGTAAGGAGGGGTTGAACACCGTGCTGAATGGCTGATGAACACCAGCTTCCAGATGTCTGGCTTGTGGTGAGAATCCATAGCTCTGCCTTCTCAGCCTCTGATGGGAGCACCTGATACTTTAGGCAAGAACACGGGAGGGCTCTCACTTGAATAGGAAGCTATCTAAATCAATCAACAGGTAATTCAGAACTGTGTTGTGTCTTTAAGCCCACAGGAAAGGCAAAGTTTAGGCAATTTAGTCCAGGCTACATGGAAGCCTGAGTATCGGCCAGAAACGCTCTGCCTGCAGTTTTGTTTTGGAGTTGGATGCTTTTCATGAGCTATAGTGTTTTCTTGTTATCAAGGCCTAAAAATCAGAAGGTGTGTACAGTCTTACCTCATGACAAGTGTGAATTAATGGGAGGTAAGTTACTCTGTCAGGGTGTTTACTGAGGGGAAGAAGCAGGCGCAGAGACAGTTGGAGTGGAGTAAGAGATATGCTGCAAGTTCCATCCTGACTTACCTTGAGATAATTTATTTTAATCTCCCTGTACCCTAAGATACCATTGCCTTCATATCAGCATGTACTGAACCTTTACTGAGTTCTTATTTCTATTATTAGAATTGTAATATGAAACTTAAGTCACGTGTTCTGTATAGGACTTTGTATTCCTTTTCTTCTTTTCATATCCCCGCACAGAAAATACTTCATGAAATGCTAGGACATCAGATAATATAGAACACGTTCTCCAATAGCTTGCTTTATAAAGCTTTTTTTCTTTGGTCTTAATTTTTCCTCCTGTTGACAAACTGCATTCAAAATCTTGAAGATTCTCCCTGAGGAAAATACTGGTACTTCCACACATAATTCAGTCGCTTGAGTTGTGCTGAAATCACTGTAATGCTGGAGTCTGGTCAAGCCTATCTGCTAGATCTTTTTATGTTTTAGATTTCTAAATATTGTTCATGAGTAATGACAACAAATGGCGACCATTTACTGGGCCAGAAAGATTCAAGAATCTTACAAACCTTGTAGGTGCTATCATTCCTCTGGTTAGTCCCATGTGCTCTTGGCTTGCATGTTGGAGAAATCTAAGCAAAACCTAGGCTCTGGGCATACACTTGGAATACAGATTCTCCATCTGCCAGTCCTCAATAAGGTGTGAGGTTTTATTAAATCAGTTAGCAGGAAAAAATGTTGGGAAAGATACAGGCAGGAAGATTTTTCACTGTTCCGAGACTTCCTCTACCTTTGGCTGGCACACTTCCACAGCTTGAGGGCCTTCTCCTCTTCTCACGTGGCCTTGCTGTCACATCTTGGCATGCCTCTTTGCCCAATAACAACAGCTCTCCTTTTATTAGATGCAGTTGTTCTGTCTGAGAATCCTCATCTTTGATTTAACAGGAGAGTGTACTGCTGCAGGAGGTATGCAGTGGATCTCCAAAGGCTGTAGGGTTTTTCAGTCTGAAGCCAACACATTATCCTAATTGCCTCTGTTTGAAACGAAGATCATTAGGATTGGGCTAATTTGATTTCTGTGACAAGGTTCCCCCTGCTAAACTCCTGCAATATGAAGATTAAAGAACAGTACAAAATTAATGAAGTTTTACAGACAAAATGGAAATCACCATAAACATTGAAGCTTGCACATGACACAGCCATACATTAATGTGCCATGTTGGCTATTCATCAGTTCCCTGTTTAGGTTGCATACAAGCAATTATAGCAGCATATGTTGGTGGGGGAGGGGAAGAGCATCCCAGTCTTTGTAGTATGACTAAAAGCATTGCTGAAGAAACTGTTTTTCAGAAGTTGAACTTTAGAAGAGCTCTTGAAACTAAGTGACCATAATCCCTTTGCTAGGAGAAGGAATTCGGGGCATTTTGAAAGGTGTTGCTTTGCCAAAAGTGAATCAGATACTTTCCCTTTCATCACGGAGCAGAAATACAGGCAAAGTAGTGTGTTTGAATACTTGCTTTTATTGACCAATTCGGTATGTTTCAAGAGGCAATGGAGTAACTCTTGTTATGGCCACCTACTTTCTATCATCTTTGTCAACGACCAGCTTTTATCTTCCAAATTTAACCTACTGGCCTGTGCTCTCTCAAGTGGTTTAGGTTCTTAACTAATACTGTGTAGTATTAAGGCAGTAACTTACAAGTTGTTTTCTTTTTAGAACTTCCCCACTAAGATACAGTGATGCTGATCATAAAAATTAGTGAAAAATGGGAGCAAAATCCAGTCCTCAATTCAAACCTGTACATCTGTGTTATCATGGTGGGCATTTATGTCCTAGGGAGCCTGCTTTGGCAGGGGGTTTGACCCAATGATCTCTCGAGGTCCCTTCCAAACCCTACAATTCTATGATTCTATGAATTCTATGATTAAAGTTTTGTAAGGGATTCCAGAGGTTTTCCATCATTTGAGGTGAAACAAAACCCACTATATTCTTAAGTTATCTGCAAGAAGAAGAAAACTGAATGTACAGAATGTGATCGTAACTCTACTCGGCTCTTCCGTTGTAATTTAATGTGAAACTAATTACACACTCTTCCTTTAAGTTCACATAACCTTTCAAACAAGCTGCAATGTTTCATTTCTGAAATGTTAAAGCAGGCAAATACTGAAGTGTGTTTCATATTTATTTTTTATTCTCTGAAAGAGAAGACATGGTAAAATTTGTGTGAAATCGTTAAATGGTTCAACCTTTGTAGCTGGCAAATGCAGTTCCAATGGTTTGGTAGCAGGTCTAATTTTAGTCATTCTGACAGACGCCAGTACTACTAACCAAGGCTGGATGCCACAGTGACATGTTTTAAATATCAAGTTAAGCATACTGTGTGCACAAAGTAAAATTTCCTTTTCATGTTTTTTATATCAAGAAACAAAAGGTTCATTTTAAAGTCACTTATTAATTATGCTATTAACCAGATTTTTAATTTTTTTAACATAAACAAGACTTTTAAAAAATAGCTTTGGAAAATGGCAGTTGTAAGCATCAGAAACCAACAGTAGAGTATTTCAGTACCAAGTCAAACAGTGTTTTATTCACACTTTAAAGTACAGAAGTACTTATGATTTCACATCTTGTTCATTGATTTCTCGCTGTCCTCTCCCTCCACCCCCAGACAAATTCTGTTCTGGTGTGTTATGGAAAGCAAGCGGTTCACCACACCAAACTGTGACAAGTAACCATGGCTGTTTCCCTGGCAAGTTATGTGATATGGTTATGCCCTGTGGAATGACGCATTTTATGAATCAAAGCTGGGAGCCTGAGCTGTGACTTGTATTCGTGTGGGTTTTTGTACTGTAGTGTTGCTCTTGTGTTGTTTTGCCTACGGTTGTGTGAACACAGATGCTGTTGTTCAACATGGGGCATCTCTCCAGGATCAGCCCTGAGTATGCAGAGGTCTGATCTCTATCACTGAGCTTTGGTGCTTTTGGGTTTGTGTTTTTTGAGCGAAATATTTTATTCTGAGTGTTGGATGTATGTGCAGTTGGCTTCTACTTCTACATCTGTATAATTATAAAATGCTTTTCATAATTTTTGCTGTGTTTTGTTTGTTTTTTTTTTCATATTCTTAAAGAAGTGAGAGAGAATGACACTACTTGAGCTATAATGGTGCAGTTGGAGAGACAACCCTTGGTTGTAGGCAAACTTGGATGTGTAACTGAAGTTAAGTGCATGCAAGGTTTTTTTGATTTCCCCAATACAAGAAGGATGTGGAACTGTTGGAGAGGGTTCAGAGGAGGGCCACAAGGGTGATTAGAGGGCTGGAGCACCTGCCCTACAAAGAGAGGCTGAGGGAACTGGGCTTGTTCAGCCTGGAGAAGAGAAGGCTGTGGGGGAACCTCATTGCAGCCTTCCAGTACCTGAAGGGAGCTTATAGGCAAGAGGGGATTTGGCTTTTTAAAAGAGCAGATAATGGCAGGACAAGGGGGAATGGACTAAAGCTAAAGGAGGGAAGGTTTAGATTAGATATTAGGGGGAAGTTTTTTACAGAAAGAGTGGTGAGGTGCTGGAACAGGCTGCCCAGAGAGGTAGTGGATGCCCTGTCCCTGGAGGTGTTCAAGGCCAGATTGGATGGGGCCCTGGGCAGCCTTGTGTAGCTCCAGGCCTGGAGGTTGGTGTCCCTGCCTGTGGCAGGGGGGTTGGAGCTCTATGATCCTTGGGGTCCCTTCCAACCCAGACCATTCTATGATTCTATGATTCTCTTGTCGCTTCAGTGCTAGTGGTTTGTCTAGAAGAGTGTGTCTTCTTGAATGAGTTGCTTATGGTCTAAATAATAACACATTAAAAATATCTAGTCTGTAGATAAAGCAGGTTGTACTTTGAGTTGACCATCAGCTAGAACATGCTAAAGTACAGCTTAGCTTATCTTCATGTTGTTATTTCAGAATGTGTTAGCAGCCCATGTTTGCTATAGGAAAGAAAGGCATCCTTGAGCAACCTAGTGAAGGCTGTTTGTCCTGATTGGCTTTCAGTAGTTATAGAATGGGATGGTTTCTAGTTTTTGCACATACTTCTAGCCATATATATACGAATATATCAGTTAAGATTTAATAAAGCACATTGGAAACTTATTTTAAAAATTTTGGCTAACATCCTGGCTTACAGTGTGGATTAACTCAGTAATTATGATACAGTTCAAACTTTTATCATTGGCTTCTTATTTCTGTGTCCAGGGTGTCAGTGGATTTTTGTTAATTATCAGAAGGCTTTAATGAGAGAAAACTCTTGAACTCCAGTAGTTTGCTCTTTCACATGGTGCTCTCTTGACTACTCTTGTTTAAAATTTGCACCCTTGCGTTTGCCTAACTCAATTTTAAATCTTGATTCTCTCAATTCATTCATGAATCAATGAAACTATTTATTAGAACTGTCCTTCTGTTGACTTGAAATGGTATGGTAAGCCCAGTTTCAGTTTTGGTCTCTGTTCTGCCTATTGCCACCTTCAACGGGCTTTCTCAGATGCCTGGTAAAAATAGTTATCACTTAATGGAAACTCACTGGTTAACTTTAATTTGGATAAAGCATAAGCCACTCTCAAAATCATCTTCTGTGCTATTCAGAATTAGATAGAAAAGGGATCATACCTTTTGGAGTTTTTCTTTTATTTTACAGAAAGATCCTAATGCATTAAGGATCATAAACCTTATTCCCTCCAAAGCATTTTTTTTGTAAATATAGTTTATTTTGTGTGATATCTGAATGTTGCTAAGAATTTAATCATGTATGAGTTTGAATACCTAGTTAAAAACTCAAATTGTCTCTGTATTTAATAAAATAATCCTAAAAATCAATAGTAGAACAACACATCTTAGACTCATCATCGAGGTGTGCAGCATTTGATGGCTGTTTGTTACAGTGTTGAAAGCCAGTGATGTAATTACAAATATTTTTTTACAATTATGGGGAATAGTTGGGGAGGGAGGGGGACTCGATACCTTCCATTTTACTCCAACAGTAATAAGCAGTTTGAGGTGTCATTGAGATTTATAAATACAGGGCAACTCCATCTGTCAAAATACGCTACTGTACTTCATGTATATTAAATTAACAGTAACTTCTTAATAAGGCTGCACATAGTTGTGTTCAGGGTTTTATATATATATATAAATATATATATATATTTGCAGCCACGGTGGAGGTTTTTATATTAAAACCAAAAAAACCACCTTTCAGTAACTGATTCTTCTTGCTTTCAGATTGGTTTGACTTCAGCAGCAGAGTTCTTCTTTGAAGTAGTTGCCAGAAAATTTCATAAGCTGAGGGAAAGTCTGTAGGACTGTGCCAGTCAGGGCACACTGCTGATGTGGCAAGAGACCAAAAATCCCCGACGGATTTCAGAACTTCCCAGCAATACTCTTGTAGTAAAGCAGCTGTCTTAATTGTAACCTTCTGTTCATTAAATTCAGTGGATTTTAAGCTTGTTCTCCAGCTTTGGTTAGGTGTGTTTCCTAATCATATTGAAAATGCACACCTGGAGAAAAAGATGACTATCTGAAGGAAGCTGGTGGTTTGGCACCTGGGAGCTGATAAGGCTCCAGGATTAAAGGGAACACGGTGGTTTTTTTGGTACTAGGAAGTGATTCAGTGTTTAATAATGGGAAAGGTTGTATATTCTTTTATCTTATGTCTTTTCTGAGCAGTTATGACTTTATTATTTTTCAGATAAATGTTTAAACTTTTCATTCATTCTGTCCTGGTATTTCATAGGTACCTTTGATCAAAGGTACTACATAACTGATAGAGCACGTGAGCAGGCTGTTACTATTCAGTGAAGCCGCGCTTAACTGGCTAACAGCTTTCTGCTTCTAGCCTGTGCACTGTGTTTATCAGCTACTATGTCCCTGGAATGAAGAGGCAGCATCATACTTTTTTGTAGATGAATGAATAGGCTTGCAGCATCACTTTTCTTTAAAATGTGAAACAAATACCTATTTGCAAGCATAATGGCAGCAGACCATTTTTATTAATAAAAAAAAACAAACCCAAAACCATGTGCTTTTCTGGAACGTTATTCTACAATAATCCACCACCACTGCCACCCCCAACTGGCTAATTAACAAATGTGCAGTTGCATTCAGCACAGGACCTTTGTTGCAATGAAACAGCCTGTGAACTTAATAGTAAAGGATGGCAATGGGTGAAGTTACCCTTGTGATGCGAGCTTTGCATGTTTGGTAAACACTCATGCATAAATGCAGTGCTTTGAATCCTTTTTGCCCCGTTTCCCTAGAGATTTAATGCCTTATCAATATCTTAGATAGTGTGAAGGTGATTTGGCACACACATAAGCAGTGAGAAATTATGGGAGACTGTTTTTTCTTTTCCAGCCATGTGTTATGCTGAAAGTTTTCAGAAGCAGTTTGTTGCCTCTTTCCAAGGATAACTTGTTTTGGTACCTGAGCATAGACCAAAACTGCTGAAAGGCCCTGCTCTAGGTTCTCACTGTGGCCTGGCTGCTGAGACACCTTCCCACGTCTTTCATTGGGGGAGGGGATTATTTAATTTTTTAAATTTTATTAATTGTGAAATAATTGCATTTTGATGTGATGGAAGTGATAGGCTCAACTCTGTTCTGTAATGTAAAAATAGTTTTTTCTCCTTAGCAATATTAACTCAAGTACACAATTACAGAGTTGTTTAAAAATTGTGGTAAATTGTTAAACTCTGTTAATTACATGTTAATTTATATTGAGCATATTGGCTTCAGATCCTGAGATAGCATCATGTTTGGATTTACAGCAAAACTGACACTTACCTAACTACATTGATCTGGCATGTGAGCAGTCAAAGGTTTTGTGGTAATCAAACAGCATGACTCAGGGGAACATAAAGCTGGATGTATTCATAATAGACCTGGTAATAAAGGTGATTTGCCACTAGAATAAATTGCTGGTTTTGTGTTGAAATCTTGATTCTGAAAACATGACATAAATAATGTGTTTGGTTTGTTGTGGTTTGTTGGTTTGGGTTTCTTTTTTAAAATCCTCTTGGAGTGAAATTATTGTAGAGGAGCTGTGATCTTTTTATGTAGGAAACCAAGATTGACACGTTATGTGATGCCCGTTTTCCTTACCTTGTGAAGGAGGACTCTGATGCTTTCTTGAAAGGAGGTTTCATGGAAAACATACTTACCCAGTAGCGTCTGCTGAGATTAACGAATTGGACTGTGGTCTTAACAAATGAGCCTCTAGAATCTGGTGTACTGGTGTCTAAAGTTAGGTATGTCAGCGAGGTACTCTGAGGAGCAAGAGATTTTGTTACTATTATCAGTTACAAACTCTGTTACTTGTTAACCAGTGCCTGCTATGTTTGACTGCCTTGGTGTCCCTTCTGCACTGGGGTCATCTGTGTTTGGTTTTTTTCTGATTACCCAAGAAGTAAATCTTTCCTGGTGTAACAGAACTGGTTTAAAATTTCTTTTGGGTGTGAAAGCAAGCAGCTGAAGACAAATACAGGCCGTGTTAAGCTGGTATGAAGAAAACAAATCTGTGTGTTGCTTAGTTTGCCAAGTGCCCAACACTGAGCTTTTTCATCACCTCCTTTACCCAAGGCAAAGTAGCTTTTTTTGTCTCTTGTTTCTCCCTCTACTTCCCGTCTGCCAAACATTTGTAAACAGAACACATAAAGTCCACATTTGGTTTCATCCCCTCTGCTACTTATTAAGCCCAAGATAGCATGTTTATCTTTATAACTTTATCTTCCAAAGAAGATTCCAGGCCAAATTTGACACTTAGGAGGACCTCTCCGAAAGAAGTGTCCCCCTAAGTGTCACCTCGTTTGTGTGGATGGTTTCAGCACAGGGTCAGTTCTGGGCATATCGATGGTCCTCAGCTGCCAGGTGCACGTACCCAGACTCGTGGAATAGCCTTTCTTGGTTAGAGATGGCTTACAACATTTGCTGAAGCTCGTTTGCTTTTCTTTCTGGCAGTGAGGAGAAAAACTGGCTTTACAACCATTTGCTGTACGTTATAAGGCACGTTGAACCCTTAATGTGGGTAATAAAAAAAGCCTGTTTTACTGGATTGATTAGATGGCAGCTTCAAGGCAATGGCCGAATGTGCCTCTTCCCACCAGATAAGGTCAGACAGTATGACAAGCCTGGCTTTATTAGGCTCCTTCCTCTTCACCCATTGAGATCCCTTTTGGCAGTTTGTGTGATGAGTAAGCAAGGTGAAAGTTTCCGTTTCTTCCTTACTTTTAACTTTGATGTGCTGCCAGTTGACCCAGATCAACGTTGGATCAAATGAACGTTCAACTTCTCAGTCTGTTGTCTGAAGAGCATACTGGTTGTCTGTCCCTACTCCAGTAATGTCCAACTCTGTTGGTTATTTTTAACATGTTGTATTAAAAAAAAAAAGAGATAAAAAAAGATATGCCTTAAAGACATTGAGGTATGAACTGTATGAACTGCCCTGGCATGCCTATGGTACTTGGTAGGACTGAGTGAACCGTGCAAGAGGTATCCACCATAAGGGTCACTTATTACCTAATTATTCAATAATTATTACCTAATTATTCAATAATATCTGTATTATTTGAGCAGTTAAATGTATTGTAAACTGTAGTTACTCGAAATAAATATTCGGCAGATGTTCATTTGTACCACCTCTCAGTACCTGCTGCATTCCTAATGTAAACAAATGACAGGTTTCTGGAGTTGGATAACATGGATTTCAGTCTTCACTTTCTACTTAAATTGTGTTGTTGGACAATGTGATACATGAGGTTTGTGTGCTGAAATTTAAGGGTAAAATTCTTAGTGTACTAAACTACCTGTTTATTTCTCCTGGTATTTGGAGGTGCTTTCTGTTGGCTGATGTTTGGAGGTGGGGTTTTTTTGGGGGTTTTGTGGGGGTTACTCTTTAATTAAAACCCTGGATATAAGAAATATTTTGAGAACTATTAAACACTGGAATAGGTTGCATAGAGAAGCAGTGGAGTCTTCCTTGCTGGAAATGTTAAAGGTTTGACCTGATGGGACCTTGGAAAACAGAATTTCAAGCCATACTTTCAAGAAGTTAGACCTGATAACCTTCAGAGATACCTTCCAACATATTTTTTCCTATGATTCTGTGATCTAGGTCATATATAGCCATGTTTTTTCTAAAATACTTGTGATAGCTTAATACTATGAAAATAACATCAATCTTGATAAAAATATTTTTTTCCTCATGAAAATAAATTTGGGAAGTAAATCAGTCCAGCAGTGGAAAACTTTGCTATCACACAATGATACCCTTATTTAAGGGAGTTGACGTCCTATATTAGAGAAATAGCTATAATACTGATACTCATTTCTGTTTATATGAGAGTGGAGTCCAATATGAGGCAAGACCTCTCAATCAGGTTGCCTCCTATAGGATTTTTCTTGATGTACAACACGGTGCTAAAGTAATGTTTAAAAACTTAGTTTCAAATATAATCAGAAAGCATTTGACTAGTAGTACTGAGTAGCTTGCATTCTTTGCTTTATTATTGTTTACATGTAAATAATGAATTTTTGAATGAAGAGGATTTTGTGGCTGTGTGTATACACCTATATGCTTGTTGCAGAACAAGCTGAGCGTGTTAACATGCAAACTTAGAATTGGTGGAGAGAGAGATAGATATATAGACACATACATACTTTCAAGGCACTTTGAGGTAGTCATATCCTGTTATTTTATTTTATTTTTTTAGTGGCCAACAGTAGTGGTTGAGCTTCCTGCAGCAAGTCTTTCTTGGTTTTGTCCCAGAAATTTATTGTAGAAAACATTCAAATGTGGATGTACTCTTTTGACGTCCCCTGAAGCAGCATGCTGACCGGCCTTTCAAATTTTGCCAAAGAAATTCTGCTGTGTGCTGGCTCAGGAAATAATCCTGCGTTGGCGTGGTGGTGTCTCTGTATATAATACCAGGAATGTGTACAATGCAGCAGAAAACCTAAAAATTTAGACCTGGCTTTCAGAAGGGAACTGAAGTATCTTACTGGAGATAACAAAATCCTGTAAGCTACTTTATGGGAAAATATACTTAAATATTCAAAACCCTAGGTCTTTGCCTGTGACTAACTTGCATGTAAAATTAAGTGTAGGGACTACTTGGCTTAGTTCTGATTTGGGTGGAGTTTATTTAGCAACTTTTGGGTACTGTTTCAAATACTTAACTTGGCAGTCAAAGTTGTGTATGTATATGTGGGTATATTTTATAAGCCTGTTTTGTATTGACTCCTTCTCTCTTACCTCTGAATTTTGCTGTTGCTCTCAAGTGTAATTTTTTTATTAAGGGGAAACCGTGGTAGTTTTCTTAACTAGTAAAAGCATTTAGTCACAGAAAAAAGTTACAAGATCTGTATTTCTTTAAAATAAAAACTTCCTTTTTTTTTTTTTCTTCCTCCAGTGTTGTTAGTGTTAATTATTTTTAAAAAATCTTTATTTTTCTTTGCATTTAGATCAACCATGCCATATATTTTTGGGGTCTTTTTCCCGTGGCACCTAACCACTCTAGGACGTGTTCCTGAAGTGGGGAGCAAGGCATTTCCATCGTGCTTGCCTGTGAGATGTTTGGTGTAGACATTTCTTACTCTTTCCTGACTCCTTAGCATAATTGCAGCCATCCCAGACCGTGTTCAAACAGATAGCGCTGCTTCAGGCACTGGTGTGCTGTCACCTTTCTGTACTGATAGCTAGGTGTATAATTAACTATTGTTTGCACAATTACAAATATAATGATGTAGGTGACAGCTTCCCGTGGTGGGGCGGGGAAGGGGGAAAAAGGGGAGAAAAAAAATCCTTAAATGGACTAGCCCTGTAATAAATAAGTTGGTGGTTTCAATGCCCACTACAAGCAATGAGTCTCTTCTGCAGGGAGTCAGGGCACAGGATTCCCCTGGGGCTTGTTATCAGCGAGGAGGTTGGGAACCTCTTGCGTGAGCATACCTCACAGGGGCTCTGGAAACATCATCTCTCAGTGCTGTTTGTGAACCTGCTTCTCGTGCCACGGCTCTGTAGTTAATGAGTTGCTTGAGCCTCCGCCTTCGTTTTCAGCGGTGGCAACGGCACAGCACAGTTTTATGGTGTCAGACGGTGGTTGCAGCATGGGCAGGGTTGTGCTCGGGTTTGGGGCCCCAGAGTTGCTTGTTGGGACTCACTTGCAAACTTGGGTATAGAGCCTAGTTTGTGATCCAGCTTTGGAGGTTTGCATGGCTGGAAACCAAGGGGGAGTGGCCTTCTGAAACCTGCATTTTGGATTCTTGAAAGAAGTGTTTTACCCAGAAAAGAGAGAGGCAGTGGTTTATGTTTGGTGTTGGGTTGTGGGTTTTGGGGGTGTTTTGCTCTTAAGTAGTACTTCAGATGAGGACTTAGTTGGGTGTAATAAGCCACAGTTAATTTTTATCTTCTCTTCCTTTATTTTGGCTTTGAGTATTATTCCCAAAGATGCATGATTCCTTTGCTCATAAACATATTAAGTCCTCTCTTTACTGCATTTGTTATGAGAGTTGCATTTTGACAGTGAATTTCTTAGACTTGGCAACAATAGAGTTGACAGAGAAGGAACCGGAATAAACTTACTCACTAGCAGCTGGACACATAAGTTCGGGAAAAGGTGCTACAGCCTCGTAAGGACTTAACTTCAACTGTTTTCATATTCAGCTCTCTTTGACTTCCAAATGTTTGATTAATTAATCAAAACAGTTACATAAACTCTGTTTTTCTTATGGAGCAAATTACAGTATGATTTCTCTGACTTAACCTATTCAACTACACTACAGTATACTAGTTTAATTTTGTTCATCTCTGACAATACTGACCCTTTTTTCCGTAATGGTTTAATATTGGTCAATGACCATATAATTCTTGGATGTAGGAAGAAGGTAATGTATGCTGAAATATGGTTGGAAGCTTGGAGTGGAACAAAGTAATTAGTATGGTCTATGATGATGGTTGTAATGATGCTGTCGGATAGAGTTGCCACGTTGTTTCTTCTGAGGTTTTAATTTCCTTCTCTTTCTGGGGATGGTAATAGGGTGGAAATGAGAGGTTGCTCTGGAAACAAAAGTGAATGCTGGCAAAATATTTTATACTTCAGCAGGTCAAACCTCTCTATCTGTTTGGAAAACAAGAAGTTAAGGTCCGTGTTTAAGTGCAGTAGTGCATGTCTGGCGCAGAAGGTAATGCGCGTATGTTGTTACTGTTAGTCAGCTGTCTGTACACTATGTGTTTGAGTAGTGTTGGAAGAAAAAAATGACAAGTTCATCAGTAAAAGAATGCCACATAGTTGAGTGAGATGCATCTGACTCCTTACCTGAGTGAGCAGATAACATTCTTTGAGACTGACCAGGGCTAGAAAGCAGTCCTGTTAAGGAAACATATTATGCTCAGCATGAAATCATACTATCTGATATTTATGTAGGGAAACCCACAAAAGGCACTGAAACTTCAAAGGGTGTTTAAACAAACTCCCAAATCGCAACAAACCTCCCCAGCCCAAACCACCATCTTGTTTTCCACGGATGGCATAAACCCCCTTTTCTTTTTGTGAAATGGTGCTGCTATTAGACATTTGTGTAAATGAGAATATCACACATCCTAAATCCTCCCCCCTCTCCCACTTGCTCAGATCTTAGTTCCTTAGGAAGAAACTTTTATTTGTTGTTTTAAAGATACCAGCTAAGTCCCCTCCGTTATCTTACCTAACTTTTTCTTCACAATCTGCATTGTTCTCATACTCTTCTTGCTGTGTTCCAACCCATCCCATCATAATTTTATTAATCCAGTAATTGTTTCAAGTCTGGTCTTCTGCTTATTCTACTTGAAACCCCCAATACTCTTCAGAGCCTGCACTAATCATTGATGCAATTAGCCTTATCAGCTCTCATTTTTTCATTTGAGCATTATCTGATATAATGCTTTTGAAATCTGTGGAAAGTGAAGTCCTTTCCTCATGATTGCAATTTAAAAAAAAAAAAAACAACCTACAAAGCAGGAGGTGTTCCCTTTGAGGAGGCTTTGAACTGCTTCAAGCCAGAGTTTTGCTATGAAGCCCTCCTAGACTTGCCTTCTGAGCGTGCTGCTGTGCTTCCCTTTGGCTGCTTTGTGTTTGCCAGCTCCGGTTAGGCAGTCACCCTGTCATTACATTCAGTCCCCAGCACATCTCTTCTGTCGCGTAATTCTGTCTAGTCTTGAGAATTGCCTTTACTTCGAAGGGATTCCTGTTCCTGTCATATTGCTTCAAAGTGGGGACTGCGTGCTGCTGCATGTATTTATCCTGGCTGAATGTCATATACCTTGCTTATCAGTTCTGGTGAAGTTTTGCCTAGATTTGCCTAGATAGCTCCCATTATATGCAGAAGCTGAATCCCCATGCCGGTTTTGGGGGTTTTTGTGGTGGTTTTTTTTGGCTTGTTTTGTTTTTCAAGGGACAAACTTGCTTAGGATAAATCCTAGGTTTTACTAACAGTAGTGAAGTGTATATGGCATAGGCCAGAATTTGTACTTTGTTTCCAAAGATCAGGAGGGGGTTGAGTGCATCCAGGGTGTGTAAATATTGATGCTGCATTCATGAGGCTCTTGTGGGCAAGCAGACCACATACCTGGTCATGACAAGGTACATTTTACACTAGGAAAGAAATTAAGATTAAATAAACTAAGATGAGTAATTTTTAATAGAGGTGTAATTTAGGGTAGGCAATCTGGAATAGAGGTCATTACTTTTGTTACTGATCAGAGCATAAGTTTAAATATTAGAAATCTATATAAAGGTTTAGCTAATAACTTTCAAAATCAAGTTGGTAATCTACTTTGGTCGGTTCCTGAGGTAAAATAAGCTTGATGACATTGTTTGAATAATCGATTTCAAATTATTTTCTCCTTTAAAGCTCTCATGATAATTAGTTCCTTCCAGGGAAATGTGCTGGTTTGTCACTGCTCTGCCATGTCACTTGCTTTTGGTCAACTGACTAGTCTTAAGCAAAATCAGAAACATAATATCGTGTTTTCCAAGTAGTCCTTGTTCTGATGCCTGTCCTTCAAAATATACTTCTGTTGTGCTGCAGGGTTGTGAAAGAAAGCTAAGGAAAGAAAGCATCAGTGGCAGTGGACTTCTGCCCTGTATCTCAGTATAGTTGTACTGTGATCATAGCTCTTAACCTGTTAATGTGCTGCAGTCAGCTCCCTATCCACCTCTCCCAGCCCCTCCACATGAAGTTTTGAGGAATTTGCCTGTTGGGAGGCATTACTCATTATCATTGCCATGCAAAAGCACCTAATGATAGGGGAACTGGGAGTGAGATACTGGATCTCAGCACTGTAAGCAAAGCTCTCCCTTTTTTGCTCCTGTTTCAGTATAAACTAGCAGTGCTGGCCTAGTGCCTGCATTCCTCTGTAATCGGTTGCCACAGCATGCTAAGTTTGCTTTGAGGGAAGTAGATAAATATTCTACCTGCCAGCCAGGAATACAAAAGCTGAAATAGGAAGGATTGGGGAATGTCAGATCTGCTTGGCAAAATTTGAGGGCAGTGGGATTAAAAATGCCTGGTGGTGTATCATCTATAAAGTGCTTTGAAACTTTAAATCCAAACTAATCTCCAAGTTTAAAACTCTGAAAACCAGAGTGGATAAGAGATGCATTCTTAAAGGAGGAAATTGTTTAATTTTATAAGTTGTGAAAGAGTCTGGCGGTGTACAGTTTTAACAAGCTTGTGAATGCAATGTTCAAGGGACTTGATATACTTCAGATAGCAACGAGAGGCTTTGCTATGAGGACTCATTTGTTAGACAGTTGCACTTAAAAATGAACAAAACTCACCTAGGCAGGCTTGAATTGTGAAGGCCCTATATGTTAGTAGAAGAATTGAAAACACCAAACCCACCTAAAAAACCACCTAAACCAAAACCCAAACGAATACTCCACTCAAGAGCAAGCAGCTCTTCACCAAGTCACCTTTGCAAAACTGCACTCTACCTCACTCCATTTCACTCCCCCAAACTCCAGTGGTGGCTTGCCTGGCTCCTGCTCGCTGCGAGCGCAGGACACCTTCCTTCCCTGATGGGTATCCCCTTTGCCAGCCTCAGGTTTTCCCCTTCCCAGCATGTTCCCCTTGATTTGGGGTTGGACACCAGCTGTCAGAACAGCCCCTGCGCCAATTCACATCATTTGTGGCCCCTGTAACAGGGAAGACACAACCTCTTTGCCAGCACCTTACATTAAAAGCGTGTGCAACTGTGTGAAAGTAAGCATATCACTTCAGTAGCTTCTTGGCAGGCTTAGCAGATGATTGCCTAATAATTGGCCACATAATCTCACCCACCCCGTGATGGCAGAAGGGTGCTCTGCCTGCCCTGTTCTAGGGACACGGTCCATGCTGCCAAGGTCCTGTGGCTAAGCTGGACGCCGAAGCTGTGAGCATGCCAAGCAGTAGCTTTTTGACAGTTTGGGGGCTTAATTGAATTAACTGATTTGAGAGGAAGGAACTGCTCAAAAGACAGCCACCACAGGTTTTGTGGTGAAGGACAGATGCAGGAGCATCTACTTCTAGATGGATGCTTTTTGGAGTGCTTTCCTCGCGGTCTGGTACGCTGTGGTCACTAGGTGCGTGTTAATGCTGTAGGGTGGTGAAAAAATTGCCTAAGAGGGATGTAAAGATATAAATGTTTAGATTTCGCTGGTCTGAAGCATACACTGTTTAAATGCTGTTGGAAAAACAGAAAGCATGGATTGTTTGCAAGCTAGGACGTGTTCTGTCATATGTTTACTCTAACTTTTTTCTTCACTGTGTGTAGGAATTATTTTCCTCTTTTAAAATGAGGACACCCTGGCATGTGCAGGGATTGGGTGGCAGTTACTCTTTTTTTTTTTCTTTTTTCTTTTTTTCTTTTTTTCTTTTTTTTTCTTGTTTTGTTTGCCTGTTTTCTTTGTACAGGAAATGTGCAAAATCCATGTGTGGTTAGTGCCACTGCAGGTCCTGGTAAACAGTTTGATCTTGTTAGAAGATAACAAATTGATGTGATCCTAGATGTCTTGAACTCTCTGCAACAGTCCCAAAATAAGAGGGGTGCTCCGGTAAGCTTGAAGTATGAATTTGTCAGCTAGTCATAAATAGGAAGATGAGATGAAGATAGAGAGGAAGGAATAGTAGAAAACTGTTCTTTCGTGGCAGTTGTTTACAAAGAGCAGATGTTCGCAGGCTGGCTTTTCATGGTGTCCATTTGGGTTCCTGAAGACTTAGAAAACATCATGTTTGTAAACTTTCTGGAGAAGTTCTCTCCAGTCACCTCACGTGGGAAATAAATGTCATACACGAACACCTTCAGTTTTGCTCATCTGAGTATGTAACTGTTACGATCAAAGTATCAGAAGGTGTTTAAATTTTGTCATGTTGTTTAGGTTCTGGATCTGAATCACAAGTCATTTTCACTGCATTTCCAATCTCTTTCTTGTAGTTTGAGGTGTAAGCTTTGTGTGACTACTTCAAATAAATTAATTCTGTGAGACTTTAGGATCTTCTGAAATCTGTTGTTTTGAACAGTCCTGGAGCATAAATTGAATACAATTTTAGTCTCTAAAAGCAAATTATATCTCTCTCCTTGTGGCTCAGAGCTAGGTTGTCAGTTTTAAGTTCCCTCCATAACACAACAACTTTTTAATTTTCTATTTTTATTTATTTATTGAGAATTGCTGTGGTTAGGTTATTCTACCATCTTATCTTTTTCAACAGTATTCTGTGGTCACCTGCATGATATCCAGCACTTTATTTTAGATCTTTCTGGGGACCTTTTGTGGCTTTATAGTAGAGCTTTATATATAGCATGTCTTCTGTCATGCTTGAGGGAATATATTTTAAAAGCCCATGGCAGAACATGGATTATAAAATACATGAATCACGAATGTCTATAAAATAGTTCCACAGTGTTCGAAGCTTTAAGTTCTGAAAGAGAAGTCTGGGTGCAGAAGAATAATTAATAGCATTTGTAAGGAGCACTTTTTGCTTGGTAACACAATTCATGAGACAGGCTTTCTTCTGAAATGTGGATGGTTCTCCAAAAGTGATGCTTTCTTGCAAAAAAATATGGACTGGGTTTTGTTGCTGCCAGTGATGAAATCATCCCCCCCACCCTCCCACCCCCAAATTTGAATGGAACACAGTCCATTGTTTCACATGTGTTTAAAAAACAGATTAAGGGCTGTCACTGGGGAGTACTGGTTTATGGGGCAAATCTTTAATTTGAGTTTGGTCTGGAAACGGGTTCTGTTCTCCTGCCTCTGCAGAGTACATCAGTCAGCGCTCCTGTCAGCATCTAACTGGACTGGCACATTTAAGCCCTGTTCAGTTCTCTTGCAAAAACTATTTCCAGTTGTGTTATGGAAGCTGCTCACACTATAACAAGTTCTTAAGTTGTTTATTCACAATCTAGTTACCTACGATGTGCTGCTTGCTCTTCCAATTTTTTAAAACCAAGTGTACTTTGGCAGTCACGTAGAAAGTGTTCAATTTGGAGACAAGTGACCTCACAAAATGCCATTAGTGAAGGAACAAATACAAATATGTAGCATCACAGGCTGATGTTGAATCCACCACTCCATTGTTCTGTCTACAGACTGATGCTTTACTGCTCTTTAAAAAACAGCTTAAATTTCTCCTACTCTATGCAAAGAGGATAAAATGTGATGTACAAAATCATCAGTCCTGTTGAAAAGAATTCTTCCTAACTTTGTTGTGTGGTATTTGTAGCTTTGACATGGAAAACCTAATGTGTTAATTTGAGGCATTGTAGGAAGTTTCTACATAGCTTTCTGAAACTAATGCAGATGATTAAATTTCTGCTTAATTATCGCAACTTCACTTGGCAGTAAAATTGACATGATGGTTCTTATCTGTTGTGTAATAGCTTCATGAAGTACAGTTTATTGCCTGCTAACAGAATATAAGGTCATTTTGTGTTTAAGTTTTGTTATAATAATTAACTTCATACCTGAGGTTTTGGGATATTTTAGTAGCTCGCCTTTGTAAAATTCAGCAGTGAATGCACACTTGGTTGGCTTTGAAAATGTGAGGACTTAAATTATTTATTATATGTAAACTAGTGGCATTGTTAGGTTACCCAAATTGTGTATGTGTGGACACAGCATCATATATTTAATTTTACAACATGGCAGTTAGCTTTTAAAAGGAAATTACCTTCATATACTTCAGTCTACCCTGAACTATGAGAAATGTTAATTGGGCACTGCCGTGCTCAGGTTCTTATGTTGTTCTGCTTGTCACTGTTGATAACACGAGACACTGCCAAGCTGAGGAAGCTGAACTTTGACTTTCTGTCTGCAGTCTTTGAGTTCATGCGATGTTGCTTGTAGCCAGTTTTCTGTTGTGCTATGGTACTGCTTAAAGCTGAGGCAGGCAACAGAGGAAGCTGTAGAGTTCCTGAATTCTTTGCTTGGCACAGTGTGTGAAGTGGAGCACCAAGCTGTTATTGCCCTGAACTCACTGCCTTAAGGTGTTATTTTATAAATGGGTTTTCAAAACTGAACATCATAAAGATCTCCTATGTGAGCAATAAAAACTACTAAAAAAAGCTGAAAGCATTATAAGTGTGTCTCGTTCCCATCTGTATTTTGTAGTACTTGAACAGTGCAGGGAGCGGGTCTCTGCTTTTACTTCAGTCACTTTTTCCTCCCATTTGTTGTTGTTCTCTCATTCTGTGTGCAGTAGATTGTATCTCTGTGTCAGTGCTAATCCAGTATCTAAGATCTAACAGAGTAATGCTGCACGTTGTGTAAGATGACACATTGGATCCTGTTGTGGTTTAGCTGCACAGCTTAATTCTGTGTACATAAAGTATCATCACTGAAGTCGGCGTGACCAGATTCACACCCATGAAGAAGGGCTGTTCATAAGATCTGGTTTGATTCTTTGCAAGTGTGACCAAAGCATTTCCTTTAGAATTTAGATTAAAGGATGTTAAGAACCTGAGTGTTGAAATTGATGGTCAGTATTGTTTTTCTACCAGTAAGCTCTTCTAGAATTTAATTACCTTTAGGTTATCTGATTCCAAGATTAAGTTTTCAGATAACCAGTCTTGTTGTTGAACATGTTGGTGAGAGGCTGGGGTAATTCTTTCTTTCCCAAATGGAAAGACAATGACTATGTGAAAAATATGATTATTTTGACCATATAATCTCTATTATCCTGTAACAGCAGCCTGTCCTGCTTTATTGCTAGTCAGCTTGTGTCCTCTTCAGTCTTAACAGCAATAACGACTTTACAGACAAAAATCTGTAGGATACAGGTAATGAAAACCATTTGGAAAAGGAGAGGGGGAAGTGCAAGTATCTCAGAGAAGTTGAAGTAGAGTCTTTATCTCTAAAACTTGTCTTGGAATGAATATAGGTATTTATAATACATATGCAGAACAAACATTTGACATGAATATTCCTTCTTTTAAGGATAATTCATCTACTTAGTGCTGTAACTCTGTCATTGTAAGTGCAGCTCTGCTTTCTGTAACTTAGCCAATATTAATGTATAATTAACAGTCTGAAGAGAGGAAAGCCTTTTTTGTTACACCTATGCAGTACTTTGAGAGCACTGGGTCTGTCATCAAGTCCCTCTCTGCCGTCCATCAAGTGATGGGGCCTGGACAATCCCCCCAGTGATGAAAGGCTGACTGAGCTGGGACTGTTCAGCCTAGAGAAAAGAAGACTAAAGGGAGACGTTATTAATGTTTATAAATATCTTAAGTATGGGATGCAGGAGGGAATGGCCAGCCCCTTTTCAGTGGTCTGTGGAGACAGGACAAGGGGCAATGGCTGCAAGTTGGAGCGCAGGAAGTTCCGCACCAACATGCAGAGGAACTTTTCCCAGTGAGGGTGACAGAGCCCTGGCACAGGCTGCCCAGGGAGGTGGTGGAGTCTCCTTCTCTGCGGATATTCAAGACCCATCTGGACGCCTCCCTGTGTGACCTGTCCTGCTTTGGCAGGGGGGTTGGACCCAATGATCTCTTGAGGTCCCTTCCAACCCCTATGATTCTATGATTCTAGGGTGGTCCCCAACAGAAGTGTTGTCCCCAGTTCAGCTGCATGAGCATACAAGGACACCAGGGAGTAGAACTGAATTAAGAGTGGGTGGCTTACTGAGCGGAATGGCGTATCTGCTAGAGGTATTTGCAGCTTCCACAGTGTTTTCATTACCTTCGCTATATTACTGGCTTAGTGGGATCTTAGGGACATGTCAGTAAAGATACAGTGTAATGCTAGAATTAAAATTAAGGCTTACTTCCTCTCCTGCACACCTCCTCAAGTCCATCTTTGATGTTCACGCATGGTCTTGCTGAATCCTGAGTTCAAAATAGCTGCATTTCTCTTGAAAACACTTTGTAATACAAGTTTACCAGAGATATCATAAAAAGACAGGAAGGCTTGTGTTGGAAGGGACCTCAAAGACCGCCTAGTTCCAACCCCTGGCCAGTGGCAGGGACATCCTCCACTAGACCAGGTTGCCCAAAGCCCCATCCAACCTGGCCTTGAACACTGCCAGGGAGGGGGCAGCCACAGCTTCTCTGGGCAACCTGTGCCAGGGCCTCTCTGTCCTCACAGGGTAGAATTTATTCCTAATATCTAATCTAAATCTACCCTCTTTTAAAGCCATTACCTCTTGTCCTGTCACTGCATGACCTTCTGAACAGCCCCTCTCTCCAGCTTTCCTGTTGTCTCCATCCAGGTACTAGAAGGCTGCTATAAGGTCTCCCAGGAGCCTTCTCTTCTAATTTGGAAAGTTAAATGAAGCACAGGGGAGGCTTGAAAAGCACTTAATAACTCAATGTTATGCACTAATTAAGCACCTAACCTCCTGTAATAGTGTTGGGATTTTTTTTTTTTAATTTATCCAGCTGTATATATTAGATTTTCTTATTAGAGGCAATGACTTCTGAGTGGTATATAAGTGCCTGATTTCTAGACATAGGAACAGTCCAGTTTGTTTACTTATTGGCTTTTAAAAGTAAAATAAAAGTAAAAAAAAAAAGTTAGGTTCTAATTTTGTGGAGGTTAGTAAAAGAAAGTGTATTTTAAATTACTCGTAGTTTGTCTTCCATTTTAAAATCAAGATTTCTTTTCCTCATAACTACCTTCATTGAAATGATAGTGCTTTCAAGTACGTTCTAAATATGCAAATAGTTACATGTGTATATGTGTCTACCTTGAAGGCTTATTTCTGAATGAAATCCAACATAAGGAGCTGTCAGATGAAGAAGAGGTATCCTATATATTTTACTACGGAATAATTTTTTCTTTCTTTATTCTTCTGTAGTAGTTCTGGTAAATATTGGGTTAACAATAGGCACAAGAATAGATATTAATATAGATATTTTCATACTTAAGGCACAACTTTAAAATGCCAATGCTTAGGGGTTTTTTTAATTATTATTATTATTTTAACTTAACGGACTCATTTTCTGTAAAGAATCTCTGTTTATAAGGTCTGTTTTTCTGGAAAATTTATGATAGGTAGAGTGATGGAAACCTTGTTCATGCAGTTTTTGATAACATTCTGAGAGTGCTTTGCTAGACCTATTTATTATTGAAATGACAGGTAAATCATTTTGCCATGCTGGGATATGTATGATATTAGCCACTGGAAGCAGATATAAGAAAGCCAAATCTTCAAAATTTTTTAATGTTCATTTTCAATTTTGGGGTGAAAAGCTTCTATTATAATGATATTGCTGTCTGTTTTAAGAGTGACAGTTGGAAAACTTGTAGCTACTGCTTTGGAGGTTGCATGTGTGTCTAAACACGCAAACTTTCAACATGGATATTAACCTTTTATTCTGCTTCTAAGTAAGAAGATGCTGCAAGAAGTCTTAGATTCTTTGTATCAGTTTGGAGATACTTTTATACCATAAACTGTAATGCTTAATCGTCTAAGACTTTCATGTTTCATTTATATTTATAGTTTAACTGATTTTTTTCCACATCTTGTGAAGTTTCATCACGTTGTAATACCTGGCTTCTAAATTTACTTTGTATATAATTTATGATAAATATGTCAGGAAAAATTGTGGGAAATAACTGTAGATAAGAAGCAAGTGATAACCTGCATGTGTTTGCTCAAAATGAAGTTTTATCTTATACTTTGGTTGTTGCTTTAGTTGACCTGTAATTTGTATGGAAAGCTGCAAATGTTTTATTATGGGGTAATACCTCATTGAATTTTCCTGTGAAATATTAGGATTATAATTTTATATTAATGGGAGACATCTAGTTTCTCATTGGGAATGTAGAAAAGATGAAGCATTTGCTTGGCAGGAGGTGAAAAAGGAAGCTGGTTTTCATAGGTGTTGAGTTAAACTTCAATTTTGAAAATCTGGCTGGATAATTTAACCCTCATTTAGATGCAATTATGATACATAGATAGATGTAAATCTTAGCTACATGGGAAGAATTATCAGAATACAAATTACTACAAAAATTTCAGGTTCGCTAGGTTTGTTCTTTTCTGATTATAATTTGGGAGATTATTTTAAGCAGCAAATAGAGAAAGCTGACGCATGCTGAAGAGCTTTTGTGTTGGTTGTCTTAGGCCTGTACATTGATAAGAGACACCTTTAATTTGCTGTACCTCTTTGTATTTCCATTTACTTTGTTTCATATCTTTTAAGTACAGCAATCGGTAACCACAAAATTTACCTGTTATTGCAAGGACACATGGAACTTGGCCATGTCTTTAGTACTATGGCTTTTCTCTTTGTTTTTAGGGGTGGTCATTCAGACAATGAAAGTTGGTTAGAAGCACTATCCTTTCATAAATTACATACCCATAGATTCTGCAATATTTACAACTGTCAAGAGCCTGGTGTGGAACTATAAATTTTCAGTCATGACTGTAAAGAGACTCTGAGAACGCTTGGAGTGCAGTAGTCCCTTTAATAGAAGAAACGTGAGTGCACCCATTTGCAGGAGTAGAAATATCCCCACTTACCCAATGAAGTGGTAATAATGTAGAAGGGTTTTGGGGTTTCTTTGGATAAAAAATAATCAGTCATATATAGTCTGAATATATGTAGAGAGTCCTTGAGTTTATAGTCCATAAATCTGCTCTTGACTTAATGCCTTGGTAACAAACACATTAATGGTAGTTATACTGAGAATCAGGTTGTAAGTTTCTTTACCAACATCTCCTAAGCAAGTTGAAAAGAAATGAAATGCTGGTATGGAAAAAGTAATTTTAAAAGCCACTCTTCAATATAAAAGATGAGGAAAACATGTTATTTTTGTTCCGCTTGACTGCAGTTTTATTGAAGGAGAAGGCATGCATAACCAAACTTGTCCAGAAATGTATTTAATGTACTTGGAAAACATTAACTTCTTTCTGTGGCTGTATTTATTGCTCCTGCAAGCCTGCTGCATGGTTTGATTATGGGATAGAATTCTGCATGTTTGTGTTATACCTTAGGGTGAAAATAACTGTGTTTTGTGGGTGCTTTTGTTTGTTTTTTAACTCTCAACTTTCTGGATTCAAGCAGCTTATTTTATGGAAAGGGAAACAATTATTTAAACTATTCACTTGTTGATAACGTTCAAATTTGACTCAGTTGTTTGTTGGTTTTTGTGAGTTGGTTTCCTGCCCGAGGCTTTAAAAGCAGGACCTGCGTGATGGCTGGTTGCTCAGACCTGGAGGCTGACGGCTGGTGTTTAGAGCTGGCATCTGGTCTTGCCTGAGCTCTCGGTGACCCTTGCCTGTCCCAAAAGCAGCTGCCTTTGCAGGTAGCTTCATGTGCTACTGTGCACCCCTTTATATTGCACCAGGGTTGATAAGCTATTTCAGTGATACAAACCTATTTAAAATACAGCTTTAAACACAGTCATTTATAGAAGAATTGTCATAGAGAAGGTGCTAACAAAGTCAGCTGCTTGCTTCTGTTCTCCCTGCCTTGCCCTTTAGACTTGGGATTTGCAAAGTTGTTTCCTTACAGACTTGCTGAATGATGTCAAGATAGGATGGTTCAGATGACTTAGGCTGGTGCCTGTGGTGCTCCTTCAGGAACTTGTCTACCTTGAAGGCCACGTAGGTGGAATGTAGAAAGTCTGTCTTTCTCTTTGTGGGACTCCCAGCTGGTGGTGGTTTTCTGGGGCTTGATTAGGCTGTTTGAGCTGCAGTTGACTAATGGTTGTGGCATCCAAACACTCAGCCATTTATCCTGGCCTTGGCACAGTTTCGTGGTCAGCTGGCTCTGTCAAGGGCAGCCTCAGCTGGGGCTCTTTGCACGCTGTAAATGCCAGCCACGCACTCTGTGCATGCACACTGTGTTATTGGTTTGATTTTACATAAAATTGTAAAAATGGAGCAGTTCCAGGTTTTCATTTGTGAACGCAATGTGAATTGGTCACACTAGCAGGTCTGAGTTTCTTGTGATGAATTTCTGAATTACTATGTCAGTTGGGGCAACCAGCATATAACCTGAAGACATTAAACCAAATGTAGCTGTGAAGGACTAATTGAAAAAATGACTGTAACTTTAATCCAAAACTAAGCACCTCTCTGATTCTACCTATGTATGTGTTAGTGCCAGTTGTCAGTTAACCACCTGTCTCCCAGCATCCACAGAAGCTAACGGGTTTGTGGTATAGAGAAGAGCAGGTCTGACTTGCTGGAGGATGTGGAAGTTCAGCATCAACAATGCATATTGTACCATCTTGAACATTCACAATTTTTGTTATTTTGTGAAAAATTTTGGAAAAGGAATTTCATGCTTGTCAGCCACAGCTATAGGGTGAAATTCCTGTCACTTATTGTGTCTAGCTGACAGCATTCAACTGAGACCTGGGCTCAGGTTTAGAAAGTATAGTATGATCTATTAGGGACAATGGTGGAACTTAATGCAAAAATTGATACATAAGTGGAGAATAAATGCTAGGGGTTTGAGTTGTGAAGAACACAGGGGACCATAATTTGAGAGTTAAACCTACTCTAACTAGCTAGGTTATCCAGGTGACATGCTAGGCCTTCTACAGAAGGGTATGAAATGGACCTGTTAACTTGTGCTGTAGTGCACAGTCAGTTAAATAAATTTTTTTTTTTTATTCAGTTTTATTTTTTTCACAGTTATAAAAGTAGTTTGGTTTGGGTTTTTTTTTTGTTTTTTGGGATAGCAAGTATACATGTTGCTGTTTTATTAGCTTCTATATTTGAAGCTTGAACAAGTGAGTAGCAAGACCTCCCTATGTTGTAACATTTGAAAAAACAATGCTCTGCTGGAGAGTGATTAGGATTCATTATTAAAGTTTCTGCAGGGGTCTCCAAGCACAACCTGACCTGCAGCACACTGTGCACTAGGAGTGGGGGGCCTGAGAGTAATTTTCTTGCTTTTTTCCAAGCAGATCAGGAGCCAAGCACTGGAGGCCCCTGCAGTCGTGCTGTCTGCTGAAGCCTAGCTAAGGGGGAAGAGAAGTAGAACATAATTAAAAAAGGGTAATGGTGGAAGTGTAGGAAGCATTTGGGGCAGCAGGTGAAAAAGGTTGGGGAAGATGAACAGAAGAGTCAAATTGTGGGTTTCCAAAAGCAGGGAGGTCTCTATGCTCAGGAGTGTTGGGCATTGCAATACAGACTGAGCTCTGAAGCCCAGGACGATGAAGCGCTGAATCTGGCTACCACAAAACCTTCTTTCTCATCTAATGGCTGGCCCCCAGTGAAGAATATCTTTCTCCTTCTACCCATCAGCGTAGCTGCCTGACTTTTTTGTAAAAGTTGAAGACAGTTCTAGAAAAATAGTTTAAATTGTAGCTGCTGGAAAATTAGAGAATGTGAGATCCAAGGGTTAGTATACAGTTGTAATCTGTCTTCATCTTTTTGTATGTTCTTGACAATTAGATAGCTGCATGTTTTATTTAGCAGCAGCCATTCATAAATAAGAAAACCCTTTTTCTGGATTAAAAAAACCAAACAACCCAAAAGTACTGTTCTTAACTGCAGTCTGTATATCAAGAACAATTTCAAAGCAATAGGAGTTTATAGTGGTATATGTGGAAATACTGTTAGGAATTTAGCTTTTTTTTCCCCTCGTTCAAAACCAAAAGAAAACATGAAAAGCCCAAGCAAACAAACCAACCCCCAAAACATACCTTTGGGGAAAAAATAGGAAAATACTGCTTATCTCCTAGGAAAAAATGCAGCGTGCTGGCTAAATAAATGAGTCTTCAGTTTTGATTTTGGAAAATACACAATAGCAAACTATCAATTGGCTGACAAATAAGTATGAGAGAGTACTTGTTGAATGCTTTTGTGTGCCTGACTTCTGAGTTTTCTGTGAGAAGGGAATTGTTTCAGCTGCTTCTAAGTATAGATTACACATTGTTATGTGCGGATGGATCACTGCACTGCTTTGTTGCCTTTGGTGCTCTATACAATTTTGCTCTTCATGCATTTCACATTTGCTTTTTGTAGTGATGTGTGAGTAGACATGATGTTTCAGAATTTTAAGTGATTTTATTCTAAATTGTTCAGTTTAGCTACTCAAAAGAAAAACCAGCCTGTATTTTAAGGCAGATACACAACTAAAAGGAGTTTACAAAATAATCCTGCTGTTGGTCCCGTCTTGCTTGGCCAGCAGTCTAGGTAGGAAATGCTCCTATTATGCAAGTCTCTTTGTAGCTAGCCTCTAATAAGTAAGGTATGATTTGGTAACTGGTATGGTAATTAACCTGGAAAACTATCCTCTGCTTCGCTTGCCAAGTGGCTTTATATGCTGTGATGTTAATTGGTAAACTGATCCAGTGAAGAGAGGCTTGAAATGTTTACAGGCTTGACTGTATTTAATTCATCTCTTATTTCAATGAATGGGTTTTTTTTTTTCTGTTTGGTGAGGGGGTTTTAGTGTGGGGTGTATTAATTTTTGAGAACTGGTTTTCAGAGTTTTGGTGTAAACAAACTCCAACAAAGCAACTCTTTTTTTTTTGGTTTGGGTTTTTTTTTTTGGTGGGATGTTCTTCTCAGATATAAATTTCTGCCTTCATGAATTTATGTATGCTAGGCTGTAAAATATTGACATGCTTTTAATGTTAATTCTGTTTGCCTTACATATGGTGTTTGTAATATATTCCTGAAACAAAATACTGTTTGACAGAACATGATCTGCATTAGCTCAAGACTGTTCTGTCAGCTGAGAACAAACAGAATTGTTTTATTGTATTGAAACTTGTATGTTAATATAGAAATATTTAGGAAATCTATAAAAGACCAGTGGATTTACTAGTTACAGATGATAAAAACTTGTCTTGACATTGCCTTCCCACATAAAAGTGGGTGTTTGATGTTTTTACTGATTTAAACTAAAGCAATAGCCCATGCCTACCCTAAATATGCATTGCAGGGGGCTACCTGTGATGTTCACATTTAGAACACGGAAGCCCCACTATATGTGTATTTATGTTCTGTTTTACAACGTGCTAATTTCACAATTTACTCTATGATACGAGAAGCATTTGTTACTACAGATATTTAGAGTGTAATGAGTGTAGTGTTGTGGGTGTCTGAAAAAACAGACACACACCAGATAATAAAGAGCTGCTAATAAACACAATTTATTTTTTTATAGGTTATTCAATGATAGTTATGAACTCCCGTTTACGAGCCTTAGGTGGGAGGATAAATAACATACGAGCATCAGAATTACCCAAAGAGAAAGCCCGATCGGAGATCGTCTGTAACGTCCACTTTCTGGATGGCTCAGTACAAAGCTTCAAAGTCAATGTAAGTTTGGAAAACTGCTTTTTAAAAAAATATGGGAATGTGTTTGTCAGCTGAAGATCAAATGAGGGACCCTGAGGCATGGGTTTTCCAAAACATGTTGAAGATGTAGCTTTGCCGCTACAAATTGCAGAATTGCTGGTTATGAAATGGATTTATAAAGTGCTGTTTATTAATTTTCTTTGAAGTCAACCGACTGAAATGTCATAAAATCTGTATCTGGAAAAAGTCTTCTGTGTGATATGGCAACCATGAAGAAACACATCTGGTGATTGTTACCAGCTATGAATAAGTAATTCATATTCAAAGGGGACTCCCAAATGTTGATCTACTCCTCCTTTCCTTCCTTAAAAGCACTAGTAGTACTAAAAGGAGGATATAACCTTTTGATATCACTGCAGGAATTTAATATATTTTTTTTCTGAAATATAAAGATGATGTAAATACTGAAGACATCATGGTTTAGTAAGTTAGTTCCCTTAAGTTGTTTGTATTACAATGTGCTTTTTTTTTCTTGAAGCAGGTAGGGTAAAGGGAGTAACAGAGGTTTGTATACTGTCTATACTATACTTTATTCTGTAAGTATTTTTGTTTCTAATCTTCAGTACTGATTAAAGCTATTAGTTCCTTAAAAAATTAAAACAAAGAAAAAAAACATCACTCCACAGTCAATTTTCAGTGGAGTTATCTGACCATGCAAAAAATACCTGTGGATGCATTTCAGTGTAATCCTGTGAATTTTGGTATGTGATACTTTTAAAATTTTATCCAATTTACAACATCTGAGAGGAAGCATTTTGCTGAGGAATCTGTGTTGTTGGATATCTTAAAGTGTGCAGTGCTTTGTCACAGGAGATTCACAGCTTCACCTGAAAACTGTATTTTCCTAAGTATTATTACGGTTATCTTTGCCAAACTGATTTTTATTTTTGAGCTTTTTCTGTTGGATATTTATTGAAAGAAAAATTATTTGATGGGTGAAAAGATTATCTTCATTCTAATGTATACAGAATTAGTCTAATTTTAGTATCTATTTTATATATCATATATGTATGTATATTTATATACATATATATTTGTATACATATGTGAAGTATATGCATACACACGTATACTATAGTAATGCTAGAGAGTGGAGTGCAAGAAGAGCAGGTATGTAATAGAAGGAGCAATGCATTAGTATACAATTTCCACTGTTCATCTCCAGTATGCCCTGTGGGGTTGCCTTGTCTGTCTTGCCCTTCCCCTCTGCACAAAGATCTTTAAAAGATCTTACAATTTTTTTGAAATCCATAAGGAATAGTGTATTCTCCTTGTAGCAAGTGTTTACATACCTTTAAGCTTAGCACTTGGAGTCCAGTGCTGTACAAGTGACCTTTGCACTCACTGCTTAAGGGACGAACTAAGAAGCAAATATGATAACTGGCAACCACTTTGGAACTCTGGACCCGATTTCTCTCTGCCTTCTGCATGCCCTCAGGGTATCTTTGATGGTCACCTCTTTCATGCAGGAGTCGGAAGGGCCTCCTTTACTGCAGCTGTAATGCTGAACTGCCATGGGGGTAATCTGTTGCCTCTTCATTGAAAAGAAGCAGGGAGTGTAGCTACCCTGCTATGTTATGAGCTAATGCAGGGAGCAGGTTTACCAGAAGACTCAAGTTCCTCAAGTACTGTTCTTTCATACAAGTATTGAGGGAGACTGCACTTGTGTGCCAGGATGGCCCTTCCTGATTGCACCTGACCTTGATGTCTGCAGAAGAACAGGCTTTGCCGTGCTCTGGTTGTGTCACAAGCTCCAGTTCTCAAAAGGATTTGAAGCCAGATGTGGAAATTTTGTGTCCAAGTTGTGCTTACGTTAACAGAAAAATTCGGCCTCGTGAAGTTTGTGCCTGACTGTGCATGCATTTCTCTTCTAATTGCCAACATCATTCAGTTTTTATGTCTGCAAGCAAAGAGTAACCCAGGTCTGTGGTCAGTCTGGGAATCAGCTAGGCACGCGTTGAAGGAAAATAAGCTTGGCTCTGAACAGATTTTCCCCACTAGTGAAGGCTTTTCTGTGTTCCTTTAGAGAGACTGTTTCTCATCTTAAGACATTGATCTATAATTCTGATTTTGCTCCATACTTTATTCATTTCTGGATGCCAGGTCAGTTGATAATTCTATATTTTAAGAGATTAAATATGCATATCACATGGCATGATTATCCATAAGGCAAATTAACAGTCATGTTTTTAATAATTTAGCAATACATTATTAAAATGACTTTTTTCTGAAATGACAAGGCATAGATACAAGATACATGGATAAAAAGACATTGTATGTCTTGTGAAAGTTGTAAATTTGTTTTATAGTGGGTTTTTTACTTTCTCACTTCCTATTGTTATTGCTGAGATCAGTTGAATTTTTGTCTCCTGTCAGAGTTTGGAGAATAGGAACTGAACAGGCTTACCTCTTACAGCATAGAGTGTAGTGTTTTCTCTTTAAAAGAACTTCAGTGTATTGGTGGAAAACTAAGGTTGGGAATTCTTCAGTGTTGTATGTTTGTGGGCTAGTGGTATGTGGTTGTGATTTATGAAAACTCTGCTACACTTTGAACTAACATTAGGCTAATAATACTCATGTACACCTGAGTATGCTTTGTGTTCCTAGACAGGTTTATTACTATTTTTATCACAAATAGTGAAAAGTGGGGGAAAGGCAAATACTTAAAGCTTGGCCTTTGTCCATTTAATAACATAAATGGAATTGAAGACTCCTCCTGTTCTAATGACAACGCACTGAAAAATGCTGAGCATTGCTTTCTCACGCAGCAGCTATCAGAACACAGAATTTTTATTGCAAGGTTTCTTTCTTTCCTTCAAATCCATAGGGGGATTCTATGGAGGGGGAACAAGCAGAAAAAATCAGGGTAAGAAGAAACTCAGAATTTGCTTTGAGTTCAAGCAAACAGATATTTATAAGTTGTCATTTCTAATACCTTGTTGGTACTGCACAGGTGTTCAAGACTAGTAAATTTGCGGTGGATTTAAAGATAATACAAAGATGGTAGATCAGTCTAAATTTACAACCTATCAACACACTGAAACCTGACATATTTTGAAAATTTGAACTAGCACAAAGTGACATCTTTAAAATTATGGCAGAACATTTATCCAGTTACTGAACATATTAGAGACCAGGGAGAAGGGAGAAATTACTTTTCATCCTGTAGCACCGGGATCTTTATCAGCCCACAGAGCTGATTTTCATCAGCTTTGTTACCAAACTACACAGCCTTATGAAACTTTCAAAGTTACAGCTATAGGTGTCTCACTCATTCTGCAAGATGGTATCTTCTTTTCCCAATGGTTGTATTTGTAGCAGTGTGAATGAAAACTGGGGAAACAAAGAAGGAAGGTGAATTTTTGATGAGGAAATAATCTGAGGGACTTTCTCTCTATAAGAAACCTGAAAGTAATTGCGTAACTTGATCCCTGCACACTTGTTCTTATTAAGCATTTATCCTAAAGAATATCACTAGCCTGACCAACTATGAAGACAATTTCAAGAGAAGTGCCTTCTTTTTTTTTTTTTTTTTTTTTTTGTCTCCTGGATTTTGTCTTTGGCAGAGTAGTGAAGCAATAGGGGATTTTTTTCCATTGCTTTTATTTAAAGGTGTTTTGGGGAATCTGAAATTTGTATTGATGGTATCACAAAGAATTAATCAGTATAACTTGTGGTATTGGCAGTTCTTAGATTGTCATTATCAAGGAAGTTCATGTGGGAGCATAGACAGATGCATTCTACTACATTGCTTACAGTCAAAATGGAAATGTCTGTGAACTCCCCAAGGATGAAATGGCCTTTCTTGTCCTTCCCTGTTATGTGCTTCAGTATTTAAGTGGAACGTCCAAAGTCGAGCCAGAGAACAGAAGGTGCACATAAGCTAAGAGTTGGAAGTATTCCTTTAAAACTACATTTGAGACAAACATTTGATGGCATTTGGTGCCAAGCAAGCGCTACACTTGATTTTAATTTTGTTCATGTTTTCTTGAGGCCTCCCAGTAAATTTCAGGTGTTTGAATTTTGTGATAAAGTTAACTCGCTTCTGTCTTTGATGTTCCCTCTTCATTGTTCTAAGTCTATAATGCATAAGTTTTCCACGTGGGGGAAAAGTTAGTTGTCATTCTAATATATACAGAATGTGCTCACATACCATGTTTGGGTGTGTTCAGTAGGTGTATATTGAGCAATAATGCCAATTTATTTGTAACTTTTGGTATAAACAAATGGGAATTTTCCATTATTGCTCTACTTTGACTCATTTACCAGGAATGACCACTTGGGAAGCGTGCCTCTCAGTTTCCAGTAAACTGACTTTTCTGAAGGGATGAAATGTAGTGTCAGATCCCTTCTGTTTTGCACCGTCTTGCTGAGTTGATGCTTATATCTTAGTACCTATGATTTTTATTTTATTCTTTTCTACTACCTGGCTATTAGTAATAGGGCTTCTTTCTAGAAAAAAAAATGATAGGGCAGTACTAATGAGAAAAGTTGCACAACTTGAAATTCAAATCATAAGGAAAGGTTTTTTCTTTCCACGCCATCTCAGTTAAGCGCCTTCTTGCAGTATTTCAGAAGGAATATGATTGTTGCAGTTAACACCCGCAATTACTATTGGCATGTTTAAAATAATGGGCAGAGGTGCAAGTCTTAAAGGTTCTCTTTGATTGTGGGTGTGAGGTTTTTGTGGTTTGAAACTGTTGATTGCAGTGAATTGTTGCGTCTTTGTCATTCAGTTTTCCTGCTGGAAATTGTTTGATAGTACGAGACAGTTTAGTGTCTGACTGTATCCCTGCATGTTGAAAGAATTGCCGTATGAAGTTTCAGGCTGGTAAAGTATGTTTACTTTTATATTGAGGCAGATCACTATACTCTGTGACTGCAAGCCAGTAAGACAGTATGAAGTTTAACGATGCCTTTGAGGACAGTGAGAAAGTGATCTGACCTACAGCAGGCTTGTTAATCTTAGCCCTTCGTGGGGCCTGACTTTGTAATAATTGCTGAAGGAAAGAATTAGCGAAGGGGAGATTTTTCCAAAGTTAGAACTGGAATGACTAACTTCATGCGTATGTTTATTTTGAATCATTTTTGAGGCAGAGGAAATGCAGTGGGTCAAAACACAGGGACTTGGATAAATATTTTGTATGACCTTCATATAGGAAAATACTGCTCCAGAGTGTAGGGAATCTAGAAGAGTTACAGGATGGGGCAGGGAGTTGGCTCAAGGTGGCAGTGGATCTTGCTGAAATGAGCAACTCTACACTAGTAGAGTTCTTGACTGTCAAATTTCATTAACATGTTGCTACCAAATCTTTTTCAGTAAAGCAAAAATGTATTTACAATCAAAAGGTTTGAGGCACTATTAACAATAAAAAAGATAGAGGAATGTGGGGTAGCAGATAGGTTATCTTGAGCAAGGAGTAATTGCAATGAGGGAAATCTGTAGTGTAAACTAATAGCTTTCATAAGATGAGGTAATGCTTTTTTAAGCTCAACTTTCAGTTGCAAACAATAGGGGAGAATGCTGGTAGTTTGCAGGCTGAGCGGCTCATATGTTAATGTTCTGAAAAAGGTGAGTGCTATTATGCACCAATGAATGTTAAGGAAGTACTAATAGTGTTAGTCTTGGCATTGAGGCCAGCCTCCGGGGAATGCCATGTGTGGGTCCTGGCTACTTGCAGACAAAAGAGGGTAGTTCCAGACTGGCAGGCATAGAAAGTACAGCTAGGATGCTCTACAAAAGTCTGGACCTAAGGAAAGAAGAAGTGATTCTATTTATTCTAACTAAGGTAATTCTTGCATGCTCCTAGTAAGAGCATCAGAGAAGTGAATAAATTCCAGGAAGACAAAAGGACAGAGTTAGCAGAAAAACAAATAAATTAGCTGTGTGTAAAATTGAAGTGGAAATTAAAACAAAGTGTAGCACTTTGTTCAAGCTCATAGGTGTATTGAGACCAAAGGACACAGGCTGTTTGGTGGTGGATGACAAGCTAAATTAGGAAAGTGTGACCTCCCACACCAGATGAGAGGCAAATGATGTTGTGTCTGAAGTGTGACTGAATTTGCAAAAGCTTAGGTGGTGCTTAACTGTGATATTATCAATGTCAGAAAGTAGGGGTCAAAGCTCTTGTAGAGGAGAGGGACAGGGAGGTGTGCAGTATCTTGCACGGTACTCTTAAAGTGTGTTTGCCCCTCCAGTCCAAAGAACTAACAGGTTTCCCTTATTGGTATGTGCTTTTGGGGACAGTGGGTCTTGATCAACCTAGCTTCCAGGCAGTTCTTGACATGAAAAATAACAAAGGGGTTCTTCCTCTTCAAATTCATGGAGCTTACTAGTCTTTAAATTTGAGTCTAAATTCCCTGCATATTAGCAGGAAATTGTTGTGGCACAGGCAGAATGTAAGAGGTGTTAGTCATGTCTGCTTTTAAATATTAATTTTTGGCCAAAGCAATGTAAGGTGAAATATGACTCAGAGCAGGTTTAAATGGAGGTGAATGGTGTGTGGTCGTGTGGTCATGAGATAGTTGCTGCAAAGCTTTTAACAGTTCAGAATGAGGATTGGTGGATCTTAGGAATATGAAATAAATGGAAATTTCAGGATGGAAACAAGCAAACCTCTTGGGAATGTTTCTTTTTAGTAGAGAAAACATCAGACTTCTTAAGATTATTTTAAGAGCTTGTGTCATTTTAACAGGATAGGCTAGTGTGGAAAGTGTAACTTTTTGTATCACAGAATCACCAGGTTGGAAAAGACCTTTAAGATCATCAAGGCCAACTGTTCCCATCCTATACTAAACCATATCCCTAAGTACCTCATCTACCTGCCTTTTAAACATATCCAGGGATGGTGATTCAACTCCCTCCCTGGGCAGCCTGTTCCAGGTCCCAACAACTCTTTCAGTGAAAATTTTTTTCTTACCATCTAATCTGAACCTGCTCTGGCACAGCTTTGTGCCACTTCCCCTTGTCCTATCTCCTGTCACCTGGCTGAAGAGACCATCACCTACCTCTTTACAACCTCCTTTCAGGTAACTGTCCACGGTGATAAGGTCTCCCCTCAGCCTCCTCTTCTCCAGACTAAACATCCCCAGCTCCCTCAGCTGCTCCTCCATCCCCTTCACCAGCCTTGTTACCCTTCTCTGGACATACTCCAGGACCTCAATGTGCTTCTTATGGTGGGAAGCCCAGAACTGGACACAGCACTTGAGGGGCAGTCTCACCAATGACGAGTACAGGGGCACAATCACCTCCCTAGACCTCCTGGCTGCACTACTTCTGATACAAGGTATTAGAATGTATCAGCTCTGATATCTCTTTGTAGAAAGACAAGAGCTTTATTAAGACTGTCTTACTACTTGCTGCAATGGTTGACAGGGTTAAGGGGAACTTTGTTCTAATGCCCAGTTCAGCTGAGCCGTGTTCGTGTTGTTTTGCCCTCTTCCTATGGCAGAGGGGAGTGAAAATACGATGTTTTGTAAAGCACTCCACACATCGTGGTAGTAGCAGTAGAGTATGCTTTGGCTGTGGACTGTATTGGAATGGATGTCAAAATACAAAACCAGTCAGGTGATGTGTGCCTCACTTTATACCTAGATCTCAGAGCTGTTAATGTGCAAAATTGATTGAAGATTGAGCAGTGTGAGCTGCGTGGTAACTTTATTTGTAGGTGTATAAGCTGAAAAATAGTCCATGTGTTTTTAAAATAGAGCCACAGCCAAATAAATATAGATATTTTGAGGAAAGACAACAAAAACCTTCAGCTTGAGGAAAGACAATTTTAACAATTTAAAATGACATTTTGTACTTAGATTAGATTTCTGGAGTGGGTCTTTGGTCTTGGCACTGTGGAAGACACTTTGTGCTTTTAATACCAGGAAGCCAGAACTGGAGCCACAAAAAAAGTAGCTTTGGAAATTGCTTTTCATAGGGAATGTAGAAAGGAAGAAGAGAGGGAAAAAGTATGTATGTGGGTGGAGGAGACTAGTACTGTCTGAACATCTGGGTTTAGGGTTGGGAGACCTATGGGGACATCGCAGAGAGAGAACTGCAACTGCTGAGCAAAGGATATTGTAGGAAAGAGTTTGCTAGTTGTCACAGGAAAGCAGTGAGAAGGTTTAGAAGTTCTGTGTGCTGGGCAGAGAGGGGGATGCAATTCTATGGGAGTGAAGGAACAGGAAGATGAAAAATGAGAAGGGGAATTAGGGGATAACACTGTTGCAAAGACAGGAGACTGAAGGGAGTCAGACGTGTTGAAATTCACAGAGGAAAATCATCAGGAGAATCTGCCCTCTGTGGTCTTCTCCTGCCCTACTTGTAATGAAACCTGAGGTCCTGAACACTTTCTTTCAATAAAGTGTATGTCTCATCCACCCCCTATAATTACTGCTTTTGGTCATCGTATAACTTCAGTTGCTCGTTTAGCTCGTGTCAGAATTATGCACCATGGATGTGCAATTAGGCTTCTTAGTTGTGTAGGTGTCTTGTGATGTCACTTGAAAGTGTTTTAACATTTTATTTATGAAAAACATAGCCCTCAGGAAATGAATATGCCATGTATAATAATGCAGTGCTAAAGATGAATGTATTTGTGTCAGGAAACTCCCTTTACTGCAGAGGGTTAAGGTGGCATCTGCTTTTTTCACAGGGTTCTCCCTTCATACCTATATGAGTAATCTATAGTTTTTATAGGGAGCCCACCTCAATTGATGGTGCTGGACAGAACTGCCTGACAGATGCGCAGCATCATGTCTGTATGTGATGAGGGATGCTTGGTTGTGTGGTCCTGACCTGTTGCTGAGAGTTCTGCTCTAGCAGCAGGGAGTGTTGGATAATGTTCTGCCCTCCAAAATAAGGTCAAGCAGGTGTCTTTTGCTTGAATCTCTGTTCTTCTTTTTCCATCTTCTGAATAGGGGGAATGCTTTTATGAGATAAGGAAAGACTATGGAATATGTTACAACTTAAAACGCTCTATTACAACATTGTGGTACCCTCTTTAAAAAAAAAAAAGGTAAATCTGTGTTCTGAACAGGACTTGAGTGTTATGTAATAAACAAGGTCTGGACAAAACTGAATACAACATTCTGATCTTGGCTTAAGTGCGAAGTGCTTTTATGCACTAAGGCCATCCACGAGCGTGTGGTCACTATTGTGCTTATATGTGAAATCCTTTGATTCAAGGGATTGTTTAAGAAATTAAGAAATTTGTTTAAGAAATAAGAACTGAATTAAATCAGGACTTAATTTTTAAGAAATTTGTTTCAGAACAAAGTATTTATTGCTTGCAGTCTAAATAATTTCTGGTAAATTTTAGTTGCACGTGCAGTTTATTACTGCTTTTAGGAGTGAAATTTGGAAGATTGTATGAAAAATTAGTTTGCTATAATTTTTTGCATAGACATGACACTGAGCAAACTGGCATGATTTTTGTTCTGTCCAGCAGTTTCATATACAAAAAATCTAGACTGAAAATGCCATACAGCTATTTACTATATATTGGCACGTTTAGGATTGCAGCTTTGCTGATGGATTTTTGCTTGCAAAGTGGGTTTTGGTTACTTTTTGTGGTTGGATTTGTTTTTTTAATAGAATTGGTTTGTTGGTGTTCTTTAGCAGAAGTTGGTTAATCTGCTTTCCACAGTGCCATGGAATGGAGGTACTTGTTTGGTTTGGGGGAAGTTATACCCTGCTTACGTTTCTGGATTTCTGCTGCTCATTGCACCAACTCTTCTGTGGTACCTGTCTTGACGGATGTCCAGGCAGAAAATGGGATGGCTGAAAGGCAGCTGAGCATATGGAGGCTGAGGAGTGGGTAGGAGTTGAAGCTGAAGTACAGGATCTTATGGCTGGAACGCAGCATCCTCCTCCTTGGGTGGGTGGGGTTTTTTTGAGGGGGAGAGAGGGGGTATTTGTTTTTTGTTGGGTTTTTTATTTTCATCCTAGTATAGACTTTGGCTTTTGACAGCTGATGTGGAAGCAGAACATACTGTTTTGATGGTGACATCAGGGGCCAGAGCAGCCCCATGTGGCAGTCAGCCATCCTCGCAGGGTACGATGCTGGAGAATGGCATTGTTTCTAAAGATAGCTGTCAGGGGAAAGCTTCTCTGCTTAAAATTGAATTGTTAGACCAACCTCAAGAGCTGGAGCTTGTGTCAGTTCATACTATGAGATTTCACATGCCTAATGTATTTTGGAAAGAAAGCCCCTTAAAAAAAAAAAAAAAAAAGATACTTCTTGCTGAGGAACTTTGAACCATTGAATTAGCAGCAAATTTTATTCATGAGTTACAGATTTTAAGATAAAATTAATTGGACTTTTTTTTTTTTAAATGCAAGTGTTGTAGAGATTCACTTCTAAAGTTTTCTTGTTTTCAGAAACAAGACACTGGACAGATTTTGTTGGATATGACCTATAACCAGTTGGGTGTGACGGAGAAGGAGTATTTTGGTTTACAGCAAAATGAAACTTCAGTAGATTCCCCAGTAAGTATAGTAAATAATAAATGTGTGTGCATGTATATATGTGTGTACATATGGGTGTATACATATATGTATACACACATATACATGCACACACATACTAATAAATAAACTCTCTATTTGTAAATATTTTTAATCCATCTAATAGTTTTTCATTTCACAGCGATGGCTTGAACCAAACAAACCTATTAGAAAACAGTTGAAAGGTAAGACTTGTTTTTAATACCTTGATTGTAAGTGGGTAGTCCTGGTTTTCTGTGTTCTTGTGACTAGAAAAAATACAGTTCTTGTAAAGAACTGCCCAGGGGGGGTTGTGGAGTCTCCATCTCTGGAGATATTCCAGACCCGTCTGGACACCTATCTGTGCAATATGAGCTGGGGAGCTGCTCTGGCAGGGGGGTTGGACCCGATGATCTCTCGAGGTCCCTTCCAACCTCTACGATTCTGTGAAATTACGGTGTCCAAATGGCAGATTGTTTTTGAGAGCAGCAAGTTTTCTCCCTGCCAGTTTTTTCAGAAGTTTTCCACATCTCTTACTGCTACCTGAGGGATAATAAGACCTGGTAGGCCACTAACATTGATGCTGTGATAGCTTCTGAAGCTGCTTTCTGAGCCGTGTTTGACATGAGGGCTGTGAAAGCAGCAGTGCTATCATGGTGCCAGTAAATTCTACCTGATAGGGAAGATACAAAAAAAGTCTTTTATTAAAAAACAAACAAAAAAATGACCATGCACTTCTAAGTCCATGTGTTGTTCTATCATGTCTTGTTTATAAACAGCTTGGGATAATACAGAATGCTTACTCGGAAGGACAGGCTGGCCGGCACAGGCCTGTCAGCAGCTTAGGACAACTGAGTGACTTTGTCCCAATTTGCGCTGTGAAACTTGAGCTATG
This sequence comes from Gallinula chloropus, assembly GCF_964237585.1. NCBI lineage: Eukaryota > Metazoa > Chordata > Aves > Gruiformes > Rallidae > Gallinula > Gallinula chloropus. The sequence goes on from NC_140086.1 coordinate 70,212,027, forward strand.
GTTTTCAGCTCTCTTAGTTCTAACATATGCCATATATTGTATATGAATTGAAACAAAAATACATGGTGAAATTCTGTAAATTATGTGTAAGCTAGAATTGAACTTATCCCAACAAATGTTTGCTGCTTTCTTCTCTTCTAATACCTACAAGGCAAAGATAATTAAATAATGCCTTTTATGTAAAGTAACAGATGTGAAGTACTTCAAATGAAAGCATTGTAATATTTCAGAGTATTTTCTTCTCATTTGGTGTTGGGGGATCAGGAGAGAGTTCTTGTGGTTTCTTTTATTTTCATGGAAAAATGCATGACTTCTATGTGGGTCACTTATTTCTATCAATACAGAAATAAAAGCCTTGGGCTTTGTCTTCTTCAAACAAAAGAATTGATTTGTTTTTCTAAAATATTGCAGGAGGTTTTCCCTGCACCCTTCGTTTCCGTGTAAGGTTTTTTATACCTGATCCTAACACGCTTCAGCAAGAACAAACCAGGTAACTTCTGCTTGATGTTTGCTTCCATGGACTAGGAATGTTGTAAAGCCCTCCTTTCCCATTTTCACAGCTTGGCAAACTATCCTTTATTAGATAGATGACTTCATATAATTCTTTGTATTAAGTATGTTTGGAATTGACAGCTTGAACAATGCTTATTCAACTCCAAACACTCGTATAAAAATTATTGTTGGTTTATTTGTATCTTGGACTTGGATTCCTTTTTTTAGTTTAGCCTTTTGTTCCTTGAATTATTTGTCTCTTGTATTCTATTTTTTCCCTCTCTTTTTCTGGTCTCTTCATTAATCAGATGCAATGATTAAAATATGGGGAAGTTCAATGATTAAGCTCCCTGCATGTTCTAAGCTGATGTTGGAGGTTTTGTATAAACACTGAGTCAGTCTTGAACATGTGAAGTAATTTAATGCCAAGGGTGTGGGAGGGTGGGGTTTATTTTGTTTCAGGAAGAGCAGATAACAGTTCTTGTGTCCTAGTTTGCCCACTATTTGTGACATGCAAAGATCTATAACACTTCAGTTAAATGTTAAAAGTTTCTTTTTTATGTATCTCTCAGGTTTTGGGGTGGTGTGTGGGGTACATGAATTGCGAGCAGTTTTCAGTTAACTTATCCCAAACCTTTAGTCTAGTATTTATTCAGTGCAGGTGATTTGGAATTTAGAATTCATATGCACCCATTATCTGTCATTTTTTGGGTAACATTTTCATTGTTTGCTAATATTGCTGACTGGAATATAAATAATACAGCATGTTGGAAGCTGTTCTGTAGTTTTAAACTGAAATTATTCCAGGATCTAGTCATTATGGTTCTCGACATCCCAACTCTACAGCGTCACTATAAAGTAACATTGTCAAATAAGAGCAAGACTGAACTGCTCTTGAGAATTACTTAAGAGCGTTTTGTCAGCATATGCTACTTGAGAAACGTCTCTTTCTACATTGAGTAGGTCCAAGATTGACTGTCACAGTTGGGGTTGGTTTTGTTAGGGTTTTTTTTAACCCCAGTTATATCTACAATGAACATTCCTGGGAGAGAGCCCAGTTACGTAATGGTTTGGCTTTTGTAGTGTTCATTGTGGCATTAATACCATGGTCCTGGAGTTGTACAGACTGCCAAAGGTCTTTAAAACCTTTATGAGGTTGTGAGAGTGAGTGGGTGTGTGATTGCACATTGTATATTGTGTGATTGCATATATGCCAGTAAGCTTTATTCATCTTTTAACTTGCCAGGAAATCTAATAAAACTCGTACAAGTAACCACTTAAACCATACCTTGTAAATGTGAAAATAAATGTATGTCTGTTTGTTTTCAAATAAAAAATCTTTTCTAGGCACTTATTCTTCCTGCAATTGAAGACTGATATTGTGGAAGGAAGGTAATAAGAATCTTCAATTTCTCTGTAATTCTTTTTAAAATAAAAGAGTAAAAAAAAATCAGCCAAAACTAAAAGCCTTTTTCTGAGGGTATTGTTGCTACAAACATATATACCTTGTGAAATCTTGCTTTAAAAGAAAATCAAATTGCTGGGAAGCATTACAAATTTTCACATAGCCCATTCTTAAGAACAGTTCAGAATTCAGCTTTGAGTGAGCTGTAGGAGATGCTGTGTTTCAGCAGGTACTGTGTCAGCCTGAGAGATCTTTGTGCAAGGCATGGTGTGCCAGGCATCATATTCCAAACGTGGGCACCCCCTGTCCAGTGTGGTCATCAGGAGGGAGTAGCAAAGGGCAGTTCCTGCTATTTTTTCTCATGGTTTCAGGGTTATATTCCCCATAGGTTGGGCATATACCTGGTGGTTCCTTCGCCTGCGATTCCCGTGTGATTGTACTCTCTAATAAAAAAGGAGGAAAAAGGTGGTCTGAGTATTTGCTGCCAAATGTAAATCGCCTTAACGTGTTCTTCTACGGAGTCAGTTTTGGGCATAGGATCAGAGCTGTCTTTGTGCTTTGCATTTGGCTAATTTTAGTGTTTATATCTAGTTTTAAATACACCAGACTGCAACTATTAAAATAGCCCTATAAAAATCCCTTCTCCTTTTGCTTTCCCGAATAAGCACCCAGCAAGAATAGGAGTGTGTCCTTTTAGGACTGGTTATTTCCATTGACTTAGGAAGCCATTCCACAGCAACTAGCTTTTAATGTCCAGTTGTATTGTGTGATCAGATTTTGTAAGAAAAAAAAGAATCAGATACACTTCAAAGATAAATGAGTCTTCGTGTGCTGAACTAATTGCAGAGGCATTGTTAACAATACATTCATACAGTCTGTGTCCAAATGAAAATATTTTCCTCTTTCCAGGTTGTCATGCCCTATTAATTCTGCTGTTGTCCTGGCATCCTACGCGGTACAATGTAAGTAGTAACCAATTGTTTCTTTGTTAACAAATGTATTTGACCGACTACCTTCTCTGCTGTTGGGCACTGAAAAATAAGGAAAGATTTCTTTCCTTATCAATTTGTGGGGAATATTCAGAAGGTGATGCTTTGTAAAGAAGGTGCAGGTTGTTAAAGCAGCCTTCAGAAAGTCTAAATAGAAAAAGCGTACTTGTTAGGTCTACCAGGAAGAAAGAAAGAAAGTTGATACAAGAATAACATTGTTCTTACTGATGTGTGCTCATACTGCTGGCAAAAAGGGCAGGCTTTCATTGTCATTGGGAACAAAATAATGAAACTTGCTGGATGTTACAAACCTATGGGAAAGCATTCCAGAGAAATAAGAGATCACCTAGAGAACAGTTAAGGGGAAGGTAAGCTCGTGGTTAAGAAGCTCCAAGTTTTTTTCAGGGAATTTGTTTTGTTAGATATGTAAAACTGTCCAGCACTTGTAAGTAACATTTAAGGTAACTCTACGTACAAGAACTTACATCCTTCTTGTCTGCCTGCAACTGGCAAAAACAAATTCTTAGAGAGATTTTAGAGAAATGTCTTTTGTTGGAAAACCAGAGGAAAAACAACTGGAGAAAGACACTTCCAATTAAAGAGAGAGGGGGAAAAAAAGAAAACCCAAAGAAAAAACAAACAAACAAAAAAACAGGTTGAGAGTTTCACTAACTTAGTGCAGTTTGTTTGTAAAAATGATTGTCAGGAAAAAGCATATTGGAATAGTCGTGTAATTATTTGGCTGATGTATATTTATTCTATTTTTTTATTGAAAAGCTAGCAAGGCCCACAGAAATGATTGAGGTAATTCCTGCTTGAAATAAGGACCAAGCTAAATAATTCAAATACGGCTTTCAAAGGAGATGGTCATAAGCAGTTTGTATGCATGAAAATCCCAAGTGGTTCTGAAACACTCACTTTTTTGTTTAGTATTTCATACGTTGGGCCCTTTTATTCAATGGAGCTTTAACCATATTCAAGTTTTGTAAGAGATGTTGAAACCAGCACAAGTTTTTCATAGTAGGTGGGAGTCCAGGTTTTCTTGCCAAATCCCTGCTCCTGTATCTCTGGGGCACAGTGGGGCTCTTGAGGACCAAACCACTCTGAACCTTTAGGATTGGCAACTGCAGTGCTGCTGACCCAAATGTGCTACAGCACAAAAATATAAAGGTACACTGAAGAATTCAAATATTTTATCACAAAGTCAGACTTAACATGATATTAAAAGTTAATCATGCTGCAGGTATTGTACCCCAAGTCTTAAAAGTAATTCCTCTTGCCTGTTCAGTTTTTTGACCATTCCCAATTGAGTGCTTTGGATAACTACTAATGCAACTGTTTGTAGTAAAGGAGAATGACAGAAGGCCAGTGAAGATTGTGGAAACGTGCTAGTGTGTTTTAATCTTTCTGTTTCCTGGTGGATTCTGGAATTTCCCATACAGCTATTTGCCTGGTTTTCCTGAGTCTTGATAGTGCTGGTATTACTGGGGGTGGGGGGGTGTGGGGGTGTGGGGGGGTGTTGTTGTTGTTTTTAGTAGAAAAACCTTTTCTTTTTAGCAAACTGATGGCCTTTCTGTTGCTGATAGTATACGTCATATCTATTCTCCACGTTGGCAAAGAATGAAACGTTTAACAGAAAGACATATTCCATTAAAGGGAAAAAAAAAAGTTTTTGTTTTGCTATCAGGTTGTTGCCATTTAAGATGATGGCATAGGAAAGACCTCCTGAAATCTGTGTGTGTGTGTGTGTGTCTCTCCATATCTCATTATGCTTGCTAGGATTCTTGTCAACTTGTGTTGTTTTAAATAGTTTACTCTTTGTGTTTTAACTTCTGATCATACTTATTAATAAGTATTGAAGTTCTTCGATATGAGGTATCTGCTTATTAAAAACCTGTTGTCTGAAGTTGCCATGGATCAGTTCTAACTGAGCTGCTTCATATTACACCAAGAAGTGGCAGTAATTATCTTCAGGGCTCCCTGGTATAAAAAAGACAGGTATCTCCTGGAAAGAGTCCGGAGGAGGACTACAAAGATTATTAAGGGACTGGAGCATCTCCCCTATGAGGAAAGGCTGAATGAACTGGGGCTGTTCAGCCTTGAGAAGACTGAGAGGGGACCTGATTAATGTTTATAAATATCTGAAGTGTGGGAGACAACGGGAAATGGTCAACCTCTCTTCAGTGGTCTGTGGGGACAGGACAAGAGGCAGTGGCTGCAAGTTGGAGCACAGGAAGTTCCACACCAACATTTGAAGGAACTTCTTCACAGTGGGGTGACAGAGCCCTGGCACAGGCTGCCCAGGGGTGTTGCGGAGTCTCCTTCTCTGGGGATATTCAAGACCCATCTGGATGCCTACCTGTGCAATATGCCCTAGGGAACCTGCTTTGGCAGGGGGATTGGATGTGATGATCTCTGTAGGTCCCTTCCAACCCCTGCAATTCTGTGAATCTCTTTTCAGGCTTCTTCCTTCTCTAACTTCCCTTGTATGCCTAAGGGGAAATCTGACAGCCTTATGGTTATTTATTTAAAATGTGAAGCAGTTGTCAATGTCAGGAGAGCTGAGGCAGGCGTCTTTGCACATGAAGTCTGGTGTTTGGTATTTCTGCTCTTGCTTTTTAACTACAGTTTTCAGGCGTTTCAGTCACATGGTTGACCTTAACAGGCTTTGCCTGAGTTTTGCAGGGAGGCAGTTTGTGGTGATGCCTGCTGCACAGCTGGAGTGCTGCTTTTCTGTATTGCCCTTTGCACGGGGGTGTGGGTTCAGCACTGAGGTCCTGAAACAAGGCTCTGAGGCGTCGTTCTGTACCATCGTGGCACACACACCCTGTGTTGTCCGGTGGTGCTAAGTTACGGGGAATACAGCTGGGTGTGACCACTGTGTCTAAGTGGTGTGTGACTAAACTTGATTACAAATACAGTTATGACACTGGAAGAATAAGTTATTTTATTATCAGTCAACGTGATGGAAATGATCAGTAGATTTTAAAATACTTCTTAAAGGAAAATTTATTCAGCTGCATTTAAAATAATTTCAAAATTCATTTTGAAGGCTAGTCTTGTACTGAAAAAAAACAATCTAATGATACACTGTATGTCTTTGTAGAATGTCAATGTTATACAACCCATAAAATTAAATAAGGGACTTACACATTTGGTCTCTCAAGGTCTTTTGGACTGTTTTCCCTTAAATATGTTTTATGGTTGTGCTAGGTGATACAAAGGCCAATTTGGGAGTTCATTTCTTCACATATTGTCTGTCTGGTATTCTTCCTCTATGCTACAAATAATTTTTTTGATCTGTGACACTTCAAAACAAAGTGCAATGCTGTAATCTCTGGAGTGGAGAACCTCAGATTGGGATCTTGCCCGGTGCTGAAGGAGCTGACTTTCTACAGTGTCTTGTAGGCTTGATAATACTCTTCTGTATTTTTAAGGTGGATTAACCTATTAGATATTTTTTGAATGCTGGGAAGCATACATGACGGAAGACCAGAGTAGGTTTAAAATTCTTTAATTAATGTTTTGGGAATATTGATAACTGTTCCCTTAACTCTTTTATCCCTGTTCTTTTTCAAAATGAACACTCCTTGTACTTTGGATTATGCTTTGGTTTTATCAATACCTTTTATGATTGTGACTCTGTGGTTTCTGAGGTACGTATTGTCTTTGAGATGCAGAAGTAGTAAATCATTATAATTTATATTTTCTGATTTGTTCCTTTTCCTTTTAAATTTTTTGTTGTTGCTGTTTAGCTGTGATTGGGTTTTGAATTGCTGTATGTTAACTTTTTTTTTTTAAATAAGGACAGACTTATTTGTCATTCTTTAGTGGTAATAGATAACTTGGAGACCACTATTGTATATGTACAGTTGGCCTTTTTTTCTATAAATGTTCCTTTGGTTTTAGTTGTTGTAAGTCTTTATAAACAGATATTTAGTTATCTCTAGACTGAACCTTTTTTCAAGGGTTCCTGAGTGTGATGCATTCTTTCACAAAACAGGTTAGTTTTATCTACATGATAGCTAGTTCTATCTCTGGTGCAAACATCATGTTTACTTTTTCAGTGGTCAAGTAGGTTAGTATTCAACCTCTTGTCCTTAATTTCATACAGGTTTCACTTGTAGAAACACCTTTCCTTCTTTCAACATCCACTTTTGAGGATTTCAGTCCTTTTTGGAGTCTTTCTTCAACAACCATTTCCAACATGGTGTCTATCATCTTTACATTTACATGGAATTGGCTGCTTTCCATGCTCCTTTTCTGTTTCTCTTTAATAAGTGTCTGCATAATTATGTTTGTTTTTTGAAGCTGAATTCTGATATAGTGGCTTATTTTCTGATTCCAGAACCATTTTCCTACCTGAATACTTTGTACCTACTGTGGAGAAATGGTAGCTGCTTTAGTTCATGCTATGCAGTGCATCATCTTTCTTCTGTCCTCCATGTGTGCCGAGAAGCAATCATTTAAAATGTCAAAACTGATTGAAGTGTACAAATCAGGAAGTGTCTTTTCTCTTTGTACTTTAGTGATCATATTAAGATAATCTTATCATTAGCCTTCAATATTATATTCCACTCTCATCTTAGCATGTCAGTCATTATTGCTGTCCAAATTTGGAGGCCAGGCATGTGACCCTAGCTGTATTTTAATCCTGGATTGCAATTTTATACATGAGGATTATTTTTTCTCCTTTCTTGATAAAAGTCAAATTAATTATCTAACTTGTATGCTAGACTTGTCCCATTGTTTGGTTATTTTCTGTTCCACTGGGAACATGATCTGCTTACATAATTATCCTCCCTTAAAAGCAGGTGACTCAGCTCACTTTTGTGCTTTAGTCTTGTCAACTAAAATATGCAACCCTGCAAAAAGTTAGGAATTCAGTGTGAAACTACTTGATTTATTTATTTTTCTGGTACACTTTTTAGGTTTTGTCTTATTCCTGGCAATCTGGTCTCTTCCATGATATTAAACTCATTTTCAAGGCCTAGCTTTTGTAGGCATTCCTTTGAACCAAATTGTTCATATTATCTGTAAGTGATTTCCCATCAAGCTTAGTCAATGAGCCATTCATACACTTGCCTTCTGACATCTGTAGTTACTTGGAATGCCCATATGCAGGAACAGGTTCTGGTATGCAAACTGTTTTATTATTGTTTACAAGGAAACTCTGTAGAATTGATTCTGTATCTTGAAGGGGATTGCACAGATGGGAAGAAGAAATCAGTCACCCTTTAGGCTTTACAAAGGTAAAGGTCAGATTGAAATGGTGGTATTCCTGTACTGTTAGCATTAAAAATGAGAACTCCCACCCCCCACCCCCCCCAAATTTCTAGAATTGGAACCAAACAAATAATTATCTTGGCTGTATAGCAGAAAACTTGGGTGAAAAAAAAATGTAAGAAAGAACCACGTGAAAATTTATCTTGGAAGGGGCTTCTTCAAGGTCAGATCAGGTTGCCCAGGGCCTTTCCAGTTCAGTTTTGAATTGCCAGTGCTGGAATTTCTGTTGCTTGTCATCCTTTTGGTTTGGCTCTGTCTTTTTTGCAACCTCCCTTTGGAGTAGTAGAAGACAGAAAGGAGACAAGTGATGCCTTTCCCGAATGTGTAATCTTACTGACCAATTGTTTAAGAAAGGACAGCATAAATGAAGTCTCAGTAATTACTGTAAAAATTGTAGGCATGAATGACTCTTCTGTTTCTGTATGTATCCCTTTGCAAAGTGCCTTTTTTTTTTACTTTTTTCTCTGTGTCCTTTTTTTTAATTTTAATTTTCTTAACGCAGCAGTAGATCTGGTACTGGAGCTTCTCCTTCTACAGTAGATACATCCTGTTGAAATCTTAGTGCTACATAAATACATTTGTTCATGTCTTTCCTTATTCTATATCTGAGTATTATGTGCCGACTTTTTTTAATTAGTCTTTTTCTTTGATGCCTTCCTGCACAAAAGTCTTCGCTGCTGCCAGAAGAAAGAGACAAGAATATATACTCACCACATTGATCGAAATGAACAAATTCTTTTTACAAAGTCTGAGGAAAAGATGGCTTGTTTAGCCTTCAGTACAGCATAGGCATTTAATCATTTAATGTCCTGTGTGAACATAACTGATCTCAAGATTTTTGTTTATTTTTCAAGTATTTATAATTTTTTACTGCATTGAGAGTTTGTACAACTACTGTTTTGGTAGATCAACTTGGGACTTCATCCATGGAAAATTGTTCAGTGACTATTACAGTACTCTATAGGCAAGAGTTATAAATAACCTCTTTTTATTGAATATGGTCTTCTAAATGAATTATGTTTAGAACTCTAAAACTCAAGAATATGTTAATCAAATAACTCTTTGAGGGTCTTTTAACTCCTCCTTGGTTCCAATTTCTGCGTTTCTACTCTATATTTCTTCCCAGTTATATTGAATTAAAGAGCAACAGTTGGCTAGAATGGAAAGGTAAAAATACACCTTTTTTACTCTAACTTTATCCTCATTGAGTCAGTATTTGCTGGCTCATGTGATCAGAGCAGAAGCTTTGTCAGGAGAAACTCAGATTATAAATAGGTCTTTAATATTTCCTGCCTCTTTGCTCTCCTTTGGACAAATCCAGTAAAAAGGCAGAAATGTCATGGTTTTCTTCTTACTGGTCTTGATATGTCCTAATTTTTTGTCTTTTCTACTTGGATAATTAAATCCAGCTCAAGATCATGAGTCTTCTCATGATCTGATGTCTACTAATCAGCATTTATAGTTTCTCTTCAACTCTGACAGTTCTCTGGTGAGTTGGAGAAGCTTGTAGTACTCTAAACTGCTCCCCTTGTTGACATGACCTCAGGTAGCTAGGAGGAAGAAGAAAAAAGACCAGAGCAACCTTCATATTTGGAAGATGAGCAAGAAGACTCTGCTTTATAATGCATGAAGGAACAGCAGTTGCCCCCTTTAGAGAAGGTAAAACTACAGTAAAAATATTTTTACCTAATACGAATAAAATTGAAGTGGATAGTTAAATTGTCTTATCCCTGGCAATTTGGTCTCTTCCCATAAAAAAGGATGTATTTTGGGTTAGCTGCAGCAAACCTTAAAAATGTAGGCTATGCTTCATAGAAAAGATAGTTACATTAACGGCTAATAAAGGAAAAGGTTTTCAATTAGCTACTGCCATCTGTGAAACTGAGTTTTCTTTTTTTATGCTGTTATTAATATACCTGTTTTCTTCAAAAGTTTTAAATTTTATTTTTATTGTTTTTACCTTATTCTTGGCAGAGACTTGGACTTTTGTTAATATAGAGATAATCCTAAAAATTATTTCAGTATGTTATTATACTTCTGGATCTTCTGTCCTGTTTTCTTCTTTGTTTTGTTTTTTCTTCAGAGATACATTATTTGTCCGATGTGTTCAAATATGTGTTTTGATTCTAATGGTAAATATTTAACATTTTTCCAGCCATTTTGGTAACTAAATTAAAGCTCAGGCTACCTTTAAAAAGAAATAGCAAAGCATCGCAAGAATCTGCATTCAAAATGAATTTCTTTCTGTAGTCCTACTTTTTTAATTTAAATTTTTAACTTGACAATGACAAATATGTGTGCAGCTATTTGTGAAATAGCTACCAAATTTGAATTGTAGAATCATAGAATGGTCAGGGCTGGAAGACACCTTAAATGTAGTGGAAGGCTGCTATAAGATCTCCCTGGAGCCTTGTCTTGTCCAGGCTGAACAACCCCAATTCTCTCAACCTGTCCTCATCAGGGAGGCGCTCCAGCCCTCTAATCATCTTTGTGGCCCTCCTCTGGACCTGTTCCAACAGTTCCATGTCCTCCTTATGTTGGGGACTCCAGAATTGAACGCAGTACTCCAGGTGGGGTTTCACAAGAGTGGAGTAGAGGGCAGAATCATCTCCCTCGAGCTGCTGGCCTCTCTGTTCTTGTTGCAGCCCAGGCTACAGTTTGCCTTCAGGCTGCAAGTGCCCATTGTCGAGCTTCTTGTCCACCAGCACCCTTTGGTCCTTCTCTGCAGGGCTGCTCTCTATCACATCATCTCCCAGCCTGTATTGATGACAAGGATTGCCCTGACCCAGGTTCTGAACCTTGTACTTGGCCTTGTTGAATGTCATGAGGTTCACCTGGGGCCACTTCTCCAGCTTCTCCAGGTCCCTCTGGATGGCATCCTGTCCTTCTGGTGTGTCAACTGCATCACTCAACTTGGTGTCATCTGCAAACTTGCTGAGGGTGCACTTAGCTTCACTATCAGTGTCATTGATGAAAATATTAAATAGAACAGGTCCCAGCACGGACCCCTAACAGGACACCACCTGTCACAAATCTCCATCTGGACACTGAGTTATTGACAACTACTCTCTGGATGTGACCATCTAACCAATTCCTTATCCACTGAACAGTCCACTCATCAAATCCTTATCTCTCTAGTTTAGACAGAAGAATGTTGTGGGGGGACTGTGTCAAAGTTTTTACAGAAGTCCAGACAGATTACATCCATCGCCCTTCCTGTGACCAATGATGTGGTCACCCCATCATAGAAAGCCAACAGGTTGGTCAGGCAGGATTTGCCCTTGGTGAAGACATGCTGACTGTCCTCCATGTGCCTTATCACAGCTTCTAGGAGGATCTATTCCATGATCTTCCCAGGCACAGAGGTGAGGCTGACAGGTCGGTAGTTCCCTGGGTTGTCTTTTTGACCCTTTTTAAAAATGGGTACAGTGTTGCCCTTCCAGTCACCAGGAACTTCCCATGACCAACATGGCTTTTCATATATGATGGAGAACGGCTTGGCAACCACATCAGCCAGTTCTCTAAAGACTCTGGGATTCATCTCATCAGGTCCCATAGACTTATATATGTTCAGGTTCCTTAGGTGATCATGAATCTGATCTTTCCCTACAGTGGGAGGGGCTTTCCCCCTTGTGTCCCATCTTGCTGTCCACTGACCCAGAAGAGCTGAGGAAAGTTGTTGCTAGTGAAGACAGAGGCAAAGAAGTTGAGTACCTCAACCTTTTCCTTATCCATTAATACTGGGTCACCATTTTTGTTCATCAGGGTGGGAATGCTTTCTTTCACTTTCCTTTTCTGGTTGACATACCTGGAGAAGGCCTTCTCGTTATTCTTTGCCTTCCCTGCCAAGTTCAGCTCCAGCTGTGCCTTGGCTTTCCTGTCCCCACCCTTACACAACCAGGCAGCATCCCTATATTCTTCTCAGGTTACATGTCCCTGTTTGCACTGCTTGTGGAGCTGTCTCTTGTTCTTTAGTTTGACCAACAGGTCTTGACTCAACCACATTGGTCTATTCTCTTACATGCCTGATTTTCTACATCTGGGAACTGAGAGCCCTCATGCTCTATTGAAAGCATCCTTAAAGATCTGCCAGCTCTATTCTGCTCCCTCATGCCTGAGAACCGTTTCCCAAGGGGTCCTACTGATCGCTGCTGCCAAGGCTGCCCCTAATCTGGAAACTGATTTGTATCATAGTGGTTACATTTTCTAGGCAATAAAAATCATGTTTTTCATATGTAAGTGGTGAATATTGGTTATCCCCTGCATTACAGATACTCCACTGTTATTGTGGCACTAAGTTTTATTTCTGAAGTCCACAACTTCCCTTTCTCCCCCCAGCCTGAATCATTTAAATCACTCTTATGCTTTATGATTTCTGGAAAATAATGGTAACGATGTTGTTTCTAAAAGTATGCTCTCTAACTTTGATTTAGTTGAGGGGCTTTCTTTGCTGAATTGTTTGCAGTCTGTACGAGGACTTTCTTTTGTGTTAATTTACAACTCATACATATCACTTCTGGGAAGATTTAAGGGTTTATAATAACTATCTCATGCTCCTTAGGGAAAAGTAGATTAGCACAGGTTGTGGTGATTTGCTTAAACATACTAGCATTTTTGGGGTTTAGTCTCTTCAACTATTTAACAAAAACCAGGGATTTCATTAAATATGTGGTTTGAGTTACTTAATTGAAACTATGTAACTTTGTGGCAAATGGGCAAATACTTTATTTAAAGTGACCTCCCTGCTCCTCCAAAATTTCCATCTTCATAACAAGTAAAAGCTTTACATGTTTTTTCCAGAATAAAACTTTTGCTGACCTAGCTTTTAAAGAAAACTTGCATAGACTGAGGCTTTATACATATGGTCAGTTTTACTTTTATCTCTTTTCAGTTATACCACCAACTGTGGATAGGAATTTGCTTTTATCTACTAACCGTTTAAAAATATCTACTAACCAATACAGGTTTTTTTGAAGGGATAAAGTTTTTATGGGATTTTGTTTTGTTAATTTGGCTGTAAACATATATTTACTTTTGGTAGTAGCTTGGGAATGTTATGTGTAAATCAGCAGTTATTTCTTGTGCTGTAAGTAACTCATATCTAGTTGAGGCAAGGTTTAAGAATGAATTGTTAGGAGAGAGCCAGAGTTGGTAGCTTGAACAATTTTTGGCTGACTCTGAAGAGTAGATGCTGTCTAAGTGACAGATCTTGTTGGAGACTTCCAATATGTTATAGTCAAGTAAAGGTGTATCAATTGATTTATTTTGCCATCTCTTACTGAAGCAATTTGGTTTCCTCTGATGTTACAGTACTGCATATCTGTACCGACACGGCATGTAATGCCTGTCTGGTGCTATTACAGCTTGTGATGAGAAAGTGGGGCTATATAAGTAACTGAATAAAATACTGAGTCATTCAGTGCCTGACATTATAGTTAGGGTTAAGCGTATTTTGAAAAATATCTTTCTTTATTGATGTCATCATTCCGTGTCTTCAACACTGCTTGACTGTTGGGAAATAATTTGTAATTCCTGCATTTCCCCATATGTGAATGTGTTCTAATGAGGGGAAGGAATTCTTTCTAAATAATAATCAATTAACTTATGAAAACTCTGTGCATGTGTTTCTTGTTTCCTAACAGCACAACTTGGAGACTATAATGCTTCAGTGCATCATTCAGGATATTTATCGAATTACAACTTTATACCAGAGCAGAACAAAGATTTTCTTACCAAAGTAGAATCACTACATGAGCAACACAGGTAACATTAACTTTTAGTTCTCTTTCACCTCTTCAACCTTCCTTTTTTTTGTTTTTCTTTAACAGTTTAAGTTCTTCATAGTTTTAGTACAACAGACAGTTTTATTTCAGATGAAATATTTTGGTTTATCATGTGGGTGCTGGACTAATTATATGAAGAGTATAACGCCAATGTGTTAAAACAGCTAAATAAAATTTTGGGTATAACAACTAGTGGGTCAGTTAGCATTATACATTATTAATGGCAACCATCTCGAACACTGTAGTACGTGTTTGAGAGGTTTTTTTGGATAAAAGACTTTGGACCATTTTTCAAACCCTATAGATTTTTTTTTTTACCTAACTACAAAAACACCGCTACCACCATGAAACACTTCAATTAACATTGCGCTTTCTCTCCACTCTCCTGAGTGTAATATAAAGGCTATAACAGATTATTCCAGTCAGTCCACTGCTAATTACTCTTTCTGACCCTGCTGATTTGTCTCTTGTAAGACTGCAGCTTTAGAATTAGTGCTGTTGATCAGATATTCACAACTGGAATGCAAATATGCCAATATAAGAAATTATCTGTGAGTATTTGAGCAAATGAAATCCAAATCTCTATGGACTTGTTCTTTCTGTCTGTATCTTTACTGCAGCAGACCTTGTTCCTCACTCTCCTAGTTTCTTTGATTTATACCCTGAAGTATCTCCATTTTCATCTCTCCTGATGTACCTCATCTTCTTTTTGTCATTGTTCAGTACTCTCATCTCTCCCTCTTGTTTCTTTACTGCTAGTGAGTATAGTAAGTAGCTCTGAACTTCACGTGTGCTGCCTAGCAGTCCAGAACACACACCTTGCTTTGTCATTTACAGGCCGAAAGCGAGATAACCACTGAACTCTTACTACAGCCATTCCCTCTGTGTAGGTATTAATCAGGACTGCTTTCCAGCAGTTTTTGTTCAGGAGCACAATAGCTGAGGCTTCCACTCCAGCCAAGTCACTTTGCAATTTCTTGTAGATTCAGCAGTTTTTAGAAGGTAAATTGTAGACAGGCATGAATAAAATCTCCTTGTCTTTGGAAAGCAATAGTCTTTATACCACTGAGGAAATATTCTGAAGAGTCTTCAAGTGGTTGGGTTGAACTAATGTATTTAGTGTTGCCATAGACAGAGAAACAAAACTGGTTATGTCCTGCAGAGAAAAGACTGCAAGTAACAACTGGTCCAGACAAAGGTGTGGTGGGGTCTGTTGGCAAGACTCCTTTCTTTTCTGGAGCCTTTCAGTGAAATCGATGCTTTCATTACAGTCAAAGGCAGACACGTTGTTGTATATCCTGTCTGAATTTTTTCCATCTTCCTTTGGCATTCATAGTGAATGTTTATATCTGAAACATGTTTTTAACATACTTGACATGCATGCTTCTGGTGTTCACCAAACCTTCTGAGAAGGAAAGACAGAAAGGGAGAATTTATGTTCTTAGAGCTTGTGGAGAACAGTGCTGTTTTGGAATGAGATTTCTGCTTATCTGGAGTAAATATTTGCTACAGACCACCATGATATCTGTAAATTATTATCCCTTTTAAACTGTCTGCCTTAGATTACAGGATCGCAAAACCAGCCCTATTAAGTATCTGTTCTTTTTCATTCTTTAGTGTCTGTCCTTTAGGAAACTTTCACAAAGGATAATTAATAGGATGGAATTGCTGAATCACGAGACGGACTTGAGAAGCCACATTATGTCTTGTCTCTTGTAGCTCAATACAAGGGTTTTTTTAGCCATTTTTATGTTGTTTTGCAAAACCTGAGAAATCAGTTCTGTGAACATGTTCATAGCACACACTGTTCAGTGGACAGTAAATAGGTGTTTGAGAAAGCAACTGTT
Organism: Gallinula chloropus; assembly: GCF_964237585.1. NCBI lineage: Eukaryota > Metazoa > Chordata > Aves > Gruiformes > Rallidae > Gallinula > Gallinula chloropus. The sequence continues at coordinate 70,227,829 of NC_140086.1, forward strand.
GTCATATTGAACCAGTAGAGCTTCAGAATTTTTCCTTCTGTTTTCATCCCTAAATACATAGGGGGATTTTTCTAGATGTAGTTTGTTTTAACAAGGGGTTTTTTTTATTGTTTTTTACTTAGTACATAAGCAGCCTAAGGTCTTAGAATGTGGATATTATCCAAATCAGTAATATTTCTTTAGTGCTTGCTAGATCTAGTCATCCATTTGAGGAGAAAGATGCATATGAAACTTCATATGATGATTATATCCCCCAAAATATTAGGCTTCATTTAATCTCTAATTGAGTAGGAATATGTAACAACAACAAGAAAAAAAACTTAGGTCTGTGCTGAGAAACCTTTTCTTGCTGTCCATTCAAGACACAAGGTTTGCTTGGTCTGGCGCACATGGTGTACACAAATGGAAAATGAAAATTTGCAGGCACCTCTTGTTGCTATGCAATAGACTTTTCCCATCTTTCTGAACAAAATTCTTGATAAAAATGCCTTCAGAAAGGGCAAATCATGCCTCACAAATATTATGCTATTCTATGATAGGGTTACAGCACTGGTAGATGAGGTAAGAGTGAGAGATGTCACTGACCTAGCCTAATGCAAAGCATTTGACACTGTCCTGCACAATATCCTTGTCTCTAATTTTGAGAAATGTGGATTTCTTGCATGAACAGCTCATTGGATAAGGAATCGACTGGAAAATTGCACTCAGAGTTGTGGTCAGTGGCTCAGTAGCCAGCTGGAGGCCAATGACAAGTGGTGTTCCCCAAGCCTCTGTACTGGGATCGGCACTTTGTCCAAGACATGAACAGTGGGATCAAGTACATTCCCAGCAAGTTTGCTGCTGCCAACATTAAGCTCTGTGGTGTGGTTGACCCATTGGAAGGAAAGGATGCCATCTAGAGGCACCTAGACAGTCTGGAGAGGTGGGCCAATCTGAACTGTATGAAGTTCAACCAGGCCAAATGCAAGGTCCTGAACATGGGGCGGCAAATCACAAGCATACTAGAGGCTGGGCAGAGAATGGATTGAGACCAGCCCTGAAGAGAAGGACTTGGGACCAAGTTCACTGATGTAAAGCTCAACATGAGCCAGCAATGAGTGCTTGCAGCCCAGAAAGCCAACTGTATCCTGGGCTGCATCAAAAGAGACATGACCAGCAGGAAGTGATTCTGCCCCTCTGCTCTGGTGAGAGATCCACCTGGCGTACTTTGTCCAGCTTTGGGGTTCCCTGTAAGATAGTGAGCTGTTGGAGCAAGTCCAGAGGAGGGCTACGAAGATGATCAGAGGGCTGGAGCACCCCTCCTATGAAGACAGGCTGAGAGAGTTGGGCTTGTTCAGCCTGGAGAAGAGAAGGCTCCAGGGAAACCTAACTGCAGCCTTCCACTACCTGAAGGGGCCAGCAGAAAAGCTGGAGAGGGGCTGTTGACAAGGGCATGGAGTGATAGGACAAGGTGTAATGGGTTTAAACTGGAGGAGGGTAGATTTAGATTAGACATCAGGGTGAAGTTCTTTACTATGAGAGGGGTGTGGCACTGCCCAGACAAGATGTGACTGCCCCCTTGCTGTTCAAGGGGATGGGGCTTTGGGCAGCCTGGTCTAGCCCTCATGGTAGGAGTGTGAAACAAGATGATTGTTGAGGTAGCTTTCAAACCAAAACCTTTCTGTGATTAAAAAAACTAAAATAAAATATTGTTGCAAAAGTTTCAGCATCCTGTTGTATAATAAAATAGTACCTTTGTGGGGTTTTTTTCCTCTGTGATTCTAGGATATGTTATTGGTTTGAGCTGTGAGTATTTTTTTTCAGTTTTTGTCTCTGGGGAAAAAAAAAACAGTTTCAGTGTTGTAGAAGTTGTCTAGAAGACCAGAAATAAGTCTTGCAGCACATTTCACATCTAGCATTTGAGGGAAAAAAAAAAGTATTTTAGGACTTACAGATTGTAGGTAAACTCAGGTGACTTTTTCCTCAATGAATTTCATAACTTGGTTAATTTTTTTCTACCCCTTATTGTTTTAGTACGTTCTTGCTTCTAAACTTTCTTCTAACTTCCTTCTGAGAGACTGTGCAATATGGAATATTAACAGATACAGCTTCATTTTATATGGAAATAATTTCCTTGTGCCATTGGAAAAAAACAAACCCCACAACCACCAGGTGCAAATGTTTTTTCTAAAGAGAACTGGTCGAGAATGGCTAAGGTAATAACATCGTGTATACTTGGCTAGAGTTTTGTGAGAGATGTTTAGGAAGGCATTCGCTGGTGAATAAATAGTACCATGGGTTCATGAGGTTATTTGACAGACACTGGGTTGTGGGATTCTTATGACTTCCTGTATTTGGAATAAGTATATCATGTCTTTTCATTTTTACTCTTTTCTATTTCCCTCCCCCTCCCTTTTAGTGGCCTCAAGCAATCTGAAGCAGAGTCCTGCTACATAAATATAGCACGAACACTTGAATTCTATGGAGTGGAGTTGCACAGTGGTAGGGTATGTTTACATTGTGATTTTTCACTTGGGGAAAAAAAAATCTGTGTGCCTTTTTTTGTACATGAAGTTGTTAATAGAAGTAAAAACAGTAGCATTTAAATATTGACTTTTCATGTGTTACTTTTAATAAAGAGTTAGGTAAATTTTCAGTAATTTCTGAGTAACATGGGTCCTGGAATTTGAGATCTCCTTGAAAGAGTAAGAAAGCATTTTTAAGATAAATTCTTTCAATGCTGCAGTGTATTTCACCTAATTTTAATAAAATTTATTGATGTCCTAGAATGAAAGTAAATGAATACTTCAGTTAGTGCTATGATGTAGTTGGCAGGTGTTTCTAACAATGTTAAGAATATAGAGAGTGGTTGTTGTTTTTTTTAAAGTTCCTGTATTCCCTGACTCCAGGCTAAATCTAAACAGTATTTAGCAGCATGCAAGATGACCATTAAGAATGTGTACATTGATAAGAAACATGTCCTAGTATTTCATTGGCTACTGGGATTTAATTGGTTGATTACACCAGCTGTCTGAGATGAATTCCCCAAATACTTTTTTTAATTGCATCCTAATATGAAAGTTACCATTTGTGCTTTTATGTAATAGCAAATCATTCTGGCATGAAGCTTGTAGTATAAAAACTTAATGAAGTGTAGTGAAGATGGTCGATTTTCTAAATGAAGATGTCTACCACATTTGCTAGCATTTTTCTGAGATTTGTTAATAATCCTGACACTGTGAATTTTAATGAAAAATTCATCCATTGCTGTAATGATGGAAGGGATAGAAAAGATAATTTTCTTCCTTCAGCATGATGTTTTCTTCTGTTCTTTCTTTATGCCAGCACAAAAAAGTTTTTCATTAGATCTCTAAGTATTCCTAAAGTACACTTGTATGAAGATACTGCACTTGCATTCATATTTATGAAATGCAATGTTCAAACAATAGAGGCCTTTTTAAGGATGGGGAAAAGTACAAAGGAAATGAAATAAAGTGATCAAAATATGAATTGTCTGTGTTCACACCTCCTGAGTATCAGGAGAGGTAACTGTTATGTGACAGCTCTTAAAAGTGATCAGATATCTTGGTTCGCATGCATTGATTGTGGGTAAGTAATCCAGCATATGTGAACAAATTTCTTCTTGTGACTTCTGACAATGTAAAAACTTTCCTGAGTTCTAATAAGGTGATTACCTTTAAATGGTAAATGGACATTTAAATGCGTCTTAGTCTAGGTTCATTGTCCGTTGGGTCATCTGTCACCTTTCTGCTGTACTGAAGAACCAGTTATTGTCACACTTGAGATTTCCTATATGCACTTAACTTGGTCACTCTGTGCTTTTGAATTGTTGTAGCCTGATATATTTTGATAATCCAATTTAATGTCCAAGACTTTCACCATGCTACTAAGAGAATACTTAGTATTCATGGGATGCTACTTCTGAAAGTTCTTCAATTCCCAACATCCTTCCTGAGTTGTTGGCCACCAGACTACGTGTAGGATGCCAATAGTGGTCATACTGGTGCTGAGGAGCAAGGGTAGTTTAGAGTGGGTTCAGACATCTTCAACTAAATGAAATTTCAATGCAGTGTACTGGGCTGTTCTGAGTAGAAACACCGTCTGGAGATAACTGCTCAAATGGTGTATTTTAAGTTTTCTTTTTTCCCCCCAGTGTGTTGCTTGATATTTAATGATCTGAGGCTCATGGGCTGTCAGAATATTAGTCATGAGCCCCTACTCTGTCTGACACCACTGTATGATGTGGATCAAATAGAGTACACATTTGAACCAAAGCCTTCCCTATTCCAGGCTGCTAAGATGCAGACCATCTTACTACCATTTCAATCCAAATTATTTTTTTAATCACAATTCCATTTTTTTGAAGGCTGAAAATATTTCAAGCGGTCTGTTTTTTCTGGCACTTGAACACCTAGACAATTAGAAGCTGCTAAGGAAGTAGAAAGCAACATAGAAAAGGCTTTTAAATCTGTGTTTTGTTTAGTACTGCTTTTGTATCGCCCCTCAAATTTTGTCACATTCCAGTGCGTTGAATAAATAGAGCAAGCACTAGTTAAACTGTGGATTTTTGAAAGGCTTTATCGCTGTGGATTACCATTCTCTCACCACTGTGGATTACCATTCATCTCTCATGCTGGAAGAGTTTCAGTCCTCTTAGACTGCCTATACAGAGGAGCAGGCAACTCCTGTCTTTTATGCTAACGGCCAAAAGAAACTGCAGCTCCTGTCTGTATTGGTGTTTGAGAGCGAGATACTTTTGGATAATGTTCCTTGAAGAACAGCTGGATATCTAGTTTCTTTAATTTTAATGTTTTATGGTGTAAAGTTAAATGATTTTGCAGAAGTTGAGTATGAGCTTTCTTTTTAGCAACTTGCTAAACTTTAAATTTCTATTAGAGAATAATCTGAGCTTAGTTTTTGTCTACAAACATTTCCAGTTTTCTCTGAGGATAAATCTGAACTGCTAAAATTGTAGTATTAAAAAATGAGTAGTATTAAGAAACTCAGAGTGGATTCAATATCTTAAAACTGTATTGAGATTTCTTGAATTTCTAAACCCCTTTTGAGTCTGGACCAATGTCTCATCTGCTCAGTAATTAGTCTGATGGCAATTCATCTTTTGTTTTAATCGGAGAAAGATAGGAAATTTGTCAAATCAATATTTCCATATCTGCAAAATACCAGATGGTAATTGTAAATTAAATCAAATGTGAATCAGTTACTTAACTAGGTAGATGCCTGGCATGATCGCATTAACCTTGTCATTTTTTCAGTGATGATAAAGAAACAGGTAAAAAGAAAAGTATATGCCTGTTATTTATTAGTTATGCAATTTGACGGCATAGTTGTTTTGGGGTTTTTTTTTGGCAGGGAAAGAACTGAGCATCTATATCATCTTTCTTTTGGGAGGCTCTCTCTCTTTCTTTAGGCTCCTCCAAAATCTCTTTTTGGGTTTTTTAGGTTTAACACTAGAGGATTCATTGTAACAAATAGCAAAGGAGGTTAAGTGTTTTGGACTGGGGCAGAAGGGGTTGGAGAATGAACTTTGTTCTGACAAAGCTGCAGGAGAAAAGAGTAATTGAGCCTAATTAATCTCTATCAGGTGTTTAGCTAATTCTTTATTTCTGCTAAATCATGCAGGTTTTCAGTTTTTACTCCTAAAGCTGTTTTTCCTTCACATTATTGATTTTTAACAGTAGGAACCTGGAATAAGCTCCAAGTGCCAGCAATACAGGTTTCTGTTAATAATACAGGTTTCTATAGGTTGGCTGTATCTTGGCAGGAGCAGCTAAATTACATGCAGTTTGTCTTTGGAAATTATCTCAGTTTTCTCCCCAAGTATTAAAACAAATGGGTGTCGGTTCCGATTCCTGTAGTATGTTGGTATAAACAGCTTATGATGAGGATTCAACCAGGTCCTTTAGCACCAGTTCTTGGCAAAATGGGGCAGCAGGTTACTGATGATTGTTAATAATTTCAGGTGATGCTGGGCTACCTTGAAGTTAAGTGTATTTGGACTGCTTCCTACCTAATGATTTTCTTTTATTACACTCGCAGAAATAGGTCTGGTGTTCCTCTCACCTTGTCAGTACTCAGTGTTAATGCAGTGTGCATTAAATAGGTCATGCTCACTCGCTCTCTGTGAACTGCTGTGGTATTTCACTGGAGGTTTATAAATCATTGCAAATAAGGCTCAGCTTCTTTTATTCATATGCCTTTATCACACTTCTATTCAACTATTTTTAAAGGATTTATTGTACACTTTGCACAGTATTAGTAGAGGACATGCTGTCTGTTCTATTCTTCTGTACCTTACTGATAGAAATTTGGATTGAACATGCAAGAAAACTGTGTACAAACTGGGCACAGACTACCATCTAGAGGAGCAGCTAAGCTACTGAAGGCTTTAGGAGAATTCATTACCCTTGGCCATTTTTCACAAAATAATCTGAAACTGCTTTTGAGCCAAGCCTTGTGTTTTAACCAGTGGGTTCTACGCTTACATGTACATTTGTGTATGTGTTCAGCTCTGCATAGAAATTTGTGAAATCATGTATTAGAATGTCTTAATCATAGAGAAATAGAAAACCAAGATTTTGTAACATCATTTTGGGTTTAAAGTTGATCATTCAACACCCTCCCCCTCTTTTTTCACTTTCAGCTCAAGTGTTGCTTATATGTAAACATGTGTTTCCTCTTGAGCATCTTAATACCTATAATGAATTGTAAATTTATGGATTTGGCTTTCCAGTTAAGCGTGTTATGCTAATGCACAGTTTTTGGTTTGGTTAACAAGGGATTTGTTAACTATTTAACTAACATTTTAGTGTATCACATACTCATGTACACGTGTATATTCCTCTAACATATGCAGAGTTGTTGTCACCTCCTGCCCAGTCTCAGTTGGTAAAACCATTTTGGAAAAAATAAGGAATTATTTCCTTTGTCTTTCTAAATAGCTTAGAATCAGGACATTTCTGCCAAGTTACCAAAATTCTGTGACATTTAATTGACTGATCTTGGGAAGTACTTCGGCTTCATTCCTATGGCTAAATTAGTAAGGGTGGGCTTGAAACTTTAGTCTGATACTGACCTAAAAAGTATCTAATGTAGCAAGGTACATGTTACAACTTGTTTTACTGAGGTAAAGTTTGTAATACCTAGTACATAATGTCAAAAGAAAGAAATGCATGAGAAGAAGAAAATCAAATATGTGATTGATTTTACTGCCTCAGGAGTAGCAATTTAAATATAGAAAACTTGAGAATGAATTTATAAGTAGACAATGACACAAACTGCATCTACATTCTTACAGTATTTTTCTTTTGCAGGATCTCCATAATCTAGATCTCATGATTGGGATTGCATCCAGTGGAATTGCTGTATATAGGAAACTCATCTGCACAAGCTTCTATCCCTGGTAAATTTCTATACTAGTAAAGAAATACATCTGGTCTTTCCAATCTCATTTCCATTTGCTTTAACTTTTATTCCAAAGAAGCCTGCAATATATAAATTTGTACTTTATGGGGTATCATGCTATTTCCTTGTCTTGAGATAAAAATGAAACCTGTTGCCTAGGCTTTCAGTTCTCAGATTTTTGAACTCTGCATTGTGTGAAGCCTCTGTCAAGTTAAATCACATCCGTGAGTACATGATTATGGGGACACTGTGTTCATAGAGGTTTGCTGCTGTTATGCCATATAATACATCTTTTTTAAAAAAAATAATCAGTATTACTAATAGAGCTCAACAGCTAATGGTCTAATCACTTTATCCTGTCATTCAGCAAGAAGCTATTTCCTTCTCAGTAAAGAAATGTAAAATCAGTTATTTTGATTTTCTCATTTACTGGGGTAATATAATTTAGACAGATTTTTTAAATGCTATCAAATGAGGCTGTATAATGTTACCAAGTTTTGGAGTCTCCAGGGGATAGGCCTTTGCATTATTCTGTGATACTGAAAACATTAGAATGCATGATAGTGCTGTGAAAATTGCTTCATAGAGATTATTTTCTACGAGAATTCTAATGTGAATGACATTAGAAATTAGTTAAGCTATGAGTATTTATGGTGCACATGGACTTTACTTTTACCATACTAAAAATAACATAAATTAGAAGTTATGTGGAGAATGGCCAGAAAGATATTTTTTTTTCCCTGGTCTCTCTTTTTACAATAAGTATTACTTTGTTTTCTATACTTGATAAAATACAGTTTTTATCATGTTATACATAATTTCCTCCTATAATTTGTAATGGTGCTCCTGGATTGTGTTTTCAGTGATAAGGTATATTATTCTTATTCTGTAACTGCAAGTACATCCTAATGGGTTGTACTTTCTTCTTGGCTCTTAATTTTGTAAAAAACTCCTTGTTAGCAATATTCATTAACTACTCAAGTCATTCTATCCTTTCATTATGAACCCAACCTAACAAGTATTTCCTATGGGAAAGCAATAGAATAGGTTTCAATTTACGTTTTAGTAGAAAATGACTTTGCACAGCCTCTGGATTTTTCTTTTTTTTTTTCCCCTTTGCAGTGAGTTAGTTGTCTTTCCGCTCATTTGGATGTACTGTAAACATCCTAAATGTATGTCAATAATGGTCTCATACAGCACAGTGACATCTCGTATTTTTCCATCTCTAATGCACACTAAATTATAAAGACTTCTATCTTTCATCTTGTGCCCTGAGCTCTGCCCTTTCATATGTCAATCTCTCAGCTTCTTTAAACAGATGCAGGTTTTAAAATCTGATCAGCTGAGGGCAAGTTTCTGTCTTCTGCAAGTCTTGTTCTGCGAATTTAGTGACCTACAGTAAGAATGGGTAGTAGTAAATCCTGAAAATCACAGCAATGACATTTCAAGTTCCAGGACTATGTGATTTATTTTTGAGGCAAGGGAAAGAGAGCTTTATAGCACACAAGACAGGAGGAATCCACAGCTTCCCATACTACTTTTATTCCTGGACAGCATAGAGGAATAAAACACAGATGCTTAAACATTTTTCACTAAAACCTATTTTCATTTACAAAAAGAAATTGAGGGGGGAAAGACCTACAGATTTTTCAGTTCAAATAATTTTCTCTCTAAACTATGAGGTTTAGGCAGCAATATTTTCAGCAGACAGCTAATGCTATTGTTCGAAGCTTTCCTGCTCTAAAAATATCTTCTCAGCTTGAAAGGAACAAAACCTCATTACATAGGGAATAACTTTTTGATATTTTATTTCTGCCTTCTTGAATGAGTTAGTCATAATTCTTCCTTCCACAATGGTGTCCATTGCCTGTGCTCACCACATGCCCCCCCCCCCCCCCAAAATAAAAAAAAACCCTGAAACAAAACAACTAAAAAAAACCCCAATAAAACACCCCAAACAACCAAAACAAACCCACAAGCAAGCAAGGAAAATCACAAGGGCAGACTAGCCTGTGCTGTATTGGTAGCATACACTTGGAATTTCTTTCCAGACCTCAAAGCAGGATATGTTTCTGCAATGCCTGGAATTTTCATGTGCCTTGGTTGGGCTGAAGGTGTGCAGGTAAGGAGATTACCCACAGATCAGCATATGCCTGAGAATGCAAAAATTAAAAATCCCAAAACTCCCAGCAACCCTCATTCAGATAATTGAAATGGTATTTAGGCATTTTATGTAACACCATTTGTAGTAAGTAGTTTTTCCTGTGGGCTGAGCAAGTTTCATCATAAACTCAAGGTGGCAGCAAACACCGTCAAAGCACCCTTTCAGAAACTTTAAGTACTCTGCGGCATTAGTGGATGACAACAATGCAGCTGTGCAACATGGTAGTAGTCAAAGGGGACCAAAAGATTTCTGAAACAGAGGCACTGAGAAAGTACTGCCATGACAAAAGGAGGGTTTTCAATCCAAGCAACCTGTGTAAGGATCTGACTGTTTAGAGTATGAGGCAATACAAGATGGGTTTAAAAATTAATCCTGGATTTCACACAGGATTTTATATGCTCTGGAAAGTTGTTTTTGGGGTTGCTTGACTGTTTTATGAAAATTTCCAGACTAATTTTGCAAATAAGATATTATCCTGATGGTAAAAACTTTGATCAGCTGCAATTAAAGTTGTATATTAAATGCTAGTCTGTGTATGTAGTTTATTTGCTCTGAAAACTTCAGAGAATCTGCTAGATGAATGCATTCTATGTTGCTAGTTAAAATTTTAAAATTAACTTGACAGTCTTACACAGCAAATGTGACAGAACCTTTCATACTGAATCTTCCAATGGCAAAGTGTAAGACTTTCACTTATACAATCAGTTTTGCTTCAAATCAAAAATACTAGGTGTTAGTACAAAGTTCTAGGGCAGAACTGCAGGTTTGATCAGAAATGAAAAATTCTGTTACCCACTGAGGGACACACCTGTTTTGAACCTTTGAGACCGCACCTGGAGTATTGTGTCCAGTTCTGGGCCCCTCAGTACAAGGACATAGAACTCCTTGAAAGAGTCCAATGCAGGGCCACCAAGATGGTGAAGGGAGTGGAACACCTCCCTTACAAGGAAAGACTGAGGGAGCTGGGCCTCTTTAGCTTGGAGAAGAGGAGACTGAGGGGTGACCTTATGAATGTTTATAAGTATGTAAAGGGTGAGAGTCAGGAGGATGGAGCCAGGCTCTTCTCAGTGATGGCCAGTGATAAGACAAGGGGCAACGGGTACAAGATGGAGCATAGGAAGTTCCATGTGAGTGTAAGGAGAAACTTTTTCACTGTGAGAGTGACAGAGCACTGGCACAGGCTGCCCAGAGAGGCTGTGGGGTCTCCTCTAGAGACATTCAAAACCTGCCTGGATGTGTTCCTGTGTGATTTTAGTCTGGGTGATCCTGCTATGGCAGAGGGTTGGACTAGATGATCTTTTGAGCTCCCTTCCAGCTCCTAACATTCTGTGAATGATAGGAAGGCAGGATCCAAAAGATGTATCATTATTGATATGCCTACAAGTATTGAGCATTTTACAAGTAAACTATGAGATGTAATGATTTGTGAGTGTTGCAGTCACTGGACAGATTATTGGTGAGCCACCAGTTAGAACAAGAGCAACTGTGTTTAATTCAGATCAGATTTTGGATGTCTCATCTTCAAGCACTTGTTAAGTCTAAATAATTTGATACGTTAATCTCTTAGATTTTTTTTTTTGTGGATTGTGCTATATGCAAATATTCACTGAAATTGTAGGCATAACCTTGCAAATGATTTTATTTATTGTTAAATAAAACTGTCAGATTAGCAAGTGTTCTTTGTCACTGAGTTAAATAAGTTTAGCTGGACTTTAAGAAGAATGAATGGAATTGAGAGGGATGCTTTACTTAGAGACAAAATAGACTTAGAGCCCTGATTTGACTTGAAGTGATAATGTGGTCATAAGTTGAATCATGGTTGTTTTCTTGGAGTTTTCTTTTAAAAAGAAAAAAAGAGGGATTTAGAGTGGTTTTGGTATTTTTGAATATTGACTACCTTTTCAGTGAAGGAGGTTTTTGCTTAGTCTGCAAGGTTAGTTTTCTGTGTCCTGAATTTCTGCTGGCTCTGTGTTAGGCTAAGAACGGGCCATTACATCGACCGTGTAAGCTGGGAAAGATTAGACTTCATTAAGTAAGTTTTGGAGACAAAGTCCAGAAATGTGGTAAGAAAGAACCAGAAGCTTGAGCTGTAATAGTTCAGGTGAAGTATCGTTAATATCAATAAAGGATTTTTATATAAATGACTTGCATCTCAGTAAATGCAACTGAAAGTTTATATGACTTATCAGGAAGTCCCAAATGCTGAACTTTTAAAACAGCGGTAGAGGTAATTACTATTTGGGGTGCCAAGTCAAATGGCACACGTATTTCAAGAGCTGGCCTGACAGAAGAGTTGGTTACAATATAAATTTTCTAGAAACTTGTACAGCAATTTGTCTGCTTGCCAAAGCAGGTTGTGAATGAAATTGCCCTCCCCCCCCCTTTTTTTTTCTGGTTCTATGATTGATGGAGAACAGCATTTTCAGAAATGGGCACATGCTGTTCTTCTGTCTCCTCCATGCAGGAAGGAGAATTGTTCATTCCTCTACTTTTCTTGTTTGTACCTGGCAAATACACCGTCTTGTTCATTTGTACAAGGTTGTTCTGTAATTGAAGTGTGTATCTCTCATGGGCAGTGAGGAACAGATGATATTCTGTTGCTCGGCCTGAAGAACTGGGAGGGGACCTTTCATTCCTGATGAGGTCTGAGGTGCTATAAACACTCTGATGAGAATATTCCGAGACTTTTAGCAGAAACCTTACAAAACCCCTTTCATGGCATTTGTCAAGCAGATATGACTTGACTAGAACTTAAATTGCTTTCCCAAGGCATCCATGTGATTCTAGCTGACCACAGATTCCTTTTTCCGAAATGTGTAAGTTGTCAGTTATTGAAGGGGAAGTATTGTAGAGAAAATTTAGGTGCTTTGGACATGTCTTATCCTGCAGTTAGGAAAGGACATGGGTACCTAGAAGTTTAATTTAGCAAAAATGATAAGCATATATTTAAAACTGAAATTGCTTGAGCACCAATTCCAACTGTAATCCTTACCTTAGAAAATATTTATTCATATTAAGTATATATATATAGATAAAAGCAGTGTTCAGTTCTGTACAAAATAATGCAGCAATGTTAATAATTAAAGTGAAAAATATATTAACATTCGTTCTTATAATTTTCATCCTTCTAGAATTATGATCTTAACTACAATGTTTGTTTAGTTATTAATATGAATAACCTATATTTTTCACATTATGAAGCCAATTGTGTGAAGTCTCTGGGAAATTTCAGCTATTGAATGACCAACTTTGTTGTGTCATTATGGTATTAAATTCTGTTCCTTTAGTCACAGTTGTGTGATTCTTCAGTTAAGCAAACTTGACACATTTAACATTTGTGCAGCTTAGTAAAGGATGTCATCAAGTTTTTGCAGCAAGAATAGATTTGGTGGGAGAGAAATGCTATGTGAGCTATTTAAAAAGTAAATGAGGAGAATCACAATTTAAAAAAGACCTTTCCTTTTTAGCTGAAATTTTTGCTTTGAGTTTCTTGGCACCTATTTACCACTCAACACAGGAGATGGCTGCATGTTATTCATTTAATATATAATAGCTATAATCTTTTAGGCTCACTGTGCACAGTATAATATTTCAGGTTTTTTTCCCTCTAAACATTGTTTAGTATTTCATAATCTGCTTCTTTCTTTTAGGGTGAACATATTAAAAATTTCCTTCAAAAGGAAAAAGTTTTTTATACAACAACGGCAAAAACATGTGAGTAGTCGTTTCATTGTTTTGCTCAAGTGGTCATGTTCATTTATTATTTTTTTTTCTCCTGTAAATGTTAAACCAACAAAAGGTTCTGTTGTGTTAAGTTGCCCTTGCTATTGCGGTCCTTTCATGATTGCTCCATTTCTCATTTTTGTTTCCCTTCCAGCATGAAAACTTTCCCATTCAGTCTATTGGACTATGTCTTTCTTATGCAGGTTACTTTTCCCTTGGAGACTTGGGAGAAATGCAGATCTTCATCTTTCCTCTAGTATTTTGTAACTTAGCATATTTCCCTTTTCTTGCCAGCTTCTGCTGTTCTTTTCTTTGTTGCTGTCCCTGCTCAGCAGTGTGCCTCACTGCAGTGAATCTACTAAACAGCTGCTTATCCCATCTAGGAGGACTTTGTGAGGTCTCTTCTGCTTATGGGGCTCAAAGTTCTGGGAGAAAGGAAGGCACTTGAAGACAAAGACAGTTGTGCAGCTGAAACACGTGAGGTTGAAAAGTGGGATAGTGCATCTCCTGCTGCGTGTAACATGGAGTGCCTTAGAAGCTGGCAAAATACGTGAAGATACTTGACAAAACTAATGTATAATAGGAAATTTAAAAGTAGTCTTCATAATCCTGTATGCTTTTTGTGGAATTCTTGTAGTATTAGGCTTCTTAAGAGAAAGAAAACAATCCTGATTACAGTATTGTACTGACACAGTATGAACAGATAAATTAAGCTATCTATTGAGGATGAAAGTATTTAATATGACAGGCAAAAAATACAGCAATTAGTGACCAGCAGATATATAGATATTTTAATTCAGTTGAGGAAAGGACTCGGAGTAAAAGGTAAGTGTTAATTTGTACCTAAATTTTATGAAGGCTCTCGTAGTAAATGAGTTCTTAAAGTGCTAGGAGCTGTGTTGCAAGAAGACCTCTTGACCCTCATTGATTAGAGAATCTGCTGAACACGGATTGCCAGGGAGGCTTTTTTTTACCCAGTGTTTTCATCTTTTCATTCCCTTCCCTGCCTTCCAGTTCGGTGTGTATCTCCCAAATTTGAGGAGTGTGCATTTATGTGAACTTTCTTAATTTTCAGGGCTCTTGTGTAACCAAAGTTAGTATCTAAAGATAGCGTGCTAATGCTTACACACATAGTGTGTGCAAATGAAACTGTTTCTTTTGAGTGTTTCCTAAGCCATCAAAGAGGGTTCTTAAGTTTTCTGCAAGCTTAGGTTTCCAAATACATTGTTTTATATGTAACCTTGTCTCAGTCCATTCAAATTTATTCACTATATGAAGGAAGGAGTGGGTTGGCAAAGCATTCTACTAGCTTGTGAGTGTAATTGTCTTACATTCCGTGTAACTGCATAACATGTATTACCTTCTAGGTTTGAGGATTAAAAAAATCACTAGTATGGAGTCTTACTAAACTTAAAATATCTTCAAGTATACAAATATCAGCAACTGTCAGCAATTTTGAAATGCATCTGTGAGAATAAATGTAAGAACAGAACTATGAGAGTGGTTAGTAGCAGTGGAGAGTGAAATGAGCGTGCTTACTTTTTTATATATATACAGAGGCTTAAAGTGTCAATATTTAACAGTCGCTGGACTCAAAGATCAGGTAAAATATGTATTCATTGCAGAAAGACTTTACTGCTGTCAAGAGTTGAATTTCTCTTTCTGGGCACCTGTGTCACTTTTGAAGGGCACAGCATTCTTAAAATTTGTTCACTTAAGCTTTTGTTCAGCAACAACAGTCCGAAGCTCTTGGTTCTTTTAGCTCATCTCCTCTTAAGTGATCATAGTTATTTATTTCATAACCCACTGAGATTACAGTAATGCACACTGTATGACACTTAGAGAGGTGCAGAACAGTAGGAAGATTAAGGCCCCATCACCTTTTTACTATTTCTCAGCAAAGAGGAGAAAGCAGACCACGTCTGATATATCCATCCTTGTCAGTTTGCCCTCAGTGCCTGAACTTTAGGGCACCAAGTCTGCATGCCTGCAGTACTTGAGTGTGGGTAGCTTGAAAAGCTCGCTGTCGCGGTGTGAGGGGAGTGAGGGGGCGGATGGGCTATTAGAGGTTTTCTCCAGAGTAGTGGCTTGTTTGAGGCATTTGACACCTCAGTCATCAGCCCTCACATCAGCCTTTGGGTTTATCTGATTTTTGCTTGGAAGTTCAGGAGGGAATAGGTAAATGAGGCTGAAGGCAAGGAATGCAGAAGAAGGTGTGGAAAGCAGAGCGGATACTGCAAGAGTAGGAGACACCTTACTGAAGATGGCGACAGTGCTATAACATTTCTGGGGGTTGTTTTGTCATATGTAGATTTCTTCTCAAAAATCTACACCAAGTTCTCAAAGGCTGTGAATTTACAGTCATCTGGATGTGCCATGTTTTCACTGATTTATTCTCCTTATTTCTCTTAGTCTTTTTTCTTTGCTTATGTCCCTGCTCTGAAGACTCAGCTTACCTTATCTTGCTGTTTCCCTGCTACTCACCTCCTCTTTGCCCTCCCACTGCTTCAGTCTGTTGATCAGCTACTTGACAGCACTATGCAATATTTCTGTTTCTGCTGAAGAGCTACATAAGGACTGAGGAGCCAGACTGATGAATCAGTGAATGTCTGATGTTATAAAAGCTCACGATATGTAGACTTAATAAAGGGTGCAAGGTAGGAATAGGAACTATGCTGGTATACAGGCAGTATTTTAAAGCTTCCAGCAATTGAACTTTGTATTTCATGTGCTTATCCAGTGCTTAAAACCAACTTTGTTTTCTGCATATTAAAATATATTTTACTTCCTATATTGTAGATATTTTCAAATTCTTTGTGAATGGAAAAGACAGACATCTGCTCAAAGTTCTTCCCTGACACTGAAATAGCAAGAAATTCAATTCAAGCTAGTGACAGTTGTTCCCTTTGCCTTAATGGCTGACAGTTTCTCTGATCTTCATTTCTTGATGACAATTAAAATGCTATTCTTTTGGAATTTGAGTTGAGAAGTATGATAGGCTCTAGATCCTTAGATGCCAGTAGAAGACTTTTCACCATTAAAATGGTGCATGGATTTAATAGCGTGGCTTGCAAGGTGGTCTGATAGTGAACCAGATGGTTATGTTAACCAAATACATTGTAAATTTAAAAATTGACTGCAATCTTCTGAAGTTTCTGATAGTATTTACTCTAGTTTAAGTCCATATTTAAACTTTTAGCTCACTTAAAAGCTCCTAAGAAAGTTCTGTGACAAGAGTTGGGAAGAAACAGCAAGATTCATTGCTGTTTTCAAACCTAAATTTAAAAACAGAATATTAGATGTACTTAATTCCTTATCTTTATAGTCTGTTTTTCTCAGTGTAATTGAGGTGTTTGGATGAAATATTTTTTACAGGAACTGAAAGATCAGTGCTCCAGGCCAACAAAAATATCTATACACTTCCTTTAATTTGTCTTCTGGAGTTGTGTAAAACACTTCAAGTGGTATTCAGCCAACAGAGATTGTTGAAGATGTGCCATTTATCATTAAAACTTTGTGATGTATGCTTTTTATATCGCAAGAAATCCTGAGTTAAAATTTCATTATGTACTTATTTTATATAAATGAATTAGATGCAACTGGCGAACTGACAAGGATGAACTGGTTCCAGTATGCATGAGGCTCAAATACTACTTTGAAAAAATAAAAAGCAAAATAAAAATTTAAATTAAATACTTAATGCCGGGTAGATTGCAATCCATTTAATGTTTTGCAATGCCTGTGTAAAATTGAGGGGCAAATCCTTTTAATCTTTCTCATTATTTTTTTGAAACACTGGTTTCGGTCATAGATCCTATGAACTATTCAAAGTAATTTCCAGAATGTGGCATTGATATCTGATATATGCCATTTGGACAATGTTGCTGAGAAATGAAAAGAATACAACAAACCCAGATTGAATGTTCCAGTCAAAATGTCTGTAGCTACTTCCCAGCAGGATTGTTTCTGTGAACAAACAAAAGGACAATGGCAAGGAGGCATCGAAGTGTTATATCGGGGTGGGAGAGTGGGATGACTATTTCTTGCTGATGAGAGAGCGCGTCACTAAGTCTATCAGAATTCTTTAATAAAAAGGCTTTGCAACCCAAATCTTGACTTTCTCCAAAGTATGAGCTAGGAAGGAGAGCTTTGCTGAGATGGTTGCCTGCCCAGTTATGTTCTGAGGTGTCAGAATTCAGTCATAATTCAGAGCAGCTGGAAAAGATAAGTGATGAAATAAAAAACTTGGGTTTTCTTCTCTGAAGTATTGAGCTATGATAGCAATTATCTTCAGTCTCATGTTATCTTTCTTGTCAGACACACCTTTCTTTTCTTTGCCTTAAGCTAGATTCCACTTTGTTTCTGTCAATAACTAAAGCTGTATCTTGTGCAAACCTCTCTTGAGGATCAGTATCTGAAACAGCGTGACAACTGCTACAGTTGGCCAGGTTGTAATTGTGGGTGGCACAGTTGCATTGCACGTGCCTTTCCCTAGTGCTTTGGCAGTGAAGTCACAAGATTTTACAACGAGGCACACAAGCTTTGTTTTGCTTCATTTGACCTTCTTATTCTGTCCTTACATTATAATCCAGAAACCAGGACTGGATTTGAACAACAGGACTGGATTTGTAGCAGCAGCTCAAGTCCAATGCCAGTCGCTATCTTTCCTCCAAATGGATCACTGTTAACATCTTTATTATCTCCTAAGAGACTATCAAGCAGATGCTTTTTGAATACTACGGATTTTGAACATTGTTGAATTGAAGCCTTACTCAAGGAGTTTGAATTCCGAGACTGAGGTTTTTTCCTTTCGATACTGTATCCTTAACAGAATGTTTAAAAGAGTTTTGTTTGTCATAGGAGGTCAAGATGTGACTGGAAACCTGAAAACTGTATTTAGGTGTTTAATACTACACTCATATCTACAAAATGCTACTCTAGACTAGAATAGAATATTTCATTAATACTGTAAAGATTAGGATCTGAAAAACTTATTAAACTTTTAAAGTGTCTGTTTTGCAGTTTAGAATTTGAGAGTATCACAGGGCTGTTTTAACCATCTTCAGCTCAAACCCTATTCTATGCTGAGGTTTTATTTTCCAAAGTGCTGTTTTCCTATTCAAGCTAAAAGTAATTTTGTTGTTGCTATTGACATTATAGTTTTCTGACCTTTTTTACTGTGATTGATATGCTCTCTTTATACTGAAACATAATATTTTCTGCCATTACAGAATGAATCCAGAGAGCATATTGTTGCCTTCAACATGTTAAATTACAGAGCATGCAAAAATCTGTGGAAATCTTGTGTAGAGCATCACACGTTTTTTCAGGCAAAGAAGTCACTACCTCATGAAAAGAAGATATTGTCACATTATTGGACCTTGGGTTCTAGAAATCCAGCAAAGTAAGTATTGTGTGAATGCATGTTTTGTTTTGTAATGGGAAAGGGAGGATTTGTCAGTGATAGCCCAAATTGAAGTGGCAGAGTTTGCTTCTCCTCACAGCTGTGTCCCGGTCTGTATGCAAAAAATCATGGGGTAAGTTATGTGTGTAGCTGTGGCTTCAGCTTCTGCAATGTGGGGTCATTACAACAGAAATTGTCTTATAATTACCTAAAAAGTAATTTGAGTATAAGTATGTTTTACTGGTATTGTTTCAACTTGCTGTTTCAAGGAATAAAACCAGTAGAAAGTAAAAACGTCGCATAGCTAATGATCTACCCCTTAAGGGAATTTGCTGAACAATTTTGGTTTGAACCATTTACCCCTTACTGTCATATACACACTCTGCCTAATATGTTAGGTCAGTTTCTGGAGTGCAGGATGCCAACCATTTATACTGACATCAAAATGAAAAAAATGCCCATCTAATTATTCAACATACAACTTTTGTAACACAGTCTTTTATCTGCCTTGTTGGCTTCTGCTAAGCATGGCACTGGTAGCTTCATAGTGGTATCTAATATCTAAGTCCCCAAAAGTAATATTTCAGAATTTGTCATCTTGCTGTATGAAGTTGGGATTGTTCCTTCCCATATATACCAGCTGAGCCCTAAGTTTATTAAACTTCATCTGCCAGTTTATCCACTTGAAATTGTAATGCCCTTCTACATTTCTTTGCAATTGATCTTTATTTTTGCCGTACTGTGCTCTTAGCAAAATTTCTTCACTAGTGAATATGTTGAGCAGAAAAACCCCCAGATACCCCTCTAGGTCTTCACAGCTGACCTTTTTTCACTATAAATCTAAAAGGATTTTTTCCTATTCTCTCTTTCATGTCACAAGTGAACAAGCAATTCCTCCAAGTGAGAAACCTATTCCCCAGCTCCTTAGTTTCTTTATGGGTTTAAGGGACCTTCTTAAATGCCTTTTTGAAATCTTAAGTAAATGAAATCACTAGTTTGAAGTGGGAGGTTATACTCAAGTAGTTCTACTGTTAGAGACTTTTAGTCGTTTGATAAGTATTAGTCTCAGTGTTTGTTTCATTTTTTTTATGTGTTCTGTTGTTTCATTCTGTGACATGTCACGTGTCGTCATAATCTCATCCATGCTCCATCCTCAGCCCTGAAAAAATCTGAGATTGTTCATGAAACATATCAAAAGTTTTTTCATATAACTAGTGAATGAGAAAGCCTTATGTGATTATCTTCTCTGAGATTTTGGAGGGTTCTTTGGTCCTTTGATCATCCATAGTCTCTTTATACTCTTTGGAAACCTGTTTGTTTTGATGACTTTTGGAGTGTTTTATTGTTTTCTTTTTACGGGTGGTGTTTGTTGGTTTTTTGCAGTGTGTTCCCTTAACAAGATTAACTTCTACATTTAATTTGTCAGACTGGTTATCTTTTTTCCTATTTGGATAACCTTCAACTTTTGAATGATATCATCATACTTCAAACAGCTTTCCAGACTGTGCTGGCTGGCTGGGTTTTCTTACTGTCGTGTCTTATTTAGACACTACAGAAATTCATACAAGTGGACTAGGCTTGCTTGTAAATGAAGCCAGTTAAATTGCAAGAGTTGTCCAACAGTAAGAAGGCTGACAAGATCTTATTTTTCTGCTGGAGTGGAATTCTGTATTTTTACCTGGTACTAGATCACAGCTGAAGCAAGTGGGGGAAAAAAAGTAGTTGTACAAACAGTAATTTCATTTTCTAGCATCTTACAGATTCACAGTTTAAAAATTAGCTCCTCTATGTTGTGATATGAACTTGTTATAGTGAAAGTTTTGAGGAGGGGGAATTTCTCAAAGCTTTTAGAACTTTCATGTCCCAGAGTCCTTATTTCTCACAAATTTAAAACAAATTAAAAATCCTGATGCTTGTATATACACACACAGCATTTCACAGCCCTTGTAACATTAAGAAAGAAAACAGCATGAGTTCCAAAGGGTACCAGTTTAATATTCCAATTTTTAGTAAATATTTGATTTTTGACAGATTTACTGTTACGATTTCCTAATAGCCTGTAGGACACAGAATAGTTTTTATTGTTGAACTGAATTACTAAGAAAGATTTCAAGTAATTTCATGTTCTGAGGCATTATCTCTGGTGAATTGCTTGTTTAGACCCCTAAAGAATCCCTAGGGAAAATTGTTCATTGTTCATCATCAGGTTAATGATATCCTTTATACTAATGCATTCTTTGGCCTTGCTCATGCCAGCAACAAGTGAAATTTAGCATCTATGTGAGGAAGAAATGGCTGAGCAACCTTTACTGTCAGAGGCTGCTAAAGTACATAAGAAGCAAAAGTAATTTTGGAAGACTTTCAGTAGTTCCTACCAACATGGTCACCACCGACAATTTGTTTTCTCAAAAGATTCAAGAAGCATGAGCAAGTCACTTCTGAAGTCATCTGTCATATGTTGAAGATTTTGTTACTTTCACACTTGTTTGTGATTGTAGAATGTTGTAAGAGACAGCATGAGCTTCAGTGTTCATTTCAGGAGTGGCCCTGGACTCATGTGGAAGCTGCACAACCGGAAAAAGTGTTTTGCTCATTTTGCTTCCTTGCTTTTTTATAACAGCAAAAATTTGCATTGAGTAAAAGATAAAAGAAAAATCACCAAAAAAATCCAAACAAAACCCCACAACAATAAATATACATGCAAAACCCCTCACCAACTACACCATACAACCCTGGAGGTTTTCAGGTTGACTTGTCTTCATTTATCCAACTGCTGCCAGCTTTGAAGGAGGTTACATTCAGGTTCTACCACCTTAAGTATCACGAGTTTTCCTCTGGAATATGTAGCTTTCTTGTACTATGTTTTTATACTCATGTGAAGCAGGTATCTTAGCTCTTACTGCATCAGTTCAAGTAATTCAATTCTCTCAACCCTGCAGTACAGTTTCTTATTCACACACCTCTGTGCCCTTCTAGATTCTCTTAGCTTAAGGTACTTGTGGAATTCCATTTAAAATAGTCTTCTGGGTTGTATACATCACATGTAAGGCTTATTCTAAGGACAGGCTGAATCATATCTTCCAGATTCTGGGCTGAATGCTGAATAACCTCCCCTGCATGCATTCTCATACCTGGCTAAAAAATATACCTACTTTTTCAGAAAGGATAATCTAGGTACTAGATGGGAGCAAGGAGCTATTACCTCAAGATATTGCAGCCCATTCCAGAAAGGCATTAGCAGCCTCTTAAAACAGTTGCTGGGAAATACCCTTATATTTGACATCTGAACAGTAGCTACTTGGACTGTTTGTTATGTTCCTTAACAGAAACACTTAGAGAAAGTATTGTTAAAGTGATTCTGTGGCCATGGTTGGGTTAGGACTCTTGACTTCCATCACATGACTTGCACCTTGAAAGTCCTCTGCATTGGAAAAATGCACAAACAGGCACTGATAAAAAAGGAAAGCTGATTAATACAAAATATGTGGAATTTTTTAAGATGCATTTTTTTGTAATACATCCTCTTTTTCCTCCCTCTCCACTCCATCCATGTAAGGCTTCTTTGAAAGAACATTTTGGTTTTGTAGAAGACTAGAATAGCCTTACATAAATAAAATGGATAATGCAAGTAAAAGCTTCTCCTGTGTTCATGGACTGTGTGTTTGCTAAGCTAAAAACATAGATGGGTAACTGATTTTTACATATTAAGTTTTTCCTCCTTAACTTCATATTAAGTTTCCCCTCTTTTTTTTTTTTTTCAATCTGGGAGAAGCTTTAAGAGTACACATGTAGAAGATGCAGGAATTTGCTTTAAAGTCGTGAAAAAGATATTGCAAACACTTCAGAACACACAGATCTGGATCGCTTTTTCTTTTTTATTTGTATAAACAAAAAGCAGTACAATGCAAAGCATACTTAAAGTTTAATATTGGCATGAATAATACCCACAGCACAATTTACTTTTTAATGTTATGTAAAACTGAGACATTTCAGCCTTGTAGTAAAGCCCTCACTCCCAGCCACCGATTATGTACAGCTCAGGACTTAGTGAGTCAGTGGTGGCTTCTCTGTAACTCATAAAATGCTGCTTTTCCATGAAGATAAATCCTAGGCTTTCAAATTTGAGGATGAGCAGCTTATCTCCCTGCTTGTCTTGTGGACTGCTGTATAAAAAGATGCATAAAAGTTAGTTTATTTCAATTTCAATCTGCTCTAAACTTTTATTTATGCTCAATAATTACACTAGGAAGCTATTTTTATTGTTTTCCTAGCTGAGATTCTGTGATTCTGATGCAACCCTTCTTGTCATGTTCTTCTCACAAGAAGCATCCCAGGCTTGGACATCCCCTTCACCTGGCAGCTCTTTCTCTAATGGCTCTAATTTCCTATAAGAAGCACATTGGCCAAATGTGGCTTTGTTCTTCAAAAAGAGTGTGGTCTGGTGTAGCTCTTACTTGCTGAGGCAGCAGGTAGATGGTTAAAGCCATCCTGTGCTCAATGAAGCTGCTAGTGAATTGTTACCGCTTTGTGAGTTTGAAGAGGGAACATCTAGAATCTTTTGCCTGTATTTGAATGACGTGTTGTCAGGCACTTGGGTCAGTGCCAATAGGACATACCGAATTTCCTGTTTTCCCCTCCATCTTCTAAAGCACAATTGGGTTAAAAATAACTCTTAGCAAAAGTTATTTTTACTCAGGCTTGTGATTAAGATTGTAACAGGGGTTGACAAACAGTTTTATTGCCACAGGTGAAGGACAGCTAATGGCTCTGTGAGAATGCAGACGCATAAGCAAGGGAGGGTAAGCACAGGGGAACTCTTTAAAATGCATTCATTATAAAACTGGCTTTCATAAGTATACTTTATTTCATTTAAGTTTTCTATGCAAAATAATTTGCTACAGTTATTTTTATTTCTTTTCAGGTCTGTAAGCAGCCAGTACTGCAGAAAAGTTATAGGTGGGATGGTTTGGAACCCCTCTATGAGACGGTCTTTATCTGTTGAGCACCTGGAGACCAAAAGCCTTCCTTCTCGATCACCTCCTATTACCCCTAATTGGTAAATCCAATTTCACCCTTTTCCATACCTTGCAGCCTCCTACCTTTTCCAATTGTATGTGCTCCAGCAGAATGATTATGTAGTGTGTCTGTATATATTTAAACACTGTTATTCTGATAATATATATGATGACAGGAGAAGAGTGGGTGTCACACCAACTTTAGCAAGGCTTTTGATGCTTTCTGCCAAAATATTATACACAAATTTATGACGTTATGTTCTGGAAAGGTGGACAACAAGATGGTTTTAAAAATAAATGGTTGGATGACTGGACTCAAAGCAGAGCTGGTAATGGGTTATATACCCTATCTGGAAGCCAGTAAGTGGAGGACTTCAGGGATCTATCTCAGGATCTGTGCTGCTTAACATCTTTATGTCCTGGAAGAAGCAGTGGAGAGCTTGCTCATCAAGTTTGCAGGGTTGACAACAAAAGAGGTGTCAGTAAGCTTGTGGGCAGGGCTGTTATCCAAAGGAACTTTGATAGTCTAGAGAAATGAACCAATAGGAGCTGTGTGAAATTCATTGGAGATAAATGTAAAATCCTGGGAAGGGACAACCCAGTGCAACAGTATTGTCTGCAAAGTGACTCTCAGGAAAAGGACCTGGTAACCTTTGTAGGCAGCAGGCTGTTCATGAGCTGCCTGGTGTCCCTTCACAGCAAAGAAGTCCAACAGCAACTAGGTGGTATTAACAGAAGCACAGATGGTAGATCAAGGGAAGTGATTATCCCCCTTTTGCACAGTATTTGCTAGACCTTATCTAGAAGGTTGCAGCTGCCTCTATATCTATTAATACACAAAAGGTGCTGTCCAACTGCAACAAACTCAAAAAGGCTACCAGCCACCAAGGTAGTCAGGAGGCTGGAGTACTTCTCAGCCTCTGCTCATAGGCTTGCTGCACTTGTTCAGCCTGGAGAGAAAGGGTGTCCCAGGTGCCTACTACAGCTTGATAGTACTTGAGAGGAGGCTAACTGGAGGATGAGGCCAGGTTCTTCAGTGTTTCACAGTGAGAGGATGAGGCATAATGTCTATGTTGAAACAAGAGAAGCTCTATCTGGACAGAATGAAAAACTGCTTCATCAGAAAGAGAGTTGACCACTGGTTTCTTAGACAAGCTGTGCAGTTTCCATCCTTAGTTTTTTGAGATCAGACTTAAACAGCGTGGTCTGACCTTAGTTGACCTGCTTTGAGCAGGAGGTTGTACCACTTCCTCCTGTAGTGTATGTCCCTTCAAACCTAAATTATCCTATGATTAAATTTTAACAATACAAGTAGCTTTTTAGAAGGGGGAGAAAAATCTGTTCAATGTACTGAATCCAGCAGCATATGATTGCTTAGTATACCACACAGTGTTTAAAAATTGATTATTTCATGACAAGCCTATAGGTCTCACTTTAAGATTTGGTGACCTAGATTACATTAGGATAGAAATTTGACTTTGATAAAGTTTTATGAATTATTCTGATCTTCCAATTTATGTTTGTGTTCTTTAAGGCGAAGTCCAAGACTACGTCATGAAATCCGTAAACCGCGACACTCATCTGTAGATAACCTTACGAACGAGATTAGTTATATTACTGAAACAGAGGATGTTTTTTATACATATAAGGGCTCTCCAACATCAAAGGACAGTGATTCGGAGTTCTCTCAGAACCGTAGCCCACAGAGGAGGTAAGGACTTCTGCAAGCAATTCATTGCATATTTTGTTATTTTTTTTAAAAACAGAAAACAAAACAAAAAACCCCCAACCAAACAACAAAAAAAAACCCAAAATCCCACAGCTTTTAGTATAAAATGGTTATAATCTTTTATCCTATTCAAATTAGTTCAAATGGGTTTATGTGTGCATAAGCTTTATTTTGACAAGTTGCTGAACTGCAAATGTAAGGATACAAAATGACAAGCTAAAAGCAAACCAGCCCTTCATCCACTAACGATTTTCAGTAGTTGAGTTACCAGTAAAATTAGAGAAGCTATTCAGGTGTGCCTGTTCATCTCTGTAACATCCTGTTTCCTGATAGCTTCTGCAACCCTTTCCTACCTGCTATAAATTCTTCCTTTTTTGAGGGGGAAAGCTGAACTCTTAAAAGAGTTCACTTGTGTTTACACACCATCGGCTCAGCATTGTCAGTTGAAAAAATTACTGCTTTTGAGTAAACTCAAAAGCATTCTAATGGTAGCAGTCATCCATCTTTTTCTTCCTCAGAGGAATTGCAGATTGCTACTCGAAAGACAGTCTCTGCTTTTTGCCTTGAGGCTTTTTTGCTATATTCCTTCAGGACCAATTTTATTCTCTCATACAGCAGTCCAACCTCTGCTAGGTTTGCTTCCAGGGCTTGCAGCACCTATTTTTGTGCCTTGATTATTATTTGGTCATGTATTTTATGTGTGGCTTCACGCTTCTCATAGAGGTATTTCTTAATGAGTAACTTCAGATTAAAACAACACGAACTTCAGAAATAATGTGCAAAGATTGTTCAGTGTCGGTAAGAAAGCAGCTACTTTAAGACTTCCAGCTAGGGAGTATAGTACATATTAAAATGCAGGTTCTTTTGCAATGTTACAAAAGGAAAATGGTTTCTAGTGATCCCTAATAGCTTCAAGGCAAAACATGTTTTGAGAAGCAATGTATTAATGGAAGCTGAAAGGACTTGCCCACTCCTGTGATAGTGTGTGGCTCCTAAATGTAGCGTTAAACTCTGGATTTAAACTGTTTTCTTCAAATTTTAATTTATTATTATTTATGTATTGTTACTACACGACAGCAGAGAGGTTTCTATGAGAGAAGAGGAAAAATAATATGTTCTGTGCGTATTTGGAGTTTGTCACTGTGGTGTTTTAAATTGTTTTTCTATCTTTCTGCCTGGAAGTGAGATGAACCTTAGTACTAGTAGCATCAGTAATAGCCATGATAATACATAAAAGTGGTGTCTCTAGATGTTGTAGAGAGTCCTAGATGTTGTAGAGAGTCATAGATAGGAAGCCATGTCTTCTCTGTGTTTTAACAGATTATATGCTTTTAGAAGTATTTTCTAAGGACAAATGAGAGGCAGACCTTAAGAGAATATAATGAGGGTGGGAGCTGTAGGCAGAAAACTAAGTTTCCATGCTGTGTTCCGTGACTGGCAGATCGTGTCCTGCCAGTTAGTGCATTGTTGGGTTTTTTCTTTTATTTTCCTCTTTCTTTTCTTCCCCTGTAGTTTTTTTTCCTTTCCTTCCTGTTTCACCTTTCCTGTGCCTACTGAGAATGGAGTGGGAAAGCCTGCTTTTATGCTGCTTCTCAGGCAGTCAAAATAGGATGCTTTAAATTTGAAAATAGCATATTCATTTATTTTCTGAGCACTAAATGACTATGTTGTATCTGAGTTAATATCATTCACTGTGCAGAAGATTACTGTTATTATCTCATATAAACCAAATTTTCTTCACCTCTTATCCCCAACACATTCTTGATTTCTTGGGTATATTTATATTTGATACCCTGCAGATAATCAGAAAAAAAATGGTTACATAATCTGATGAATTTACATGTGATCTGTGTGTTTTGGAAGGACAATGTAAGACATGGAATGAATGACCCTTTGTTGTATTGACTTACTTTCATGAAGTGAAATATCCACTAATGCTTTCCTTTTTAACAGCTGAGGTAAAATATACAGTAACCATAACAAAAAAAAGTTTCTTCTCTACACCAGAGTTTTCAACAGTTTGTTAGTCCACATTCTAATTTGTCTCTTTTAATATTCTTGCAGTATTCATTACGTGCCACACTCCCCTTGTTGAAAGATGTAAAGTAAAATCAAGTATATATGTAACTCTTTATTGAAAGGGAGAATCTTACTCTAGTTTTGTTTTTTTAAAAGTTTAACTTTTCTATCTTCATTATTATGTACGGACAAAACTTTTGTCATGGACTCTTGACACATTTCGGGAATATTTAGATATTAACTATTAATTACCTTGCAGTACATTGATAAAGCCAACTTAGCCATTGTTGCCATGCTGGGCTTTAGCAGATTTGAATTAACGTAACTGAAATATGTTATGGAAAAATATTGAAATTGTAAATCTGATTTTCTTTTGCCTTAGAAAAGAGCCAAAAGAACCCTCTCTTAGTCCTGCTAAGATATGTTGTCTTCAGAGAGCTCTTTTTTTTAGCTTGCCCTCTGAGACTATCAAAAAAGCTGTCAGCTAATGCTAATTATAATTAATAACTTTGATATGAAAAAAATCCTTGAAAATTTTTTGAGAACTACTAGTAAACAATTGCAAGATGCTGATTTTTAATCACTGAATTATGTCTGGACCCCAAATCTTAATTATAATCATGCACATGCTTGATTTTTGTAAACTGAATACATTTACATCAATTTCATTTACTGTATATGAAGCTCAAGATTCTGCAAGTTGCAGTTAGTATAGGATATGGTTCTTCTCCATCAGGCTGCCATCAGCATTTCAGGGATGGGGAGATAGTTTTTTGCCTACATCACTTCAGTCCCTGGATAATGCCTTAAGTCCTTTTTATCAAAATGGCAAGTGATCTAAGATAGCCCCACCTTCCAACTTCCTGTCCATTGTGAAATAGTGCATTTTGAGACAAATACACAGGTAAAATTTGTTTTAAAAGACTTAGTGTGTACCTAGTCCTACCAAGGCGTGCTTGGTACCTTGGTGGGTCTGAGAACTATAGAAACCACCACTACTGGCAGAGCACATACACCTGCACCTGTTGCCCTACAGACTGTTGTTCACTTCCTGACAATACCCAGCCTAATTATTTTCTTAATAATCAATTCTCTTCCTTGCTGTGTTTACTGACTTAAGGGAATCAATCAAGTTCCCTTTTCTTTCTATAAAACAGTACACAGTTTAGAAAACAAATTATGTGGAGCGGCTCTTGGTTTAGAAGACATAAAACACGTCGGTTGTTAACATTTCTTCCCCTCCTTTAAATACGCTGTACTGTATCAACATGTCAACACCTAGAACTATGTTGACTGTTAAATGCTTTTAAATAAGCATGCTTGGAGATGATGGCCGAGAAAATTTTGACGTTTACTATGTTGTTTCTCTGAAGAATACCATGATTGCTTTAAAAATGTTCTTTGTGTGAACATTTTACCTGCCAAATGAAAGTTATGAGGTGTATCCTATAGGCTGTGACTGGAAAAAGTAAAAAAAACCCAAGAAAATTAGAAAACAGAGCAAACTGTGCACAGGTAAACTACAGAAAACCAGGGCAAGATTGTGAGTTGTGTGTTGGTGTAGCTAGACTACTTCTCATGCTCAAATTAATTATCTAAGTACAATTTGCAGCTCAGATATAGTGAAAAGAAGCAATATTTCTCTTGGACCTGTGTCTGCAGAAAAGATTGGAGCACATTAACATATATTAAATGGAGATTTATTTACACAGGTTTTCAGTCCAAGCCAGCCATCTCAAATCACAGCTGCATATAAACCCTCTCCTGAAGTGCCCAAGAGAACTTCAAGAGGACTTTTTGTCTAGCCAAGGGCTCACAGACCTAGTTGAAAGCTTCCCCTGTCAGTTCTTTCTCCTCTGTTGCTCTGCTGCTGTCCATCTCATCCAACTGCTACTGCCACTGAAAAATTAACATTAACACAGACATGGAGGCCGAACTGAGCTTTCCAGGGTCTCATAGGTTGTTTTTGTGTTACACTACACTTATCACTGTGCCTCAGCAGTTCAGAACAGGTAATCTAGGCTGTGTTCTATATATTGTACTCACTCTGTCACTATACCTATCCCATGCCTACATGCATATGCACATACTAGTTATTATTTTTTAAATTATTTCAAGAATAACAGTGAGATATAACATAGTAATTAGTAAGCACACTTGCTTGATAATTGGTTTTTAGCTAAAATTGGATTTCCCTAGTCTTGACTTCAGCTTCCTTGAAGGTGTTTTTTCTCAAAATACTTGCATTTTCTTCATCGAAGCACTGCTGCCACTGAGTTACTACGATCTCATTTTAAGCAAGATAGACAATTTCTCTCTGCTCTGTGAGATTACATATTACATCTTCAGAAACCCCAAAACATTGAAGTATGCACTAGCAAAGACTTATGAATCCAAAGGCTTATGATTTTCCTTTAAGATAGAAAATAAATTACAGTATAAGGCTTTATTATTTCTAAAGTTGTTATCTCTGATGAAAAGCTACTTTAACATGGAGATTTATTTGAAAGTTATGTCATACCTACAGGTTACCTGGCATCAGCCCATCCCAACTATCTTCTGTCCTGATAGGTAGCCTGGATAGGGCTCATGGAAGAGTTTGCCTTTGGAAAAAAATTTCCTTTTCAGTATAACAGGTTGTTATAGTGGTTTTGGCTGGGGTAGAATTAATTTTCTTCCTAGCAGCTGGTATAGTGCTGTGTTCTGGATTTAGGATGAGAATAATGTTGCTAATACAGTTTTGGTTGTTGCCAAGCAGTCGAGGACTTTTCAGTCTCTCAGACTGCCCTGACAGTGAGGATGCACAAGAAGCTGTGAGGGCACATAGAGGACAGCTGACCCAAACTGCCCAAAGAGATATTCTGTACCATATGACCAAGAGACCACTGCTCAGAGATAGTCTGGGCATTGTTTGGCTGGTGGTGAGCAATTGTTTTTAATTTGCATCAGCTGTTTTCCTTGTGACTTCTTTCATTTATTTTTTGTTATTTTCCTTTTCATTACAGATTCATCATTCTATTTTGGTTTTATTTAACTGTTTTTATATCAACTCATGAGTTTTCTCACATTTATTCTTCTGATTCTCTCTCCTATTCTACCAGGGAGCAAGTTGCTCTCTGGTGCTCAGTTGCCCACTGGGGTTAAATCATGACACAGCTTTAAACCACAGTCCTGGTGCAAGGAATTCTTTTCAATTGCAGTTTCACTTTTTATTTTTTATTTTTATTATTATTTTTAGCCTTGTTTGGTACTTAAAGATTACTACCATTGCAGTCTTTGTGATAAAGGTTCCTCTCCAGTTTCCAAATTTTGCATGATGAAAGCCTCACTGGTGTAAAGGAACAAATCATCATTACTGACATTCTGTTCTGTGACACTAATGCAATTTGTATGCTGCTGTGTCATTTGAGAGCAAAAGGCTGAAGTCAAAATGAAGGAGTCATATTGAAGTGATTGACACTGATTCAAGACCAGGTTGGGAAATTCCAAAGTGTTTTTGATTTAAGCAGTAATCGGCAAATCTAAGTTGGCTTTAACTGGGGTAATAGGCTGATTACACCTTAGGATCATGTACTCTGACATGCCATGCTTGATCTTGTATCAGATGTTAGTTTTTTTCTCTTGAAAGACTGTGCTGTGCATCACAGAGTCACAGAATCATAGGGGTTGAAAGGGGCCTCGAGAGATCATTGCGTCCAAACCCCCTACCAAAGCAGGGTCCCTAGCTCATATTGTACAGATAGGCCCCAGTGTATGTTATGGTTCTCAGTACTGATACCTTAAAAAACAAAAACTAAAAAAACAATGCTTATCATACCTTGGAGTTTGTGTAGGATTCTTAACTGCTAAGCTTTGACAAGAACAGAAAAAATACTTGAAAGAAACTAGCTTACCCATTACCATCAAGTAAGGGAAAACGAAAATGACTAAAATGAGTTTCCTTGTATCTTTATGTGCAAAGATTCATTGTAAATTAAGAATCTGTGAATTTAAATGCTTCAAAAATGTGAATTTTAAATACTTAGTGAATTTTAAATATCAAGGTCCAAGGTTTGCAATGAATTCAAAGACATGTAACCAACTAGCATTTGTCGAGGTTTGAAATTTAATTTTCACTTTATGTTCCTTTCCTTTTGCTCAGGCATCTTCTGATGCCTGAAGTGTGACACATCCACACTTCGCTGTGAAATGAGAAATGAAAGGGAATGAATGAACGAAAACTGAAAACCACTCTGGTTAATGCTCTTAACCTCCCAGAACCCAGCTCTGGGAAGGTAGATGGTTTTCCACCTGTGACTCTGAAATGGGAAGAGTATCCTCAACTCTTTCCCCATTCCTGGATTTAAGGTTTTAATCCAGCTTTGTGGTAAGACCATGCGTTCTTGCCAACACCCACACTTGCCCCCTAACTCAATGTTGTCTCATTAAAGTAAGCTTGTGTTTCTTTCAAACAGGAAGGTGTTAGATGAGAAGGGTTCCTGTAACAAACCAGGTTTTGCTGTTCAGGATAATCTTATTCACATTACCTGTGTGGGACCAATTTCTCCATTATATGAGAAGCAGAGCTTAGTTTTTGATGTTGTAAATTCAGGTTTAATGGTTTGTGGTTTTTAAAAATAATGCCTTTTTCATATTTTTGAACGCACATTTCTGAGGGAAGGGTACTTGTTAGTTAGAATATATAAATTTAACTATGGATATAAGGTGCTATTTTAGAGAAAAAAATACTGGGTTTTTTTGCCTGGAAAAGTAACCTGATAAAGCTGTGTGGAGGATCCTGCTACTTGAACTATACTCAGTTTCTCGTTCAATCTCTAATTAAATAAACCAGAGATGGTTTGGTTTGGAACAGCAGACTGCCTAGCAATAAGTGTTTTGGTTATTTTTTAGAGAAGGCTGTGTCCTAACATAAAAAATACGCTGTGCAGGTCCCTGTTTAACCTGTATTTCAGAAAGAATCACAGAATTGTAGGGGTTGGAAGGGACCTACAGAAATCATCACATCCAAGCCCCCTGCCAAAGCAGGTTCCCTAGGACAGGTCATGCAAGTAGGCATCCAGATGGGTCTTAAATATCTCCAGAGAAGGAGACTCACTGTGGAAAAAGTTCTTCCGCGTGTTGGTGCGGAACTTCCTGTGCTTCATCTTGAAGCCATTGCCCCTTGTCCTGTCTCCACAGAACACTGAACAGGGGCTGGCCATTTTCCCCTGTCTCCCACACTAAAGATATTAATAAACATTAATCAGGTCCCCTCTCAGTCTTCTTTTCTCAAGGCCGAACAGCCAAAGTTCATTCAGCCTTTCCTCATAGGGGAGATGCTTCAGGCCCTTAATCAAAAAAATATTGTGAAACACATTTCTAAGTGATTAGATATAATATCAGTCAGTAAGAAAAAAACCTTACTGAGAGGTGAGGCATTATAAATTTATATTTGAAGTCATATATTAATTGATGGGAGAAATTTGGCTCATAGATGTGAGTGTATGATGTATGAAGAGAACCATAAGGCTGGGGGACATTGACGAGGGATTGGTCACATTATTGCCTTGCACTGCCAAAAGAGGGTTATCAAGACCATAGACCAACTCTTCTTGGAGGTGCACAGCAAAACCACATCAAGCAAGTTACAGCAAAGGAAATGCTCAAAAGATGGAAGGGGGAAGGGGAATCACACTGAGGTTCGTTAAGCGCTTGTACACCATTACAGAAAGATGAAGGTGTCTCCATCCTTGGAGAACCTCAAAACATAACATGAGAAGGACCTGAACATCCTCATCTAACTTTGAACTTGACTGTTCTTTGAACAAGAGAATGGTTTAAGTGATCTCTCAAGATCCCCTCCAAACTAAATTACTTTGAGTCTACAATTCTACTTCTTTTAATGCAATGTATTCCTGCCTAAGCTTTTCTTTCAAGTTAAACGTGCTTCTGAAGCTGTAAGTCTCTTCAACTTATCTTCTAAAACTATCCTTTGCTGGTGATGTAAATGGCATAATGTGTACAGTCCCAGAGTTGGAGAGGAAGGAAATGAAATTATGAACTAGTATATAAAAAGGAAATTCACTTGCACTATGCCATGAATTTCTGGAAGTGCATATATAGTCCTGGTGTAAGAGTGATGTATCATCTGTTGAAGGTATTGCACTGAAAATAGATTTCCTGAACGTGTGCTGCATTTGTTCGATTCTTTCAGCTTGCCATTTTGATAGACAATAAACTGTAGCTGCATGGTGAGATTTGGTGAACATACTATGGGAACACATTATTATTTTATCTAAAATATAATTCCTTTTGTAAACAAAATTTGTAAAGCACTACAATTGATGAAAGTACCCTTCAGATGTATCCACACAAGCCCTACTCACTACTTTGTAGAAAATTGCAAATAATTAAAAAAAAATTAAACCGAGTTATTTAGCCTTAGTTTTTAATCATACACAGACGTGTTCAATTCCTTGTACAAAATCTGCATTTTACAAGAGTCTGTTGTCCTTGTTTTACTTAAGTCTTCCTCAAGGAAGGCATCCTTCTAATACTAGGCAATAGATCTCAGAATGTTTCTGTTTCAAATCAAGGTTTTAATACCACTAGTAGACTTTTATAGGTTTTACTGTGCTCTTCCATGCAAATATACATTAAAATAGTACATACCTATACACTGCTTACATGTAAGTCTTTCTTTTCAAATATATATCCTTATTAAAATGTACCACACTTTCCTTAGCAGTTCAGAAACAATCATTTTGCATCCAAAAAGAAAGTCTCAAAGTTGAATTGCAAATCTCTGATAATGTACATTTGCAGAGTATCAGAATACATGCAACTTTCATAGAAAGTCAATAAACTGGAAATGTGGTCAATAGAAGCAATGTAAAGTAACTGAAAGTGTTCTCATACTGGTGATGGCAGCAGCTTACAAATGTGGATGTTTGGAATTTATAGAAAATCACTGAGAAACGTTTGTGTACTGTGAAGGCCTCAAATTTTTCTGTAGTGGTACTCTTAAGTATGTAACACAAAGAATATATCATGGCCTTCTCATACAGTTCTGTTCATAGAAAGGCTGACTGTTCTGTACATGCATTTTTATAAAAGGCAGCAAAAAGGTGTTGCAGTAAATACCTTCCACTTCTTTGGTTTATGAATTACCCCAGTCATACTGGTGAGCTCTGAGAAAAGAGGTGATAATGGAAGTGCTGGCACACTCGGTCTCCCCAGCCCTGCAGGTGTTATATATAATAAAAGGAGCTTTAAGAACTTCAAGAACCCCACAAGGGCAAAACCTGCAGATGTTTCCTTCAGTTGTTTGTAAAGGGAGAGCTTTGCTACAGTGCTATTGTTTCAGTTGTTGCTTTTCTCTTGGGGTTTTACTCCGCTGTAGTTTATCATCCTCAGTTCTCAGAATAGCAGAATCCCCTGGTAGGGCACACCAAAATAGGGAGGAGGGGTCTTCCTTTAAGACCTTTCCTTTCTGTCCTCCTGACAGAAGAGGAGGGTTAGACTTTTCAGAGCAAAGAGTTTTATCATAAAGATCATCACCAACTGAGCAGTCCGTAGCAAGTGAAAGATTGAAATGGCATAATTTTAGATATATTGTGGAGTAAGGAAGAAAAATTACCTGCAATTTTGAAGTGTTTGCTCGTTAGCTGCACCAATGGAAAGCTTAATGTCCTTGCAAGGAAGGGCACTTTTTCTCGATGAAAAAGTTGAATGGCTGGTCTGGTGAGTGTTCTCCTTTTGTTGACTTAAAATATAGCCAGTGTTGCATGTTACAAAATGAGAAATATAGGTTAGTAGAAAGTGGAATACTGTATAGCCAGAAAAAAAGAATCTAGTTATTCATATTTAAGGTACTTTATCATATTATTGGGTAATTAAATGCTAGAAATAATATTTAATTGAGTTGCAAAGCAGAATTTTGCAGCTCTAGCATGGTAAGCTACTAAAGGAATTTTAGGACAACACAACTGTATTGTCCCTGGTCAGTTTTTTCAAGTATTGAATTTGTTCACTTTCTAGGTCAAATTTTTCATTACCTTTTTCTGCTTTAAAAGGTTACAGAATTATTCAGTAACTATTTCAGAGCTAATATACTTCAATAAAAGTATAATAATTCAACGAATAAACCTTCAGCAAATATTACTAAGAATTTATATTCCATTTTAAAATCCCAAAATCTCTGTATTACTGAGATGAAAATTTTACTTATGTTTATGTAGAGCACATGAATGGAAGCCCAAGTTGTTTTCTATTACTGTCTCAAATTACTTCACTCTGTTGGGAGGAAAGAGGGGAGGTAATGTATTAAAATGGGGACATTTGCATCACATGTCTTATGTGTGTGAAATTTTGGTGAAGGCTTATGAAATAGTTAATTCTGTACAGAATTGGATAACAGAGTTGTAGCTCTACTTTGGAAAACCAGAAGAGATGTAATTTCATTGTTCTCTGCCTCACAAGGAAATCAATTAACTACAACAAAAATAAATGCAACGTTTCTTTATTTTTAGCATGACTTCCTAAGGAAATAAAGCTTATGTCATTGCTGCGCTGCCTGACTGCCTGTGTCCCCACTTGAGAATGTCTGGACGATTGTAGGAGATCTAATGTAGGAGTGGAGTTTTCCAAGATGCAAAGTTTTTAATGAGATTAGTGAAAATGAGTGACTATGTAGGGGGAAAAAAATCCACAAACCCCAGAAAAAGCTGATCTTCTTGTACTGATTACAGTGCAAGTTCAGTGGATGTGAGCTGGTCAGGCAGCAAGGAAATGCATGTTCCCAAAGGACCTGCTGTGCACAGCTGGCACTTTTGGGGCAAAAATACTATGGGGATTGAAAGCAAAGAGAACAGGAGGTACTTGTGGGACAGTGGGAGTGAACACTGGTGGGATCAGGAGAGACATGATAGCAGTAAAGAAGGAAGAAGTTTAGTGCTTAAAAAAAAAAAGAAAGAAAAATACACCCAGCCAAAACTTTCACAAATTCTTATGGGATCAGGCTTCGCCATCTCTGCTTCTACAGGAAGAATCTGTTCATATTGTAGAATATGTATAAGAAAATAAATGGACTGATACTCCTGCTATTTTTACTTCAGTTTTGATGAAACATAATACATTATTCTTAGTATTGAGGAGGTTTTAGGGGGCAATAAGTGAAAGTTTAACTGTATACTGTGAATTGCCTCCTGTAACTTGACAACTTGACAACTCTACATCCAAACCAAACTGGTTTGTGTTTTTCCAGCAATGATTGATATCACTCAAGTTCTTAGTTACTACTTTATTAAATTTGTAAATGTATCTATCCCATGTGCCTTAAACTTTGCTCTGCAAACATGTTTTTATACGTTCAAATTTATCTTGGTTACCTACCTATTATTTTAATTGATGTAATATAGTTTAACTCACTGTTTCAGGTGATCCCTGATGAAGCTAACTGAATGCCTTGGAAAATGCTGTATACTGCAAATTTTTACTACTTTTCCGTCCTAGATTGCCCTCTACTGTAACTGCTTCTGCTTCACTTATGCTTTAAGTTCTTTGTCAACATCTGTTTTGCTCTCATATTACAAGAATCATTTTAAGAAACTTCATGCTTCAGAAGCCACCTGTGCTCATTTCTTCTTACCTATAAAGGTTTTGCCAAGTCTGACTTTTCACAAAATACAGTCAGTGATGTCTGTAGTCAGTGATCCACATCTAAAACTTTTTAAAATGATGTAGCATGTCTTGCTAATTAATGTGCCTCTGCAAACTCCTATGTAGTTTAAGTTGCAGTAGCAGATGTGTGTTGTCTTTAGTTGGGTTTGTGCCAAGGTGGAAGTGAACAGTTAGAGCTGCCCTGGCATAAATTCCGTAATTGTCTGATTTAGACTTTCAGCATAGGATTAAATATTCTGAAATTTACTGCGAGCACAACTTTTAAACATAAAAGCACAGCTTTTATGCAGACTTTTTTTTAAAATTAGAATTCAGTTCTTGTTTTTCTGCAGATTTAACTTACATTCACTTACTGTTGGGTTTTTTGTTTGTTTTTTTTAACAGGTCATCTGAACAAGAATCACCAAAGTGAGTTTTCTTTAAATTTTATACTATAGAATCTTTAGCTTACACACATATAAAAAATGCATAACTTGAAGTGATTTTTCAAAGTAGCGGTCTTGTATGGTTAAAAGGCACAAATAAATGTATAAACCAATGAAAACTGTAAAAATGTGTGGAAAAAAAACCATTTTGGATTAGGATGTGAAAAGTCTGATGTTATAGTATATCCCTAAAAGCTTAATGATGCAAAAATCAACTGGCAACTCTTATATAGTACCAGAAACCATTAAGTGAAATAATTTGTCATATTTTTCTGGTATTTTTAATTTTTCTCTACACTGAAAAATCACTATTATCTGTAATCTCAATTAGTGATTTATTTATTTCTTTATTTATCATGTTCTGAAAAACTTATTAGGATACATTTAAAAATGTACAGTTCCTCCTTGGTTAACACTGATCCCACAGGAATCATTAAGTGTCCTGGAAGCTATCAGCTAAAAGCACAATTTTGACTGTATAATTCCTTTTAGTGTCATTATAGCTCACTACTTCAGAGTATATTGAAATTATTGAGAGTGCCAAGCGGATAATATCTCCCAAACACCAAGAAAATATTTTCTGTAATAACTGAAAATTCTGCAAGTGTTGCACAAAATGCTTCGCTCCCACTGCCAAGTACATGTGGTATAACTGAGCATCAGAAACATTATGGCAAGAATAGGTTTGCTTGATGGCACCTTTCAGAACGTTTATGTTTGTTGGGGCCAGCTTGCCACAAGCTGAGAAAGGAGTGTTTGTGTTATGAAAGTTTGCTGCAGTGCAAGTCCTGTACTGTATTAAAAGCTTAGGCTGCATTCCTCAGTTGTGTGGTGTTACATCTTCATCGACAGCTAGTGGTGGCTGCTGGAAATGGTTCAGAAAAGCCTGTGTATGCAGTTAGACTGGGACCAGAGCAGAGACCAATCTTTACATCTACAAACTTCAATGCCAGGGTCTACTTGCATGTACTTCTGCTACTTCAACCCCATGAGAATTTAATGTTGCTTTTTGGGATAAACTGCAATAAACAACTAACACCATGTCTACTTCCAAGAAGCAAATATGCTTCATTTCAGCTCTGGGCTGTCAGTAGCAGAGCAGAATGTTCCTGCGAAATGTACTACCTCTGAGCGTGCTTATCTGTCACCTAAGAAAAGGTCTGTCTGCACTGGAGTGACAGAAGTAGCCAGGACTCAGGTTTTGCCATATGCAGAGCTGTGTGCTAACAAGAGAAAAATGTTAACTCTGAGCTGTACCTGAGCTTTCCCCAGGACAAAGATTTTTCACAAAATGTTATCTAGTGTGTTTATACAGATGGAACAGTTACTTTGTTTAGTCCAATTAGAGAAGGGCTTTAGCTGTATTAGAGGTTTGCATTTCATCCTCTTCATAAGATGGCGTGTAGCTAAATCAAAGTCCGAAAGATCCTGGAGCACCACTAGGCAACTTGGCCAGTTCAAAGATTTCGAGGCGTTAAACTACCAACTTTTTTTATCCTTGAATTTTAAGGTGCTTGAATCATTGGGCCAGGTCTGCATGCCAGTTTAATTCTTGGTCCTTCTACATGGTTATAACTGCCTCAATGACAGGATATATTAACTGTAATTAAACATTTCATTGTCACTTCACTTCCTATTTCTCTGACGATTTACCATGGCTTCTCTGCAAGCCACCTTCCCTCAGAGGGGTAAGGCTGAGATGGCACTAATAAGAGGGAGGAATGGAAAAAAACCCCTAATCCACAGCAAACCGCAAAGAAACAAAACCAACCCAAACAAAAAAGATCTTTACAAGAATGAGAGTAGAATCCCTCCGAAAGATTTCCATGGGTAGGATTGGCAACTGAAGTGCCTGTCCCCTGGGGTTCAGCTCCATGTTACTGTGACTTCCTGTGCCACTGCAACAGTGCCTTTCACTGCTAACATCCAAGTAATTTGCTTAAAAATGGTTTTGCTACTCTAGGGGGTTTTTTTGTCCATTCTTCTGGATGTCCACTGATCAGACGATAGGCTTAAATCATACCCCAATCCTGTTACCCTGAACCTCAAGAAGTAGTGTTGAATCGAAGTATAAAGTTTGCTTGCTCTTTTAACTGGGCAGTACATTTGTATGTTCTAATATTTAATTTAAAAAATCTGGATAACAATGCCTTTGTAATATTTACTTATGCTTTCTAAATGCAGGAATGTATTAGGAAACAGCCCAAGTTCTCTGACCCATATCTCACCTAAAGCCTTGGCTCATTCTCCCAACGGAGTTGGTAACATTTCTGGCTCTTACCCTTTGGAAGGGGTGGATAAACAGTTCTTAGAAACATATGATAACATTACAAAAAGTAACTCGACGGACGATTCCAGTCAGTACTACTGTGATAAGGTAAGCTCAATTGCAGGCTCTTAAAGTCAGAACTAGTACTGAATGGAGCTTTGAACTGTGGATTAAGAATGCACAAAAATTGTGTTATTTCTGGGTAAGCAAGTTTTGTGCAGTAATAAGTATAAAACTTGTCTTACTGCTTGAATTTATCCATGGTTGTGTACATGGTGTGCCAAATGTGTTGATTTCCATAGTGCCCAGGCTTCCAGAAGCTTTTGCAGAGGAAGTTACTAGTGGAATAGGAATACTTAAGTGATTAAATCTTATTTCCTCCAAGAGGAAGGATCACTCAAGTTGCTGCATATTTTGATAGCAGGCACAACTCTGCTTTATCCCAGGCATCTCTTCTTCAGGATAGCTATACATCCTTTGAGTTCTGTGCTGACTGGAGGGCAGCTGCTCCCTATTCACATACGGTAGTGGATCCTCTTTCTCCATCCCTCTTCAAACTGTTACAGTGGGGTGCTGAACATCTTCCTAACCTGCCTGTCCAGTAGCTGCTGCCAAGTTTAATCCTTCTGGCTTGTGGGTCTCTTGCAGAAGATACCAATGAGCCCGTTTGCAAGAGAAAATAATAGGGGGGAACTAGTCGTTTTGTAATTCTTAGTGAAGAATTTTTCTTTTTGACTTGCCTTCTGTAAAGACATGATGAAAAGACACCATCAATTGAGAAAGCTGAGTAGTACTTCAGGCTAGATCAACGAAAGAATGTATTTGCTGTTACATATGTTGCTATTTTTATCATTTATAAGGTTATAATCATATTTTGTAACCTTAGCTTCTTCCTATTTCAAAGGTGGTTTTACGTAGAGTATTATTGTTCAGTACATCTAAGTTTGGATGCACTATTTTCTAATTTGCTGCTATTTTCTTCTAAAAATTAGAAAACTTTTGGCTTGTTTTGTTTCTGTGTATTGCAGAATGACCTAATTGAGGGAGATCTCCTTTTGGTGCATATCACACCAGATGAAGATGGCAAGTTTGGATTTAATCTAAAGGTAAAATAGCAGTCTTTCAGTTATTTTTAAACACTTTAAAAAATACTGTGCTTTAACTTTCTGATTATTTTTGATCTGTAAGGCAGCGCTCTGGGTAAAGCAGTGTATTCTACTGGAATTTCTTAGGGAACCAGGGTTTTTAGGCATGGCAGCCTAATCCTTAAATGCTAAAGCCACACTTACTGAAATAAGCCTCTACTAATTCTGTGGGGTTTAGCTGCATGTATCATGAACATGGCACATTTCCAAATCTGGCTGCGTCTTTCGCTACTTAAAAATAAACTTGGAAGCTTTAAGGCAT
Organism: Gallinula chloropus; assembly: GCF_964237585.1. Taxonomy (NCBI): domain Eukaryota; kingdom Metazoa; phylum Chordata; class Aves; order Gruiformes; family Rallidae; genus Gallinula; species Gallinula chloropus. Next base: position 70,269,066 of record NC_140086.1, read on the forward strand.
CAACTTTTTGGAAAATTGGACTCTCTGTATTATAAAAAAGGTTAAATAGCTTGCACTATCCAGTTAAATATGCCCACTAAAATCATACTGTAATGGTAAAAATTAATTTATTAAGTAAATGGAAGTTACTTTTGATAATCGACTATTGCAAAGATGAAATATACCGTCACCGTAATTCCATTTCAGCAGATATATTAGTGTAAAGTAGCTGTAGTATCACAATTGATTTTGATCTTTTCACCTTGAACTTTTATGAGTGGAGCAGTGATAGACCCTCATGTCAAGAGAATAAGGCAGTACTATGGTCTGGAACTTTGATTCTGCCTGTTCCTTTGCAGGTTCATCACAACATCCAAGAACAACTGTTCAGATGTTGAATTAGGCTTGCTTGAAGGACAGGCTTAGAATAAATACTGCATTGATCTATTTATTGCCTGTTAAAATATACAGCCAAGCAAAGATATTGGACCTAGTTTGCTGGAAATTGGTAGATTTAAGGACACTGTACCCTCCACATGCACACACCCCTCCAGACACCCATTTACTAAAGAAAACTCAATCTTGCCAACCTTGCCTGTAGTGACAGAGCATAAAGTTTATATAAAAATTAAATAAGTGATTACTTGTTTTGCTGCTTATGCTTAAAGATGTATTTATGGTTGTTATTTACTTGACATCCTCTAGGGTGGTGTAGATCAAAAAATGCCATTGGTGGTATCAAGAATAACTCCAGGATCACCTGTAAGTAAATTCTTAAGACTTTTAATCCTTTCCTTTATTACTGTCTCAGACATCTGTACACATGGGAATTTGGACACCTATAACCATATGATATGGCAGCTGAGCTGTTGTCTTTGGAAATTGATTTGACCAGTGGTTTCTTAAACCACAGAAGAAAAGATTGGGAGGTATTAGCCAGACAAGGCACCAGTAGAAAGCATGTTTGCTGTCATCACAAAAAGTGTATCTTGAAATGGAAAATGTATACTGGAGGGTGAAGAGCGTTGACTGAAGAGATAGAACAGTAGTCATTAAAGTCAGTAGACTGGGCCCCTACTAAAAAAACTAGTTTAAGAGAGCTGTAGCAGGGGTCTGTGAGATTAGGAAAACTGTGAGTAGGGAATTCCAGCAGAGGAACTATGGGCTGCTAGTTAGTTAAAAGTCAGGTTCTTCATCCCTAGGGAAGGTAGACCCTTAATTGTATTTGTTATTATTTTAATTTATTCTAGATTCACTCATTACCCTGTAAATTCTTGTCCTGCTTGGTAATATTATTTGATAAGATTATTTCTCAGGTTTTGTAGGTGGATTTTTCCCACTTTGCTAGAAAAAGATTTTATTTTGTGTGTGTGTGTCTGTCCAAGGGCAAGCAACTCTACTCACCAAAAGAGCGTAGTGTTTTCCCTTTCAAGCCCTAAAGTTCTTTTAAAAATCCCATTCTAATACAGCATCAAAATAGTATGCTAGGAAGATGTAGGACAGAGTAGCCAAAATTGTTGTGGGAGAGCATTAAATCTGAAGAACAACCATTTATCACATCAGTTTGGGGCATGGGGGGGTGTGTTTGTTTTCTTTTGTGTTTTTTTAAAAGTAGTCCTATACAGATTTTTTTTAACAACTGGTATTAATGTCTGAAGGTGCTAAAGAAGTCATTACGGTTTTATTTAATGGAGCTTTTCATTGAAAAATAGCGTGCATGCTTCTTGGAGTAATAACAAGGTGATTAGCATAAAATGAAACATTGGGTGTGTCAATAGGACAGGAAACCTTTGACATAATTAATTGTCTGGAAAAGCTCAGTATCTGAAAAATCTACAAATTATGCTTACATAGAAGGAATTAATTCTCCTTCAAGATATATTTTATATAGTCAGATGATTCACGTAAGAGAGCTGAGACATTAGCACATCACATGATTAACAAAGTTTCTCTGAGCAAAGGTATTAATCTTCTTCTGTAATAAAGAACAACAGCCAGCAACCACCCAAAAGAACTAAATTACAGACAAATGTAGATCAGAAACCATTCTCTCCATGTTCTTGTTGACTTCTTGATACTCTGACATTGATCTGATAAGGTCTTTATATCATTTGTCTTTTCAAATAATTATATTTCAGAGAGAATAATTAATATCTCAGTAATATTTCAGAGTGATTAAATCGGTCATTCATAGTGGCATTCTTCAGTCTTTCCTTTGCAAATTGTACAAAATATGGTAAGGGTGCTTGGGGGGGGCTGTGGGATATCTAGTTAAATCTCTGTTGAAGAAGATGGCTGTTCTTCGTTCCCATTCTCCTTCTCTTCACGTTTGTCTTTTGTATTAATCATTCTCAGTCTACCCTGTCCTTCATTATTTTCTTTCCTTATTTCTTTGGGAAATGTTGGGGGAAGGTTTGTTTTTCTTCTTTTTCTTTAAGCCGCTTTTCTGCTCGATTTTTATCATCTCACATAGTATTTCTTTCTTTCTCTTCTGCATCTGTTTTGTGGCACTCACGTATGTTCTAAGTTTTTTCCTCTTAGTTTATTCTCTTACATAAATGGATACCAATTTATTTTCTTCTCCCTATTCTTGCCTCTTTTTTGGTTTTACTCTGCATTTTTCTTCTTGTTGGTTCTGTCATTCTTATGTCTCCTTCCTATGTCTTCCTATTTTTTACTTCCTAATACAATACATCATTGATAAACCTATGTTAGGAGCCATCAGTACAAGGTGTAACCAGGATCAGGGGTAATTAGTACATGTTGTTCACATTTGGGGCATTGGTGATGTTTTTATGATATTGCTACTAAGAATGGATTGATAAAGTTCAGGAAACCCGTGCTGGCATTAAGGAGATCTGGAGTGCAATTCTTATGAGGAGCAGCTGAGGGAAGTGGGGTTGCTTAGTATGGAGAAAATGAGACTGAGGGGAGTCTTTAGCATTCTTTACAGCTGCCTGAAAGGAGGTTGTAATGAGGTGGGTGTTGGTCTCTTCTCCCAAGTAAGAAGTGATAGCATGAAACCAGATGGCCTCAAGTTGTGCCAGGAGGTTTAAATTGGATATTAGGAGAAGTTGCTTCACCAAAAGGGTTGTCAAGCACTGGAACAGGCTGCCCAGGGAAGTGGTTGACAAACCATCCCTGGAGGTATTTAAAAGGACTTGTAGATGTGGTGCTTAGGGACATGGTTTAGTGCTGGACTTAGGTGCTAGGTTAATCATAGCATCTTCATCATATTCTGGCCACAGTTTGAACTGCTTTGTGCTGGACTTAAGTTATGCATGCAAAGAAGTGTGGTAGAAAAAACCCGAACAAACCCTGAAGTTCAGCAGCTAATCTAAATTCCTGTATCCAAGACAAGGATAACAACAATTGCCTAAGTTTTCATTTGGAATGGGATGAGGAAAATCTTATTTCTGTGTTCTCTGCAGCACAAGTAGCAAAGGAATCTGTCACAAATGCAGGGTACTTGAGCTTCATAGGTTGAGTACTTACCCATTAAAGTTAAAACTTTCAGTGTATGAAGAAGAATGTTCTCCATTTGTAGATATCCACCTAACAAGACACGGATAAAGAACAAAAATATTAAATGTTTATGGATTTCTTTAAATTTAAAAAATGCATGTCTGGGGAATGTCATATTAACTTAAATTATGGTTATCAAAATAATGTTTGGACTTCTCATTATTCACCGCATAAGAGCAAAAGTGTGACATCTTATGTGTCCAAAACACTTCTTCCAGAAATTCAATTGTATGTGTCCATAACCAGTGATTCTTGAGTCTTGGAGTCTGAAGTTTAGATTGTTAGGAGCAATCTAGTGATGGCTATTTGTTAAATGTTAATACTTATATAGCTATCAGTATGCTGTTTGAACTGTTTCTCATCTTCATTGAGGGGCTTGGAAGCAAGACAGACAGCTTTAGACCTGAATCCTTTGTTAGAACTTCTGATACAGAAGACAAAACCTTGTAAGGAGCGCTATGAAGACTTTGCTTACATGATGAACTTAATATCCTGATGTGTTCCTGCTCACATGACTGGATGCAATGACATTAATGTGTTTCTTTGGTCTTGAAACAGGCTGATAAGTGCATTCCAAAACTGAATGAAGGTGATCAGATAGTGTTAATTAATGGCCGAGATATCTCAGAGCACACACATGACCAGGTGGTCATGTTCATAAAAGCCAGCAGAGAATCTCACACGAGAGAGCTTGCACTTTTGGTCAGGAGGAAAGGTAAATGGCTAATTTTATTCACATTTAATGTTGTTTAAGACTGTTGCTCTTACGCTTGGTGATATACCCTCTACTACTTATGTAAATGTATTCTCAGTGCACTGGGGATGTCTGTGCCAGAAAAGGCTCCCTGCATTTTAAATTAAGAATAGAACTAGTTTTCACTACAGGCTTTTACTATTGCAACAAAGGCCATATCAAGTTAGCATTTCTTCTTATTTTTAAGTTTAAAAATGCATAAGAAATGGTTCCTTGCAAAAGTTCTTTTTCTAAATATAGCATAATTTCATAAATCCCTAATGGTGGGTTTGCAAATACCCATGGCTCAGTGATACAGTGAAAGTCAAATCAGCATGTTCCCTTCTTCGTTCCTGCTTTTCTTACAATAGACATTTGTGACAATACTGAGCTGGAACTGTGCTGGCTACTTGCTAAATTGCTGCCAGCAAACAGAAGACAATCTCTGAAATGTGCAAAGTTTTAAGCCTTTACATTTAAAATACGGGGAAGCGTGGTTTTGCTTACTTAATGTTTAAACACACACAGATCTCAGGAGCTTTCAGCTGATGTGAAACTTCTAGTTTATTATTTGCTTTCTATAAGACTTACAGTAAGACCTTAACGCACACGATTATGGAAGAGCTTTGCACAGAGTTTCCGATTACATGATGACTTAAAAGTCCTAAGGGATTGTACATCACTGGGAAACAGGAAGAAATAAAACTGCCTGAACATTGTGCACCTCTGTAGCATTTATTTAAAATTTCTTATGTTTCTAAGAAGATATGTGGGTTCTTAGTCTTGTTTTCCTGACCACAGCACTGTTGTTCTTATTGTAGGCTTTTCCACTGGGTCTATGCAGTATTTAGTCTTCTCTTAACTTTTCTAGTCTGCTTTCCTACTTGCAGATAAGCAAAGCCTCAACTGGTAGCTAAAGATAACCCATAAGCCCCATGCCAGTCATTTGTATAGGCACAAGTATGAACAACTCCCCATTTTCTTTAGTTTGGTGGGTATGAGCCATGCTGATCATTGCAGAGAAAAACCATAGCTGGACCCATTTGGTGAAACAATACATTTCATAGAGACAGAACTGCTGTAGATGTTTGTCATGTTCTTCAACATGTTTAGCAAGGAATGTAATAGAGAACTGTCTAATAAAACTTTTTTGTAGGTTATTAAAGTATCTCCTTCATTGTTAGTGTAAGAAATGGCAAAAGATAATTCAATTGTTCCTCCAACACCAAGGGCATTCGATGCTAGTGCATTTATGTTCATTTTGCTGTTTGGGGTCCAAACTCATATAAACTATTTAAAAAGATATTCCATTAATTATGCTCTAAACTTTTTAGTCTGTTTTTTTTTTTTAACCGTGGTGGATGTTATGAGCCTTTAGCCTGTCCAACAGTTCCTTCTGTTAAACAAGGCTGCAGCAGAAAACCTCTTCATGCTTGGAAGTCAGGTTCTTTGCCTTCATAATTAGGCATCTTAAGGAGTTTCATTTTCCTCAAGGTCATAAGGACTTTTTATTCTTAGTTTGTGTATGCTGCTGTTACTTGCTTTCCTGAGGCCTTGTCTTTGAAAACTTTGTTGATCTTGAAACCTGGTAGATTGTAGTATGTGTTGCAAACACACTAATGCTCTATGTAAGAGATTTTAATTGAGTTTAATTTTCATTACGTATTTCAGTAGTTAAACAGTTTGTGGACCCTAAATCAGAAGATGAAGCTGATTGCCACAATCTTCCGGAAACAATTCTTCCTATCTGTTCTCAATATGGTGGTGATACACTGGAGGAGTCTATGGAACAGCTAAGGAAGGGGCTGGAAAGTGGGACAGTCCTTATTCAGTTTGAGGTAGGTAATACTCAATTCTCAAATCCCATTAATACAGACCAATCATGATGACCAGCAAGTAATGTAAGGGCTTAGTTAATTGGAAATCTTATTGTTCCTATTCAGTCCTATCTCAAGAGAGCAAGAATGGGACTTGCCCATCATTTCGCCCTTCACTACTTAAGATAGGGAAGAGTTACTATTCTTACATGAAATGCCATCTGCAGAGAAATATGTGATTTAGTTAACATGTTTCTAGCTCAAGTTCACAAAGGGTTTTTTCCCTTTTTCTTATTTTTTTATTAAGTACAACAGTTGAGTTTTGACTGAGGTCAGTCTTGTACGTTGTTTCTGCTTCCATGCTGCTCAGTGACATTTCTAGAATATCTTTTATACCTTAAGTTTTCAAGTTCTCATGGTTTTCCTTCTTTCACGGAATAACAGGACCACTTGACCATTCCTGATCTTCTCTTAGAGAGTGATATGAAAGCACAGGAAGATTAATTTCCATTTTCAGGATATTTGTAATGTCCAGTTCTGTGATGTTTCTCCCTGACAGTATAAAACACTGAAGGTTACTCCTTGGGCAAATGACTTCGTAGGTGAAATTACACTGTATATACAATGAGACTTGGAAGAACCACTATACAGATTAATGAATAATTTTTGTCATGTTCTTCAACAGGTTAGCAAGAAATGTCATATAAAACTGACTAATAAAATGTTTCATAGTTTATTTAATTTAATAGTTTAAATTTCATTAATTTAATACTTTAATTTCATACTTTAATTTAATTAGTTCCCTCAGTGTTAGCATACAGAAGTCCAAAAGGCAATTCAGCTGCTTCTCTAATGGCAAAGGAGTACATCATAAGTGTGTTTGTGATTGTTTTGCTGATAGTGATCCAAACATTTATAGTAACTTTGAAGAAACCCTGGTTATTATGATAGATAAATTTCACATTGTTGACTTCCGGAGTAACTCCTTCTGACAGTGAAACTCGTAGAACACCAATACCATTTTTTTCTAATTTTGATATTTTTCCTTCACTATTTTTTTTCAAATGCTGTAAGTTTTAATGTTAAGACTGTGATATTGCTTATTGCAAAACCACTTTGTTTCCAACATTTCTGAGAGTTAAGATTCCCCTTTTTACAAGGAACTGTGGACTACAGTTTGTGGCTGCTTTCCAAAAATCCACAGCACTGGTTGCAATGCAGCAATAGCAATGAGTCTGTTGGCTATTGAAACAGTAACTCAAAAGATATGGGCTGGCCTTTCAATGCTTTGCTAATTGTCAAAGTTGTTGACTGAATTTGTGCACAAAGTTTCTGTAATCATTTTAGGATATTTGGTCTTTTATGACTTTTCCTGAGAGCATTTCTAAAAGCACAAAACATTTTGCAGATCTATTAAAATAGTGCTTGGTGACCTTGAAAAGCACAGATAATTCCGTCATCACGTCATCAGCATTGGTGGCTCTCAACTCTCAATTCATGTGGGTAAAATAGTAAATAAATAGCCAGCAGACTATGAATAATCAAGTTTTTCCAGAATATATTCCTCCACTTTAGCAGAATTTAAGAAGTCTGTTAATGGCAAATGACTTTTTGCCAGGCAACAGTAATGAAGCTCCAGAATTATTACTTAACACTAAATTATTCTCTCTTGTCTCCTAAAAAAAGCAGAAATCACAACTTGGCTCTAGTAAAATATAATTTGAGTTATAACTGATAGAAGCTGTTTGGTTACATATATTATCAAATTCTCTTCTCACATGGCTTGTTCACGCTCTTCAAGTTGAAAAACATGTTAAACTCTGATACCAAGTCTTAGGATTCAGTAAATCTCACAGAAAAACAAACTTCTTGTATGTTATGCCTTTTCTGTCAACTAAACTAAGGGAGTAGGGGTTTTTAGCCTGCTATTTGTTTCATTCGATTTTATGTATGGAACCATATTCTAAACCTTCATTAAACATGTAAGATATAATGAGCTCTTTTTGCAGTGTTCAATGAAGTATTTAAACTCTGGCACAGCCAGGTTACTAACTCAGTTGTAAATTGATTTCATGTATATTTAATATGGAAAAAACTGTAGTTGTATAATTGCATTTTTTTATTTTTAATTTTGTGGTTGTTTGCCCCCTGTGTACCTTTTGTTGTCTTATACAATCTGGGTTTGGTCATACACTTCTGTGCCAACATTTACTCCTGATAAAATTCACAAGATAGGGTTTGGCCCAAAAGAAAGGGAGTCACATGTATAAGAGATTGTGACACATCAAAGTTTTGGGTTTTTTTTCAGGTACTTACAGGATTGGATGTAGGGGTTTTAGTTGAGAGAATAGAATTGTTTGAATTTTTTTTGTGTTAAAGTTGACTCCAGAAACTATCAGTTTTTAACTCTGATGTCTTTTATTGCTCGTTTCTCCCACTTTCACCTCTGCTTTCCTTTTGGTCTACAGTTGTATAAGAAAAAGGCCACCTTGAAGGGAAACAGTTTCTATCAATGACACACTTCCTTATTTTTTTTCCCCTTGTTTTTTCCCTAGAAATTCTTCTTGAGTTGATGATGGGCTACTAATAACAGAAATTCTTGTAATGTTAAAAATACAAAAAAAAAAAAATCTCTCAGGTGAATTTTGCAGATGGAATAATGAAAGAACATAACTTAAAACTTTTTTTTCCAATCTATGTATTTTCATGTGAAACTATTTAGTGTGCGTATGCTGTAATCACATCACTCAAAATTCTACTGTTTTTCGTACTGTCTTGCAGCAACTTTATAGGAAGAAACCAGGATTGGCTGTTACATGTGCAAAGGTGCCTCAGAATATGGACAAGAATAGATACAAAGATGTTCTACCTTGTGAGTATTAAGTACTGACTTTCTGCCTATTTTGCTTTACCTTCTAAATGATGACTTATAAAACTGGTATATTGAACTTCTTGATTAAAGATGTCATTATATAATCAAAGTCATAATTGTTCGTTTTCTTTTCTAAAAGGCAATCTATTTTAGTTAGAATTCTGCCTCATGTATGTCTGCAATTCCTGTTCTCTTGCTTAATAGGAAGCATGCCCCTTCTTTGCTAATTTGATTCCCTCTATTTTTATTTTTTTTGCGTGCAGATGATGCCACAAGGATAGTACTGCGAGGAGAGGAAGATTACATTAATGCAAATTACGTGAATGTAAGTCAGAAAGAGACCTGCATCTAAGCACTTGATGTATTTCAAGAGCAGTCTGAATTTGACCTCTTCAAGGAATAAGGGGTTTTCGGTTTGTATTTTGGGGATATGTAAATGTAAAAGATGTAAAGACTCATAATGTCTCTCTCTTGTGAAAGTAGTGGCCATCCTGATAAGAGTAGTTCAAGAATGTGGTATCGCAACTGCAATATGTGCTGGGTCTTTAACTAGAAAAAAATGGTTTTACCTTTCCACATACTGTGAGTGTTAAGGTTATCTCTTAGAGTGTAAAACTAAGCCTTTTTACTCTAGAACCACTTATGGCCTACCAGCTATGCTATGAAGGGTCTAGAAGATAAACTAAAGCCCTCCCTGAGTGCCCTAATCATGTCTATTGGCTGGGAGACCAGGAAAAGAGAGGAAAATATATATGTTTGTGTCAGAAACATATATTAAATACCTAAATCTTAGAATCAACTAATAATTTATTGTCTCTAGTATCAGCTAATAAACATCTTTTACTAGTGTACCTTTGACATTATGCCTTATTAATATTAAAGAAAGTCTGGAAAGCTTTGTGGTTTCAAGTTTTCAAATACATTTTCACTGTTCGTCATCTCTTCTTAGGTTCAGCATGATGGACTATAGTATATATATTCATTTGTTTTAAATCAAATGTTTAAAGATTTTTCACGTAATAAATTGTGATCTTGATTGTCTTATAGCTCAGTTTACCACTTTAATTTTCCCTCAAAGCTTTCTGTTTGAATGAAAAATAGGACTTGAGTAGTGTGAGCAAACTTTACATAGAGTTTTTCTTTCTCTTTTTAGATGGAAATTCCTTCTGTGGGCATTGTGAACAGGTACATTGCTACTCAGGGGCCTCTTCCACACACATGTTCACACTTCTGGCAAGTAGTCTGGGATCACAAGTTGACACTGATAATCATGTTAACAACTCTCACAGAACGAGGACGAGTAAGTGTTCAGGTTCTTTGTATCCTGAAGAAATGTACCGTGCCTTTGAACTTTTTTTTTCCATTCCTATGATTAAATAACCCTGAAATACATCAGCTTATTCTGTTGAATTATTTTTCTGAAGGCCAGACTTTCTGAATTGCTTAGAGGAACAGATACTCTGCAACTTTCTTTGTTATTCATCTTTGAAAACAAACCAACTGCCTGATAAACAAAATCCCTGCATTGACTCCATTTTGCTGATCAGACACATATTATGTGCTGTCATTTCTCTCCCTGAGAACTGGGCTCTGTGGCAGTTGCTCTCCGAACAGTTCAGCATATGTCTTGAAGTGTTGAGCAGGTTGAGCAAAACCTGCAGTCTGGCTTCAAATAAGAGCCTGCATTTGTAATACTTAGTAGTTTTAACATGCTGTTAGTCAGAATTTAACCTGCTTACATTCATTTGTCCTAGTTTCTTTCCTAGAATTGTTCTGATAACTCTTCTAATTCTGATTAGATAAATTCTAACACTACGAATTTCAGAATAATTCAAGGCAATATATGGTGTGTTCTGCTGTACTTTAATGTATTCTTTGTAGTTTTAAAGATTAAGTATATAGATGGTTAACATACATAAACAGATTTGGTTTGAAGTTTTAGAAACTGAAGAGAATAGTTTCTTTAAGAGATGGAGGAGAAGATTACTTTTATATACCTTCACTGTAGCCTTTCTGAACTAGACTTTCACTGGAATACTTCAGGTTCAGTCTATCCCACAGTACACTTTCAGCCTTTGGTTAGTTGGGAAATGAGGTGGCAAACTTTGCTATCAGTGCTTCTCTAAGCTTACCTTTTAAAATGCGGAATAGATACTGGCATTGGGATTGTTTCTACAGAAGTTACATGTCCACTGACTAGATGTGCCTATCTATCTGCCTTTAGGAAGTGAATCAGAAAAAGGAAGACTTTATAATTTTGGCAGTAAAGCAGAAGGGATTGGAAGATCAGCCTCTTAATATCATCAGTAGAAGTCAGGAGAGAAAGTGGTTCCTTATGTTTGTATGCAGAATTGACTAATCTGTTTTCTTTTCAAAAAGATAGTGTTGCATAGATGCAATTTTAATATTGAATTCTACTTCAGCTCACACTTGCATTTCATTGTACCTCAAACCGTATCTACAGTGCATCAGGTGAATTCACACGCTTTTCTGGTGACATGTTGGTGGGCTTGAAGGTTAAACCATTATGGCCTTGCTTGAAACCTGTCTGAGGCAGAGGGCAAATTACTTTCCTGAATCAGTATGTTTGTTTCTGGGCCTTTCTTTAGAACTTCAGCATTTAGAAACAATTAGTCTCTTAAGAGATTTCTGTCTTCAGTCATACATCAGACACAGAAAAGAAACATGCATCTCTTTCTGACTAATGACATGCATGTGAACTGGAGTTGTTTGTCAGTTCTTCCAGTTTCTGAGCTCAGTTTTTACTAGAAAGCGTGAAGAGCAACTGTAATCATAGGAACAAGTTACTGTGGATTGTTGTGACCAAAAGAACTTTCTATAGTGTATTTTTGCTACTGATATTTACAAGAATTATTCTTTGTTTTAAATAAAATTTTGCCTTAAAATACAAAATAAGATTTAATGCGAAAATGAAGACTTTTTCCCCATTCAGTGAATTCCTGTCAAAAACTGAAACAAAACATAGCTCTTAGTGGCCTGAAAACTAATGTAAGAGTTAGGGAAGCAATCTTTAGAAAATAGCTAGAGCTGCTTTGTTGCCCTCACCAGTTACTTTCAGGGAGGTGAGAAAGGAAACCATTCTTATGTAAGTAGCCAAAGAAGTACTACACATGCCAAACATCTGGAAAGTGCATGTTAAGGGGGAACAGTGCAGCTGGGTATTCCTTTTCCCACTCTCTGGCCCTCCAGAAACGGAGCTCACCTTGCTTTTTTCCTCAGCCATGAGACTGTGGTGTCATGATAAGGGTGGGAACAGGCTGGTTCACACTAATTATTTTTTTCTGTTCCTGCAAGATCTTGCTTCAAGATCTAAGAATAATTCAGGTTTGAAGGGACCTGTGGAGATACCCAGTCCATTCATCTGTGCACAAATAGGAGTAGCTTTGAAATTCATGTAGGTTTCACAGTGTCATGTCAGTTAAGTTTTGATTATTTTCATGGTTGAAGATTCCACAACCGTATTTGGCATCTTGTTTCTGTGCTTGACTGTTGTCATTGAAATTTTTTGGCAACAGCTAATCATAATTTCCCTTTTTGCATCTTTTTTTCAGTCACCTCTTTTCTTTTGTTGTTCACTTTCAAGAAAAGCTGGGCTCTATCTTCTCCATAACTTGCTATACAGGTGGCTGATATTAGTTATAAATTCATCCCATGTACTTAAGATAGAAAAAATCTATTTCTCCTCCTATATTATGCCTTGGGAGTCATTTTATCTATTGCAGATATGTACCAGACAGAAAGCTTCTTGATGATTTTTTTTTAATTATAAATTACTGAAACAGAAGCTTAGAGAAAGCTTAGCATATTTTGCCACGTTACTTTACAGTCTAGATGTAAACAGCTAACCAACAAAACAGATGAACTTTTATACCATTCCTTGAGTTCCCTAACCCATACCATTGTGAGGGTAGGCTGGGGAAAAAGAAGTGTTTGTATACAGTCTTGATGTGTATCTAATTTATTTTATGTTTTTCAGACCAAATGCCATCAGTATTGGCCAGATCCACCAGATGTAATGGAATATGGCAGCTTTCGTGTCAGGTGCCACTCTGAAGACTGTACGATTGCTTATGTTGTTAGAGAAATGGTGATTACCAATATTGAGGTAAATGCCCGTTATCCTTAATTAGCCCCAAGGAAGCTGAATGAATACATGTATACACAGGAAGATGCTGTCTGAGCACATAGATAGATGTCTGTGAATATAAACATATATCTCTGAATATACACACACACACATTGTTTATTAAAAAAATACATAATGAATCAACATAGTATGAATATTTCATTAGAGGCTCTTAAAAACATACCTTTTGAAGCTCTGTAGTACTTTAATACCTTAATGCTGTACAGGTACTGTAACAGGCTTCTTAGAGAAGTTTACTGCTTTTCTGTGAACAGCTTTGCGGTCACTGACTCCTCAAGTATTTTGATTTTCAGCTAGTTTTTTCTAAGTGACTGCTCTTTCAAGGATGAACTATGGGTCACTTGGTTAATGGTGCATGCAGCTGAATAGCTGACAAAGAAATGAAGTGTAATAATGTTGTTTTGAAAGATGCAGAATTGCACCAGTTCCTTTTAATTGTCTTTAGTCACATTTTAAAAATGCAAAATATTCTTATATCTATCCCAAATGAAATGTGCTCAATTTATGTAAGGCACTTATGTTCCATAGCTGTTAGTACTTAATGCTAATGAAAGGGCTATAAATCAAAGAGAAAGTTAAATACATGGAATACTTCCTGCATAGCAGCTTGTCTTGTAAAAATCCATGTTCAGATCACATCTAGACTTCCCATAATCAGAATATAGAAGTTTGGCTTTTGTTTGTAAGTTGTCCTACGTTTCTTATATATTCCCCTCTTCATTCCTTTTCCAAAATTCTACAGTTACAAGCATTTTCTAAAAGATGAGGGGTTTGTGCTATTGAAAGATACGTGTGTAACAAATAACTCTGATAAATTACAGTTCCAATACTAGTCAAACTTTTGTATAGTTAAGTAGATTTTGCTGTTACAACTGATAGTAGGAAGATAAAGGAAGCACCTGTTTTAAAATGTAACATTTCATTGATGTTCTTACATCAAGATAACCAATTCTTTAGTCTCAAATATTTATAACTGAATCTATCACTTGACTGTACATCCAAATGTGTTTTAATGTGATTAAGATTTCCTTTGTAGTCATCAACATGTGAGATGCCAGTACTTAAAGGTCTCTCAGTTAAGATGGTTTACAGCATTTTGTTTCAGATTCTCACTATGAGAAACCAGCCAGCCAGGGAGCTGCATGATTTTTCATTCTGTTTTTCAGCCAATTAGTCTGTAAGTGATAGATTTGAATGTCAGCACAGAAGAAATTAACCTCGTTATGCAGTACTGCAGAGTTTATGTAGGCAAACTTTCAGTCCCTGTCACTCAAATGAGTTGATTTCCAATTATCTTTGGTTAGCTAATGCTTCATGTAAATGCTAATTTACACTTTTGAAATACTACTACTTTCTCTGGTTAGTATTTTTCAAACCCATACATAATTTTGAGTAAATTCACCACTGACTGTGTTCAGCATGTGTTTTCACTTCAAGTGTCTGTTTACTATCATGTGATAAGTCAAAATCCAATGTGAATGGGGCAGTCAGTTGTTCAGGGGTTGTTGGTTTTTTTTAGTACTGGTTAATCCTTCTTGATATAAAGTTGGTGTGAGAATCCAGTATGCCTTCGTAGACATGTTAATGAATAAGTTTTTAAAGATCCTCAACCATGTAAATTGTTTTGTGATAGCTGCCAGCTGAGAAGGTCATTCCTAGTGCAAAGGCATATGCTTGCATTGATTTTTCTCTAGGTTAGACAAAAGCATGCTAAAGTTAGTCCTGGATGGAGGTGCTGTGGTGAGGAGACAATTTTTCTGAGTTTTTGGTTCAGTTGGGTCTTTTTTTTAACTAAAGACTACACTCAAAAGAACACCCAACATTAAGCTATCCCACACAGTAAAAAATATGACCCTAGTGATTGATGGCTTTGTGTACCTTTGGCGTTTCAGACAGAAATAAACACCTTTTTAGCTTGTTAGTACCTAGCCAAAGAAGTGTCTGAAAACACTGAATTATTGCCTGGTTTTACATGTCATTTGAGCTGCTTTCTTAAAGCTGACCAAAGGTATTCTTTTCGGAGGCATCCTGTGTTTGAGTAGACGTTGCAAAGCTTTATATGTACTACCTCTCACAGACAGTGGTGTTCTATTCTTTGAAGAACATGTAAAAAGTATTCTGAATTCAAACCAAGGTTTTATTATTCCCTGAACTAATGTGAGCATCATTGCACTGGGCTTTATGAAGACAAGCAGCTTTTAATAGTAAGATGGATAAAGCTTCAAAGCTCACAAGAGACTTGATTTCTGTTGGAAAGGCGTATTTGTGAAATAGGTTCCTGTGAACTAAGCTGTACAGATTCCAAATCTGCCTTTAGGGGAAAATAGCTCAAAAGAGAAGTTTATGAAGATATGCCCTTGGCCTTTGCTCATATATCTTCCGAAGCCGAGAAGCAGGAAACTTTTCAGGCTTTTTCTGACGCAGTTTAACTTGGTGCTGCTTTGCCTGTAATTGAAGATCAGCGAATGACTGCAAATGTGAAGTATTTGTAACCTTTCTAAGCCTTGTGAAATGAAATAAGGATTAATTTCCTGCCTTTTCTTTTCAAGGCCAAGTTTGAAAGCTATCCTGTTGCAAAATGAAAGAAAAGCAAATAAAGCACCAAGTTGAGGGAGGTGTGTTGTTGGGGAGGTTGTTTTGGGTTGGTTTTTTTTTAAGCTTATGAACAGACCAGAACAAACTGACAGAAGGAAAGAAACGGTGTAGTCTGAGTGCAAAATTCATCACACTGCACTACTTTGTAAAACGTGATCAATATTTCTTTTTAATCGTTGAAAAAAATACAATGGGAAGCCTGAAGCAAGCTTTCATTCAGCTTCCTTTAAGATAATTGCCTTGCAACATATCATTGCACTTTAAATCTCTCCAATGTTTTGAGCCTTTTGTAATATTTTTCTATTTTACCTGCACATTACTCACATAACTCTGAAGAGTTGGAACTTTATAAGTTTTATTCTGCCACATCTTATGTTAGTTGTTTCCACGTCTTGTTAGCTGTTTCCAAAGTGTCCTGTCATTCTCCCACCTGATCTGTTTTATTAACTGAAGAAAATAATTCAAACAGAAAGGAAAAAAAATGCTGTAATGAATGAGGAGGGAGTGGCAGGAGAGAGAGCACTTTATCCCTTATAAACAGCTAGGGTCAAGGTAATTAAGGCAATTCCTTGTGTCATAATGTGAGCTGTTTAGCAGGACTGTGCAGACAGTGACAATGCAAATAAAGGGATTTGTAGAGATAAGCTTCTTTTTAATTTAAAAGCTATTACTTTTCATGGACATCACAATGATGGAAGGGATGGTTAGAAGAAAAAGAAACTAAATTGATACAGCAATTCAAGCACATTGAATATTAAACATAAATTCATTTGCTAAGGAAGGATATTGCTGTTTGCCAAAGGCAAGAGGTGAAACTGCAAGATGAAGAATTACTGATATCTTTCTGTTTATGAATGATCAGCATGTAGGCCTTCTAGTGACTGTCTTAAATTTATATTAGATGAAACAAAGGTAGTAATGTAAATGAGTTTACAGCCAGCATTTTCTTCTGTGAACAGCTGAAAATAGAGTCTCTAATTTTTACACATCTTAATTGTCTGGGCTGAGGCTTTGCACAGAGTTTGTCAGTCTTGCCAGGTACATGTCACAAAGCAATTTGTTGGGGGGAAGTGTTGAGTATACTCATGCTAAATATTCTTAGACTGGTTCACTGAAACTTTTGCTTCTGCACATTAAACAAGACCTTGTATTTTCTCTTTCTAGAGAAATTTATATAAATTTGACCATGTGATAAATGTCTTGAACAAGCTGCTTGTACTGCAGAGGTATTTTAAAGGCTTCTCTGAAAACTGTCTGGTCTATGAACAAGTTCTGTTCTGTCAGATACTCATGATAGAAGAAAACAAGTTGGTTTTGAATAGTAAAGAGGTGAAGAACAAGAGTAGATTAAAAGTGTTAAGCAAGGGTGTACAGAAGTATAATGAGGTGGGAACCAAAGGCCCAAAGAAATGCCAAATGCCACTGCCAAAGCATCTACTCTTCAGAAACTAGGCTTTAATCCTGATCACGGAGTCTCAGCTTTAAAGGTATATTTGAGAAGCTCACTAGCAAGGAGTGATTAGAAGATAGGATGACTGCTTCAGGGTTGATATAGTTCTACATGCCAAAATTTCCTTTTTTTTAAATTGAATATTATATTATAACCTAGACAAAAAAAAAGGCACATTAAATGAAAAGGTAAAATGCAAAATCAATTGCTTGGATTTTAAGAAAAATTTAAATTAAGGTTGACCTTTCAGGCCTAAATTTCCTTCTTCCTATATGAGTATTATCATTCGAAGATATGTGTGGTGTTTTTCTGGAGAACACCTGATTCATTTATTAATCAGGGAGAGTCATTGTAGGAGAATGGAACGAGGAAGTCTGCCATTTGATGTAATTATAGGCGAGGCTGCAAGCTGCAGAAAGATGAAGAATGGATATTTTTGTGGCTGGACATCTTGACAGTGAGATTGTTTCACAAGTGTTACGGCAGCCATTTGAAGCATTACTTCTGACAGCCCTATATTTTGTCAGGACTTGCAAACCCAGTGGCAGACTTATCAGGAAGGACCAAGTATCTTTTTGGTTTTGAGTGAAATCTAGGCTGTTAGCTTAACCCCCAATGAAGTTGCTTTTGCAGTGAGATGCCTTGAGTTTACACTGGAAGGGTAGGTACATCTTTATTTTGTCTGGCACCTATGCTGCAGCAATAATAACCATTATCAGGAGAACAGTAATAAATACCTTGGGACAGATATGATGTCTTAGATCTCTGTAGCTGTTTGCCGAGTAAATGTGGGTCAGTGCCATGAAGCAGCTAAATGTTGGCCAAATGGCTGATAAGCTAGCAAAATCAACGTAATCCAGAAGTGTCACTGTAATCTGTAATTGTTTGGAACTTTTTTTTTAATCCACCATCTTTAAGCTAATTTGTGTAAATGTGATGTGAGTACAAAAAGCGGCAAATATTTTTGGAACAACGAGGTGTGTAATGTCAAGTTAGGAAAAACACCAACCAGACCATGAGCAACTCTTGCTGTCTCACCTTCTGTAAATTTAGACTTATTAGTCTAAATTTAGTCCTTAACCAGGACTAATAAACCCAGATTTTATAAGGATAAAATCTACATTTATCAGTTATCAGGATGCTACAGTAATGACAGTCATTGAAAACCTCAGTGCTGAAAAAATAAATTTCTGGAAAGGATTCAAGTTGACTGGCAGAGAGTAGTGGTTTGGACCTGAGGATAATAAGCAGCTACCTCTTATTTTCCATTACCAGATTTGCACAAAGCAGCATGGTCTGGCAGAAATAACATGTTTAAAAATAAGTATTTTTAATAGGGCATATACAGTGCAGCTAATGATGGGACCAGTAACAATAATTCTAGCACTTTTTTTTTAATGTATGAGTGGTAGATTTTAGTAACCATGATGGCCTTTTAATATAAGTTAATGCAAGTTATACCTGGAATAATTAACAAACAGCTATGTTGGTCTCTAAGGATGAATAGGGCACATTACAGAAAATGATGATGATGATTACACCAAAAGAAGCAGCTCTGAGGACTGAGTGCATGCTTTTACTGTATATTCTTACCCTGAATAAGTCTTATGTAATTTACTTGTACTTAATGCAGCTCATTATATTTCAGCCTGAATTAGTGATAAGTAAAAATTAAGTTAATTCTCTTTTCTGAGCTTGTAAAATAGCTTTTGATGCTACAGATCACTGTCGGTGGTTCTCAGGTGTTGCACTGGCACTTATCCATGACGTGTGGCTTGAAGTTCTTGATGCACATGGAAAGTGACTGGATACTCACTCTTGGATAATTTTAGAATGAATGAAGTCTTTGTTTCACCTGAATGCTCTAATCCAAATGTCTCTGCTTTAAGAGAATCAGCTCAAACTGTTGCATGTAATTGCTGTGTTATCTCATTTCCCTTTTGAAGAAGTTCTGATTAAGCACATGCTGATTTCCAAAAGAGGACATTTTAATGACACATTCTTGCCGTGTTTTTGTATTTTTTTCAATCTCTGGCATTTCAGAAAAATAGAACATCTAATCATTTTATCAAGATCAACTACGTAGTCACCTGGATTATATAGATCCCAATGCAATTTGCATCATAGGGAGCTTCATCAGTAGATTGCATTATCCACTCAGGCCTTAAACTAGAACTTTTAATAGTGATTGCTCAGGCTCTGCCTTTAAGAAGCAAAGTGTGAGCTGTGGTGTTTATCCTCATGTCCCTGGACCCAACTGTAAATTTCTGCAATTACTTTGACTGGAATAAACTTATTTCCTGTGATTCTGCTTGGTACATAAGCAGTAGCTATTCTGTCTTCTCTATCTTACTAGCTGGGAGTGGAACAACTTCCTTAAGTGGAAGAGGAAAAAAATCAGTTGAATGCAGTTAAAATAGGTCATGTGTTTCTGTAGCTCTGCACTGAAGAGAAAAGGAAAAAAAACCCTCTTAAACATCACAACAGGGTTCTTGTGTGGTGCACTAGGGAGAGGCCAGCTTTTATAGACTAAGACAGCAATAAAGGAGAGTTTTATTCCAGTAGGGTGTCAGATGTTAAGTCTAGTAATGGACATTGACAAAACACAGCTAACAGTTCTACTGTTGCCAAATGTGTGGAAGGAATAAAGGAACATGAAAATGTGTCAGTGAGATCCTCATTGCATGATGCAGGAGAGCTTAGGACTGGTTCTAGGATTTTTTTTCCTTCCCACCCTAATCATTGGTTACATCTGCAGCATAGCAGTTGATAATCTGAATGCAAAGTTGATTGAGTGATCTCATAATCAATGTTAACAAAAAGCTAAGCTGAAAGAACCTCTGTAAAACTGGGGTTTATTTTTTATATAATTGAATGAAAAGAGAGCTCTTCATACAGTAGCTTCCATACAAAAAGTATTCTTCTGTGGGTCATACAGAAGTCGTTCATCTATGTACAATGAAACAAGTATGTATGAGCAATATGTATTGTTTCCTAACAGAAACCAGATTTTGCAAATGTTACAGGCAACTTAATATTATAATTGAATCTGTAAGTGCACACAGACATACCATATTTAGCCCTGAGACCCTGTTGTTTTGGTATTGTTCTCAATAGTTCTGCTGTTTTCTGCTGTTTCTTCCAGCCTGTCCTAAAGTATTAGGCAGTACTACTTTGCATAAATCTTGTAGGGTTTTACCTAAGGAGACTCATTAATGTCAAGTTATAATAGGTCAATAGTTGATTAATTTTTAAAAATTTAAATCTATATAGATCACAGAAGTTAAATTTAATATCTCATTTATTTAGAAAATGTTATTCCTTTTGCTGCTTTCTAAGAATTGCACATTCATGCTTTATTCTGAATTCTAAAATGCAAAACTTTTTCTACGTCATATGCATCTTACAGCATCTGCAGAATATTCTTACTCTGAAAAGTAAGACGTTTCTAGTAAACATCAATGCAGGAATCAACACTGAACACTTTTTGAAAACCTTCCTGCATTTCAGACAGAACAACAACACACCGTCACCCATCTCCAGTATGTTGCTTGGCCTGACCATGGTGTTCCTGATGATTCCATGGACTTCCTGGAGTTTGTGACCTGTATGAGGCCAAAGAGAGTAGAGAATGAGCCGGTCCTTGTTCACTGCAGGTACTGGTGTTTTAAAATTCTGGTTATAGAATTGCTTCAGCCTTAGAAATAAGAATTTGCTTAGAAAAAATTGTCTGCAAGACAGGACATTCCTTGAATTAGATGAAGATGTTAAACTGTGCGATACCAGCGTTCACTGTTGAAAACAGAAGCTCTGATGTTATATCTAAAGGATGGGTTTCTTTTCTCTCCCTTTTTCCTGCAGCCTTTTGGTGCAATGGCTTAGTCACGTAATTATCACAGAGCTGATAATCTGTGTTATAAGTTGTTCTCCATTTTTATCCTCTACCACTATTTTAACCACATTTTTTAATAGTGCTTAAAGTTGGGAGTTTTTCTGCTGTTCAAGTGCCGGTCAAAAAGTGGTCAATTAGCTCTTACCTTTTTTAATCAAAAATACCAAACCAGCACGCTTAGATTTGTAACCAGTTATAATTGTTAAAAATCCATTTGCTTTAAGTGATGTTCTAGTTTTATTTATATAAAAATTATTTTCTTTTAAATTGTTGGCAGGAAATATTACTGCAGTTGCTTTAAAGATAAGCTTCACACTCTCTTCTAATTCTATTAAGATCTTCCTGTAATTTCTAAGGCTATTTAGCATCTGAGCATAAAGCCACCGATAGGAATCTGGTGCATTACAAAAACCTAATTTTCTAGACTATTTTTCTGTTACATTTCACAGCGCTGGGATCGGTCGCACCGGTGTATTGGTCACTATGGAAACAGCCATGTGCTTAATTGAAAGAAACCAACCTGTTTATCCGCTGGATATTGTACGGAAAATGCGAGACCAGCGAGCTATGATGGTGCAGACATCAGTAAGTGATGGAGAGGAAGCCTCATGTCCTGTTGTCCTGTTTACATTTACTCCACTTGTCTGGCTTTAAAATGGATCTAAATGATTTTCAAGTGATATAGCTGTATGAGTCTTCTGTTGCCATTGTATTTCTTGCTCACTTAGCATAACGTAGCATGGTGGCAAAGGCTGCTCTGCTTGTGTGGTGTGTATTTGACTTGTAAATATTTCTTACTTTGCCTGTAAATCTTTCTTACCTTCAGTTAAGAGATAATTGATTTCTATGCATTGCAAGTAGTTAGAATTCACAAAGTCAGACCTGCACAAATCATCTGTTCATGGCCCTTTGTCTAAAGTCTCTGCAAGAAGCTAGGATAATTTTCTGCTTTTTCGTTCTAGTTCAGAGCCTTACAGGAAGGTATTTAACTGAAGATAAAATTAAAGGTTTTGTTGTATGATTGGAAGAGAGAAAGTAGCTTTTTGACAGAAGAAATTTGATAGGAACAATATATGTTTGAGGTTTTTTTTTAAGTTGTGCCACTACTCCAGTTTAGAACAACAAAGGCAGGAATGAAATACAGGAAAATTTGGGTAGTATCAACAACTGAAATGTGAAAGCAGAATGTGATTTTTAAGATGGAAGCTCAAAGATCAATAGGGCAATCTTGTATCAGCTTTGGAAATGAACATATTCGTGTTATAGACCAAAGATGAAGGATGGGAGGCTCAGGGATTGGATGACCAAATATTGTATGGGTTATCTCAGAGATCCTATGACAAATGGAAGTAAAGGGGTTTAGGACCCACAAAGGCAACAGTTAAATGTGGCGTTTCTGTCCCTTGTCTTCAGAAGAATATGCCTTGGTTTCCACTTGATTTAGGGAAGGAAGAAGGTAATTTGAGAAGACAAATTCTATTCATTAGAACAGGTTAATTGCTGCAGGAGCTAGCATTATGACTGACTAGATGCAGGGGAAGGGGGAGGCCTTGTGTTATCAAAGGATATGTCAGGAACTATGATTGCTTGTGTCACGCAAGAGTGCTCTGCGAGCAGAGATCGTCGGTGCATGCTGCTGGGACTCTTGTTCATTGCCATGTGAGTGCCCTCTCTGGAACTACTTCAGCACTGAATGGTTGTGGAGGGAGTTGTCTGAATAGTCCCCTGCCTCTTCCTTGTCGACATGGAGGCTGAGCTTATGAGAAAGGATGTCATGAGATGAGAAATGCTAGCCTGAAATTCAAGGAAGATGAGTCGGATTCTGAAGTTTGAACTGTCAATGCCTCTCAAGTTTTTAAAATGAACTGAGGAAGTTCAGGCTTAAACGTTCCAGAGGCGGTGGTCTTTCTGAGACTCAGGCATGAGGACCTGAAGTAAACATCAGCTGAGTCCCTTCTGTTACAACAGAAATCAGCAGGGATTGTCCTTGCACTCTACAGTATGATGTAACTGAAGAACAAGTGGAATAGCATAAAAATACTCATTTCTCCCATACTTGAGGTCTGATTGTCAGTGTATCTAAAACAGGATTCTTTACCTCGCTCACTGTGTTCCCAGCTCCCTATCAGCATGATTGGGAGAGGAATGATCTGTAGCAGCAGTACAGTAAAACCAAATTTACTTGTTTTTCTGAAGTATGCAGATACTGTTGTGAAAAGCCAATGAACTGAAACGGCGTGCTGTGCTGGAAATGAGACACAGAGGCGAGCACTCAGCTGTGAGAAAACAGAATACTGAGAGCTGCATGGTGACGTTTTGATCTATCCTGGGTGCTCTGATGCATTCCCAAGCGTTCCAGATAGCCCCACTGCTCAGATTCGATGCCCAGTTTTGGTTTCTGGGAGAAACCATTAGGGATTGTTGAGTTGTAATAGCTTTGCCTGAAGCATTCTCTGCTGCCTGGTGGGGATTGCGTGTGCGTTCCAGTTCTAAGGCGGTACACAGCCAGATGCATGCTGTGAGTTAGTATCAGACAGGGCATCCTCAAGTAAGTAAGAATGGACTCATCAGAGCTATTAACTGGTCAGGTTAGTGTCTGCTGTTGATCATGTGAAAGCTGTAGTCTCTCAAAGACCTATGATGTGGTCATCAGGAACAGCACAACAAAAGCTTCAACTAAAGCAACAAGCTACAACAAAAATTGTGTAACTGTATGTCCTTTCAATTTTAAAAAAAACCAACCTAACCATTAATGTTCCATAAAAGAGAAATTAGACATAGAAACAATGCAGAAAGCAGTGCTTTAGGACACAGGTAACAGAACTAGCTATCAGCTGGGTGAGCAGTAAGAATATATGCTACAGATAGGAGCAAAGAAAACAAGCTGAGTCTGAGTCAGAGGAAGCAGCAGAAGTGTTCCTTCTTATTTGTTCAGTAACTTGATCACACAAAGGAGTTAACAGAAGTATTGAAGAGAGAGTTAAATATCACACTTGACTTGTTCAGGCAGTAAAAATATGCAAATGACAGTAACAATGAAGAGAAAAGTCAAGGTAATTAAGAAATAAAGACAAAAGAACAGTGATATTGAAGGTGGGAGTAATTGACTGAAGGGTTGAAAGAAAAGGCAGGAAAATCGAGATGGATAAAAATTAATTTCCACCTCCCAGTTTTCTTTAAGATTTTCTGTGCTTAAGAGAAAATGTATTGCAGGTTATGGAAAAGAATAATAGTCGTAACTGCAGGTATTAAAATGCAGCCTATGGTCCTTCACAGTCCAAGAGTTGTCTTTTAGCCCTGTCCTTGGGGAGGGATCCGGGGAATGTTCCCAGATGCTCTTGGTGAGTTGATGAGAGCTGACATACAGGGGCAGCTGGGAGAACATTTCAAAGGTTGTAAAAAGGGATTTAGAAAATGTGAAGCTGCACTTCTCTGAGGGTATGACATGGAGCTTTGAAGAAAGGTGTTCATTTTGGGGTTTTGACAAAAAGTACTTTTGGAGGAGAAGAGAGATGTGCTTTGATCTTTAAGTTCTTTCAAATTTCTATCATCCTGTATTCTCAGGACTGTGTTAGTTACAGAATTTTATGCGGGCGACGTGGATTGCTAGCTCTGCACTAGCCCTGTTGCTAGCGTCTCCTTGTATCGCATTCTGGAAAGAGGCTCCCAGGCTATTTGCTTTTAACAAATAAGTACATCAAAAGATCAAGGAAATAAGAGTACAATTCAGAAGAGAAACATTAGTCTAATTTGTGAAAACTCCACGAGAACCAAATGGGCTCAAAACGTTGGGTGACAGAAGAATTAATGTGGCTGCTACTCTTCAAAAATATTCATTGCAAAGGTTTTGATCCCATTCTGTTACAAAAGGAGATGTGTGGTCTGACTGCAAATTGAGGATAAAGTGACTCTGTCTTCTGCAACAGAGTAGCTGGTTTTAAAATAAAGTAGTTTTTAGCAAGGAATTTGGACCTACATGGTAACTTTAAAATGCGGTTTTGATCATGTAACTTAAATGTGTACAGTAATATGTAACTGCGGGATTCACAAGGTTTAGCATACTTGTAGTAATCAGGTAACAGTATCAAAAAAAGTACAAAGAACATAAATATCTAGTTGAACCTAAAGTTAAAAGAATCATGTAGGTTTTCCTACAAATAAATCTTATTCCCTGAGACTTAAGCATATGTTCTTTCAAATTTGGGACTGTGTTTTCCTTGATGTGAGATTTTTAGTGCTGGTCCTTCAAAGAAGAGTAAATGTTACCTTTGTTTACTGTGAACACAGCCACAGGGTTGGATTTTCTCCTTCCATCTTTGTGTCTCCTCTCTTGTCATTGTCTGGGAAAAAAAGAAGCCGTAGGACTGTTAGCCCTGGTAAATGCTTGTGTATAATCAGGAGTTTAGCTAATCATCCATAAATGTGTGCTGTTTGTTTCTTCCTTATACAGAGCCAATACAAATTTGTTTGTGAAGCTATTCTTCGTGTTTACAAAGAAGGATTGGTTCGACCACTGGATTCCAGTTAGCACAGCAGCGAAGGATGAATTCTTTGTTTTCCTCCTGAAAAGACTGCTCTTTCAGTTAAACGAGGGCTTGTTTCTGGAAGCAACTAGAATGGACTAGAAGCCCATGAAAAGACAGATGAGCACATTTGAACTGTGGCACTTTAAATTTCTCAAGAAGATTGCTAAATCATGTACAGTATAACGAAGTCATGTAGATATATATGAGAGCGACTGTGTGTAATATGCTTTATTCACCTAAACACCGTAAATAATCATGGAAACCTTAATACATCTTTTACTGCCTTAAAACTCCCTCCACTTTGCAAGTTACAAAGGTCTTCATGTTTCTTTTCAAACTGCAAAAAGAAAGCCGGTAATGTTGATTCCGTTTAAGAGAAGGTTATTTACTGACTCTGTAGTGTATGAAAGTTCACTGAAGGTGTGAATATTTCTACCTTTCTCATTAGGGCACTAAATATTCGTGGAAATGTAACCTTGACCCCTAAAAGGCTGACGAAGAACTTTGAAGGCTAATGCATAACTACTGAACGTTAAGACCTGGAGTAATTAAGTATTCAGTCACCACAAATCTGTTAGTATCCCAGCTGTTACGAGACGCTTCCTAGAAATCACAGCTATTGTATGTGATGCAGAAAACAATGCTGCATTTATGCAGGTGGTACAGTCTACATCTTCTGCTGATCAATTTTAATTGCAACTTGCCCTTTTAACGGTGACCTACTTCTTACAGTTTGAGTTATTGTACTCCTTTCCTTCTGTCTCTGCCATCCATCTCCTTTATACTTTGTTTTACTGCTGTTTCTATATGTGGACCGAAAACATTTTAACTGAAAGTGAGGTTTAATTCTCTGTCACTTTTGTTTCCATGTATATTTATGAGTTCTCAGATGTAAGTATGGATTAATGTTGCACACAAGTACTAGATTTTTGACTTACTGTATATGCAAAGTAGTCTTATCTGATACTGGAAGAAAAATTACTACTGAACCCATCAAATATGTTGCTGCTAATTCAAGGTGTGAAGCTTACAAGGGCACAGGTGTTGCTAGTGTTCAGGTGGCAATGAAATGTTGACTTGCTGCCCTTCAGCAAAAACTGCTCTTATCCAGTGAAACACAACTCCCTTTTGCAAGAGTTGTGGGGATTTACTGTGTTTCTGGCTTTATGGAAATGCAGCTAAATTCACACGAAGATTTACTTGGGAAGAGAGAATGGATTTGTACATTGATGAGTAATTCACCCTAAGGTACACTGGTCTCCATTTCATTTCAAATGGGAGAATTGGACTTTCTGAACAATATAACCACATTTGTATGATGCTAATTTATTTTGTGTGTGATTTTTGATTGCCCTGAGACAGCTCTTCATTTTTGAATAGTGTTTAACCAAAATATTTTAAGGGACTCTCTAAGGCTCTGTTATTTAAAAGTTTAGTCCTAACTAAAGAAAAAAAAATATGGGGCATATTAGCCAGATGTTTATATGTGTATAAAAGAGAAAGTTACATAATTTTCTTTTTAGAGTTATATACACATACATCCATATATTCAGATATATTTTAGAATTATGGTTTGTATTATGGATATTATCATTTATATCTGGAGTTTCATTATAGAAACTGCCACAGCTGTACGATATGCATCTCCTGTTACCAGAAGGTTATGTGTTTTTCCCCCAGAGGATAGCTGAAAAGTGAATGTAGGATGTGATAAATTGCTGGTTCTTGTCTTCTACAGGCTTGGTAGAGTGAAGTTCTTTGGTTGTAGGTAAAGAAGATACCTGATGACTACTGATCAGAAGAATTTGGATTGGAACATGCAGGGTAATTGGCAACATGGAAAGCTGCTTGGCTTTGTTAGGTTGAAGGGTGAATAGGTTTGTGCTCTATTTTATACACTGCATTCCAGATTTCACTTTCAGTGAAGCTTTTGTAGTATTCTGGATCGTTATTCTCTTGCTTGGGCACAGATTGGAAGGCAAGAGACTGTAACTGTGGTTCACTCTGAACTTGCTAAACTGCCTCAGGTCACTCACTCTGTCTGTGACTCCAAATGTAAAACGATACTGGACATGCACAAGTTGTTAAGGAAGCTTTTTTCATGGTTGTGTGTGGAGAGGTGTTGTAGAAGCACAGGCTGCCTGCTGATGTTAGAGAGAATATTGAGCAGTGAGAAAAACCACTATCTCTTTCCCACATAAATAGTAGCAGGCGCTGAAGAATCTGTGCCTGCTGGGCGTTAACAAAAGCCTCCCTCCTGCTATGTGTGTGCCCTTCTGTAAAAACATTTTGTTTTATTTTTTAAGGTTGGGTCTGCCCAGGTCTCAAAGTCATCCCTTGCCATTGGCATGACTGGCAATAAATGGTTTGTCGAGAAGTGGAACAGGAGGCAAAAAAGCAAGAAAATAAATAGTATGAAAATATTTAGAGCATCTCTCTGTGACATCTGTTTCTTTCACGAAAGGACTTGATTAAACTTATGGTTTATTTGTGCTTGAGGTTATTGCTACATATCTTTATTTATGTTCCTTCGTGTTGAATATGTATTTACCAAAGCGCTGTAAATTTATTCCTTATGTAACTCCAGTGTCAAGATACATGGCATAGGCTTGACTTACATTAGTGTGTGTGTGTTTAAATGATGGTGGTTATATTGTGACAACAAATGCTGCTCTTGTTCTGGTAAAGTTAGAAGGTTTGGGTAGTACTACTCATGAACTCTTACTTGGATTTTAATAACTTGTTCAAAATTGCTTGCCACTGGGACACTACTCGAATCTATAAAAATAGTAATCATGGTAATATTTGATTATTTAAACCCAAACAAACACAGAGCAAATATTAACTACACAAGTATCTTGTACATTGTGTCCATCTTTATTTCAGTCTTGCTGGGTTTTGCACATGTACCTGTAGGGTCCACAGGGGAGAATGAAGGGAGTTTTGTCTTCTCTCTGTAGTGTGTGATGACTTTGCACTGAATGAAGTATGCCTTAGATTTGCTCTTGCAATGAAAGCATAATTCTGAAAACATCTTAATGCTGGATTTTGTTTCCACAAGAATTAGGGAATTAAAAAGACACAGAGTTGATTGATTTTATTTTTGGGTTTTGTAGGAGTTAAAACTCCTAACAAAATTTTTAACTGTCAAGCAATTGACAAATAGCAGAAGATACCATGAAGTCAAGATTCTTTGTAATCTTCACAAACAGTTCAACCTCAGTTTTGCCTGTGCTGGTGTAATCAAGACAATAAGTATTCACAATGTCCCTCGTGGCTGTGGATGAAGAGGGAGTAATGCGCCTTTGAGGTTTTGATCACTGTGAAATAGACTAGCCTTTATTCTTCAGAATTAAACAAATTTTAAGTAAGTGGCTTTATATTTGTTAGAGGAGTGACTAAAACACCTGTTCACATTGTCTTCAGAAATATCACAGGGGAACGCTTCTGAGACAGAGGGGGGAGGGACAGGTTTTACCATGTGTTGCAAATTAGAAAACTGGTGCCGAAAACCATGAATGCCTTTTGTGGAAGAGGATGTATGAAATATGAATCATTAAAATACAACCAACCATAGAGTAGAGGAGATGTTTATAAGAAAAAAAAAATTGTAATTCAAGGTTTTGCTTTCAACAAACCTGTCTTTTAAGTGTTGGTACTAAATTAGACGCAACCAAAATGTACCTAAGAATTCAGCAACAGCTCTCATATACACTCCTTTTTTAACAGTTGTTTCTCCTTTTTCCCTCCTTTTTTGTACTATGCAATACTTGGTTAAATATATATATGTTTTAAAAGAACTGTAGTTCTGAAATACGTACTGAACTATGCATTTGCTTTATTACAAGCATAACATGATACTATTTTACAACAAAAGTTCTTCCCTGTAGATAGTGTTCTTATGTGTCAGACTAAATGCATAAATGGTTCACTGCAAATGTGGAAAATAGGCACACATGGTTCTTAATCAATTTAATTTTAAATATGGTTACTTCACTGATAATGGATTTATTGTTATATCCTAAAGTCTCGCATTTAAGTGCAAGTTTATTTTACTCGTTCACATAAAGCCTTTCTAGAAAGAACATGCTACGGGGAATGTTTGTATTTCAACTGGTAACCTGTAATTAGTCTACTTGGTTAAAAGCATTCATTAATTGAGACTATATAGACAGTAAAGCTGTGTCATGAAATTCTTTGTTCGAAGGCAGTTGAAAGCCAAGTGAATGATTAATTCATTATATAAAACATAATGTTTTGATTTAATGGATTCTCTTGCATTTCAGTTCTGACACTGATAGTGTTAAGCCATCTCAGATGACTGTCTGTTTTAACAATAGTATTATATTAGCAGTTTAAATATAGCAATCTAATGCAATATGATTTAGTTTTAGTGTACTCTAACATATTAAATGTTCCAGTTGTTCAGTAGCCGTGCAAGATTCAAACACCAGTATCCACAATCACTGAAATGTATTGTCTTTAAAAACAAAACAAAGTAAGTTTCTCTGAATGAACAGGAAGGAGTAGCACCTGGTGCCGGTGCACTTGACCAGCTCAGGCTAACCCTGTGAGAGTAGGGGTCTGATTTGCCCACTGATAGAAAAAGCAGTTGTTGAGGACCAAGAATATGGTGGAAAAAGCAAATTGTGTGGCCTGTTGACACTGTTTAGTTTTGGCTGTTGTTAAGAGACTAGTAACTGTGGTCTCTTTTTTTCAAAAAGACAAATTCATCTTAAGAGGAGGTGGCTTTGGGAAAGGGGAGCAGAATGTGCCTTTGACTCCCCTAAATTTGTTGCAGTTTACTTGGATAAGAGACTTGCATAAGGGTCGTAGGTTGTGTGTTGTTTTGAGCTTGGCTGCAGATTTTAAATCTTAAAGGAAATTCTTACTGAAAATATTTATTCCAATAGACATTAATGAAACTCTTCAGTTTACGGTTAGTTGCTCAACTTCGGTTTTCTTGTTTTTCCTGATGTCATTTCTCAAGTTGTCATCGTTTTACCCTACTAAAACTCTCTGAGGCTTTCCACAACTGTAAAACTGGCTTTGTCATAGACAGGCCAAGTAATGTTGCTGTTGCCTAAGATATGATCTTACACCTGCTGAAGGTGCAACCTGGTGTTCAGACCAGCCTGAGCTGAGCTCCGCTCTGAGGAATTTAAACAGTGCTGCTAACAGTGGTAAAATTCATTCAGATATTTTGAAGAAGCATTTAGGAAAGGTTTTATTCTGAGCAGATAAGACCGTGGGTTTTTATTTAAAAGAAATGAAAACAAAAAAATAATCCTCACAGATTATTGTAACAGGTAAGGTAGGGGTAGGAAATGCAAGATTTTTATTTTTTCCCCTTTACAGAATGCTTTTCTTATATTTTAAATGTATCATTTCTCTTGGAGTAATTTTGTTACTGAACAGCCCTACTGTTGATGGGATTTGATTTTGGTCAGGCTGACCTGGAAAATAATTTTAAGTTGAACTTTTTCTTCATTTACTGCTTTGTGTTTTAAGTAACATGAAACAAAACTTAACTCATCTTCTACAAGTTATTTTGGCTGTTTCCACTTGTGCTTTTTCTGAGACACAAATGGAACCTGGCTATGGCTGGGTTAAGTGATGAGGTTGCCACACATGCTAAGAGGCTTTGCTAGATCTATTAAATCCATTACTTAACATCAGTTGCCAATTAAAACCAGTCTAGCTTCATATTT
Source organism: Gallinula chloropus (assembly GCF_964237585.1). Lineage (NCBI taxonomy): Eukaryota > Metazoa > Chordata > Aves > Gruiformes > Rallidae > Gallinula > Gallinula chloropus. The sequence goes on from NC_140086.1 coordinate 70,300,334, forward strand.
CTGTCAGCTTTTTGCAGGATAACCCTTTTGTAAATAAGTCTTTGGACCTTGCTCTCCCAAGCATCAGGAAGTCTTGTGCTAAGCAAGAACAGATGCTTTAAAACAAACCAAACAACAAACTAAAATCTGAAATTTCAAGTGAAGAAGGAAGGACTGTTTACCAAAATCTACATAAAGCACTCTTACACCCTTTACAAGAGGAAAAAGGAAATTGTTTCTCTGTAAAATACCCAAGCTGCTAGAAGTATCTTCTTTGATATAGCTGCATTTTATGTAGCTATAAACCCAGCTAGTTCTCAACTAGTGAGCAGTGTGATGGCTTAAGCACAGAAAAAAAATCAACATTGACCCAACTGCCTGCTTAACTGCTCAATCTTCTTTCAAAGGGTTGGTTGCAAATCCATGTTCAGAAGTCCTTGATGCAGAGTGGCAGGAGAAAGGGCTTCCTTCCTTAGAGGAGTGAACAGAAAGCCTGCTCAATAAGTCAGCAATCTCTATTGGCCTTCGTGGGGTTGTACTTGTACTATTTAACTTGGCAGTCTGGTTTAAAGTAACATCAAGTGGTTCGAGAGCTGTCTGGAGGAGAGAGACCTAGGTGTGCTGATCAACAGCCAGCTGAACATGGCCAGCAGTGTGCCCAGGGGGCCAGGGAAGGCCAGTGGCATCCTGGCCCGCATCTGGAACAGTGCGGCTAGCAGGAGCAGGGTGGTGATCCTTCCCCTGTACTCAGTGCTGGTGAGGCTGCACCTGGAGTACTGCATTCAGTTTTGGGCCCCTCACTGCAAGAATGACATCAAGATGCTTGAGTGTGTCCAGAGAAGGGCTACAAAGCTGGAGAAGGGCTTGGAAGACAAATCTTATGAGGAGTGGATGAGGGAGCTGGGATTGTTTAGTCTGGAGAAAAGGAGAGTGAGGGGTAACTTCATCATGCTCTACAACTACCCCAAAGGTAGTTGTAGTGAGGTGGGGATCAGTCTCTTCTCCCTTGTAGCTAGTGACAGGACAAGGGGAAACAGCCTGAAATTGCATCAGAGGAAGTTTAGGTTGGATATGAGGAAAAATTCTTTACTGAAAGGGTTGTCAGATACTGGAACAGGCTGCCCAGGGAGGTGGTTGAATCACCATCCCTGGAGGTGTTTAAAACAAGAGCTGATGATGTGCTTGGTGACATGGTCTGGTGTTGGACCTAGTAGAGCTGGATACATGGTTGGACTCAATGATCTTGAAGGTCTTTTCCAATCATAACGACTCTACGATTCCATATACATTTGCAAGACCAGTGAAGCCCCATGTTCATTCCAGAGGAAAAATAAGCTCAGACCAATAATGTTAATTTTTATGGGTTTGCTTTGGTTAAGCAGCAGGTTAGCATGGTAGCAGCCGAGTTGTTATTCGTCAGTGCCCTTCTAATTCACAGCTTCACATACATGAATGAAAACCCGGTATAAGTGTTATTTCCTAGGTTTTCGAACAGAAATGAAATTACTGCTTGTAGAAATCAGGTAGAGAATTAGTATATGCACTCAAAGGTAAATGTATTTCCAATCCAGATTTTGCAAAATAAATCAGGAGTATCAACCCTGATATTCCAGGGACCTGTGCAGTGAGTTCTAAACGTAATTTATTTTGGTTTTCACACTTCATTGTGTAACTTAATAGAGAAATACAAGATAAATAATGGGGACAGCCCTATCAAAGCTTTAAAAATCTGCCAGGCATTCATGATAACAACTGATGATCTGTAAAAACTGACCTTCATTGCAACTGGTAGAGAAATGTGCTTAATAGTACTGGAATAAATTACATAACAGTTGGGAAAGCCAAAGTGATTATTTTTTTTGCAAGCTTTGCAAAAGATTCCGCTGTTCCAGTCACTAAGCTGGTATTTTCATATACATTCACTTAGTGGTTTTATCGGAGATGTAGAAAAAGCTTGGAAGATAATATCCATTCGGTGACTCTATCTTATTTTATGGTTTTAATACTTGTATCTGTAGCACTCTATAATTTCTTCTTCTGAGATCTTAGGTGCCAGTGCATTAAAAGAATAATGTGTCTGATGTATTTGGAAGGTAAGGAAAGAGTTTATTTTGTATTCTAAGCTGTACTTTTCTTTTAAATCATTTGACATGTAAATTGATGTTGATATTACAAAGTTTAATTTATTGTTTAAAAATGTAGAAACTTCCTGAAATGAATGTATCGGTTTTCTTTTTTATTTTTATAGGAATAAAGTATTGGTTAATGCTTTCAGTACAGTTTTCTTGGGGTTTGGAACTGGTTTTGAACAGAAATATTACAGCCGCCATTTTATTCTGACTGGTTATATGGCTCGTGGTGAAATAAAGCGGTTTTGGCTATATGGTTTTACTGTGGATTTATTCAAGAAGAGTTGCAGAAAAAGGTTACCTTTCAAATCCTTTTTAGAAAAAATCACACGTGGCTGCAGCTTGAAATTTATCTAAGCAAGCAAAGGCGTAGCAAAGGTGTCTGCTCCGTATAGATACAGCGTGTAATTCTCTTGTAAATACCTTGCTGGAGGAATAAAGCAACTGAGCAAGCCACACATTCTTAAGAGTATTTAACTTGAAACAATTTTTATAAAAGAGGATTGTCTTCATTAATTAGACCAATAAACCTTTGTACTCATGGGATCCAAGGCCACATAAACAAGTATTTAAGCACAGATTTTCTCTTTTGGGGATTTTCTCAGAGGTGTCCAAGTAGTTGTAGCTTCTACACACTCTGTTGCTCCAGGGTGGTTGTCGTGTTTTCACAACAAACCAGAGCCCGATGGTGCTGCTCTTGAATTATTTCTGTTTACATGTGTATGTAGAAATGCGAGTTTATAGGTTTCAAAATAGAAAACACATTCAAGATTGAATCCAACGCTACCAGATGGATAGAGCCTTGACCTTAAAATGTGTTTGGAATTCAGTTGAGAACCGGGATGGCTGTTTGCAAGCACTCTTTGCTGTTTACAAGACATGGCTATGCCTACTGATTAGTCTTTTTAAGCATGATGCCAATAATCCTTCATGATGAAGCTATGAATTCAATGAAATCTTGGTGAAAGAAAGTACAAGATCAAAGCCAACCAGCTGGGTGGCTCGGACATGGAATATGCATGCAGGTTGGAACATCTTATAGGTGCACAGAAAGCTACCAAGATGAAGCATGCACTGGAAATTCACATGAAACAGCTTAGAGAGATGAACCAGTGTCTTGTTAGTGGGATGAGGTACAGGAGCGCTTTTTGGAGGAGATAAGGCAGAAGTAGACTCCAATGGTTGTATCATCAAGACTTGCACAGCTGGTGGCTCATGGGGAGAATGTGCCTGGTGTTAACAGTGTTTTCAGAGCCAGGTGGCCAGGAAAGCCAATGTCATCCTGGGTTGTATCAAAGATAGTGTGGCCAACAGGTCTAGGGAGGTGATTGTGCCCCTGTACTCAGCATTGGTGAGGCTGGTAAAGGGGCTGGAAAGCAAATCATATGAGGGGTTGCTGAAGGAGCTGGGGATGTTTCGCCTGGAGAAGAGGAGGCTGAGTTGTAGGCTTATCACCACCTACAACTACCTGAAGGGAGGTTGTAGAGAGGTGGGCGATGGTCTCTTCAGCCAGGTGACAGGAGATAGGACAAGGGGAAGTGGCATGAAGATGCACCAGGGCAGGTTCAGATTAGATGTTAGGAAAAGATTTTTTTCTGAAAGAGTTGTTGGGGCCTGGAACAGGCTGCCCAGGGAGGGGGTTGAGTCACCACCCTGGATGTGTTTAAAAAAAGTGCAGTGGTTTAGCATAGGATGAGAATGGTTGGACTTGATGGTCTTAAAGGTCTTTTCCAACCTTGTGATTCTGTGATGTGTACGGATTCCAAGTTAGCACTAGCTTGTTGATTTCTGAAGGGGGCCAGCTTGCTTAGAATACTTAGCCTAAAAGGATGCAGATTTCTGGTTACATGCCAAAGACTGAAGTGCCATTTGCCTTTGAAGACTCTTGTTGCTGTATTAAACTGGCTGCAAGTGTCATTTCTTTGCTCAGGAGTGTCGTGGCTGTTTTATTTTCACCTCTGTTGCTGGGCTTTTTTTTTTTTTCTTCAAGAAAATCTACTCCCTTTGCTTAAGTGTCCCTCAGAAATCTTATTTCTAAGGACACTTGCATTTTGAATGGAAAATGAATGTCACTTTTGTCCTCTGTGAGAATTGCTCACAGCAAATTTACTGTGATATTGCACCTCTGCTGCTTCCGTGGCTCTGCCTGCTGCGGCAAGTGCGATGTCAGAGCGCGGGCAAGAGCTGTCTCCAGCACACAGCTGGGAATGTGCCACCTCTCCCTGGGAGCTCTTCCTTACACAGCGGGTAATGGGCCTGCTTATGAAGAATAAAACAGGCACTGAGGAGCAGCAGGGCTCCCAGCTCAAGAGAAGGGAGGACTGAACAGAATCTCCATGCTACTCAGAAGGCTGACAGGACCAAGGTGTGATCTGCAGGACCTGCAGAAGCAGGGGGATGACAGTGTGAAAGAAGCTTCTTCCTCCTCTTCTTTCTCCTCATACACCTTAGATTGCTACAGAGGAAGACAGGTGTTTCAGCAGCAGTGCCTGTGGCAGGGGGGTGCTACAGCCAGCCTGAGCCCCATTCTGAGTGGGGAAGGCTTCTACCCTCCTATAAAGCCGTCTGTGCATTCGTGGCCTGATGCAGGTCGTGTTGTTTTCTTGTTTGCCCTCTGTTAACGGCAGTGGTGGCCTGGTTACAAAAAGCGAATGGGGGGGAGGGAATAGTTTAAATCTGCTGAGCTGTGTAACTAAGAAACCATGTCTTAGCAACTGAGATTACGGGAGGAGTCACAGTGATTCCTTTATATGGCATTGCCTTCAAACGCTGCCTCCGCCAGGTGGGCAGGAAGGGGCTGTGTGCTGAGAGAGGTATGCACATAAAAGTGAATAACAAAAGTGGATCCAAAAAGGGCAGAGAGGGCATAAACTCAGTTTGACATTCTCAGCCATAAACAGAATTAAAAGGGGGAGGAGAGTCTAAAATGAAGAAGGTAATACTGGTAATAATACCGTATAAATAAGGAGTGGGGTTTTTCCTACTGTGCCACAATAATCTGTGAAGACTTGAGCACAAAAAACTCAATTTGCACTACTGAAAAAAAATCTGTACATAACCTGGTTTTACTATTTACATGTGTAATGTTTGCCTTTGCAGAGTCCTGGAATGCATGCACAGATTTCCTTGTTCAATTCACACTGAATGTTGCTTGCTTTATTGCCACCTGCGTAAACTCCTTTTTTGTCATCAAAAGGTTCTGTAGATTGAGGATTTTTTTTGAAGGCTAGTGATTAGAAATGTGGTTTCTTGATGTTTGAGGGAGTTTCAATGGCAGAGATTAGGATAAACAAAATACTTCATGGAGGCGCTACTGCATTCAGCATACATTTAAACAGCATAGCTTACACATCACGTCTTGTTTCCTTACTCAAGCCAATTATTAAAGTTTATAACCTGATACAATTAGGGAGCTCGATGTTGTACAAACAACTATTAAGTGCAGCCCCACTTCTGCGAGGCTTTCCTGCTGGTTTGGAGAGACAAAAGAGTTTATACATGCAGAGTCAACCAAGCAATGATATATAAAGAAGCAAGTGTGTGACATCCTCTTTCTAGTCAGGCTAAGTATGGGAACAAGGAAATGTATTCCTTTTTTAAATCACTGCTCACTAATAGAAATGGTGCCACAAATTACTTTTGCAGCCATTCGAAGAGCAGAAATTGGGCCATGCAAACTGAGAGAGTTTCTAAAGCATCCAAGTGCAAAGGGACCGGTATTGCACAAAGCATGGATTATCTGGGTGTAATAAGGAAGAAAGGAGAAAGCCACAGAAACTGGAAATAAAGCATTGGCAGCATGCCTGGAGAGGAAGTCCACGTAGTGCAGAGTCCTTTCTGGAAAGAGAACTGAAGCCCTGGGCAGCCAGTTTCTTCCCACTGTGATCCTATTGCTTCATGAAAACAGGATCTCAATGGATTAAAAAGTTCATACAAAAAAGATAAAATTAAAAAAAATATCTACCTTTCTAATGCAAGGATCTGGCTTTTCTTGTACTCCCTTGGTAGGGCTGCAGAGGGGGAAGGAAGCAATAGCTGAGGTTTTGCAAAAAAGACTATATTTTTTGTGAAATCCCCCACATGCATAGTGTACTGAGAACATCTTGGACCTTGTTGCCAAGCAAGGTTTGGTTACTGTAGTGTGAGATGCAGTTATTGATAAGATGGGCAAAGATGAGTGCAGAGGCTGTGGGGTGCTCGTAGCCACAGAGCAAAACTGCCAGATCAGGGAGATGATCCTGCAGGTTAAGGTGTGGTCTTCTGCCCAGGCCAGGGCTGATGCTGGCTCCCAGAATGATTTACATGTGTTCCTTGGGATTCCCCACTTGTGGGAAAATACTCCGCAGAGTTCTGCACTGGAGAGGTTTGGCATTAAAGCCAGTTGTACTGCTGGCTATAGCTAATGGTAAGGTAGCGGTGGGGTTGGGTGGCTGCATCAGGACTCAGCAGCTTACGAGGCAGTGAAACATTTCTGTTCTCCCGAGATGAATTTTCCTTCACGGTGGGCAACTTGGTGGTCTCTGGAAGAGAAGGCTTCATCTCAGATATGCACACTGCTCCCCCTCCAGCAGTGGCTGTGCCTGCCTTTACCCCAGTTTGCTCTCCTCCATCACAACACATGTGCCTCCCCTGCGCACGCAGCATGCAGTGTTAAATTCTGGTCATGCCGAGTGGGCAGAAGTGGGTGAGTTGCTGTTGTGCTGGAACAGATGGCGTCTGCAATGCAGCCACCGGTTACGTGCATGTGTGGTAGGTGGTTGCTAAAGGAAAAGGGAATAATTTAGAGATTTTTTGGAAAAGGTTTGTTAGTTTTCTTCTATTTATTGGGGGTGGAACAATTAGAAAGCTTGGGTCACTTTGGGTTTTTTTCAGTGGCTGGTGGTTGTCAGTCGTTTGGATTATTTAGGGGAGGGGAACTTGGTGCATTGGGCCAGGGTAACGTGATGGGGAGAAGCTGATTATTTTCAAGTAAGTTCTTAACTCACAAGTAGCCAGATTTATAGACCTCAGTCCACAGCTTCCAGGCATTTTTATCTTCCTTAGCTATGCTCCTGTTGCTTGTTACAACCAAGACCCTCACTCAGGTCACCTGCCAGTCTGCCTTGCTTGCCCAGCCTGGTCCCACAACCTGCAGCCTGGTCCCTTTCCCCCAGACACCCATCAGATTTCTCCTCCTGTGGATCCCAAAAGTCTCTCTGAACTTCCCCAGGCCTGTGTGCCCTTCCTAAGGGAGCTGCAATGCTCAGAGGGTGCTGGCCAGCTCCAGGCACAGTGGCCACCTGGAGAGCCCCCTCTCCATGAGGGAACAATTGAAAGAAGGTGCAAAGGAGCCATTGAGGGATGACAAGTCACCCCAATTGCATGTCGTAATGAATATACTGATAAAAAGACTTCTTTTTTTCCCCCTAATTTTCTTTTGTGGTGGATATGGGGTTTTCTAGCTACAGAGATTTTAATCTACATGAGGGAAGATCTGGCAGAACTTGGAGGAGGAGGCAGGGTATTCATGTACAACAGCTCACAAACTTTATTTTTATTTTTGTTTTAATGAAGCAAATTGCAGATGTCCCTCTAAGACCTGCGGTACCAACAGCAGGCACTGAACTCCCTTGTTTGGTTGTGCAGCAAAGAGCCTGACTTTTCAGGCGCTGCAACCCAAGCTTTACTGCTTCCTCAGTAACAACCTACTGTGAGCTCCCCCCTAATAAAATTAGAAGATAATTCACATGTGTTGTATAGCTCACAGTTTAATTTTTCAGGCTGAGTGGCGTAAGGTATTTATCAACTGGTTTAATAGATTAGATCTCTGCCTGCACCTCCCCACGCTCCGCCGCGTGTGGATGGAGGCTGACAACTCTGCCTTTATAAAAGCATTCCTTGCTCAACCCCATGACTAATGCAGATAATTATTTTTAAAACAGCCCTGGATGCCGTGGCAGCACGCTTTCGTGTGCGCACAGAAATGTGTATTTACATTCATCTGGCATTTGTGAACCCCAGGGCACCGTGGAAATCTCACACATACCCTGGGGTGTAAAGAAATAATTTGTAGGGCTAGTGTCGCAGTGGGGAGCCAGCTCATGCCGTCTGGGTATGGAAAGGTACAAAGCAGGGTGTGTAAAATAAATAAACAAAGAGAAACATTAAAGAGATCTCATTTCATGCCTTGTTATTAAACTCCTGTATACCTGAAGACGCTCAAGGTTGGTCTGTTTCACACAGCAACCCATTGTTCGTCTTTTCCAAACCCTGAAAGGGAATGGAAAGGAACAAAATGTGGAACAAAAAACCCAACCACCTCACAACCATAACAGCAGGAAAAGCAAAATAAACTCCAGGTTTCTTATATCTTACATCCTAGTATGGCAACGGGTTAAAAACCAGATTGATTTGACAGGATTGTCTTTCGTGAGCTGGTATGGCGCTGGTGGTATCCTGGTTGCTTACTGGGTGTTCACGTATAATTAGATGACTTCTAGTGGTTCTGATCCATTCCTCTGCAGGCTGATGAGCGCTCTGGGTGCGTTTCCTCAGGTCTAAATGGTTAGATAAACTGAGGTGTTTTCTACTTTACCAGGTTACTCTTTGGCTTGCTCCTTTTCTGGTATCATCTTGGCTCTTCCACCCCTTCCCTGAGCGTTATTCCTCCGCCCATCCGCGTCCTATCTGGATCCTTTTCAGTGAATGCTAAAGCAAAAAGGCATTAATTGCTCTGATCCTCAGTGCCAGCTGCTCCCTTCCCACTGCGAAGTGATCATTATTGTCTTGCTAATACATTAATTTACATACTTTCCTGTTAATATTGCTGTTCTCCGGGTCTGTTCTGTGTCTTTGGCCTTTGGTTTTACCCTTATCAATTCATGCTCTTCTACCATGCTTCTCCTGAATAACTTACCCTATTGCCTATTTTTCTTCTTCTCAAGTTTCAGGCTGTTGCGTAGCTCCTGACAGAGCCAAGTTGCTCTCCTGCTATGCTTCCTCCGCACTGGCATAGCATGTGTGCATGCTTTTAATACACGTTTCTTCAGAGAGCCACCCATCCCCTGAAACTCCCTCTGGCCTTTAACTTTCCAGAAAATCATTGCTGCTTTATCCCAAGAAGTTCTTGAGCTTCTTGCCTGGTTCACAGCTTCCTGTTGGGAAAAGAAAAGGCTACCAAAGTCTCTAACTAATGGCTTAAAAAAATACCTTTTAAAAAAAATAATAATAAATTGAAACCATCTACCTAATGGTCTTTTAGATGACCAGTGGCAGACCTTGCGTGTGCCCCATGCTTAGCAATTTTCATTGCTAAGTAGAGACTTCTAAGTTTGTTCTTCTGTCCTGTCAGAATAAAAACACAATATTAAAAAAAACACCCCAAGCCAAAATGATCCATTGATACACCAAATCTAGTTAGTTGTATATATCCTAGACATGTTTACAGACTGGGAGAAGAGCTCCTTGAGAGTAGCCCTGCTGAGAAGGGCCTGGGCATTCTGGTGGACAAGAAACTTAACGTGACCCAGCAGTGTGCTCTTGCAGCTCGCAAGGCCAATGGTATCCTGGCCTCCATCAGAAGAGGGGTGGCCAGCAGGGACAGGGAGGTCATTGTCTCTCTCTACTCTGCTCCCATGAGACCCCATCTGGAGTACTGTGTCCAGATTTGGGGCCCACAGAGTGTTCTTATTTTTTAAATATTTTTTTTTAAATTATTTTTGCTAAAAACCTTCTCATTTGAAGGAAGTTTGGTTTTATGGTCCAGTTTGTTCTAGGACAGTTGTTGTCTTGCTTTCCACTCCCGGTGCACACACAAGCTGAAGCACGCAGGGAATCTGATATAAAGCAGGGAAAACACGTTTGTGCCAGGGGTAAGCAGGTGGTTTTGGAAAAGAAGAGGGACGGGACATCCTCCTTAAATACCCTCAAGCTCTCCCTAGATTAAACAAACAAAAAAACCCAACCAACCAAAAAAAAAGGTAAAAGAAAATGGCTCAGACTTGGCTCATTCATCCGGCCCTTTGAGGAAGCACATAGCAGGTGCCTCAATGTGTCTTTCCCACCACTTAAGACTTCCAGCTACCTCGAGTCCTAAGGCTGGTACAGCATGAGCTCCAAGGGTGACTCCTGGGGATGGTCTCCAGCTCCTTGGAGCACCTCTGCCGCTGCTTGCTGAGGGCAAAGCACAGCACTTCACTGAGCAATGCAGATGCGGAGAAGCTCATGGGTGCTGCTACAATCAGTCCTGATCGTAACAGAACATTTAGCTTGTAGCCATGCCTGTTCGGAGGGCCACCTAGCAGGCACAGGAAGGGAAGCAAGCACTTCAGACTTTTAATTATTTAACCTCTTCTGGTTTGCAGCAGCTAAGGTTAAAAAACCAAAAGGTTTCTGAAGAAGGTTGTTCCTAATCAATCCAAGAATGACAAAGCTGGATTTCTGCAGTCAGGGTCCATCTTTCTTTTTTTTTTTTGTTTTTCTTTTTTTCTTTATTTTTTTCTCTTGTTTCTTTTGTTTTTCTTTTTTCAGTTTTCTTTTTGTGGCAGCATATATGGTGACTTTTAACACACCAGTACATCTTTTCCCTCTTCTGGTGATGAAGTGATGAGCAGAGCAGGAGATCTGTGCACTGAAAATGACTTGCTGTCCAACCCTGAAACCCACCAGACCTGTCTGCCATTAATTCCTTATGGATAAAACAGGAAGATTACGTTGTGTGTCGTTTCCAAAGCATGGGTGGTACTATGAAAGCTGACCTAAATGATTTCCATTGACATTTCTGCAGGACAAATCGGGCTTTCATGGTTCTCGTGGAAAGAGCCTGCTATTCACAGGAGTACAGAACTTCTCATTAAGGAAAAGAATATATCCAATAAAACCAATGATTTTTAGTCAATCCAATTGTCATAATGCTTCCTGAATTATATTTTAGCTTTTCCCAGACAGCCTCCCTTGCTTGACATCGCCCACGGGGAGCAGCAGTCTTCCTCCTACCCTACACTCAGTGAGGCATGTCTTGCATGAGCCTGACTGTGAGCCCCAGTGTGCAGAAGAGACTGGGCCCAAAAATGACAAACTGCAGCTCTTATCAGGCCCTTGGTGGCACTTAGAGCCAGAACCACTCCAGTATTATTTCTTTTCCAGCCCCGCTTTCATCTCATTTTCCATGAAAACTATTAACAATGTGACTTTTTTCATCAAATGTTTTCCCTTGGGCTAGAAATTCATTTTCTGTCCTCTTGAAATTCTTGTTTGCTAGAGCCCAGGGGAGGAATGCAATATCTGAGCCTGGGATACTGCAGTAGCACATGTACCGTGTCATGACAAGCAATGGGAAAGCGAATCTATTATATTTGCATCTCACAGCAGCTGACACTAATGTGCAAAGCAAAAATAAATCCAAGCACTATCATAGATTTATGATCAATACTTAAGCAAGGTGTTTACTCAGTAATCAGAAAGGCTAACGATGATTAGGTCTGTCTGGAAATACGCTGGCCTGCAGTAAGTAACATTTTTATCTCCTTGCATAAATGAGTTAGATCTGAAAGCACCACAGGGCTTAAAAATCTAAACTAAAATCTTCCCTTCAAGCTGTATATATGCTTCTGGGTGCCTCAGAGGCAGTCTGGTTTTTTTAAACAACCCCCTGGGGGGTTGGACTCGATGATCTCTTGAGGTCCCTTCCCACCACTACGCTTCTGTGATTCTGTGAAGTGCGGTGGAAGCGGAGCCTGTTGGAACACTTCTGTGAACAGCCATTTGAAAGAGAAATGCGATGAGTAGAGTCCATCTGGAGCAGCAGTTTTAGCCAGGCAGGGACATTGTTATATCTGATTTATCTGCCAATAGAGTGTGCAAGCAGGGGTCCGTGCTCCTGGGTTTGTGCAAGTGCTAAGAGGTGCCCTGGAGCCCATGCGAGATGAAGGAGTGGCCTCTCTGTTCCCTGTCCTTCCCTCTTTCTTTCCCTCTCCCAGTTACACACACCCCACACACCCCAAGTTTCTGAGGAGTGGTTTCTAGATGTTCACAAAACCCCTCAGGGCTCCTTATTTTTCAACTTCTGTGCTGTTTGTGCCTGAAACTAGAATAAAGCTACAGTAAACAACTGTAACCTGTAAGAGCGGGGAGATGGGTGGTTCCCACCCCACCGTGGCACTCGTACCAAAGGATGCTCCAAGTGCCCGGGTTACAGTACGTGCTTAGACAAAAGATTGCCCGTCTGACAGAGCAGGATGCCCATTTCCCAAACACAGATGGTGCCCAGGTTGATTCAGCAGCTCTTACAAAGGGGGTTTTCTGGGGTGTAGTCCAGCCAAACCCTTTGGCTAGAGAAGAATGAAGAAAGGAGAGACCTGACCCTCCAGGTCACAACAAGCAGAGATGAGCTCCGCGAGGACAGGGCCGTCCTCTCAATAAAGGTCTCTATGGAAGGGGTGCCTAGGCAGTGCTGCCAGCAAGCAGGGCCCCCGGGCTTTGAGGCTGGTCCCTGGCTGAGTTGCTCTCCTGGGAAGCTAATCAGCAGCAATCAGTGCTGGCAAAGAGGGGGCGGGGACGGGGACGGGGAAGGGGACGGGGGAGGAGGGGGGGACGGGGCGGGCAGTGGGGGGGCAGGGGAGTGTGGGATGGGATGTGCTGGGCCAGTTGCACCAGCCAGCTGTGAAGTGGGCAGAGATGAACATGGCTGTACATGCGAGGTGCCCGGGTGTGCTGCTCCAGCGGCTGCGTGAGAAGGGACGGGCTGGAGCTTGGGGTGATATGAGGGATGTTGCTATGGCCACCAGGAAGCTCAGGAGAAGGAGGGGGGACATACGGGAACACAGAATGCGGGCGACAAGCTGGCTGCAAAGTAAATCTCTATTAGTCATTTTGGGAGTATTTCCCAGCTGAGAGCAGTGCCCAGCAGCCTGGGGTCCAGATGAGCCAGCCCTGAAGCCTCTGAAGAAGCTTGCCTGTCCTTTTTCTGCACGTGAGCCCACACTGATGCTCATGGAGTAGAAGCATCAAGGATTTTTTTTTACCTTGGGTGCAGATCTGGTGTCTGCTGTCAGCCTGGTGAAAAGAAATTTGCTTCATAACAGAAATGATGCAAAATTTTATGCCTCCTTCGGTCCTCTGTAAGGTGCTGCCAGCCAGGGTGGTGCAGTCCTCGGCTCCAGCGCACTGAGCTGGCTAAATGTTTTCCATTCCAGTGTATTATTCACTGTAAGATTTGAATATTTTATCTAAGGCAGGTTCTTGACATTCACTTACATTCACTTTCTCTTCCTTCCCCTTTCCTCCTCCAGGGACTGGGGAACAACTAAGGTGAAAACACAAAGTCAGAATCCAAATCCGTTCCCGCAGGCAAGAAGGGTGAGAGATGCTGATGGAAACTGGCTGCAATTGGAAACAACTGTTGGACGGAACTGGGAGAGATGGGATACGTGTAAAAAGCTCTTGCCTGTTCTTCAGTGCTTAGAAATGTATAGGTAATTTATTCCTGGAATGAGAGGTGCCACTGCTGGAGAAAGGGATGCAGGCAGAGAACACATCCCCTCGGAAGGGGGGATGTGGGGGCCGGGAGGGCGGTTTCTGTCATTAAGGATTCTTTAATCTCTCTTTCTGTTGTGTGTATCATTTTGGTACTTAGCAGGGGACATACACTCAGCTCAATAAGAGTGGCTGAAAGCTGACATGTTTTCCTACAGCTCAGCGTATAGCTCCTCACAGAAGTGAAGGCTCCAGGGAGACCTTACGGCAGTCCTTCAGTACTTAAAAGGGGCTCATAAGAAAGATGGGGACAAACCTTTTAGCAGGGCCTGTTGCAATAGGTAGTATTTTTAAACTAAAAGAAAGAAGATTTAGATCAGATATAAGGAAAATACTTTTTACTATGAGGGTGGTGAAACACTGGAACAGATCACCCTGAGATGTGGCAGATGACCCTTTCCTGGAAATATTCGAGGTCAGGTTTGACAGAGCTCTGAGTGACCTGATCTAGCTGACGATGTCCCTGCTTAATGCAGGGTTCGTTGGACTAGAAGACCTTTAAAGGTCCCTTCCAACCCAAACTATTCTATGATTCTGTATCAGCTGACTTGAGTGACTGCTGTTCCTTCTGTAGTGCTTAGGAGGCAACTCTGTCACTAGGATAAGAGCTGGATGCACTGCTTGATCCCCTGCTATCATGAGAACTGCTAAATGGCATATCCCTCTTGTGCCAAATTGCCTTGTCACTTGTAAATGCAGGACCTTCCTTGGAGCAGTGGGTGAGCAAAGTTGATTCTCAGACAGTGGGTTTTACAGCTCTGCTGCAGACTCTGTCACTTACTGTGATGGCATAACTTATTCAAGTGAAAGGCTGGAACAAGAAAATAAGCCCTGGAAATCCCTGCAAATGCCAACTGTAATAAGAAAGGTGGTCATGGGCTCATCTCAAAGCTCTTGCTTGGCTAGCAGCTGTGTCCTCAGGAAAGGAAGGGATCTGGGAGCCTGCCTAATCTAACATGCAACAGTTCACATGCTTGTTTGTAGCCCTTGCCTATTTGTAGATCCAAAACTGCTGTCCAGACTCTCCTATACTTGTCAGCTTGAAAGTAGCACCCTCCCTGAGCCCTTGTAACAGCGGCTCAGCAAGTGCCAGGATTAATCCCAGCACTGTGGAAGTCAAATGACTTTAAAAACTGGAGATTTTGGTCATGGATCTTGGACAGCCCCTTTATGTTTTTGTTAGTCAAGATATTCAGAACAGAAGATACCTGCTTTTGGGATGTTGAGCTGCTTCTTCATACTGGGACTGATGCTATTATGCCATCCAAACAGCAAATATCAGCATTTCTGCAGTCCCCAAGATGGGTTCCTCTCCAGTAGCATTAGCAGATGTCACCAGTGAATTCACTGGCTCAGGCTCCAATGGAGGAAACACAGCACTTGCTCAGTTGTCCCTTGCAAAAGAACTGGTGCCATGGCAAACCTCTGCTTGTTGGGGCTTTTCAGAGACAGGCTGCATACTTTTTCTCTCTGTATTGTGCCATATTGAAAATACACTCTCTGTTCCCTCTCTGTTAGCACATTGCTGGGAACCAAGCAAGGCTTGTTTATGATTTCTGTGACTACGGCAGGGAGGTGTGGGCTTTTCTTTGCTTATTTGTTTTTCTCATCTTCTTGACTTGTACTGGGGCAGCTGGCCTTCTGGAGCATGCAAAATCTTTAATTACAGCAGTTATCAAGTGTTTAGACTGTGAGAAGGTCAGCTTGTTGCTGAAGAACCTAACCTGTCTCTGGGTTTTCCTTAATTGATGCAGCACCAACCACTCTTGTAGCAGGAAATAACTCATCAGTAACTCTTGAGCACTTGCATCATGCTCTTCCACTCAGCACCTCCTCTGGTCCCTTGATTCCAGGCACTACTGATTTCCTCTTGTCTGAATTTTGTAGGTCTTCCTTCTCCCTGCAGACCCAAAAGCAGTTGAGCACAACGTGCTGCTGCTCTGTGCCTGTAAATTCACAATGCTGGACAGCCACAGCAGCTGCACGCAGAACGAAACGCAGAGCCTTGGTCCAGCTCCGCAGTGCTGATTGTGTGGGGGTTTTTTTAGTCATAAACTCTGTCACTCCCAAGCTGCCTGTGTGCTGGGATGGCTATGTGCAAGTGGCTATGAGCTTCATTATATAAACACTCTTGATTTTCTGGAGTTGGAAAGGATTGCAATGAAAATCTGAATGCTGCAATGGTCTTTCTTCCACAGAAGCACAAATAACCTCTTGGAAGAAGAAAGGTAACACATGACAGAATGGCAAAGCTGCTGTATCCTTCTGCAGGCCCAGGTAAATGTTGAGGTCCTTGTAAATGTTCCAGCCTTTCCACTTGAAGAAAACAACTTCTTCCTTTCCTCCTGGCACTGGGCTAAATTGTAACAACTTTCTTGATAGGCTTTCTATTAAAGCAAACTGGAGTATCTGCTGCTTGGAGCCCATCTTCTTTTATTTATATGTGTTCACTAGCTTTAGACCAAACATCATCTGAAGCAGCGTACAAAGAAAGACCTTCTCAAAGAAACATCATCTTTATGAACCCAGATTTGTGGTTTTGCAGGTTTTCTGTCTAAATACAGGGAATAAACCTCAGCAAGCTCCCACCTTCATGCCACAATCTCTCTCAAAACAAGACTGCTTTATTAAAAAAAAAAAAAAGCCCCAATCCCTAACACCACAATATATTTTTGAAGATTAAAATCTTGCTCAGAAAAAATAGATGATCAAAGAGGGCCACCTAGTGATACCAGCAGTGGCAAGGCACAGCATGGCCTATGGCAAATCCCAGCCTGATCACCCACCTCATTTCTGCAGCAGAAGAGGGAGGGAGAAAGACATGTACCTATGTTCCCAGGCATTCTGGGATCCCCATCTGAAACTGGGCTCATAGGTCTTTTTACAGCACTTAGCACAACTGGGGCACCTGGTCTGCTTGGATCAACGCTCTTTCTAGAGGAAGGAAACCAGTCATGGGTTTTGTGAAAGAGCCTGCATCAGATCCCATCTTTTCCAAAGCCTAAAATAATACTTTCTCTTCAAGGGAGAGTTACTGTGTTTTTCCAAGGCAAAATTATGACTAAATCCAGTTGCTTTAAAACATTTTGAGTTGTTTGGTGGGGTTTTGAGGCTATCTGGCAAGACTTAACTTTTTATTGCTTTTTGTTGCCAGATATCTACATGCCTTTAAGGGCTACGTAGCATACTGCAGGCTGCACCTTCACATAAAAAGCCTGGTGTTTAGATAAGCTTGAAGGAGAGCCCTTTATTTCTCCTGTCAGTTTCCTTACAGCTGGCCACACCTCATCTCCTGACTCATCACACAGTAAGCACAACAGCACTGGTGGAAGCCCACAAAAACCTCGAGACATCAGACCTGAAACATTGAGCAGATTCACTGGTTTCTTGCAGAACCAGCCTCATGGGCTGTGTAGCCAGAGATGCTCTCCTCACCAACTGCAGTGATACCTGCAAGTAAAACCTTCTTCCCTGCTTGCTCTACATGCATTTGTGGGGGCTCAGTTACAAGCCTGTTCAATGCCTGAGACAGGGATGGGCCATGAGGTTTTAACTTTTGGAGAAGTTGGCAAATTGGCCTAATGGAGCTGTAGTATCTATTTTCCTACTAGGAAAGAGCTAGGCCAGGCCAGCCTAGGCAATGTGTTTTGGCAGCCCCCTGCTTCCTGGGACCTTGGGCACATACATGTCTTTTCCAAGGAGCAAATTTGATTTCAGCACTCATCTGATGAAGCACATGTGTGCTTCATGTGCAAGCTGCCTTCGTCTACGGTGAGCAAGGAGCTCGCAGTGTTTGCACTGAGACATGGTGGGGCCATGCCGGAAGACCCCCCCCCCCCCCCCCCACTCTCTGAAGGGTCTTATGGGCTTTCTAACATAACAGAGAGAAGCCCTGACGTGCCAAAGCTTGTCATTTAGCTGCTGATAGCATATTACATCATTAATGTAGGACTGGATTGAGGAAAATTCCTTCAACTCTCCTTGTGCCAGCTGTTGCATTCGCTTTCTCTGTGACTCTCAGGTCAGACAAGAGCACAGGCCTGTGCGTTTCATATTTGCATATAACTTGCATAGATTTGCAAATTGAAAGGTATGGTGTCCTGGGCTTTGTTTGAACATGCTTTTAACTACAGGTAAATTGAAATTAAACAATCTTCAGAGTCGCTTGCTGCACAAATAGGAAAAATCTCAAAAATTCACCTGGTTCATTCTGTGCTCTGATTTTGCCTGGTTGTGCTAATATTTGCAGAGGAATTTTATGTTTGATCGGTCATTTTTCATTACTTAGAACAAAATTTCCATTAGTAAGTCTTTAGAAAGAATAGATTCTTTCTTTTTTTAATCTGAGTTTTAGTCCTAAAAACACTGGTGTCAGGCAAATCACCTGGACCCTGACTCCATGGCCTGCTGCTCTGGAAGCTGCAGCAATACTCTGGATCATGAAGGGTATGAACAAGTCTCAAGTTCTCCCAAAGAATAACCTTTTCTTACACTCTCCTGGAAAATTATTTATCTGGCCAGCTGTTGTCTGGCATGTGCCATACTAAACATGATATATGCTTTTGTTTTCTGTCTCTTGTTTGTGTGAATTGCTGCATCCAGGCTCTGGGATGTCAGAGCTACAAGTCTGAGGTGTGGTGAAGAGGGAGGGACCTTCTAACCTCAGATGCTGCACAGCTAAAAACCAACATCAGTTTCAAGTTCTCCCATTGAGGGTTTTTGCTGGAACACCCAGCATACAGTATTCATAATATTCTAAATGCCAGCGTAATAATCCAGATGCATGATCCCAGATCAACTTCAGATGTTTTGTATCAGAACAACTTAAGCTGATTAATTTTCCTCCGATTCATCCAGTTTTAATTAGGTAGACTTGCAAGTGCTGGATTGATATTTAGTTCCACATCGCCTGATGAACAGCAATGTAAATATGGAGCATGGATCATAAGCAGCCCTTCTGAAGGCAGGTCCAACTATGAGAGGTAGGGAATCACCACATTTCTGGGGTGCTGTGCATCTCCCAGGACCACATGGAGCTCCAGCAGTAGTTAAGACCTGCAACTTCCAAAGCTAAGACCTTTGCGTTACAAACTAACCATGAAATATTTCCCTTTTGGGGGTTTCATTCTCAGATAACACCTCTGCTTTTTTCACTGGTAGTAGGAGATATTGCTCCTGGGATGCACTGCGATGATGCAGCTCCTATGGGCAGGTTCTGGCTGTACTGGGAGCGCAGAGACTGCACTGCATCATGGGCTGTGGGCAGAGGAAAGTGGGGCACAAATCCCTGTGAGACATCTTGGCATTGTATTGTAAATGAGATACTGGACTTGGGCTCGAATACTTTGGTTTAAATTTATTCATTCAAACTCAATACCTTCCTTTCCCTTCCAGCAGGCAGCTGTACCATTAGTCCCACACCAGCACACCAGTGGGGCAATGAACAGAGCCTTGCAATAAGGTGCTCTGCTGTGAATGCTGGTGGATGTTGTGAGGGACACCCCCTGCTCTGCTGCAGGTGTGCCTGCTGACCTTCCCCAGGTAAAGAAGCAAGGTCAGCAGGCAGCGACACCTGAATCCTGCAAAGCCAACAGTCCCACAAGCAGGTGCCTGTCTGGGTCTTGGGGGCATGCAGGCTGGCAGGGACACCCCAGGCAGACAGGGGAGGAATGGGGGGGGGGGGGGGGGGGGGGGGAGGGGGAGGGGGCATGCGGCGGGGAGAGCTGTGAGTCCTGTTGGCTAAGGTGATGTTTCCCAGAGTGTCTGTCCATCTGTCCGCCTTCCATATGTTCTCTCACTGGCACCTAGAAGGCCGGGCCTTGGATATAGTACGCACAAGGGCTTTCCTGCAATACTCCTGTTACCAGAGCAAAGGTTGGGGCTTTAGTCTGCCATGCTGTGAGACCATTAGAGAGACATGGGTGCTATCAGACATCTCTTTGCTACTGGGCAGTGTTTTGTGCTTTTCTGTTGGCTTCTGAAAGAGGCTTGAAGCTATTTGACAGCCAAGGAGCTACGAAAGCCACACTGGTGTGGCTTTCCGTTCCCTGGAGCTGTGATACCTTGAAAATCAGCTAACAATGTCACACTAGTTCTGCTACTTATACACAAATTGGCAGCTCTTCTTGCAAAGCTGCACATGCCATCTAGTAAAAGTCTGAATGACCTTCATTAGCCCGAGATGTTTTTCTGTGGCAATGGTGCTAGGGGAACTGCAGGCTCTTCTTTGCATTTGTAACACAGTAGAGTTGTGATGTGGGATATGATGTGCTATAGGCCACCTGGTGTGCTGCAGGACCCTGGGCTTGCAGGAGTGCAGTAAAACCAATATCATTTTCTTCACAGTCCATCTGACCTGCTGCCCTTGGTACCCCATCAGCTTGGCCACCCGGCTAATTGCAGAGTTATGCCTTCTCCTCCTACAGCTCCTATTATGCATGCATTGCAGAGAGGGCACTGCAGGAGGAGCCCACAGATGAGGAATGGGGAGAAGCAGGAGGTCAGAAGCACACATAGTACTATAGAGAGTGTCTGGTAGAGTCCTAGGGAGGCTGATTCATTTGCCCCATGTAAACTGGGGGATGGCTTGTCACAGTGGAGTGCTGACATCTAGAATACATGGCTGGGTTTATAAATAGATAGATTTAAAGAAAACAAATCCTTTGAACCAACTTGTCTAACCAATTGTGAACTTATGTGTGTGTGAGAGAGAGTTGCAGGTTTCCCTAGCAAGGGCAAAATTTTATATTTCAATTTCTCTACAAGTTGATCTATCTGGAAAAAGAAAAAAATTCCAACCCTAAGCATAGTTACTTTTAATATTCAGGAGCTAAAATTCTGCCCCCAGTCAAATCTTTGAGAGACTTTCAGCTTATCATGTCTTCCCAGGTTCAGTATATCAAGGTAAAACGTGGGGCCAGTGAGGACATGGCATAGATTGATGTTCCTGATACTTCTCCTTGCTCTCTGCAGGTGACCCTCTCACTTGACCTCAGCCTTGTGCAAATGCAGACATGCCTGACACCTAATCAAGCCCAGGACTGCCTGAGATCAGAGAGGATGCATGGAAGCTAGAGGTAGGTGTCCACTTAATAGCTGTGAGGGTAAGACTTGCAGGCAGTGGTTTGGGGGAGGAAAGGGGGGTCCGGTCTCTCAGGTCTTATCTTCTCAAGGCATCTCTTGGTCTCCTACAGAGCTGCCCAAAGCCCATGAATACTGCTGCATCTCAGTTGCATTAGGAGAGCATGTGCCACCCTTGCCAGTCTTCTCTCACACCTGCCTGGGACACTCCTGGCCCCGGGTGGTGAAGCCCCATCGAGCAGCACAGCTCACCACAGCAGGCACCTCTGTGCCATGACTGAGCATGGTGAGGGTGGGCTGAGCCCTGGATGCTAGCCAGTAAGTCAGGGAAGGATTTTTTTTTCAAGCAGTATGTGAAAAGGAGCAGAGCTGTTTTACCAAAGGGAGGAAACAACCAAAAGCGAGCAGTAATTCAGTGGTTTGACCCCGTGCTGACTGTGAGCATCTCTGACTCCCAGTGTTCAGAAGTGAAAGAAGAAAAACTCTCTTTTTCCCCACAGGTCAGAGTAATTGCAAAGAAAAGAGCTTTCCTGCTGGCCTCAAGCAGGTGGGAAGGTGCTTGTGCCTCAGCTGCTGTTCCCTTGCTCTCACATCCAGCCGGGCAGCCCCATCTGGAAGCCAGTCAGAGGGAAAGGCCTTGAAAGCCTTGGGTGTGTTTGTTTGGCAGAGTGAGCCAGCTCCCCAGCGGTGGCTGGAAGTGCTGTTCAGGTGGAAAAATCGCACCCTTTCGCTCCCTCCTCTCGCCACAAGGTCAGACCCAGGACCAGGTACAAATTCATAGTTTTTAATGCTCATTTGTACTTTTTACCCTATTCTAGTTGAAATTGACCTGAAATGCTTTCACATGCTGCTTCCATAACACAGATATGCTAAGGCTAAAGCGGGAGATAGGAGGAAAATCAGGAATCTGGTCTGAAGTCACCTTTATGGAGATAAACAATGAGATCAACAGCACTGCCTGCAGCAGTAAAAGGTGTTAGATGATTGTGTTTGATGGAAAAGTGTTTTCATGCAGCCATTCAGCAGAATGAGTCCAAGCAGTCATTCAGAAATTCATTTCCTTCGCTGTGTTTGGAAGCAGATGTGCACAAACACACACACACACACACACACACACACACACGTGCACTGACTGTATGTGTAGGCCTCTCCACACCATTACTTAATTCTCTTACTGTCTTTCACCAGCATGTTAGCTCTGCCTCATTTTCTAATTAATCAGCGTCTGTAAATGTCATGAGCATACTATTCATCTTTTCCAGGTCACTCATGCAGCTGCTAAATGGGACCCATCCTAAAGAGGACAATTCCTCCCTGTAAGTCTTTATCCTCTCTTGACCTAAGGACAATAAACTTACCAGGCAGGTGGCTGAACCTCCTCTGTGCCCATTTCCTTTGTGGGTGAGATATGGCAAAGTCAAGTCCTCTCTATAGGTACCTTTCCCACATCTCTTCTCTCAGGATCCTGGACCCTCTGAACCCTCTTGAGTCTGGCAGTGCTTAGCAAGCACATATTTTTGAGGCAGCATTGGTCCTTTACGTTTCTCAGAAGGTAGAGAAGACTGCACTTAAGTGCTTTGCTGGGTGAGGGTATAAAGCATGCTGCAGCTGTGCATAAAATTTGATTTCTTTAAACATCTTGAGTTGTGTGCTGACAGCTACCCCTCACAAACAAGGTCATTCTTTTATAAGGCCAGCACTTAAAGCCACATGTAGTAGCTAATAGGGTGGACCTTTTAAAAAGATGGTCTAAATCATCACAAAATCTTGTGGGACTCAGACAGTTCTCCAGTGATAACTTCGATTTCTGCTTCAGCTGTATTTCTCACAAGAAAGTAAACGTAGTTTCCATAATGAGCTAAATATTAGCAGAATGCTTTTCTGTCTTATTCTGTAACATTTTGTTTTCTTTTAGATTTTTTGTTTGGTTATGGGTACTGACAGATTGTCCAGAGCTTGTCATTAAATTGTCTATTAAAATGCATCGGTGTCTCTTCTGAATTGATGTACTCAATTCAGTACCTGGCAGCATTTGGAAACAGTTCAAATTGCGTATATTTAATCTGACAATGTGTTGTCTGGTTTTCCACCTTTCTTCAATTCCCCCCGGAGTACACCCAGCATAGCTCAATATTATCAGCAAATCTTGGAAATGAAACTCGATTTCAGCTAATGGAGAAGAGTTTGTGGACCTTGGTGTGTTCCAGCTTTTTTCTTTTGCTTTTTTTTTTTAACATTCATGTAATAGTTAATTGAGAACAATGCAACTTCAACTTTTAAGCCAGTGTTTAAGAGGTAATGACAAACTATGAAGACATATGATGGTTGGACTAGATGATCTTAGAGGTCTTTTCCAACCTTAATCATTCTAATGATTCTGTGTCCTTCCTAGCTCTGTTATCCTCCAAACCCATGAGACCTCAGCACCTTCCAAAAGACACAAATGTTTCTTGAGTGGAGCCGTCTCTTGAGTTGGTGGACAGGCTGCTGGGACTCCCTTACTACTGGGGCCTGGTTTTCCTGTTGCACAAAACACTTAAAGAGTTCAAAACATTTTAAAGAATTATTTCTGTTATTTTTCTAGCCCTGAAGCCAGTGGCCTAGGACTGTGCCTATATTGCAAATACCAAAGAGGTGATTAAAAAGCTATGGATTGTCCTGACCCCATAAGGAACATTTTGTAATCCCAGTCTTAGACAGGTGGTAGGTTTTCTTGTGTTATGAAGATTTATGGGTATGAGAGAATGCCTCCCTTATGGACCAAAAGATATACGGGGGGGTTTTTGCAAGAATCAAATGTTCCCTTGGGCCTTACTGTATGCATTAGGTATGGGTTCTGTCACTACCATCAGCTTTATGTTGGTGGTATGTGTCATTGGCTGCGACCAGTCCCACGGCTGTACATGTGCCCAACATCCTGCTGTGACTGCACAATTCCATCTCTCCCTGACCTAATGAGCCTTCAAACAAGTTTCTCTCACTACTGCAGGGTGTCCACACAGGCCCATTTGTTTTTGCTGCACGGCTGGTGGTCTTCAGATTTCTCTTACTGCTTCTTTTAGCGTTTCTTCCAGGTGGAAGTGCTAGATTAGTAGGAACTATGCTCTTGTTTGATGCCAGCAATTCCTGGATGAACAGTTTGTTGTTGTTTTACACACATAGAAACCTCTCTTGTTAAAATATTCAAGGCCATAGAGTTTAGGGTGTGACTCAGATACCCTCTCTGAGCTTACACTGAAAATTTGCTCTGTGTGTGCTCAACTGGAGTCTACCTTTGAAAGGAAAAGGTGTGAATGCTCTCTGGTAAATGGAACTGCTCAGCACATAGAGAAAGATGCCTGAGCAATAATAGCTGCTACCTCCTTTTTTCTGTTGCTCTTAAGGGACACAAGCCATAGTAATTTATGAACATCGATTAATTAGTAACTGCAAATTGTTACAGTTCTCAAATGAAGATCTAGGTTTGAATACTCAAACATACATGAAAAAGGTAACAGAGATATCTGTGATATAGTCATATAAAAACCTATCATTTTGTTTGAGACAGAGGATATTTTCTTTGGTAATGAGTTCACTGACAGAACCACGTTTCCTATCTACATGTAGAAATCAATAGAGAACAATTTTCTCATGTACTTACTAATGTGAACACTGACAACTTGTCTGTGTATTCAGGTCAGACTTCCCCAACTCTGTTGTCTGTGTTTGGCTACATACACAAAAATGTTCCTCTTTGGTGATGAAAAGAAGTTTCTGTTGATGAGAAACGCTTCAGCTGAAGACTTTCACTCTGGTGATTCAGGAAAACACTTTTATAGTTATTCAGACCATAGAAGAGAGCTTCAGCTTTACCTCTGTGTCCCCAGATAGCCTGTGGTGCAGCTAGGTTGGCCCTGAACAAGTTATCGTTCCAGAGTAGCTCGGTATAAAGCAAATATCCTTACTTGACTGAAGCAAAACGTACGTGCGTGCTCGGTGCATGCACACGTTGTCCTGGACTAATCGCCCTCCTTGCTCTGGTTCTGTTGTGAAATGGAGGAGTGAAGAGCTTGACGCAGGCGGCCACTTTGACAGATGGGCTGTTCAGAGGTAGCTCCCGCATGTTTGACAGCACAGCAGGCAAGGTTTTCTTCACTTTGGCGTCTGTCTGAAATCCCTTTCCAAATACACATAGTTGCTCATGGTTGGCCTGGTAGAAATTGCCTCCGTTCCCTTCTCACGCAGTTAGCTGTCCTCAGAGGGGGAAAAAAGAGACAGAAAATGGCGGATGATCCACCCTTTCCATGCTGTGGATGCAAAGTCCTGGACACAGGGTACTTGCAAAGCCAATCTGGACACAGATGCCCCACAAAACCCTCCAAGACTGCCTTCTGCATGGAGTGTGGGGCTCGCGGCATCGCCACAAGCTGCCTGCCAGAGGGTGGCAGGAGGCAGCCCTTGCTCACCCCTCTGCACCACCGTTACTCCACCCATGAAAGATCCCCCTTCCTTGGGCTGTTCAAGGGGCTGCTCACAGGTGGCTAATCCAGCCGGTGCCGGCGGGGTCTCCTCTGCCGGGCTCGGTGCTGAGTGTGCACAGCAGCGCCGTGGCTTCAGCAAGTGCTCAGCCCCTGCGTCTCTGGGTTTTTCACCTTTACCTATCAAGAGCTGGTCATTCACTTATCTAATCTCAAGCTTGTTTTCTGAAACTTATCTCTGTTGAAACATGGCTTTCATGTCAGGCTCTTGTTTGAACTGCTTTGTACTGCTTTGGGAAAAGCTGGGTCAGTCCTGTGTTACTCTGCATTACTTTAGCTGGTTGCTGTTCCCTTTTTTTTTCTGGATGGGTACAGAAAAAGTGGTGGTAGGTCTTACAAAATCTAAATCTTTACTCTTCTTTAGCTTCTTACCCCTGAGGATTAAATTAGAGGGAAGAACCCACAGTAAAAACATTTGGAGCAGAAGTCTGGCTTTTGCCATGTGTCTGTAGAGACATGCTCCTGAATCCTTTTTCAGCTGAGAACTATGTATAAAATAAGGGAAAGAGAAAAAAAAAAGGAAAAAAATAACCCCCACAGATTTTCTCAGCTGTATATTAACCTCTGAGCTGTTTGCTTACACGTGTAATAGCTTGGGACCTGACTGTTACAGTCATTGAACTTCATCTTAGGGATAAAATGAAAGTTGTTTTCATGAAAAATTTCTTTGACCCATCTACAGGCAAAGTCACTGCTGGCCTTTTTATCTTGTCTTCACATCCTGCTGAGATAGCAGTACTGAAGCCAGAAGTTGTTGAAATGAAAGGATTTGCTGGCTGTTTTGTCACCGTAAGTGGGTTGTGGAAAGGAAACATTTGAGCATGGCGACTCCAAAAAGTCATCCCAGTATTAGTTACTGATGCTGGAGTGTCCAGCAGCTCTTAAAATCAGCTCCCATAGCCCTTGGAGATGACATTCATAGCAAATAGAGCCAACTCCAACTTCTTATATGCTTTGCTAGCAATACAAATGCCTAGTTTCTGTAAACTTTTCTATAAAATTTTGAGGTTCATAGGGGGAAAACAACTAACTGATTTTGAATATTATTCAACAAGTTGAGCTAGATGTAGCTATTTGCTGCTGGTTCTCCTCTTTCAGCTTCAGGAACCATGGGAATAAATCAAATCTGTTTAGAAGAGGAGCACACTCTTAGGTGCCTTTAAATGTACAGAAAAAGCTGTTTTAATGTGAAGTATACCTTGAGAATTACTTGAGAGCACAGACCAGTGCTATACCCAAGGAAGGCAAGTGAAACAACATTATTTAGCATTACAATTAACTAATGCTGACAGCTGAAGCTAAAATAAAATTATCACCTACCACCTGAATATCTGAGATCCTAAAACATGATGTGCATTGACTTCTTTGGAGTCATCTCTGTCTTTTGAGCATTTTAAAGAACGGAGTTTCTTTTTAAAGAAGGGGGGGGGGCATACCTATTGTTCCTCTGAAGCAGCTGCTATGTGTCATCAATTATAAGCTGAAGGCCAGTGTTGCAACCAGTACAAGCTAGTATTAACTCCTTTAATACTGGTCAGTATAACAAGATCATTCAGATTTGTACCAGGGGCCCATTTCTGTCAGATGAGCCAGTTCGTAAATGTGTGTGTGGACCTTCACTTTCAAAGATCTGCATGGCATGAGCCATGAAGACAATTCAACTGGTGCTGCCAGAGCAGCAAGCTGAACCCCACTGCTGTATCTCAGCCACAGAAACTGTGTTGTGCCATGGAAATACCATCAACAGCAGAGGTGGCATGTTCTTTGCCCAGGCACCAGTGATTGATTTGCCAGGTTATAAATGTAAACCCACCTCCATCCCATGTTAATAACAGATGGCAGTTGGATTGCTCTCAGATGTGCGAAGAGTGGGAGCCAAACCGGCCCTGATACGAAAGCAGGAGGTCCTGGTGAGTACCAGATTGGTCAAACTCTCCCCAAAAACCCCACTGCATTGATGGTGCAAAAGGTGGGTTTCCTAAAAAAATGAAAGGAATGACTCCACCATTTGTGGCTGAAAGCAAACACTCATGAGGCTGAATTAACTAAACTACTACCTTTATAATGCCACAGTTGAAGGCTCTCCAGGGAAGGCACTGACTCATACCACTACTGTTGCTCATCCTTTTCAGCCCCAGCAGGAGAACAACATGCGCAGAGGTATGACACACGCTGCGTTTGAATCGCAGGTGGGGGAGGTACCATTGTTTCAGATACTAACCTCAGTGTCAGGAGCAAATTGATATGCTGATCAATTCCAGGATCTTAAATGTGAATGTTTGCATTAGTCAAATAGGCAGCCTAATTTTCTATGAATTTTCAGTTTCTCATCTTATTTCCCCCTTTTTCTAAAAAAAAATTGAAAGGTACTTAAGTGGAGCTGAGCAAGGAATTTGGTGTGGGGATTGATAATTGAAATGAAAAAAAAAAGAAAGGAAAATAATTCTGTTGCTGTTTCATCTCCTTTATTTTTCTAAGTTTAAAATTAAGGGGGGGAAAAAACCCCATATTTTGAGTCCAAAGAAGGCTTTTTGTATGAAACCTGCTCCGTTAAGTTTTGGTGTTATTATACTATGCTGTGGACCCATTTTCAGAATTTTTTGTTTAAAAAATGCTATTATGTAGGTGAAAATGTGAAAGGACTAAACCAAAATGTTTTGTTGACAAAGCCAAGACAAACCGGTGTAACTCTTTCTAATCCTTCCCCAACTCCCTCATTGATTTTTGCAAAGGGCATTCTCTTGATTTGCTCTGAATTCCTGAGTTATTTTAGTGGAGATTTGAATTTCTGGTCAATTTTATATGTTCACATCAATGCAGCCAGTGTCTAGCAATAACAGAGAGAAAAATAAGGATATATTTTCATAACTCTTAGAAAAATTTTCTAGAAACTTGTCATTCTGCTTTTTAGTTAATAGAAATTTCCTTCTCTTGACTCATTATTTTCAAGGGCAAAACCAAAAGGAACCTTCTGAGCTCGGTTCCCACACAGAAATGGGCATGGTAGTCACTGCCTGGGAGTGTATTTCCTAAAGATATCTCCTGGCTTTTATCAATGCACGGTTGTGATGGTGTTGTTTCATGTAATCAACTAATTACTCATTGGTTTGATGCATCCAATTTAAACACAGGGACAAATGGCAGTATGTAAATTATAACCATGAAATTACCATATAGTCAAATTTCCCCTAATACTGAAGTGCATCCTTTCTGCTTCTCCTGAAGCCAAAAGCCAACACCAAAATGAAACAACCAAAATCCCAAACCAAAACTCTCCAACAAAACCAGCAAAGACTTATGCAACTCAGGGGAGCAGGGAGATGTCTAGTAATGCACATTAGGAAATTGAAACTTCTCCTATTCTTTCCCAGTGGAGGGACCACACCTTCTCCTTTCCATGGTGGTATTTTACAGACAGAAAGGTCATTCCTCAGGCAACCAGGTCAGATAGAGGACTTCAGTCAATACCTACTTAGCATTATGGCTTGGAAATGTGCTGAAATTGTGGTAACACATCCTGTGATAAACTTTCAAGCAGTTGTGCCGTTGCTTCTCACTGTGTATCTACACAGATTCTTGACATAAGCAAATATAGATAAGTCATGGGTAGAGAAATTGAAATTTTTGCTGTCTGGTAATATGTGGCTTAGAAAAAGATGAGGCATGCAAAAGTGTCTAAGTGTGTGGAAAGTATTTATCTGCAGTTGCATTTTTATTACTGACACACATGGATTTGTTAGAAGAGATTTTTGCCTCGAGGCATGTGCAGAAGACCCAAATATGGAGATACCTGCATACTTTTCCAAATGGTCTTCCACTAGATGGAATAAAAGTCGTGTCCATTGGTCTTAGACCACCACCTAGAAGTACATGGTCTGGACATACATCACAGAAATGCGAAAGATCATGGGGACAAGGGAAAGATTGGAACAGGACAACACTGCTTAGGGTGTTTTTCACAACACCATGCCATAGTACTAACCCCTGTGAGATATAGCTTCTTACTCACTGTGTTACACCTGCTTTGAAACAAGGGTCTCAGACCTGGACTCTATGGTACCATGCTCTTCATCATTTGCTGATATTTGGCTATTGGAAAACAAATACATATCTTGTTACCTTTTTTATACACCCATATTCTCTGAGCTAAAATGTCTCACCTAGAAAATGCTGCTGATATAATTTTATCTTTCCTTTACACTTGATTCTGGAAAACGTTCCTTAGTTCATTCAAGTCTCCCATAAATCAGATATTATCTTAAAACTAACAGAAAACATTCAGAGGGAAAGATTCAGGTGAAAATGCAGTGGATGTAACATCACCTTCTTTACCCCTTACATTTCCAATCCATGCTGCCCAATGATGGGAATTTCACTATTATGCATGTTGCTTGCTAGGATTCTCAGTTTCTGGGTGTCATTTTTGCTTTAAGCATTCCTTTGGCAACCCATGTTTAACTGTATTTTTATCATGAGCCTGATGTCAAAAGAATGCAAGTCCCCAGCTAATGAAAACCTCCTGCTTCAATCTGTGCTCACTAGAGGAACCAAAAGCAGCGCAACACAAATCATACGTTTTCTTTACTGTTCTAACACGGTAACTGTGCCATAAACCACAAGGTTTTTCTTCAAACATTGTCCTAAAACTAAAAATAATTTTGCAGCCAGAGCAGATGTCACAGTCTTTACTCCTGTGTTCATCTCCCCGTGGTGTAATGAGATGCTGACTACCCACACATGAGAACCCAGGTCACCACTTGGCCCAGGTGGTCGTACTCCCTCCACTTATGACGTGAAAGCTCATAATACAAACACACACATTGCTTGGACTGCTGCAAAAATATCCCTGCAGAGAACTGAAAGAGAACTGTAAAGCTGAGCTAATCTGACATACTCTGCTTAATGAGGGGCTCTGCTGCTGGGGGGCAACGGCATCTGTGTACTGCGGGGTCACTTTTGTTCCCAAACAGATCTTTAATAGCCAGAGCAGCACACATGCTGGCACCGCACTGCAGTCAGCCTGGGGATCTGATCCGGTTCTGCATCCTGCCCTGCTAGATACCCAGAGACACGTTCCCAATTTGCTTGGTCTGCTTTCAGTCAATACACATCATACTAGGGAGGAAGAGGGGGGGCAATTCCACCCACAGGCTGCTGACCAGGCAGCCCTGAGCTGTGCAAAGGCTATGGATGAACATCATCCTCTCACCTACCTGTCCCTCAGCGCCTGGAGGTGGAGGCTCCAGAGGAACCCTGCTCCATGCAGCACCCCTGCTCCATGCAGCTCACACATTCACACCTCTTAGTGCTGTGGTCTGGTTTTAGTGCTTTGCCCCAAACAGCTGCTTGCACTTTTGGTGTTGTTTTTTATTAAACAATAGTAGAAAAGAATTTACCAGGAAATATTTTCCTTGTGATTCACTTTTTATGACAATGCATACAGCATTCTGTTGCAAATTTATATTGAGAAGGTTCTGAAAGTGAATATTGCCTTAATGTGAACTCCTAAATTTTTCCCTGGGGGAAAATCTGTTTTTCAAGAAATTTTGTAGTCCTTAATATTTTTCTCTAATGACATCCAATATAATCAGTCTATTTCCTGGATTGTCACTTGTCCTTTGCTGCTGTCCTCTTTGGAGAGAAAAAATGGGAAGCAGGCTGAGGTAGGGGTGAGGAGCAATAAAAAACCTCTCTAAGGGATAAGTTGTGCGCTTTCAAACTGGCACATTTGGGAACCTTCAAAAAGGAAATGTTAAAGTAAGTGATTTCCCACATCCCTTCTTCTGACAGTCTCTAATGATATGTTTTCAGAAGCATTTTAAATTCAACCTATAGTGTATCACAAAAAGATAATTGTCATTCTGTGGTTTTAAATTGCTCCCCAGAAAGATCCAGGGGGGAATTCCACACAGATTGAGCTTTTAGGGGTGAGTGGAGGATGATGGCTGGATTTTGCAGCAGCTCCTGCCTTTTTCAGATGATTTTGTTAGGATGTGTTTCGAAAAACTGAACTATAGCAGTTAAAGTATTCCTCTTTGGTGTACTTGGGGCAAAATGCAGATTTTAACCCTAGATCACCACAACTGAGGAAGTTGAGAGACCTGAGTCTGGGTTCCTTCTCTGTGCTTTCCTTTAAAAATCTGGAATCTTGATGGCAGATTGAATTTTAGCAGGTTTTTTTCTGATGCCTTGTCCTATGGGGACTGGTTTTAAAGTTTTCCTAACTCTGGGTGGATTTATTTAAGTGAAAGTCTTAAATAGCTATAATGCTGCATTCACAAGCATCTTAGGTGGCCATATAGAAGGCAAGATGAGCAGCGTTCACTTCTGTAGCATGTTTTTGTCCATGTGTGAAACAAGAGTAGGAATATTGGCAATTCTCTGTATCCACTCATAGGTGGCACTATAAATTCTTAGAATTCCTTTCTTTAGAAAGTAAGTGAAACCGTTTTTACTCTTCTACCAATAGGTGGAACTAGAAACGTCTTCACTACTTACTGCCCGAAAAACGGAGATGCTTTCCTCTTTTTAGCTTCATTTAATTAAAAGGGAAAATGCAGATAATCCCCCGCATCCCCATTTTCCCACCAACACCTCTCAAAGAGCAAGCTTCTCCCCTGAAATGACAAACAGCATCAAGTTTATTTCATATACAGTGAGAGCAGGCTAGCAGAGGCAAAAGAAGGAATCAATGTGAGTTAGAAGGCAGGATGCTAGTATTTTCCCTTTCCCACATGAAAAAGCTGGAGAGACAGTTTACCCTCATCTCATTTTTATAAACCTAGCTTTCCATTTGTAAACAAACTTTGTATGTAGTGCAGCACAGTGACCATGCTGCCTGCCAGCTGCTCTCAAGTGTTCATCCAGATCAGTAGTCTTAAAGTGATGCTAAATGCATGAAAATTAGGGCAAACGGTCTAATTTCATCACATTTAAATTAGGTTACATTCACCTCTGATAGCTAAACTTAGATACTGGCCTCCTTAGTCTTTCAGCATTTTTCCTTCCTGTACAATGCAGATGTTGCTGTTTTAATTGGAAATTACCAAGTATGCAGGGCTGATGGCCTCCTAGATTGATATTACTGGAGCAGGTGAATGAGGCACTGTCCAAAATGAAAGGATGTACTGATAGCCCCTGAAAGGGTGAATGCATCCCTTACTGATGTACAGCAGGGATGCCAGGATGAATGGGGCTGTGTGTGCATCTCCTTGCCTTTTGATGAGCTGAATGAATTAGCCAGGCTCAAAGGTTGATCAGTTCCCCTTCTCAGCTGACTTAGTTTTTCCTTTTGCAGAATAAGGGAAGAGACCCAAAAGTCCGGAGCTGTGTTTTTCTCACCTCATATTCACATATGTACCTCTGTGTGTCCACGAGTGAAAGGAAAAAAAAGATAAAAAAAGACCGTGGAACTTGAAGAAGTGGGAAAATAGTGCTTGTTTGTAGGAACTGGCAGAGCAACTCAGCAAGCCATCACACACTCAGATACTCTGCAGCACTGAAAACAGACTCCCACCCAGCTATGTTCCCACCACATAGCTTGGTGATGTTTAAACACCAAACACAGGGGACTTACACACAGGACAATTTATAGATAGCCTGCTGCTCCCTGCTGCCTATCCTTTTCTGTCTCCCCAGGGTCATGAATAGTACCAATGACAAGGGGGTGTTTGCGCCTGCCTGCCTCGCTGTGCAGGCAGGGCACGTAGGGATTTCCTTAGGTACTCCTCGGTGAGGAGAGCCTTGCAAACCCCGAAACTGCTCACGTGCACCTGCCTTGGCAACTTCTGTAGGGCCATTCCTGAGGGAAATGCCTTCTACCAGTGGGAACACTTTACTCCGTGCCGAAACGGTCTAAGCAGGTCTTCTCATGATGCCACCATTCGATTTTCAGCTGGGCCCCCAACACTTGTATTTGAGGGGAGAAGAAAGTGGCAAACCCAGCTTTTTTCAGTGTAGCTTTGGCACAGAGAAATGCTTCAGTTTTATTTTTAAATACTCCTCCTCCCTTTCCTAAGAATGATGTTCCTTGACAGCTTTTTAAAAAACCCTACATTCTCTATGTTACCTTGACTTTTAACACTACCTGATGCCTGTAACACTCATTTGCCCATTTTAATTGCCTATAGCAAAAAGAAGAAAAGGAATTAAAAGAAAAGCAAATAATTCTGAGAAATAGTGAGGGGTTGGCTTGTTTCTGAGGACAGTAAAGCTGACAGGCCCAAACATATCAACATACCAAACAAAAGGTCCAACCATGTGTAGGAAAGGCTCGAGTCCATTAACTTTATGAAGTCCAGCAGCCTAATATTGTCTGTGTAGGGTTTTTTCCTTGTTTGTTTTGCTTCCTTTTTCTTCAGTCTGAACACTCCGGACCTATGTCTTTTGATAGCTAGAAACCATTAATTTCCATCATGTTCATTTATGGCTACTTTATTCCAATTTTAACTATTTTTAGCTGTCTCTCTCCAGACTCTTGGAGTCTGTTTACTTTTCCGTGTGGAGCACTAAGCTGTTGGTGTCCATTCGCACTCTGAAGATGATTAGGATTATAGAGTGGTGTCTAACATACTGCTTTAAAGCAAGCCATTATTTTCACATACAGGAAAATGCAAAAAAAGCTTGTTCAGAGAGCAAGATAGGAGTCACATGGTGAGCTGGCAGCACATGGTGGCATCTCAGTGCGAGTCTGTCTGGGCTACTGGACACTGCTCAGATGACCAGCACTCCCAAGCTAGTATACGATCTTCATTACAGCCATATTAGCAATGCAATTCCTTACAGGGACCACCTGAGACACAGTTTTCTGCTGTAGAGATTGCATGGATGAAGGCTACCTCATCACAAGGAAAAAAAGTTATAGTCATTTCAATACATTTCCAGTTCTACCTGTCCAGAAACCTGCAAAATTAGCTCCAAAAAGTGAGACTATTTCTAAGTCTGGAGAAGCCAACTACCTAGTGGTTAGCAAACTCATCTAAAGGGAAAATACCCAGGTTCAAGTCTCTATTCTGCACTGGTACAATGTCAGATTTTAACACATTTAGTGTCATTCAGTGAATAGCTACTTAGTGGTTCAAGTAGAACCCATTGGTCGTTTTGGTTGTGCTCAGAAATCTTACCCTGAGCATGAGTAACTTTGCTGTGAAATGTTTCCATGTGGAGGAATCATCAGGAATAACTATGTTGTCAAAACAATCTCTGCTGGAGTCTAAGGAGGAACCAGGGAGCTCTTAGACAAATGCCTGCAGGAGCGAGCGAGGGGTAGGGCCATTGTCAGCTGTTGATAAACATTTTCTCTTGTGAAGTAGAGGAAAGTTGATTAAACGCCTGAACCTACCGTGCTTGGAGTACCCTCAGCTTCTTCTGAAGTCAAGGACAAATGAGTTGCCTCGTTCTTGCCTGGTGAGGGGACACCAGCCTCTGACTCTCTTGGTGCTCTTTGTACATGGAAAAAAGCTGCAGGACAGCAGCTGCAGGAAGGCTGCCTGAAGGTCAAGGGCTGCCTGTGGTCACACAGACCTTTGGCCAAATCACCCAGGAATCCACGTAGAGTCAGTGAGAGCCCTTCCAGAGCAACACTCAAGACCAGGATCATGTCCCAGCCACTCAACATCACTGACTTCATGCTGACAATTATTTTTTCCCATGGAAATGCCAGAGTAAATACCAATGCCAAGGGAAAACCACTTCTGAATAAGGCAAGGGGAGAATGACTGAACTTTTCATTTTTATTTTTTGTTCACTGAACGTGGATTCAAAAGTGAAATGATTCTGGGGCAGAGGGTGTTTGTATTGTTAGCTGTGTGAAGTGTGTTTTGACATCGATGCATTAGCACTTATATAAAGGTATAACTTTCTGCATGAAAAGTTTGAGAGACACACAGCTTAAGATCACAGGTCTGTTGGTTAGAATTTAAGAAAAAGATATTACTGCAAATTACAATTAACTGAAAGACATTAAAGGGAAAAAAGCACACTTTAAGATTTTCAGATTAAGTATTTCATTACATTTTGCACAAAATTTTGGATTTGTGTCTCCCTGTAGAAGAGGAGCAAAGCACGTTGTGTCGCACAGCAAAGCCCAGCTGACACCACAATGGAGAAAGAGAACAGACAGACGCTTCCCAAACTCCTCCTTCGGATTTTAATTTCAAGTTAACTGTACCCTTAAGAGAACCAAAAGTCCATTTGTTCCTGTTCTAATGCTGCTCAGCAGCTATAATACAGCTAGAACAAACACGTAACCTGACCCGCTGTTGCATAAAAGAAACCCTGAAGTTAAATAGTCCAAAGTCAAGCTGAGACATTGTCCTGAGTGTGTGCATTACTGCCCTGGTAAACAGAAACTGAGACTTTTGATAAACAGGAATATTGCTAAAGTAATAAAAGTTCACGGAAGCTGCAACCAAAGAGAATTTAGATACCGAATAATTAACAATGAAACGATGATCTCAGCCAAGAAAGAAGTGCCAAGATTCATTCAAGTAATTTCAGAGGCTTTTTTTCATGGTCATTAAAAAGACAGATAGGAGAAAAAAAGATCTTATCTTTCGTTTCTCCTCCCACTGTTTAAAAGAGAGTGATTGCCATTACTTTCTGAGCAGATTTGTCTGGTATTATTCGTTGGTAAAAGATAAAACAGTTTAGGGTATAAAACCAAAATAACAATCCTGATTTGTCAGTGCCAGTTGTACACAGCAGTATCACAGGGAATTTGTGCACAAGGATCAAAGGCTGGAAAGCCCCGGCAGCTGACGCGAGAGGCAGGTACAACATCACCACTCTGTGGCAGTGCTCATCTCATGGTTGAGGCTGACCTGACTTCTGCAGAACCACCTGGAAATTTTCAGGACTTCGAATCGACAGTGATTTTTAATTTTTCTTCACTTTTTTTCCTCATCTATGTTGATGTGGAAATCACTCTGTGAAAAGGACTCTGTGATTAGACCTGTGGAAGTTGAATGTGTGTGTGGGTGCTCCAAACTATTCACAGTGGCCGTGGGCTGGAATACAAGAGTGGGTGAAGTTTTTTGCCGCAGAGGAAAAAGCATTTTAAAAATGGCAAATAACTTAAATAGAGACCATACCATCTTTGAGCATTTTTTTTGTGTTTCCTAAGACATGCACTTCAGCTTTGTATTTTGTGAAATGTCTGTCTTAGAGACTGTGCTGTAAAATGCTTTCTCATGGCTGAATCATATAAAGTTAAAATTAAATATGATAACACAGAAATTAAAAAGGTGGGCCATATGGGAGAGCTGAGGAGGCAAAAAAGCACTGTGTGGTTGACAGGACTTAATCAAAAAAACCACTCCTTGACCCAGAATCGACATGTTTCAGTGCAGGAACAGAGGCAAGGCCTAGTCTGGAAGGCAGAAAAATGAGATAAAGCCTTGGGTTGATCTATAGCCACTCTGTGAAGAGGCTGTAGGGAGTTTGGAGCTAAATCCTAAGAAAGAGGTAGAAAGATTTAAGACTGAGAGCAGCGTGAAGCTGCTTCTGATTGAGGGTAGAAGATACAAGTATGGAGAGACTTTACGTTTTTGCTGGACCATGCTAATGTAGAACTCATTTTTTCTTACGAGATCATGACAAAACATGCTTAAGGTACACTGTCTCCTTCACAGTTAAATTCTGCCTTCAATTTGAAAGAAAAGGCAACAACTTCCCAACTGCTAGCAGATTTCTGAAACAGAAGAGGGAAGAGAACTGCCCGCAGCTTCTGAGCTATGTGTGCCCCTTTTGTGAAACTCCAAGACATTTTTATTTTAATAAGTGACAACTGGAACATGAAATATGAAATGTCTGTAAAGCATTACTTTACTGTGATCAGAGCATTTTCCAACTGGTTTTGTAATTTGGGGTGGGGGGGGGAACAAATCAAAACTGAAAAAAGTAGGAAGATTGCCAGGTAGGTTCAGAAATGCAATAGATGCAAGCAGCCTTGGTTCATGCAGCTCCCTGAACGGCATGCCTGGACATCTCTGGGGGGCTGGTGCTTGGAAGAGCTCTTCCAATATAAAGGTTCTGCTGGAAGAAGTGGGCAAAGCCCTGTGTTGCTATGGTGAGATCCAAGCTGAGCCCCTCCAGGCAAAAAATTGTCCCCTTTCCCCCCTCCCCCAACTCACTTTTGTCATGCATTGGGGTGAACAGGGCTGGCCCAAAAGCCCTTGTGGGCTAGGGCTGGTGGATTGCTGTGTATATCCCATCTCAGGGAGCCCATGACCAACTGTACTCCCTGGGCAAGACGACATTGGGAAGAAGCTGTGCATGTCCTGCCACAGAGCTATGCAATGGATGCGGGGCCCTTCCCGTAGCCTGTGGTGCCTTCATGCAGCACAGTGCTCTTGCAGCCAGGATGGGATGGGGCCTGCAGGAGACTCACTGCTGCATGGTGTCGCCCAAGTGCGGCTACCTCCAGAAAGGAAAGGCCGCGGGGAAGAAAAAAGGAATAAAATATTAATTTAAATTGTATTTTATAAATTTTTAATGCATCGAGACCAATGAATTGAAGGCTGAAGCTAATTTCATTAGAAAATGGAATTATGGTAGTTTGTGAGATGAAACCGAAGCAGGGGTTTTGGAGAGCACGGTTCTGTGCTCTACTCCAGCGGCAAGGCCGTGAGTCACTCCTTTCAGCGAATAATAGCCCTGTGCTCCACTCCTTGGTGCTTTCACGTAATTTACATTAATTTGTGAGCGCAGCGCTCTTGTACTGGATAAGCTGCTTATCACAGTGACATGCAGCCATTGTAGCTCCGCACAGAATCTGTGACAATTAGAAGATTTTCTATTTTACCTATTTTCATTCTGGGAACGCTAAATATGGCAAATCAAGATAAAATATTGACCCATCTGTGAAAATAAATGTGATTCAGTTTGAAGAATAGCGCGTTCTTCACACACGAGGAACATGACATCCTTTTCTTAACCAGTGTTTTGCAGGCCTAAGGCTGATGTGCAGTCTGAATTTGTTTCTGCTGGCAAGGGGCTTATCAGTGTACAATATTTATCCCTTTAGAGCCGTGAGCAAATCATACCTTTTCCTTCAAACAGTAAGGTATGAGTTGAAATAAGTAAGTGGTCTCACCTTTCCCATGCTGTTTTAGGTAGAGAGAAAGCAGACAGTTGGAAGGATTGATGCTCTGTTTGCTTTTTTTTTTTTGGTTATTACTCTTCATTGTCTACTTGAATAGCTAGAACCATGCAAATTGGACAAACATATTAAATCAGAATGTAGAATTTCTGTTGCAAGCCAGCTGCAAGAGACAGATCTTATTTATTCCAGTCTTACAGGTGTTTAAAACAGCTATGCTAAAAAAATAAAAAAATAAAAAAAAAGGCACCATGAAGACTTTTTGTTTGGCTTACACACCTGTATTCCAAAATCAGGCAAAAAGCTTTATGCAGCCCCTACAGAAACCACCAAGGCACAAATGCTTATACACTGACTTTGATAACAAGAGGCAGGGTCACTTAGATCACAGTCTGAATTTTCCAACTTCAGATGATGTTTATTCCAAACCCCCAAGAGACAGCGTTTGGCCTTTCTGTTACTAACAAAATCAGTAAGAACCTCACCCTCTAAATATGCCTCCGTTTTCTGAAAAACTACAGAGTATAACCGGGGAGTCCTGAATTCAACTCAGCTGGGAGCTGCACGGCAGCGCTGAAGGGACGTGGGTGCAAGCCTCCGCAAGCACCTCCGAGCAACAGTTCATGAAGGCTCCACAAACCTGTGGCTGTCAGGTGTGATCGCTCGCTCTTTGTCTTACTCTGCACCGATGAGTTCCCTACTTTGTTTCATCTTTTCATATGAACAAGAAATAATCATATGCAGAGTTATTTATGCATATGCCTGGTGTCTTAGAGTCTGCCAAGCAAGCTGCTGCTGGCATATTCCCTGCAAATGGCAGGTCCCCGGGAGCTGCCTCCTCCTTCACCTTGTCCTCCCCTCCCTACCCACTAAGGTTGGGTGCCCTCAGCCAGCAGCTGCTGCTGGGGCTGGGGAAGTGACTGGAGAAGCTGGGCCACAGGTAGGGAGTGTGGTTTTTACAGCTTTAAAAATCTTGCGTTATTGTTTGTTGTTAGTAGGGGTAAAGAGGAGAGATGGACATTCAAATCTAGCACCCAAACACACTCCAGTGTGTCTCATGGTTTGTTATTTATGTTTTTATGCTTTCTCAAGCTGATGTTCCATCATGCTTCCCTCTCTCTAGTATCTTTTGATGGGCTGTTTTCGGGGTCTTGGGCTGGGTACCTTGATTCCTCCATTTATCATCCAGCTGTTCTCTGCAGTGGAGACTTTTGGCTGCTGTGCCTCCAAGCCACTGCAGTTCTGAGCAGCACTAACTGTGGCACTTGACAATGTGATTTTTCTAAAGGTAATCTTTTCTTCTACAGTTTTTCCAGCTAAATAGTGTACTCAGTGGTTAAAATGCACGGCACATCTAACAGGCGTGGAGATCTCTGAAAGTGGAAAAAAATACCTAGTTTTCTTCTTAGACTACCAATTTATTTCAGTTACAACTGGGACTTTGTCTCTGAAGCACCAACACTGAATTGGTTCTTGCTACCTTTTAACTTCCTTTTCCTATTGCTTTAAAACTCTCTTGCAACCAGCAACAGGATCACACATAAGGTGGCTGCTGACTATGTTTACAGACCCTCAAGGCTATCGTCTGCCAAAGCCTCTGGGGTACCCATACCAAACCAGGCAACCAGTCACTTCACAGCAGGAGTTGAAAATCTTGTGGATCCCCTCCTGCGTACCATCGAAGACCTCCTCAATCAGTTCATTATGCATCTCCTGTGGGCATCATCCCTGCACTTTCTGCCCCCATTTCCCTGCCCCCCTCCACCCCTGCCTCCCAGGCAGGGTGTAAGAGCTGCCTGAGGACAAGATTTAACTTT
Source organism: Gallinula chloropus (assembly GCF_964237585.1). Lineage (NCBI taxonomy): Eukaryota > Metazoa > Chordata > Aves > Gruiformes > Rallidae > Gallinula > Gallinula chloropus. The sequence continues at coordinate 70,340,466 of NC_140086.1, forward strand.
TCTCCAGGGCAGGGTGGTATCTGTTCCACTGGCTACCAGATAATAACCTCTGTTCCTCTGGGGAACTTCTGGTGTGCATGCAATGCTCTGTGGCCACCTGGGTAGGGGGTACCCGACACTAGGGCAACCAAAAAAGTTTGTGTTTCAACACAGCTGCCCGTGTGGTTAGCTATCAGGCTATAAAGGATCTCTGGTTGTATTTTTCAGAAATGTATGAGTAAATCTTCCATGTTTATTCCCTACATTGATTTCTTTTTGCGTTCAGGTAGACAGTGGGGGTTTTAGCTTTTATATCCCAGCTGGAAAGGGTTTTGTTTGAAGCTGCTATTAATTCTACTGGATTGGAAAGTGCTTCTGTGAAGGACGCTGTCTGAATGAGCTGTGTTGTTATTTATTAGTGCACACACATTTGCACACTGATCATGAAGGACAAGATGATTTCTGTCGAAGTTGGGAAAAGATAGCATGGGTATCATTTGTTCAGGCAGAGAGTAACCTTGAAAGTGCCAAGAGAAAATGAAGTTGCCTCACTGGATGGGAAATGGTGGGGAAATTTGCTGTATTGGGCAAGACTGAACAGTATTTAGTGAATATTTATGGAGGGGAGGGTAAATTTCTATTTTAAGGCCACATTCTGGTTGTATAATACCTCTGCTTTAAAGGCATTGTCCCATGCTACAAATACTCCCTTTATATAAACACACTCAGTATAACTGATGTAAGAGCCATACATTTGTATGTGTGCTCAGTATGTATAGTATTTTACATGCAAGTATGTATATATATTATTTTACCTACGTATACACTACATCTTTACTAGTTTGTAAATTATTTGTATTATAAACCCCATAATAGAACAAAGTTGTAGTAGTTTACATATTAACAGGTAAATTCTGATGATTGAGAGTAGAATAAAGCTGTTGCCCATTTAATACTAAGGTGGTGCTTGGAGTACAGCTGCAGATAGGTGCAGGGTGTTTCATTATTTGGCATCTCTTTGTAGCTCTTCAAAACTTTTCTGAAGGCACATTGTTTCCTCAAAAGGTGCTGGTTCATCTAAACTGGAAACTCTTGGTTGAATTGAAACAATTTGTTTTTTGCAGTTGAAGGTTTTTTGTTTTGTTTTGTTTTGTTTTTTTAACCTGGTGGAAGCATATGGTGTTGATTAAATTGGTATGGATTGTGAATGACATGATTATTATAATTTTTCCTATAGAATGACAAAATCATGTAACTTTCAGGTTCCATCCCATTTACATAATCAGAAAGAAGTGTATTTTTTATTTCATCCCACAGGGAATATCAGCATGTATTTTTTTTTCTCCTGGTTCTAACCAAGTAAACAGAACCAGGAGAAACCAGAATTTCCAAATTTCTGTGCGTTTACAGCCTGTATACCAAGTGTGGCACCCCTGTCAATGTCCTTTAACACAGCATAAGTGCAGAATGAGACTGACTCAGAAGGGAATAGATGGATATAAGCGACTATCCAGGGTAGAGAAGAAGCAGGCCTGAAGAGATGAGCCCAGAATCCCAAAGGAATTGTCCATACTGGATCAAAATACAAGGATTCAAGAGTTCCTCTTCCTTCCTCTCTTTCCAGGCCCCAAGGCTGAGAGAAGTTTTTTGGCAACCATCCAAAAGGCAGGGGAAAGAGAAGCAATTGCTGGCAGCTGGCTGCAGAGGGTCACTTGTAAGACAGAAATATATAAGAGCTTGCCTGGATTTTTTTTTTCCTCTCCTAATTAGGTGATTTGTGACTATATTCTTATCAGTGACCTTGTTAATGCATCTGTAACCATTCTCATTAGCTTCTGAGTTATCCTTGGGATTTGCCTAATGAGACTACACACTATCAGGACATCAGATGCATTGCACACTAGCCCTCACTGGCAATATACTTTCCAGAGATAACATAGCCTATATGGGACTGACTGGGAGAGAAGAAATGGGCTACATGAAATAGATGCATTCATTGATCCCCATAATGTATTTTCCAATGCTCTTATTCATCAGTAAACCTGAAGAGTGACAACTCAGGGTGTTTCAGTACCCTCCATGCTGAAAAGAGGATGATCCTGGCACTGGTCAGAGTAACTGTGCAGGCAAACAAGAGGGATGAGCTACAGCTGGGAGGTGTTTGCAGTACACTGCAGAGGCTATTATAGCAAAATTACTGTAAGACTTATGTTTTGTTCTATCTATTATTTAGAAGTGTCAGTTTTCAACAATTAAAAAAAAAACCCACAACAAACCCCCACCAAAACAAAAAAACCCCCTCTAATTTCATTCCAGCTAATAGCTGGAAAATGAGCCACAGAGTGTCATGAGCCATGAAGTATTTATTTTGATTCCTTAAAGTGGAACAGAAATGAGAATTCTAAAGGCTATTCGATGAGAAAGAGAAAGACCTGAGGGAAATTGAATCACATATGAGAAAGTGATTCTTCTTTGACTTGATCTCTGTTGTAGTCTTCAGTATTCATGCAAATGATGGGTAAAATGCTGCCCGATCAGAAAGGGTCCATTTTATACAAGTGTGAGAGATGTTGCAAGGTACAGACTTGCAGAGAATCTCTGCATCCCTGTTCTGATCTTGCCTGGGATAGAGTTAAGTTTCTTTCTGGCAGCTAGTATAGTGCTGTGGTTTGGATGAGAATAATTCTGATAACACATTGATGCTTTTGGCTGTTTACACCAAATGAGGGACTTTTCAGCATTTCACACCACTCTGCCAGTTCACAAGAGGCTGTGAGGGGACACAGTTGAGACAGCTGACCCAAACTGCCTAAGGGATATTCCATACCATATAACTTCATGCTCAGTATATAACTTGAAGGAAGCCGGCTGGGGGTGCAACCACAGCTCAGGAACAAGCTGAGCATTGGTCAGTGGATGGAGAGCAGTTGAGCTTGTGCATCACTTTTTTTGTATATTCTTTCTAGAATTTTTTAATTATTATCATTGTTATTGTTGTTATAATTGTTATTTTCTACCCTATTAAACTGTCTATTTCAACACAGAAATGTTCCTTTTTTTTCTGATTCTCTCCACTCCATGGGTGGGAGGGGACTGAGCATGTGGCTGTGTGGTGGTTTTAGCTGCCAGCCAGGTTAAACCACACAGCTATCCATGCACAGCAACCTCCATGCTTACAGCCCAAGCTGGGGTTGAAATCTGCAGTGAACTGATCTACCATACGTCTCAATACTGTCTTGTAGGTATAAGGGCATGAAAAGGCTTTTAGCCTGTTTGGTGACACTTTAATTTGGCAGCACTGCATCGAGGTGACCTCTTGCTCATGTGCTTAAGGAGTACTACAGCAACATAGCCTCTGCTCACAGTGAGTTGTGCTTGGCTGTCAAGCTCATCTTGGATGTGTCTCACCAGCAGTTTGTTACCCTGCTCCTCAACCATGTTCGCCAGACCTTCCCTGTGGCCTTGTCTTGGGAAGGAGGGGTGCGGAAAGCCCTCAGGCAGTGACAAGGTGACCGCTGGATGCCAGACATTGTCTTCTGAGCACCATTCTCAAAATGCTAAACTGTTTGACTTGTCACATCAGTCACTATGCAGAAAATGTGATGACCTTTCCATTAACGACAGCTTTTGCTGTTTGCTTCAAAGTTGATAAAACTGCTGCTCACCGCGAGTCCTATATTGTCAGTGTTACTAATCTACCTAGGCCGCGTCCACTCCATCCTGTTTATTGAACATGGCCTCTAATTGTATGTATTCTCCCCAGAGCCAAGCAGCAAGTCTTCATGCCACCGAGGCACGTGGGGAGCTCTTCTGTGTCAGGGGACAAAGTTAAAAGTGATGGCAAGGCAGCTCATCCCTGACTTTAATGAAAATGTGCTTGATTGCTTGATCTTCTGCCAAGTTACTCCCAGCCTGGAGCAAAATCAAGGCCTGGAACGGGCACATGTCGCTGAAGAAGCTCATTTGCAAGCTGAGGACTGTAGAGGGGGGAAAAAACCCCACAATTCTTCCTGGAGAGGAATTCCTCCTCTTGTATTTCCCCTCTTTCCATCTTTCTTTCCACAAGAAACTTGAAACTGGCAGCCACCAGTGGAAACGGCACACCACAGCTTCACCCGGAGTGCTGGAAGTGGCTGAATTCCCACTGTATGCTTCGATCTTCCAATTCTTACAGCGCAAATCCACTTCTTTCTTTTTCTTTAGGTAGCTTCATCTTCAGTTTGTCCCAGGAGAGAGATTTAAGGCTTGTGTTATGAATACATTACCTGTATCCTTCCCTCATTTTGTGTCAGTTTTGTCTTTTCGTCATCAGATTCTCCCACCCCTTCTAGAACCAAACTCTAATTTATTCTCTTTAGTAGTAAAAAAAAATGCATTCTGCAAATGCTGAGGCTATTCTTCCTCCAGCCATCTTCCTAACCGATGTGCTCCAAGGGCTGGACTACTTTTCAAGTCCCATTCTGGGACTGAGGGTTGCAGGAAGAAGCGCTCTTACCCTGACTTGCGGAAATGTCTTGCCTTTAGATCCTGCATTCAGATCTCAGAGGGCAAGGTGGCAAATTCTGCTAGATACTTTCTCCCCATGCTGAAGCAAATTGCATCAGGTATGAACAAACAAGGAGCAGGACAGCCCCATGCACTCCAGAGGTACACTTGGTTCCTTTTATACACTGTGCTTGCTATGGGGTTACGGCCAAGCCAGGATGTGCGCAGCCAGAAATTTTGGTGTTGGTAGCCTTGTATGGTACCTCCAGAGGGAAACTGGGGGGAATAAAGGTACTGTCAGGCTATGACAAATGCTAGTGTGTTTCAACCTGTAACCACCATTAATTCAGCTTCTCTGTTGTTCTCAGTCAGAAGATTACAAGCTAAACTCCCCGTAACACTGCTGGAAACTGGTTGCCTGTTGAGACTTCGTGTGCAGAGAAGAAAAGAGGCTCCAAAGTGCTCCAGGACCCATATTCTGTGTCATGCTTAAACTGGATTTTGGTTGCTCTGTGTCTTTTACAACCCGGATTAGAGGCATTTACAGCTGCGGGTCTCCTCTGTTGCAGTCTCCTGGTTCCTGCCTTCCGCATGCTGTAAGGAGAGGAGGAGGAGCAGCAAAACTGCAGCAGCGCCAAGAAGCACAGCAATGTCAGCAGGCAGAGAGGGGCTGGCTGACATGCAGAGAGAGCAATTTAGCAGTGCTGAGCCAAGGGCTTGCTTCAGCTGAACAGAGCCAGAGATAAACTTTGCTTCCCAATAAGTGCCTTTATGTTATGCTTCCATAGCAGCTAAATAAGGGTACTTTGGCAGAACCATTAAAGCTGGGGAGGTTTATGACTTTCAGTAGGATCGCACACAGCTTTGACTGAAAATACGTCCTTTGGCTATGATCTTAAAACCAATTGAATATGTGAGAAGAGAGATACTCCTTTTTTCTATTCTTTTTTTTTTTTTCTTTTATTTTCTGTAATGTCTTGTAGAATTGATAACCAGAGGCACTCAGACAGCTTAGGGGCTGAATCCTATCATACAAAGTGGAACGTGGTACTCAGATAAATGGCTTAAACAAAGAGCTGTGGTTATCTTGCCCGTAAGGTGTTAATACGGATTCTCTACATCATTTCAAACTGTAAGGCTTATGTAGGAATGGTATAACTCTATGGTGTCAGTACAGTACTGAGTGCAGTCAAAAGAAGACCTGGAAATGCTCACTGATTTAAAGTGAACAAGTACTGTAGTAGATGTGCTTTTTAAAGTAGGGCTGCATTTGCTTTAGCAGGTGCAGCAGTAATGAAGCTAGGGGGGTTCTGCTTGATTGATTTGTTTTACATGGTTTATCTGCTGGGAAGGAGCTTATAATGCTGTTGGGACCTACACTGTTGCTGTGGTGATTTTTAAAAATTATTGCTATTTGATAAATTAGCTTAGATATAATTCTGCTCACATGTCCTCCTCTGTTCTTTGCGTAGAGCTGTGAATGCCAACCTACTGAAATTTTATGGGAGCTAGGTGTGCATGTCTGATTTTCCATTGCTTTCATCAAAACAGATGAGTTTGACCAATGGTAAATATATTCTTCCAGCTATGATAAAGCAAAGCTATACCCCAAACAAAGCAAAATGTTTATGATACTTAATCTTGGAATCTTTCCACAGAATATGTACAATTGGCATGTAATTTGCAAAGATCATTGTATCTTCATGAAAAAAACAGAATTATCAAACCATACTTTCAAGTCCTACCTGCAATCATGAGTATAACTTGCATGTGGATTTTTTCCCAGCAATTGTTGCCATCTTATTTCTAAGAAAAAAGGGATTCTTCTTTTTCTAGACACATTAGTTTTCTTATTTAAGGGAAAAAAAGATGCATTAGTGGTACTTGCTTGATTTCTTCATGCTCCTATCTTCTAAAAAAAGCCCACTAATACTTATCTCTGCATTTCCCCTAACACAACTGAATTACAGAGTCTTTAATAGCTTTATCTTCTTTAGTTAATTCCCCATGATTTACAGAATTCCCAGTCCAACCAGTGCCTTGCACATTTTACAGCACTCCTCACCGGAGAATCCCAGAGCCCTTTTGCCAGCAAGTCTAAATGCAACTTTGTATTATATTGAGTAAAGTAAAGGCAGAAAAGTTGTATCTGATCAGGATCAGGAAGCCAAAGGGCTCATTCAGTTCTGATGTGGGCTAGCTGCCCCCTCACAGAGCTGTCAGTTGGACTTTCCTTCTCCTGCAAAACATGTTATAGAAAGGAGTTACTGCAGTTTGGGTTTTTCTTCACAAAGTTTACTAGTTCGATAAATTAGCTGGATATGGAGAGTGATAAACCAGAGAATCTTAAGGAGGTGCATTCACCTTAATCTGCCATAATCTTTAGCCAAATAAGGGAATCAGGTGAGAAGCAGGTGTGGATTCTCTGCACCTTTTTGTTGTAAACAAAAGAACCAAGAATCCCTGAACCTTGAATCCAAGTCTCAGACCGGAGGTTGTTCCTCCCTTCTGGTAGATAGTAGCCATCTGACCAGTGCAGATCTAGAAACACCCCATACAGCTTACAGGCTGGAAATGTTTCTCTCTTCTGAAGCACCTGTAGGCCACCAGCATATCTCCCTGGTCCCACCAGATACTGAGGCACATCCACTAACAGGGAAGTACAAGAGACGTTCAGCAATACCAGCTCACTGCAGCCTGGCTATGGCAGTGGTGGTTCTTCTCACAACATTTGTAAATGAAATTGGAGTTTTAAGCACTAACACACCCTACAGCTAAAACTGATTTTTGAGGTGATGACAACTGTATTGGGATGCAACATCACACAGAGGTCATATCCAAGATCAGCCTGCCTGCAATTGTTAATGGCCTAATCCAGGGCCCAAACAAGGTAATTGGAAGGCTTTCCCTGGCCTCCAGATTCCAGATCAAACCATTATTGGAAAAAGTGGAATTAGAATATATAGTGATCTCCAGGAGTCCATATTTACTAGGACAAAATAGAAATAATCCTGTGGATGACAAGTTATGCATGGCAAGCCACTGTGTGTGGGTGAGTCAAGGCAGGTAGTCCTTGTAGCTCTTGATCAAAGAAGTAATGAAAGCTGATTTATTTGTCAGGTAAAAAAACTCTGTTGGATATGGGACTGTATTCACTGCCTAGTTTAATAGCTGTGCCCTCTTTAATTAGCAGTATGTGGTGGATTAACATTTTAGGAATGCACAGAGGAATAATTAATATGCTAATGTTGTTGGTAATAATCTACATAAAAGCTTTATAACAAGTTTGGTGGTTTAGCCTGGCCAGAACAATTTAAAAGCCTCAAATAAGCAGTTCGTTCTTTCAGGAAAAGATAACTCTAATATCAGTGCCACAACAAATGGCTCATAATTAGCACCAGCAATAAAACAGGGAAGGACATCAAATTAGTAAAATTTCAGTAGAAGGGGAACTGCATTTTGCATTATAGCCATCTTCACTGGAGAGCATGCGCAAGGACAGGAGAGGTAGCCCAGCACAAATGGTAGACAGTGGACAAATCCCATGGGCAGGAGATCAGAGAAGACCTAAAAGATCATCAAGTCCAGCTGTTCCTGTCTGATGCTAAACCATATCCCTAAGTACCTAATCTACCCTTTTTTAAAACACAACCATGGATGGTGACTCAACCCCCTCCCTGGGCAGCCTGTGCCAGGCCCTGACAACTCTTTCAGTGAAAATTTTTTTCCTAACATTTACTCTGAACCTTCCCTGGCACAGCTCTGTGCCGCTTCCCCTTGTAACATCTCCTGTTACTTGGCTGAAGAGACCATCGCCCATCTCTCTACAACCTCCTTTCAGGTAGTTGTAGGTGGTAATAAGGTCTCCCCTCAGCCTCCCTCACCAGTCAGAGGGTGAGCACCTGCAGTCAGACCTGGAGGTGACGTTTCCTCTGCATTGCCTGCAAAGAATGGACTTAGCCTGATTCAGGAGTTGTCATCTCTGGAAGCGAGATCGTCTCTCCCACGTTGCACTGCTTGATTGCAACCCAAAGCCAGAGCACCCTGTGCCAAACATCTGGGGCATCTCTTTCTTTCAATGGATGTTGGATTGCATCTTCCAGTAGGAAAGAAGACTTTCCTTTTAAAATGCTTTTCCTGTTAGTGGGAGCCCAGATAAAGGTGGATACAACCTACCCCTAATCAAATGAGGGAACTTGCAAGTGTCCAGAGGAACCAGAAAACACAGCTATTGTAGAAGGACAGAGGAAATGAAGGACGTTGAATCTGACTTCTAAAGTCTACACACAAGAAGGAAAATAAGTGTGCTTGTGAGCATGAGCTGGAGAGAATGATGTAGCTGAAGGGGGAAAAACAATCAACAACATATTTCATTAAGACTACGTAATGTTGCCCCAGGAGCTCACCCAAGGGTAGAGATGTACAAGTTATAAAGAAACAAAATATATTTCCCCACTGTAAACACTCACCTTGCAATATCAGTATAAAGTATTTACCCCTTACTCAGAAAGGGGAACATTAAGAGCAGTGACAAGCTGCTGTTGAACGATTGCTGTTCACTCCTCTGGAAGCAGATGGATATTTCCAACGTAGTTTTGTAAATCAAAATCACTCAGGCATAGTCCTGACTACATTTGCCCTTGTGTCTCAGTGCTAATCCAGCCCAGCCAAGCCTCTGACCTCCTTCAGGGTTATAGAGAGGGGAGGTCCCTAGGGATAAGCTGTAGGGACTGCAAATGAGATATGCTTCAGATCTTCAGAGGGAAAGCTTTGCATCCATGCAAACCTATTTATAATGATAGGTGTTGGCTTCCTACTCGATACAGGTTTACGTTAAAAATTTACATAGCCAGATGCTGTAAATATAAATCAGTACATGAGTGCTCATTTAAGAAAAAATAAACCATTGCACATACTCCACTGGGAAAGCTAGAGTATATTTTTCAAGATCCCTAAAGCCAAGAAATTCTCGTCTGCTTCATTTAAGAGGTAATAGATATTTGGTTTTGCTCTAGGAGGCCGAGGCACTAAATCAGAAGGGAGTTAGAAGGACCCCATCTAGCACGACTCAAGGGAATTCTGCACATGTTGCGCAAAATAAACTCAAATTCAGCACTTTGTAGTGTTATTTTCTGTTGTTTTCTGGCTGTGCCCTGCCTGACTGAGACACAGCTACCTTTGCAAATGGCACTTTGGGTTCTGTGCCAGGGAACCGTAATGGTAATGACGGTCTCATTGCAAAGACACAGTAAGGTTAATCAAAAAGCAGATGACGAGAACCTAAACTCTTTTTAAACTGAGTTGTGTAAATAGAGGTGTAAGGCTGCTGAATGGCTGTTTTGCATTATGGCTATTAATGACAATGAAGATGGAAGAATAATATGATATTCTCCCTACAGTGTGCCCTAGAGATTGCTATTGTATTACAGCGATGCAATGCAATATCCTACCTCTTGCCACTTTGATAAACTGAGCTTCAGCTGTTGAAAACATTAAGTAAAACACATTTCAGTGAGTTGTGGGTGCAGGTGGCAAGGTGTGGCCACTGGGGTGGGAAGGTTCTGCAAGGGATGCACCACAGGATATGGCTGCGCCCATCAGCCACAGGCAGTCACATTGCTGACAGCCCAACTTCTTACGCTGCTTGCAGTGTGACATAGCGGGGTCAGGGGTGGAGGAGTGAAGTTGAGCCTGGAAAAAAAAGGAGAGGTGGGAATAGAGAGAAACAGTTTTTATTTTTTTTTATTTGTTTCTCACTATCCAAACCTATTTAAACTGGCAATAAATATTAGTGAATTATCACCAAGTCGAGTCTGCTTTGCCCGTGATGGTAGCTGATACGTGATCTCCTTGTCTTTATCTCACCCCACTAGCTTTTTTATCCTGTTTTCTTCCCCTGGCCCCAGTTGAGGTGAAGGAGTGAAAATGTAGCTGGGTGGGCGTCTGGCTTCTGCCAAGGTTAACACACGTGGATATCTAAGAAGTGAATTCACTGTGTCCTTTGTCATTCCAGTCCTATATCTGAAATCAGCATATATCTATATCCTATATATAAACCAGGATACATCTATATCCTCCCTACACTGCATTTCATGTTTTATTCTTCTGCCAGTTTTTCAGCACCACTGCCTCTGAGCTTGGGGGACCTGGGTTTCCTCTATGGAGAGGAGGACTAATCTGGTCTGTGTGTGACAAGGGTGGGACTTAGTGCCAAAACTGACACGTGGGACATAACAGGGTGAAGAGAAAGTGTTATGTTACACATATGAGCTAGGGAAGAGGTTCTCTGTGTGGCTGGCACAAAAGCAAGTGCTTGCTACCAGGTGGCTTCAGGCCCATGTTCCTGGTTACTGGTAGTGTAGAGATGTGCTGCTCATCAGTTGAGGCTTATTGACACACAGACATATTTTGTGCCTAAATACTTATTACAGTCTAATCACTTATTATACTTACTATATGTACTTGATAGAAAGTTGTATGGGAGGGAGAATAATTTCGATTCAGCTTCTTATCTGCTTAGTATTACTATAAAAATTAATTGGCATCACCAGAAATATTTTTAGAATTCAACACATTATTTTCAGGCAGACCGATCCAGTTTTTATGTATGGTATTCAGGGCTCCACTCATTCCACAGGACAAAGGGTTTGCACATGTTACAGCTATTTTTTTTTTTTTTTTGAAAGGTTTTCATTATTAGTAATAGCTTCCTGTAAGGTGCCATGTTTCTGTGTGCTAATTTTTCAGATGCACTTGCCAATGCAGCATTTATCAATATAGCAAATCAAGACACGCTCTGAGATAATTACATTAGGTAAATGACAGACCCATTTTCCTGAGAAGACCTTTTTGGAAAGAATGTGTGGCTGGAAATTTAGAAATAGGTTTTCATGCATAAGCTGTTAGCTGCTTTGCATCTCCTCCCATTTATTTGCTTTGATATATGTTGCAGACTTTCTGCTGCAGAGAAAACTGGGAATCAGCTTCTATGGCCAACGAGTTGATTGTGAAAAGTTGTAGCTGAGTGTATAGTTGCTCTTTGAGTGGAGATTGCTCACCAGAAGAAGTTACTGACCACGAGCATTTATTTTTATGACGCATTTTTAGGAAGGCTTTCATCAGAAGGAAATGAATGCATCGGCCAAATTTTTGACATGTTGAGGGCACTATTGAGATGTACTCATCCAGGAAGCAGATAGGGAGTAGGGCAAAGCTTGGACCAATATTTACCTCAAAGGACAATTAAGCTTGTTATTAGACAGAGAGTTTATCTACTGAGTTTCTGTCTACTAAACCCAAAAAGGGGTGAGGCACATCTGTCAGCATGTGAGCACCCAGGTGATTTTCCTCTCTTCCTTTGTATCCTTGCATATATGCTTTATGACAAAAAATTGGTGATATGTAAATTACAAAGTAGATTAGGCTAGGTAGGTATGCATTGAGCCATGTTCAACATTCTATCCTATCAAATTCACTTAGCAGGCACTATAAAAATACCTTCTCTTATGAACAGTCTGTGAAGTACTTCCACCTCTGACTGACCAGTAAACATTTTCTTCTCTATCTACATCTGTGAAGATACTGAACCTTCACTGAAGTGGATGATGTCTCAGCCAGCACCAAGTCTTTCCCACTCCTGTTTGGGAATACTTTGTTTAGCAGTAGACCTCCATGCCCTGTAGCCAAGAGTCTCTGCTATGGAGCTGGAGTCTACAGAACTGTACCATAACTTGTGTGCTGGCTTTTTGCAAAGGTAAAATCAGAGACAGGTGAATGTCTGGTAGTTGCACAGGCTGCCTTTCATCCTGCCACCTACCCCAAATGTAAGCATCTGGATCTCTCAGTGGGCTCACTGGAGAAAAAAAGATGGGAGAGGAGTAAATGAAAATGTACATACTGAGGTGACCCAAGACCTTGATGAAGGTGATGGGCCAAAATCACCTGCCATGAGTAGTTCTTATAATACACTGTGTAGATGTGATTCTGTCATTGCAAGAGATGGAACATATTTGGCAAAAGGCTTTTATTCTTCCTTTCCAAAATTAATGTATTATGAAAAATCATGTCATCTTGATTCTTATTCCTATTTTAGCAATGCATATTTGTGACGATTACTAGGGACATTTTTATTTACTGAGTTTCTCTGAGAATCATTGAGCAGAGATACATCCATCAGCAGGGCTGTGTGATCTTTCCTCAGAGCTTAAAGATGGGCTAAAAGACTCTCTGAGGTTCCTACAAGTATTGCAGCGCTGTGGCAGATTCATAGCTTCATTATGGAAGAGTTCCTCATGTGCCAGATGTATTCACAAGCATAAAACACAAATTCCCTTTCAATTAAAATGCCTAAACAGCCAAGGGTACAATTTGTTACCTCACCATGCTGGAATGCCAGGCCCCACTTTTGGAGCTGATGAGGGGACCAGCCAATTTGCACAGCTCCTCACGATCCAGGGCGGCTGGGACTTCAGACAGGCATTCAGATGGCACCTGTGTGTCACCCGAGTCACTGTGCCTGTCTGGACGTGCCTCCCCAGCCTACGACAAGCAGCAGCAGTACTTACTAAATCACCACAGCTTAACTGTGAACCTGAGCCCTGTCTCTCAGCTCAAAACAGCCCATGGGTTCCTGTGCTGTTCAGGAGCTGCTGACAACTTCACTCTCAGTGCTAGTAAATAAAGAGAAACCTGAAGCTTTAAAAGCCACTCAACACTTCATGTATTTTATGTCACTTTCTAATAGTCTGGAAAACCTTAAAACCACAAGAAGCATGCCAGAATGACCACTTTAAATAAAAAGGCGTAAATGGTGATCACTAAAGGTAATTTCCATCTCAAGAAATAGAAGGTAGGTGTCTACTTCATAGATGAGTTTTTAAATTAAGCTCTTCATATCATTCCAGGAATCCAGGACCCAATTTTCTCTTCCTCATTCAAGGTCTAATCAACACCTGCAGGGACATCATCACGTTATTTGTGTTTGTGGAGATGGGAATGCACCTCCCTTAACCAATGGTCTGGATGGTTTTATACTCATGTATCTAAGTTTGCTATTAGTGGTTATAATGAAGTCAGCAAGGCAGTGGATTAAAGAACTGTGGTCTTCCCAAAGTACAAGTGGAGGGCTCACATTGCCTTTGAAGTGTGGCAATTCTGTTGCAACTGGTATAAGCATCAAGACTGCTTCTCTGGAGCAGAGAAGGTTTTATTTGTAATCTCTGTCTGAACCGAAATGAGGGATACTTCTAATTTAATTTTAAACCCCTTGAAGTGTGGGTCTAGCCTAGGCAAATTCCCTGGGTTTCCCCTGCACTTGGTGAAGAATGGCAGGTACTTTCAGACAGTGATTCATCCGTCTCATCTGACGCAGTTGACAGTGCCTGTCTCTGTTCATGGAGCACTGATAAACTATATGGACTATAGGGATCAGGGTAAGTAACATAGAGTTAGGTGCTTATATTTCAGAATGTGTAAATCAAAGTGGGATTAATCCTAGCCCAAGATGAAGGGCTTCTGAAATAAAATTACTGGAGATAAACATGATTTAGCATAACATGGAAAGCACTGCCTACTGCATGGGAAGGGAAGGGAAGGGAAGGGAAGGGAAGGGAAGGGAAGGGAAGGGAAGGGAAGGGAAGGGAAGGGAAGGGAAGGGAAGGGAAGGGAAGGGAAGGGAAGGGAAGGGAAGGGAAGGGAAGGGAAGGGAAGGGAAGGGAAGGGAAGGGAAGGGAAGGGAAGGGAAGGGAAGGGAAGGGAAGGGAAGGGAAGGGAAGGGAAGGGAAGGGAAGGGAAGGGAAGGGAAGGGAAGGAATTCAAAGCATCTGTATATAGTGCAGGCTACAAGGCTCAGCCCCATTCTACCCGCACAATCATCCTGCATTGTTTTAGGTGCTACAAAATACCTGGTCCTCAGCTGTTCCCCCAGAAGTGTAGGTGGGGTGTCTCCTGTGAGGTTTGGGTCATGTCCTGCTGATCCTGTCCATGCCCTTTCCCTATCCAAGAAGCTTCATTAAAAAAGGCATTAGGAGCCTATGTTTAAGTAATTGAATCCCCCTCCACAGTATGCTCCATTAGGGAACTATCCCTTCTTCAATAGCCTCAGCTATGGGAGTGTTTTCAGGTATGGAATAGGAGGAGATATACCAATCTGTTTGAAACACAGACCCAGGTGAGCTTTACAAATGATGGAGAACTGAGTAGTTTCAAAGCTCCTATTATTTCTTTCCATCTCCTCAAGTAAGCTGCAAACCATTTTTTTTTTCTAGACACAGAGATTTTCTCTTTAGTTTGTGTGTCAATAGGAGATTTCTGCACAATAGTGTTTGAAATCCCAGGTATAGCTGCAGTTTCTATTCATGTCTAGGAAGTGATTTAGGCTGAAAAGTGAAACTGGGCTTATGAGTGTCTCTCATCATCCATCAGAAAAAGCCACATTGCAGCAGGATGCTGAAAATGGGATAGAGCAAATTAAAAGATATGGGAAACCAAAATGCACATTATCCTTTACCTTGATCAGAGATAGGCAGTCCTCAGACAATTTTGACACCTGAAAAAGCATAAAAGAAGCAACAAGTGGCATCTTCCTTTGAAGAAGATGAAAACTGGCTATATTTTAGTCTCCCACATGTAAGAAAAAGAAGTGGTGGGTTGGTTGTGGGTTTTTTTGGGTTATACCTTTTGCAGTTTGTCTTTTTCCCAAGCCAAACTTGCTTATATTATTTCAAACAAGTTCACAGGGAGTCACTAGGGAACTGACAGAAGGATAAAAGGAAAATAAAAAATATGAGAGAGCAAACCAATGGAGAAAGAAGGAGCTTTAGAATTTCACCTTGTGCTTGAAGTCATTCTGCTTATATCAGTACACAGACACACACACACATTCCTGATCTGCTGAGATGAGATGTCAGCAGCAGAAGCAAACGAGAAAATTCAGAGATAGTCAGTATGAAAAAAACCAGCATTGGAAAAAATGTCACAAGGACACCCATGGAAAAAAAAAGATCTAAACAAAACGAGACCTACTGCTTAAAACTTTCATCACAAAGAGCAGGGCCAGGCAGGCTTGTCTTACAAGGATTGCCCCAAAATTATAGAAGCTTTTGAAATGCAACTGACATACTAGGTGACATCTGGTGGTCCATCATCTATGACAGTAAGAACTATATGGCTTTTCCTCACTGTGATGGTTTGACCCTGGCTGGAGACCAGATGCCCACCAAAGTCTTTCTATCACTCCCCTTTTCAGCTGCACAGGGGAGAAATATATATTGAGAGGCTCAGGAGGAGAGATAAGGACAGGGAGAGATCATTCTGCAATCAGTGTCACAGGCAAAACAGACTCAGCACAGAATAAAGGAAAGAAAACTCTCCAATTTATGACACTGCACACACAGTGAGACCAGAGTCAGGCAATGAGAAGTGTGACCAGATCTTAAAGCAACTCCTCCCACCCCTCCCTTCTTAGGAGACTTCATTTTAGTCATGATTTCGCTCCCTTCTGCCCCTACTGTGGCAAGGGGAGGGGCAGGGATTGTGGGAATGGAGGTTTCAGTCAGTTCCTCGTGAGTTGTTTTCCTTCTTGCTGGAGGTGAGGGGCATTCCTCATACCCTTCCCCTGCTGCACCGTAGGGTCCCACCCACAGGAGACAGTCCTTCATGAACTTCTCCAACGTAAGTCCTTTCCCACGGGGCTTCAGCTCTTCACCAGCTGCCCCAGCATGGGTCACTTCTATGGGGTGCAGTCAGTCTCAGTCTCTCAGTCCCTCAGGCCCAGACTGCTCCAGCCTGGTCCCCCATGGGGTCACAAGCCCCCCCATCCCCCAACAAACCTGCTCCAGCGTGGATCTCTCTTTCATCTCTGTGTTTCTGTCTCTCTCCATGGGTTGCAAGTGCTGGCAGAGGCTTGCTCCACCATGGGTCATAGCATGTTGTCTATGCCTCCACCTGCTCCAGCCTGGGGCCTCTCCACGGGCTGCAGGTGGGGTCTCGACCTTTTCCATGGGCTGCGGGGGGACACCCGCTCCAGCATGGGTTTCTCCATGGGCTCCAGGGGCATCTTTCTCTTGGGCACCTGGAGCACCTCCTCCGCCTTCTTCCCTGGCCTTGGTGCCTGCACGGTTTCTTACATCTTCTCACTCCCTTCTCTGGTGGCAAAAAGTGGCAGCTTGTGGTTCTTTCTCCTAAATGTGATTCCCAGAGGCGCTGTGACCATTGCTGATGAGCTCGGCCTTGGTCAGCAATGACTCCGGCCTTTAGCTGGCTGGTGTTTGCTGTGTGGGGCCTGCAGAGAGCTTCTGGCTGCTCCTTGCAGAAGCCACCCCTGCAGCCCTACTCCTCCACCAGAACCCAGATGCAAAACTACAACATTCACCATGTGCTTAATAAGGGCTGCTTCTCCAGCATCTCCACCTGACTTCATCCTGCATCTCTTGCACAACCATATGTGATGGAGAGCATCAGCACCATCAAGGTGGCACAGCAAGGGCATCTGTGACCCCTTTGATCATTCACAGTAACCAATGTCAGTTGCCTGTGAGAAGCAAACTGCCCTTCTTCTGCCCTGCAACTGAGGAGGTCTTCTTCAGGGGTAACAGCAAATCGTTGCAGCTCCTGGTACCACTCACTGGGGAGCATAAGCACACAAATACACAGGGACATTCTAATCCATGGGGTTGCAGTTGATTCCGGTGCCTGTTAGCTGGGCACCTTGAATGGGGGAAGGAAGATGAATTTTGCATTCCTGCAAGGAGCAAATCAAACTGCAGATCGACTCCTCCCAGAGCTATGGAAGATCTGGGGTCTCGACCCGAATTGGTGCTCAACAACTTGCCACTTTCTAACCACCTGCCAATATCTTCTGACTGTTTCTTTTCCTTTTGCTTTCGTTTAACCGCGTGTCAAAGCACTGAAGCAGCTTGTTGCTCTGCTACGGCTGCCAGCTGCTCGAGTATATATGGCGCAGAAGCAGTTTTGGTGCTTGGATAGGAAAACACTGTTGGCTGTACTGGATACTGGCAGATGGTAATTTCCCTCTTGCTGTCATCCCGTAACACATTTTCAGCGAGGTGTTTTAGCCAAAAAATGAAACCAGACCATGTGCTTTAAGGAACCTTGACTCTCTTCCCCTCCCTCCTCATCCATCATTCAGCTCACTAGGAACTGGACATGGCTTTGGCCCCCAGCTTGCTCATGTCATCTGCAGACGGTATCGACAGCTGCTTGGCAAGACTATTATCACATGTAATAGTAATAATAGAATTTACATGGCTTCTCTGTGCCTCTTTCCATTTCTTCTACACTTGGGTGAAAAATGCCTTCTTGCAATATTTATTCCTTCAGTCAGCTGCATCGTACGCATGTCCTGTGCTGAGTCAGGAAGTGGCAATATATAAGGCAACCATGAGTGGCTGGTAGTGCTAAAGGGCTGTGAGACTTGCCAAGTAAAGAGCCACAGCGGTAGAAAGAGAAGGGCAGTTCTGTCCCCCCTAGTGTGGATGACAAAACCTTTTGTTGCATGACTGCATGATTTATTCCCACTATGCTTTGGCTGGTACATAAAGCGGAGGGTACACAGCTTATGAGCAAATACTCAGTTTTTGCAGTTCTTTTATTGTTTAATGGGCTATTTACCAAATGCTCAATTCTTTAAACTTTCAGAGTTTACAAGCTCAGTTCTGAAAAATGAGTTATTCTTTGATTTTGGGGCCTTTATGTGGCATCTATGACTACAGTTCTCAGCACTCAAAAATCACTATTTTTGCTGCACTCCTTTGGGTCAGAGAAGGACCATCCTCATTCCTATCAAGAGAAGTGTGGCAGAGAGATGGAAGCTGAACCTATGTCTCTCTGGGTAAGGCTCCATCTCAGCAGGGGCAAGACTGCCTTCTACCCTCATCTGCTGCATCTGCACAAGCTGGACACTGGGGCTCCAGCTCAGCACCCTGGCTGCAGGGACTCCCCAGTTCATGGCCATTGCAGACAAGCTTGGCTTGTGTTCTTCAGCAGAGATAGGAAGAGAAAATAGCTCTTGAGGACTTCATTCAGCAACCTTGGCCATGAGACAGACTGGGGAAGAGGACACAATTCACCCTCTTGCATGGCTTGCTTTGCTGGATTCCCACAAACTGTTTACAAGGGCATGGAGCCATAGGACAAGGGGTAATGGCCTTAAACTGAAGAAAGGTAAATGTAGATTAGATATTAGGAAGAAATTTTTCTCTAGGAGGGTGGTGAGGGACTGGAAGAGATTTCCCAGAGGAGCTGTGGCTTCCCCCTCCCTGGCAGTGTTCACCAGGTTGGATGGGGCTTGGAACAACCTGGTCTAGTGGAGGGTGTCCCTGCCCATGGCAGGGTGGTGGAACTAGATGATCCTTGAGGTCCCTTCCAACCCAAACCAGTCTGTGATTCTATGAAATCATTTTTTATGAGAAATTAAAAGCTGTATTTCAGAAGAAGACGCTCCACAGACTGGTCCATCCTGGGTAGGGAGTAGGATCATAGTTCTTTGAAAAACACAGGAGATGTGATAGAGACAGTCAGCAAGCTGGTTCTTCTCCGTAAGTAAAGAAAGGGGAATAATTTTAAATTTCTTCAGTGATTTCAGTGTCGGCACAGCTAAGGTTTGGCATTTCATTTTGAAAGCTTATTTTGTTAATGTACAAGATGCATTTTAGTTTAGAATACAGATTACTTCTACTCTTTTATTTATCACCTAATTCTAGGTGATATATTACATCATGTCTCAGGTTTTTAAAATATGAATTGGAAAATACAAGGCCCTTTTTTTTTCCCCTTCACCACTGCTCAGGAATAAAAAAGGGAGTGGAACACCTCCCTTAAGAGGAAAGGCTGAAGGAGCTGGGCCTCTTTAGCTTGGAGAAGAGGAGACTGAGGGGTGACCTTGTTAGTGTTCATAAATATGTAAAGGGTGAGAATCAGGAGGATGGAGCCAGGCTCTTCTCAGTGATGGCCAGCAATAGGACAAGAGGCAGTGGATACAAGCTGGGGCATAGGAAGTTCTATGTGAATGTAAGGAGGAACTTTTTCACTGTGATGGTGACAGAGCCCTGGCACAGGCTGCCCAGAGAGGCTGTGGAGTCTCATTCTCTGGAGATATTCAAACCCCTTCTGGACACATTCTTTTGAGATTTAATCTAGGCAATCCTGCCCTGGCAACAGGGGGTTGGACTAGATGATCTTTTGAGGTCCCTTCCAACTCCTAGTGTTCTGTGATTCTCTGAAAACAAAGTCCTACTCATACACATGAATCACTCAAATCCACCTGCTAGACAGCTCGGCCTTAAACACAATGTCTTTCCTCTAATTTAGTACCTGAGGTCAAGGAAATGCCTTTCTAGGAAGGTGTGTAGGGTCATTACAGCTTTTCATGTGAGTCATCTTGCACTAGGTTAGCAATCTGGTAGGACACCCAGCAGTGGGGCTGCACTGTGGTAGCACCTGATCTGCAGCTAGATACCTGTGAAACTTGCTCCACGGGACCTGCCTATACTGGTCATAGAGCAAAATCCCTGCAGACTAGAAGCTATGAGATCTGAAGGGTGGCCCAGCTGATAAATCCGCCAAAAATGTCATTATCTATTATTTTTTTCCTTTTACTTCATTCCAGACATTTCCTTTTCTCCCTCATTTAAAGCTAACTGGAATAAAGAAAACCATTTTGTAAACATTTTGTCATGTCAGACTTCAGCTTACCCCTAAATTTTGTATTCTTTCATGGCCAGATAAAACCAAACACTTCTTTATTTCAAGTAGTTGCAGTAATTTTTGGCATGATTGTTATGACTTCAAAACAGTACTTGGTTTCTGCAGAATTGATTTTTTTTTCCCATGAAAAAAAGTTTTATCAATTTTTTTCTGGTTTATCCCGCTCTATGCGTGGTCCTTTTCCAGTCACCCTGACAACAGCCAGGCTAAATGCTGAGGATCAAAAGGCTGCTTCTTTCATTCAGCCCATTGAAAAGTCCCCTCAGGTAGCTGGAGTGATTACTGTCGGGCTGATTATTGCCTGATGACCAGATTGTTCTGTGTGGAAAAGGAAGGTTGTGAGTATTCTTCTATGGGCATTCTCCTTAATGAGTCTACTCAGGGTGCAGTTGTCACTGATGATGTTGTGTTATCATTGAAGGGGTCTGACTTCTCAAGCTTCCTACTTCGAAATATTTGGGTTTTCTCTGAGGTTTTAGCAAGATTAAGATTTTTTTTCACTTTTTACAGTGTGCCCTCTAACTATCACTTTAAGTTTTCCTTAATCCATAAGCTGTGGATATTATGCAAATTTAAAGCAAGAAAATGTTCCTTGGCAATCCATGTTATATATTCTACATGTAATAAATGTTAGTCCAGACCTGGAACAACTGGATGCAGCTGCTTGAGGTATGGCCAGGTCATGTTTTTTTTTAATCTGTGCCAGATCTTCCAGTCAGATATGAGCAAAATAGAAATTAAGCAGTTGCACTTCTGTAAATTAAAGCAACTGCAGAAATGCTAAATATTCATTGTCACTATACTGTAATTTTACATCTGTATACTTTTAAAATAACAAAGCACTAAACAAGGCTCTCAAAAGTGTAACGCCAACAACATACACGGGACTTTTGAAAGCTTCCTTGCTGCCCGTGCCAAGTAATAGCAGAAAGAGTGAGCTGTAGAGAAATGATTTCCTATTTAATTTTATTTCTTTAACCCAGCTGCTTATTGTAATGAACAGTATGTTATCAAGATGTTATCAATGTGCAGGAATGTAGCCAAACATGCGTTTAATTGCCAAAGCAGAAAAGTTTGCCTATTTCTACCTAGGGAACATTACAAACATTTATATAAGATCAAATCGCAGGGTCCCAGCATGTCTTTTGCATGATTAATGTATGTGTGCAAACAGACACCCTCTTCTATTTCATGGCCTTTCAAAAAGGGGAACTGTATTATTGGCCAGAATAATATGAGCATTCTCAGGAAAAAGCAGTTTCTGTAGAAAGCTAAGGCCCATCAGATTTCCAGAGATTTGGGGGTGTATCTCCCTAGTCTGGTCTCTTGAAGCATCAGCCGGATCCTCCTCAGTACCAGGGGTGCCAGGCTGTCAGTTGTTGGAGTGGTGGGCTTGTACCTGCACCCTGGCATGCCAGATGGCATAACACAAAGCCACAAAGCTCCTGGGACCTTGGCCTGTTCCTGGACACAGGATGCTACTTTTGGGTTGTGTCTCCAACAGCTGGTGTGTGGTCGGCTGCTGGGGCACTCTGAGATGCAGGTGGGAGAGAGGTGGCACAAGAGTGACAATGAGGAACAAACAGGCTACGTGAAGCTGTAGACCTACCTTCTAAGTAGGTCACCCAGGGCTCCTAGAGCCTCCTGAGGGCCTGGCCACACTTCCCTTGCAGCACTGCTCTGTATCCAGGGCCACAGCCTATTTAATGACACCATTTGGGGAGGGGAAGCCTTCTCCCTTGGTTTCTCTCTGATTAACCCCAGGCAGCTGACGTATTTCTGGCAGACAATGAGCAGGAGCTGACTCACTGTGACACTGGGACCATCAGGGAAAACGTGCCAGAGACACCTCAGGGTGATGAAATTTGGTCTCAGCAGCTTCTCCCTGCACCTCCAACAATGTACCTCAGCAGCACCTCCTGGGTGACCAGGGTGTTTTTATTACTGATACTTTTATTTTTAGAGTTGGTATATGATCAAGCACCAAGTTCTAACCCCCACAAAGGACGCATGATTAATGTCGCAGGCAGGACAGACTGCTATAAAATTACAGATTGCATTTTCTGTTTGAAGATCCTGATTTAGTGAGTGAAGTACCTGCCACTGAGATCCCTGCTACTCTCATCTGGACTGAGGCAGAATAAGGAAGAGATGACAATAAACTCTGGAGGGAGAAAATGAAGGATGAGGGACTTTGGGAAGAATTAAGAGATTAAATAGGAAAAAAAAAAAAGGGAGTTTTATAATGGTGTAACACTCTTGCACAGTGACTTTTCCCACTGCTGTCTTAAGGCTCCCCTGATGGAGCTGCTCTCACAGCTATGCACAAAACTGAGCAAAGACCACTTTTTCACACACTTACTAGAACAGAGGTCTGGTAAAGCATTAGTTTCCTATTATTTCAAACACAAACTATTTCTTCACCCCTTTCTTCGGCATTTCATTCTCTCACACAAAACAATTCTCTGCTGCATGATTTCTAAACGCCAGCAGCCGCCTCTGCATCTCTCACTCACTTAGGTGGGAGCACGTGCGTTACAGCATCACCTGGGCACGGGCCTCTTGGGCTGCTCTGCAGAATGGGGTTAGGTGCATTTTCCCTCAGAGCTCCGAAACACAAATGTCTCATGGGGGATGGATTCGGATTATTTTTAATGTTTTTTTACATGTGAGACAAAAGAACAGGAAGTGTGGCTGCTCACAGATCTAGAACCCTTCATCCCCATCCCAAACTTAAACCTAAACCTCACTGGGGAAAATGTGAGTGAAGGCGAGCTGTGTAACGTGACTTTCTGATTCTGTAAAGAAAATGTTGTGTGTATTATGCATTCCCCAAGCAGCAAAATGTGAGGGCTTGACAGCTTTCTATCAGTTCCTCTGCTTTGCCTCAGAATGGTGGGGGTAACTCTATTTGTTTATTTAAATACCCACTGAAATGTGTACCGAGCAGACAAATCACCGTGTCTGCATTCATGATCTGCTGTATTGATCCCCTCTTTCTTTTTTTTTCTGCAAAAACTGTAAACAAAAGCTGACACAGCATTAATAAGCTACCGTTAGTGTAATTAATAATAAGAAGAGACACGTTTCCCAAAGGAACACCTAATCCATTTCATTTCTGTTTATCACAGCAGGTTACTAGTAAACAAATCTGTGTTTATTTTGCTCTGTGTAACCTGTGCACCGTGATTTCCCAACCAGGGCTCGCTCTTGCAAAAGCTTGCTACCATAGTTACCAGGCTACCTATACTCACAGCAAGAACCCTGTGCGCTCTCCTCCGTTACTTCTGCAGGGGGAAGCTAATTGGTGGGGCCATGAAGCACCAAGGTCTCAACACCTTGCATGACTGAAAGAACAACATTGTTTTAACGCAGCGTGATAAGAAATAAGAATAGTATTGAGGCACTTTATGGTGTTACTAGGAATTACATAGAGGTTTGGTACACAGGAATGCCTAAACTCTGTATTCAGCACAATTCTAACCACACCTTTCCCTCCTGGTGTAGGCCGTGGCTTTTCTTACAGTTAAGCAACAGCTGTGCCCCCAGGAAAGTGCTTTTTGCAACCTTCTGGAGAGAAGAATTCTGCAAGAATTCTGGAGTTTGCAACACATGTCAGTCAAACCCAGCTTTTGCCCCAGAGGAGATAAGAGAGCTTAAGCGGCAAGGCTGGGAGGAGGAGCCCTTCAGGCACCCCAAGGGTGCAAGTGTGGGAAGTCTGTGCTCATATGACTTGTTCCTCTGCTTCAGCTTCTGCCCAGAAGGAGCCGTGCCTGCCATTTCCCTTGATTCAAGGGGTTAAGGATGATAAAATGTAATGAAAAAAAGAATGTTTATCTGGATATGGAACCATGGTGTTACTTCTAAAGACTGAAGCAGAAACGGATAGTTTAATAGCAATATATATTAAAGGAAAATTTAAATGCATGCAGACCGATGCAGGGCACAGAGCCAGTGTGTGGCAGGGCTTCTTGTGAGGATGCGGTGCCTGTAGCTAATGGATGCTGATCCCCAGGAGAGAATCACTCTTGGTTTGACTGGGGCAGTAACTGTTTCACCCCAAGTAATTTCATACCACAAAATCATCACTGATTTGCTTGACAAGGGTATGGTCTTCATTCAGGTCTTTCATTAAGGCTCTGCTATGCTGACATCACTGATATTACAATTATACTCATTAATTACTAATACTGCACTACGACCTTTGCAGAAGCCTGAAAGTGACTGTGATTTGATGGTTACTTGTAGGATTGATTCTGCAGCTGCTAAAACCAGCAGGGATCAGTAAGTAACTACCCTGGCAGTACTGGTACTGTGCAAGGAATACCGGTGCCTGTGGCATCACGAGCAAGCACTGTGTATCTTCTTACTGTTTCACACTGCAATCTTATCTCACCTCATGGCGACTGATCTACGCAGAAAACAGTCAAAAGCTGGATGACTACAAAACAGCTTGTGTCAAATGACTAAGTTTTTATCTTGCCAGCTTGCCTCACACTGCCCAAGTACACTTCTAATACGCATTCCATCCGCTGTCCCAAACATGATTCATTAAGGTTAACGATTCTTCTGTCTGCATGCATCAGTCATTCAAAGCTGCTTTAGTTCAAGCCCAGAGTATTTAAGGACTTATCATTAATTAAATACAGTTGATACTAAAATTTGTAGATTTAAAGTGCGATCTAAAGACTCCCTATTAATAATTGTCAGATCATTGTGAAAATTACAAAAGTACATCCATATTTCCCTCCTATCTGCCATCCTTCGAGGGGCACACAGTATCTCCATCAAATTTTATCTAGAGAAAGATGGACGTGAGTCCTCCAGAAGCATTTGATTCAGGTACCTGAAAGTTGCAGTTCAAGCTGCATCTTGCATCACAGGGGCCTGAGTGCCGCATAATCCCCTTCTCTGTCTGATGCCTCATGTCTGTGTGTATGCTCAGCTACAGCGTGTATGGTACTGGGAACTGGGGTTTTCTCCTTCACTTTCTGGAAATGCCAAATAACCTTCATCATTGGTTTTGGTTTGGTTTCTGATGTGATCTTGCCATATCTTGTGAACGAAGGGCCAAGGTGAGACAGTTCTTCTGCTTCATTTGCAAACAGCCCAGGCCAGTCCAAACATCACATCTTGCTCACACTGGACATCTCATTCACTTGCCAGCTAGAGAACAAAACCAAAGGTACCTGTGAGACAGATAACTTCTTCCTTGGGAAAGAAGCAGTGGTGGAGAGGAGAGCTTATTATTAGACCATTTCACAAAATCACAGAATCCTAGGGGTTGGAAGGGACCTCAAGAGATCATCAGGTCCAACTCCCCTGCCAAAGCAGCTCCCTAGCTCATACTGCACAGATAGGCGTCCAGACAGATCTTGAATATCTCCAGAGAAGGAGACTCCACAACCCCCCTGGGCAGCCTGTCCCAGGGCTCTGTCATCCTCACTGTGAAAAAGTTCCTCTGCATGTTGGTGCGGAACTTCCTGTGCTCCAACTTGCAGCCATTGCCCCTTGTCCTGTCTCCACAGACTATTGAAAAGAGGCTGGCCATTTCCACACTTGAGCCCCAAAGTTTGCTGTTGAGGATTTGCTCAGAAGAGAGGAGCACATTTTAATGACATTTGTGGAGGAGTGTAGCCTTTATGTGTATCCAAAAGCCATTCTGTTTTCTGTGGAGGTTTTGTCTCGGGATATTACTATGAGGTTGAACAAGTCAGTTTGGCAAGGTTTGGCAAGTCAGAGCTGCAGAGCTCCACAAGTGACAGAATTTGGCAGAAGGTGAGTAGATCTTGTATTTTCCTTTCAAACAATGCAACACTTTTAGGACAATTTTAACTCTTGGAAGTATATTAAGGAGAGTACTACTAGGGAACTCTTAATCTTGCTATGGGCTGGCAGGACCCTCCTTTTCCTGGCCATGATCTCCACTGGAGTGGGGAACACTTCCTACAGACTCACTCTAAGGAAAACTCTACCACACAGAAGGACTTGATGGAAAGTAAGTTTGCAAAGGAGTAACCAGCAGCAAAACCTAGGAAAACAAGATGTTTGTTTGGTTTTAGATTGTTTCCCATGATATCCCATCACAAGTAGATGATTTGTTCTGACAGTGGATGAGAGTGTTAAAGTTTCTTGTCTACTTGAGGAGAGTTTGGCAGAGTTTTGGTTCTTCTTTCAGTATCAATATCTCTCCTGTACCACACTGCTCATCTCTATTGGCCATCAAAGCTTTACCTAAACAAATATATATAGTAGGTTGGTGGACATTGTCATGCATTAGTAAGTTAAAAAAAAGTATATAAAAAAGTAATGAATTATAATTAATGCCATTTACAGGACATAAAAACATTTTGACCATAGGATCATTAAATATTAAACTGTGGCAGTTGTAGCTGCTGTGCATATGAGACATGTGGGTATATTCCAACACAACTAGCAGGTTCTGTATTTAAGGAAAATGTTGCCTACCTTTGCTGTGATGCCATATAGTATAAAATTTATTTGCTTACATATCCTGCACTACTTCAACTTGAAAAAGAACTTCTGATTTGTTGTTCAACTTGAGAATCAGCACCTTGTTTTTCTATAGAGATATTACTCTCTATATAATTCAATAAAAGACAGTCTTGTAAATCTAAGCACCTTCATACTGTTAAGAAGGAGGCAAACAGCTATTTTGAAAAGCCTATTAAAAATCCATCCTTAATAAGCAAAACATTGTTAGTGGACTTCTTACTGATTTTTGTATAAGTTAATTATATTCTCATACTGTTTAAATAGAACATCTATTCAGGAGAATAAACAAACCTTTAATGGAAGCCTAAAGCTCCCATAGATCTTGTGAAACAATCTTCAAGCACATTTGTCTTTATATGATCACAGGTAAAACCTACACCTGAAAGGGAACAGATCATGAGACAACAAAGAAATACAGCTGCTGCCACTGAGAAAGTGTTTAAGCTACAAAGACTGTGAGTGAAATAGATTTGACAGAAAGGAGAATTGAAATGTAGATCTAGTGTTGGGAAAGAAGAAATATGTAGTAAACATCTTCCTGACTATACTAAAATGACATAAGCAACTTTTAATATGGTCTATTTGTATATTTTTCTAATAGTTCATCTTTTTTATTACAGTTTTCTCTATGATTTAGTTTCCAGGCCATTCCCCTCCAAAATCCAGACAAACCACTTCATTGTGTATTTTATAATAAATATGACTAGGAAAACTTTTCAGTGAACAAGTTGGTTTAAAAATATTCTTCAGGCGGATGGTATTTGTTTTGGTGGTTGTTACTCACCACTTCTCAAAGCCCTGAGGAATTCATTAACACTTTTTCAGCTAGTACTTTTATCCTTTGTGCTGTAGGTATATGTGCTTGTGGGAGCGTGCAGAGAATAAATACTGTGCACCAAAATACTTTGAAAAAAGAAAGAAAAAAGAAATTCATTAATCCAAGTGCTCAACAGAAATGGCAAATGAATCCCACCCTTTCTAAATATATGCTGTGATAGCAAAATAAATTTGCATTGAGATATGATTTGTCTCTTTTTTTGCTTCACCACCACCACCACCTTGTAACACATCTTTTTTTTTGTGGAACCTATCTACAGAAATCTTTTCAGGTTGTTTTCATTTGCCTTTGATCCACATGCTTGCATGGTGAATCCCATCCCATCTTCATCTGATCTCCATATTTTGTTGTGCTTTTGTCTTCCATGCAGGGCTATTTGTCTTTAGCTCCTGTCTATGACCTGATGCTCCTGTCCAGCAGCAATGTCTCATCTTGACATCATTGTTTCTGTCCTGGGCTTTCATCCCTTCCGATCATTTCTCCCTGTATCCCTCTTTCTTGCCAAAACCTTTCTTCTCCCCTCCACTCAGTGGTTCCTGATCTTCATGCCCCACTGGTTTCAGGTTCTCCTCCCACCCCTGTGGCTTAGGCAGGCCAGGAAGCCCCACAGTTGTTCACAGTGGATTTCTTGACTTCTTCTGCCAAGTCCAGCCCTTAACCCATCTTTGCTTAAATCAGAAATTTCTTTGGCCAAGGGTTCCTAGGATGGATGGAGAGCTTGGAACTTGCCCAGAACACACATATGGAAAATAATAAAATGGGACTTGTGGAACAGCTTGTGGAACAGGAGATGGACCAGCATTTATATGTTTATAAATTAATTTCTATTAATATTTTACCATTATTTTTGTATTACTTTTTTTTTTTTTTGGCTGGTTGGAATAGTATCACACAACTGTTCAGTGCCCACTGTTTCAAAGAGAAGTAGATGCTTTCGAAGGTATTAGAAATGCAGGTTGGGCACACACGAGCACATAGATACAAATTCATGCACATGCTTAGATTAACCATGATTTATTCCTTTAAAGAAGAATTCTGTGGTTTAGGTGTAAGTTGTTATGATTCATCCACCGGCTTTTTTATTTATTCTTGTAGTTTCACTCTGCACCCTTAAGCTATCACAGATATTTTATATGACAGCACTTAACTGTGTTCATCCACCAGAAATGCTGATTGAAAATGAAAATGCTCCTGTTCATTTCTTTTTGGAGATGCGAACATTGAAGATTAATAGATTTATATTTATTATGCATATGAAAAAATGGACCTCAGTAGCATGTCAAAATGCTTAAATTAATAACTTTGTAACTAGAAATCCTACCTGAAGTGGTTAGTTTAGGTTTTAATGGGTGTTCCATTTTAGAGACGATGCAGTCCTTGTACTTGAGCTTTATCTTCATTATCAATTTAATGAACTGAAGAAAAAACCTGTGAAGATATGCTGAAGCTCGTTAAAGGTGAGGTAAATCCATTAAGCAAGGGCTAAACTGCCTCACAGGGCCTTGGTGTTGGTGAAGACCTTCCATGCATTTTCCTGGGAAGGAAGAACGGAGGCGGAATAAGGGATCCCACAACATAACCACATTAGAAAAGCAGATGAAGAGTGTTTTCATTTTAACACATCCCACTGCAATATGTCAGTGCCTGTTGAGTGAGTTGAACAGACGGCAAGGCTGGTTAGGCTGTTCTTGGTCCTCTCTCTCCTGTCCTCAAGGGTGGCTTCAAAGAGCAGTCTCTTACTGCCTCTTCCCTCTGCCTCCTCTCTGGAGAAGTGATGTTTGCACTCTGTTCCCTTACAGAAGTGGACCAAGGGGTTTGAGAGGCAGAGCAAGTGCTGAAGCCTCTTGAGAAGAAGAGGCTTCTTCTCAAGACTGTTCAAGGTGTGAGCACCCTACAGGTGTCCTGGACTACCTGACAGCAATCATTTCCCTGCTGACTGTCATCCTCCCCGGTGTAAAGAAGGAAAGAGAAAAATGAGGCTGAGCCTATGGTTCACACACCTCCCTTCATGGCTGAGGGAAGTCGCATCCCAATTTCAGTCTCAAAGGGCAAGATTTGTTCACTCTTCCTTCTCTACTGAGACTCAAGGGGAGAAAGTGTAATTGGGAGTACTAGAGAGGCACTGCCTATAAGGCAAGTACATCAGAGAAATCTGACCTAAATTCATGGCCTACTGAAAATCTGAGGTACTCCTGAACACTTAGATGTAGCATTGCCACTTTGGGCTTTAACCAACCCTGCTCTCCATAGTCTTAGGTGGTTGGGTTGGAGGAAAGGAAAGGAATATTTGGTACAGCTGCACATTTACCCCAGAGACAGCATGGCCTTTGACCTTGAAAGACAACAGCATATTGTTTGCTTTTGAAATAGGTCTTTCCTAGTTGGGAATTGAATGTTGTGTGTCTTCAGCTGCCAATCAATTAATTTATGCTTGAATTTAAATGAAAAGCAGTTAACATGGCAGGTTGTCCCAGTGAAATGCCAGTCCAAAGGCTAGGTTCAGTATGTTGGGTATCACAGAATCATCAGGTTGGAAAAGACCTTTGAGATCATTGAGTACAACCATAATGCAACAACTGACTCTGAAACCCTTTATTAAAAATAAATTTGGTCCCAGACATTGTGCGTTTCCATGTATTTCAGTGTTTGAATACCTCACTTCCTGCAACACAGTCATGTACTGTGTTCTTGTGTCAAATCAGGGATACTGTTGGACAAATGGAAAGGGTTTTGTTGTTATTTGGATTTCTCTAGTCCAATTGTATAAGATTATTTATTATGGTTTTACGTTAACGAAGTTTTTTACCAGAAGTATAATTGTTATACTTGAAAGTAGGTTAATATGTGTGAAATGTCTTCTTTTGCTGCAATGCTGGCCATGGGCAAAGAAAATCAGGAAGAGGAAATTCCTTTCTGAATTCCAGAATCAAAATCAAACAGTGGAGAAGATGGAACTAGGCATTGGGACTAACCGCTGTGCACCATGTAGAAGCAAAGGCAGGTAAAATATCCTGAATACAAGAAAGAAGTGGGTTTGGCAGCTTCATCTGGAATAACACCAAACTACACAGAGGGAGCATGATATGTTTTTGCAAATGTTAAATATTTTATAAGGCTACACATCTCTCTATACTCACATGCATCACAGATGTGAAAGAGTGACATTAGTCATAAGTTCAAGCCTTATGCCCAACATTCCACAACTGGCAAGTTTTTAATTACATTAACATTCACATTTGCTTGCTTCCATGTTCCTAAAATGACAATTAATTTTCATCATGTCAAAGTTCTGAATGTCACAGGATTTCTGTAGTCATCATTCACAATACTTGCCAGGAATTAATAGCCAAAGCACTTCCAGCCGCTGATATGGAAGTCTGGAGGTTGATGAGGAATAATTGCATGAGGAAATAGGTAGTACGATCCCACTGTCCCGCCACGTGCAACTTTGTAAACCCTTTACTTAAAT
Source organism: Gallinula chloropus (assembly GCF_964237585.1). Classification (NCBI taxonomy): domain Eukaryota; kingdom Metazoa; phylum Chordata; class Aves; order Gruiformes; family Rallidae; genus Gallinula; species Gallinula chloropus. Next base: position 70,371,476 of record NC_140086.1, read on the forward strand.
TTTGAAGCAATGTGATTTCCAAAATCCACAATGCATGCTTTATTCCTATTTAGTGTCTCCATTCAGTAGAATAGCTGGGGATGTACTAGTAGGTGAGAAGGTAAGTTGCCATAAATTAAAAAAAAAAAAAGAATACTTGAAAGTTCTGAGTTGCAAGAAAGAATTGGGCTCTGTAGTACAATTTGGGTGGAGTGGGATTCATGATTTACACTAACAACAAAGAAAATAACTTAAAATAATATATGTCCTTCTTTAATGTGGTTATTAATTTATTTGTTATTGTGCATATGAAGTGTTGTGGTTTTGCGTGGCTGGGTTCTGGTGGAGGAGGGGTCTGCAGGGGTGGCTTCTGCAAGAAGCAGCCAGAAGCTCTCTGCAGGCCCCACACAGCAAACACCAGCCGGCTCAAGGCTGGAGTTGTTGCTGACCAAGGCCGAGCCCATCAGTGACGGTCACAGCGCCTCTGGGAATCACATTTAGGAAAAAAAAAATGCAAGCAGCTGCTTTTAGCCACCAGAGAAGGGAGTGAGAAGATGTAAGCAACTGTGCAGACACTAAGGCCAGGGAAGGAGGAGGAGGCGCCTCAGGTGCCACAGAGAATTATTCCCCTGCAGCCCCTGGAGAAACTCATGGTGGAGCGCGTGTGTCCCTGCAGCCCATGGAAAAAGGCTGAGACCCCACCTGCAGCCCGTGGAGAGGCCCCAGGCTGGAGCAGGTGGAGACATAGACAACATGCTATGACCCGTGGTGGAGCAAGCCTCTGCTAGTACTTGCAGCCCTTGGAGGGAGATAGAGACACACAGATAAGAAAGACCCACGCCAGAGCAGGTTTGCTGGGGGAAAGGCTTGTGACACCGTGGGGGACCAGGCTGGAGCAATCTGGGCCTGAGGGACTAAGAAATACTCTATGATTTATGACCACACCCCATAGAAGTGACTCATTCTGGGGTAGCTGGTGAAGAGCTGAAGCCCTCACATTGGAGAAGTTCATGAAGGATGGTCTCCCATGGGTAGGACCCCACAGTGCAGCAGGGGAAGGGTGTGAGGAATGCCCCCCCAACTAAGAAGGAAAACAACTCGTGAGAAACTGACTGAGACCCCCGTTCCCCGCCCCTGCCCGTGCCACAATGGGGGAAGAAGGGAGTGAAATCATGACTAAAATGAAGCCTGCTAAGAAGGGAGGGGTGGGGGGAGGTGCTTTAAGATCTGGTCACACTTCTTGTTTCCCAACTCTGGTCTCACTGTGTGTGCAGTGCATTGTAATAAATTAGAGAGTTTCTTTCCTTTTCTTTCCTTTTCCTTCTGTGCTGAGTCTGTTTTGACAATGATGCTAATTATGGAATGATCTCTCCCTGTCCTTTTCTTGACTCCTAAGCCCCTCAATATATTTTTTTCTTCCCTGTCCAGCTGAAAAGTGGAGTGATAGAGTGACTTTGGTGGACATCTCTTCTCCAGCCAGGGTCAAACCACTGCACATGAAGAAAGACAGATTACCTCATAAACATACTTTCCTAAAGACTGTGCAGTAAGTGAATGATCAACGATGCAGTGGTTGCAGCAACAGGCAGGAATAGGAAAAATGTTGTTGTGCATAACAAGATAATGAACACCCAGGACTGAGAAACAACATTAGAGATTCCGCATTGCTGTTGTGGCTTTCAACTTTTCCTATGCAACTGCAGCTGCTTTACTGTCTGTCCTTGTTTCTTGTGGAAGGTATATTACATGCAAGTTTAAAGAGGTCTTCAAGTCCAAGCAACAGCAAAACAGGCCACGTAACAGTAAAGTTAACAACTCCTGCAACAGCTCCATGTGTTGGTGTACAATGAGCATCTGAGCTGCTGTCTCAGTGTTTGTGAAGTCTTTCTAGAATATGGGCATGTCCTGTCAATGTTTTGTTTTGTTTTGTTTTGTTTTGTTTTGTTTTTATCAAGGAGAAAGTCTAAATGACAGTGGTGGTGTCTTTAACACCCAATCTTTTCATAAGGAGAGGGCTGAAAAGGCCATGTTCTGCTAAGGCTTGGATGTGCTGCCATGAAAAGTTAAAACATAGTGCCTGAGGCCTTTGAAACTGAGGCCTTTAAGTTCTCGCTATGGGACTTACTTGTTCCCAAGCCAGTGTTGGACACAGGCAGTCCCACGTAGCCCAGGCAGCCTTCACCCCACTGAGTTACATCATCCCACGAAACTTCCTTGCACAGGTATTTGTTCTGAGCCAAGAGAAAGGTAATTCAAGTCCTAAATTGCCTTTCCCAGATATGCTCCAGGTGAAGGAAAAGGTTCTGCAGGTGGTTCTCATGGGTTCTCACGTGTTAACTCAGTCCCTTGGGAGGCAGCAGCTCATAGTTCCTGTGATTCCTCTGAGTGACCCTTTGCCAGGCCAAAACTGCCACTGTTCACCCTGGGGGTTTGGATGCTAGGCAGAGGCACAACATGAAGAAGTCAGAAAGCAGAGCACCGAGGAAGTGGAAAGACATGGCTCTGGTCTGAAGTTGTGCAGTAGAGGGACGGCTGAAATTGGACACGTTTCTGTGTCAGCACTTGGGAAGCAGATAGCTTAATTTACTTGGCATTGAATAATTTAGCATTGCACTTCCTAATTGTTGCTTGGACCTTAACTGTTGTTCTTTTCCCATGGTGAAACTTTCACAGGAAAAAACCCAAGAGGATGGTTGATTTTCAGACATCAAGCTTAACCAGTTCTCATTTATTGACAGCAGTCAAGTTCAGTGCCTACCTGCTGCTGTTGCTTCTCTGCTGCTTTGCCAAGGCAACTTCTCCCCATCCAGCATCCCCTAGACAACACAGGAGTGCTCACAGCTCAAAGGAGATTTGTGCTACTCCTGCAGTGCATCCCCTAATTTGTGCTGTTACCAATTTGCAAGCTTGCCATAAGATTCTCCTCTGTGTGTTTGAACTTCTTTGGCCTGAAAACAGCAGAGGATGTCTGTCCTTCCAGGCTGCCCCCTCAGCAGGCATTCTGGCTTTTGCTCTGCACCAAGCAAACCCCCATGAGAAGGGCTGCCCCTATACCTCCTCCATCCCTGTGTTTTCCTGCCCTCTTACTTGCATCACTGCAAGGCAGGCACAGGGACTGGAAAACACAAGTCAGAGGAGGGAATAAGACATGATTTTCAGCAGCAATATAGTCTTAGATCAGCTTAAACTGACATAGAAATGACACCCTCCCTATCAATACGAGGCTGTTCCCAGGTACTTAGCAGAATTGATTCATTTGAGCTATAACCTTGTTTGTGGGGGAGATCACAACATGCAATTCAGGTTTTGATCTGTCCGTTACTGATAACATGCTGGTTTACCACTATCTCACCAATTACCTTCCATCAAGTATGTTTTGCCCATGCCTAACCAAAGCAGGGATATTTCATTGCCACCACAGCACTGCAGTCCCTGCTACTGTCAGGGGCTGCTGAGCCTGGTGACAATAACGAAGCTCGTCACAGCCCCCTCTGAAATTCAGCAATTCCCATGCAGAGAGGGATTGCTAGGACTGACGATCAAAGCTGCCTCGAGACTGCTCTGTGCTGAAGCAATCTTAGCTGTTGGCTGAAGATCATTTTGTGCTGCTTGCAAGGAGGAGGGAGATTTATGGGGGAGCTGTCTATTTTGAGCATCTGGACAGAGCAAAGAGGGAGACTGTAAAAGAGACATCATAAAATCATATCTTTATTAAGCAATTTAGGAGTAATTGATTACTTACAAGAAGAGCAATGAAACCATTTTAGGAGCCTCTGTTTTCAATTTGCTTGTATCTGGCAATCAAAAGGTATAATAAATCAGTGTGGGGGCATGATTGACAGGCTGACTTACATTACAACTTGCTGGAATAGCATAAATGTTTGATCTGGGCCCAGTTTACCTATGTTAAAAACTGTAAAGTATATAGAGGCTTCGTAGGATTGGTGGCAAGCACCACATACACGTTGGACACAAAGTCTCTGTATCTTAGGAGATGCCCTGAGCCTGAAACCACAAACTGGTTTTGATTTCAGGCTCATTTGCCTTTGTGAAAAGGCAGCCTGCATGGTCTGTTTGTGATAGATCTGTCCAGGATCTCTTACAGTTTCTCAGAAATCCACTTATCTCATCCCTGGAGCCTGATTTAGGGGAAATAAATTTACTTTGAATGTATGCTAAGGGTTTACAAAATGCAGATGAATTATAAAACATTTGGTGTCACAAACTGGGAGAGGTGGTTGCAGCACATTTCCAAGATATTTGGGATTCAGACACATACCTGGTGAGGTCTGCAGCTGTATCACAGAAAGCTGAAACCCACAGAAATAGACAACAAGCTATTTAGATACTTCCGAAAACCCTCCCATATGCATCACTAGTTTCTTTAGGAGCCCAGTGCTTCCAGAGATCTTGCCCACTTCTCATATCTACAAATGCCTATACAAGGCAGGAAACAGCTCCAAGGCAAAGGAAAGGAATTTTCTGTAAACCAATTCTTTCTCATAAGTGATTTGAATGAGCAGAGTGAGTTTTAGTACCTGAGCCATCATGGGTAAATAGTTGAGCTCCAGCCTTCAGGATAGTGAAATGTTTCTGAAATCTTCTGGCTGATCCTTGTTTACAAGAACATTCTTTTTTTTTTTTTTTTTTTCTTTTTTTTCAATTCCATTTTTCCCTTGCAAAAGGATCAATACAATATAATAAATGGTATAATAAACAATAATTACATAAGTGAGACATTAATGGGGAATGCAGATACAAAGCCACTTAAAGTGATTTTTGTTCCACTTGATTGTATTGGTTTGGGTTTGGATTTATTATTGGTTTACAACATTTTGGCTTCATTTCTCTCTCTTCGGTTGCAGTGGCATCAAAAGGTTCTCCTCCCCTACCATTACATCATTACCATCCTCAGAAAACCTCTAATGTACAGGCTCTGCCCCAAAATTAATGTCTAGTGACAGATAATAGCAATGAGTACCTAGTAATCCTTATAATTGGGGCTTGGAAAACTGACTGCTGAGCTGAGCTGCGTGGCCTGAAGCTACAGAGATCCAGATTTCTTTGACTCCAACAGCTGGTGAACGCTGAGCGAGACAACTAGAGAAAAGGTCTTTTTTCAAAAGCTTTCTTGCTGGCTCTGTTGGTAAGACATCACAAAGAACTCCAAATTATTAGTGATGACTATTATTAGTTTAATAGTTTAAGTAATTGTAAGAGGGAATAACATCTTGGATTCCTGCTGATTTTGGTCTTTGGTGGCGATCTGCCTCAGATGGATCTGAGGTAGAAAGTGGCACTGGCCTGAATCTGTTAGTGAGTCTGGATTCCTCCTGGTACTGCAGAGAGTAGCAGAAGTGATGAGTTAATTCCGTGAGATCCTTTCTGCTCAGCCACCAGCCAAAATGATAAATGATTAATGGAGATGAACAGCAGGGCCTGGTGGTACTTCCTGAGTTATGGGGACACCTTCATCCAACATACCTGTAACACTGGGGTTACACTGCTCCAACACAACACAACACAACTTGATGTTCCCCTAAGATATTCTTGCTTGATAGACTTTTTATCTAGCACTTGTGGTTGAAGGCGTGTCCTGCTGGTTAGGTTCTTGTTTGTGTTGATGCAAAAAACTATTTTAGCCTTGTCTGACAGCAAATACCAGGATGAGATGTTTCCATGCTGCAAGGGTGCCTCAGACTAACATGTTTGTGTTTACTTGTTTGGAGAAAAGGGGGACAGGGCTGACACGGCTCAGCCATTTCCAAAAGTGAGATTAAATTCTGGAACCCTTGCTCCGAAAACCTCTGCCATGTTTGTGCTCATGGACCACCTTAGTCCTGCTCATTGTGTGATAAAGGCTTTTTAATGCCTAACCTGCACAGGACTCAAGAAAAAACACCTCTGGTAGGATGGTGAGGTGGAGAAACAGCCACCTGGATGGAACATATTAGCAATGGTGTCATATAAGGCTTTGGTTTAGAAGGTGACCTTGTGCTGTTCAGCATGACTTCACTCCTTGGCTAACTCTCCAGCTTTACTTCACCCTTTGAATAATGCTAAGCTGTAATGACTGGTGTCTGGCTTTTCCCTCTTCACAGTATTTCTCCTGCTGAGGAGATGTCCAGAAGGCAGGTTTCCTCCCGATCTCACCTCACTGTGTTGCACTTAGCAAGGTCACTTTCCAAAGGCCAGGGTCAGCTCCACACCTTCCCTGGAAACTACAGGAGCGCCGCTCAAGAGGGAATTGGTGGGAAAAGGTTGACCTGTGTCCCGTGCAAAAGTGTTTGAGAGAGAGCATCTCACACAGAGGTGGCTTTATAGTCTTTGTGCAGGGAGATTAAACACAACTTTCTCTCCCTAGGTAATGGCAGCTTTTAACTAATACAGCACTCTTGGGAAGGTAGGGCAGAAGTTTGTTTCTCTTATTTTAATATGAATTTCCAAGCTAATTATGCTTTGTTTGCTGTAAAGTTTAACTTTTTTTTTTTAGGAGCTTGACACATCTTCACACCATCAAGGTTATATCTGAATTTTGTGGTACTGAGATTTTGTGCCACTAAATACTTATCATCAGATTGCTGAAGATCCCAACCTGCTGGGAAAGGCAGCCTGTAGTGTGGGAAATGCAAGGAAACAGAGAGGAGGATTTGGAAAGTTACGCAGTGAAGGATTTTAATTCCAAAATCTTGGTTATATCAGAAAATGATACCATACTCCAGTGCTTAAAAAGAGAATCTACACAGAACAGAGGAGTCAGTTTGATGCAAAATCCATTGTCAGTAAAGAGTTAAATTTTAAACTGTATTTTTAACTTGATTTCTGAGATAATTGAAAAAGTAAGAGTATCTATTTTTAATATTCTTCCTCTCACCAAAGAAATCCCTCAAGAATGGGAAGCAGCACCTGTTTATAGGTGAAATTAGTGCTGATTGAGGTAATGTTACATGCCAAACTGCTACAGAAGTCTTGCTTGAGTCTCACAAATTGACAGCTATTTGTAACTCAGTGGCCTCTGAAGGTCTCTGAAGTGACATGTGGTGTTATAGCAGGATTGCCAAAGTATTCTCAAATTTCTTTGTTTGACAGAGAGAAAAAGAAGTAAAATATTCGGGAAAGAAGTTAATTATTCTCTACTACTTAGGATTTACAATATCTCACAGAATCACAGGCTGGTTTGGGTTCGAAGGGACCCCAAAGACCATCTAGTTTCACCACCCTGGCCATGGGCAGGGACACCCTCCGCAAGACTATGTTGCCCAAAGCCCCATCCAACCCAGCCTTGAACAGGGAGGGGGCAGGCACATCTTCTCTTGGTAGGCTGTGCCAGGACCTCACCACCCTCACAGGGAAGAATTTCTTCCTAATATCTAATCTAAATCTGCCCTCCTTCAGTGTAAACCCATTACCCCTTGTCCTATCAGTCCCTGCCCTTGTAAGAAGCCCCTTCCCAGCTTTTCTGCAGGCCCCTTCAGGTACTGGAAGGCTGCTATGAGGTCCCACCGGAGCCCTCTCTTCTCCAGGCTGAACAACCCCAACTATGTCAGCTTGTCTTCACAGGAAAGATGCTCCAGCCCTCTGATCATCTTCATAACCTCATCTGGACTCATGCCAACAGCTCCATGGCTTTTTTGTACTGGGGACCCCAGAGCTGGACAGAGTACTCCAGGTGGGGTCTCACACAAGCAGAAGAGAGGGGCAGAATCACCTCCCTCAGCCTGCCAGTCACACTTCTTTTGATGCAGCCCAGGATACAGTTGGCTTTCTGGGCTGCAGGCACACATATCAAGCATAGAATAGTATGTGATTTTTGTTATGAATAAATGAGATTTTTTTTTTGCAGATCAAAGTCTATTATGCAGTACTGGACATCAGCATGTGCAAGAATCTGTGGGGAAAGATTCTGGATAAAGGAATGCAAAGGGACAGGCCAAAGCAAAACAGAAAGCATGATGGGGCACATAGAAATGTGCATAGAATACATACAGCAGTAATTTCTAAGAATTTGCTGATCTTGCAGATTTCAGATGAGAGAACATCCTGTCATCTGTATGGCCTGAGCCAGTGCATCTTTGGGGGATCACACTGAAAGCCTGAGGTCTAAAATCAGGCATGGGATGCACCTGATCTTTATACTGCACATGTAACTTTTTGTCATTTTTAACTAAGCAACTTCCATGATTTCACTGTGCATCTGCTGCTGTCATGGGGCTAGGATTCACGCTGGAGGGAAGCTTAAGGTGGTATCATGCCCAGACATCTGCCAAGAGTTACTACATGCCAGCTAGGGCACCAGAACGAGTTCCTCACCCACTGCAGTTTGTTGCTCAGAATCTGAGCAAGCTGGAATGAGCAGTGGTTTACATCCATTTGGGGCTTTGAGGTGCTGGGCCTTTGGGACAGAGGCTCTGCCTCTGCAACTGGGATATCAACGACTAGTAGAGACACCAGCGTAGGTGTCAGTGAGCCCTTAAATCACAGCCACTGCGATCTCCAGTTCTCATGTGTTCACAGCACAGATGTTGGCCCAAGAAAGACCCCTGGAGATGAGTAGGAAGGACTGTTGTACCAGCATGGGGGACAGGGTATGAGAAGAAGATCCTGAAGTACTGTTGGAAACAAAAAACCCCAGGGCAGGGACACACACACACACACACACACACATGTTCTCCTTGTGGCCTGAGTGGCTGTGCTGATGTAGCCAGCACTCTGGCCAGCAAACCCATGCCTAGGGAAAGCAAGCAGACATGGCACAAATCATCTGGCCAAGCAACAAGTGTTGTGCTGCTTCAGGAAGGTACCTGCAGTCCTTCAGCAACATATGTTCATCCTCAGGATTTTTTTTCTCATATATTCTGCGTTATGTTATAAAAGTGGTGCTACGATCCGTAACGAGCTGTGTATTACCATATAGATAACCTTTGACTGAGGCTGGCATAGCAACAGAGCAGGAGGCAGGATGCAGCTACAGCTGCAACAGAGGAGGGAGGTGGAAGAGGGGGGACTGCACTGAAGTCTGGTTTCTTCTCCAGCAGCCACAGCCCTCCCAACAAATCTGCTTGGGCTACTCACTTGATATTTCTTCACATCCACAAGCTGATTTTAAAGGCAGCGGTTGGGAAGCAGCTTGTGGTCACGTGTGATTAAAAGAAACGGCAGGTCATGCTTTCCTACACACTGGTGGCAGAGGAAAGGGTGGGTGTGTGCTCTGAGATGAACGTTTCCTTTCCTTACATGGCCACAGTAATGTGCATGAATAATTCCCTACTGGGGAAAATAAAGTAATGAGCAAGCTCTTCCAGGCTGCAAAGTGTGACAGTTCTGTAAGGAAACGGCATAGATGGTCCTTGAACACCCCCTGGAGACATGTTCCTGATGGAGGGAGCTCTCACAGCACCCAAGGGCAGGGCGGGAAATCTCACAAAACATGCACTGTCCCCCCTTGATCTCAGCACATCATGCTTCTCCAGGGTCAGGCTGTAGTGTGGCATTTGAGCGGCTAGGTCATCCTGATCACACCCTTGTTCACGTGCAAGGTCCCTGTGGGGTTTCAGACCAGTATCTGCCTTACACCTGTGGGGTGGTCAAAAATGTCCTCAGTGTGAGGCAGCTGAGAGTGAGCTGTTGCTTCTGTCTCTTAGTCAGCAGCACTGAAGTGCAGCCTCTGCATAGAGGCTTCAAAGTGAGACTGCCACTCTGAGATGTATGGTAGGAAGCTGCTTCAGCACAAGCTCTGCTCTTCTGCCTTCTAAAGAGAAGAGCTGTTCAGAGTTTGGTTTTGGCACGTTTTTCTGCGTGGATTATGTAGCTTCAGCTCTGTCACTTTGACATCGTGTCCTTCTTATGTGGGACGTTTGCCAACCACAATCAGCCTAGTACTCCCTCTGTGTGAAGTGGGTAGGACCCTGTTCCTAACAGCTACAAGCCCAAACAATGCTCATGTAATGAATGATTCTGGGTAGACCTTAAAACACAGACAATTCTAGAGGTAAAAATCAGCATGCAGTTGCTGTTATGGAGACAGGTCAATCTGTAGCTGAATTATTTTCTCCTCCACAGAACATCTTGATTTCTTACAGTGCAATACCTCCATCTGGGATGTGGACTGAGGGCAGCTCAGATTAACTAGGCTGCCTTTGCCCTGGAAGCGACTGAACAGTGGTAGTTCATCTCCAGCTGCTGTGGTGGAAACAAAGAAACCTTTCATTACCTGCAGAGATTTTGCATATATGTCTTCTCCTGGCTCTCATTTAGAGAGCTGCTGCTGCAGCAGCTACTCACAGGGAACTTAAATTTCACTTAAAACCATGTTTAAGACAGTTTTGTGCTGCCAGAATGGCCCCAGATGTTAGTAGTAGCAGCACAAAAGCCTAAATGTGACCTTTGCAGCATCTAATTTAGAAGAACTTCTCTGCCTTGGAGGAGAGACTTGCGTGCTTATCCTTCCTATACTGTTGAGTTAATAGCATCTATTCTAGCCTGACCGGGGAGCAGCAAGTCACCTACAATCAGCCAATTTTGCATCCTGCTGCATCAGCCGAGCCAGCCAACGCTGTAGGCACTTACCAAGGGCTATAGGGCAGAAGCTCCATCTGCTGCTTAGAACATTATCATGGGGGAAGGCAGCTCATATCCATGCCTTACTTTAAAAAAAATCCAAAACAGAGCAGAGCAGGAGTTGCTCACTGTTAGGGTTTAGTTTGGCTTTTTTTGTTTGGGTTTTTTTTTTTTGCAGTTACTGCATAAAATACAGTAGCAGTCCTGAGAGTCCTCATGAGTCAAAGGCACCTTCTCAGCTGAATGCCCCACTGACACCACAGGTATTTGCATCCTCCCCGTTTTGGTTAAACTCTTTTCCAGCGAAGCAGCACAGCTTCCACTGTGAGATGAAGCCAACTAATTAAGATGTTTTTGTTGGAAACTGAATCCCCCAGGGCAGTTGTCCTAGTCCTAAGCAAACACCATGACCCTTACACCTTGGAAAGGGCACGTGTGAGGCATGGAAAGGGACAGTGCAACAGCTGCCACCACTGCTCTCAATGTCAGCAGCTGGGTTTTGTGCTGCACCCTGTCCCACCAGTCCAGCAGGCTCAGACAACAAAGACTAGAGCAGGCTCATCCCTTCCCATGAGCAGAAGCACCCTCAGGTCCCAGATTTCATTAGATTTCAACAGAAATGAAGCACACAATCACTTAGACCAGCTGAGAGAGGAGCACCCTGTGGCACAGGGCGATGCCCAGTTCATGAGCAGTTTTTCATGCCAGACAGGGTAGATCCAGGCACCTCCGAGGCAGTGACACCCAGGGTGTCAGTGGTGTTGTTTTGGCTATAGTTGGGATTTAGGTACTGAAGCCTATGCCCCCTTCCACTCATCAGATAAAATGCAAAGCCAGTCCCTCCTCCCTTTTGGATTGGTGTGCATGTTACCTTGTGAGTAGTCAGACTTCTGTGTGAAACGTGTCCACAGAATAGGAGTAAGTGGTAAGCTGCGTGCCTGGGAACTGAAATGGTTGAAGTGCCCGATAGGCACAGCTTAAAATGAGCTGCACTCCCTCAGCTCTTGCTGTATGCACATAATCAGGTATTCTTCATTTTCTGTTACAAGATTTCCCTGGTTTAATTTTCTCTTTGCTGTTGAAACCTATTAAAAGAAAATGATGGAGCAAGCAGCTAGAGCTTAGAGGTGTAATGTTCGGTTCTTTCCATAATCACAAGAAAATAAAGTCCGATGGATCATGTAATAGAAAAATGAAGGAAATCGAAGCACTGTCTCAAGCAGCATTTGCTTAATGAATGTAAGACAGTGTTGATGACCATATTTCTTGTTGCTGGTACTTCATAATGTGATGGGAACTGCATTATGCACAATATAATTTTGATGTGTGTTTTTTTAATACACTTAATGAAGAAATGTAGATCTCATGGCTTTAAATGAGTATACTTTTCACTTGCAGATGGAAAGAAGAGGGAGGAAACTACTTTGAAAAAAAAACCAAACCAAACCAAAAAACCCCGAACAAACCAAAACCGGAGCATCTTCTATCAAAAAAGGGAAGATTATAGATGGATCTTTTATCGAGTCGGACATTTGGGGCTTCCATGTCCTTCTCCAGCAACCACACAGACCTCTGTCTAACCAACAGAGTTTAAAAATTAAACACCTCCTAGTTCTGAAATCTAGTTTCAAATACTTGTACTGAGAGCATATTTGGCTGCTGTTGCCTTTTGAAAGGGGCTTTTACAGATCTTTTTGCAACCGCGTTGTCCATTGGTTATAGACCTGCAGACCCAGGGCTCTCATGTGACTGCAGATACCCACAGACATTCACATACAGAAAGTAGCTGCTTCTAATTTATTCCTTTGGGCTGATGTAGGAGAGAAACTGAAGCAAAACTGTTTGCTGGTATTTCTTAATGAGGTTCACAGGGATTTTAGTTCTAAATGATACTGTGAATGTAGGGAAAAGAAAAAAAAGAAGAAAGAAAATTCAGACAAAAAGTTGGGGGTTTTTAGTAGCTTCTTTGTCATTGCTACAAATTTTACCACAGGGGGTATATATGCAGAAGTGTAAAATTCATAGTACATTGCCCTCTCTGTTGGAACTGTTGTATTTCATTATATAAATAACTCAAACAAACTGTTCAAAGATTGGGTGGGTCTCAGAGAAGACCATCTTTCTCTTCTACTGTAATCCTTTTCCCTTTAGTTCCTGTTACACATGAAAACTATGTAGGTTAAAATCCTTTCTGAATCTTTTCCCAAAAATATCCGTGAGAAATTGTTTTGTTTGTGTCTTGGTCACCCCAGCTGTGGAATACATCACAAGTCTGCTGCAATTCATATTCTGTAACATTTTATGCTAATTAATCCCGACCCCAAACAAAGCTAAATAGAGAAGCAATGAGTTAAAACAGTGAAACTAATACTTATGCAAATAGGAAAGAACATTCCCCGGTGGTTGGCAGGGTTAGCACACAGCTCATTTTTTCTGCTCCATATGTCCCCTTTTGCTTCCCTGTTTTATTCATCTTCTCATTTCTTCCAGAAATCCTGGACTGAGGTGCAAAGCACAAATACAACTGTTCAAGCACATGGACTGCGTGCATGAGGAAAACCCCGTGCTCGTATGGGGATGCTTCACTGTGCACATGATGACATATGCCTATCTCAGTTAGGAAACTCCTAGCCAGAAGGATGTTTTGATACAAATAAATGTGTGTTATGATCAACCCCAACCATATCTGTGAGTCTTCCCTGGGAAGTGAAAATGAAATGTCTGTATTTACTATGTTTTTTCCTCTTTTACAGATCTAAGTGGTTTTGTGGGTAGAATCACAAAGGGCCACACTTGAGTGCACAGCACAAGCCTAGGAGATCAAGCTGGTGTTCCCAGACCTCAGAGAGACTCCTCAACACCCTGTCTTTAGGCTAATCCCATCTGATCTCCTTCCTTCCTTCCTTCCTCCACTCTTTATGTAGGTATGTAAGGGTGTTCAGGTGGCTGATGAACACTCAAGCAATAAAATATAACTAAAAAGCTTTCTACACTGAGATTGCTACAGGCTTGGCCATCATTTCATTTCTTCTTACAAACCTACCCAAGGCGCTGCATCTACACCCTTGTGTGATACATCTCGCCTGGACAAAACACGTGGTGAAACCCTTTGTGGATGAAGGGCCATCTATTTTGAAGACAGAGGAAACGTGGATACCAGAGTTTTAAATAACCCACTTCAAAGCAGAAATGCCTTATGATTGGAATTCTCAGTCTTTCCATTCAAATCAGACAATTCAAGGGGAAAGAATTCAGTAAATCTTTCTTGACACTGTACAGACAGGTTCCCCCCCAACATGAAAGTCCCTACTCCAAAGAACTGAATGCAGTAACAGTGTCCTTGGCATGTTTGTGGCACACAGTGCACGGGGTCCTAGTCACAGTGGCTGACACTGCAGTATAGCACTTAAAAATATTTGGAGCAGGTCTCTGCTGCATAGCTCTGCTCAGTGCCGATGTGCTGCACTCGTTACAGCTGATGGAAGTGAGAACTAATGGTGGACTGAAGAAGCACGCAGACAGAAGAGATCACTGCTTCACAGTTTTTGGGAACCCAGCACACTCTGCTTCTCCTATCTTGAAAAAGACAGACAAGATGTTTTCAAACATAATGGACTTAAAATGTCAGGTCTAATCAAGGGTGAGACTGTGAATGCAAATGAACTGTTTTGATAAGTGCAATCTAAATACCAAAGCCAAATTACTGCAACCCTGTCACTGCAGTTCTGCCATGTGAGGCAAAAGCAGCACAAAATCCTGGGAGATGAGCGGCGGACGTGCATCTTCTCACTGTGGTTGGAGCACAGGCATCCCTTGAAACCTGGGAGGGCAAATAGGTGCCATTATGTATCGTTATACAAAAAATGAGCTGTGATAAAAATGCAGGGCGGCCCAACTGAAAAGAAAAAGAAAAAAAACCCCAAACAGCAAAAGTCTTTCTTGCCATTTTCTTTAATTACTGGTTCTGTCTTCTCAAGTATTGTGTAGCTTGCCTTCACTGGATGGAAGGCACCTTTCGTCTGAACAACAAACATCTGGTAGCCCCAGATCCCAGGAGAGGAGGCCTGCTAGAGAAGCAGGCTGTCCGGTCCTTCTGCATGACATGTCCCAACTAGTCCTCCAGCCTGTTTCTTTTTCGCACAGCTGAACTACTCAAGCCATGCTCTGGAGACTGCCTTCTCCCCTACTACCACTCCAAAATTACTAATACTTTATTTTGTTTTAGAAAGACTCTCTTTCACAAAAGCAGGGATGGAGACTTCTAAATTATTCAACCACTTTATGCAAATAGTAACTAATTTTTGCAATGCCCTGGTGAGGTAGGTAATTATATGTTGTCCTTTCTGACAGGCAGAGACATTAAGTTTGAATCACTGGCTCCAAACTGGAGGAGAACTTTGAACTAAATTCTCCTGGACTCAGGTGAAATTTTGGGTAAAGCTCTAGTTTGATCAGAATGCGGTTTTTCATTTTCCATTTTTGTCTCATCAAGAAACCATGCTTGGAAGAATATCCCTTGGCTGAGCTGCTAGAATATCTTCATAAATGATTCACTTGAACCTTTTACAGTCAAAAATGACACCGAAAGTACCATAGAAATAAATTTTTGAGGCTAGATGAGTCACCTGGGTTTCACTGCAAGTAATGACAAAAGCTGATGCTGTTACTCACCCAAATTTTATCCTCGCTGCCTAAAACTCCATTGCTACATCCTCTGTGAGTGATCTGGCTGGTTCAGTCCAGCTATCTTTCTGGTTTAGGGTCTTGTTGCAGACGAGGCAGCTTAGTTTTGATATGTTAGAACGGTGAAAACCAGGAGCGATTGACACCCATGTTAGGTGCAAGCCCTCAGTAATCACAGATTGGCTTGTGGTCTGAAGCAGGTTTTGTATCTCTTCCAACATCTGCCACCTACAACAGCTCAATTATCTTGTGAATGACTCACCGAGTTCTTGTGGCAGCGAGCTCCCGTCCTAATTAAGGGAACAACAACCTGAACTCTTTCCTTGCATAGCTTTCCTGTCCTCTTTCCACCTTCTCTGTGCCATTCCTTAACTGACTTCCCTTTGACCTGTCCCCACCCGTCTGTGCCCATGCTAATCTTCTCCACCCATCAGATTTGCGCCATCACTCTGACCCTCTTCTGCATGATGTAAGGTGCACAGTGTCCCAGGGCCAGTGACACAGGGGGTTACACAGCAACACTATAAAAAAACCCCACCAAATCTTCTCCTTCATGACATCTTGCTAAACTGCTCAGCTTTAGACCACGGGTGGGCTCTCACTGGAGATGTCAAATTGTACTCGCTGATGAAGGCTACTGCCCAGGTTAATTGATCTCTGAGTTCCCTGGGACAGACACCTTTGTCCCTGAGCACATGCTACTCTGACAGCTGCCAGCACAAGCATCATCTTGAGCATCAAAAGAAAACAAGAATCATAGTCATGAAGAAATGAAGGTACTTAATTAGTAATGTCCTGCGCTGCACAGATCCTGGGTCCTGACAACCACTGAAGTCCTCGCAGCCCCATCCTCATAAGAACTCCAGTGCTATAAAGCTCTTGAATATTTCTGAAACAACTTTACATGTTTCCTGACATAAATTTATAGTTTGAATGCTCATTTTGGAAAAAAATGGTATTTCCTAATAAATTAATGTACAGACTGACAGCAGATCTTTCCCTCAAACATCCTATAAAAGATTCCTTTATCCTGATTTTTTGGAGGCAGAGAATATGAGGAACAGGTAGACAAGGGAATTTGACAAAAGTCACTCAAAGTCTACTCCAACAAATGAGAATCGAACTGAGAACTGTGACATCCTTCTGCTTTTCTGATACACTGCTCACAAAGCCACTCGGTAGCTATGCTATAATTCTACACGCTTGTTTTAAATAATACCATGTTTAGAAAGCAGAAATCCATTTTCCCAGTGATGCATGCGTGCATGTACAAGCAGGTATGACATGTATCTCCTCAGAGTTTCCCTCCATGTTCATACTGAATGGAAAACTGCTGCTTGGTAACTGGTCAGGTAAAGAACTGTGATTTTTGCTACAACACAGTTAAGGTTTATGTTCACAGTCGGTCTACAGTGAGACGCTTTAGCATCATCCATCATGCCAGATCTCTAAAAAGGATGGTGGTGACTTCCACTCCAGTATGGCAAGGCTTTTTTCCCTATTCTAGAAAAGCTAACACAAGTACCTGATGGGCTTATCAAGTGGATCTAAGCAATCCTTTGTCTTCAGTTCCCATTGTCAAAATGCGATTGAAGATCTGTCTGTGTCATAACTAACAACAAGTGAATACTGTCAAGTATTAATTTTCAAACTCAACAGATCACGTGGATCACTGTAGTAATTCAGGGCTTTAGGAGCTTATCGTAGAGAGGACCTCAAGACCTATATAGGTCTTGAGGCCTCATATAGGACAACTGAACTCATTTATCTGGTTTTGCTGGAACCACCTCAACACATTTGTTGACCGAATAATCACTCTTTGCTCCTGCTGGTTGGATTCAGTGCTCATCACAGGTGCTACTTACCTCTGAAATGCATAGTAACTACCAGTCAGGCTCAGGGAGAGGCACATTTCTTGATTATAGATCAGTGTCTGAACGTGTCAGCAACTCATTTTGCCTCATTCCATACTTAAGACTGGTAATGCTAACATTGGAAACAAAGGTTTAGTTAATAGATTTAGAGGACTTAGCCAAGACAAGTAAGAACATAGCAACCAAATGCATCGTTGCCACTCCAGCCAAGGGCTCATTAGCTCTTGGAAGGCGTTTTCCCCAACAAATACTGCAGTGTTTTCCCAGTAATGGTTTCATCCATCTTGCTTTCAGATGCACCCTCTCACATGTGCTGCCAATATCTGGGCATCCCTGTGAGTGTGTGCTTGCTGCAGGATCTCTCTCTGGACACATGTTCCACAGCCACATGTGGAACTGGGAGCATCAGCTGTGAGAAAGGATCACAGAGTCCTCATTCTCGTAATCAGTGACTTTCATCCTTGCCAGAGGATAAATGGAAAGCAGTACATAAAATTGCTCTGAATAACAAGGAGCAGCAAAAATAAAATATAATGAAAAAGATAGAAATCCCATTTCAAGCACATTTGTGGAAAAGATTGTTAAGCTATGCAGCTTTGATAGGTCCAGCTTTGTGCAGCAGTACACCAGCAGAATGTGATATTCTTGTGGCTTTAGCCATTTACATAGACACAATTTGGCTCAGGCCAGGGAACCAAGGAGCTTTTGCTCTGTTTAAGAAGTTGGGAATTTGAAACTTTCCACTCTGAACAGACTGAAAAGAAAACTGGTTTGCTTAGAAAAGAGATCATAGGTAAGATAGTACGAGCACCTCCACCTGAGTACAAACAATAACCAGGAAATTACGCTATGGACAGAGATCAGCTGAATGTGATGGTAACATGAATACCTCTGTCTGTGCTCCCCATGGTTCAAGCAGCTTCTTGGACAAACAGATGTATGATGAAACATCTTTCTCTCCCAAAAGGAACTCTCCTATTTTATATATTGAGCCAAATATTTGCCAGTCTAAAGACAGAGGTAAGAATTTCAGTTTGGGTCTTCTCAAGAGGATGCTTTAATCCTTGAGTACCGGTTGGTATGTATCTCAGTTTCTTTCGCCCCCCAGGGAATCTATTCTGGGCTTAGTAAGCCTTCTGGATCAATATACTGAGTTAAATGAATCTTTCCACAGAAAGTTTCTGTTCCGCCTAACTGACAGATTTTCTTGGGAAAGACTTACAAAATAACTCCATACCAGTATTACTTCATCCATGCTGCTTGAGAATGCCATCTATTTTGGCGGCCTTTTTTCATAGATATATTTGGGTAGACCACAAAAGAGCAAACAGTGTTTTTTTCCAATTGCTTTTTCTGATCCTGCTTAGATGCTGTGCACAAAGGGTGGCTGAGAAATTCCTTGTGCTGTATTTCCCCTCTGGAGAAATTGTTTTTTTCCAACTCTGAGCTGCCCCTGAAAGGAGATAAGCAACCAAACCTGGAAAATACTGAAATGCTGCCCCTCAAAAAAGAAAAAACTTCTACTAACATAGAACAGCTCTAAACTTCAGAGAATCTCTCAAAAGAAGTATTTAGTGTCCTGACAAGTCCAGCTGCCGTGGCATGGATGTGGGAAAAGGATGATCAGAGAATCCCATCACGCTGTCATGAGTGGCCCTACTGTTCTGTGAGCTCTGATTTACACTGGCTTTTTAGCATCTTCCAAACACTGCATGGGACGCTTTCTAACATGCAAGCAACAGTGAGATCTACATCAATGTGAAGATGGTCTTGAGGTGGCGTTTGCCAGTGAAATGTAGGATTCACAAAAAAAGATGACTTCCAGATACCTTCACAAAACCATAGCTTTTCCTCCTATTTATGTTCCCAATTGTTGTGCCCAAAAGAGGGCTCAAAGATCCGCTGTGTAAGGTTAAGAGGGATAATAGCTGGTGGGTAACGAGAATAAGGCACAGGACAAAGGAGGGAGGAAAGTAACTGTGGAAAAGAGCAGAACTGTTTGAGAAATCAAAGTGCATGGGGCCTAGGAAGAAGAGTAGAAGTAGTAAAGCACTGCAGAAACACAGAAAGCAGGCTTTGGAGTAATCTCTAAAATCCTCTTTGTCTAAAGAAGATAAAGTGCTTGAAGAGGGTATTTCACAATATTTTTGCAAGTTCTTAGTCTGAAATCTCAGGAGCAGAAGGCAGGCATGCTCCTCACATATAAAACAGATGTAACTGTAATAAATGAAGTGAATAAGGAAGAGCAACTTGACCATGCAGAGGGACTGCTGGTTAGGCACCGAAATAAATGCAAACAGACTGTTCCCCACCTCTGCAAGAATAGAAGGTAGGACTGCTTCTCATCTAGAAGTCAGATGCTACAAATCTGACTTCTAGCCGCAGCTGTGGCAAATGATGCAGAATTAGAATGTGCTTGTAGAAAAACTATTAACAATTACCAACCGTTTCAAAGCCTTGCCTCTCCCCTTCTCTTTCATGAATGTTTCTTAATTAGACTACTTTTCAAATGTGGTTACTGGTTAATGAGACCGTTCAAAAGAAAACAGGCCTAAATTGACAAAGATTGTAAAAAACGGGCCGCCTGTTTTTTCCCTCTTCTTTTTTAATCCTTTGTGCCAAACAAACCAATGTTTTCCCTGCTTTTGCAACTTATTTTAGGAAAGTTAGTTGTCTCAGAATGAGTATCTGCAGATGAACAAGTAGACAGAGCTTGGTATAAACGCGCCCACGCCCAGCCAAGCTTTCACCCTGGGCTGCTCAGCATGGGTACGTTAGTACAGGAAAATCAGCAAAGCCTACTGCAGCCAGAGTTTGTAACAACAGCTGCAACAATTTGTCACTCGTCCCTTTAAGTGCCCTTTCCCAGTAATGCAAATACAGAGCCACCTACCAACCCTGATGCACATTTTTATGAGAAATTATGTTTACAGCTGCCCATATATGGATCACTTAAGCTTTGTTAAGCAGGTGTGGATAGGAGCTCTACTGAATACAGCGTACACAGCAGCGAGGAGCAGCTTTATCCCCTGGGAACATTTTGATGGAAGGAAGCCCAAGAGGTATAATGCTGAGGGGCACAGAAGAGGCACAGCTTCTGTTGTGAGAAGACATCCTCAAGTGAGTGGGTTTGCAATAATTGGAAGGGGAGGAGAGCAGGGGTGGGGAAAAGGTAAGGTACATGGCAGTTGGTTGTGGAAGGGCACTGCCAATGTAAGGGGTGACAGGGAAGAGTGGGGCACCAGTGAGAAGTTAGGAAAGCCCAAAACAAACATGGTAGAGGGGAAGATAAAGACAGAAAACTAATTGAATGCTTTGAAGTTACACTGAATGTTAGATAGAAATGGGAAACTAGCTGGAGGGCCTAAAATGACCTACAGAGGAACAGGAAAGGAATCCTTGACCCAGCTCAAGTAACTGAGGGATAAAGAAGGGAAGCCAGGAGAAAGAAATTACAGGTTACAAACATGCAGGTTCCCCCGTGTTCCTCTGGGTATATCCTTTTCTTTCTTCTTCCTCAAAAAATCTGGATGTGGAGGCTGTTCCAGCTTAACAGTTCAGTGTTTCTGGACTCCACTTGGTTTGGCCAAGGGCATCGGGATCCCCAAGGTTCCTGACCCTGCAAAAAGCCCGGGTTAGTGGCACCATGTGGGAAGTGGAGGCTGACAACCCCCCACTCCCCACACACCCCGCTACCACATAAACCAAGCACTGACTTGCACAGCTTATGTGTGATGGATGTGACACTTCCAGAAATACACAGCTGGAAGAGCACACAGCAGCTCCACAGTACTTGTGTCATGTTAGACAGGTCCTAAAAGTAGTCAAGGTGGGAACTGTGACTGCTCTCATCACAAGTTAAGCAGAAGAAAAGGAGAAGGCAGGTATTACCTCATCCATGTTTGTAGGACTGACATTACTGCCATTATAATAATTAGGATAAAACCCAAAGAGCATCACGGAGTGCAAGGGTCTGGCTGCCTGCCCTGAGTGGTGGGGCACAGTGATCAGGATTCTTTGGGGAACTCTGGATTTTGGTTTGTTTAGCTTGGCTTGCTGGGACAAGTGGCTGAGGGTAAGAGAAACTATGATGCCAAAACACAGGAAGGGAAAAAGACACAGCAGGTCACTTTTCAAGGAGATTATTAGGCATAAGGTAAGACAAATATCGTCTGTCAACTTGACACTTTTCTATGCTTTCCTACATATATATGTGTGTGTGTGTGTGTGTGTATACATAGACATATAGGTAATCTTTCAAATGCTTAGTTATAATTCAATGATATATTAGAAAGTTTCTTCCCTGGTACTTTGCATGTTTTATTCCCAAGACAAGAGAAAAGAGGTGGAAACAAAACTGTTCTCAATACAAATCAGATCAGCCCCTTCAGTTTCTTTGTTATGGTAATTGGTAATTACAGAAAAAAAAAATCTTAATTTAAGATGAAGATTGCTCCGAGTACTTTCCCTACACATGATCTGTCAGCAGCCCACCTTTGGATGACACCTATACTGGAAGTTAGAACAGGTCACATGAACTCTCTGAGCAGCCATGAACCTCAGGTCTCTGCTCCCTTTCCTCAGCACTTTGGGAACAACTCCAGCAGCACCAAGATCTGAGACAGCTGACACAGGGTCCAATGGGAGGCAGCTTGCTGATGTATTGTTCTCTCCACTGTTCATTCCAGTGAACTTGAAACATACGAACAGTGCAAACATCAGGAAAGCTTTGGGCCAAAATCCAACGGTTTTAAGAGGGTTAACCCCTCTCAGGGAAGGCTCACTACCTGGTCCTCCTCTGATGGAGCCAGAGATCCTTGTCTGCATGAGGATGGTGGTAGGCGCATGCGACTGCTGTAGGGGTCACTCACTGCACACCTGCCCCCATGACCAGGACCTTCAGAGCAACTGAAAACACCTACACAGCTTTGTGCCAATCCACAGTACCCCAGCAGGCTGCTCCCTGAGCGACAACGGGTGATCCCTACCCTCCAAAGTCAGCTTCTGTACATGTATCCTGACAGGTACTTAGTCTCTAGCTGGAGACCTGACACATTTCTGCCCAGCATTATGTTATTACATTTGTACTAACAAATTCAGAGGTGAATTTTGTACCCTGTTTGTGTTTTTTTTTCCTGGCTTGAAGCCTTGGTCAGAGTTACAAGTTTCATCACTGGGCTTCCTATCACTACTCCTGACACTGCTCCAGCCTGTAGGCAAGCTTTCCTGGCAGCCCGCCTTAGGCTTTGCTCCCAGCAATGTGGGGGAACTGCTCTGACGAGTACCCTGGGGGCTTCAGTGGCAGTGGGGAGGGCAAGGGGAATGGCTAAGGTCTGATGGAGGGCTGTTAGACCTATTTTCCTGGCTGCTTAATTATCCATTTTCCTTTCTGGCCGTGTCCCCTTGCCTAAATACGTGCAACTGTGCATGGCTGCACACGCACACACGAGCACAGAGCAGACTGTTCATTTTCAGATTAGAGAGCTGCTATTCAAAACTTGGTTGTTTGTTTTTTTTTTTCCTGAAGCAAACATGTGATCCATAATGGAGAGATTAGATTTGGAGAAATTAGATGTAAACCTACTATCAGGTAGTTTTCAGAGCATAACCAAACATTTTTTAAATGTTCCTGGTAAAGGGGAAAATATTAATATATTGGAAAAGTATTTGCTACCGCTGCTGAAAGGAGTCACAATTTGATTCAAGGATAGCCTTGTCCCTTTGTTTCCTTCTGAATGCTTTTAGGAACTTGATTTCTAATCTTGACATGTGCTTATGTATGCCAAATTTATACTGTTGTGCTCTTGGGCATTTTTTTATGAACTATTATTAAAAAAAAGGAAACAAAGAAAAATTCCCCGATGTAAAAGAAGTTTCTGGCTGAATTTGGGTGCATGACAGTGTGTATGGGTGTACTGAAATTAAAATGCAACCTCTCAGAAAATGTAAAACATGCATTTCTGGACACTGTGGTACCATGCTGTGGACGTTTGACCCTGGCTGGAGGCCAGATGCCCACCAAAGCCGCACAATCACTCCCCTTTTCATAGGGACAGGGAAGAAAATATATATTGAGGGGCTCAGGAGTCGAGATAAGGACAGGGAGAGATCATTCCACAATCAGCATCACGGGCAAAACAGACTCAACATGGAATAAAAAGAAAAAAAATAAGCATCTAATTTATGACACTGCACTGTACACACAGTGAGACCAGAGTCAGGTAATGAGAAGTGCAACCAGATATTAAAGCACCTCCTCCACCACCCCTCCCTTCTTAGCAGACTTCATTTTAGTCATGATTTTGCTCCCTTTCTTCCCCCCAGTTGTGGCATGGAGACAAATCTGCCAACGGGTAATAAATGAATAACATCAGTGACTACTGAACGCCAAAGAGATATATTTCACTGTTGAGCGGGCTAAGTGTGAACTTAAATTCAGTCACAGATTCTACAGTAACATTTTATAGGAGGCTGTATTTGTCCAGAAAACCTTTAAATGTAAAATTAGAAGGAACTGCATGTGTTTGGCAAAAAACACCTATTGACCATGCCACACCAATGGCAGATGTTCTTGTGTGGAATGGAGCAAAGTCAGGGTGGAACTGTACATCTATTAAAAGGCTGAGCAGTATCCTGTGTAGGTAACGTGAGAAAATCTAACCAAATCTGACATTATCCGGACTTCCTGGTCTGCAGCCAATGCTTCTTTGTATTTTGCTGGTAATTTCTTAGTTCTAATGGAGTCAAACTGGAATTCCAATTGATATTGTCCCTATCTCCTTTCAATCTGGTTCTGCTTTATGAGTTTTTTAAAGAGTTATGCTGGTGTTGCTATTAATTCTTTCCTTTATTGTAAAACCAGTTATGGGATTGCACTCTCTCACTAGGCATTTTTTTATGGGCTGTGTTTGTATAATATGTTGCATCAGAACTAAAGCAACAATTTGTGGTGAGTGAACTCACATGGGAACTTCTCGGAGTGCACACTGCCCATGCAAAAATAGCCACCACATTAAAAATAATGTTAATCCCACAGAAACACAGCAGGTTTAAACTCTGAGTCACTATTTTCTAAATTTTTTTTTCAACTTTTGTCCATTTGAGCCCTAGATGAGAGCTGCCCCTACCAGCATCCTATATCCCTGAGAGCTTACTACCTTGGTACTACACTGCAAAGACTTTTGCTGGAGCCAAAGCAGCCACTGTGGATGGGAAGTTCCTGACATGAAAGGCAGTATTTTGCACAGAAATAGACACTGCATCCTTCAGCTGCAGTTCGGATGAAAGGAAGGGCCTGCGACAAAGCCTCCAAGCAAGAGCTCTCTTTGAGGGCCTGATATGCACATCTGCATCCTCTCCTTCTGTCATGGCCTGCACCTGATGGTCCATCATTTCTGTATTAGTTCAAAACTCCAAGAGCTCAGACAACTTTGAAAAGGCAAGTACCAGCTTTTCTCTTAGGGGTCCTTAGAGTTTCAGGAAAGTATCAGTGCCTTCTAGCAGCCATGGGCAACCGTCTTCACCCTGGCCCAGTAATGCAGAAGTGCTGCTGCCTTTTCTGCCCTCTGCAAGTATTTTCTGGATTCTTCTCTAGGTCCCCTGTTCATCTACTGGCCAGATCAAACCTTTACTGGCCCCATTATCTCTGTGACTCTGTAAAGACTCCGAGTCCCATGCAGCAGCACATTAAAACCAAAGCTGTTACTACCTCCTAGCAATTCCTGACATCTCCTTGCTTTATCAGGCCGGGCTGAAGACCCACAACCATTCAGCTGCTTCTTCAGGGGCTGTTCCTCACTCCTGCTGGGGCAGCACTGTGGGAGGAGTGGGGCAGCCAGCTCCAGGGGAGCCACCTCACCCACCCAATTTTACCTGCTGGTGATAGCACTGAGGCCACTTCTCTCTGTGCAGATGGCTTAAAAGCTCACTGGTGCAGGATGGCAGTGTGGCACCACCTCCTCACACAGGTGGAAGACATCTTATGGATTCCCATGGAAGTTTATACCCTTCTGCTCGGTGAGTTTGCACTCATGCTCCCAAGCATTTGCTGTTGTACAGCTGGTTCCCCATCCCACACGAAGTGAAGTGTGGGAAGAAGGGAGAGGTGGGGTTTTCAGGGGAAGGGGTTTTCAAGATTTGGGTTTATTTCTCATTACTCCACTCTGATGTGATGGGGAATAAAGTAAATTAATTTTCTGGAGGTGAGTCTGTTGCCCATGATGATAATTGGTGAGTGAGCTCTCCCTGCCTTTATCTTGACCCATGGGGCTTGGAGATTTTTTTACTTTTATATACTCAAACATCTGGTGCAAAATCACATTCACACTTAATTTACCAGGTCCCATAGCTCCAGAGAAATCAGGGCCATTTGTTCCGAGTCACGTGAATATAACAGAGAACTGAGATGGAGCACAGCTGGGAGAGGTTATCTGGGTATATTTTAAAGCTAGTTCACAGGTCAATAAACACAGGTATACACATTACATCTGTATCTGGAGGCTGCACAGAGAGAGGTTAGTGTATGTTTGTAAACCATAAAGCTTTCTATCGTTAGTCAAGAAGGGTAAGACTGAAGTTGCTTCCTCGGGCCTTCATGAAGATGTGGTGTAATGAATGACAGAGGAAAGCCATTGCCTTTGCTCAGAGACAACTTACACTTTCTAATTAGCTCCCAAACAGCCGAAGTCAACCAACTGATGCCAGTGTGAGCAGAGTCAATGAAGATAATTGTATTTGTTTAGCTCGGGAGACTGGAAGTACAGGTCAGTAACACAATAGCAGAGCTTTCTGAGAATCTGAACGTCTTTTCTTCCAAGGACAGTCCTGACATTTTAGGAAAGGGAAAAAGCCTTCAAAATTGGGACTAGGAGACAAAAATGTCACATTTTACGCTACCTAAATTTTCTGGGAAGTGTTGACTTGGCACTTAATTTTCTCACGAGTCATGTTTGAGCATTTCATTTCAACATGATAAAGACCTTTCTTTTTCCTTATCTTTTTAGTTAATTTTATTTGCAGTTATATCATACAAAACATCCCATAAAACATTCAGTCGGAATCTTGAAGC
Source organism: Gallinula chloropus (assembly GCF_964237585.1). Taxonomy (NCBI): domain Eukaryota; kingdom Metazoa; phylum Chordata; class Aves; order Gruiformes; family Rallidae; genus Gallinula; species Gallinula chloropus. The sequence continues at coordinate 70,397,636 of NC_140086.1, forward strand.
CTTGAAGCCCAAAGAAACCTCACAGCACAGTCCTTGGAATGAAAAAGTAACTTTGTTCCTGTGAGATGAAGGAGGCCGGGCTGCACATGAGGATGTCATACCTTGGCATGTAAAAAATGCCCAAAAAGACCAACAAAAGCATTCCTGCCACACTGCTTGCCAAATCTTGGTGTCTCCTACAAGACCAGCACTGGTTAGGTGCATCAGGAAATACAAATTCACAGAATCATAGGGGTTTGAAGGGATCTCCAGAGATCATCTGGTCCAACCCCCCTGCCAAAGCAGGTTCCCTAGGACAGCTCACACAGGAAGGTGTCCATATGGGTCTTGAATATCTCCAGAGAAGGAGACTCCACCACCTCCCTGGGCAGCCTGTGCCAGGGCTCTGTCACCCTCACTGTGAAAAAGTTCTTCTGCACGTTGGTGCGGAATTTCCTGTGCTCCAACCTCAGCAAAGGGGTTTGCTATGCTGAATTCACTGTGTTTCACACTCAATAGATTAAAAGTGTTATATCTCACCACATGTAGTAACACTACGTCATAAAAATACATTTTATTTTTTATTTGCATTTCTTTATATAAATAAACACCAATATATTTGTATGGTGTGTTTACACAAACAACATTTAGAGCAGTGTTGACAATAATCTATTGGATTTTACCTTTCATTCTTTTAATTCTTGATCTGTGCTTCTGCCTGGACTTCCTCAAGTTACCCCAAGTAACATGGGGGTGTGGTGCCTTTGGAGACTTTCTCTGCACTTCCACCTGGTCTCCAGCAGCTGCTGCAGGTAAGCAGAGCTCCCCGGGACCTGCAAGTGCTGTGCAGACTCTTTGCAACCTGAGGGTGCCCAAAATGACATCACTAAGCACCTAAATGGCTGAATCCTAATTTGCAACCTCTTCACTGAAGGGAATACTGGAGGGAGAGAAGCATGAGATGCTGGCATGGGAATTCAGATGTCTAGCTGCTGCTGCCTACATCACTACTTTTGCAGCTTTGCAGTTTCTACCCAGTTGCTGCTGCAGGACAGCTTTGCTTTTTTCTCTGATTACACTGTTACTAATTAGAGCTGCCTGTCAGGAGCTACAACACTTCTGTTTCCTGGATGTTCTTGTGTGGGATTGGATTTAGCAAGGCTGACCGTGGGAATGGCTTCTAGGTGTTCTTGGTTCTCTTCCCAGCCTGGTTTCTCTCCATGCTGCAGACACTGAGATCCAGGTGCTGGAGAGTGGGATTATATGCAGCAAGTCCCTGCAATCCATGCAGAGATGGATTTAGGATGCTTAACAGAGGCAAAAAGACTCATTTCTCCAGCTCACGAGCTGCAGCACCTTGCCTGGGCTGGATGGAAATGGTGCTCTGGCTGCTCAGATCCCATCACTCAGGATGACTCTTCAGTACTAACCCATCTCCTGCCCCCTGCTTTTGACCTCTCTCTCTCTTCCCAGTTGCTACTCAGGTTGAAGTTGCATTTTATTCATTTAATTTGAGTAAGCATAATGCACTGAAAATACTTGTGTGGCAGAACCAAATGCCTGTTTCAGTTTACTTACCGGAGGTGGTGTCCTTGGTTTCGGCTGGGGTAGAATTAATTTTCACAAGAAGCTGGGACAGGACACAGACCAGACAGCTGACCCAAACCAGCCAGAGGAGTATTCCCTACCATGCAACATCATGCTCCATGTATACAAAGGATATGTAAAGGGGGGAGCTGGCCAGGGAGGAGGGACTGTGGCTGGGGACAGGCTGGGCATCAGGTTCCAGGCAGTGAGCAAATTACTGTCCAGTAAACTGTCCTTATCCCAACTCACAAGGTTTACCTTTTTCTCCTGATTCTTGTCCCATCCCACACATGGTAAGGGGCAGTGAGTGAGCTGCCCCATTGTGCTAGGTTTCTGGCTGGGGCTAAACCACAACAGTTAGTTGACACTGTCTCAAGCAGAAAAGACCTCCCCGATATTTTGAGGACAGAAATGGAGGTGGATGGCTCACAGGACTTGTCAGGCTGGTTTTAACCAATGTCTCCTCTTGTTCCATCTCCTATATCCAGTGATGAGGCATCCCAGTCATCCTGTTTCCAAACAGGAAAATGCACCTTAGCCTCCTCAGATGGGGATTACTCTGTGCCATACAATACAAAACCTTATATTCCTCCTACAACTGCATTTCACATCTGTGAGCAGTTGAGCCCTCTTCTACATTTTTTGAACCAGGAAAAAAAGGAGAATTATTAGAAGTAAAATATGTTATTAAATGGGAGCTGACATGTGTCAGGCTTATTGATGGGAACTTGCATAAAATGTGATATTACTTCATTCCTACCTTAATTGAAGATATTTTCAGCCTAAGTGATGTGTAACTGCTCAGTGCTTTAGCTCTCTTTTATGAATAATTATATTACATGTATTATCTCTGGATATTTCCATTGATACATAGGGTAAGTGTCTCTCAGAATAGCCTGCAAAGGGGTCAGAAAGATCCCGCTTCATTGAATCCCTTTTGAAGCAGCCTATTTTGCCTTCTTAAAGTTAACGGTTAAATTAATAAACACAATGAGAAACCTTTCGAATGAGAGGAACATTCCCTCCGCTTATGATCTAATTCCCTGGACACCCACTTACTAAAGATTTGACAGGAGTAACACGAAGCTACAGCATTCACTATGTGGTTCATTTTTTATCAAACAAGACAGAAAGAATGAAGCCTTGTCTGTGTTTGAAAGCTGTATCGTGTTTCTGCCATTTCTTCAGGCGTTCTTACAGAAACCCTTCGGTTCGCCCTTTCTCATCTTCTGCAGGCTGATGTGTTAGCAATGGCTTTTCAGCGATTAACAAAATGATGGTGATGTTGGCAAGAAGCATAGGAAGAGTCTCATTCTCACCTGTGTGCTCATGAAATAGCCAATTTCAAACCGTGATGAAAACAGAAATAATTACAAACACTTCAGCAAATAAAGAAATCTTCAAGAGCTATATTTAATATTAAACACCACACAGAAAATTTCCCAGGCAACAGGCCAAGCTGAGTTTAACTGGATCTCTTTTTAAGAGGCGTTTGTAATGTAAATTTGAAACCAAACAGTAAAAAACACTTTGACAAACCTTTATATTATTGCCACAATCTGCATCTAGACCCAATAAAATAATAGACAGGAAGGCTGCCAGCATCCAAGCTGGGGTATGCAAATGCCCTGTTCTGCAACTCGCCGATAGCAGCTGGAGAGCTGAATTTAAAAGCAGCACTTCAAAGCTTTTCTAGGAAATAATTGAACACTTAATGATTTCAAAGTTCCATGATAGCTCTAATGGCAAAGTATTGTTTAAATTAATTTATTTAACTAATGATCAACACATGCGTCCGGAAGATGCTTCTCTGTGTGTATCTGTGTTGGTGATGACAAAACAAGAAATGCAGTGGAACATGGGGCTTTTATCCAGACTGAGTAGGTAGTTGGCTCTGAGTGAGAGGAAAAGTCCCCCTTTTCAGACCACAGAGTTACTCTGATATTGTTTATTTGGTGCCGCCTGTGTCTGCTTCCAGAGCGAACTAGGAGGGCATCTTTCTTCAAAATGCAGCAGAAGACCCAGACATGCCTACAGCAGAGAAGAAACAACTTTTGCTTAAAGTATTGATGGGTGACTTTGATGTTTCAATGTCAGCTTAGCTGTCTCCAGCCAGCTTCAGGGAGAGAAAACAGGGAAGTCAACCAGGCATTCCAAGATGGGGCAAGCACATGAACTTCCACCTCTGTGCCCAAGTTGTGGGATAGAAGAGGCTCCCTGCAGAGCTGGCGCTGCTGGAAGGGGTCCCATGGGACAGCGTGACAGCAGGGAACCCTGCAAGGGGTGTGAATGTGTGCATGTGGAGGGTTATCCAACAGATAGATCACGATCCACAGGAACTTCTACAGCTTGCTCTAGCAAAATGCCTCTCACAGTTTTGAGGTAGTTTTTCCCTCCCAGGGCAGTTTTATTATTGCTTCCGATTCCCCACCCTGTGTCTCTGCTTATTTAGATGAAAAAGTCAGCAGCCAAAGGGCTGTGCCTCTGTAGATGAACAGAACGGGCTTAACACAGCTTTGCTCTTAAGTCAGCTAGCTTCTGTTTGAAGTGAGAAATAGTAATCTGAGGAAGGAGATAAGCTGGGTAAAAGAAAGCAATCAATCCCAAACTCTGGTCCCACAGTGCAGAAGGTCCCTGTTAAAACTGCAGTTGTGTTTTCTCAGTGTACTGATGCCATCGGTGAGGACATACAGAGTTTATGAGGATTCTTGATGGAGAAGTGAGGGGAATGTGACAGAAGCCTTCACCCTCAGAAACAGTGGGAGAAAGATGCATAGGATATAATAATTCACAATTTCTCACAGAGTGCTAAGAGGTACCCATGGAAATTATGGGGAAGCCCATCTAAAATAGAAAGAAACAGTCTTCAACACTACTTGTAATTGAAATGTGGTCTTCATCACCATGGTATGTACAACTCCATTGCATGAGGTGAATGTTGCCATGTGCTCCCCTCATTTCTGTTCACTTACCCTGTCCTAAAGGGAGTTCATTTGCACCACCTCTAGGTATCCACACTACGTTTGGCATGACTTGCCACCTGTTTTCATCTTTGCTTCTGGTTCCAGGGCTTGCCTTGATGTTTTTTGCCCTTCTATGGCTCAAACTCAAAGTACGCTGAAGGGTCACTGCAAAGATGTTCATAGTGTAGTACTTGCCATGTGGATAACAAGGGATTTTTTTAGCTGCTGTGGCCTCAAAAGTAAGTCATGTTGGTGAAAAACTTCTCCACAAAATCACTATGTGAAAAAAAGTTTGAGAGCCTTGTAGCATGAAAAGGGGAAAGAGGAATTCCAACCAGCCTGGTCTTGCAGAGGGATTAATCCTTCTCTACAAATTAGCCTCTTTGTACCTATGAAGCATGTTTGATCAGATTCCAAATCATGGCCGCGATTTGTGCCAAGTGGGAAGCTGAAGAGTGGAGGAATGTCTGATATTTAAATATTTTACCAGCCCTTCATATGGGTTAATATTTTATTAGTAGCAAATATGCCTCTCTGCTAAAGAGTCGCCAAGTACTGCTCACCGTGGTGAGAGATGGGTGGCATCGAACAAAGGCAGTTCTGAAAGACAAGATTTGAGGAGAACATTGATGAAGCTCATTCCTTCTTTCCTAGGGATGCAATGCATGCATCCACACTAAGATGCCTTGATTTTCAGTTTTCCCCCTCATTCTGCACCACATACCAACCTCTGTGTGGCTGCATCCTCCTAACTGTACCAGGCCAATGGATGGTCTGTGATGATCCTGGTGCTGGCGAGTCAGTTTCTTCTAGGATTTTGGTTGAGGAATACACAGCTGAATACCTGGAATCTGCATGAAATTTAGTATTTGTAGCGACTGTGGGAGTGACTAGGATCACTCTGCTCTAGCTCTTTCCTCCATTCTTTCATACTCTGTCCTACTGAATTAATTAAAAAATCGGGGAGCCCTCCAGTGGTTAAAATTATAGAGACTAAATTGCTAGTGCGTTAAAGAGGTATCCAAACACCTCATGGTGTCTCCTGGCTTCACAAAAATCCATACAATTTTAACACAGAATTTTACAAATTGTTACCCTTCTACAAAAGAGACAATTTTTAAAAGGCCATTAGAGCTAAGTACACATGGAGGTAGTTTGGGAAAAGTTTCCCTAAAAGTTCTTTTCAAAAAAACATCCCCATACGTAACATATAAAAACGTCAATCTCAAGTTCTTAGACATCTCCTTTTAAATGTAAACTTTGGGAATCTGAGAATGATCTGCATTTGATAAGATTGTTCTCCTACTTCTCAGACTGGTACTTGGTATTCTGTTTCTCATTCCTAAGGAAACAACCTGATGGGGGGGGGGGGTGGGGGTGGGAATCAGACTCTTGACTGTGCCAATCTCTATATTGATTCTTTAAAAGCATGTATATTGCGGATTTATCCAAAAATTATGCTAACAAAGTTTTCTGCTAAAAGAAAAGAGGAAGCATGCAAGCCTAAATCTGTATTTGCAGCCCAGATCTGCAGCTTAATGAGGTAAACAAAAAGCGTTGAGGGTTTCTACCTGGATCCTCTGTGATCACCCTTCTAAAATGTTCATTGATTTCCACGAGAGGAGATTTGGACTAAAACTCCGTGGAGAAGTGTTGTGATGAAAAAATACCATTTTTTGTCCTTAAGATAGTGCATATGCCCTACTGCATGCTTCATGCTTTTGTTAGATTGGTCACAGAGCTAAGCACAGAGGGAAAATAAATAACATTTTTATAAATGAGGATGTTTGGGACCATTTCATCTGGGCCTCATTCCAAAAAACTAGGAACCTGATGCAAAGCCTGTTTAAGTCGATAGCTTTTGGCTCTTGGAGAAGGATAAGTGGATCAAACTTTAAAAAAAAAAAAAAAAAAGAAAGAAAAAGCTAAATCTCCCTTTAAGCCGTGAGACTGTCTTCGTGTGGGAAGCAAGTGCTGGGCCCCTGGCTAACCTGGCCATTGAGTGGGGTGGAGATGCTCAGCACAGCTCCTGAGCTCCCCATCACCTATGGTTTGTTGCCATGAAGCACAGCCAGTCTGGTCAGTGGCAGGGTAGAGCCTCCTGCCCTCTAATTAGCTGTGAACTGACCTTAGTGCCTCGAAAGACCTCCCGGTATCTGTGTTTTACCCTTCCCCTCAAACATTGCAACACGTGTCTGTGGCCTTGCACACTGCTCCACTGTCTGGAGCTGACGACAGCGCTTTGTGAGACAATACCCCATCTCCCAGAGCATGGTGTGACATGCATCATATACCTCATGGATAACAGGAGGGCTTATCTCAGGGCACCCATCACCAACCCTGGCAGCAGTGGGCTACAGGGAACAACAGTCACCAGAAGAAAGCTGAACCATCAGCTTCAACATGACAGAAACATTCTCCATCCTGAGTATGAGGATGGCCAACTTTTCCTATGCTGTCATCGGCTGCTGCTGCTGAAGACCAGTCCTGAAGGTCTTCTCTTGACTGCCATTGCTGCACAATTCCAGGAATCCTTCCCTGAAGAAAAGGAGGTTCACAGAGCATCTGCAAAAGTACAAAAATAGCATGGGGTGCCTACAAGTTGAAAGCGGTCTGTGTCAAGAACTGTCAAAAGCTGTGGTTGCCACAGGGATAATTGGTTTGTGCCAGCTGTAGTTGATGGGTACCAAGCTGATGAAAGGAGACAGGATAATATGCCTTCTGTTGTTTAATTAAGGATTTTCTAAATCTGCATAAACTGAAAGCTCTGGATGCTGAAAAGCACCTGAAGGCACCCCGATATTTGTAGCACTGAGAGAATACTGAGGAAACAGGGTGCCTCCCAAAATGTGCAAGCACCGGCGTACAGCAGCCCCTGCGCAAGGAAAGGCCGTTGGGCGATGCTCTTGCCCTTTATTTCCTACCAAACTGCTCCCTGCAGATTAATGCTTGTCAGAATCTTCCCTTATCTCAGGGGCTGCAATCTTTACTTAATACCCTGAGGGAGGGACATCTTGGGTTATTTTGCACAGCGCGAGTGATTGAAATGCGACAGCAAACCGTTAACGTGATCCCAAAAGTACAGGCTCACGGCCCAATATCTTTTCTAGAGTCATTTCAAAGAAGGTGATTAATAGCATGACAGAGTGCTGCTCTGTATACCAAACAGTACTTGAAGGGCTGTAAATAGATAAAACCAAATGATCAACAACCATAGACTGAAATAAGGACAGGCACCCGAAGGGTGCTAGGAACCTCAGTTGTTGAATCCTACTTTTATTGTTGTTAATAGTAGGTATCGAGAGGGGATGAATAGCTCTCAAATTAAATTTGTAGCTAATCTCATAGTAGGAGGCAAAGACTCTATCATGCAGGCAGTAGTCTTATCTGGAGGATATATTAATAAAATCCAACCTGGACAACACAAGCTAATACACCCAGAAGAAATGAAGAAACATGTGTAGCTGTTTCATGGGGCTGAAGGTGTTTGGAAAGCAGTAATGTTGGAAAAACACTGGAGGGAATGACGAGGGGCAAAGCTAGAAAGCCGGCTGTAAGCTCACAGTGTGGCACAACAATAAGGCCAGGAAGTTTGTAAGAGGAAGGCTCACGGGTGTGAGTGTGGGCAGAGCAGCACGGGAAGGGTGACCTTCATCTCGCAGGACCGACATGCTGGGGCAGGGCGGGGGGAAAGAGCACAGCTGTGACATCAACTATTAAACTTGTGAAGAAGAGGCCGGGGATCTCATGGTGAAGGGTTTGTCTCTCACACACCTCCCTCTCTGACTTCTTCCCCTGCCACCAGCTTACCCAGTTTTTCAGGGAAGGAACCTGCTCCCAGGATCAGCTTACTCCCAGGAGGAGCAGTGGTGACACAACAGCCCACACCAGACAGAGTCCCCGGGATACCCGCTCCTGCTAGAGGGCTGGTGAGTGCCCTGCACTCCACCTGTCCTTTGGTCCTCAGCTGCAGATGTGATGGGCATCATTAGGAAAGGTGACACGAAGGGGAATACAGGTGCAGCATCCCCTGCCCAACCACAAGTAAAGCGGAGTGGCGATGACAGAGGAGGAGGGGGAGGAAAAGGACAGAGGAAGAAGGGAAGGCCTGCACTGACTAGTGCTGAATGCAGGGCTGGTCTGGCAGCTGCAGAGAAACCTCATAACTTTAGTATCACTCAACAAAGGGCACATCTGTCCTTATCACCAATACAAGAGGATAGGAAAACATTCAGAGATGGGTAACCACGGTGGAATAGTTCTTATGCCAGGAGCAGTCACAGAGACCAGGACTCTCCAGCCCAGGAAAGAATGTATCCAAGGCCAGATGTACCAGAGGTCCACCAAGCAGCATGGGAAGGTGGGTAGGGGCTGACTGTTCATTGTTTCACATGAGCTTGTTGTCCCACCAGGACCTGGTGGCACTGAGGGGTGACAGGGCAGAACTGAAAAAAGGAAACGTTTTTTTAACAGAGATGGGGTAAAATATTCACATTGTATCGAAAACAACCAGGTGAATTCACAAATATCCACTGCAGGCTTTGCAATACCAGAATAACCCTTCTGGATCAGGAGCTGCAACTTTCCAATGGCTGGAAGAATATTCTGGGAAAACACACCTAACCTGTTCTTGTAGTCTTTCTTCCTTGTGTGCTAGACCCTTGTCAGAGACTCGATACTGGGTCAAACTGACAAACAGTCTGACTCAGTATGGCCACTCTGGCATCTCTGATGATGTGTGCATGCCACACATATCCTTGTACATTTCCTCTTGCCACAGTTCCTCTGCAAAAGCTGCACCAGGCCACTCCTGGTCTCTCGCTTCTCTCTGCTTTTCTTGAGACAGCTGGTCATGCTCTGTGTCCCCAGTGACCATCTCTTCTATTGGTGACTATCTTCTCCAAGGCAGGGAAGGCACTAACAGAGGGGACACTGAGTATCTAAATTGTGGAGTAAAGAATTTTTCTAAAGATTTTGGCACTTACATATTCCTTCTGTTAAGAAGTCTTCCTGGAAAGCAATTCGTAGTTTCCTCCATATAGGTCTCCACTTTCAGGTCTGGTTGGTGGTACCTTTGGCTGTAGTTCCCACCGTCCCATTCTTGGCCAGGGCAAAGCAAGCTACAGCTGAACCAATTTTCAGAGCTCTGTCTCTACAACTTCCTCCTGACAATTAGCTTCAGGTCTTAGACAGTCCTCCAGCTAAAAGTAACAGCTCTTGCCGAAGCCCATCTTGTACCAACCCCAAAAAACCCTACCCCCAAAACAAAACTGTTTGCACACTGCTACTGAATAAGGTATCAATTAGTGACTGGTCTCCTCTCCCGTATACGCTGGGCTGGGGTCAAGCCCACGTCACTTTGCAGGTGGAACTGGCACTGGCAGCTCCCCAGGGTATGCGCTGCACGTTCAGCTTCTCCATTCCTGCCCTCAGATGCACTCTGGCTGCTTTTGAAGATTGTAAAAATAATCAATAATAGATTAAACTGTGTGTTTTCTTCAGGCACCGGCTCTGCTTACACGTAATGAGTGTTTGTGAAGTGAGGAAGGCCAGCCAAAATTACAGAAATGCTTTGGTAAACCTGAGCCTAGGTTTTATTTTATTTCAATTTTTTTTTCTGTATCTGCAAGCTCTGTGATACTAATTTTATTGTTCTTAGGGGATAAATTTAAATCACTAGCAGAGTTTTGGACGGGCTTGCTTTTATCACATTTGGAAACAGGGGACTAGTCCCCCCTTACGCTACCATTTCTTAATGATGTGCTTTTGTCAGTGAAGATGAGTTGGTAAAGACCTGAGGATTACATTTAAATTCAGCTGTATTTGTAGTTTAAACATGCGGGAAATGAGATGAGGGGAGGAAGAGCTTATGCTAATCCAAACAAATGGGAGAGCTCATAACGTTATCAGATAGTTTGTTTGAAATTACATGAAATTCTGCTTGCAACCTGATGCATCTGTGAAGCTGGGGCTGCCAAAATGCGCTCACCTGTTGTAATACAACCACTTCTGGGCTTTTAATGAGCGTGCACAGCCGCATGGGTGCTTAAATCATGTGCGGCATATGCAAAGCACAAGAGAGTTTATTAAATAACTGATCTATAAAGCCCACCTTTTAACTCATTCAGGTGGGCTAATGAAGGCAGACAGGGAGAAGTGACCAGCTTGTGGCCCCACAGCAAATCTGCCAGAGCTGGGACAGGAGTGCAGGAATCTGGCATTGCCCTCCCAAGCCCTAATTGTCCTCCCAGGGCTGCAGCGAGCCTGTACGTCCTGAATGAGTGATTAAGCACAGTCAGCAGTGTGTCTCCCAGCTCGAAAGGAGAGATTACTTTGCAGAGGAAAACAGGCCTGCCTGGGCAGCTAATTAATCACCTCTCTCCTCTTTGAAAGGCAGTGTCGACTCTGCTTCACACCGCTCAAAATCCGCTCATGTGCTCAGTTGGCTTGGCATCTCCTTCTGAGAGGTGATGCTGGCTCCCTGTGCCAAGTGGTCCATCATCTCTAGTTATACCCCATCCTACCCGAGCAGGACAGTTGGTCTTGAAGCCATTGAGGAGATGAAAGATGCATGGCCCCTCCACCCTGAGCCAAAGATTTTATGTTGTAGTTGCAGGGCTGGCAAGAGCAAGTGGAGTTGTCTGCTCTGTGCCAAGTTCATCCTTTGTGCCCAAGGTGAAAGAAAACAGGTAAAATAGGGATACTAGAAGAAAACATCCTGCTAGGGGTGGAGTGCTCCACTTTGGATGGGGAGCTGCTCTGCAGACACTGCTCAGATCTACAGAAAAAGGACACTACCATACTTAGATTAACCCCCAATGAGCACTTCTGAGAAGAATCAGAGATGACACCTCACCGACTTGCTTATGGGTGGTCTTCATGGCTCCTTGGTAAGCTGCCCCAGCAGAAGACACCAAAATGACACTATGCATATGTCCCTCATGCAGCCATTCAAAACTGTGCATGCAGAGTCCTTTGTTCTGAACAGAAAAGGCTGTGGCTGGGTTTTGGGGTTTCTTTTGTGGTGGCTATTTTTCCCCCTTGAAAATCATCCTCTCCATCAGCATGTGTCTTAAACTGTTGATTAGTTTTTTCTCTAAGAAATAAATAGATATTTGGGATTTTTTGGAAGCTTGTTATACACTTTTGTTTCTATTCCTCCCTTGAAAACATGTCTGCTGGTCTACATTTGCTATGCTGAAAGAGATGTAATGACATTTCCAATATTCAATATTTTTCTTGAAACCAAATTGGGAAAATAAGTTTTAATGAAACTTATTTACTATTTCTCATCTCCATGCGATCTGTCTGATTTCCTGACTCCTCAAAATGACAAAAAACATTTGTCTGTTCAGAGATGCTGGCCCAGAGCCCACCACACCCACAGACTGTGGTTTTATGATATGAAATGTTTGCCTAATTCTCCATACCATGGAATTATAACTTTCGTTTAACAACGAAGGGAAAAAAAAAATCTGTTACATAAGCAATCCCACCAGAACATGGAATTAAAGGACAAAACCAATCTAGGCAACTCAGAGGAGTGGACATATATTTACTCTCTGAGATTACCTCTTAGCAAGTGCTAAGATACCACAGGGAGAGGTGCTGTTATAAAAAGAAAACACAGATTGCTGGAGCTAGGGCTGAACAGCTCCAGAAAATACCAGAAAATACTTCTGTCTCTGCATTCTAGCACATAATCTCATGCAATAGTAGCAGGTACTACCTGTAGTACCTAATTTTGCAAGGTGCAGAACAGTTCAGGTAGATGACAGTAACTCTTGATTTCAGCGAAAGCTAAAAGGGCTCTGGTGGGCCATGGGGTGAGGCAGGAGGAGGAGGAGGATGTGCTCAGTGCTTTCAACAAGAAGCTCTGCACATGCCAGCTTTCTGCCACTATGGATGGGATGAAACTCAGGCAGTATTTTTTGGTGAGCTGTGGGTCTTTCTGCTAATCGCTTTCACGACGTAGCACCAGTTCCAACATATAATGTAACGTTTTTCTCCTCTTTCTTTTATAAACCACTTGTTCATGTCCTGTAGGCTTAGGAATATAATCATTGCCTGGATGCACTGCTCAGTACAACGTGATGTTTCTTTCTCACTTTGTCTGGTGACCTAACCTAAAAACATGCAAATACTTCTTAGTTTCAGTGTGTCTACTTTGTACTTTCTGATACCAATAACAACTCTCAACCACCACATGAACTGTTTCCACAACTTTGCCTTTCCCCAAAATTGACCCTGCAGCTTCATTTTGAGTATGCTGGTACTTCCCAAACTGCATTTTTCAGGGTCAGCACGTTCTGCTGCTCAGCAAGCCCTGGCGTGCTCCTGCCTTGATGACGCTGAGCAGTGTGGGGGCTGGTCTCTTATCACACACCTCTCTTCCTCGGGGAGTTGCAGGCTGGGTGCTCCTCCACCTGTCCCATCATCGGAGACTGATTCGAGGGTGACATCACACTCTTGCCCAGGAATGTGCTGTGATGGCAGGGGCACATGCAACTGCCTTTCTGCAGTCAGGCATGGTCTGAAACTGCCTTTCTGCAGGAAGGCACAGTCTACAACTACCTTTCTCCAGGAAGGCATGGTCTGCAGCTGCCTTTCTCCAGGAAGGCATGGTCTCCTATCTGTGCTGCTCCCCTTTGCATGGGATAGATAAATGTTTATTGAGGGTGAGAGAGAGCACAAGAATGAACTTGCCTCTGTAAAATCACACTTACAGCTGGGGAGCTTGTGCATGGGGAAGCAGGAACTGGGGGGAAGGTCTAGGTGCACAGTCAGTCCCCTGTCCCCAGAGGAACACTGAGACCATGCTGTCCCTAGGTCACCCATGGTCTCTTTCTCTCTTCCACTTGTTTTTTAGCAATTCCATGAGAAGAAGGACAGCTTCTCCAGGAGCACTGTGTCCCTGTGTGTTACAGCCTGGGGAAGTGGGAGACACTGACCAATGTTGTCTTGAGTGGAGAACAGCCTTTTGCCACCTGCCTGCATGAGCTGGCTACTGACATAGTTATAACACCAAAATACTTCAAAAATACCCAAGGGAGGAAAATACACAGAATTTAGACATCCATCTCCAGAAGAGAGTGAAAGTGAATGAGCATAGCTGCCACTCACATGGGGTCCTAAAATAGAGAAGAGCAGCTATGACACAGCGATAGCCATGCTAGAAGGCACTAGACAGAGAGATCCCACGATCCAAGCAACGGGATGTACCCTGCTCAAGAGAGAGATATCACTGTCTCAGGACTTTTCACCCCTGGGCAGCTGGCCACCACTGGCTGCTTCACCAGCAGGATGCCACTAGGGTGCTGCTTGCCAGGAGAAGAGGAAACCCATGCAGTGCAGGCAGCCTGGGGTGAAGGCAACAGGCCCTCAGCAAGGGCAGGCAAGCTAATGAGGGGAGCGGATCCAATTTAGCAGATCTTGTGTGCAGCACCGAGTGCACAAGCACTGCAAGGGTAGGCACCTGCGTTCAATGAGAGCTTTACAGGCAGCCAGCCCAAGGGCTCCTCTCTCTGCTGAGCTACTGTTGGCGCTTTTCCTGCCTCGTGAGCGGCTTCCTCCAAAAACACCTGCCAAGAATATAGGCAGCATATGCAGCAGGTAACTAACTGGCTCCTGAGACAGGTGAATCAGCTTTTAGAAATGACAGCAACTTCTTTCACCTGCTTCTTTCATCTGTTAGAGCAGCTGAAACAAATTAGCTGTGGCGCTGCCTTAAATCACTCATTAACTTCATCAGAGTCTGTACTTTTGTCATCTGTGGTTTGCAGGCAAAAGTGGTGTTGTTGGTTCGATCAACTCATTGAGTTTGAAAAGTAGCCAAGGTTTGGGACATACAGTTTCTTTGTTAGATCACAGGAGTGGAAGGAGCATAACTAACACATTTCTTGTGCAGTGCAAGTGAATCCAAGTGATTTCTTCTCCTGCTTTGACAAAACTTGGTCATTTTTTGCACCTGATTTTCACATCAGGTAAATATCAGGAAAAAACCCCACAGTGTTTTCAGTTTTCATTACTGATGGAATGCATGTAGTCAAAAGAAGCGTTCACAACCAAAAGTCATATTGCTATGAGGATTATGTAACTGTGACAAAAAAATGCATGCTCCAGACTGGGATCAGTTAATGGAGACTCCTTCTTCAAAGAGCATACATGCATAGCCAAAACCCATTGAAATCAGCACCTGTATCTCAGTAAGTTCCAAATGACCTCTGAATGAAAGGTTCCTTTTAAAAACAAGAGAAAACAACAGAAAACTATGGGGATGTTATGGGAAGTTCCCCCTTCATTTGCTCAATCATATCTGCAAATGCTTAACTCTTTTGCAGGCTCTTCTTCATTTGCTCTTGCAGGGAGCAAAGTAAAAGTGACCATGAATACATACTCTACATGCTAAAAGCTCAAATGAGATGTGTTACCAGATATTCCAGGTTGCACCTTAAGGGCTCCAGCAGCTCTGGAAGAGGTATCAGGAATGCAATTGATTCTCACCCACTGCTGTAAATTCATTGTTTCTCTCCTGTCAGTCACTGTCAGGGGTAGTGTAGGAGAATGGCTGAGAAGCAGATGGCTCCATCTAATAAATTTTGCAGGCTCATTTTTAAACAAGTGAGGCAGTCAGCACTGACGGTGCTATGGAAAAACCCTTCTGCCCATCCTAATGCCACTGAAAATGTGCTGCATGTCCCCATGGTTGGCAGGCCAGTCAGGTAGGTGCCAGCTCCTGCAGGGACTGGCGACAGCCTGCTTCTCAAGTCCCACAGTGGCTGTGCAAGTTTCTCCCTTGCTAGCAAATGTCTCCTGGGGCAGGGAGCTGAGGAGAAACCCGGTGGATAGAAGGAAATAAGAATATTTTTTCTCCTTCAAGCCACCAGCTTGCACCTACTTTGATGCTCATTGATACAACAGTGTGTAGAATATTGAAGTTCTCTTTAGTAGACAGAACTAATGAGAACTAGCTAGTGGTGCTGATTCTGATTGTTTGACCCTGGCTGGAGGCCAGATGCCCATCAAAGTCACTCTACCACTCCCCTTTTCAGCTGCACAGGGGAGAAATATATATTGAGAGGCTCAGGAGCCAAGATAAGGGCAGGGAGAGATCATTCTGCAATCAGTGTCACAGGCAAAAGAGACTCAGCACAGGGTAAAGGAAAGAAAACTCTCTAATTTATTACACTGCACTGCACACACAATGAGACCAGAGCCAGGTAATGAGCAGTGCCACCAGATCTTAAAGCACCTCCTCCCACTCCTCCCTTCTTATCAGACTCCTACACGGGGTCACATTTCCCCCTTCGTCCCCCAGCAAGCCTGTTCTGGCATGGATATCTCTCTCTCTTTCATCTCTGTATCTCTCTCTCCATGGGTTGCAAGTGCTGGCAGGGGTTTGCTCCAAGGTGGGTCACAGCATCTCCTGTATGTCTCCATCTGCTCCAGCCTGGGGCCTCTCCACAGGCTGCAGGTGGGGTCTCGGCCTTTTCCATGGGCTGCGGGGGGACACCCGCTCCACCATGGGTTTCTCCACGGGCTACAGGGGAATATTTCTCTGTGGCACCTGAGGTGCCTCCTCCTCCCCCCGCTTCCCTGGCCTTGGTGCCTGCACAGTTCCTTACATCTTCTCACTCCCTTCTCTGGGGGCAAAAAGCAGCTGCTTGTGTTTTTTTTCTCCTAAATGTGATTCCCAGAGGCACTGTGACCATCACTGATGGGCTCAGCCTTGGTCAGCAAGGACTCCAGCTGGTGTTTGCCCTCAGCCCCTCTCCTCCACCAGAACCCAGCCATGCAGAACCACAGCAGTGGGTTTACTGCTCGCGATGGGACTCTCTTTCACATCTCAGGTGGCTGTTCTCAGCACTAGCGTGGGGTGGCCCGAGCAAAATGCTGAATATGCCTCTGATACCATATTGTATGTGTATGCACACATTAGCGTTGTCTGCATATGCATTAATATTAGACAGACCCACTTTGCAGCTATGCCAAGCACCTCTCCTCTGAGGAGAGTGCGATTCTTGTCAATAGAACCCAAGGGAGAAGGGGGGAAATCTGCCTTTGTGGATTCCTGTAAGTGAAATATTCAACATATTATGGAGAAAAAAGTTGCCTTCTCACATTTCTCCCATTTTGCAAAGAATGTAGTGCATGCATATTCATGAGTATATGAAATTGATGGGGAAAAATTATGCTATTCCGGGTAGTAGTAAAAATGGTTACATTTTAGTCACTTTTAGCCTGAGAAATGCTGTGGAAATAGTCACTCAAATGTTTGGAAAGTAGATTCCCGAAGAGCAGAGGATTCCTGACTTTTCTGTGTGTCAGAACAGTCTCCCCTTTCAGAAAGTCTGCAGAATGTGGACTCGATTGTCTATTTTGTATAAACATTTTATATAGAACATACTATATATATTATAGATCATACACCTAATTACACATTTTACATACTTCATATTTTTTTATAAAACGTACAGAGAAGCAGATAAATGATTGTTACACTTGGTTTTCTTCAGGACAGAAAGTCCCAAGCAGTTCTGCATTGCATGCTAGTGCAGGGTGTAGCAGGACACTCACCAGTGTAACAAGGCAGCTATCTTGAGGGGCTTCAAAGTCATCCATGGGGAGAAGGAAAACTTTCTAAGAACTGCTAACAGAATTCCAGAGCAAAATCACCTCAGATTTTCTTCTTCTTTGGCTCACATTGCAATTATATGAACATTTGGAATTATTTCTAAACAATAACTTCCTGACTAAATCTGAAATTTTGTTGGTTTGCTGTCTCTATTCCTGTATAAAAGCAAACCATTTGGCTGAACATTCTTGAAAAGCTATTTTCAGTACATATAACTAACCACAACTTGCAAATCTCACATATCACAATGCAACTCAGCGTTTCAAACATCATTTAAATACCTTCAAACGTAAAATCACTTCCAGGTTGCAGAATGCTCTCTGTGCAATGCTAAACATTTTAAAAGGAGAACCTTTGCTGTGAAAGTGGGCTTGAGGAAATGGCTATTGAACACCTGATAAAAGGGCACCTGCTCAAAGACAGAAAGCCAAAGACAGAAAGCCAAAAGCCCTGACAGACAAAGCAAAACCCCGCTACAACTATGGCATCTTCCGCTTGCTTAGAGAAGCCCAGGCTAGTGCCAGATGTAATGGCTACAGATGTAATTAACGCAAATTAAGCACCGCTGCAGGAAGATGGAGTTTCTAGAGCACACATTTGTTGCTGGCCTCTACTTCTCTAGGCTGTGCCTATTTGGGGAACCATTAACCATCTATTAAACATGTCCTTTGTACCTGGTCATTTGCTTCCAAGTTTTCCTGTTAAAGATCACAGAATCACAGACCATTAGGAGTTGGAAAGGACCTCTGGAGATCATCTAGTCCAACCCCTCTGCCAGAGCAGGATCACCCAGACTAAATCACACAGGAACACGTCCAGGAGGGTTTTGAATGTCTCCAGAGAAGGAGACTCCACAGCCTCTCTGGGCAGCCTGTGCCAGGGCTCTGTCACCCTCACAGTGAAAAAGTTTCTCCTTACACTCACATGGAACTTCCTATGCTCCAGCTTGTACCCGTTGCCCCTTGTCCTATTGCTGGCAAAGGATCAAAAGCAGCTGAAGCTTTCTGACTTCAAATAGGCACAAAATAGGTGGAAATTTTAGGACAGGGAAAGGGAAGAAAAGGAAATCACCTTTCTTGGACGTCATGTTTGGAATTACCAGTATATTGGTACTATAGGTGTTGGTTTGTGACAGGTGCTTATGCTGATAACTGTCTCCCCACACACACCTTCCTCAGACCGAGGAAGAGAACCTGTAACTTCAAGGACCAAAAGTGCCTAATATATCCTATATGCCCCAACACTTCAGATTTACAGTTATAAGCACCTCCTCACATAGATATTCTCTCCAAACTGAAGTACGTCACCAAAAACATGAAAATCACATAGAATACATATAATACTTTTAATAAAGTAGTGGTAGGATTCAAACCCTGCTGTGTTTACTTACTGCAAAAAATTATTTTTGTGGAGAGACAAACTAGACATGCTACTGTATAATTTGATTGCTTTCAATGAATATCTTACAGATTGAGAGTAACTAATTATAGGTTATGGAACAAACCTTTGGAAACTGTAACATCTCTGGCAATACCCAAAGCAGAAGCTATGGGGTTTTTTGCTGTTTCTTTTGTGTATTTTTTCTGCAGTGGGAATTTGGCCTATGAGAATAGGGCAGGGCAAGAAACAGGCTTGTGAGACTTCCTCCAGATTCAAGAGATTGGGTCTATTACTGGGATTTCAGCACAGGCAGAATATCCAATTATGCTCACAGAATGCAGATATGCAGTCCTTGCCCCAGGAGAAACACGCTTCGAGGCCCTGATCTGACTTACGGATGTGGGCAATTCCATCCTTGCAGGTGATGCTATTGAAATCAGGAAAACTTCTCTCCTGATGCTGTTTCTAGCAGCTGGAGATGTGCTTTTTTGGATTTGGGCCCTTGAATATTATTTGAAACACGTTGTGATGCATTTACTCATGGTGGGTAGCACATTACTCTGTGTGGACTCCCACTGACTTTAAGGAGTCTGCTCACAGTGCAAGGACCCGTTCAGCAGTCAGAACCTGGCCTCAGGCACAGTGTATACTATCCCAGCAAAAATTTATTGTGAGCTCTGCTTGGGGAAAGCCCTGTGCACCTCCATGGGTAACAGCCACTGGTGTGTTTTGTTCTGCTCCCTAGCTATTCTTCAGGCAGGGGGGAGGAAAGTCAGCATCAACTCTTCTTTTCAAGCTACCCGAATCACCAGCATCACATTTCCCCCAAGCCTCTCCCATCTCTTAAGGCTGCACCAGGTCCTGGTTTGTGAGCTGCCATGCCCTAGTTATGAGCTTTGGTGAAGTTATTCCTGTGCTTTGAGTGCATTTTGGGCTCCGGAGAGAGATGCCAGTGACAGTGGGCTGAAGCTTCTAGCACAAATAAGGTCCTCCCAGCTAAATCTAGGGGAAACTCCACAATACTTTATTGATTTTTTTTTCTCTTCTCAGCATTTGGTTCAATTTCACTTTACTCTAGAAGGAAAACAAAATGATAGGACTGCATGTCCCGTTTACCAGGATGTTCCAAGACAGCGATTGTTTGCCTTGAAAAGGACATGGGCTCCCCTCAACCTTTTGAGGGGAACGTATGTAGAAGCAGGTAAGAATCTCTGTATTATTCTGCAGTGAAATATCCATGCTTATATGGCTGGCTTGCTGTAAAACTTTCAACAGAAACACCAGTGCTGCACTTACAAGTGCAGGGACTTCATCCTACTGAGACATTAGTCAACCTCTGTCAGAAAACAGAGAGGTATTTTTCATGTCAGGCATTTTCATGTTGAAACCACGTGACTGTTCAAACATAATGGAAAACAACCAAAGTCCTTCTTCTGGGGAGGGAGGAGAGGAAAGAGAGGATGAGAGTTAGAGCCTCTTAATCCATTTTACTCACCTTGGTGAGGAGTAAAAGAGTTCAGTCCCACGCCTAAAACTGAGATGTAAATAATAGTCACTTTTCCAGCCTCCAGTGAAACAGGCCATGTGCCTGTGCCACAGCTGCTGCAGGTTGCCTGACAAACCTGAGTTAGGCTTCAGCTTGCTGGCTGGATACCACTCCCGGGCCTGCCTTGGCAGCAGGGTTTCCCTCTCCAGTCAGCCAGCTCCTTGGGCAGCATCGCTGCTGCATCTATGGACCAAGCAGTGCCAAAGCCAGCTTGTGGATTTTTCTCTCTCTCCCTAACCAAAGTCAAGGAACAACCACAAAAAATGGGGAAAAAAGAACAGTGAAAGTTATAAAAATCAGTATTCCCCCAGAACAAGGGCAGTCATGGCAGCTTCTCTGGCTTAACCGGTGAGCCACAGTTTAGGACTCTGACTCCCTTTGCTACTCAGGGAATTTAGTCAGTTATTCCAATCAGGCTTCATTGCTTCATTGCTTCATTTCTTCTTTCCAGGCATGGCAGAGCTGGCTGCCCTGTGCACTTCCCCCCTGCAGATGCAGTTTGGATCAGATGAAAGCCTAGAGAGCTGGAAGGGAGAGGAGCTCACAAGGGAGGAGAAAGCAGAGCAAGGTCTTGGATGATTCACGCTGGGCTTTCAGCGAACACCAATAAGTGTGGCCACTGATTACTACTCTTTCATTTGCAGTGTCCAAGGACATCTGTGGTGTCTGAGGACATTTGAGGTCCATTTGCCATGGATCTGAAGGTACAGGAGCAAACCACACCAGCTTTAGCACAGTATCCCTTCATACTTCATTCCATGGGAAGAACCTTTCATTAACACTCCATGAAGATAGCAGTGGCACAATAGCCTGTTCTCACTTTTGCCTCGCCCATATCAGTTACACCCAACTCCCACCCCTCTAGTCCATGGATTTCTGGTGCTCCATTTCTCTTCAGCAGGCCAGACAAGTCACCCTGCCTCTCCTCTCAGGTAAGCAGAACACCTCCCATGGGGGGCTGCACTGGAGCTCCTGCACACACCCAGCGGCATGGTGGGTGCCTGGGATGGAGCCACAGCGCTGCTGCCAGGCAGGGGACACAGTAGCTCCTGCACACAGGGCCAAGTATGCAAAGCAGGTTATTTCACAGCTATGGGATGCCCAGTTACAGGCTGGTCCAGATTAACGCTCCGGTTTTACGCTGACACGGAATTATGGTGCAGTTTGTTACAGTTGACAAAGCCAAATGAGACCCACGTTCCTCCTGCACTCGCCTGAGACCACGGCATACCGAGTGCCTGACTTTGCTGTAGGAATAATTACTAAGGGATGATTCAGGTAAAGTTTAGATCCTGCACTACAGTTTTTTTCTCCATAGTCCAACCCCACCCCCCCTCAGTCACGAAAGTAAATATAGAAAGAACGCCACAAGAAAATTTGAGAATTATGTTTCTATAAAAGAATCTCCAGAAAGTAACAGGTGACTAATATTATCGATGCAACATGAATATAATAGGTGAATTTCAGCAGTAAATCACTATCATGATACCTATGCCTCAGGGCATTAAGACATGCTGTAAACTTGAGAGCTTTAGAGACCTCTGATCTGTGTTCCATTACAGGGTTCTGAAAGCGCTGAAAGCACTGCCTCATTAGAAAAGGGAGGGGGGAATGAAATAACATTAGGGTATTTAAAAAGCTGCTGGATTCTGCTACAAAAAAAAAAAGATATGTTCTTATCAGATTTCTGATGTAATCATGAGCCTGCAGCATGGGATCTTGCAGTGGGCTACTATGCTAAAATCCATACTGAGAACTTTTTGTGGGGTTTTTTTCCACATTATTTTTAAGCAGAGGTTCGTACAAAGGGAAAAAAAAATACTGAGAGCAGCCACAACCAGGTGAAATGACACACTTATTTCTGGGACAACAGGCCAACTGGTTCCAACTGGATATACGGAAAACCAAATCACCATAAGGAAAATTAGGGACTGGAGCAGGTTGCCCAAAGTTGTTGGGCAAACTCCATCCCTGAAGGTTTTCAAGACACAACTGGATAAAACCCTGAGCAACCCAGTCTGATCTCTGAGCTGACCCCACTTAGAGCAGTAGGTAGAACTAGAGATGTCTTGAGGTGTCTTTTCACCCAAATCTCCGTCAGAGTAGTGGGTGATGATCCTGCTTTCTGGTGTTCTGTTTGGGTTTTTTAACACATAGAAAGGGGTTTTCCTTTCCAATTGGGAAAAATGAAACTTTTTAAACATTTACATGAAAATGGAAGGTGTAGGAGTGTCAGCTGCACCCATCTGAGCCTTCTGGCTAGGGTGGTGGCTAGAGAGATGGGAAACCCAGCTTCAGTCTCTCCTGCATGACTCTCAGCAAAAGTCTGCACCCTGCATCACTCCAGGTGGGTTGCAAACAGCACGCCATTGGATCTGTGTGCACACCAGCTTCCTAGCCATCCTGGCTATGTTTGAGGTCACCATTGTGTTTTTGGTTCAGTGAGGCAGCATGGATTGGGGATTAAGTCCTGAGCCGCCCCAGCATCCAGCAGTGCTCAGGGGTGGTACAGTGCCTGCTGTGGCTTGGGCTCAGGCTCCAGAGGCTGCTGTGAGTTGTTTGTGGTTCCTTTTGTTCACAGGGCAGCTCTCTGAGACTCCACAATAGCCTGAGCAAGGTCAGGTCACTGATTTCCTCCTTCTCCCTGGCACATACCCAGCACGGCTGAGTTCTGGAAGGTAAATACGGGATAGGAGCAGATGACAGGGCCCATATATGACTCCTTTGCCACCCTAGAGCCAGCATACAGAGGCTGCAATGGACCCCTAAGGGGGAAACAGTGTTTTCGGTGCCTCTGTGAGAGCCAGTTCAGTGCCTTCAGAGGCTGGCTATGCTGCATAGAGCAAAGAGCTCCCGACAGCTAATCCTGCCCCATAAACTGTCTCCTTCTGCGGCCTCAAGCACAGCATTTCACCTCTCTGTTGCAATTTTTTCATCTGTAAAATTGGGATAATGACATTTTACTAACTTGCAGGACTGCTGTGAACTTTAATTAAGGCAGAGTTTGTAAAATACTTTAATGAGGGAAAGCACTAAGAGCAAGTAGATTATTTTGTTAAGCCGGCTGCTGTGGTGCTGCCAGACTTGCCCGAATAACTCAGGATCTGCATGTACACATTACGGGCTGTTACTCTGTACACACAAAGATAAACAGTGCAGGGCTTGGGTCTGGGGCTGGCAGGATTCAGTCTGGGAGCACCTCTTCCTAAGCACACTAGTGCCCGGCCCTTTCATTCACCGCCCACCTTGTTTTCCTGTATTTTGCAGACAGCAAACAGCTTGGATTTACCAAGAGAGACCTTAAGATGAGGTATGAAGCCAGGTGGTGGGATAGTCTGTAGTACCAAGGACCGAATGCAGAATGCCCTTTCTGGTCCCGTGTCTTGGCACAGGGAAAGCCACAGGTACACAGTTACCGGTAGGAAACGGAACACTCTCTCTACTGCCGTGGCAGGTATTACACGGCTACAGCACTGCATCCAAATGCCTTTTCCTTAGCCTGTGAGCAAGAGTAACATCCTGTGATGGAGCTGCTTGCAGCCGCAGACCCTCCTCTGCCTCGGGCTGTGACACGTGTGAGGTGGCTGAGGCAGAGTTTCTCGCAGGGAAGCTCGCAGTGTCCCGGCAGATGGAAAGGATTGTCCTGCCTGCTGCCTCTGACTCGCCACATGAGCTCAGACTTCACGTCACTATTTTCCCTGTGACAGGAATCCAGCCAGCAAGGCTTTGGGCATCTGGCAGTACACAGCAGAGGGGTGACTCTCACATAAATCTGCTTGAACACAGTGTCTCACAGGTGTAAGTCCATCCAGACACTGACTTTCATTTTTCACCTTACAGCAGGTAGTGTATCCCCCATATCTTTCTTCCATTTATATTTTGACTTTTTGGGCCAGGAGGGCATACTACTGCCATAAGTGACTAAGTGGATGGAGAAAGGCATCCCCAGGAGAGGCAGGACTGGGACCCATACTTCAACTCGGACAGCCAAAGGTAATTCAAGGCCAATCTGTGCCTCTGGTCCCCCGGTCCACAGGAAGCAGATAGTCACAGAGATGCTGTGGGGACAATGCACCTCTCTGTAGTGACCTTCCACTACCCTGTCCCTGCAGCCTTGCCCAGGGACTGTGGCCCTGCTCCACTCCCTTCCTGCTCACTCACTGCCTCCTTGCATTCCCCAGAGCAAGCAGAAAGGACCAGTCCCTCCAGTTAATTCATCTGGAGCAGTGGTGAGGCCTGGGACTCCATATTCTTCTCTGAGGAAGATTTAATCAGTCTGGTTCTTAATACCACCCTGTTGCTCTTTGATCGAGGATTATTTAAGTTATTATTGAAATATTGTGCTCAGACTTCTATTATGACTGGTATTCACAGAAACAATACTCTCTAGCTGAGCAAATAATGTTGAGCTGTTTGTTTTAGGCAGAATTCCACATACTCACTTTATGTTACTTTCACACTGCTGGTCAGGAACAATGATACTTGTCCAGGGCTAGAAATAATAACGGGGAATCATATTTTGGTGTCATTTCCAGGAAGCTTCTGTGGTGCAAATCAGTCAGCAGCATTTCCATTTCCTAGGCACTTCTTTAGCAGTCGGACTTCTGACTGGCTTCAGGGTTGTGTACTCTGACGAGTGCCAGGCTTCCTCCCCGTGTTTCCGTTCTTCAACTTTTAACCATGTTTGCAAACTCTCAGACATCTAAATCAGTTTTCTTTTTGTCAGAAATGAAAGATAATTGTCTGGAAAGATCAGCAGCCACCAAACTAGCTAAATCCATGATGTTTGTTTGCTGGTTCTACTACAGACATGCTGGCTCCCAGGTATTCTCAAGGTTTAAGCCTTATCACAGTGTATGCTTTTGATTTTTAGGGAAGATTGTTCAAAGCAGCAGATACAGAATCAGAGCAATGACCACAGACCAAGCCAGTGATTTTAAATGTTTGATGTTGCTGCTCAGTTTAGATACCTGACACGGTATACATTGACACAGATTTTCAAAGGAGAAATGCTTAGTCCAGCATGGAAAATCAGGCTGCTGAAATGAGTGAGTCAGGCAAAACAGATCAGTAGACGTTATTGAGATGCATGAACTTACAGCAAAGTTCCTGCCAGTTTTTGAAGGTGGTTTGGTTTTGGTTTCTTTTTTAAAGTGCTCCCGAGAAACAACCTACCCCCCTTTTGCATTTGTTTGTTTTTTAATGAAGGTCTCAGAAAGACGTTTCCAAGATGTAGGAAGAATAAGAGAACTCCAACCCCTGCCCCACTTAACAGAGAGCATTTGCACTTGTTGGGATTCGTCATGCATCTGAAAACTATTGTGTGGCAAATCCAATAATCCAAATTATTGTTTGCTAATCCAATTAGGCATTTTAATTAAACTGTGCAAAGTTCAGCACTGCACTGTGAGTTTTTATATCTGGGTTTTGGTGGTTAATTTTATTTTATAATTCTCGGGTGTCATCAGACGACAGCGCTGTAGCTCGGAAAAACAAAGCGTCTGCATACTGGCATACCGAGTGGGTAGCTCTCAAACTTCCCTGTCACTTTTCCCTGAACAACCAAGCCAGATAAAATTGCAGGTCCTATCATTAGCAGAGGTACCCAGTCCATTTCTCTGCCACCAGCTCCCTCCTGGCCTGCATATTTACTTCTGCCTCCTTGTGACCTTCAGGTAACCTTTGAATTTGGCCAGAATACACTTACGGGATCCGAGCCCAAACTGATGTGAATGTTTTGTTACATAAACCAGCAAAGACCAGGAATAGACTGAGGGAGAAAGCACACGTGAACTCTGTGAATTCCACCTAAATAAGGCTAACTGAAGTATACCTAAGCTGCAGTTGCTCTGTACTTGACAGAAGAGCCCTACTATTCAAGCACACCCTTCACTCCACAGCACTCCTTGCTGCATGTATTCTCATGCTTGTGGGAAAGAAGGAAGAGGAGGAAAACATAACCCCCCTACAGCCACACATGGTAGTCCCGTCCCTTCATAGAAGAGAGTGGCCCACACAGTACCCTCTTCTCCCTAAGCGGAGTTGGAAGGAGGCAGAGAACCAACTCCCCGAGTAGAGAGGCTCAATAAGTTGACACGATCTAGTGTGACACTCTCAGGGTCAGTGTGAGCTTTCAACTCCAAGAGTGAGATATTTCCTTTTCCCTATGCACAAATAAGGCGGTTTCTGAACCAACTAAGAGTGACCCACCGGCCTCTTGGACAAACAATTTGAACATGACTCCTCCTCCTCCCCTCGTAGATGGGATATCAGACCTTGCCCACCTCTGGATGGATGGAAGAAACAGCTCCCTACCTGCAAAGGGGTAGGGCAGGCACCCGCCTCTCCTGATGCTTCTGGGGAGGAAGACTGGTGTAGCTTTAGCTCTCTTCTATGCTCCTACAGCACCATATGGACATGAGGGAGACTAGGAAAGTCGTCCTATATTTCTTTAATTTTATTCTTTGGAGATTTACTCTTTGCTACGTCCATATTGTCAGATTAATTATTTTTATTTTTCATTACTTTAAATATTATTTGATTATTTGATTTTTAATTATTTTAAATTCCTTTCACTTTGAATGATTATATACCTCCAAATGTCTCCTCCAAATCTCTCCATTTCAGGAAGACTAGAACAGGCCCTTTTCCCGCTGTGATGGGGGACATTAGACAGCCCTGCTGCTTGATGGGTGGAGAGCCAGGTTTCATGCTGGCAGTGAGGTTCTCATCAACTGCTGATTGAGATTTGTAAAATTATACATTAGCTGATAGCCGAGATCTGTAATTGCACTATTAACTATGCCTGCCAAAGGAGGCAGTAGAAAGATTCAGGCCAGAACACCAAATGCAAACCATCATTCTTGTTAGTACAATCATTAGCTCTGTCCTGCATCAGCATTTAGGATGTGCTTTACCTGGGACCGGACTTCAAGGCCACCCGGACATCAGCAGTGCGGCTACCCGTCTGCATGATGGATTCCCACCTTGGAAAACTCAGGTTTGGTGTCTCACAGGTTGTAATGTCTGCTTAATTGGTGGTTTTACTCTGTAGTAAGGTTGTTTATGATCTGGATTGTGGCTAACTCCCTGCTTACCCTTTTCCAGGGCTATCCAAGGAAGCAGCCAGGGAATTCTTTTCACCCCTCCTGACACTTGTTCTGTATCTCAGAGCAGGAGGTGTTACCCCTGGACAGGTCCCAGCTCTCCCAGTTGGCTGGGCAGAGCTCCAATTTGGGATCCAGTTTGGGACTGCTGCCAGGCTTATCTTATCTGTGAAGGTTTTTGTGCCTGAAGCCAGGCCTGGAGGGTTTTCTGTCCTCAGAAGTGAGTGGGATGTTTTGGTCTGACTTTTTCCAGAGGAGGCCATATCACTTTTGGTTCCCTCTCTTGTTTTCATGTAAACAACTCTGTAGTCTGCATAGATGTGCCTCCAGGCAGGTATAAGTACACTTTAGGAACGGAATAAATACCTCAGCTACACATTTGATCTTGGCAAGGAGGGAGTTACTTCACTGTGCAAGACTGAGATGGCCCTTGTTATGTAGGTAGATAAGAGGTAGTTTTCCAGAGCTACATCTCAATTCTAGCTTATACTTGGCAATGCTCCTATCTGAGTTATCTGAAGCTTCTAAAGTAAGATCCTTCTGTTCAGCGTGCTTGAAACATTCAGGGGTTTTATCCTTAAGAAAAGCTCAAATTTTCATGACTGGACCAGAGGCAAAAATAAAACGCATGCTGAATTTCAGTGTTCAAGGGAAGGGGGAGGTCACAGCACATCATTCAGAGAGAGCACGCAGCGACAGAGAGATCCAGCCACTCGGTAAGGCTGTGCACAGTCTCATTTCTTCTGTTACCCTTGGAAAATAAAATGAGATCACGTTTTCTCCACATGACTTTCTCCCCAGTGTCTTTCACAGACACTGTCTGACTGGCCCAGGGGGCTGGGCATACTCATCTGAAACACAATTTTCCTAGAAGCTGTTTTTTCAAAGAACTTGTGCATCAACAAATCAACACTCATCTCATTCCTATTTACTTGGTTTTATTGTTTTTTAACCAGAGAGTTGAGTCTTCCTCCCACAGTGAAGGAACCTTTGGCAAACCCATGCTTGGGCGCCCAGCCGCCCCTAATATCAGGAGCTGCATCTTGCAAATGCAGCTGTGGTGTTGCCACACTGTTGGGAGGGACTTGATCCCAGCTTTTCACCATATCCAACCGCTGCCTACAGCCCAGGCTCTGACCCCTCTAAAGACTGGATCACTGTGATCAGCATGTGCCTCTATTTCAGTTCTGACCTGGGTTTTGCTAGCTTCTGTCACTGGAGGCCCTTGTTGCAGCTCTGTTTGAGACTCTCTCTGCTCCAGTTTTCAAACGCAGTAAAACGTTAATTGCATTTGAACACATCAGCTGCTAACATTTAAGAGAGATTTTAATCGTAATGCTTTATCTCAATGTCTACATGTA
This sequence comes from Gallinula chloropus, assembly GCF_964237585.1. NCBI lineage: Eukaryota > Metazoa > Chordata > Aves > Gruiformes > Rallidae > Gallinula > Gallinula chloropus. The sequence continues at coordinate 70,426,192 of NC_140086.1, forward strand.
AACCTAATTCAGTAACTTTCTGTTTACCTTTTCTGAATAACTCTATAAACCTGCTCAGCAGTTTCAGAAGACACTGAAACCACAAAACCCTGTTTTTAAATTTTATTTATTTATTTTTAAATTTAGTCTCCCAGAAAAGCCTGAGAAGTCATTAGAGCTCCAGACAAAAAGTAAGCACTCCATTTTTCCACATTCAAGAGGCATACCAGTAGCACACCAAAACTCTTTTCCACTCAGGTCAAATAAAATACATTGGCTCCAGTTCTCCATGAAACAGAATCCCATCATGAACACACTGGGGCTTGGATGTTGTGGGGTTCCAGGTTGCTGTCCCCTAGATGTGTGGCTTGATGGGCTAAGTTTTGTACAAGGAGTGCCCTGGGCAAGAAGTCAAGATGGTCCTATACCCCTGTGGGAAACAGGTCTAGCAGAGTTGAGATCTCCCTCACCTCCCTGGACCACAGGAGGGGAGCAGCTGGTAACCCTTGCTGCTAGACACAGGCCCCATTTCAGTGAAGCAGTGGCAAATCTTTTCCACCTCTCACTGATCCTCTGCATTCCTCCATGCAGGGCAACATCAGTGGACAAATGTTTATGCCCAGTCTGTTTTCCCATTTCATTTCCCTTCATCTATGATGGTGAGAATACTTAAATACCCAAACAGAGAACACTTACGGTTGCCTGCCTGTTAGCACAATTTTTTTACGCCTGCCTCCAAAACTGTAAACATGGGAATCAAACAACTGCTGTGTTTTCAGCAGGAGAAGGGATTACAGTGAGGTACAACTGCAAACGTTTTCTTTATTTCTAGCTTGGATTATTTTTTGTAATTGCTAAGAGTTTTAACACAATGATCTTACGCGCAGTATAAAAGAACTTACATTTAAATAGGCTTACAATTATTTTCACTATATATTAATAATTAGGATAACACATGCCTTGCTCTTTCATGAGCTGCCAGAATGAAAAAATCCCATCTAGCCCAGCAAACTTCTCTCTGCTTGGTTTCACACCAGTGAACAAGAAAGGAATGCTCCCTGAATCTCCAAGCTTCACCTAAAGCCGCCCAGTGACTTTGCCATGTCTGCCAGTGGTCCCATCTATCAGGGTTTAAGACAGATGTTTTCTGTGCTGCAGCTGTTAGAAGAGTTCACATGTTCAGACTTGTGAAAGAGACAGGCCACTGTGTTTTGAAATGTATCTGTGCCCAGTCAACAGAGTTCAGGTGTGGCTGAAGGCATGCCAAGTATTTCGGAGAAAATACCTATGGGGATTATTGTTCTCATTAAAAAATGAAGGTGTGTAAATGGATCTGCTCATTTCAGGCAGAATTCTCTTCATCAGCCATACTTGGTTTTAGAATGACTTAATTTTTAGCCAGATGTCTTGTGCGCCACAACTTGGACTACACTTAAGGGAAATTTAGGTAAACAAAAAAAAGTCATTTCTGTCTGTTACAATATTGCCAAAGCTATCAATGATATTATGATATTATGAAAATATCATTAAAAATACATATAAAGGATGCATATGATATTATATGACACTAATAAATTTTTTAACTTTTCCTGATCAAGATGTGGTACCCAGCACTTTGCTGTATGTCATTATACAATGATGCCTTCTGAGCAGAAGCTGTCCTTCATCAAATGCCCTTTGATGTTTGTTTTTTACAGAGAACATGTCTTTTTGTGTCTTTGTTTGACTTTTGAAAGATGAGAAAGATAAATAATTTTCTCTGCGTTCTTGGGACCCACCACCTTTCCTCCTGATGAAATTCACAGGATAGAGATTTCCTTCCACTGATGTAAGGAGGATCCTTCTGATCTCTCTGCATGCTCCAGCCAGTCTACATCACTTTAATTTTGGTTTTGGGAAAGGGCTTCTACAAACTTGCCAGAAGTTTTGCCCGGTGACTCAACTGGTAGATTGCCATAAGCATGGAAAGATCTCAAGAGATAGATGAGGACAGCCCTTTTCTACACTCGGTAGCACCATGGCCCTTTCTGCAGTCTAGCATCTCTCCAACTTACACTGCCATCATCTGACAGAGGATCTAGAGAGAATAAAAAAAAAACTTAAATAGAAATGTGTGTATGTGCCCAGAGAAAGAAAACAGCCTGAGAAGATCATTAGAGCAGTCTGACACCATCAGTGCAAGAGGGCACAGGACACTGTGCAAAGCACAGTGCATGGCAGTAAGAGGAAAGTGTTGAGCAAGAAGGAATGTCTGTGGACAGTCTGTGTACATATTAATATTTGATGGAGGAGAGGAAGGAGAGGAGGATTCAGAAAAGATTTCCTTCCGTTGGTGCTGTACTTAGGAAACAAACACCCCCCACCTCCCACACTCAGCAGGAAAGCAGCCTGTCAGAAAACTCAAGTGGTCAAGTAGCTGTTAAGTCGTTTAACAACTTCAAAATATTTTTCCCCTACTGGTCCTACATTGTGAAAAGATGCTGCTCTCCAACCATACCATGGAATTTTTAATGTACAATGAACTTTGATTTGTGTCTGACAACCAACCTTGGAAGCTAAAGTCACAGGAGAGGACTGTACGCTTCCCCACTGACATGCCATACAACAGACATGAAAAGCCATGCTGTGGGGCTGAATAAGTGACTCGGCCCTCCTTCCATCTTCCTCAGTGAGCATCAATGCAGGTTCCACTTTTGTGGCAGATTCCTGTTCTGGGGGAAGTAGATGGTATTTCATTTTATACTTGGGTTATGAGACACACAGACTACATTGTAATTAATATTCATTTTCTATTCTAAAATGAGCTGATTAATGCCTAGAAAAATGCAGTTTCTAAAAAAAAACAACAGCTACTGCACACTTCTACTTTATGAAGCAACTTTGTAATAACTCAACAGCTTGGTTCCACGTCCCTCAGCTTTCAGAAAAGCCTGTGGTAGAGAAGGTAAGTGTACAAATTGGAATACAAAAGGACTGCATTTTAAAAAATTTTTAATATTTAAACTTGATGGTTCAATCTTTCAGTCTACATTTGTTGACTAGTTTGTCTCCAAGGAGTTCCTCCTCTTGCAAGCACTAGTGCTCTGTCCTCCTTCCATCCTTTGTTCCCTGACTCTGAAACAGCCCAAGAGATAATGAGTCTGGCAGTTTTCACAACCAGTTCACTGCCCCACCATACCTATACAGCAAGGCACCATCCAACACCGCCGGGTCAGTCGAAGGGATATGGGTTGCAAAACTCAGGGTTTATTAATTCCTGCACAGCACAAGAAGCCATGGATCTCTCTTTTCAGTAGAGATATAATTAAAAAGCACATAATTACTGATAGAAAATATTTCAAGGAAACAGTTCCATCATGTGATGTTTGTTTATAGGTAATACTCTGAGCAATCTTCTAGTCTCCCCTAAGATTGAAATCAAAGTGGCGGAAAGATGCCTCGATTTTTCAGCTGAATATCTGGTATCTCTGCAATTTAACACAGCACTGAAAACCTTTCCTGTTATTGGTTTAAACCTAATTGTAGCTTTGAATATAAATAATTTCTATGCGTTGAGGTCAGAAGAAACTTGATAAACTCCTCACTAAAGGAAAGAATTATCTGATTAAGTCACATGGAACCTTCTTATTAGGTGGATGGGAGACATTGCAAAGTGTTCACTCAGCAAGAAAAATTTTCTGTAGATTTTCTGTAGAAAGGGTTTTGCTCTTACCTCCTTATCAACAAAACTCTCTGGCTATGCAAGAACACTCCTCTGAGCAGACACGCTTATTCTCCAGTGAATTACTTCTTTTATTTATTCTGACAGAAATAAAAAAGAAAATTTCTTTTCCGGAATATAAGGATTAACATGAACAGCAATAGCTGCCAAAATTAATTCCTGCTGTAACACTGGTATTGTTCCAAATGGAGAGGTATTAAATTTCTTTCCTAATGCAGTTCTTCTGTAACACTTGGGAGGAGATGGTTGATGGATTAGAAAGGAAAGCCCTGACTACCTATGGTCCTGCAGTACCTTTTGCAGGCACACATCCACTAGCCCCAGCATTGTGACCATGCAATCTGCATAATAAGCTTCTGCCTATCCCAATTCATATTTCCATTACAACTGTGTAAGAGGTTCTTAGTACTCTTCTCTGCTGTTAAACAGCTGCTGCATTTCAGTGTTGGTGAAATAGTTCTAGATACAATTTACTCTTTCCCCTCTTTTTCTTTGTAAGGAAAGGGCTTTGGGATCTCTCTAGCTGAGAGCTGGCATTGAAATGCAAATTATTCTTAGCCGTGTAACTCAGAATTATCTTTGCATTTTATTCTTGCTCTGTATATAAAGCAACCCTGGAAAACAGTGACATTAAAGCCTGCTCATATAACTGACATGCTTTGGGGCAATATAAAGGCAGGACTGCCAACTGCTACAGGAATGTTGTAATCCAATGAATGCTCATGCTTTAAAGTATCCCCTTTAATGAATTTCTGACGAAACAGTTTAATTTCATTTGTAAATTTGGAAAACAAAACCCAATCAATTTGTATGTGAAAGCCTGAGCTTTTTGGGTATGTTGTAACTCTTCAAGTTTCTTCCCCCCCCCCCCCCCCCGCCCGGTTTTATTAACACAGACATTTGGGCTCACACCAACACTTGTTCTTTGAATCCATTTATGTGAGTTCCCTTTAGTAATGACTGTAAAAAACCATATCCCGCCAGAAGCTTTCAAAATATAAGCTTGCTTAAGTTACTCAGTAAAGATACAATTTCTTCAAAAGTGCAGGAAAAGGAACTCTAGCTGCACACAAATTAAATTTAGATCCTTCCTTTGCAGACAGTGAAAGCCTGGCAGGCCAGGAAAAATCCATAACCTGACAGAAAGTAAAGGAAGGAAGAGGTCTCTGGTGTCCGGGCAGCGCGTGTGTACCCAGAGTGGGAGATGTCCCTTCACGGCAACGTCAGTGGTTCGCTCCCCATCCCCATCAGGTGGCTGCCTCCATTAACAAGCTTTCAAAAAAGCAAGCAGACAAGATCTGAATAAATCCAAAACTCTGAATGAAAGGGCAAGAATAAAGTGCTTGTCACACTCTTCTTATTTAGCCATGACCAGCAATAACATTGCCAGCGGTTACAGATATCCCATCCCGCTGCTGCTGCTGCTATGTAAATCTCAGTAAGGACTTTGATAAACACTCTCCTATTTACACAGCATTCAGCATTAGGGCAAAAAACACCTGTAAGGCTGGTTACTTGCAGAGATTGCTACCAGGGCTATGATAGGAGTTAGTACAAATGGTTCACCACCTTTCCTGTGGCAGTGATCAAATCATGACTCATGGTGAGACAGGAGTTCTGCTTGGGAGGCAGATGTTGTAGTGGAGGGCTATTTTAATAAAGATTTGAAAGTAAAGCCCTTAACTACAGCACAGGTGAGGACCACAGCAGTTTCTGCTTCTCTGTCTCACTAGAAAGCAAGCAAGAAGCAGACACTCTGAGAAGGAACTGTAAAGCAGAGGTAACAACCAACACAATCACTTTAGGGCTTGCCCACCTGAAAATCAAAAGAGGATGTAGATGGGTGGAACATAAGTAAAAACCCAAATGTAAATACTAGTTTAAATACCTCTCACCTTCCAATAAATGTATCATGGCATCCTCAGCACCTACAGATGCTCAAGGCTGTTGTTTCAGGGATAAAGATAACTCTGCTGGGGAACATGAGACAAAATAATGGTGGAACTGTTTTATTCCAAGAGTAGCTTTATTTCCTCCCACCACCAGCTCCTTCCAGAAGATCCTTTACCATGAGTGTTATCTCATATTGCTTAATATGGGACTGAATGGGACCTCAGCATCTCTGTGGTGGTTGGTTCTGTAAATATAGCACTGCCCCCAGGGTATGGCCACTGGCTTGCATCCTGGGGGCTGCTAATGCAAGTCAAGCAAGCCTAGGCTTTCCTATTGGGAAACGTCAGACTTCTGTCTTCATGACAAAAGTTGAGAAAGACAAAGGGCTGAAGTCTCACAGCTGGGTAAAGAACCTTCTCAGCGCTGCAAAAGGCTTTCTCGGTCCAGTCCTGAGTGATGCCAGACCTCCCTCCCACCCTGCTCTCCTTTACATCAGAACTGTTGTAGCTACCTCAGGAGACAATAGTATTTTTGCTGAATTTCCAGCCCTTAAGAAGATTTGTGTTGCTTATGGTATGCAAAAGAGCTGTGTAGGACTGTGGTATCTTCAGAGTGTTCAAGGTAACTGTGAAAGAACCCCCAGGTGCATATGCTGCACCCTTTGGGACCTGAAAGAAAATTCAAATTCTGCTCAAAAAAACCCAACAAACCACTTAAAATAAATCTATAATAAGGGTTCACTCTTGAACATTAGCAGGCAAAGATGAGCACCTTTCCACTCTGTTCCTATAAAAGTTCTTTCAGGCAGCTGTACAGCACAGGTTTGCAGATACGCCCCTGCCAAAGATCATGCAGTTTAGTGACGGTCTTGGCTGATGAGCCACTTCAAGCCCTGATACAGTGCCCTGAAGAAACACGGAAAAGGATGCACAAGCAGGAGGCAGTTACCTAATACTATCAAGTCTCAATAAAAAATGAGAAGCTGAGACATTTTGGCAGGCTCCCCGAATACCTAATAGGACAGTGCCTGTGTAAACCGGCCTGGAAGCAAGGTTAGGGGAAATAAATCGACAGCAGGGGAAAAAGAAAACAAACAAACAAACAAACAAAAATCCTGAAGCAGCAAATTCAGTTCAAAGCCCCTTAGATCACACCTGGCCGCGGGGTGATGGGATCAGCCCCACCGATTATTTCTGCAGGACACGATTCGCGGCCGGTATTTTACACACACACCAGCTCAGCAGCGGCTCTCCCGCCCGAGCCAGGACACATCAATATTGAACTTATTGGCGGAGGCGGCGTGGGTGCTCGCACCCGCAGGTTTGCGGTGGCACACCGACAGACCCGTGCTCACGGCCGCGGAAAGGAAAGGCGGCAAACCCCCCCCTCCCAGGGAAGAGCCGGAGGGTCCCGCGGGACTACATCCTCCTCTTTCCCCAAACACCCAGGCCACGGCGAGCGCAGAGGCAAGCGCGGGAGCGCTCCCACCCGCCGGGCAGGCGAGGCTGTGCGCAAAGGAGGGAGGCGGTGGCGGCGGGAGAGGCGGTGAGGTACCCTCCTCCTCTCCTCCTCCTCCTTCTCCCCGCGGGTCCCGCCGCTCCGGCCTCCCCCACCACAAGCGAGACGCGTCCTTCTGGCCGCGTCCTTCGTGGGTTTTTAATTCGCTGCTCACTTCCTCGGTTCCCGTCCGAAGGGGCGGATGCGGCAGACCGGGGAAAGACGCGGGGCGGAGGTGTGGGACAGAGCAGCGAGCTCGGCGCGAAGGACGGGCCGCCCCCCGTCCCGCCACGGCTGCGTGGCCGGGCGGTGGGTCCCGGCGGGCCGCTTCCCGGAGCGGAGAGAAACACCCGGAGGCGGCGGGCCCGGCCGCGAGAGGCGCCCCTGCCCCCGCAGGTGAAACCGGCAGCGCCCCCGCCCCGCCGCTCCTCTCCCCTCCCCGGCCCGGGGGCGGTGGCGAGGGGCAGCCACCGCGCAGACGCCGCCCCAACGGCCGTTCCGGCCGCCGCGGAGCCGGGGCAGTTGCTGGAAGAACAGCGCAGCGCTTCCCCCCGCCGCGCTGCGGGGCCGCGACCGACGGCGAGCGCGACTGAGGAGCGAGGAGCCGGCGAGCCGAAGGCGAACGCCCCGACCGCACCGCGACCGCCACCACAGGTGGCCTCTGGTCGCCCGCCTCAGCAGCTCCCCCTACCCGCCGCCCGCGTTCCCCCGCCTCAGCGGCGGCAGGAGAGACCGCGGCGCGGCCCGCCCCGCCCCGCCGGTGGCGGGCGGCGCTGCAGAGGGCGGAGCGGGCGGCAGGGGCGGGCCGGCCGGCGCCCGGCGCGGGCTGGCTCCCGGCGGGCGGCGCTGCTGCGTTGCTCTGGGAGGCGCCGTGGGGCCGGGCGCGGAGCTGCGGGCTCGGGGGTGTGAGCGGCCGGGCAGGGCGCCCCCAGGATGCTGCGGTTCCTGCGCAGGACCTTTGGCCGGCGGTCGATGCAGCGCTACGGGCGAGGAGCCGGGCGAGGTGGGCTCGGCGGCGAGGGGGACGAACGGGACGGGGGTCTGCGAGGAGCCGCCGCCGCCGTCGGCTCAGGAGGCTTCCCCTCCTCACCGCACCCCGGAGGGGTCGTGCACAGCGCCGGAGCCCCCGTCCACATCCCGGCGGCCGGCGGCAGTAAGCAGGTACTGCAGTGCCGCGTTCTCCTCCTGGACGGGACCGAAGTCAACGTGGAGCTGCCGGTGAGTAACGTGCACTTGCCTCCCCTGCCTGCGAAACGGCGCCTGCATGTATCTTCTTCCCTCCTCCGCATCGCTCCCCCTTTCCTCGTAACGGGCACCTGCGTTCGCCCCCCGCCCGCCCCCCCTGACGACTACACAACACGCGCCGTTCTCCGGGCAAGCCTCGCTAGCTGCTTCCTGGCCTCCGCGGGCGTCCTCGCCGGCCGTCCCCGCCTGCGTGCACCTGCTGCCAGGTACGCGGCGTGCCTCCCCGCCATGACCGACCGCCGCTCCGCTCGCCCCCCGCTGCCCGCCCCCTTTCTGCCGGCTGAAGCCGTCTGCGTCCTTCTTCCCTTTCCCCGGAGCCAGTGTGGAGGCGGACACCTGCTTTCCTTCGCCCCCACCACCACCCCCCCTCCCCCGCCGTTGACAAAATAACAGCCCCTCACGGCGGTGCCTTCAGCGGCCCCTCTCCCAGGAGGGGCCGCCCCCGTGGTGCGGGGCGCTACCTCTGTGTCCGCCCGGCTGCTGCGGACGGGGAGCGGAGCTGTCCGCAGACCCCTCCGGGCAGCAGCGCCGGCCTTAGGGGGGGAACCACGTCGTGCCACGGGGCGGGTGGGCGCTGAGCCTCTGCGGGGGGAGCGGTGCCTTTGACCTCGCCGTCCTCCGCCTTGCAGCCGGCCCGGGCGCCCCTAACCCCGCAGGCAGCACCTGTGGCGCCGGCAAGGGGGAACGGGGCGAGGCCGCGCTGCGCCCACCGCGGCTGGAGCCCGGCGGGGGCGCCGCCTCTTGATTTCTTGCTTCCCTACGCCCCCACCACCCTTCTGCCGGAGGGAGGCGAGCGGGGCTGGCTGAAGCGCTGCGGGGGCTTCACTCCGGCGTGCGACTCGAAGCCGCGCACAGCCTGCTTTCTGCTCGGAGGATGCCTGAGGCGCTGCCCCCGTCCCGGGCAAGCGCCTGCTCCGTGTGGGGAGGGACGCCCGGTTGCAGGGCCGCGGGGCCGGGGGACGCCCGGCCCGGCCCCCGAGGGTCCTGCCGCCCGCCCTCCAGCGGTGGGCCGTGAGGGGTTGGTCGGGCCGCCAGGGCTTCTGGCGGCGGCGGGGGGCCGGGGATCGGGCGGGTGCTCTGACGGTGCCGGCGCTGAACTTTCCCTCCTGCCGCCGTGCTGGAGGAATGAGGAAGGGACGGTGCCGGCCTGCGGAGCTCGGTGTGTGGGTTTCTGTTTGCCTGCTTGGTAGAGTTGGGTCGTGTTTGTAGGTGTTGGGCGTCCCCTTGCCTCTCTTAAAGGAGGCTGGACGGTGTGTTTTACTAAATTACAGAGCTTGCGTTCTGCCAGGCGTTTGTTCCCCGCAGCTGCTAAATACTTAGCACCTGTCCTTCTTTTCTGACCTTTTCCCTCCCTCTTGAAAACCAAGTTTTCCGTGTAATAGTGTGGAATTTTATCGTATCTGAGTAACATTTAATCCTCTTTCCGTTCCAACCCAAATAACCACCGGCTATTAAACAAAAACAGGTGGGGGATTTACTAATAATGAGTGTTAACAACCCGATAAATTGTGTGCTTTTTAATCTCAGGTAGTGTAAAAAGGTGGGTTTGTTTTTCTCAAAGTACCTCTTGCATCTTGTTAGGTGCCTGTCATATGAATAATTATCTGTATATACTGGCATAATTTCACTAAAACATGGAATTTGTCAACCCCGTGGTTTCAGCTTAAAAGAAATTGAAGAGATGGAGTAAGACTCTCACAAGTGAACATAGAAGCATGTGAATGGAGCCACCTAGGGATACTTGCTGCAGAATTACGAGGCCTGCCTTGCCTTATGGAGTAAATCGTGCATTTTCAGATACTGGAAATCCTAAAATATTTCCTTTCCTCCCTTCTCCTTAACAACTTGCTGCAGTCCTCCTGACAAATCTTTTCTAAAGAAGCCTTGATGAATGTTATCAGCGCGCTGAGGACTTACTTATAGAGCTCTATGTTGATAAGCACAGTAAATATTTTGCTTAAGGTTATACTCCCTCTGATTTATCAGAGCCTGGCTTTTGCTGTAGAGCCTGTTTAAGACAGTCTGATTTTTTTTGAAGCATCGGGAAATGAGGTAATGACGCTCTTCTAAAGAACCCGAGTATTGAAAATATATGGAAGCATCTGTTTAGTCCAGTAAAGCAGCTGTGGAATGCTCTTGCTTGCATTTGACCTCCAAATGAAGCCTACTAGGCTGTCAGCATTTTCAGACCACGAGCTGTGCATGTGGTGGTTGTAGTTTGTTTGTCCAAAGATGGGGTGAGAAGTTGGTACTTATTTTCACTTAAATCCCTAGTCTGGTGAAGGACTCTGGAGGACATAATAGCTGTTAATGTTTTGCGGATTAAAAGCTGTTCTGTTGAACTGCATATCTGCTCTTCAAGCTTCTTCTCTTTTCTTTCATGGAAAATAACACCCACACCAAGAGTTGGAAAAACTGAAAGAGGCGTTGCACCATTTATAGAAGTTGAGCAGTGAAGTTTCCTGAGCTGTGCAGCTCTAGATTTTATGGAGTTGGGGCCTGAAACAGAGTGTGCTTTAATACTCTGAAGCTGTGGTACTAGACTGATTAACCTGAATGAATTGAGTAGCATCATTTGTATTGAAAAAAAGTGTATGGTGATTTCTCCCCATTTCAGCTCAAGTTGTCTGTAAAGGGAGGGAGTGTGGGCTTCATCACCAGTGAGAAGCTTACTCATGAAGTCAAGTATGTAGATAATAGAGAATTTCACTGTGCTGCTGATTGTATCCACAAGCACTTATTTCAGCAGATACTGGCATTTGTAAAATATGTTCTTTTTACTACCTGCTAACATTACATATGTCTTTCCAGTGGAAAACTGAACTTGTTGATATTAGGACACGATACTCTTGCAATTACAACTGTTTAGGCTGCTACCTAAGACTTCACTTAGAAGTAATTGGAAGTTTTATTAGACTTGAAAGACCACAGGGTCTATTTGTGTGAAGGAGTGACAGAAGATTGACCTGGTGTAGAAAAAATGTTTCAGGGTTTTTTGACTTACTGGTTTTGTTGTTTTGTTTTGGGTTTTTCAACATATTCAAGTAATATTAAAACCCTGAAACTTTTGTCATGGTTAAATGTGCCGGGTTCTGCCCAAGTTTTCTTGAATATGAGGGCTGCTGGTGGTGGAAAAATAAGCCCTGCGTCAGTAGGTTGATAGCTATCTTTGGGGTTAACATTCTCCTTTATGAGATAGTATCTGCACATCATGAGCTCTTGCCTGCTCATGCTGGTAACAAAAGTAGAGACCTACCGTGATCTCCAAGTTCTTCCTTAGCCAGTCCTCCTCTGGGCTGTAGGGCAATATTGTGGCCAGAGTCACCTTCCTTTTATCTGCATTTCCACTCCTGCTGCTTTCTGGGCATTTTGCACTTCATTCATTCTCCTGCATGACCTCTGCCCTCGGACTACCCTCTGTGATAGCCTGCCTTCCCAAGGTGCTGTGCAGTCTTTCCCTTGGAGGTGCCCTCCAGCCTGCCTGGGTTTGCTTCCTACCTGGCTGTCCCCGTACAAATGTAAACATAAAATTACTCTGAGCACCGTAGGTTCCCCTGGATAATGGTTTCTATACTCAGCTTCTTGCATGAAATTTGAAGGATTGCTTAATGATACTGGCTTTTCTGTTCGCTCTTAAGGCAAGGATTGTGTACTTTGAAAGTCCTCTTTCTAAATAGAATAATGCACTGGATGGCTTTTTAAACCCGTGAACTCCTCAGGGCCCTGTGCTGAATGGGAGATGCTGTTAAGGTTTCATCTCTTGTATAGCAGTGAGTGGCAGTCAACCAGTTCTGCTGCTGTGGGGTGATTTCCCATGGGAAGGGGAGCATAAATGGTGTCGTTACTTCCTCTTGACCTGGCAACACAGGTCTGTGTATCTGAAATTTGGTTATAAGAATGGAGCGAGGAGAAAAATACTTAACTGAAACCATCCTTTCCTTCCTCTCACATGGGTATCGGTGTGTTTCTTCTGAGAAAGACCCATCTTCACTTCCACTGTTACAAACTCTAAACAAATCAATCAGCTGTTGGTAGATTGCCATTTGCTTGCTGCTGTCAAAACAGTCTTGCCTCTTTTCTTTTCTGGAGGACTCAGGACTTCAATGAAAGAAAAACTGGTTGTGGGTGATGCTGTGTTCTTACGTAAAGAATGTGGGGAAAGAGCATTGACTTTTATGCAGCAATGAGGATGCCTCCTAGTTAATATGTAAACAAAACTGTCTTTAGGTAGCTTTCAGGTAAGGCCAAAACCCCAAATTTTTGTTGACTTTACGTGGTTGCTAGCATTTCTAAAACCCAAGTCTGATGGCTAATTCAGTACATCTTAAGAAAGCTTATAGGTAGGATATGAAAGATGAATTTTTGGTGGGACTGTCCAGAGTAGCAGGAATTAATGTCCCTTAGTGCTACAGTATACCGCGATAAGCTGGGGGAGAGCAGGAGAGGAAGGAAGACATGTAGGGGGTTCTTGGGTTTGTTTTTTTGTTGGTTTGTTTTTCATCAAAGTGGGATAAATACGAGGGAACAAGTGGTAAGCTTACTGTACTGTGGAAATCCTCATCCTGCAAAGCCGATAAAGGATACCTCACATCTTCAGTGACATGAAACCACAGCAGTCAATGTGTTGTCTGTCATAAATATTCCTTTCTAAAATTCTCTTTGCTGTCATAAAATCTCTGTGCTGCTATGAATGTTGTTACAATGTGATGTATTAGAAAGTAGGTGATGTTTAATGATTAAATTAACGAACAAGTCAAATATAGGTCTGAGTTGTTCTCAGATGGATAGCTTTTGTATTATTTCTTTGCCTTCCTTTCGATGTATCTGTTTTAATAATTGTTTCGGCTGCTATGGAAACACTTCAGGGTAGGGATAGTAAATGTTCTTCAATACCCTTTTCTAATCTTCTATGTGTTGTAGCCTTTTCTTGTCTGAGTAAGGTGAACACAGCATAGAAGCCAAATATCAAATTTTCCTTACATGAAGTGTAAATGCTAAATTAACTCTTGAGTAGCCATCACCTAGCTGTGATTATTGTTTAGCCTATTTGACTTGATAAAAGTTATAAATATCAGGAGAGAAGTAGAACTCGTTATTTCTTTCTTGTGCATCACACATGATTTCCTAATGACATTTCAGGTATATTAACTCCAGAGAAGCGCACTAATGCGCGTGTAGGCACATTCAAGTTGTTCTCCTAACTGAGGAGTTACTCCACCCCACCCCAAAACAGCAGCATTATATCAGTTGCAGAACGTAATTTGTTATTCTTTAAAGCTTTTATCACTTAGGAAATTGATAATGTGCCTTCTTTATGCAGAAGTTACCTTTCAACAACATAAAATTAAGGTACATAAAACAAGGAAAAATGTTAAAAGCCTATTTGCAGCATAGGAAAGGCCTGTCGTGTGCATGAAGTCCTGTGGGCACCAGCGCCTGTACTCCCCTCCATAAAGCAATCAAGCTCCGTTTTTAGGAGGAGTTGGGTGGTTTGCTTCTGCAGCTCATGTTTGGATGCCTCCGCGTTACCTTACAGCTCTGATCAAGTGACTGTAGCCAGAGCTCCGAGTGTTGCCTTCTGGCAGTTGCCTTTACGCGTGTTGCTGGTGCTCTGTCGCGCTGCTGTGCGCACCGAAGGTGGGCGAGTAGCAGAGGTGGCAGGAGCACGCACTAACAGCCAGAGATGTAGGCAGCCCCAGGGAAGTAGGAGCGAGATGGGGTGCGCGCGTGTGACTGCAGCTGCGCTTCAGAAATGCGTGATGTGACAGGCTCTTGAGGGAGGAGGGGAAGTTTTAAGCCCTTGACACGCTCACCAAACGTCCCCAATAAATCTGCAGCAGGTGAAAGACATTTCCACAGTACGTAGTGAAAGAGGGAGACAGCCAACAGTGTTTTGTTTTGGCGTCTGTTAGATACGTTCTGCTTTAGAGTGAGTTCCACCGGTTGTTTATGGAAGCAAATACCATTTTTCAATGCAATACAGATAAGACAGGATAACAGGATCTCTGCTGCAAAGGACTGACAACCGGTGAGGGGGAGAAACCCAGCGATGGGAGAAGCATTCTGCAGAGACAAAAGTATGAGCACCTGGTGCTAATTCTCTGGAGAGCTTATGTGTTTGAAGAGATGGGGAGAGGATAAGACGGTTACATGCATTCTTTCGGAAGCCTTTTTACAATGGATTAGAACACAGCTATGCTTAGGAAAGTAACCATGTGAAATGCCGATGGGGCTGGGCCTCTTAGCACAAAAATGCATTTCAGTACCAGCTGTTTGCACTGGACTTAACTACACAATCATAACAGTGGAGAAACTCAGAAAACCACCATGGTTTGAAGTGGAGATAGTCAATCAGAAGGAAACTTTCGTCAGAGTTAGAAAATAACTGTTTGTTTTGTGTACAGCTAATATGTTTGGGATTTTTTTGCCTGTGTGGTTGTGTTCCAGACTAGATTGCTGAGTAGTAAATCTATAGCTTCAGGCTCTTAGTGTAGCAGTCCTAAAGAGGAAAAAGAATGTGTATGTGTGGTTTGTTTTTTTTTTTTTTTTTAAAAAAAAAAGTACTTAGGAGGTAGGGAATGTAAGCCAAAAGGCTTGGGAAGAGCAGCCCATATAGAACAGCAAGCAAGCAGAGGACTAGTTTTGTTGGGATTGCAGAAGACAGTACAGTTTCAAAGCCCACCTGGACACAGTCCAATGCAGCCCACTGTAGGTGAACCTGCTTTAGCAGGGGCTGTCCTGGTTCTGGCCAGGCCAGAGTGAATTCTCACAAGGAGCCAGCAGAGTGAGCTGAGCTGGCCATGGGGGTTTCCGCACCACATGACATCACGCCCCCATAAAAGGGGCCTGGTGGGGAGAGGTGTGTGTGGGGTGATCTGAGTGTGGGTTGTTGTTGGCGTGAGAGCTCTGTGTTATCCCTGTTTGTGTATATTCAGTCACGAGTACTGTCCTTGTTCCCCTCTCCCTGGGCTGTCCCAGCACACTGCCCTTCCTCCACCCCGGTTTGCCGGTTCTCCTGCCCATCCATCCTGCCGGGGGATGGAGGGGGAGCAATGTGCACCCAGTGCTCTGCTGCTCTAGATGATCTCCAGAGGTCCCTTCCAACCTCTACAGTTCTGTTGTTCCGTCATTCTGTCAGGCTGAAACAGTGAAGAAACTAGGAAGTGCCCCAAGTATGGGATGCACTATCAAGTTCTCTTCAGAAACTGAGGGGACAGCTATCTCTTCCCCTGCTTCTCTGTGTGTGCTTTCCTTTCTCACCTGCTTCTCGCAGCCCTTCTGTAAATGTCTTTAAACGCCCCCCACGCCCCCCCCCCCCCCACCCTGCAGAAGCCGTTTTCTTTGCATCCCAGGAGCAGCTGCAGAAACTGTGAAACAGTTCACTGCTGAGCATGTCTTCTGGGAGACACTTTAAAGAGTGATAGAGGTCTGCTTCCTCCTAGTTTGGGCCTCGAGCATCGTTCTCTGTCCTGTTCCCTCCTACCAGGTTAGATCACTTCCGTGGTTCTCTGCAGTTGCCAGAAATTTGAAATGCCCCTTCCTCATGAAAAAGCTGTTTCCCAGCTGTGGCCAGGTCTGTGGCCGGCTCAGCAGTGCATTCACTCAGGTTGGCTAGTAGAGGAATCTGGGTGTCAGGGCCAGGTGGCTGCTTGTCCCAGGTGCTCCCAGACGCCAGGCAGACAGAGGAACGTTGGTGGCAACTGGTGAAATAGTTAGTTCAAAGGTTAAAACATCCACGCTTTAAAAATGCATGGTTTCATATGAGACTACCAAAATGGACCTGAAAACTCAACTGGTGTGGGAAGGAGGTTGAAAAAAGAAGGGAGAACATATGTCATTGAATTTGTAGACCCTTTGCAAAGTAGAATAGAAGGATAAGTACAAGTAGTTTTTTGTTGTTGTTTTTTTTTCTGGAATGATGGAGTTGACAACTGTTTATGTACGGTATTGCTGGGTTTCTATTTTAACTTACTTGAGAAACGAATGGGGGTTTTAGTATTTGCTTTCCAATGCAGAGTGTGGTAAATGTTCTTTTTTTCTTTTTTCTTTCTGCAATGGAAATAAAAGGGTTGGAGGGTAATGAAGTGTTTAGAGTGACCATCTGCTCTTCATTTGACTTGATATTTCCATTTATTTCTACATTTCAATTTAAAAATGTCCTGGACCATTAGCTATGTTGTGATGAGATTATTTTGAAATATTTGTTGGAAGTTTTAAATTCAGACTCCAGCTATAAAGTGTGACAAATATTAAGAGTTAATTTATATTGGCTGTTTATTTTTTGATCTGTACAGATTCAGATTATTTTCCTTCCTTGTTGTTATGGAACCACAGTTTATCCAAACAAATACCAAATGTCATCTTTTTTTATCTAGTATACCAACAAACACATTGAATTGAGATGTTACTGTGTTTCATGGTTTTAATATATGTGGTGCAGTTTATGTGATAAATAGAGACTGGAAAACCTAATGGAGAATCCAGTTTAATGTTTGTGAAATACAATAAGTAACTCTACAGGAGTCCTTTCTTTTGTAGAACCTGGACTTGTATGAATGTAACAGTATCAAATACATAGGTAGGAAAGCATAGTGTTGTAACTTAGGGACTGTGACCTGTAATTAAATTACTGTAGACTACAACATTATTTCAAAGGTTAACTTACCCAAAGATGAATTACTTTGTGGCTGTTGGAAAAATAATGCTTTTCACAGCAGTTCCTTGCAGTACTAGTAGTAATTGATTGTAGGTGTTACTTTCATTGGTGTGCTATATATTCAAAAAAGTAGACTTGAGAGGAATTTCGTGGCTTAGCAGACTTGGCTGGGGAAACACCGGTTTCTTTTTCTGCCTGAATCAAGACTAAACAAGAAAGCCACTTCTCACTTTTAAGTTTAAATTCTCCTACTGTGTACGTTTCACTCTGTGAGGTTATGTGTTAGGCAGTAAGCGATTTCGGTTGGCTGCGTTGAACTTTAACATTGTCATAGGCTGTGAACAAATTCGTATTTTAATACTGATGGATAAAATAAACATGCTAACTGCATCACATCTTTTTTGTTGGTGTTAAGTCCAAACAAAATTACTTATGTTGAAATGTTACCTGCCCTGACTGTACGAGTGAGTGTTTTCCAAATTTTCTGAGAAAAGGAGCAGTTCTTTTGTGCTTTTTCCTCATCCTCCCTTGTTTCTATCCAGAATTGGTCAAGGCTGTTTTCTGTTGCTGTAATCTCTTTCATACCTTGTTAGTGGTTCCCAGAGCTGTGATATGGTATGATTTTAAATTGAGGGCTTGCATTTATGTAAAAAGACCAAACCCAAGAACTTCCATTTTTATAAGCAGATCTGAAAATGCCAGCACTGTGTACAATTGTGGTACAACAAAGATGGCTATTCAGCAGAGATGCAAATCCTCAGTATGGGGGTTTTATATTCAGGCTACTTACTGAGTAGAAATTCTTCCTGAATAATGAACCTTCCATGAGTGCTTTGCTTTGAGACATGATGAATGATGAGCCTGTTATCTCTTTGAATTAAGCAAGTAAGGGAAGAGGGGTGGTGTTCTTCAAAATAGGTCGTATCGCTAGGATGGGCAGCACCCTGGAAGTGTGAAGTCCAGTGGGCAGTATCCACTTCTCTTATGTTGTGATCTGTGGATGCCGATAAGTGTCTGTGAATTCAGACACCCTGCTGTAGCTTTGTGGAGGGAAGAGCTGGTTTAATAGAGCAGCAATATAACTTGCTTGTTGTGCAAAAGATTTTTGCTTCCTTTCTTCTCTCTTCCTGCTATTTTCTGTGTTCAGCTTGATTTAGTTCTTTTCCCTGCTGTTCAGCAGCCAGGAGATGGTGGCAGGGCGTTTTCTTACTTGTTACTGACATCCCTTTTCTCTGAGGAGGAGCGTTCCCAGCCAGCCCTGCTCCAGGGTGGCTCCATGAGTCCCACTTGCCCAGGCCGTGCTAGGAGCTGCAGCTTGGGACGCCTGGCAGTGGGGTGGCTCTGTGTGTGCCCAGGGCCTGCCTTGCACAATTAGTTCTGGGCCCAGCTCTCCGCAGCGCATTGGAGTTCTGTTCTTGACTTCCAGCTAATCAGAAGATGTTAATTTTGATGGGTTTTCTTGATGGGCCTCTATACTAAGATAGCTCGTTCCTTTTACAGAGGCTGGTGAAGCCATTAAATGCAGCACTTTCCCTCTTCTCCTTTAAACTCATTGCTTATGCTGTCATATACCTGTCTTTCTGCTCTCCCATCGCTCTCCTCCTCAAAATATCTCACAGCTGGCTTTTTTTTCTGGTGGATGAACTGTTGCAAAACTTGTAAAATAGGGAACTGAGCCCTTGGTTTTAAGTGTGAAACTGGGGGAATCTTTGGGGCATCAAAACCTTTGCCACAGTACTCAAAATGTTTGTTGCAAACAGTGGGCAGTTGGAGGGGAAATACTTTTCTTTCTTTACTGATGGATTTTGGTAGTTCATGAGAAGTGCTTGATATTTCTTAGGACATCAGTCTATGAGGAAATACACAACGCATAGTCTTACAGTATTCTTAAATTTAGAATTGGAAACAACATCAGGTTACTTGCTTTGTTTTCCTCTTGACTCCTCCAAGCCATTCCTTCTATTGTCAGTATTGCTTACAGTTGCTCTTTTCCTTGTGTAGCATGTTGATGCAGGATTTGCATTATAAATTTATCCTTTTGCAAAGCCTTTCTGATGCATGATTTCTGGCTTTAAAGAGTAAAGATGTTTTTCAAACTATGGGGAAGATGAGAGAGTTCAAGCATTTGTCTGTATTTCAGCAAAAATAGACAGAAGTTGACTGCATTTCTTGGAGGGGAGTGGGAATAGAAAAATTCAGCACTGTGAAACAAAAACAAGTGGGTTTTGTTTGCTGCTATTGAAGTTTCCCAGCAGATAAACTGTAAAATGAGAGTATGTACTTGGATTTTGATGTATCTTCACATTAAACAGCCAGCATATTTTGGTTTATAATTTGATCGTAAAGTGTGTTTAAAAAAAAAACCAAAAAAACTTGGGCAGTTTTCAGCAACCATTTTGCTTTAAGAATATGGTTATGGCCAGGAAAGGGGACCTTGATTTCTTCCCCTCATGTGTTATGGCTTTAGATACTGATTGAAGAACTTTTTCTACCTTTGATAGAGACAAACGGATCATCTGATAACATTTCCAGTGTGATCATAACCTCAAATTGTCAGACAAAGAAAAAAAAAAAAGATATTTCATAAATAGAAACTACTGCTAATCAAAAGTTTGTTTCAGAAAGCAGATTTTTCCCATTACAGCATTCAGTTTCTCAGCATTTGTGTAATGTCAGGAGTAGTGGAGACCTTCCCCAGCTGTTTCCTCAAGCTGAGTGCGGGAAGCTTTTCAGTCAGAGAAAATAGTCTGACCAACCCCTCTCCGGCTTCGCAGTGACTTTCAGTAGCTGTTGAAAGCAGCAAGCTGAAGTGCAGATGCTATCTTGAATAATAGTCCACAAAATGGGCTTTATTTCTTTTGCTTTCAGGTTTTCCAAGGCATCTCACTGTTTACTGAAATCAAATGTAATTTCTTAATTTGGCAGACAGAGCTTTAAAGTAATACCAAAGTCTTCAGCAAGGTCTTCAGAAAAGCTGTTTTTTTGCAGGCTACAGGGCAAACGTATGGCTAGGTTGCAAGGAAGATAGAGCAGTATTTAAAGAATATTAATTCCTCCTTGTTGCATATGCACTAACCTCATTAACAGGATAGGGCTGGCAAGATTAGGGCAGCACTAAGTGACTTGTGGGAGCTACCAAATATAGATCCTGTGGAAAGTCCCAGGCCCAAGGAGCTCTCCCTACAGAGAGCAGCTCTCCAAATGGTGCTGTCTGCTTTCCTGCAGGAATTCTGGGTCAGACCCAAGTGCTGGTATCTGCCTGGGCAGAAAGCTTTTCCTTCTGTGAATCTTAGAAGCCTGCAAACTGCTTGTATTGGTTTGCAGAAGGGCACAACAGTCGGTGGTGCGGAGCTGATACAGGTGAGATGGAGAATGAAGTTCTCCTTTTTGTTTCTGTGGTCCTGTACACGAAGTGAGAGCACTCACGGGAAACACACAGGCGGACAGTTGACTGACCCTGTATGATCCAACAGCAGTTTATAGTGCTCAAAAAATGTCCCTGAAGGCAAAATATGAATTCAGTGCAGTTCCAGAGGGACAAGATGTGACCACTTTGTCTGCTTCGATGACTGTCACCTGCTTTTCTTCAAAACTATGTTCTGTGAAATTCCAAACTCTGGTAACCTCTGCTTCTGCCTAGATGGTAGCTGAAGCCCTCTGAGATACGAACCAGGGAGTGGGAGACTGGGTGCAGGGCTGACAACAAAATCTGTGCTCTGCAATATACTTCTGTTTCTATTCTATGCATGGACATAACCTGCAGTGCTAATAAACTTGGAGTGGTTTTGGCTAAAGGACAGGTTATAAATGCAGAAACAGGCACCATAGTGCTAGGAGGCAAGTGTGCAGCTTCGGTTTCAGAGCTAAAGGAATTTATGGTGTTAGTCAAAGTGACTTTTGTATCTTAGTAGCTCCTGTGAGACTGCTGGTGGTGGTAAGGAATGAAATTGATGTCTGAGGTAGCTAGGATTTATGATGCATATTTTAATTTTTTTTTTTTGTACTTTTGTGCTTGAGTTGGTAGAAAAGAAAACGGGAGACAGTTTTCTTGTGGCCTAAGTGGCTACAAATTTATAAACACTAACAGGACTGTCTGTATTTATGAACAATTATTTTTCAAAGGGAATTGTTAGAGTGAAAGATTTACAGAAAATCACTTGTATGAAGTTTGTTATCTGTTTGTATTTTTTTTCCCTTTACCTTCTCTCTGAAGCCCTGGCAGCTTCACTGTTGCTTCCAATAGAGCTACTGCATTAGCTAAGAAAATTTGCTTTGGGTAGGTGGCTGGAAGAGGCTTTCTTTCTATTTCTTTGTCCTTTGAACAACTTCTGTTGAGGCTGTTATGATGATGTTAAATGGTAGTCAACTTGTTCTCCCTAGATATCATTTGGACAATCACTCTTTAAATTATATTGGAGAGTTAGTCATATAGATAGCTTGTAAATTAATAGCTTCTGGACTGTAGATTTGTTTCAGGTCAGAAAAGGATCATGGTGAACAATTAATCTGTTCTCCTTCCCTATTCAGTCTGCAGAACTTCTTCCAAGAAGGTGTTTTAAACCTGTCACTCTTCAGCATCATCTCTCTCCTTGGATCTCATTAGTTTGTCTGCCTTGGAGCCTTTAAGGTGGTTACTTATTCAGGCTGTATATGGACTCTTCAGAATAATAACAGGTCTTGAGCTATATCTGATATTCTTATGGTGTCTCTTATTCCCTGTTTGGGTACCTGAGCAGGCATGCCATGATGTCCTGAGACTATCAGGAAAAATATTCCCAGTGTGAAAGCACCTGAAATTGATATGCAAACCATCTCTTATCTTTGATTGTCTAAATAGGTAAAACCAAAATGTATTTCCAGATGCGTTTCAGACTGAAAATTATTCTTTGTAGCTTTGTTTCTGATTCTGTGTGTAGGGTACAGACCTTTGAGCTTTCACAGCAATGTTGCTATAGCGGTTTGCTGAATGTTAGCTGAAATGGCATCGCTCCTTATTCAATATTCCCTTGTTACACATTCAAGGCTAATGTTTACTTTCCCCACCGTAGCTTTATCTCATGGTCAGTTGTTTTGCTGTTGTTACACCAGAGTTATTACAGTGCTGCTGAAATCCAAGGCTCTATTTTTGACCTAGTGAGTGTGAGTGAAGCTTTTGTTCCTGTGTGTGTGACCTGTGGTTTCGCTGAATTTGGCTACAGGGCGTTGATGCAAATTGAAGCAATGAGAAGCAAATTGGTGTGTACAAGCAGCAAGACCCATCATCATCTGCTGCTGGTGCCAGTTTTGTGGAGTTCAGCATGAACAATTTTATTAGTTCTCTCCAAAGAAAAACTGGTGGTTGACTGTGAGCAGAACGCTTCAGGTGGCTGGCTGGCTGCATTTCTCCCTCTGTGTTTGGTTTGTTTTTTTTTTTTAAATCTGCCTGTCATGGACTACACACATTTATTTTAGGAATGCTTACACTCTCTTTTGTTGGGCTGTCTCATAGGCTGTGTTTTGAGAGTACAGGTGCTGTATGGTCAATGAGTTCACAGGTTTCTTGTCTTGTTCCTGTCCTGGTGCTGCAGGCAGATACATACCTGCCCTTTTAGCTGTTTGTGGGGCTGTGCTGAAAGCCAGGTCAGGGATCACATCCAGGGATGTTTCACTCCAAAAAATGATTTTTCAGCATTGTCAGAAATTTGTTAAAGGTATGGCATAAGTAAGAGGCCAAGCATTGGGGAAAAGCCTGACAAAGAGCATGGGAGCTCTGTAAGGCAAAAGTGCTATAATAAGCCCTGTGTTGTTGAACTGGGCCTTGAGGGTATAAATAATCACTTTATGAATGGTTTGATTGGTGTACTTAGTGCTCTCATAGCTTGATCATGTGAGTGCTCCCCACTAAAGTCAGGCAGATTAGTATGAAGTGGAGAAGAAAAGCTTAGTTGCTGCAGCGGTGTTCAATAACAGAATCTGTGGCAAGTAGCTCAAGCTAGATCAGCAAGAGCTCATCTCTGCCAAAGTCAGATACCTTGCAGAAACCTATTCTGAGATTCTTTGTTGCCACAATGAAGTATGTAGTCTTATGGAGGAAGAAGTTAGACTTTCTTTATGAGACTTAATTTTCTTGAAATCACGATGAGCGGTATAAATTATGCTGATATTAATTTATTGCTGATGGACCCAGTTGTCTCTGGTTTTTATCTTCAGACACTAATAAGGAGCAGTAATTGATAAGAATAACAAAGCTGATACTGAATTTAGAAAGATTCTAGGAACTATAGAGGATGCTTTTATAGGTTTCCCCTGTGGGCTTTCAAATGGAGCCAGGACTGATAAGATCATTTTATGGTCATTTACGGAGTGCACCCTCAGCAAGTTTGCTGGCAGTACTAAACTGTGAGGAGAATCACAGAACGTTAGGAGTTGGAAGGGACCTTGAAAGATGATCTAGTCCAATCTCCCTGTCAGAGCAGTATCACCTAGACTATCACATAGGAGAGGCTGATACACCAGAAGGGTGAGCTGCCATTCTGTGAGATCTCGACAGGCTAGAGAGAGTTGGGTGGAGAGAAACCAAATGAAATTAAACAAGGGCAAGCATAGGTTCCTGTATCTAAGGAGGAATAACCCCAGGCATCAGTACAGGTTAAGCGTTGGCCTGCTGGGAAGCAGCTCTGTGGAGAAGGACCTGGGAGTCCTGGTGCATAAGAAACTTGCCATGAGTCAGCAACATGCCCTTTTGGCCACGAAGGCCAGTGGTACCCTGGGGTGCATTAAGAGAAGCATGGCCAACAGGTTGAGGGAGGTTCTCCTCCTCCCTACTCTGCCCTGGTGAGGCCACATGTGTGGTACTGCACCTAGTTCTGGGATCCCCAGTTTAAGAAGGACAGGGAGCTACTGGCAAGACTCCAGTAGAGGGCTATGAGGATCACTGGGGGACAGGAACATCTCTCTTAATGAGGAAAGGTTGGGAGAGCTGCGTCTGTTTAGCCTGGAGAAGACTGAGAGGGGATCTGATCAATGTTTGTAAATATCTAAAAGGCAGCTGTTGGGAGAATGGCGTCAGAATCGCTTCAGTGGTGCTCAGTGACAGGACAGGTGGCACCAGGCACAAACTGAAACACATATCAGTATAAGGAAGCTCCATATCACCTATCAATATGAGGAAAAAAGTCCATGCTTTGAGTGTGTGAGAGAGCACTGGCACAGGCTGCCCAGAGAGGTTGCAGAGTCTCCATCTCTGGAGATACTCAAAACCTGCCTGCATGTGATCTTGTGCAGCCTGCTCTAGGTGACCCTGTTCTGGCAGAGGAGTTGGTCCATTCCAACCCTTGCTATTCTGTGGTTCTGTACTGGATGTGGATGTCCTGTGATGAAGTACTTCTACACTACTGAGCCCCCTTTGAGGCTGGCTGCAAGTGAGCTGAAGCTCTGGTGTTGAGGGAAAATGATGTCGCATTGAGCAGAGCCTGCCTAACCTGTCAGGGATCTGTAAATTTCAGGTGGTCTGAGTTTTAATTGTAAATCTTTATTTGTAGGTATAAAAAAATGAATCTTGCTGCTAGTACAAATGAAGTAATTCTTGATTGTGAGTAAAATGGAAAGATAAAAAATTCAAATTGAATTTTCACATTCCTCAGTTTTTAGTGTCTCAGAAACTGAACTGCAGATGATTTTGACTTCATGTTGCATTTTCCAAATTAGCCTTATTACATTTATGGGAATAAATTTTAAGAACATAATCTAAGCCAACGCTACTTCTTAAAAAGCAGGTGGAAGATTATTTATGTCTTTAAAGTACAAATGGACTGTTCTGAATCCTGCTGAAAAAGTTCCAGTGAAAAAAAGTGCTTTTAGTTCCAAATCCACCAGTTACGTTAGAAAGACAAGTTTCATCTAGAATGACAACTATTTCAAATATTTGAATAAACATACTTTAAAAAAAAAAAAAACCAAACCAAAACACAGGGGGAAAAATGTTTTGCTTCAGGACTTTCCTTCTTATGACCAACTAGTTGTGTTGTTCTGGTGGCTTGTGGAATTAATCCAACTTTCAGAATGCTTGAGTTCCCAGGCCCTCTTGTGCTTCTCTGTGGATATGTGTGCCTGCATCCATCCATATTCCATCGGGGTGGGGAGGGGGATCAACTTGAGTTCCTCCTTTGGGAAGCTAAAGGGTGAATGCATGCTGCCCAGAGACCTGAGAGGTGCTAGTTTTAGTGTTCATGGGTGAAGGTTTCCAATTTAAGATCCGATTATTTATTTATTTATTTATTTAAAGCCACAGGCATTTGCTGCTCCTCTGTGATGCTCCCAAAGCAATTTTGGAGCTGTTTCACTGTCACTAAGGTGACCCAAGCGTGTAATCCCCTTCTGGACAGAAAGACTTGAGGCTCTGATAAACCCTGAAAAGATGACTGGAGATTGCCTAAGGTGTTAGTGCCTTCAGGTGTCTGGCTCTGTGACTCAGCTGGCAGAAGGATGCATGGGCACCCTGTGCCTTAGCCTGCCTGTTGAATCACCAGATCTGAGTTTAAACTGTGAGATAGTGCAACTGAGATAATAGACATGTCTGCTCTGTGTCATGGAGGGAACGGTGACCTCCAGCAGGGATGTGGGAGCTTTGTAGAGAGCACTGCTCGGTTCAGTAGCTTCAGCACGATCGCTGATTTGGGCCTCATCGCTCTAAGGAAAAGCCTACTCTTCTAGCACGCTTCACCAGCAAAGAGTCACCAAATCCTTTGCTCTTGTGTTACCGTGATCTTGCTGCTTTAGTTTAGGAGCTCTGTGCCTGTAGTGTGACAGATGTCATGTGAGTGGAACACTGTTGGGGTTCTCTGAGGAGCTAAGAGCAGCAGTTGCTTGCTTTCAGCCTTTTTAGCATGGTTCTGAATTGCTCTTCCTGTATCCGTAGTATTCCTTTGTAGGGATTTTGTTTGGGAGACCCATGGAAACTACTACAGATGTACTACAGGAATAAATTTTGAGGGTTGGCGTTTTTTTGGGTGTTGTTTTATGTGGTGTGTGGTGGTTCTGGGTTTTTTTTTTTTTCCTTTCTGGCCAAAATAGGATCTTTTAGCACTG
The DNA here is from genome assembly GCF_964237585.1 of Gallinula chloropus. Classification (NCBI taxonomy): domain Eukaryota; kingdom Metazoa; phylum Chordata; class Aves; order Gruiformes; family Rallidae; genus Gallinula; species Gallinula chloropus. The sequence continues at coordinate 70,452,249 of NC_140086.1, forward strand.
TCTTCAAGAGAAATGGGCTCTTCGTTGGACTGGCAAGCTACACAAGTGTAAGACGTACTGTATAGATGCAAAGTGTCTTGACTAGTGTAAGACTGAGAAAGTTAGTTTAGCCTTAGTGCCTTTTTATCTGGACTTTGTTCTAGAAGCAGAATTTCACCTTACACAAATACTGGAAGTTGACTAAAGGTATTGCAGTATTATAGTACAAAGTTCCTTTTGCTTTGTCATGTATTGGATTTAAACAACTGTCCTGTGATAACCTTGTAGGATGGAAAAGATGAACTTTACTTGTGGAACGCCCAGGGAGCCTGAATTAAAAACTTAAAGTTTTTTTTTACTTGAAGTTGTCCATGAAGAATTTGGTTAATGGTAGTGCTAAAGCACAAAGCTCACTAAATTAAGATTCTATCTGTACTACAACTAAGTACCTATAACTTGTCTAGCTATGTGTTAGTGACTTCCTACACTCTTGGAACTGCAGAAAACCAAACATTTGTCATGAACTTTTCAAATTGGTGGGTAAAATCTGGTTTGCTGTCTCCCAGTCCAAGTGCTTTAGATTAACAGTGTGGAGGGCTGGGCTTAGACAGCCAATTCCAAACCAATGAAGTTCAGGCCTCTGATTGCTGTGAGACTTTTGTTAAACATTTCTGCTGATTCTGAATGGGGGAGGAAGCAAAGTCCTTAACTGAATTTAAGTTTATGACTTGTCAAACACAGAAGTTACTCATTCTGTCATTTTGTATTAACACAATAAATGAAGATAGAGCTTAAATGCAATATTCTTATCTTGTGCATCATCCGAAATGCTTTAATATACTGTAGGTACAACTTTACCACTCTCAATGAAGTTGGTGCTTGCTTATAAATTGTCAGACAGCTGTCAGATAACAGCTATAACTGCTAGGCTGAGTGTGCAGTTCAGGGACTAGTAGCATGAGGGCTGTCTGCAGTTGTGACAGGCATGATGAATCACTCCACTGTGCTGTTTGTGCGTTTACAATTTTATGTATGTGTGTATGTATATAAACTTTTATACTTTTTGTAATAACCACATGTTTAAGGCTAGGGAACTGGCTTAAGTAGTAAATCTTAGTGTACTTTCTGGTAGAACCACGTTGATTGCCCCTTCCTTTCCTCTAGGAAGAAAAGGAAAGCTTTCTATCCTTATCGCTAATGCTGTTTTTAAGCTTCTGCATTCAAATCTGAAACTGTTGCCTTTAGTTGGGTGTGCTAGACCCACCAGACAAAAGAAAACTTTATACCACTGCCTGCCTTGGGTAACTAACTCCAGAGTAGAAAAAAGGTAAAGTTCGTGTTGCTTCTGTATTTTAACTTACCATCTTTGCATGCTTTTTCAAGGATGGTGTTGGTCTGAAAAGTGGCATTCCTGTAGTGCTGTGAAGTTGAACGTTGTTAATTTAATCTTACATTAAGGAATCTGAGGAGAGACAGAACAGCTTATTTTTCATCTAGTCTACCTCTCCTTCTGTTTTCAGGCTGATCAGCTTTCAAATTCAAGCTGGCGTCTTGTTCAAACTAGACCTTTTTTTTTTTTTAGTATGAAGTTATCACTGTAAGTTATGATCAAGATTTCAGCTATCATGTGAGTCTTAAATCTGATATCAGCGTGGCATGTGTCACCTGAATTGTCAGTGGCTTTGTATTGTGGGTAACAGGTGGAACAGAACTTAAAGAATGCTCAAATGAAGAAAGTCAGATCATGCCCTTAAGTAGAGCTGATTTCAGGCTGGTCCACCATTTTTTTGGGGGTGGGGTAAGGATGGGGGAGGAGTATTAACACTCTTTTTCTTTATGTCATCTGGAGTTCATTCTTTTTTTCCCCTCATGTTCCCAGGCGATATTTAGGACATCAGAGTCCCACTCTGTTGATATGTAAACCTCTGAGAATCTGCCAAGTGATAGTTGCATCCTTCTCCAAATCTCATGCTGCTGATACAGGAGACAGTTATTTTCCCATGCTAATCCTTTCCCATCAGATTCAGCTGTGCTGGCTGATATGTTCAAGGCTTTGCATTAATGTGACCAGTGGTGTAGCTGGATTTTTGTCTTGGTACGCCTCTAGCAGAGCTGACCAGTCTTCCCCAGTGGTTGTCCTCCCTGCAGCCGTTCCATGTGCTTTGTGTTTCTATGAATTTGACATACTCTTTGTTCTGGTGGGTGTATTGTTTTCCAGCTTAGTGGGCAGAATGTATACTCGCATAAATACTGGGGGGAGTGAGTCAGTCAATCAGTAGTTACCTTCTCCCATCTTCAGAAGCATAATCTTTTCTCTTGATGTTTTGTGTTGATCTTTGTCTTTTCTTAGAAATGTTTCATGGCTGGAACTTGTGGGGTTTCTTATGATATGAAGTGTGGTTTTGATATTTGATGACTGTATGTGGAAGAAGTGTTTACTGCCCATGTCTGAACTTGTTTTGTCTGAACTTGTGTGTTTTTGAGGAATCTGGGTCCTTTAAAATGTAAACCTGTGCAGGAAATTTCATTTCTGTGGATGGCATACCTTATGACTCTCATCTGTAAAGTAACATTTAAAAGTAAAGGCAGGAGAACGATGCTACCAACCTGTCAGACAGTCAAATAGCAGAGAGTTGCGATGCCCTGAAGCTGGGTGCTTCAGTGTGCAGTTTGTTTAAGCCAGGGGAAGAAATTTGACAAGGTGCTCTGCTTAGGGCTTCTAGTGAATAAGACCGTGTCTTGAAGCCCAGTAAAAAAATAATAGCCAAAAGGTGGGTTAAACTGGTTTTTATAACCTTAGTGATATTTGGATTTAGTTAAATGGAATGTTAAGCATTAACACATGAAAAGATTAATGGCAAAATATTGAAGTTAGAAACCGAACAGTTTATAGCAATCCATTTTAAGTGCATTTTTCTAAGCAAAGATGAACTCATATTTTTGTAATAAAGGCAGAGATTACATTAACTCTACTGGAAGCCTGTGTAATTTATCATAATTTGTTTATAATAGTAAGAAAGAATGTTACAAACCATGCAACTCAGCATAGTCGTTCTTCTTGTTGACACACTGAATTTGCATACTTACACAGCAGTCCTGACAAAAAAATCTGTCTTCAATTTGCTGCATGCTTTTAGGGGAGAAAAAACCTCAACCTGCGGTTGTCAGGCGTGTTTTTCCCCACCTTTAAGAATTTGAATGTGTTTGCTAACTCACATAGAAATAGGTGTAAAAGTGAGATGATGTGAGTTTGGAAAGTTTTGTGGGTTTGGTTTCTTTCAATACATAAACACTTGGTAAAGTTGATTCAAATCTTTTGCGTTCCTCAGTGATCTTATGCTCACGGAACGCAGTAACTTGGCATTTTTACTCCAATAATGCTAAAGTACACCTGTTGTTCAAACAAAACTTCATTACGTATGCTTTGTGACTATCTAATGATCGCTGTTTTGAGTTACCGTGACTCATGTGGGGATGGGCTGTGATGACAAACCAAACTCACAATTTTTGTTTTCTGCATTGCCTTCCTGAAGCTGTTGTGCTCTTCATATGAATTCTTAATGACCGTTTCCTGACTTCCTATCTTAATTGTATGTTGATGTATTCTGTGCTTGCTTTGGGCAAAGAAAACTCCAAGTACAGCTCTGGGATCGAAAGAACTACGAAGTGATAAAACCTTCTAAATTGGTAGATAAATAAACTGGCACCAGTATTTAGTGTTGGGAGAGTTGTCTTTGATGTAAAAGTAAACCTGAACTTGGGAAGATAAATGATGAGTTTATTTAGGGGGAAAAAAACCCCAACAAACTGTAGCTTTTGTCCTTCCACTGTCAGGGATGTACTTCTTCCGTTTAAAGGAAGAAATGGAATAAGAAAGAAAAGATTTGTGATCAAAGCCAGACTTGCATTCCTGAAACAAAAAGATTCTTTGATAGGGAAAAGACTTGACTGCTGTCATTAGGATAATAATCTCTTATGGTCAAGTAGTAGTCGAATAATTTCTGGTTGCCTTTATTATGGAGATTCTGTTATAAACAGCCAGAGGATCTTTATATAAAGTTAGGTTGAACAGCAATGCGTGTGTTTTCTAGAGTTGGATTCTTTTTTTCTTAAAAATTTCGTACTAACAGCTTTTAAAACCAGAGTCCTGGAAACCAGTGAGACCACAGCCTCTGCTGTGGAAGGTGTGGTGTAAAGGTTGGGAACCTTGTGTTAATTTACAATGTCACATGAAGGAAGGGCAAAGGCAGTAAAAATGTGACGCTGGCTGGCTGGCTGTGGCACGTGCGCAGCTTTTATGGCTCCAGATCACAAGCTGGCTTTGTTGATAGTCATCACCTCAGTGCACTTGCAGCAGTGTCATAGAACGAAGCAGGAATTGCGCTTCCTGGCTGATCACACTGGATGTTAGGCTTTGCTGTAGTAACACATGCAGGCAAGGTACATGTATATCTAATGTACGCCAATCCTGATTCTCCTTCCTGCATGCCCCCTCCTGCAGTAATTGTGACATCCAGTAATAAAGGTTCTCACAAGCACTTTGTACAATTTAAAAGTCTAGCAAAGATAAAGTACAGATTGTGATGCAGGGTAGGTTTGTTGTGTTTGGTGGTTTGGTTTTTTGTAGAAACTGGGATGAATGTGCCATCTTTCTGTTGAATTCGGGAATTCTGGCAGCCCAAAATGAGCAAGGAGGATAGTATGTAGTAGGGTGCAATATCTGAATAAGATCATTACTTTAACAAATACGTTTCTCCTAGAGTGATTTGGGAAAGTAGAGGCAGCTTATCCAGAAAACACCAGTCATTAAGTGCTGTTATTTATATTGTCCATTTAGCATGAGTGCCAATTTTCAGACAAAGGAAGTTGATGGGAACAGATTCAGGTCAACAGACTTGGGTTTAGCCCTGATGTTTAAGGGATTATATTCTTTGAGTTCATGTTGTTAGAAGCTTTTTGCCAGGAAAACCTATCAAAGATGAAATAAATCAACAATATGAACTTTATCCAATAGCTAAAATATCCTCTTGGCTGCAGTATTTATGTATTAAAATTGAACGCTTGTCTACTTTGCACAGGCCTTCCAAAGTAATTAACATGTATATATTGTTATATAGTAATTAAAACATAGGCAATTAAAAAGGCTCTATTAAACCCGAAAACGCCAGGCTTGAGGAAGCCATGTGTATGTGTGGTTGCTGGAGCAATTTGTCGTTTGAATTGAGAATGAAGGCCCTATTGAAAGCAAATGAACTAGGAAAGAACCAATCCAGCTGTATTGTAAATGGGCCTTAGAAATGAGTATAAGGCCAGTGTTCATTCAAACTGAAAATGTAAGATAGCTGTTTGTGACACTGGAAGGATATTTAACTGTTACATGATGAATTTATTTTTCCATAAGGATGTGAAGTAAGGAGGTAGAAGGCAGAGGGGGAAAGAAGCTTAAGAAAAAGTTGTAGCATGTTGCTTTTCATTAAGGGTTCTAAGCAAGCTGATCTGATGTCATGCTATTGGTCTTGATGCTAAATATGAGTTGTCTTGGGACTGCTACTTAAGTAGGGACTTGTGGTGAAAGTGTGTCCTTTCAAATGTCAGTGAATTGTAGTAGTTTGTAATTGGGTATTTTTACCTGCACGGATCCATTTTTGATGACGTACACTCTGGACATACTGAGACTAGGGTTTTTTTTGTCCAGTAGCATCATGTGTACAGCCTGTAGGCTCTTGCATTCCCCTCCTTGAAACCATGTTTTGGGTCCTATTTCATTGTAGTTCTTGGTCCCAGAGACCCATTTGCCTCTACAATGCTGTACTTGAAACGCAGGAAAAACACAACTGAGATTTCTGGACAGAACCAGAGTGAGATGAGTATTTCTGAGCTTATTGTGGTGCCAACAAGCTGGGACCTGCTTATTCCAGTGCTCCACCCATGTCAGGAGCCAAGCAGGCAGTGCAAACAGTAATATCTCAATAGGCCTTTCACCTGCTTAGAACAAACACAGATCTGGTAGACTATCTTGGCAGATGATGTGCATCCAACCGTGATGAATTTCTCTTCAATAGTTCAGATTTCATGGAGATCTGCTTCAGGCTGCCTTTTTTTCCTCTGTCTTCTCTATGCCTGCTTTTTAAATACAGTTTGGGGGGGTGGGGATTTGAGAAAGTAGTGAGTCAGTGCAAGCCGATCACTCAGCATCATTTAGGTGCCCTTCGGATTCATGTTTTGCCATTTTGGAAACTGGTTTGTTAAGAGAATAGACCAAGGCTGGTTCACCATGCAATAGAAATCTTTTGCAAGATTGCATTACTGATAACTGTCGGTGTTTTTCTTCGTACCTTGCATGTCACTATTTATAAAATTCTAGGAGGGGTGTGTTATACCAGCTACAGTTCAGTCTCCAGCAGTTTTTGGCTTGCATTGTTACAGCCTATATAGTAAGCTTTCAATATATAAGTTTTCAAGCCCTGTTCATGTACTGTATTCAGTTGCTCGTTCTTGAAGCTTACTCCCTGAAATCAATTCAGTGTGACGAGCTAGGTGTAGGCCACTATCTGCTTTAGTTAACTTGGGTTAAGGTGCTGCTGTGATCCTTCTACCTCCTCTTCCTACACTTTCTAGTTGCTTAGCATGTTGGGTTTGTTCAGATAAGCCAGAATGTTAATTGTACTCCTTCAAGTAATTTTTTTCTGCCTGGAAGATCTTTAGGTCCATTAGCTTTGTTGGTAGGGAAACACATGAGCAAATGAGGACTTTGTTCCTGGTTTGTCCAAGGAGACTGCTAGCTATCAGAGGTGCTCTTTTCCACTTGGAAAAGCACCATGGCAGCTTCTGCCTGTGTACAAAACTGGTTTTGTATTGGATGTCTGCGGGGCTGCTGCTTCTTCCTGAGTGTTCTTTCCCCAAAAATAATTCAGGAGTAGCCCAGTTCTTTTGTTCTTATTTAGGTGGCTAAAGGTAGCTGAGACTCAACCGATTCTTATCTTGCAGACTTTCAGATTTACTATTTGTTGCCACAAGTGGGATGAGAGTAGGCAGAATGTGAGGGAACAGATCTTACACAACCTGCGGTTGGTTGGACTGTTGAGTCTTACTTGGCTTGCGTTCCTCTTCTGCCCCCAGTTCTTCAGCACGGTTGATGCTGAGATGAGGCATTAGCAAGGGAAGTGGGACAGCAGAGACTAAGCTACCTTTATATAGAAATCCCCACATCTGGGGTGATTGAGGAGTTCTAGAGTCTCTGCTCTGCATGCCTGAGCAGTCTCCATGTACAGGGCCGGTTGGATACTGTCTGAAAAGGCTGTGGTGCTCGCCTGGGAGTTGTGAAATCCACAGAAATGTGTTTATCTTATAAAGACCCGGTTACTGAAGAGAGGCAATGGTGAGAGAGTTCTTCCAGCATACAAAATGGCACCATGTTCTGATCTTTCCAAGAGTGAGAGAGGCGCACAGAAGCTGCTGTTCTGAGCGCAGGTTCAGAGCAGAGGAGTGTTGCTGAGCACTGAAACCAAAATGAGGTTTTGATTCCTTTCTCTCCTGCCTGTCTTCTGATAAACGTGGAAACTCCAGCTACGTTTCGCAACCCTCACCTTTGGTATATGCCTTTTCATGTCATAATGTAATCTATTGTATGGTAATTAGCCATCCAGAGTATAACAGAAGCACGTAATGATTTTTATGCTAATTATGCTGCAGACTTCATTTTATTTCATGTCTAAGTGCTTGTGCATGGGAGGAAAAAAAATAACCACAGCACTGTCCACACAAAATTGATAGATCGGTTGCAGATAGCTTTATAACCTTGTCTGGTCATTGTAAATGACCTTTAGCAAGGAATTTTACAACTTGCACAGGTACCATGCTTGCCTGTGGTAATGAGAAGGGCTTCCAGGGCCTGCATAGATACTTACAGCAAAACCTACCCTCTATTTCAAGCTAAGGTGCAGATTTCTGGTGGTGGTCTACTTCTGTTGTACTCTGACAGATCTCCAGCGTGTTCACTGTGAGCTTGTGCTGTGATCTGCTGTAAAGGAGCTAGTAGTACAAACACTTCCATCTCTAATCTCTTACCCTATCAATAAGATTTGGCTGAAAACATCCGAAAAGACTTTTTTGAGTGCATGCCTAAATCCTGTTATGTAATACAGGTATGTATGACTTGTTGTTCAATCACTGAATGAAAAGATAAGAGAATTAACATTCCCTTAGAAAGATAATCAGTTTTCTTGCAATAGCTGCTTAAATAAATGAGAGATTGTGCTTTTCCCTGTCCTCCTTTCAAAAAAGGCTGAATTAATGGATGCTTTCATACCAGCCCTTAGGTATTCTGAATCTTAATTTAAGCTTGAATGAGGCTGGAATGTTGTTTGTTCTTGTGTGTGTGCCGTTTGAAAAAGACATTTATGCTACAGATCTTAGTAGTGACACCTGTTTTGTTTGATTCCTGTTTATTCTCTTTCTGTACTCCTAAATGACACGCATACCTGGAGGGTGTGCTTATTTTTTTTTAATGTAATTTTGAAGAAAACTAATTTTGGTGAATTTCTTGATGTACTTTAAGATGTTAAGGAGTTACACTCCTAGAATGGAGGACCCTTGATCTTACTCTGCATAAATATTTACATATAGGTTTGATTTTCTGAATACAGAAGAACTACTTCTGAAAGCTGATAGCATTTTTAAAAAAAGTGCAGACAAGTGTGGGATGTTTTTTGCTTTTGTGGGCTTTTTATTTTTTGTTGGTGGTTTTTTGGTTTGTTGGGTTGTTTGGGTTTTTTTATATGGGTCTTTTTAGTTTGGGTTTTTTTTTTTTTTTTTGGCTTTCCTGCATGGGAACAAATTACTGAGACAGAGCCATAGGAATGATGACATAGCTAACATGGATAAATATGGTTGTCCCCCAAACAAACTGGAAGCATGTGGAATAATTTTCTGCCAGTAAAGGTGCTGGAATCCCAGACAGAAGATAAGTTAGAAATTTCAGTAGATTAGAACATTTTGAGTATGTAGAAACTGGTCTGATTGCCTGTAATAAAGGAGCAGTGCTTCAGGTGAAAGCTGAACCCACATTCCAGGATTATCTGATCTGTATTATCAAGAAATGTTCCTCATGTGTTGGAGGAAATATAAACTCAGTGCTATTAAATAACCTGGAATAAAGCAGGCTTCTACCAGTCACAGCTTGCTTTTTTCAGTGTAATAATACACAGGAGAAACCAATGGAGAAAGAATCACTACAAACCTGAATTTCTCCACCTGAGTTTTGGGTGTTGAAACAGCAGAGTGATAACTGAGAATTTGCTTCTGTACTTGGAAGTAGACAGACATGCAAAGTGGCCCAGAATGAAGAACGCAATTACTAGCAATAATATTGGGAACAAATACAGCTTTTTATAAATTACATTCCTAATGGAATTACGTGGGCTTTGTGCAGGGTTAATTGAAAGTGCTACAGACCTCTGCCTGTGCTGCACATTGTTTATATCCCAAAACTTCAGAGACAGATGTTTCCCAAATTGGGAAAAGAAGGGACTGAAACAGTAGCAAAGTCTAGGGCTTAAAATCCGAAATCTGCCTCCTGGCACCAAGTTAGTTCTGTATGTTGTTGCCTTTCTTTTTGTTTTTAATGTATTCATTCTTCATTTGAACCTGAAGTACTGCTGAAAGTTACGTGCCTTGGAGGGTTGGTGCTGCGTGCCGGGATTTCACTTCATGGCAGTTGGGTGCTCGCTCCTTTGGGCTGCACGGTTAACACCAACCTCCATGCGTGCTTGGGGGGGGGTGGTGTTAAAGTCTTCATAGCATTTGTTTTGTTATATTTGATCTGGGCATCCATGTATATCAGCTCCCTGGTAGAGATGAGTCATATCTGAGACACTGTACAAGTACAGTGCTGTTTATCAAGTAGTAATTTCAGGCTTCATTTAAATACATTTCGTTTAGCTTGAAGGTGTGTGCGTGTTGAAGAACAGGCTTGACAAGATCTTGAAGTGTAAGTTGTAGCAAGGTAAATGTGATCTGTAAGAAGCTTATAGCTTTGAAGAGCAGTATTGAGACTTGAAATGATGCAGAGAACAGAAGAAAGATTTGCTAGCACATGAAAAATACAAAGGAAAGGAGGGAATGGAAAAAGTATAAGTTAAATGGGTTGCTCAAATCAATCTTGAACAGAATATAGCTTATAGAATGAAAGTTCTACTATGCACTTTAAAGCTAAGCTAATAAAAAGGCTGAAAAAGAGTAAAAAATAAGTAGAAATTAAAAAGGAATAAACAACAAGAAAAGAGTATTTAAGTCTTTTAAAATATGCCTAAATGCTGTGTGATGTTGTCCATGCACATGTGTGTGGGTGAGACTTCAGTGTTTTGAACTGTGGTAGGTTAGGACCTTCTTTGCATTTTGTGACTCCTAACTCTTGCACTAAAGCACGGAAAAGAGAACCTGCCCCCTCTCTCAAGTTGGTCTTACAGCAGTGGTAGGGAGACAATCTAGAAACCATTTAATCTTTTATCTTTCTTAGAAGTCGAAGACTGGATTGTGCTTTGGTTATTTGGTAGGAATGCTTACTCATTCTGTCCCTTAGTAAAGGCAAGTGCCGGCAGGACTAACCCCATGCACCAGCACATGCTGACCAGCTAGAAAGCAGCTTAGCAGGAAAGGACCTGGACTGCTGGTGGACACCAAGTGGAACGTGAGCTGCCAGTGCTTCTCACAAGGAAGGCTGATGGTATCCTGGGCTGCCTCAGGCGAAACATTGCTAGCAGGTCAAGGAAGGTGGTGCTTCCCCTTTATTCAGCACTGGTGAGGCCCCAGCTGGAGTGCTGTGTCTAGTTCTGGACTCCCCAAAACTAGAGAGATATAGTGGAGACTGATGAGTGAAGGGCTGCTGAGGTGATTAAGGGACTGGAGTATCTGTCGTAGGAGGAAAGTCTGAGAGAGCTGGCAGCATTCAGCCTCATGAAGAGAAACCTCGGGGAGAGATCTTATCAATGTCAAATACAAATGATGGTGTTTGCCCTCGATACTGGTGCAGAATCAAGTCTCATTGGGCTATTTATCAGTCTTGTTCTTGCAGTTCACTTAATGCAAGAGATACCCAAGGATTATGTGGTATCTTGTTCATTTGTTTTAGTGTTTTAACTATTAAAAGCTTATTCTTTTAGTGTTCTAAATATTACAACTTTATTCTCAGTCCCAACTGTAAACTTCCCTCTTCCATCCAGAGCCTCACTGCATTAAAAGAGTATGTTTAGATTAGATATCTGGCTGTGGGTTCTTAGCAGTAGGCATTTTTGAGACAAACATCCAAGCAGTCTTGTTATTTGTTCTTTATAAGCCATATTTGCTAAAAACATTCTCCTTGCAGGTGTCTCTGTATCTGAGAGCAGTTTAAAACATGGAGCCCCAAACTGAGTCTGGGATTACAACTGTGAGCTGTTATTAGCATCAAGGAACTATAATTGCTTTCCAGACCTCACTGATTGTCTACAATAACACCCCTCCTAGAAACGGGAGGCTTGCTTCTTTTTGTCAAGTCTCGTATTGGGCATGTGCAGTTTTAAATCCACTGTGAGGACCCAAATCTCCTCTTGCTGTGCTGCCTCATTGATTGATCTCCTTTGTATAATGTTTTATATTTGGGGGGTGGGGGGGAAGAGTAGGTTGTGCCCAAACATCTTTTAGCTGATACTTCACTAGTACCACTTTGACTTTTTAGTGTAACAGTTTAAAAACAAATATTGGTAGAGAACTGTTTACTTTGGACATTTTCACCTAAGTTATTTGAGCTATGGTCTGTCTTGATGCCATCTATAAATGTTTAAAATCCTATCCATTCTGTTGTCTAAACCACTAATTAAACTGTTGGAGAGAATCAAATCCAGAAAATAAATGTCCTTCTGCTGGTTTTAGGGCTGATGTCTCATGAGTGTGGTTGATGAAGCAGATGAGTCCCCACATCGTATTTTAGATCATATTTCTGTAACTTGTTTATGAGAGTGTTTAGGGAAATTTATGTTGGGAACCTGTAGAGATTGAACTACACTTAACCTCTAGCTCTGCTTTCAACCTTTGAGTTAATTGCTTTGTTGGAGTAGACAGAACAGGCTTTGAGATTAGGTAACATCTATCTTAATCCTACCCTCAGATATGTCTTCTGCTGTGCCGTCCTTTGGACTCTTAAGTGAGAGACACGGATTCCTGTAAGCAGTATGTCCTCTGGAAATAGTTGAAGTGCCCTTGTCTGAGGAGAAAGAAGTAAAATCTATTACATAATTCTCCTCCTGTGAAGAAAATCCAAATATTTTACGATGAAACCCAAAATACTGAGAATCTGTGGAAATAACCCATTCAAACTATGGAAGAGGGAGATTGTTTTCTACTCTAAGAGCTGCAAGCTAGAGAAAATAGAATTTGAAGAGTTTTAGCTTTTCTTAGTAGCAGTACACTGTTAAGCTCCTGATTTGTAAATGCAGTTGTCTTCATACTATTTGCTGTAATGTTTCCTAGACAAATCAAACCTCCTCTGTGGTAGATAATAAATAAATTTTTAAAAATATTTGTCCAGGATGTTTGTTCTAAGGGAACATGATGTGTGATTTGTTTATCAGAGGGTTTTTTCTCTTTGTTCTTTTTAGTGTGGATTTGCTTGTTTAGTAATGAGTAAATACAGGATCCAGTAGTGTGGAAGAGCTTATAGAAACTTCCTTCTTTGACCATTCTATATTTTGGGAACCCTGCCTTTGTATTTATCTCACTGAAGTGCCACCGTTGTTTCTCTTGTGTAAGGAAAAAAAATTGTGTTCTAGAAAAAGGTAAAGTTGCTTTGTAAAACTGTCTGGTCAGAGGAATATAAACAGGAAAATACTCAGGTCCTTTTCAGTAGAGTTGCTCCCCAGCTAATTAGACCCCAGCCAATACCATGGGCAACAGGCACAAACTGGAACACTGGAAGCTCTGTCCCAATATGAGGAAAAAACCACTCTGAGTGTGAGAGAGCACTGGCACAGGCTGCCCAGGGAGGCTGTGGAGTCTTAATCTCTGGAGATACTCAAAACCAACCTGGATGTGGTCCTGTGCAACCTATTCTAGGTGATCTTGCTCTGGCAGAGGGGTTGAACTACTTCTCCAGAGGTCCCTCGCAATCCTTGCCTTCCTTGAAGCACTTGTAGGCAGAAAGAAACAGTAGAGAAATTAAAAATATAGGGATGTTTTTTATTCAAGTGGTCACAAAACGAACACTTCCAGTTCAATATCTAAATGTTTTATGTCAAGCCTTTTTAAAAGGCACAGGTACTCTCAGAGGTGTTTTTCTGTTTTTCTCCTTCTTTTTCATAGAATTTGATCTATTCCACAATTTAAGTTTTGAAACTGCAGGTTTGTAACACGGTGAGGTTGTGTGTATGGGTGGAACAGAGTCATGGGTAGGTGTAGACTGTTTTGAAAGGATTGGAAGGAAAAGAGGGAAAGCTACATTCATAGTTGTGTAGCTCATTGTCTGCATAGAGTTCTAGTGTGAAAGCAGAGATGTATGCTTGTTGAGTCTGTGGGGCAGAATCAAGGAGGAGAGAACACAAGCAATGTTAATAGGGAGTTTTTTCAGATTGCCTGATTAGGTGGAAGTTGTGGTTAATGGTTTCTGCCAACAGCAAAAGCTGTCCTGCCCATTGTCCTCAGAGAGGTTTTTGGTCATCCAGATATCTGCTGGGAGAGCCCCAAAGCTTTGGGCAGATAACACTGGAAGCTCCCAGGAGGTGTAGGTGGTTAGTTCATAGCAGCCAGAGGTAACGTTGTGTATGACCTAATTGACCATGGTAATGGAAGAGGCAGGTGAATCTAAGATTTAAGTGACCATGAGATGCCCGAGTTCAGTCTGGGAAGCTTAGCAGTAAAATCAGGCCTGTGACTGTGGCTTATCTGAGTATTTGCCAAATTAGAATACCTGGGGAGATAATCAATAAAGGGCTTAAAAATAAAGTTTAAAAATCTTTTTAAAGAAAGTGCATGTCTGCTCAAGAGCAGACCATCTCATTTTCCAGGAAGATCGGGACTTAGAGCAGAAAGCCCACCACTTGGCTGAGCCAAGAGGCTTCTTGATGAACGAAACCACAGGAAAGGTGCATGTAAGAAGCAGAAATGCAGACCGGTAACAGAAGAGGGAGTATAAAAGCATTACTCAGCTATTTAAGGATGAAAACCCAGCCAAAGTTAGGGCTAATAAAGATTAACAAGAAGGGCTTCTTACACGTATGCTAGTAGAGAAATCAAGTTCGATCAGGATGCAGATCTACTGAGGGGTGAGGGAGCCAATCTAATGATAGGTGGTATGGGAAGGACTGGTGTATTCGATGCCTTTCTTGATTCAGTCTTTGAGAATTGCCTATCACTTTCATACCTTTGTGTGTACCAGTACAGACTGTGAAGAAGATGGGAAGATCCCATTCGGGACCAACAGATAAATGACTACTTAAAGCAACTGGGTACACTGAAATTGATGGTGCCAGGCTGAATGCACCTTAGCTGAAAGGGCTGCAAGGTGAAAAACCATGGGATAAGGCTAAATCCATCTGCAAGAAAGTAAAGAAAAACTCTTGAGTCTGGCAACCTTATTTCAGTCCCAGGAAGGATCCATGGCTTGTCTCCTCTTGGGTTCCATTTCCTAATATGTGGTCAAAAAATGAATACTTCATAGTCAGTGTGAATTTAACAGGAATATGCTTATCCAGTCTCTGGCTTCTGTGGCAGGCTGGCTGGCTGTATGAATGCCAGAACAGCAATTGTATTACTTCCTGAGTTTACTGAGGTTTTGGACTCTGTGTGCAGCTACATTCTCATTTTGAAGTTGAGGGCTGGTTTAACAATCTGCTTTATGGGTTGTAAATCAGCTGGACCATTACCAATAGCTCAACATCCAGGTGTCATCTGAGTGCAGTATGCCAAGGGTTTATTCTGGAGACCATATTTTTCAATACTTAGTGATTTGGATGATGACATATATTTGCAAGTGACACTAAATCAGTGGGACTGGCTGATATGATGCGTGGTGAAGAGGAAATCCCAAGAGATCTTGAGAGATTTAAGGACTGGGCCACCAGAGGCTTCGTGAAGTTGAATACAAACTGCAAAGTTGTGCACCTAAGGCTTAAAAATACTGTGAATCAGCACTGTCTGGGAGATGATAGGCAAATTGGCAGCTTTACTCTAAAAGACCGGGGGGTAGGGTTGAAACTAGGTTGAATCTGAACCAGTAGCATGCTGTAACTGTCAGTAAATCTAGTACTGTGCTACATTAGGAGTGTAGCAGGGATGTGGTGGGTTGACCCTGGCTGGAGACCAGGTGCCCACCAGAGTCACTCTATCACTGTCCATCCTCAGCTGGACATAAGAGGGAAAATGCAGTAAAAGGCTCAGGGTTAGAGAGAAGGACAGGGAGAGATCACTCACCAGTTACAGTCATGGGTAAACCAGACTCAACTTGGCAAAATTAGATGTATTACCCAGGGAAGGGTAATGAGAAATAAAACAAAACAAACATCTTTCCACCCCTCCCTTCCTCCCAGGTTTAACTTCACTCACAATTTCTCTACCTCCCCCCTGCCAGCAGCGCAGGGGGATGGGGAATGGGGATTGCAGTCAGTTCATCACATGTTGTCTCTGCTGCTCTTTCTTCCTCAGGGGAAAGACTCCTCAGACTCTTCCCCTGCTCCAGCCTGGGATTCCTCCCATGGGAGACAATCCTTCATGAACTTCTCCAACATGGGCTGCAGTTCTTCACAAACTATTCCAGTGTGAGTCCCTTCCACAGGGTACAGTTCTTCAGCCCCAGTCTGCTCCAGGGTGTCTCCCCTACAGTGTCACAAAGCCCTGCCAGCAAACCTGCTCTGGTGTGGACAGCTCTCTCCACAGGTACACGGGTGCTGCCAGAAGTCTGCTTCAGCACAGACTTCCTGTTAGGTCACAACTTTCTTTGGGTGCATCCACTTGCACCACACTGTGGGGTCCTCCATGGGCTGCAGGGGGTACAGCCTTCCTCACCATGGTTTTCTCCATGGGCTGCTTCAGGGGAATCTCTGCTCTGGTGCGCACACACACACACACCCCCCAAACCCTTCTCCCCACTGACCTTGGTGTGTGCAGAGTTGTTCCTCTCATAGTCTCACCCCTTTCTCCAGCTGCAATTGCACTTAAGTGTTGCACAGGGTTGTTGGTGGGTTTTTTTTTCCCCCAGAACTATCCCAGAGGTGCTACCTCTGTGGCTGATGGACTCAGCCTTGGCCAGTGGTAGGTCTGACTTGGAGCCCGTGGCTTTGACTGTATCGGACATGGGGGAAGCTTCTACCAGCTTCTCACAGAAGCCACCCCTGTAGTTCTCTCCACTACCATGCAAACCTTGCCATACAAACTCAATAGGCCTGATGAAATTCCACCAGGAATGCTCCTTCTGGACCCATGAATTTGAAATAAATGTCAAGAAACTGCGGATGTTTCAGTGGATGATTACCAGGGTGGTCCACCCGCAAGGGAAGGCTGAGGGAGTGGGCTTTGTCAAATGTAGAGTAGGCTAAGAGGTGATCCAATATCAGCCTGCATGTATTTGGAGGGCAGTTAGAAAGATGATGTAGCCAAGCATGTCCTGGTACTGGCAGATAATATAATAAGTCATAGACTTACAGAGGTTCACATTGAACACTATGAAAATCTTCTCCACTGAGAAGATAGTTTAGCACTGGAGCAGATTATTCAGAGAAGCTATGAGAATATCTACCCTTAAAGGCTTTCAGGAGTTGTCTGTACTATCTATCCATCCTTACTGTAACTGGACCTACAAGACAAAGGATACATTGGAGTCTGCCATCATTTGATAACTTTACATTACACTGGTTTGGTTTTCTTTATTATTTTACTTGGGAGCATGTGCATATAGATGTGAAACACCTCTGAATTCAGTGGAGAGGCTTTAACACTCTCTAGCAGCATGCTTTGCAGTTAATTACCTCTCGTTTGTAGGGGGAGAGGTGGGGAAAGTTAAATAAATAACACACCACAGTTGTGTCCCTTTGAAAAAGAAAGCTTTGTTCAGCTTTGGCACCACTATTCCTCTGGGCTTGGTCCTAGGGGAGCACAGTAATCTTGCTGGTTTCAGGACTGCAATCTGGCTTTTCTTCCTATCATGGTGCTGGAGTCTAGGCAGAGTTCTACTAGGCAGGGGGATTATTTTTTTTTTGTGGGTTTGTTGGGTTTTTCTTTTACTGTCTTCCACAAAACCATGAAAAATTTCCTCCTAGTAATAGAATTCTAACAGTGCTGTTGGGGGATCCTTAGTATCCTTCTAGACTTCGTTGCTTTGAATCAGCCTCTTGAGTGAAATGGGGCTGAAAAAGCGGGATCTTGAGAGCAGGTGGGTGTCTCCCCATGTGCACCCATGCATATGTTTGACTACTTTGGGGAGCTGGGAACTCCTCAGAATCAGTTTTTGGGTTTTTTTTTAACTCCTTGGATTTCACTAAATCTGCATCTCTGTCACAAGGGCTTTCTTTGTCACTGAGGGATGGCAGTTCAAGTTAAGCATAATAGTAAGCCAGAAACTTGAAAGCAGTAGAGAGCTTGTGAATTCTTAAGAGTATGTTTAGTAATCTGTGGCTTTAAGAGTCAGTAAAGACTGTGTATATTCATCCCAGAAGACTGGGTTTATATTTTGAAGATAAACATTGGCTTGCTGCTGCAACATAATCCGTATCTCTGTGCTTAATATACTTAATATGAAGTAAATTACACTTTCTGACTAGTATACCGCTGATCATCCCCTTACCTTCATCTCAGTTGCCACTTAATTATTATACTTCAGAAATAGTATATATGCCATACCTCTCTACACCTACGATTTTTGCCTGGAACTGATAGTAATTTTATAATACTCTTTTGAGTCTAGCTGTTCTGTAGCGAATGTGTTTTAAACATGAAGTACAAAACCTGCGTTGCTCGTGAGCTTGTGTTTGAAAGCCATAGCAGAAGAGTGGGCTGTTGGAGAACTGTTTCCTTTCCCTTTAGTTTGAGGCTCTGGCACTTGAGAGTTTGTTGCACAATTTTCTGGAGCCCTATGTCTGAGCGGTGTTGCTTGAGCAATCCTTGGAGTATGGGCTGTTGATTCAAGGCCTGCCAACTATTTGCCCAATTCATTTCCCTCCTGTACCTTGATTCTTGTCTTCTAGTCTGTTCTGTAGTGCAATTATTTACATGTGTGTGAATTTTGCTAGTTTTGGGGAGGGGGAAATAACAGTTTTAATACCAGTTTTAATAAATTTGTTCATAAATGTCTTGGCTGCTTTCTTTTTTCTAATGCCATCTACTTCCCCCGGTGGGCCCTGCAGGTTTGACTTCTACATTTGTTTCTGTAATTAAAGAAGTGGTTCTTAAGTAGCTTGAACTTAAAATAACTGTGTTCAGGCAACAGTCAGGCTGTCTCCTCTCAAGTCTGACAGCTGCCCAAGGCCCATCATATGAGCATCTAGATCATGTTAATGGTGCCAAACTAGGTACCAGTGAGGCTTGGTGTGGTACTGGGCCCTGCAAGGTCAGGCAGCAACATAAATTCATAACCCTAAACAGATCTTGTAAGACTCAGGAAAGGCTGTATAGCTTCTCATAGAGAAAGGTGGTGTATTAATACTGGTGATCCCTGTAGGTTCCAGGCTAGCAGAAGACAACCAGCTGGTTTCTTGTCTTTCTCCACATTATCTCTTCCACAAGTTGCATTCCCTAATTGTACCTTGTGTATGTTAAAATTTACACCTGCTTCTGTGGTTCATGTTCCCTTTTCCTTTTTATTGTTGCCTTGATTGCTTGAAAGCTGCAATATGTGGAGCATTTCTTTCTTCCACTTGAAGTCTTTCACCTCTACTTCACATCAGTGACTTTCTGATACTTCAGGTTCTGGATCAGTGGCTCATGTCGTGTTAGATGTATGCTGGTATTGCGTGTTTTCTTTGCCAGGTAACTGATCTGTGTACTGTGTTAAATGCAGGCAAGAATATTCCTTTTGTATTAATATCATAACAATACATGAACAACAGATAATTTGTCTGTACTAGCCCCCACCCAGTCCTAAGTAGGGTTTAGACAGTTTATCAAGATGCTGGAAAAAGAACATGGCATTAACAGCTGAGCTGCCACAAAGTGCCAGAAACACAGATGCCATCTACAGCTGTTGGAGAAAAAAATAATGATGTGGTTTTAGTGCATGATAAAAATACAACCTGTGATAGTGTTACATGTGCACCAGCTTGTTCTGACATGTAAATAAGGCAGTTCTTATTTCCTTTTGAGGCTTTGTAAATAGTGCAGCATACCTGCTGCTATCTTCCAAAGGAAGGAAGATGTTTGCAATTTGTGTAAATTCTCATCTCTGAGTATCATGTCATCGCCAGTGAAAAACACCACTGAGTGCATAGTACACTCAGTTCTTACTCATCTTGCTAAGCTAGATTCAGGACTGTTGGTAGATTCTTCTTCCTTATTTTGAGCAGTGTCTTTAGTATGGTCTTTGAACCCTTTTTAATCTTTTGGGAGTCAGTTTCACTATGCAGTGGGAAAATTATATGTGTTTAACCTAATTCTTAGTATTTAAGGCTGAATACAATATGCTTAATAAGCATAATAATAAGCAATAGGGCTACAGTGGCTGAGTAGTTCTAGCAGAGATGTTCTGCTGTGGTTACCTTGCAGACCTGTTTTGCCAGTGGTGATTAACTTGCTGAGAACTACTTCTTCTCAAGGTGCAGAAGTTACTCCAGAATAAACCACTTGTAGTGCAACCTCCCCGTGAAGGATGCAGAACGTTAGTTACTGTACAGAGTGGTGCTTTCCCAGGCTTTAGTGGTCCACATCCAACAGATAAAACAGCATTAACTCATTCCTTCATCTGTGTATCCTTTCCAGGGTCTTGAAAACAACTGGTGGCTCTCCAGAAGGTGATGTGTTAAATCTAGTTGGCTAGACGTGCATCCTTCTGAAAATTATTTCATCTCATGTGTCTCGAGAACCAGATGTATTACACCAGTGCATTCTTCTTCTTTTTTTAATGCTTGTTTTATGTAGTTAGGCTCCCATTTTTCATGCACTTACACTTGACTGACTAGACATTTTGCAGTAGAATAACATAGATGATTAAGTTAGTTTGATGTCTACCATTATCCTCGTGTTTCAGCAAATTCCTTCAATTTAATACTCACCCTAGTTTATGGTTTATCCTGAAAATTCAAAACAACCAGCAACTTTAACAGTGATGAAAGCTAGTACATAACATGAGAAAATGCTTTGTTTCTAAATGCTGCGTTGTAAACAAAACTGCATTAATTCAGTATGAGTTACACACAAAGTCAGGAAAAGCTTGTTAGCAGCAAACTGTCAATCTAAACTCTGAAGCCTGAATTAGGAGGTGAGGGAAAGTGGGAGAGTTTATGACTCTTATGGTTTGGGAGGTAATAAATCTAAGCCTGTGTTTACATTTAAAGCAACATAAAGCTTTAAAATGCTTTTGAAGTGTTAAATGTTTGTCATATTGGTAGCTTATAAATTTTGTTCTTTCATGATTCACTGGGGGAAATTGATTCACAGGGAATGAGAGCATAACTCAGACTGGGGAAGGACAGCTCCAAATACACAAGATTATGCAGTCCCTGGATGTTGTGAAAATGAGGTTGGAAAGCATTATGGGGTTGCTTGCAGGAGATGAGCGCTCCCCACTGACTCTGTGGCCCTTGGAGTCTTGGCCCTTCCCTTTGCACCAAAGTTTGAAGTGAGGAGGGAGGGTGCTCTCACATCAGAATAATCTATATTTTAGTGGGTAGATTGTGTCTGTAAATATATTAAAAATTGCCTCTTAATTGAATGCCCATTGTTACTGAATAATGGAGTAGTTTCCTCCTGAATGTTGGGGGTGGGGAGGGATGATGAGACAGACAAAGGAGCCATCCTGTTTCTCAGAGTGAGAGTTTTTATCTCTAGTTTGAGGACATGAGTTCAGTGCTCTGTATTGTGAGTAGGGAGTATAGCCTTTCAGTAACGATGAGTATGGCAGATGTAAGATAACCTTGCCTTGAGCTAAGAGTGACTAAGGTGACTCCCTGCTCCCAGTGATCCTCCCTCTGATCACTGGCTGTTTTGAATCTCATACTGGAGGCCTAGAAAATGCATGTGATGCACGAGGAGCCGAGGCTGTGGAGCCTACAAGGGAAGCTAGGCATCTGTATTAGGTTTACATGGCAAGGCTTTGGTAGTGGGGGGGCTGCAAGCATGGCTTGTGTGAGAAGATGCTAGAAGCTGTTCCAATGTCATGTGGAACCAGTTCCAGCTGGCTCCAAGATGGAACCGTTGCTGCCTAAAGCTGAGCCCATTAGTGACAATTGTAGCACCTCTGCATTAACATATTTAAGAAGGGGTAAAAAAACACTGCACAGCAGTTATGAGAGAGAGGAGTGAGAAAAATGTGAAAGAAATGACCCTGCAGGCACCAAGGTTACTAGAGAGGGAGGAGGTGCTCCAGGGACCAGAGCAAGATTCCAAGCCTGTTTAAAACAGATTAAAAAGTGATCTTTAAAACTTTGGTAGCCTTAGAACGTATGTTACTGCAACACATCAAATGTATTCTATAAATGTGCACTTGGTGCAAGACTGTTAGAAGTTCTAGCAAGTCACAGGTAAAACTGAAAGGGAAACTCTTAGATCAGTCAAATCAGAGATGCAGAATTATGTAGGTTGGAAGGGACCTAAGCAGGTTATTCAGTCCATCCTCCTGCTCAAGGGAGGATCATCACTGAAGACAGATGTGGTTGCTGATGTCTTTATCCAGTCAGGCCTTGAAAATGTCTGAGCTTGGAGATTCCATGGGCAACCTGCTCTAATATTTAAGTATCCTCATAGTGTAACTTTTTTCCATGTATCAGCTGGAACCTTTGCTATTTTGATTGATACTCACAGTCTCTTATTCTTCAAGAGACTGGCTCTGACCTTTGAGTAACAACACAATCAGTTTTGAAATGCTGCTCTTGGCTGTCATCTTTCCTTCAGACTGACCAGTTCCCTGAGCCTTTCCTGATGGGTCCAGTCTCTGAACACCATCACAGCCCTTTTCTGAACTCCAGTTTGTCAGCTTCCTTGTCCTACTGCCTTCAGCCAAGTCAGCTGTGCACCCCAATTTGGTGTCTTCAAAGAAGTCAGTGAAGATGTCTTCAGTCTCTTCCTTCTTGTGGTAGATGGTGCTAAACAAACAGGTTCCTGGATAGATATCTGAGGAATTCCACTTAGGATTGGTTTCCAGGTAGTGCAGTGATCCAGCCATTTTTTCACCCACAGTAACACACCCAACTAAACTGTAGCATTCCAGCTTGGATGCAAGGATATTGTGGGAAATCATGTAAACAGTCAAGATAAACAACATTTGCTGGTCCTTCGTGCAGGATTTAAGAAGAGGATGTAATTTAAGATCTTCAGTGTGCATGATGGGCGAGTGATTGAGCATTCAGCTTATCACTCTCTTCATCCAAAATTGCTTGTTTTCCCCCAACATATGGTATTTTCTATACAGTGAGATGAAAAACTGAGTCTTCCATAACGTACAGACTCTGTGGCTGTATCAACAGGCATATGTGCTTTTTGCTCAGCCTGAGTAAACCTCATCATATGCTGCCTTTTTCTCAATCGACACAGCTGAAAAGTGAGCTGACGCTCGTCTTTCCTGCATGGCTTGTGCAGTCTTGTATTCTGTCAGGGCCAAAGGCTCTGCTCAG
This sequence comes from Gallinula chloropus, assembly GCF_964237585.1. NCBI lineage: Eukaryota > Metazoa > Chordata > Aves > Gruiformes > Rallidae > Gallinula > Gallinula chloropus. The sequence goes on from NC_140086.1 coordinate 70,475,006, forward strand.
TGTCATGCATTTGTATGACTTTGAAGTCAGCTGAGTTGTTGGTGTCCTTTAAAAGCCATTAGGCAGCAAAATTTGTCATTATGCCAGAGTTTGGCTGTCTTAACTTTGCTCCAGCAGAAGAACCAGTTTCCTTGTAACTCTGTTATCAGTCTGGAAACAAGAAACATTGTTTCTATTAGTGATAGAATAGCAAATTAGGACACCAAAATCTGACCCTCTGGTGATTTAGTCACTTCTTAAATGATTGGTCAGAACACTTGGTATTAATGCTGGTGGTTTCAGTTTAGTTGAACATTGATTATTTATTTAGTTGGAGTATTGTGAGTTTGTGGAAATTCTCTGTTTCTGTGTTCAGTTTCATTGTGAAATAAAATTCTGTGGCAGACCCCTGTGCTATTTTCTTTGTCTGCTTTATAAACAAAGGGTTTTGTTAACATCTGCATGGAGGCTGTTTTGGAGCTCCAAAGAACTGGTGGTGCCACCTTGCTGGGGCCACCACAGAGTGGTTTCCTTTTTAACTAGTTCATTGTCCCTCCAACTAAAAAGCTAAGCTGTGAAGTGGCTTCATGTCACAGCGGCTTTTGGATAGGAACTTGACTGTGCTTACATGGTCTGATATGTTGTTCTGGGTTCGGCTAGGATAGAGTTACATTTTCTTTCTGGTAGCTGGTATAGTGCTGTGGTTTGGTTTAGGATGAGAATCATGTTGGTGACACACTGATGTTTTTACTTGTTGTTGAGCAGTCCAAGACTTTTCAGCTTTTCATGCTGCCCTGCAAACGAGAAGGTGGGGGAGCTGCTTTGATGTTGGGATAACTGGGCCAGTAGCCTGGAATTAGATGTCAGGGAGGCCAAGCAGCTGGGATCCCTGGCTAAGGACAAAGCTCTCAACCTGTAGAGGCAACTTAGGTCAAGTGTGAGGGAAAGGTATGCGTTCATTGAAGGTGTGTTGGCCACCCAAGGGGACCACCATAGAGAGCGCTATCCAGTTCCTGAGAGAATTAGCCATGTGAGAGATGGTTTATTATGATCCAGACAATGAGCAGTTACCAACTGATCCTGATGATGCTCAATGTACCCAAGCCATGTGATGTAAGTTTGGATGAAGTTCATGGCTCCAGGATGCACGGTTTGGGGATGGTCTGGCTCTGGGACAGCTCTGGGCTGTACAGCCTGAGCTGTGAGGCTCGGTGAGAAACTGCATTTGTGTATCACCAGTTTCACATGTTTTGCTACGAAGTCCTGTTATTGTTATTTCTCCCTCTCTTTGCTGTCCCAGTAAAGTATCCTTAGCCCACAAGGTGTGCCTCGGGGGATTTTTTGGGAGGGATATGTTGTGTGTGTTTCATTTTTGGGGTGTTTCTGTCCCCCCACCCCAAGAGAGCAGCTGTGTGGTGCTCAGCTGCCAGCTGAGGCAAAACCATGACATGAATTCATACTTTAAGGAACTGGTGCATTTCTTCCCATTTGTTTCCTTGAATTAAAAAAAACAATATACCCCAAAACCCCATAATATTTGCCTGAAAGATATTACCCCTTTAAAGGGGGTAATATCTTGATTACCCCTCAAGTTACCCCTTTAAACTGAGATGGTGGCAGTTCAGCTATATGTGACTGGCCACTTCACAGTGTTTGAGCCGATCTGCCTTGAGGTCCAGACTCTGAGAAAAAGATTTTTTGCAAAAGTTGTCAAGCACAGCAAAACTTTGCTGAGGTAAAATGCCCAGGTGGAAGGAGCCAGCAGAAGGAACGCCTCATTAAACTGGGACCATCGCCAGTTTATGTACTACTGAATCTCTGTAGCAACAATGAATTTTTCTTAGGTCTGTGTGGCAGTCTGAATTAAGAGCATAAGTTCCTATTAAGGTGGTGTTAATGCCCAGGTAACAGAAGCAGGCTGAAAAGCTGATACTTTATTTCTTTTAAACTCCTTTATGGTGTTTGTGTTTAATTTCCACTTTAGTCTTTTGGATTCTGTTTTATTTCAGTTGACCTGTGAATATCTAAGACCTGTTTAATGGTGTGGAGGCAGACAGGGCAGCTAAACCTCAAAGTAAAAGACAAAACTCACACCTTCCTGCAAATAACTAAAAACTACATTCTGCTGCACATGTTGTTTTCAAATCAAACCACAGCAGGGAAGCCTTCTAACCACTGCTAATCTCTCTGTACCCAGTGGAAAGTATGTGCATGTAACATGTACCTTTGCTAATGTGTTTTCATTTTCATCTGTATTTTTCCCTAAACAATTCTGAAGGCAGTCTTTCAAAGTACAACCAAAGGACGTGCTGGCATATGATATTCCCTCCAAGCAGGCAGAAAAAATAGCAGCTTTCAGGGAACCTGGCAGGTGAAGTCTGACACTTTTGCAAATTTGTGGTTCCTCTTTTCTCTGTCTTTTTTTTTTTTTTGAAAAAGTCATTTTTCTCGATCCTGATCAATACTGTGAATTTCTACATACTAACTATGAGGTCAGAGGTTCTGTTATAATCACCACTTTTGTCTTATCAGCTTCTTAAGTTGATTGGATGGTCTGTTGGTTGCCATGAAATACAAGAAATCAATTTTATCTTATCTCCTACTCTTTCTGATCCTAATTTTTGCCACTCAGAACTTCTAATTAAACGTGTTTTCTTGAATTAGAAAAGCCCAGGCACATCAGTCTTTGTTCATTCTTCGGAATGGAGATAAGCAGAACATTGTGCTGCCATGCTGCTTTTGGTGCTGTAAGGTATTTATAACAGAGCAAGAAGTTAAATTCTATAGCATGATAAGAATTTATCTTGTCTCATATAATTCCTTTGAAGTACTGAGGAGATCAGTGTGTTGGACTTATTTTCAATGTAATAAACCTAGATCTGGCATTAGGGTTGTTTTTTACTGAGCAGTGCATCATCTTAGAAATTATTTCTGTAAGCTTGAGCAATTGTTTATTCTAACTTTTTATAAAAACAAAACCCTCACTAGAATACTTTTTAGAAAACCTGTTCCTAATGCATCTTTTGTCTTTCTACAAAGGAATGTAATTTGCACTGATTCTCCTTAGCTGCATATACTTGGCTGTGTTTATGTTTAAAGAGAATTATGTCTTCCCAGCTGCCCACTAAATAAAACATTTTTAGTGGCAAACTTCCCTGATCTTTAACTGTTTTTTAAACTGTTGATATAAACCTGCAGTTTAAGAGGTTTTACTGACTTTCTGAATCTCTGGATTTCTAGTTCTCTTCAGAGAAAAGCAAATAATTGGACTTGATTCTTTGGAGAGGTCCTGTACCTTAGTGTATGAAAGAAAGAGGTGTGAAGAGTATTGAAGTCAGTTGACTCTCTCGATAAACAGATGACTTCTAAAAGTGTTTGTCTTTATGTTTTAAATCTGTAGAGTTTCTGAGGAAGCACCACCTTAGGGCTTTGTCTCCAACTTCTAAGCTCCCTTTGCGGTCACTGCTGCTGTATTTCCCAGCTTTGAACATCGTTTAGTGGCTAAAACTGTCAGGGTGATCAATAATTAAATGACTTATGTGTAGGGTTTAGCACTTCATAAGACTTTGTGCTAGCTGAGGGAATAGGTAATTAACACTAATGTTAGCATGCATGTGGAATTAGTTTTCAGCTATGAAAAGTTCCAGAAATAGTATGTGTTATTGAAGTTTAAAATACATATATAGGAAAAAATGGAATGTGAGTTACACAAATATAAACAGTATGCAATATTTATGCTGTAGGAGAGGAGTGCTTCTAAGGAAGTTTTATTCAGACATAGATAAAAAGTAAATCCCTGCAACGTGCTTAATGTGATATTTCTAAAGGAACCTACACCTTTTTGGTTTTGTAGGTCCTGTTCTATACACTAAAAGCAGTGATCTGATTTATAAGGCATTGTGTAAGATGTCTGGTTTTAGAGCAGCCCTTCTAGGTTTTGCTTCCCAGCCACAACATGGCTTTTGTGGCCTCTTCACTACCCCAATTGCCCAATGTTTGAGAAACAGCTTTTGGCATGACAGGCCCTAAACCAGGCTGTACTATGTAGCCCCTACACTTAAAATCAGCAGTGATGCTATGCTGATGCAATTTCCCCCACGGGCAGGTCTTTGCTGGGTGTAGAGCTGTACAGCTGCACTGACAAACCTTTTGGGTCAGGCAGAAACACAACCTGTGACAGGGCTGGCTGGTTTCCCTCCTGTAAAGTACTGGTGGCTTTATTGCATGTGGGCCTTACTGGGGGCCTTAGCTGCAATGTGCCTGTAGAGCCTTATTGGTAAACTCATTTTAGATAGTCCTATGTGTCTTATTTAAAAAGAAATCCAAACATGGGGAGAGTTGAGTCAGGGACGCATACATGCACAGTGTGTTTGAAAGGCATGACCATATGGAAAATGCTGTTTGTGTAATTACCTCTATTAAAAACCGTCTCTACTCATAGAGCATTCAAATGGAGAAGTATAAGAAAGCAAAGACATCTTTTGAAACTTTGTTTCTGCTATTAGCATAAGAAAGCAGAGAGTCTTTGCTAAACTCTACTGGGATTCTCTTCTAGTAGCATTTGTCTTTTTCTCCTTGTTCTCTTTTAGGTCAACTTAGCTTATGCTGGCGTTCTATGTTTTTTCTAAAATTCAATTTAAAGGCATTACCTATAATCTTCTCTAGCAAAATGACAGCTATATCCCACTGTGATTTGTGTAGGAGGGCAATGGGCAAGTCACGAAAAGGAAGTGTAACGTTATGTATTGTGTTTGATGGTGTCATCTCTGAGGTGGCTACCACCTCAACACCCATAGTTTAGCTTTATCAAGTCCTATCTCGTCCTCTGGGGATGCAGAACTGTAAATTATATCTCAGCTGAATCATGGAGGTTAAGAAGTCTCGACATAGGTTTTTGTTCTACTCATCGTAGCTATTTTGTGTTCCTTAGGTATGTGTTTGAACCTGACTTGCATGTAGTATTTCAGGCAGGTCAGGAGGGGGAGCTGGCAGTCTAGGGGTGGAAAAGAATCTTCCATCCACACAAATAATGTTTTTTTGCTGGGGTGGTGTGTGTTGGGTTGGGTTTTTTTTGTTGTGGGGTTTTTTTTGGTGGTTGGGGTGGTTTTTGTGTTTTGTTGTTTGTTTTTTTAAATTGTGCCTCTGAGTGTAGAAATCTGAAATAACAGGAGTCTGGAGCCACATCTAAAGCATAAAGTTACATGTAAGGGCTTCTTTTTACTATTTTGTCCTGAGACTGACAGTAGTTTTGATCTATTGCCTGCAGATGCCATTTAGAAGTGTTGACAGTGCTTTTCTCTTGGAAGAGGTCTGTATTACCAGGTGTACATGTAAGTGATAGGGACAGTAAACAGAAATGCTCACCTTCCAGACCAATAAAATAAACATGTCAGTGTTGATATTAATGTTGCCAGCAGTAATTGCACTAATAGGGCACCCATCACAGTAGTCCCTGCTTGCCTTTCCTGTGGCTTTTGAAGAGATTAAAGGCTCTCCATGAGACAGCATGCCCTTCAGATGATTGCTGTCTTGATGAAAATGTAAATCTGCCCTGTGTAAGGGTTTCCCCACTGCGGCCTTAGCCAATGCCCAAGCTCTCACCTTGCCCCTTATTCAGTTCCCTCATCAGCAGGATGAAAGGAAAAAATATGCAGAGAAAATCAGGAGCAAGAAAACACATAGGTCAGGATAATGATAACTCTGAGGCTTTAGGTACATTACCTTCATTAGTTTTTGAAGGGCTGTACTGTACAGCTTAGTGAGAGTACATATGCAGGAAAAAACCTCTCCCAAACCAGCTGCCAGAAGAAGTTAGCATTCTACAGATCTTTTACAGATCTGGTCCACTACTTGTTGTCCTTGCCCACGTGAGGAAGAGGCAGAACGTGTTTCAGAGGTGGGGAAGGATGTAACTGGAAGCAGGGATACACAAACTGTCAAAAGCAAATGAAACCCTCACCTTTCAAATCTTCCCTGACATTCATGAATCTGTTTTACATTTTAAGTGTTGCTGTTCATACATTATCTTTCCAGCAGGCTACTTGGCATGGTTTGGAGCTCTTTACTAATTGTTCTGTATGTAAAGTAATTCCTTCTCTGCTGTATTTTCTGTTTGTTCTCTACAATGTTATGCTTATGTTTCAATCTCTGATTCATCTCTATGAGTTTGTGCTTCACAAATAATTAAAAATATTTTCTTCATTCCTATTGCAGAGCTTGAAAATAGCATATTATTCTTCCCTACCCTTAATTCTTTGGTTTGGGTTTCTTGTTGGTTGGTTTGGTTGTTGTTTTAATTTTGATGGTTTTATTCACGAGGGACTGCCCTTAGGTAGCTGGTAGGAAGCTTAGGCTGATGTGAGAGACTTGGCCAATGTCATGCTAGCACAGTGAAGGTATCATGATGTGACTAGGAGCCCAGCACCATTTGGGTTTATATAGTGCCTTGCCTGGGACATAGAAAATACAGTGATCTATTTATTTGTTCTTGTTCAGGTTTCTCCTCTGTACCAGTACTATAGACTTTCTACCTTCAGTCCATGCTGTCCTGTGGAAAGGAACAGAGGTGCTACTTGTATTTGGCAGTTGTTAATCCCTGTTTTCATATCATTCAGCAGGGAGGGAACACTGATTCTTCTTGCCAATAATTGGTGGAGAGATGAGAGTTTGAATGCTGTTGAGAAATGCTTCTATGAAGCAGTAGTGAGTTTTACTGTCCCCACTGTTTGTGGATTATGGTGTTTTTCCTTAAATATTTGTCTGGAAATTCTCATTGGCATCTTAGTCATAGAAACCTACTTCATTGCACTGTTAGTGCCGATCTATCAGCAGACAAAATGTACTTAATTGGTAGTGTGCTGTTTCTTTATTTTGAGGTTCCCCCTGTCCCCTTGATGGGATGGGTGTGACTTGTGAGAGTCCTAGTTTTATCATACACTTTGAGAATAATTTGAAGTAAGTGGCTTGGTTTGTTCATTGGGGCTTGGGGTAGTTTTTTGTTTGGTTTGTTGGGGTTTTTTTGCTTTGCTCATAAATAGCTTTTGTTCAGGAAATGGCAATTCTTATTTAGCATACTGACAGAAGTGATTGGGAGCCAAGTGTTTGTGCTTTCAAGGTCATAATAACTAAATGCCATTCAGGGGATTTTAAAAACTATTATTTATTTTATTTTTGACTCCTGATGAAGGGCTGGGTTTTGGTGATGTATCTGGCCAACATTTTTTATTGTTTGGGGGTTTTTGCAGAGGGAGGATAAAGGTTTGGTTCTTGTTTTATCCAATTTCTCAAATGGGTTAGCACGAATTTTGTTTTCCTTTAGCTAAAAGTTCATCAGTTGCTTTTCTCCTGGGCATGTTCAGGAATGCTGGTTTCTGATGTCCCTACTACATTTAGAAATAATTGGCATGCAGCAGCAGGCTCTGAAGCAATGCTGCTGTTACTGCCATGACCGGGTAAGAGGCTTAATAGTCATTTGAGCAGTGACATATTTTTAAGGGAGCTTGGAGCCACAAAGTCAATGGCTGACTGGTAAGAAAGTAACCTAACGTCTTCAAGGAGCTTAGGCAACTAAGCTCCATTTGAAATACAATGTAATAAGTTACTTACTTTTAATTTAGTCTTAACACTGGCTTCACAGAATCACAGAATGCTAGGAGTTGGAAAGGATCTAGTCCAAGCCCCCTGCCAGAGCAGGATCACCTAGGTTAGGTCACACATGAGTGTGTCTAAGAGGGTTTTGAATATCTCCAGAGAAAGAGACTCCACAGCCTCTCTGGGCAGCCTGTGCCAGAGCTCTGTCACCCTCACAGTGAAAAAGTTCCTCCTTACATTCACATGGAACTTCCTATGCTCCAGATTGCACCCGTTGCCCCTTGTCCTGTCATTGGACATCACTAATGGAGCCTGGCTCCATCCTCCTGACTCTCACCCTTTACATACTTATAAACATTAACAAGGACACCCCGCAGTCTCCTCCACGCTAAAGAGGCCCAGCTCCTTCAGCCTGCCCTCATAAGGAAGGTGTTCCACTCCTTTAATCACCTTGGTGGCCCTGTGCTGGTCTCTTTCAAGGAGTTGTATGTCCTTCTTGAACTGAGGGGCCCAGAACTGGACAATGCGGTCTCACCAAGGCAGAGCAGAGGGGTAGAAGGACCTCTCTTAACCTATTAACCGCACCCCTTTTAATACACCCCTGAATGCCATTGGCCTTCTTAGCCATGAGGACACATTGCTGGCTCATGGTCATCCTGCTGTTCACAGGGCCCCCAGGTGCCTCTCACCTACGCTGCTCTCCAAAGTGTTGTATATTGAAAGAAAGTACTATTTGCATAATTGTAAGGAGAGAAAAGCAACTCTCTCCATATTCTTACAAATCTGTTCACTAGGTCCCCTGGGGGAGGGAGGCACAGGCACCACAGTCATGACTAGTTTGCAGAGAGCAGCATGCTCTCTGTAGAGTGTCATCTCTGGATAGCAGCATGAAAACTGCAGCAGCATTGCTGGGCTGGATAGCATGGCTTTCTGTGCAGCCTTTGCAAGCCATGGACTCAACTGTGGACTTGGCTGAAGCTGTTTGGAGATCATAGCTATTGTGCTGTACAATGTGTACCTCTTTTTTTGTTATGAGCTAACTCTGATGTGTCTACAAGATTCGTGATCCAAAGGATGACTTGACTGTAGTCACATATCCCCCAGTGACCTAGCTTAGAGGATGCAGAGGGTGGTATCTGTCCCACACTCTTCCCAAGGGACTTAATTAACTTATTTCTAAGAATGTAGACAGAGTTGCATCCTTATGCTTAATATTATGCAAATATTGCTTTCTTTCAGTGCAGGTGAATGGGTTTGAGAAACTAAGGGTTTGTCTGTCCAGAAGAAAGAAACCATCCAGAAATCATCTGTCCAGACATATGATAATAAGCACCAAGATCAAGGCTAAGTAGAAGCCTGGGTGGCTTTATGCATGTTCAGCTTGTAGTATGTCTGAAATCTTGGGAAACAACATTGCCAGTAACTGTTAAAAAGCAAAGTTCTCATTGCTAAGCAATGTGGCCAGCAGTAAAGCTTTGGGTTTAGGTGAAAAATGAGATACTATCAGTTCATGTCCAAGAGGACCAAGCAGAACATACTGTTATACCCTGTTGCAGGAAAGGCCAATGAGAAGAAACACTGACACCATTGTAATTGAGCTGCAGAGCTGCGGAGGACTAGCTACAAATGCTCTTTTGCTAACTTACTAGAAGCTCAAGCCTGGTGTCTGTCACCATGAGATCATAGCAGCCCACTCTGCAAAAAGTATCTGATGTATTGCAGAATACATAACCCTGCGTTTTCTTTAGAAAAAAGAAACTAGGTGTGCCCTACCTACATAATGCTGCTACTTCCCAGTATTCACTTTGGGACACATTACAGTTCATTTGCTCTGGCTTTTTTCTTGGCAGTATTGTTTGTTTGTTTGTTTTCTTTTGTTATTTTGTCAATTTGTAGGCTACTTTGTTTACTCCTGACCTGTTCAATGGGTTGTTTTCCCAAGCACAACTTCATCTATTTCTGAAATCTGTTAATAGTTCATTTGTAGTGCTGTAATCCGAACTCTAACTAGTATAATTGAACAATTTCAGCCACTCCACCTGGGTTAGTGTGCTGTGCTGTGCTTGGTTGCTATATACAGCACTTCAGTTTGGGGGAAGGTGTACACGGAAACTCTTCTGCTTTGCTCTGTGTGCTCTGAGACTGACTAATGGGATTCTTCCACTGTATCTGCAGTAAACTGGGACTTCTCTGGCTTCTGTGTCCCTTTATTGTGCCCTTCAGCAGAACCTTTTAAACAATCCTGCAGTAGCTAAAATCAACACTGATCAGCTTGTTCGGACAGAGCTGTTAGGTGTAAAATGTCTCAGGCTGATGTGTTTGCCCTTCATGTCAGCCAAAAGCAGGTTAAAACCTCTTGTCTATTCACGTGTCAAGTCTGGAAGACTTTCTAATCAGAGAAGTTAATCCTTGTTTTGTCAGGTTTTAGCTGAGAATTTCCATAGATTCCCTGAGACTCAAGGTCTTTGGCAGCTAAAAATTTAGCCTACTAGAAATATGGGCCATGTAGTTGTCACCGTGGCTTCTACAAGGTGCTTTATACCCGTGCCAATTTCAGTTGTTGTAGGAGGACCCATCAAGAAGTCTTCATTAAACGTAAACATTTTCTCTGATGCCATGATTCTTAGTCCCAAAGAAAATATGGTAAGGGGATTTTTGAGAAGGGCTTCCCAGATACAGAGTGCAAAAAGCTGTCATTAACTGTCAAGCAACATGAGGCTGACTGACATGAGAAACACCCTTTCTTTTTTATTCCTTCCCTTTTTTTTCTCCTTTCTTTCAGTAGTTCTTCATTATCATGGACCTTCCCAACCTGCAATTCTTCCCTTCAAGGACGAACAGTCAGATGGAACACAAGTGACTGCCTCGTGCTAGTTCAGTTTTACCTTGGGCTGTGGCTGTAGTTTCGTTCTTAAGGCAGACATCTGAAATTTCCCTCCCAGCATTTGCCTGTGAGATCTCATGGTGCTCACACAAGTTCTGGCAGTGATTTCATTGTTGTTTTGTTTGGTTGGGATGGGTTTTTTGCTTTGTTTTTTAAACATAACTAAACAAAATCCAAAACCCATGCAAGGTTTTACAGCTTCCTTACGTTGCTGTTCCCAGTTATAGCAACTTTCATAACAACAAAGTAGTAACTATATATGTAATGGTATGTGTATATCATTTGTTGCCATGTACTTCCTTTTTTTTGAGACAGAAGTTAGGCAGGCCTTTTACATCTGATAGTTCTGAACCATCTGTCTAGCAAGGTAGGACTGTAAAGCATTCCTAGTTTAAGGTTGCCTTTCTTTACAAATCTTCTAAAAATATGTGCAAGTTGAGGGTCTATAGAGAAAGTGTGTTTTGTTAAGTTCCAACTGATTGGATCGAATATGAAAAATGTATTGTATGACCTGTTTCATAGTCTTCATGTTGCACCAAGTTTTGATAGAGGAAACTTTATTTTTTTTCAGCTTCTGTGTTACCTAGAAGGAGAGGAGGAGGGAATGGCTGTGAAAATTAAAGATTCTCTTAATATGGACTCTCTTGCTTTTTTTGCTTTTCTTTTTTTATTTTGTTAGAGACCACTTTCAAATGTGTGGGCATACATATGTGATTCCTGAGGATAACCCCTTCTATTTTGCCTGGTCTACCCAATCCGTTCAGTTCACAGGTACTAAGTTACCAGTTTGCAATCTCGACTCCCTAGATCGTCAGGCGGTTAGGAGGCAGGAGAGCAGGTCATCCTTCACTGTGAGCAGAGGAAAGGAGTCAGTCACACTTATATCCCCCTTTAGTGTAACACCTCAAAGGAAGTTTTTTGTCAGCAAGTTGTTGGCTGCAGCAGCTTTATCATCTAAGTGGTATCAGTTGCTGGGAAAGCTCATTTAGTGGCAAGTTAAATGTTATAATCTCCTGTAAGCTATGTATGTAACACTGTGTTTTATGGTCTGGCCATGCAGTGCAGAGCCATTCTCCGTGTAACACGCATGTTGAACATTAACTACTATTTGGGTACAGAAGGTGGAGTGTGCGCTCTCTGGTTTCTATTGGGTGTGTGGCGGTTGAAGATAAACACACTGGCATGGTCAATGCCATAAAACAAGCCACCAGGAATAGAATGGTCATAGGGCATCAAATCCTATTTCCTAGTTTTGTGAATGTCTCATGTCTTGCCATTTCCTTTTTATTGTTTTGGAGGTTTTTCTCCTCCCTCATCTGAGCAGAATCAGTTTAAATTCTGTTTTACTTTGGTTTAGTTTCTTTTATCAAGTGCTGAATTTACTACATAGGAGAAAATATGGCCTGGATACATTTTGGCAAACTTTGTGTTGGGTTTATAGCAATTATACATCTAAAGATGATGGTTTCCTAGCAATGTATTGCATTAAGCAGCTGTTGTATTCTCATACACCACCAAACAAAACAACCCAAAACCCCAAAACTTGCTGCCTCCATCTAAGCTTGCTTTGACCCTCTTGGAAAAATAGAGAAGTGAAACTCTTTATCTTGTCTTTTGCTGGAGAAGACTCCAGCTTGGAGTCCTGGACAGGAGTTCTGCTTGTTACAGTTGATGCTTTTGTGTACGAGGCCAAATTGAAGGAATTGAGCTCTATTTAGCTATTCTTCAGCTGAAATCAGTGAATTTTGCTACAATTTGTGTTGGTTTGGTTTCTTTTGTTGTTGTTAAGGAACTTGAAAACTTTGTCCCAAGTATCACAACAGTGTTTGCATCGGAAAACTCCTACATGCCTATAACCTCCAAACTTTGCTGCTTCTAATGTTTGAAGTTGAAGCACTGGGTACCAAAATTCTTAGCTTAAAGTACACAGGCCAATGCAGCCTAGTTTTAAGATCAGCCAAGTTTTCTACTGGTTAGTGTAGCCTGTGATTTGGGTTAGTTTTGTTCCTGTGCTTGTGTGTTGGAACAGCATACCAAGTAAAGAATTGCAGCTGCTTGTGTGTGTGTGTGTGTCTTCAAAGGCTATAAACATGAGTGCAATTAGCAACATTATTGAGGTTTTTTTAATCAAATCACATTAAGTTTCTTCACAGTGCCCTTCACAATACTCTTCAAGTATTCAAGCTGTTCACAATTTATTTTGCAGCTGCATGACTGTAGTTGTTATATGATAAGAGCCAGCAGATCTCAGACAGTGTGTCAAGCAAGGTTTTAGTGGAGAATTCGGCTTCCTGAGGTTTATAAGGTTGGCTCCATGACTTAGGACACTTACAGGACATACACCTTTCCTTTTTCTCCTCCACTTTGAGTTATAGCAAACTTTGAAAGCTTTCTTTGAGAGCAAAGTCTGATGCTTGTTGAAATAGCTGCAGACATGGAACAATGTGTCCCTGTGTCTTTCATGGAGAAAATAAAAGGAATGTCAATGCAATTATTTAGAATAAATGGAATTACTGTTTAGGTGTTGTTTTCTATTGTGCATGTCCTGTCCCCTTTCTGAACTTAAAAAGAAACGAAATAAACCCACACCCATCCACAAAAAAAACCAACCCACTTTCTTTTCTGTTACAGAAAAATGCAAAGGGACAGGAATTGTTTGACCAGATTGTGTATCACTTGGACCTTGTGGAAACAGATTACTTTGGCCTACAATTCATGGATGCTTCCCAGGTTACAGTAAGTAGAACTTCAGTTAATTTTTTTATGTTCTGCCGTAGTTTGTGTTACTTGTGTAGTTTCATGGAGAGATGTAGGCATTGGGGGATATACTGCTGAATCAACTGATAATCATGTTTGGTTCTTGGATATAAAGCTAAGTACACTAATTAAGTCATTTTGTATGATATGCATATGACTCGATAATACATAAGTGAAAAAGCAATAATTGTGGGTAAAGAAAAATGTGCTTTATGTTTAGTGGGCTTGTGTTGTTAAAAATAGGTTAAATTTCTTGCAAGCAAGGGTTTCTTGTAACTCCTACCTTTGCTGTTCTCTGCACAAAATATGTTGCTCTGTAGATTGTTTCATTTGCTGTAGAGAATATTTTTCCCTCTGTCTGCTATCTGATGACCCCCAGCATCTAGAGGTAAAAAAAACCCCAACAAACCAACATAAACCCAACTTATTTACAGATGCAAGTAGATAGATATACTAATAAGATAGGGCAGGTAGACAGATACACTAATAAGATTATGGCTCCACTATATTGCTCTATGTTTAATCTTTTCCTTTGCCTGTTCACTTTATGGGCTGAGGTATTGGTATGACAGCAACGTGGGTTGTGGATAGAGAATATAGAGACTTGGAAAATAAGTGTTTGCTTTTAGGTTATCTTTTAGGAAGTTTAGTATGTGATACTGATAAACTGTGTGTCTGATTATAAGGACACAGCTAATAGAACAGAGCCTGCTCATAGTAGGAAAAATAGATGATATTGTCACTAATCGTGAAGCCCTCTTGGGAACTTGACAGTCAGGAGTAGTTACTTAGCAAAGAGTTTTGAAATGTTTTGAAAGAAGGGAAGCAGAATGGGAGAAAAAAAATCCTTTCTTCACAAAAAATAGGGCAGATCAGAAGACCTGAATGAGGACAAAGAGAATGGTCATTTTCTTGTATATTTCCAAAACTGAAGGGTCGTTCTGAGTGGTGAGAAAGATGAATCAGAGATGTGAGGTACATATATTTTCTGTAACCAGCTCTATTCCTGGTGTTCAGGGCAAAATGTGCCTATATATGCAAGTGTTTTGGCTTGCTCTGTATGCTATTTCTTTCCTCTGTATTGGGTAGGAAGGATGTCATGGCATCTACAGTTACAAGAGGGATAAGGGGTATGAACTTCTGGGGGAGCTAAACAAGCCAATGCTGGTTGCAGGACTTCGGTAGTAGAGTTATGGTTTCCTGGATTAAGAGGAGTGTTGAAGGCAGAGTTCTTCACCTCCATAGCAGTGCAAAGCTAAAAGCTCTCATTTCACTTGGGGTTTTTGTTGGGGTTTATTGTCTGTCTCAAGCTGGGCAGAAAGTAGAGCTTAGTGAGGTTCCAGGCACAAGCTTGTATCTTCTCCACCACCCTGTGCGCAAAGGTCCCAGCGTTAACAGCCTTCCTTGGTCTGTTTTGAACTTGTGACCCACTCATTTCATTTGCATAATAATGAATGCATAGCCTCCATGTGCATTTACTTAGTGTCAGCCCACACAGGGGCAATTGCAGGATAAAGTTATATAAACACGTAAGCCTTTGTCTTTATTAGGTGTTGTTAAATGTTAAGCATCTTTAAGGCACCATGACAAATAAGAGTGCACGGAATGGTCTTGAATAGTGGAGGTTGCTTCTGTGTGCTCCAAGGCCAGCAGCTTTTGAGTGCACTGCTTCTTGCAGTCCTGTAACTTGGCAAAGAGTCTGTACAAGTATTGTTGATAAGGAAGTCATAATTAAAGCTTATCTGCTTTTTATCTGCCTTCAATGAAAGGAAAAACAAGCAAACAAACAAAACCCACGTTATTTGTCTGAACAGCTTAGTACCACCACTGCACCACTCTCCCTCCCAACCCCCATCCCATCCCCCACCATCCCCCCCCCTCCCCTCCCCCAAAAAATAAAAAGCAGCCAGCACAGGTGATCACACCCCAGTAAAAGTGGCTGCTCAGGGAGGGGCAGGTTCACGCAGCTCTGCGACAGTCCGAGTGTGGTTGGTCCTTGTATCGATTGTTGCGTAGGTGCAATGCTGTGTGTTACCTACCGGATGAGCTGATACAGTGCTCTGTGTTATCACTGGGTGTGTGTGTTCTGGCCCAGGCTCTGTTACTCCCCTGTCGCAGTGCTGTGTCAGTAATTGTCCTTATCTCAACCCATGGGGGCTCTGTCTGTTTCTCTTCCCACGGGAGGGGTGAGCAAGCCTGGGTGTGTGGTACTCAGCCGCTGCCTGGGGCTGAACCATGACCCCTGTATTCTTTTAAGATATCCATGAATAGAAGGATGTAGACAGTCACCTAGGAGTTTACTCTAAAGCAAAGCTTTGTGCACTACTGTATTTCAAGTTATGTGGTATTAACTCCAGAAGTAGAAATACTTGGGGGAGGGAAGTGGTAAGGTGTTGTGTGTTGAAGAACTTGATCTAATGGAAAACACTTATTTACGAGGTTTAAAAAGCAGCACACATCTGTTGCCTGCTGATACTCAGCACCTTGACTGATTACAATTTATAGGCTATAGTGAGGAAGAAAACTGCATCTTACTGTAGTTGCATTATTATGCTTTGGACCAACTCTTTTTCTAGCAGACTCAGTAACAAAACTCCCGAGACTTAGTGCTCTGCATCTGTTCTAGTGGTGGCTCTTTCATCATTCTCATCCTTTTTTAACTCCTGATTTTGTATGTGTTTTATAATGAGCATAATATAGTAATACAGGGCGATGTATATAATTTATAAATAAATAGACATATTTTGGAAGAGTGTGGTCAAACACATACTTCTTGCACCATCAGAAAAGGTTGGAGACCCCTGCTCTAGAACAGCTCTAGTGAGTCTGGGAGCATGGTAAAGTCCTTCAAATGTTTCCATTGTTTTGTAATAAAAACCTCGCTCTGCTCTTCTATCCCTCCTGTTTGTGGAAGGGAGGGAAGAGAGAGAGGGAAAGAAGGAGTGAAGGAAGGAAATGAGAATCAAAGAAATCATCTCTTGTTCAGCTGTTACAGGACTTGAACGGGGAAGTAGTGCCACTCTTGTGTAGGAGATCTCTGCAACAGTTTAGAGGAAATTTGAAGCTTATTGGGTTTTTAATTACTTTTATTATTATCTAACTATTCTAGCAGAACAGGAAGCCTTGAAAGCTGTAGTTGAGGTTCAAAATAACAATAATAAAATCCTGTGAGACCAGGACCACGCAAGGTCCAGGAAGCCTTGTGTTTCCCAAGGGTGGAGATTGTAGTGGGTCTGGTTGAGATGGAGTTACTGTTCCCCACAGCACCCCTCACAGCGCTGAGCTGTGTGCTGGCAGCCAGCAAGGTGTGGGTAACACACCAGCAATTTGACTGCTGCTGAGCAGTGCTGGCACAGCACCAAGGCTGTCTCTTTCCAGTATCTCCCACCCCTCAGCAGCAGGCTGGAGGTGGGCAAGATCTTGGGAGGGGATACAGCCAGGATAGTTGACCCAGAATGATCACAGGGATATTCCAGATGTTCCATACCATATTATGTCTGATCAGCAATGAAAGCTGAGAACTAGGGGGAGGAAGTGGGGGTATTAGTTTTTACAATAGTGGAGCAACCACTATATGTACTGAACCCTTGCTTCCTGGGAAGTGGCTGAACGTTACCTGCTGATTAGAAGTAGAGAATAATCTTTCATTTTTGCTCTGCTTCCATATGTGACCTTTTGTTGCTTTATACTGCCTTTATTTTGACCACAAGTCTGATTTTTCTTATTATTTTTCTCCCCTTCCCGTCCTGCTGAAGAAGGGGAGTGATAGAGCAACTCGGTAGCCACCTGTTGGTCTTAACCAACAGCCATGGTTAAGCCATCACACCATACTGTAAAACTGAGTTACCACAAGTGAAGTATTTTATTGATCTTTGCAGCAACTGTTTGTGTGTGAGATGTTCTATGGTTGGTTTGGGTACTTGACCATTATTTTAGGCTTCTAGTAGATAATGTTTACTCATCTCCTACTCAAACTTGTACTTTGTCTCTTTTTCTTACAATGATCTGGGTAGAATAAGGTCTTCTGTGGTTTACAGTTCCTTATGAGCTGCAGCATACTTTAGGATGCTCTCAGGATATGGATGTCGCTGTTTCTACAGCTGCATTCTTTGTTCCAGTTGTTTGGTGACAGCAAAATGTGGATACCCTTCCTGTCCACCCTTACTTTGTGGGAACAGCATTGCCCATGTTGATTAGCCTGGAACTTGCTTCTCTTTCCTCGTAATTATGTTTCTGATGATAAGAAATAGAATAATTGAAGGGGAAGAGGATTTAAGATTAATCTTAAAATATTTTGTTTGGTTTTGGTTTTAGCAAGTTGGCTGCTATAATCATTGAGGCATGAAACTTTAGTTGGGAATGCATGGAAGCAAAAGAATTAAAATACCACTTTTCTTCAGTGATCCTCTAAGTTCAAGTCCTTTGTCTGTTCTCTAATACCACAAAGGCCCCATGATTTAAAGTCCACGCAGAACAGACTTTCTCAGCTGGGGAGATAGATACATTGTGCTCTGCACCCGTTGAGCTGTTTTGAGCATGTGTACACATGTCCAATGTGTCTGGCACACTGGGAAATGTTGGAGTTATAGTGTGGGCACAGCACGGCTTCTGAGAGAGGACAGCCCAGGGCTCCCTGGGGAAATGGGGGCCAGGACCAACCTACAGTGAATTGTCCTGACAAGCTGTGTTTTTATCTGAACTTCTTAATAGTGACAGATTCCTAAAATGAGTTTTGAATAATATGCTGTGAGAGTCAAGAAGGCAGTGGAGGAAGAAGGTGGAGAAGAGTGTGTAGAAAATAAAACAGGATTTTGTGAAAGCAGTGTTTCAAGTACAAAAATGGGAGGAGGAAAGGGGGGGGAAGGCACAAAAACTGTGTTGCACAGACTGGCTTAACCAGCAGCATGGTGTGTCGTGATGCCCTGATCTGGACACTGAGATCCTTACCTCTCTGGAAGGCGGCCTTGTGGACGGGTTTTTCTGGGAGGATCAGGATCACGTATGCTTCACCACATTAAGTTTTCAACAATGCAGTGTGAGGGTGTAGGGTGAAGCAAGCTGGACAATGAAGAAAAATACCCAAATGCCTTTTTTTTTTTCTTTACACACCATGAACTAGAGTTCTGCATGTTTCAATAAGTACTGGGTCCGGGCCTCGGAGGGACTTGGTGCTTCCTGATTGCCTCTGCTGGATCTAGATGTTCTTATAAAGGCCTATTGTCGTTCAAATCAAGAGTTCTTTCACCTGCTTCATTTTGTATTAATGCTACAACTTAAGGGTGTGAGGGGTGTGGAAAAATGAGCAGCTCAAACCAGTCAATTAGCCTCATAGTCTGATATCCAGGAGTCTTTTTCCTTATGTACTGCATAATATGGTAACAACAAGTGCTCATTAGCCAGAACAGACTTGAGACAAGCATTACTGTTCAATTCATTGTTAGGTGAAAGGCAGACTGGTAAACATTTTGATAATGCAAAAAGGTTTGCTTTTCTGGTTCTGGTAGAAACATTGCATTTCCCCATGAATAAACCATTAAATTAATTTGTGAACTCTTTTCCCTCCCTGAAGCTCTCTTGTTTCTCTGAATGATGAGCTCTTTGGGACCATGGCCATTGCATGATGTGTGCCTGTGCATTGTAGCCCAGAACAACAAATAGCAGCTGGGGAGTGCCTGGAGCTGTAGGGATAAGTGTGTCCTGTAGTGCTTCAGTTGCTACTAGTGACAGTGATACAAACACTGGTTAGGTAACCGGACAAAGGCAGTGTGGCTGATTCCACAGACTTGTGGAATACTTGATGCAGGACTACATCCAAGTTTGGTCCAAAGCTGTACTGTAGCCTGTGAACACTCTGTGAGGGAGTCCAAAACATGAATTCCCGGAACATCTCAAATTCTTAGTCTTCTAGTAGAACTTGCAGTTACCAGAAGAACTGGAGAGAATTCCCCTGGCACAGACTTTGAGAAGCAGCCGTATGGGGCAGGTGGTTGCAATACTATCTATCGGTGATGCTTCTTTACCTACCTTCTCAATGTAAAGAAGTCAAATCTCCAGACTATTTGGGAGAGCAAAAAGTTTTCTTTTCTTTTATCTTTGTGCAAAGTCAAAGCATAAGCATCTTTCCTTAGTTTTCTTCCACAGGTCTGTCACCTTTTTGTTGCAAATGCTATCAATTGCTATCAAGTGCTATCACTCATTTTTGAGTGTTTGTGTACAGGCTAAAGAATTAAAGGTAATTTGATGTTATTGCTCCAGTAGGGAGGCATGAGGTGCTCCTGCAACATGGTTGGTGTGATCTCACAGATGAAAGCGGTGGTGATGAATTGGAAAGTGTAGGATCTAGGCATAATGTAGATGGCATAGAATAAGGGGTGG
Source organism: Gallinula chloropus (assembly GCF_964237585.1). Taxonomy (NCBI): domain Eukaryota; kingdom Metazoa; phylum Chordata; class Aves; order Gruiformes; family Rallidae; genus Gallinula; species Gallinula chloropus. The sequence continues at coordinate 70,494,591 of NC_140086.1, forward strand.
ATAATGTCTTGGTTTTCAGCTAGGATAGAGTTTCAGGTTCAGACTAGATGTTTGGAAAAAATTCTTCACTGAAAGAGTTGTTGGGATGTGAACAGGCTGCCCAGGCAGGGAGTTGAGTCACCTTTCCTGGATGTGTTTAAAAGACAAGTTGATGAGGTACTTAGAGATTTGGTTTAGCATAGGACAGGAATGGTTGGACTCAGTGATCTTAAACGTCTTTTTCAACCTTGTGATTCTTAATTTTCACCAGAAGCTGGGATGATGGGACACAGCTAGGACAGGTGACCCAAACTAGGCAAAGAAGTATTCTGTACCATATGATGTGCTTAGCAAATAAAGGGATCTGGCTGGGGATAGCAGTGGCTGAGGGGTGAGATGGGTGTGTCCAGTCATCATCAGATGAGCAAATCACATTGTCTGTTACCCACTTTGTGTATTCTTGTGGAAGTATTCTTGTGGCTATTTTCTTCTTCCTTTGCTGACCCAGTAAACTCTCCTTATCCCAACCCACAATGTTTGCAATGCTTGCCTTCTGATTCTCCTCCCCATCCCACCAGGGTTTGGGAGAAGTGAGCACGTGGCTGCATGGTGCTTAGCTGCCACTTGGAGCCAAACCACAGCAGCTGTGAAGGGCAGGTCAGCCGATGGGGATGTCCCTTGCCATGTGGGGAAGGTAGACACTTGATGAAAGCCAGGCCCTCTCCCTCCTCTGCTCGGTGCAGAAGAGATGGCACCTTTTCAGGAGGGGTGGTTGGAAGGGGATGGGTAAGAGGGGCCCATGCAACCCTTGCCAATCAACAAGGAGGAGGGTTGTGGGTGCTGAGGGTCCCTTGAATTCCTTGTTTTCTTTTGCTTGTGCACGCGGCTTTTGCTTTACGTACTAAATTTGTCTTTGTCTCAACCTGTGAGTTTTTTCACTTTCACTCTTCCAATTATCTCCCCCATCCTGCTGCAGGGGAGTAAGCAGGTGGCTGCGTGCTGCTGGCTGGTGCAAAACCACAATGGGACTGGATAATAAACCTAATGAGAGTTATGCTACAAGGGGCAATTTTTTAATGTAATTTTGTGGTTTACTCTCACTTCCCTGTGATGGGAAGTTTCACTGCCAAGAAGAGAAAGGGAATAATGTTCTATGTCCTATTGTATTGTGTTGTAGGGTATTATCTGTATTCATGTTCAATTACAAGTTTTGCTTCTTCCATCTCAGCTCTGCGAAGCAAAATATTCCTTGGGCTGAAGTAGGTTATAATATGTATTTGAATTAAGATAGGATAATGGTCTTGAAGGAAGGATGTCCATATAGCTGTCTACTATTCATGTGTAGTCTGCCAGACTGCAGATAATCAATGTCACATATTAGGACGCTTCTGAGATGGCTCTGTAGGGACTCGGACAGGGAGTCAGGGAAGGGCAAGACTTTACTCATGAACACCACAGTTTGGTCTTATTGCATTTCAGTGTGCTGCTTTATATCCAGAATTAATACTGGGCTTCAGTTCCAATAATTTCTGAAGTAGCTCGAGCCCCTTCATATCCTGCCAGTATTTCCTTTTCTGTTGGGGTGTACTGGACCTTGGACCCTCTGTAGCCCCAACTCCAAAACCCCAGGGGTTGGCCTCGAGTCTCCCCTGGTGCTTTCTGCCAGAGACTCCAGGCAGGGCCATTCTCCCCAGCTGTGGTGTAGAGAACGTTCTTTACATCTGGCCCTGTCTGAATGGGCACAAGGGCTACACCATGGACTGTCACCTGCTTGATCTGTTCAAAGGCTTGTCACTGCTCAGGGCCCCTTTGGAAATTATTCTTCTCCTGGGTTACACAGTAGAGAGGGTTGACAATGAGCCTGTAGTTTGGGATATGCATTCACCAGAACCCCACAGTGCCTAGGAAAGCTTGTGTCTCCTCCTTCTTGGTTGGTGGAGACATCACTGCTATTTTATTCATAACATCCATGAGGATCTGACAACATCTGTCTTGCCATTTTATTCCTAAAAACTGGATTTCTTGAGCAGGTTCCTTGACCTTACTTTGTTTGATAGCAAAACCAGCTTTTAGGAGAATTTGGATTATTTCCTTCCCTTTCTCAAAAACTTCTGATGAGTTACCCCATACGATGATGTCATCGATATGCTGCAGGTCCTCTGGGACTTCACCCTTTTCTAATGCAGTCTGGATCAGTCCATGGCAGATGGTGGGGCTGTGTTTCCGATGAAGCAGCTATAAGGGACTTCAAGGATGAAATACAGCCGTTCCTCTTGGCAGATACGCAGTCGTCTGTCAGAATTACTCCAAAAGTATTGGGTTTGCTTTGCAAGATTTTCGTAGCAGTGGGTTTCTTGGAGCTGCTTCTGATGAGAGAAAATGCCAGAAACTGTCCCCATGTTGGACAGAACCAGTTCCAGACTGCTCTAGGACATTCTACCACTGGCTAAAGCTCAGCCAGTCAGCAATGTCAGTACTGCCTCTGTGATAAGATGTTTAAGAAGGAGTAAAAACTGCTGCACAACAGCAGCTGAAAGGAGTAAGAATTCATAAGATGAACAACTCTGATGACATTAAGGCCAGTGAAGAAGGATGGGGAAGAGGTACTCCAGGTGCTGGAGCAGAAATTCCCCTGCAGTTGGTGGAGAAGACCATGGTGAGGATGGCTGTTGCTTTGCAGCCCATGGAGGTTAGCAGTGGAGCAGATGCTCACCTGAAGCCTGTGGAGGACTCCATGCTGTAGCAAGTGGATGTAACCAAAGGATGCTGTTACCTAGTGGGAAGCCTGCATTGGAGCAGGCTCCTGGTAGGACTTGTGGCCCCTTGAAGAGAGGAGCCCATGCAGGAGCAGGTTTGCTGGCATGACTTGTGACCCCATGGTTGATCCATGCTGGAACAGACTGCACCCCATGGAAGAGGCCCACACTGGAGTATGTAATGAAAAATAGGAGCCTATGGGAAAAGTTCCTGGAGGACAGTCTGTTGTGGGAGGGACCCCACATCAGGGGAAAAGTGAGGAGGAAGGAGTGGCAGAGACAATGTGTGATGAACTGACTGTATCCCTATTCCTGGTCACCGTGTGCTGTTCAGGGGAAAGAAGTTGAGAAATAGGGAGTGAAGTTAAGCCTGGAAAGAAGGGAGGTATAGATGGAAGGTGTTTTTAAGATTTAGTTTTATATCTCATTACTCTATTCTGATGTGGCGGGTAATAAATGAAATTTGTTTTCCCAAGTGGAGTCTGTTTTACCTGTGATGCTAATTGATGAGTCATCTCTTCCTGTCCTTATCTTGACCCTCAAAACTATTGCCATGATTACTCCCCCTGTCCAGTTGTGGAGGGAGAGTGATAGAGCAGCTTAGTGGTCACATGATAATGTGCCAAGATCGAAGCGCTATATTAGAGCAAAAGCTGTCTCTAATGTCTTTGCTTGATCTTTTGCTATTTGTTGTGCACCACTACAGAGGGTCTGGATTCTTGTCCTCACACAGGGGAGAAAAAAAAAACCCCAAAAACCAAAAAAACACTTTCAGGCCCCAAGCCTGTAGCCCTCTGAGCATCTGCTCCTGTCATCCTGGTGCAGCAGCCCGATAGAAGCCAAGCACTCTTCTCCCCTTCCCTTGAGGCTCAGCCTGTAGTTCAGGAGTGCTGTAATTGTCCATGTTAATCTCCTAGAATCCTTATTTAAATAATTTATCTAGGTAGTTTAGAAATCCCTTTCAGTGCCCCAGCTTGCTCCTGCTTTCTCTCTCCACAGTATGAAGTCATTAGTAACCCTGCAGAGGTGCATTGTGTCCCATCATCCTGCTTCCTGTTGAAAATACTACCCTGTATCACCCCTGCTTTGAGTAGTATCTGAGCAACTTATCTAAAAGCAGTTTTTCTCTCCATCTGCGTTTTCAAGAGGAACGTAACTTTCTAGGGTGAATCACCTTTTATATATGTAAGAAACATACGTGAGTGTAAAGAACGTTCTTGTCATCTTAAACTGTGGGCTCTTGGGAACTTAGATTGTTTCTAAGTATGTGTTTGTATAGTCCAGGAGTTTCTACGTGATCCCAGTTTACCATTTAGATTTCTGTTACTCCATAATAATATTTAAAAGGTGACCCTCAGAAGAAAAGAGGAAAGGGCCTTTTCTCTTGTATTACTTTTCTACTTTATATGCCTGAAATCCCCAAACTGCGGTTAGTGGGTAGGGGTTTAATTGATTTGGGCTTAGTGATTCCTTCCTCCCATGTGTTAACATAGACTTTTCTCCCCTCTGCTTGAGAAGGCCGTGTGGCTAATGGCAAACATCTTGGTAGGATTCACGTGCCTAAGAAATCAGACAGCACGATGACAGTTGAAGGGATAATTGACTTTCAGTTTTAATGGTACTAGCTCTTGTTTAGCACACCACCTTTTCTTAAGCTGAACATTTGGCACTGTTTTCCTTCCTGTACCTCCAGGGAAAGCTTGAGAAAATACTTGGGCAATATTTATCAGAGAGCAAATAAAACTTCCAGTGAGAATGGGCTTCCTCTGACTGATACTTGTGTGTAAATAGGCATAAGAGAAAACAGTCTAGTGGAGACATTCTTCATGCATTTTAAACTAGCAAAACAAGCCAACCAAAAAAGGTCAAATGCATTTCTTTCTTTTCAGATCACCTTCGAGAGCTGTATAGATCAAGACAAGTATTTTTCATTCTTTTAGGAAGCAAGTAGAGAGGCAGTGGAATTTGCAAAGCTCAGGTGTGTGATGAGTTTGTGTCAACCTATGGCACTCCCCCTTTCAGTCTTCATTTGGCAGTCACTGTGGTCCTTATGTAGACCGCTCCAGTAGCTATAGTTTATCTTCTGTTTCTTGGCATAAATATATCTTTCCCTTGCTGTGTGACTATTTTGAGCAAATACTGGTTACTACCACTAGCAAAGTATTGAAATACTTATTCTTTCCTCTTCAGTAAATGGAGTGATCAACAGGAGAGCATGCAGAGATAGATATGTGCTTCTGTTATTTTAAGAAATCATTTTTAAAAATGATATTTCTTTCATGTGGAACTGATTGGTGTGTGTTTTCAACACATAAATCCCAACCAGCAACTACTGTTTGTTTCGGCTAATACTATAGAAAATATTATTCATTTGGCAAAGCAAATAAATTATGCTGGGAATGAACAAATTAATCCAGCATTTGAACTTCCACTTTACCTGACAGAAGTAAAGGAGCAACCTCATTGCTCTCTCCAGCTTCCTGAGTAAGGTGAACTGGAGAAGGAGGTGCTGATCTCCCGGTATCCAGTAATAGGACTCATGGTAATGATTCAAAGCTGCATCAGGGGAGGTTTAGACTGAACAATAGGAAGCATTTACATACTGAGAGGGTGGTCAAACACTGGAACAAGCTTCTTAAAGAGAAGGCTGATGTCCCCAAACCTGTCACTGTTTAAGAAGCATTTGGACAATGCTTTTGATAATGTGAAGTGGTCAGGCAGTTGAGCTAGATCAAAGAATCTTGAGTCTCTGCAGTTTGACTGGGTTTGTGGGTTTTTCCCCCTTACTGTGGGCAAAGTAGCTTGCTGTCTTCCTGTCATAACACCATCCCAAACCAATTAATCCCTTTCCTCCTCCCTGTTCTGCACTGATACTTCTGAGTCTAGCATGGATATGGGGAATGTGGCATTGTGGAATTCAAATGACTGTGGTAAGTCTCAGCCCTGTGCTGTGAGATCCACAGTTAAATCTCTTTGGTGAGGTCAGACCCTGAAGCAATGTACAGTCATTTAGCCAGAGCACAAGATAGGCAGAGCTACAGTCACAGGTGCTGAGAGTACCGAGAATGAATGGTAGCTTCCTGTCTAGGCTATAGTCTTATTTAATGGTCTGTGCAAGTAGTTCCTAGCTATTTTAGTTATTTTTAAACCTGCTTTGGAGTGTATACACTTAGAAATACTCAAGTTTGTTACTTGAGGTTTAATATACCTAGAACACCGTATTCCAAGATTGGGAGTATCAGCTATTACTCCACTGGGAATTTTTGTAGTTTGGATTGTGCAGTGTCTAATTCTGAACATTGTAGTAACGTGACCAACAGATTAAACATTGTTGGAGGGGGTTTTTTTGCCTGTAATATGGGTGTTATTCGTGTTTGACCTTATTAACATGAAGCTGAACTCTTCTTTTGATGGAATCAGTATATTTGTCTTTGAGTGGTTTATCTTTAGCCAAAATAAATATTGAGGGGAGAGACATTTTTGTAACTAGGTATTTTGAAGCACAAAAAGTTCATCTGCCCTGGAGGTGTGATAGTAATAGACTTGTATAATTTCAGTAAGCAAAGAAAAGTTTCAATGTTGATATTTTTTCCTTGACAAAAATTTTAAATTTCCCAAACCTTCTGTGAACTGCCATAGTTTCTGGTGTAATTCCTCATAGGGCAGCAAAGTAGAAGAATAAATTGCTTGCAACTCTAAGGAATGTATTTGTATGAGCTGTAACGTTCGTGTAATTTGTATGTACTGTAATGTTTTATTTCCATTGTGGTAGAGATTGCTCAGATTGTAAGGACGGATTCCTTGGCAGCCTTACCTAAGGGAGTCCAGCAAGTCTCATGCAAATAAAAGCACCTTCAGAATAGCTGCTCCATTTGTCTTTCTCTCCTTTTTTTTTGAGTGTGAGATTTATTTACCTACGTGGTTGTAAATTGTCAAACTTCAAATCTATACCTTTCTATAGCTGTGATAAATAAATCTTTGCCTTGGCTTAGGACATGCTTAGTAAATAAATACAAGCATTACTATCCAACAAATATTTTTTCACATTTATTTAGTCATGGTAGTGTGGTGTTAGTGGAATTCTAAGTACTCATTCAGAGAATCTCCTTCTGAAACCATTAATTCTTTAATAGAAATGAATCACACAGAATCACAGAATTGTAGGGGTTAGAAGGGACTTCCAGAGATTGAGTCCAACCTCCCTGCCAAAGCAGGTTGCCTAGAACAGGTCACACAGGTAGGTGTCCAGATGGGGGTTTGGTCTGCTTGTCCTCAGGGGACCTGGGCAACAGTTAAACCTGGGGAGAAAAGGGTATTTTCTTTAGCGCGTCACTTTGGATTTTTAGGTTTCCTCTCTGGAAGAGTGAAACTTCCCAGGCAGTACTGATGCATTTATAAGTTAACCTTTCCCCCTGATAAAAGCTAAATTGGTCAATGTGCAAATAAACATTTGCACGAATGTGTAGAAGCTTAGCAAATAAATAGGACAATATTTCCCTTTAAGATACTTTTATCTGTTAAATTTTCCTGTAATTACTGTATTGTGTCAACAAAATCTTGAAATGGAACTGCTTCTAAATGTGGATTTTCTTTTTTTAGCACTGGTTGGACCATTCAAAATTCATTAAGAAGCAAATAAAAAGTAAGTACCGTGTCTCTGCTTGTTTGTTTTGTTACTTCTTTAAGAATTTAAACTTAGACTACCTGTACATGTTTAAATATGTTCTTTAATGGAATAAATGTTTCTAAGGAAATAGATTTAGTTTAATAGCTAATTGGCTGACTGTATCACATCTAAATGCAGGAGCACTTAGAAGGATCACATCAGCCTTCAGTAGCCCTGGTTACGTATGTGCTGTTGATCGGAGGCAGAGTAGGTTGCCAGGTAGTTTAAGCCCGATCTGTAAAATCGGGTTGCCTGGACACAGATGGCAGTTTCTGTCACTGCTTCTGATCCAGATCAGAGTCCGTGTTTTTTTCCCCAAATTTCATTTTGTAATGGTTCACTCTTTCTTTTTTTATTTTTTCTTTTTTTTAAGTGTGTGTGTATATATATATATATTTATTACATATGTGTGTATATATATATAATAAATAAAACTAGCAGAAATAACTGCAGTTTCATTGAAGGGCATTTTGGGTGGAGGGGGGTTGGCTTTGGCCACTGAAGTTTTTATCTGGAAATTGGCTAAGGCTGGCAGGTTGCTCCTGCATCTCTGAGAACCTGGTTACGGGCCTGGGTACAGTATGGCATCAGCATTAGCGTGTTTCGTTTACATACTGCGGTTGGCTGCAGGCGTAGGCCCACTGATAATACTGCTTCTGCAAGATAAAACAGCATTTTGCAAGGGAAATGTTGACCCCTATGTAGGACCTCAGAGATGTTTATTGACTTCTTCAGTGGTGCTTTGCCTTTCTTACTGATAGGTATCCAAATATCTAGACAATTTTTATAAACAGTGAAGTTGTCTTCTTCAGAGGCTTTCACCCCATGGTGTGTGGCTCTCAGCCTGCTGGAATAGCAGGTAGCTGCCGTGGGTCAGGTTTTGGTGGTTGGTTTTCTCTCACTTTTTTTATCACATCACAGATTTATTTTTCCTTAAGTGACTATTTGATTTCCAGGTGCAATATGTGTGGAATACCCACAATTTTGTAACATCCCTCAAGTGGTGTAGTTGCACTGTTTTGTCTGTGCTTAACCTGCGAAGAGCCTGTTTTAAAAGAAATTGGCCAAGCTCTGCCTTGAGGAACTCCAAAGAGGGAAGCAATTTGTTGAGTACTGTGAAAGTGTGTCTCACAGTAGGATACTTTTCTTAACCTTGCATTCAGCAGGTGCTTTGAGAAGAGTTCCTCTTTCATGATGGATGTTGCTCACTGCTCTTTTTTTTTTTTTCTTCCTCAGCAGTGAGCAGGTAAGAGTCATTACCTCACTGATGTAGACCTTGCCAGTGGTGCCCATCAGCCTAGGGCATTACAACCTGTCTTTTAGGAGCTATTGTTGGGAGACAGTGTCAAAGCTTTGATTATTATAGATTTGGCTGCATGTTGTTCAGTAGATCAAATCAATAATAGACACAGGTATACTGCCTTGATGTGGTGTTACAGAAGACCTTAGGCACAAAGAAGAGTCTTCCAGCACTTAATACACCATCAGACTGTGGGCTGGAAGATTAAGCCTGAGCAGATAAGGGTGCTTTGGTCAGAGTCTTGCAGTAGTTGAGTAACATTTTCTGTTAAGAGGAACACTAAACCTAGCATTCACCTTCTAGCGTTAGAAAACAACAATTCTTGCAACTCTACTTTTGTGGAATTTATTAGCTTTCTGTGCTCATGGGTGCCTTCTAGAGTCCTCTCCAGCACTTCTCACCTTTCTTATCTCATCTTTTTTTATTCAGGTGTATCAAACAAAAAAATGTCTATAGGGTGGGTTTTTTTTTGGAGTTGTGTTTATACCTGGTAACAAGAACCATCACCCTCTCCTTTCATCCTTTTTCTTTTTTTTTTTTGATTAAAAAATATACTTCATTTTGGGTTTCTTGGGTTGTGGGGTGGTGCTGTTGTTCTGCCTTATCAGAACCACAACTAGTGTAAGCTTTTATGTTTCTTCTCCCCATTTAAAATCTCTGCATATATAGTTGGACCTCCGTACACGTTGCATTTTCGAATTAAGTACTATTCATCGGAACCGAACAACCTTCATGAGGAGTTTACAAGGTAGGAACTATGCATGGTTAACTGGGTGACTGGCAGGGGGTAAATAAGACATCCAAGGTACATGGGGGTACTGTGAGCAGGTGATTTGAGCTTTCCTACTAAGAATGGTCATTTTGTCTAATGATTTAAGTGTTTTCCTACTGTCAGAAAACTATCATCTTTTGTTATTTGCTGCCAAAATCATTCATGGGCCTAAGTGTTTTAGGATCTCCCATCTGTAGGAGATGCTATGTTCCAATACTTTGAAGTTAGCAAAGAAAAGCAACACTGGGTGGGGAGAGCTGCAGGTGCGAGACAGGTGCTCTTGACACCAGCAACACTTCTGAGAGTATTTTCCATTGTGCCCTTCTAAAAGGCTAGGGCTCTGCTTTGTCCCCTTGCTCTCTTAAACTTGGGGGTGATTCAGTAATGGTACAAAAGCCACGGAATGGTGGAATTCTTGGTTGATTGCATCTCTTCTACTTCCCTACAAGTTCTCTGTGGTACAAAAGGTGTAAAGGCTGCAGCATGTAAGGTCACCTTAGAATACCTGGAGGTCGTGTCTCAATCTGGTGGGCTGTTTCCCAGGTGGTGCGGACTTCACTGTGCTGGGTTCATAGCACCTTGGTGTGATCTAGAGGATATTCTGAAGATTGGGAAAAGAACAGCTGGAGGGAAAGGGATGACTTACTACTTACCTTTTATATCTGCCAACTTTGTGTCTTCTTTGTATACTAACCCCATTTAATTGGGGTTTTTATTTTTTTTCCTCACCATAGGGCGCTTTTTATGCCTTCTAATTTGCCTGGCAATAATCAGTGTACTCCCAATCAGCCTAAGATGTTAAAAGATTGTCAATTGTTGCAGTTCATGTGCATATGATACTTGGATTAAATTTAGGCCTGCAGGCCCTCGTTTACTTTCTCCTTTCATATCTGCTGTGTTGACCATGTATTTTGTTTTCCCTGCCTGAGACAAGATCAAAGAGCTAATTGTCACCACCTTATGAGTCTTGACATGTAGGCTTTAATATCCATTATGAATATAGTGCAGCAGTGTTAATTCTACAAAAGAGCATGTTTCTATACAATGTATAATTAACCTATAGAACTCCCTACCACTTAAATAATTGAGTATATCATCTCAGAGAACCCAAAAACCAGGATAATTTTTGGGCATCTCTAGTGAGAAAATGTAGTTAATTTAATAGGAATGATGTATATTTCCTGAAAATCGATATATCGGGGTGCATGTCTGACAAATACTACATCTCCCCTATGGTCAAATTATTCCATTACTGTCTACCACAAGATTTCTTGCTTCATCCTATGAAGCACATGATCCTAGTCACTGAGATGTGTGTTTGAGTTATGCGATCATTGCTGTGATCAAGTAAGACATTTCCTCTGAAAGTATTGACTTCTGATGCTTTGTGATCTAATTATTGGTGAAAGGTGGCATTTCAGAAGACTATTTCAATTAGACAAACACTTCAGTCAACTAAATTTATGGTATTATCAACAATCTTTTTTTTATATTACAAGCTTGATGGAAGAGCACAGTGAAACTAAGGAAGGAAAATGAAAGTGAGCTGGAAATTGATTTTACAGTGAAGAAAGTTTCTTTCTGGTTTGTGTTTTTTTGTTGTTGGGAAGGTACTTTTTGACTGTTTCTGGTTTCTTAAGAACCTTGGATCATATTTTCCATGTAGCGTGTTGAGTAAAGTGTGAAGATTTATTCCAAGTGGAAATGGAATTGGGAGGAAGAGGAGGAAGGAAACAATCGCTAACAGTAACCATGAACTGGCCTGGTTGGCAGGGGTTGGGGTTCAAAATTCCTTGTGTGAATACCTGTTTTCTAGTAGCCTCCTGTTTCTAGCAAAGCTTTCATAATTAGCACTGTAATGTATTGAAATGCTTTGCCCACTCCCATCTTTTTCCAATTTAAAACCACCAATGAAATCCAATGCATCCAATGTCAGTTTTATGGGACCTGATTAGTTTAGTTAGAAAAAACAACAGAGGAGCGTGTGTCTGTACATACATGTGTGTTGTGGAGAATTTCCCACAGTATTTTGCTGATTTGGGGAATATCAGCAGTTGAGAGGCCAGCGCTTGTCTGCACGCTGAAAAGGAGCCAGAGTGAGCCATGCCACCCAGAGCAGAGCACAACACTGCGCAGGCCGGCTGACACGGATAGAAACACTTCCCAGAGCTTTCTTGCAAATTTAGAAGAGCTCATGGGATTGTGAATCATCAGGGGAAAACAGTAAAAACAGGAAATATACTTGTCTACCCTTCATCTATGCATGCAGATACCCTGGTGTGATTGGCAAGTCAAGTATTAGCCAAGTATGTGAATCAGAGCTGTGACACAGAGCTAACATGGCTAAACCTGGTTCTGCTTTAGTGTGTCATGAGAAGTCTTTTTAGTCTTCTCATTTCTGTGTTCCTGCCTGATTCCAACTACTTATCCTTCACCATGTTCATAGCACATCCTATGTGATGAAAAATACTTTGTCTCTCCATCATCTTTTGTAAAGATAGGAGAGGTTTGCACTCATGTTTCCTGAGTTGTGTCTCAGAAATGCTTCATGCTTTCTTCCCAAGTCCCTCCTCATAGCAAACCTCACCCCACAGTGTCCAGAGCAGTTCAGAGCCTGCCTGTGCCATCCTGTCCTTCCATGGCTCTTGCATGGCCTGGGGGACTTCTGCATGTCTCAAGCCCCAGCTCGGAGGGGCTGTAAAATGAGAAGCATGCCTACAACTCAAGATTAGCAAGAGCTTAAAATACTGCTACAGTTTGAAGGCTGTCAATTCCTACTTGGCCTCCAAAATAAGCGTGTAGGCTCTGTGAAATTCAGGTTTCTTTTATTCAGAACATTTCTGCTATTTTAAGTGAAAATTCAGTCTGAGCTTTTAATTTTGCCCAGTTTGGACTTTTTCCATGTTCTGTATATCTGTTTGAGAAGGCACCCCTAAAGTCTTCACGCCTTTATCTGTGTTTTGCCTCTAGATCCTATAGGTTAATTCTTAGTTTAATTGGATAAGACCCAGTTTAGGAGATCATTGGAATGTCAGTAACATTTACATTCCTGGGGGGTATGCTCAGTGTAGAGCACATTCCTAAACAGCAAGGCTTCAGACAGTGTCCTGAACACAGAGAGCCAGGAGGTGGAAAACATTCTCTTTTTAGTTTTTGGGGTTTTTTTTCTTATTTTAGTGAGAGTTACGGGAACTTCAAAGGTTGCAGGGTGTATTTGAGTGATCCCAAGGCCCTTTTTTTTTTTTTTTTTTTTAAGAGCAAGTCAATGAAAACTTTGTGACTACTCAATGAATTGAAATATTTTTCCAGCCACTGGGGCTAGAAAGATGACATTCTGTATACACTTTTGACTTTCTGAATTTTCATTTGTCAGGTACCTGTTTGTATTACAGCTCCGGCAAGACATTCTTTCAGGGAAGTAAGTACCTCTTTGCTCTTGCAGCTGTAATTTAAAGTATTTATAATCTCTTAGTGATTTATGAATTGACTTTAACTACATAAGCATTTTAATTCTTTTGGGTATTTATGCACACATTATAAGCATAGTTTACAGTTCCACATGCATTTTTTTTCCCTATAGAATAGAGATAACATATGGCTTTGTGTGCATTATAACTATGTTATTGACAAATAGAATGGAGTAGTAATAGCTTTGATGGATTGACCAGGTGATAGAAACCTATAGAGAGCAAAGACTGTCCTGATTTTGTGACTTGAAAATGGTAACAGGAGTTTGCTGTGGTTTTTGGTACGGTAAGTAAAATAGAGGAGGAAAAGATGATGGAGTGCAACAATTTCTGTGCAGGCCAACTCTGCAAAAATATTTTAGTATTTATAGCCTCATCCTGGCTAATAAATCCACACCTCTTCTTTTAATTGCAAAATGAAAAAAACACAAAAGTACGTGTCTGAAACAGTGTGTTGGAGCAAAATTTTCTTAGTCATCTTTCTTAGTATTTTCTTAGTCAATTTAATGTTGTTGCTATTAAACTTGTTTTATGGTGAAGCTTATCATGTGTTTATTGCTAATTAGAATGTACCAAATTAGGAAATAATCATATGCAAGTAAAAATTAATTATAGATGTTCATATCATTAATAGCATGTGGAAGTTAATGTTTCCGTTTCATATATCAGATAACGTTTTAGCTTTATTGCAAGAGGAACTCAGTGAAGAAAAAATACATGATTTTTATAGCTTGGGTTGTTTTTTTTTTCTTTTTAAGACTTAAATGCCCGTATGAAACTGCTGTTGAACTAGCAGCTCTGTGTCTTCAAGGTAATGCAATCATTTGAAAGTGGTTTCTCTCAATGTGTTAAACTCGCCTACCAGTTTCTTTTCACTCACTTATACTAATGATTTGTCATTGTTCGTATCCAAATGGCATTCTTTATTCTGGAAGAATTTTAGGGAGATCATGTTCCTGCTTTCCCTCCATTCATAACTTGTGAACTGCATTAGCCAGTGTCTCCACATTTGCCAATGGGAAGAAGGAGCCTGCAAGGTGTGGGTGAAAACCAGGGGCTGACTGGGGAAGACAGACTGCTGTTAGTTCCTCGCTGAGGGAGAAGCTGTGGTGTGCGCTCAGCAGTAGGGCTTTGGCCTGCAGAGCCAGCTGGCCCTTCAGCACAGGCTCTGTAGCAGGCAAGTCCCTGGGGAGCTGGTTTTGAACATGGGCTGCCTGCTGCTTGGCCGGTGCTTGGGAGAGCAATCCCCAGCCTGTGACACAGGAGATGGTTACAAGGCGGGAAGGATGGGACAGCAGATACTGGGTAGGAGGGAATTGCACGGAAAGGTAAGAACTAAGATTACTCCTGTGTCAGGAGCAAGGGTTACAAGATTTTTAAAAAACAACAAAACAAAAAGCCACCACCTCACTCAAAACAAGTAAAAAGGACTCTAGGTTCCATTAGTATATTGTAGGAAGAAGAGAGGGGTTTATAGCGGCAAACGTGTTCATACAAATGATTTATTCCATTTCAGGCAGTTTGTTTTGCAGGTGGGAAGGAACTTGTGTAATGAAGCTCAAACCAGGTTAATTTTTTTTCAAAGATAAAGTGCGGTGATCTGGACCGTTCTAGCAGCAAAATGAATCGGAATGAAAAATACTCTTCTTGTTCCGCTGGTGGCTGGCAGTGGCACCTTGAGTGCTTAGGCAGCGTCTAGTACTTTAATACAGGAATATTAAGATGGACTTGACAGTCAAAACTGGGATTTCAGTTCCAAACAGCAACAGGTGTAAATCTCAGTTTCCATTGGCACCAGCCTGGTGCACAGGTTTGCACAGATGGTTAGGTGTGCACAGAACAGGCAAAGCTCCATTTGTCTTTTTGAGATGGAGAGAATCTGGAGCCTCTGTTTTATTCAGGACTTCAGTTTTCACAGATTAAAAGCACCATTACCCTCACCCCTGGTGTTAACAAGGAAAACCAAGTGAAAATAACTGGTTGATGCCTCAACATTTCGGGTAGTAACCGACACCTGATATTACTATGTAAATGCAATACAGTAGCTGTCCATCATGTCTCCGTCTAGGTACCAAAACAAACCCTTCTTGACACTGTCTGTGGGAACATATTTAAATTGTGAGGGCATTTTTATACCTTTTTGCTGATGTTTTTTTAACTTCAGTTTTCGACTCTTTTGGTGTCATCGCAATAAGTTTCTCCAAAATCATTTAATTACTGCAACTAATTTATGTATCTCTGCTGGCATATGCTACAAATTTCTTATAACATTTCTTACACTTTATTAACATTTTAACTAAGCAGAACAGTATAAAGAGATGTCAAATGGTTATTCACTTCTCAGTAGGTTACATGTTCTCTGTGAAATCCAGTCTTCCTTAGTGTTGCTTTCCTAAGACTGAGGCAGAAGTTATAAAAGGCTGTTTAAGAATTGATGTTCTAACCTTCTGAAAGGTCTTTTCTCTTTACAGGACAGCTTTAAACTTCATGTCTTTTCTTTATCAATGAATTTGTTCCATTACAGTAATTCTTTCTTTCAAACAACAGTTTCCAAGGCTGGTGTTTTGTGTGAGTCATCTTCCAAACATAAATTGTTGGGGTTTTGCCAGTCCCATGAAGGAAATTCTGTAGCAAATAACGAACTGCACTATGGGGTAACTTGTGAAGCAAATACATAATCACATGCTTCCCTTGGGGATTATCTTCAGAAAGGTTGTAATCAAATTCGAACTGTCACTGCTAGAATAAGTTTCTAACTACTTCCGTAGACTTGCATGGCTTTCATATTTATCCAGGTATGATTCTGAAACTAATAATTAAACTGAAGAGGAAAGCTTTCTCAGATCTCCAGTTTTCAGTTCTAATGATAAGACATCTTCATGGAATAGTGCAAACTTTGGTTTTTTTCCCTTCCATGTAAAAGAATCAACAGCATATTTACAGATAAACACCTTCGTGCAGTTTTCAAAAACTTTCTGGGAAACTTCCTTTTAAAAATGTCCCGCAGTTTATGCAGTGGTTATTTTTATTACTTAAATGTGTACACCCTCCCTAGCCCCTCACCCCCAAAAATAAGAAAAAGACTGGAAAGGGGGCATGCCAAAGCATGGTATTTTCCCACAAATGGAGAGGTGGGTCCTCTGCTGTGCCCTTGTGTTGAAAAATATTAGTGCTGCTGAGCCATTCAGGCAACACAACTCCACCAGGGCAGGCACTAATGAGAGCATCCTCATACAGAGCCCATGCTTCTCCCTTCTCCCACTGCCTCTCTTCCCTGTGCAGGGAGCTGCTGAGTGTCCTACTCTCAAAACAGATAATTTCTGCCAGATCAAAATGATGACGTCATTTGTTTGCCTGAAAGGAAATAAATAGCGAGTGCAGCTATTGAGAAACAAGGGTGATATTTTTCTTGTAGTATTTCTGCTCTAGTTTGTCCATATATCTTTTGTCCTGCATGCTCATAATCCTTCTCATCCTTACGCATCCTCTTTACAGCACAGTCATCTTTCCCTGCCTTCTCTAACTAGTAGAGAAGCTCCCCTGTTTTTCCTAGATAGTTGTTAACACGGGGAACTTGAGTTTCTTGCTTTTTCTTCCTGAAGTCTTTTTGCCGATGTGTTTGTTGCAGTTCCCTTTTATATGCTGAAGACTGAACTGCCAGTAATTCTTAGCAACATCTGTGTTAAATAGGCTTCCAACTTAGAACAGCAGCAGAACTGAGATCTCTGTTACTGAAAAAGTCATACAGCTAAGAGTACTGTAACTCGCTGTGGAAACGTTGAAGAGAAATTTGTGTGAGGCAGTAGTTAGAAATGAACATAGAATCACAGACTGCTTTGGGTTGGAAGGAGACATCTAGTTCCAACCCTCTGCCATGGGAGGGGACACCCTCTGCTAGACCAGGTTGCCGAAAGCCCCATGCAACCTGTCCTTGAGCACTGACAGGGAGGGGACAGCCACAGCTTTTCAGGGCAGCCTGTGCCAGGGTCTCACCATTCTCACAAAGAAGAATTTCTTTCTAATAGCTTATCTAAGTCTACCCTCTTTCATTTTAAACCAGTTACCCCTTGTTCTGCCATTCCACACCCTTGTAACCAGCCCCTCTCCAGCTTTCCAGCAGGCCCCTTCAGGTACTAGAAGGCCGCTATAAGGTCTCCCTGGAGCCTTCTCTTCTCCAGGCTGAACAACCCCAACTCCCTCAGCCTGTTTTCATAGGAGAGATGCTCCAGCCTTCTGATCATCTTGGTGACACTCTGGTCTAAAAGCTCCTTGTCTGTCTGATGCTGGGGTCAAGAGTTGGGCTCAGTACTCCATGTGGAGTCATCAGTGAACTCAGTCTGACTAATACCCTCAGGAATGCTAAACAGTTGAAAGAAGCTCAACTGCTCACAACCACCTAGTAGGTGTATCAGTCAACAGATTGCATTTTTAATGTAACTTCCTGTGTTCTAATGGATCTTGCTAGGAGAGTAAATTAAATGTTGTGAACTGTTATGCGTACAAATGAAACAGTAAAATGGCTTTCTACAAGGATTTCATTTTCCTCTTTCTTTTTTTGGTAGTAGAGTACTAGTAATCAAGAAACAGTGACAACAAAGGCCTAGTTTGGAATCACATCATGTGTCAGGGGACATGATGCTGCTGAACAGTGCGCTTGCTACTGATGTTTGTCTTACAGTCCTGTGGCAGTGACACCGCAGCCTCTTTGTATAGCTGAGCTTCCAGGAGCAAAGCATATTGGAAGAACAAGACAGTTACGGGCTTAAGTCACTGAGAGGCTCAGCACTTGCATCTCCTGCTGAGCTCAGTAGAGTTTGAAAGTGTTCTGATCCTAGAAAAGAAGATAACAGGCCTTAAGTAACTGAATAGAAAGTGACTCATCAATTATGTTAATGCTTTTAATCAATTATGTTAATGTTTTGGGTCATCCCCTGATCTCTGTGATTTTTAACCTCCCGACTGTTTGATTGCAGCTGAGCTGGGAGAGTGTGAGCACCCAGAGCACACACCAGAACTTGTGTCTGAATTCAGGTTTGCACCGAACCAGACCGAAGCAATGGAATTTGACATTTTTCAGAAATGGAAAGAGTGCAGGTAGGGATCCTGTGGGCGAGTGGTATCTCTAGCAGCTGGAGGTTTCCTTCTCTTCTGACATCAAATATATCCACAAGAACCTCTTCAACAGATGTAAAATGGCCATTTTGTCTGTCAGTTGGGAAGTATTCTCGACAGGTGTTGAGCCCTCCCCCTCCTCAGAAATAATCGGGCATAATTTAGGGAAGATGGGTAGGGTGAGTTTTTCCTTTTTTTGGCTGTTTTCTTTAGGTGATTTCTTAACAGTCTAAGCAGTCTGATCCTTTTTCTGTTTGAGTTGGAAACAATTCTCTTTCTCTTTTTGACTCATGTACACATAAAATTTTGTATTCAGGCTAGTAGTCAAGAGGTTTTTCTGTCTTTTGTTAATAACCATGCTAGATTTTGGTGATGCTGTCTTACCTGAACTGTCATCCTTATTGCAATTTTACATCACTTTAAATTTTTGTCCCTCTAGTGTGTTCTCATTTGGGTAGAAGAGGGTAAAAACATAAGCTAAGCCTGAAATACCATTTCATTTCATTAGGATTCAGGGCCCAAAGAAAAGGAGTAGGAAAACAAATTTTAGAACATTTAAAATGGGCAAAGATTTCCTACCATAACTATAAATTTTATGTTCTTAGGGGAAAGAGCCCAGCACAGGCCGAATTGTGCTACTTGAACAAAGCCAAATGGCTAGAAATGTACGGTGTAGATATGCATGTAGTTAAGGTAAGCTCCATGTTACACTTTATTTTATGAGTGTGGGGTCAGAACATTGAATGGAGATGCTGCCT
Organism: Gallinula chloropus; assembly: GCF_964237585.1. Classification (NCBI taxonomy): domain Eukaryota; kingdom Metazoa; phylum Chordata; class Aves; order Gruiformes; family Rallidae; genus Gallinula; species Gallinula chloropus. Next base: position 70,513,401 of record NC_140086.1, read on the forward strand.
CTGGCTAAACAGTCTTAACTCAAGGAATTTCACTTGAGTTTAATATACTTAATGCTTTTCACTTATTTTAATATACTGCCAATTAACTTAAATGTTTAATTACTGATTTAAGTACAGACCAAAAGTACCTCCCAAAGCATCCCACGTTTGGGGTCATCTGCACAACAGTGTGTTCATGCCACTTCCTGCTTCTCACTCATTTTCCTCTTCTGACCTGTGCTTTTTACTGCTCCTTTATGGGTCACCCATGGGCTACAGGCCCTCAGGGTTGTCCCTGCCCTGGTGTGGGTCAGTCCCTTAGGGGTGTCCTTGTTGTGGGGTGGGTTGCCCCGGCGTCATGGACCCTTAGAAGGACCTCCTTCTGCAGGAGAGGCTCCTCCCAAGGGCACATCTTCAGCCACGTCCTCCACAGTGGCCTTTTCCACATACCTTTTCCTATGTCCTTCAAATTTTCCCTTTTGTGTGTTCTTCCCCTGGCAGCTACTGCTTGCTCTTAAACTCCCATGAGCTGAGGTGTGGGGCTCCCTGGCTGCAGTGTTGGTGCGCTGGTGTTTCCATGGGCATCAGAGCCATCTGGGGCAACGCATGGCCTCCTCCCACATAGGGCACCCTGCAGCCACCCATTGACAAAACCTGACAGTTTGTACCCAGTAAAGATGCAGATAGCCCAATCCTTCTGGTCTGTTATGTTAAAAAAATAATAAAAATAATGAATTCTTCTTGTTTAGTTTAAAATGTACGGAGTTTGACTTACTACAGCAGTAAGATTTACACTACGAACGGCATATTGATTATCGATTCTGTGCTTACTTGCAGGGAAGAGACGGTTGTGAATATGCCCTTGGACTGACACCAACAGGCATATTGATCTTTGAAGGAGCCAACAAAATAGGCTTATTCTTTTGGTAAATTGTTTTTGTATTGTATTCCTTTCTGTTAAAATGCTGAAATCTCCCGTACATAATAAGGTCTTAACTGTATTTGCCTAGTGTAGATTGAATCTACAAGGTTAGAAGTACCACACTCAAATGCAAAGTGTTTGTTGAAAAATAGCCCTGTTTCTAGGAAAGCCTCCTTTTATTGTGATTCCTGAAGTGTTCCAGCACTGCAGACCACTCATACGTTTTGGAGGATTCTCCTGGGTCACAAAATACTATTTTTTCCATTAATTTTCTTTTTGCTTCTTGTGTTTAGGCCTAAAATCACAAAAATGGACTTTAAAAAGAGCAAACTAACACTCGTGGTTGTAGAAGATGACGAACAGGTAACTTTCTTCCCTTACTTGGGCCTGATCCAACAAAGCATTGTGTGTGCTCAGGCTGGTAAGAACACAAGGGAGGCTCGGCACACTGTTGGCTCAGGCTGTATTTCTCCTACCAAGGACAGTAACTAATGTCATGCATGCCAACTTCCATAGCTTTTGTTTCTGCATTTAGGGCAGAGAGCAAGAGCACACATTTGTTTTCCGGTTAGACAGTGCCAAAACGTGCAAACACCTGTGGAAGTGTGCGGTGGAGCACCACGCTTTCTTCAGATTGCGAGCCCCAGCAAACAGCAAATCTAGTAGATCCGACTTCATAAGGCTGGGATCACGCTTCAGATTCAGGTACTGAGCGAAGTAACAGCAACGTATTTGTGCTTATGGGAAGGAGGAGGCGCAGCACCCACCGAAAGGCAGTGCTTAACTTGGTTTGTTTCTGTATTCCAAGCGGGCGGACAGAGTACCAGGCGACACACGGGACGAGGTTACGCAGAACTAGTACGTTTGAAAGGAGGCCCAGCAAGCGGTACCCTTCTCGAAGGCATTCGACTTTTAAGGGTGAGTGTCTGTATGTGTGTTCCTGAACCAGTCATGTAAACACCATACTACAGCCATAAATCTGTACCACGGTATAAAAAATCTCAGACCAGCTAAAAAGTCAGAAATGTCCATGGGTTTGTTCCCTCCAAAGTCAGGGTCCGTTGTTTGTATCTATCATTTTTATTCCTGTCTGCAGTTAAATCTTCCATCCCCCATCTGAGGAGGAGGTACCCATGGTCTCTTCTGTCGCTCCATTGAGGAGGGAAGAAAAGTTGCACCAAACTCAGGGAAAGCATGTAGCATTTTCTTTGGAAAAGTGTCTTTTTCGTGTAGCATGGGGCAGTGTCCAAAAGCCCTGCTGACTTCCTTGTGTCGCCAGACAGTTGTAGGGTTACTCAGCAGTCTCATTACCCAGTTCTGCTGGTTTGCTGGTTGCTCACCTAGCCAGACTCTGAGCTTAGCCAGCTTTCTCTGGGAGTTGAAAAGTGCTGAATTTGAATGGAATGGCAAGGAATTGATTTCCCCTGTGGTTCTGTCATTCGTCCTTTAACACTTAAGCTTTTTATTTTAGAATTTTTAAGATTTTTATTTTTATTTTTTTTTTAGAAAAATAATTATAATTTTAGAAGGAGCACTGCAAGATAGTCCCCTCTAAATTCTGTATTATCTGGGGCTGGAGGTGTAGTTGCTGTATGGAGCAGGGTGAGCTGATACTCCCTTAGGATGTCTTTGCACTCCTTTGCCAAGGATTTCCTATAATAAGAACCTCAGTTCCACGAAAAATCCTTGTGGTGTTATGGGGGCACTTCTGTTTCTCACAGAGGCAAAAGGGTAGCAAGTACACACGCTTTCTAGAGGCTTTAACATGCCCCTCTGTGCCTTCTTCCTTAGTACAGGTCAGTTTCTTACAGAAACACACATTTATTACATTTGTAAGATATGGTTATGTGATACATGAGAGTCAATTAAATGATAAGTGGGGATGATTTTATGAGTGGAAGAATAGATTATTTTATTTTTACGTTAACAGGGTCTGTCAGACCTGCAGGTTACATCTTGTGTCTCAGTGCTTCTGTACTTCTGTCTGAGATGGGGGGGAGAAGAGAGAAAATGTGGCTTAAGCTCAGTTTAGTTCTCTGTTCTTATCCGCCAGGCAGAGCTGCTGCCAGACCTAGATGATCTCCCTCCAGAGAGCTCAGTAGCACATTTGCTAAGTTAAGGCAAAAATTCCCCCTAGATTATTGTCTTTCACACATCTCTTGGCCGTTAGGTCCTGTACCTAGTTGCAGCCCACAAGTGCTGGATTCTGTCCTAGCCCAGTTTCTCTGAGACTTCTACAGTGTCTCGTTAACTCTGTCACCCACTTCCTGCCTTCAGCAGAGACTTGGGTTTGGGGCTGTATCGCTCGGCAGTTGTTCAGTGCTCTTGAAAAATACACTGTCAGGAAAGGGAAACGATCCATCCTGGTTATCCAGCTGCCTTTGTCTCTGCCTTTCCAGCCTGTCCAAGCTGCTGTATTGCCAGCTGATTGACTTTTTTTGGCTACCCTTATTCACTGCAACAAGCCATAGGCTGTTACAAGCCATAGGCAATTCTGCCATTAGCATCTTCAGTAGTTTTCTGGTTTCTATAAGATGTAAAATTGCTGAGAGGAGTAGCTTCTGCTTCCCAAGGGACTCGATGGCATTGACATGGGTAGCTACAGCGAGGCGAGAAGAGTAGTGCCCTGGTTGTGCAGAACTCCCTCTGCCAGAACTCCTTCTGTGACATTTGGGAAGAGCACTCTTGTCTGCTGTCACCTTTGAGGGGTCTGGAACTGTTGCAGAAGCAGAGTGGGGTCTGTGTCTTCCTCATACTTTACCCACACAGGAATGCACTTGCAATTCTGATGTGTCTGGGCAAATATGTCTGCATGAGGATTCCCTTCAGCTGTAGTGTAACCTCCCAATCACAGTAGCTGCAAAATGAATGATGTTTCATGTCTTCAGGTTTTTTTCACCTGTCTTAAGGTTTTTTGGTTTTTGTCTTTAAGCAAACAATCCTGTGAAAGCGGCACAACTGTGGTAAGTGACTGCCCAAGTTCTCTCTACCTCTTAAGTGACATTGCCAGCCCAAAACAATCTTGAAGAACGTTTTTGCATTAGTGTTTGTCAAAACAAGTTCTCTGGTGTGGGATGACTTGCTTTGGGATCTCTCATTATGGAGCACCAGATTCTTCCTGGGATCTGCCTATGAGGCTTCCTTCAAGTGCTTCCATTTTGTAATGATTTGTGTGTGTGTGTTTGAGATCAGACTAAAGTAAATCATATTTGCTTTTTGCTTGTTGCTATTCTGCTAACTTATCTAGCATGATTTGTTCCTGTTTCATGTAAAATGAAGACAAAAAAATTTCACCCCTCTTTCTTTTGCACCCTAATTGCTGTTGGGTTTATCTTGAATAAAATATTGATATCCTTAACTGTAAAATATTGATATCCTTCACTGTAATACTTCTCTTAACTATAGGAAATTGTGACATAAAGTATTGATTACATAAAACCTAATTTTTTTTGTCCCCTAGTGCTAAAAATACTCCTGAAGTCCATAACTACCAGGTAAGAGTCTAACAATTGTTAAGGAGAATGCTGTCATTTTCTCATTTAGTGGTAAAGATTTTTGCTGCTATAATTAATACACGTTTAGCTCCCCTTTCCTTACTCTGGGGTGAGATTCTCTGTGGTGGTTCAGAAATAAACAGCATCACACTGGGAGTTAAGGAGAAGGCAGAGGGACTCTCCTTTCTTTCTTCCCTTGTGTTCTTGGATGCTCCACTTGCCCCTTCCCTTCCCATCCTGTCCCATGAAATCCCAGCTTAAAGCCTCTGGGACTGTGAATATGATGGACCCCAGGAGACTGCTCTTTGAGCCATGCTTTTGTCTAGAGCAGCCTTTCACACTGGATAATCTCTGACAAATTCAGAGTTGCAACAGTCTCCCCTGTCACAATGCTTAAGGGGTTCATTGCTGGTCAAATATTTGTGCTGGAACAGGCTGCCCAGAGAAGTAGTGGATGCCCTGTCCCTGGAGGTGTTCAAGGCCAGGTTGGATGGGGCCCTGGGCAGCTTTGTGTAGATCCAGGCCTGGAGGTCGGTGTCCCTGCCTGTGGCAGGGGGGTTGGAGCTCTATGATCCTTGGGGTCCCTTCCAACCCAGACCATTCTATGATTCTATGATTCTATGAACTATTTGTTTTTGTTTTTAAACGTACTCCTTTATACACACACTTCAGGGAGAAACCTCAACTGGCTTTCATCCATGATGCTAGGGGTCTGTGCAGCTGAGAAAGCAAGCTCTGCTTTCACCCAGGCTGAGTGTGTGCATGAAAACTTAAGTCCTAATGCTTGTTTTCATTAAAAGCCTTGCTAGTGATTTTTGTTTCACTGTTTCTCCTCAAGATCTCGGGGATATGAGAGAAATGCTGTCATCAAAGATAGGTGACCTTCTGAAGACTGCTATTACAATAGTAACCTTTCTCACTCTCCACCTTTGATTAAAGCTGACATTCTTTTGATGTGCTTTCTATGAGAAGCACTAGATGTGTCAGGCTGCCTTTCAAATAGGAAAGCAATTTTCTCTGTGTTTTCTCATGAGTGTGTCCTCACGGGCAAGCTCATCGCCAGGAGGTCTCATGTATGTGCTAAACAGCATGGGGGAAGGTCTGAAACAGTGGGGTTTCTAGGGCTCACGGGGAACATGTACCTCATGGCCCCAGGAAGACAAAGCATTCAAGTTAATAGGAAGGTTTTATACGATTTCATTAACCAGGTTCAATGTTTCCACTTGCAGCCACAGTATCATCCCAATATACATCCTGCTCAGCCACACTGGCATCCGCATACACCTGTGAACGTAAGGTAAGCAACCTTCCCTTTGTGAAAAAGAGGGTTACTTCTTGCTTTACCTTTGGCATGACACCTAGGTGTCCTTGATACTGGTGATTTTCTGCACGTGAAAACCAAACAGAATCTAGATGTACCTGATGTGGAGGCAGTATTAAATAGCTCCTATTTAGCTTTTGCTTTGGAACATCCTTAATCTCATGAAGAATGTTTTTTTCAGGTTACTTTTTAATTCAGTTAGATCCTTGCACTGCAGCAGCATTTAGTCTTTTGTAGAAATGTGTGTAGAAAAACAAGACGTATGTGGAAGCAAGTGTTAGGCACTTTGCAGTTAATGTTAGTGAAGTTACAGCACTGAGCTTTTGAGAAGTTTCACAAAAATACTCCTGTGTGTGCTACTGTGCTATCTTCTCCCAGTTTTTTGTTTTGTAACTAGTAATGAAAGAAATGGAGTGCAAAAGGATTTGGGAAGAAATTCAGTCCATGTTAGAACCAGTTTGGTGGAACCAGTGGAGGCACACACCTGCTGGTCGATATGTGTCTCTGCATGGGCACGTGATTGAAAGCTACTTTATCCTAATAAAAAAGTAACCTTTTTAGGTTACTGAGGGGGGGTAGCCAGAAATAGACTGAAAAATATCAATATCCTAATTTTCATTTCTATTCATCTTATGTTTTTATCTCTGTATTCTTATATCAGGATAGGGAGAGTGACAACTTAGTGTAGGCAGGCTCTGGAGATGAGGCTGAAAATGGTTGAATAGACAATGAAAGGACAGTTTGGTCCAAGTGTGAGGCTGAGAATGCAGGAAAAAAAAACAAAATATGCTATTGGAAATACTTACTAGGCAGAGAAACAGACATGCTTATTGTCATCTCAGAATTCCTGATATACAGCAGTAAAGCAGATACCAAATTTAGGCTAGGGACAAAAGACTGTTTAAACTGGGTAATTAGCTTTGCCTGTACTTCACGCTGAAGATTCTTCCTAGGTTCAAGGTTTACTTTTTGTGTGTGATTTAAAATGTACAATTTCACATTATAAAAGAGTGGCTGCCAAAAGAGGTTAATGATTTTTATGACTTGTTTGAGGTTTTGCTGAAATTCTTCTAAAGATTTCTTCACTTATGATACTAGCCTGTAACATTTTAAAGCCAAATAATTCACCCTGGAGCAGGGTGATATTGAAATAAACACAGTAACGTATTGTAATGTGTGTAGACAACCTCCCCCCCTCAGCCCCTCCACTGCCTGGGCAAAGATTAAGGTCAGTGAAATATGAACAATGGCTTTTTTATAGCGAGGCTTCTAAGTCTGAAAAACATACTTAAAAGCTCAGTTGTGCAAGCTCGGTAGGAAAGGTGCTCAGAATTTGTGTCCCAGTCAGATAGGAGCCATTTAAACCTGTGGTGAAAGTGGAAGCTTCAAGCTGTCCTAACTTGGAGTCTGAGGGGAAGAGTTGGATGTTTAACATCTTGGACAGCTTGACCTGAGAAAGCTTAAATCCACATGGCTGTGAACTTGAGATCAAACCACAGAGACATGACATTCTTCCTGCTGGGTGTGCAAGTCTAGAGCGGGCAAAGGGCTGAAAGGAAACTACCCACGCAATACCTGCTGTATATGTCAGGGTTTTTTTTTTTTAATAATTTGGGAAATAATATGTGGAATTGTGTCTCAGTCTCCTTACTAAAATCTTTGCAGTGAAATTAGCTGGTTGCAGTTAACTTAATGTTCGGTCTTGTGAGAAAATTAATTCCAAATAATAGTTGCCAGCATTCAACTTTAGCATATCTCCCAAAAAAAAGGTAATAGCTAAAGCTGCCTGTATTTCTGCTGGCATTAAACAAAATACCAAAATGAGAAGTGCAACTTCAGCTTGGTATTAAGGGAATCTGAAATATTGTCGTTTCCTACTTACTGGTCAAAATTTGTATGTGTCTGTGCTCCCCCTGCCCCCACAGTGGTTCAGGAGACACCATGGCTGAGGTTAATATCTCTAAGCAGCAATAAGTAATGAACAAATTAGGAAAGAATCTTTTTCCTCTCAGTGCTTCTGTGAGTTTCGCTGCACAGTCACAGCCAAGAGCCTGCTGCATGGGGTGTGGGCTCTGCTGTTCAGCTGAACAGGGTGCCTCTCTGTAGCTTGTCGGCTGCTTCAGCACACTTAATGGCACCAGTGCTGAATGAACAGCAATGTTCACAGAAGAGCAGTTTTCACCCTTAGTAGGATTGCCTTTGGTAATTTTTCAGGCCTAAGGGATACACTTTGCATGACCTCAACCTTTGGCATAATGCAGTTTATTTTACTTGCTTGTTGTACGCATTTAGTTTTCCAGTAGTCTCCCCTGCCCCCACCCCCACAACCCCTCTGGGTTTCAGGAGTCTGTAATGCTTGAAAACAGAGCTTTTAATGACTGAGCTCTGATTCAAAGCCTTTTAAAATCTGCTGAAAGATGCCTGGTTGCTTCCATGGCTTCTACGTCAGGCCTACAGGTCTGTCACCATGTCCTTCCAGCCACCCATCCCACCGCACCGCATGCACGCTTAGCACTTGCTGGATGAACTCATGAACTCATGTTACTGTGTAGCTCTCATAAGTTTGCTTCCATCTCTCACTAACCATTAACTGTGCAAATGGTACAGGCCACCCTATCATGATGACAGGCCATATTGGAAACCCCCCACAAGTGGAGAGGACAGCAATTTACGATATATCCAGGAGCAGAACCAGAAGAATTTAGGAGGAGTCCAAAGTATGGTGTACCAAGATAAACTCATGACGACTCTCTGAAAGACAGTCATCTTCATTTCACCTGCCATCTTAGACGATCATTGCATTCCATGGTCCTTGTCTGTCTGCAGTATGTTCACAGTGTATTGTGCATAAAGTGTGTGTCTTTGTATGTACATCCATCCTTGTTTAGTGTTCGTGGACATTCTTGGGAAAAGTGTTTTCCGCTTCTTTGTAAAAAAAAAATATCTTGAAAAACCTTCTGTAAAAGCTGGTGAGAATTTTCAGTGCACCAAATCCAGAAGTATTTCTGGGGATTTACATTCTACCATGCTTTCGAGTCTGTGACCCTCTGCCTGTTGTTCAAGGTCAGCCATTTGTGCCTTAAGTTTTTTTTGTTGTCTCATTTCTTTTGAGCCGGATTAATAGATGAAGTTTGAGAAATTCTGATTTTTGGCTGATACACAAATAGGAGATCGGAGGGAGGGAAAAAACAATTCACACTGGCAATCAAAACGGCTTGTGGACCACCAACAAAGGGAGCCTGCTGAGTTAGTCATAGCTTTTGGTGTCATTTGTTTTTAATTTCTGTGTTCTGCAGCAAAAATAGAGGTGCTTGCTTAACTTTGGAAACAGGTATAGGGAAAGAACACTGTAATAAACCCCGCAGAATACGTGTATTCCTGTTGTGACTTCCTGATTGTGATACTGATGGCATCCCCCAAAACCATGCCTGCTGCTATAAATAGCAAGAATGTTAAAAATGAATCCTTGCTTGAAAGGGTGCTGCTGTCGTCTTGTTTTCAATGTGATTATGGAAGTGAACTATACAATCGCGTAAAGCTACCTACTGATCATTTTTCCCCCGAGTGGACTGGAGAGCGCAGCTCGCGGTCGGTACACTACGAGAGGAGGACAATCCAGTGAAACAGCTCTATTTTTTTAACATAGACATTTGCAAAGGTGAATGTATACTTTACAGACCCAGGTGTTTAAACAGGCTTGGCTGATATTTTGATCGCTTGCCGATTTTATTTGTTTCTTAATTATTTTTTTTAAAAAAAAAAACCCACCCTGGAAATCAATAGTGCCATCATCATTCACGCCCTGGTTTTAATCAGGCCCATAGGTCTGTGGTCTCTCTCTCTGAAGTTGTTGGGATGAGCGAATCTTCATTTGGGATATTTTAAAAATGAAGTAGTTTTTAACTTGATTTTGATAAATAGAGGTTTATAAACAGCTATAACCATGAATTTTTTTTCAGAGCAAATTTGATAGTGTGCAACTTTTTGTGAAATACATTTGTTTACAAATGCTATCTTTTAATATTTGTTTTGATCTTTCCTGTATGTGCTAAGTACAAATAAAAGGTTTCAATCTTCCTACTCTGGTTATGATGCATTATTTATTTTTTGAATACTTTTGGAGGGAGGGTGGATAGATACAGTACACCTTGTATGTGTGCCTGTTTTGCCCTGTAGTCCCTAATGCTGTGCTGGATCAGCGTTTCCAGTGCAGCCTGTAGAGGGGAGGGAAAACAATAAAACAGTTGTGCACTGGGATGTGAAAATGCCAGAGTAAGCCTGAGGTGGGTAATCACAGAGGCTGACTTCAGCTTCCCAGGGCTAGTCTTCCTCTGTTTCAGCAGCCTTTTGTTTGGGAAAGGAAGAAAGAAAATCTCGGTTGGAGCCATCGGAACAAGAGCTGCTGCTCTGAATGCCCTCCAGAGCAGGATGATTTGAGTGCTCCCGGTGAAGCGGAGAGTTGCTGCTTCGTCGTTCACACACCTACATCCATAATACAGTATTGTCCTGGTCACATAACTTCTTTGGCTTCTGTTGTCAGTGCCTTGTTGTCAGTGTTCCTCCTCATCGTGTGGTGTTGTCTGCGCTTTGGTTTAACGCTCAAGGTGCACTGAATGTGAGGGGTCGCCACAACAGATCTCCAGAAAAGACAGTGCGAGGCCTGAAAGGTCCTTACACGTTACAGTGCCTTGTGCAGATCATCTGCACTACAACCAGCCTGTGGGACTTGTGTGCTCTCTTCACCTCAAGGGAAGCACTTGTCATTCTGCTTCTCTGGAGAAGCAGTTCACATGCTCTGCATTCCCGTGCACGTTTTCACCTCTCATCCCGCCTGCTGCCTGCAGACAAAGTCACCGAGCGATCAGATAGGTAAGAAGAGATGGATTTCTTTGTCCTGCTTTGCTCTAGTCTTAGTTGGCTTCTTGTAGACAAGGGGCTGGGATGTGGTGGGGAAGAGGGGGCATTTCTACCTGCTTCCTCTGCCCCCAGCACCTCTCTGGCTGGTGCAGCTTGTGTCACCTCTGCAAAGGTGGATATGGGTGCCCCTGCACTGAACTAAGTGGTACAAATAAGTTGCTTTAAATTTAAAAGCGTGTTTGGAGGGGTTGGGGGCTCATAGCTTACAAAGTGTTATCTTTAACAAGTGACTAATACAGGGCTTGTGGTGTTAGGAATGCGTTTTTGTGTTTGAAGCAACACAAAACGCTGCAGGTGCAAACCGGATTACGTGGGGAGAGAGCAGAAAGGTGGAAAATGCGTGGGGTAACTCCACTGTTAGGTGTAGTAGCACCTTTTGCTTGAAATGCTGAGAAAGCTCTGGCAACGTAAATCCGTACTGTATCCTCACTTCATGCTGCTATGAGAAGCCACTGGTAGTTCACAGAGGCACAGGCTCTGCACAGGGACTTGATGGCCCTGGTGTGTGAGTGTTTGTAGGCTGTGTTGAATTATTGTAACTTCTCCTCATGCGGAAATGCCACGCAGTTTTAGCAAAAAGCATCGTTTATGGTCATTTGAGGTATGGAGTAATCAACCCTTTTTGCACGTGTTCCAAACATACACGGAAGTTGTTTAAGGGGAAGCTTTGCAAACTGTCAGGAGGTGCCACCTTCTGAATCCAAGCGAAGCTCCTTCCCAGGGGCACCTGTTGAACTGTGTGTGCGAACATTCCCCGGCCCCTCCTGAAGTGTATCCATTGTGCAAGTCTCCAATCTTTTTTTGTACAAGTCCAGCATAGGCTTGGAAACTCTTGTGTAATCTGATTGCAGGTGACAAACACTGCCCTCGCTTCCCCTTGAGGGGGTGGAGGCAGTGTGCAGGAGTATGGCATTGGGCATCTGAGAAGTTCCACTGCTCTGAAGTCCTGTGTGCAATCAACCGGCTGCGTTCTTCCACATGCTGGAGAGCTGCTCAGTAATACGTCTTGGGGATCCTCTGATTGTCTGCATACCCTTCTTCCAGCGTTTCATACAGTTGGAGACCAGTTTCTCTGCAGCATAGCTGAGGCCTAGCTTTCTGCTCTCTGTATTCTGATTTACAGCAGGGTTACTTTTGCCCTGTAATAACTCTGTCATCATCCTGTCCCCTGGCACCTGGCGGAGGAATCAAGAAGCTGGTGATACCACATCTGTAACTTGGGCTGAAGCATATTGCTCTTCAGCCCCAGCCAGGCCCAGGCACACGAACTAATGACTAACAGGGAATGCTGAAACACAATACTGAGAGCGCTGGCACATTTGGTAAATTGTTTTAGTGTGGGCTTTTTCTTCAAACTTCCATTTTCAGCTGTTTTTTCTCCAGCTGATGTGAGTCACGGGCAAAGTGAACAAAGGGATCAGGTTTTGTCATACGTTTCCAAAGCTGGCACTCAGGGGATTGCTCACTTAAGGGAAAGAATCACCAGGTCCTTCCAGGCCTTCTTATTAGCAAACCCATGTGCAGACTGGCCAAAAGAAGGGCCACTTTCTCACACTGTGGATGGGAACAAAGCATGTATTATGGCCTTGTGGTGTAAAATGCCCCTTTTCCTTCACTCATCCGGAATGTTGCAGAAGGACATCTCTTCAGCCTGCAAAAAGAAGAGTGTTAGAGCTTCCAATTAGTTTTGAAAATGGAACTTCCGCTGCTGGCTGGGAAAAAAAAAAATGAGTATATGACGTGCTTCTCAGGCATCAAAGTTGGCCAGATGGAGCCCTCTGAGGGGGAAGACAGTTCAGTGCCACCATCACCTGTTTTCGGAGGAGGTTTTTTCCACCAGTCATTCCAGTTTGAGTGGCAGGCAGGGAGGCTACTACTGCCTAGCTTGAAGGAGAGAAGTTTTGATGTGCATCCATCTAACCTGACACACCAGATCTCTGGATGGGACTGTGGGTGACGAGTTGTTTTCCTCTTACTCTGCAGAGGAGAAGCCAGGAAAGCAGACAGGTCATGGAATGCTGTCATCACAGCGTTGCAGGTGGTAGCTGAAGAGACTGAGCCAGAGCTGCTACAGACCAGCTGGAATCAATGGACACAAAATAGAAACTGTATTTTTTGAAACTGATCTGTGCTTTGAATAGGTCTGCCAGGGGACCCTACCTTCTCTTCTTAAGATTGTACTAGCCAAGAACCTCCTTTGAGAGCCAGCTTAAACAAACACTCTGCTGGTCGAGCCTCTGCCCCCTAACTGAGCTTCTGCTGCAGTGTGAGGATCGAGATTGCAAACTGCTTCAGAATAAATACTATTTTTTGTTCAAACTGTGAGTTCTTGGAAAAAAACACAGCGCTGCTAGGTGGGCTCCCAAGTTGTGGTGTTGAAGGACCTGCAGGAAAACTCAGCCCTCCTTTCTCAGCAGGCAGCAAACACAGAGAAAGATCCAGGTTTTGGATAAAAATAGTAGCGTTCAAAATAGAGAAGAAAAAATGTAAAGGGACAGACCGCACCTTCTCTTGCACTGCAGGAGTAGATGGCAAAGCAGTGTGTGATAATGGTGAAGACCTTGTTCAGCTTCTCTTGTTTTCCATGTTCTGTGTCCCTTGAAGTGACTGGCCAAGTATCCTTCCTTTCCCAGCCTGCCTGCTGTTGCTCTTGCTGACCCTGCGTCGCAAAAAAAAAAGAGATAAAAACTAGATTCAGCCTGAGTTCCTCCCTTCATATGAGTCACTTCCAGTAATAAAGCTTCTGCAGACTAAATGCTGCTCTCCACTACTCACTAATGATGGTTTCATGACTGTCCTTTAAAGCAAAACAACTTACTTTAAAACAGCTGGATTCACAAGCGGCCATCTGAATTCAGTCGTAAGGTTGTAATCAACTGTCTCAGCAGCACGTATCGGTCGGCTGCTGCAGAAAACACAACCATGTCTGGAATAGTTTGCACATTGTTCTTAATTTCAGCATGTAATTGCCTTCAATTTCAAACTGGAGGGAAAAAACTGCAGTATCTCCCATCCAACTTTCCTAAAGAAGATGACAGGTTTGAGTTTACTTCTTTTGTTTTGGGTTTCTGGAATAATGGCTTTCTCTTGACTCTCTGGGGCTGCTGTTTTTAGTTTGCTGGTGTCTTACCTTCCATGATCTGTTGCATGTGTCTTTTCAGAAGAAATCCAGTTCATTTTCTCTCTGGCAGAAGAATCATTTGTGGTAACTGCCTTAGTCACCATGCCTTTTGTCAACTGAGGAATCTTCCAGTTTAAAAATGAGATTAATTTTGAGCTAAGGCTATTGGGGAGCCAGTGGAAATAACCCCTCGGGTTCTGTTTTCAGATCACCACCACAATTACATTTCCACTTTTGATTGAATTTTCTACTTTCTATCTTCTAAGATCTGTGATTCTGTAAGTTGGTGATGTGCGCCTTCTCTTTCTTCTTCTTCTTTTCCATGACCTTCAGCTCTAAGCTATCAAACAGCAAAGCCTGCAGTGCATCACATCAAAGACACACTGAGTTCAGCAAGAACCTGCGTTTCCTATAGGAACAGTTTGGAAAACCTATAGTTCCTGGCTTAGCAATGTCATATATTGAAAGATAATAAAAAACCCCAGTATTTATTTTTTTTAGTGAGGCAGTGAAAAACAGCTTTTATTTGCTGCATCCTAAAGAAAATGAAAGAAGTAGCCACACCTAATTAGAAGTAGGAAGTAATGATCTAATACAATTTAAACTCCAGACTGGAAGCTAAGTATTTATAATTTATTTATTTTCCCCTCACTAAATCCATTAAGGAACTGTGCTGGAATTCTAATTGCGATGGTTTACCTGCTAGTGCTGATTTCTGCAGTTTTGAGAACCTTGGAGAAGCAGAAACACAAAATGTTACTACGTCTCCAGTGCTCTCTAAACGCTGTAATGACGAAGCAATAAACTCAGGACCCGAACAGACAACAAAGTAGCTGTGTTCCTTTTCGTGTCAAGGTGCCAAGCCCCTGAATTGTGGGGCCCTGTTGGCAGGCAGGAGCGCCAGCATCTTGGTGGGTCTGAGCTGAGTCAGTAGGACTGCAGGAATGAGGCAGGCAGGAAGGAAGGAATGAAGAGCTCTGGAAAAAAGTAATAAAACAGGCTTTTTAGCTCAGGTAGAGGGTTTAGGAGAAGCAGTTTTGTGGTAGAACATGCAATGGGAGTAACTGGAAAAGTAAGAGCAATGAAATCTGCCAGAGACTCTGGGGATGGAAAAGAGCATGACTATGCTCTGCTTGGACACAATCCTGTGCAGCCTGCTCTGGGTGATCCTGCTCTGGCAGGAGAGTTGCATTAGATCATCTCCAGAGGTCCCTTCCAACCCCTGCCCTTTCTGTGAAGAGGAATAAATGAGGCAAGGGAGCTTCAAGACTTCAGTGCCTGTGTCTTCAGCACCTGGAGTTCCCTGAATTAATAAGCAGGGCTGGTGTGAGGCAAGGCTTCAAGGCGCTTTGATGTAAAACTGGATGCTGTGTTGGTATCAAAACTTTGAGCCCAGGAGAGCTCCGTTTCTAAGTCATTTTCAGATTCTGCTGTTGTATTTAATGTGTGTGTCTCATTGGTGATTTCTGCCTTGAAAAACAGTCTGGAAATTGCTTTTAAGATAAAATGAACGGTTTCTTGCTGCAACTCAGATAAGCTGCCCAAGTGTTGCAGTGAGAACAGAGATAGTACAGTCTGCAAGTATGTAAATAAGCAAGCCCTTGCTGTGCTGAGGGAGTGGTAATTTCACCTGTTAATGCTGAGCCGCTAAGGGAGAAATTCTCTGCTGCCTTGGTGAAGAGTTTTTACTTGCCATACACTGTCCTTGCTCAGTGGCTTCACTTGAAACGTGTTAAAAGGGCAAAAACCTGTAACACAAACTGAAGCAGTTTGTGTGGCAATGCTGTCAGGTGTGTTCAAGCTGGACTTCCTCATTATGGTGAATTACTGAAAATTTGGAATATTGCTTTGTAGGGCATCAGCAACATTCAGAATCCGAATAATTTTGAAGCATGAAACTTGCACAGTTTATTAATTTAAAAAAATCACGTTTTTGTCAAGGAATTTTTTAGGAAAAGAGATGGAAAGAAGGTTTCATAAGATGGGAGTATATTCTTAAGGGAAGCCAAATCTAGTGGCTAGGCTTTAAATCTGAAGTGATTTCACCTTCCTTGTCTGCTCAGTGTGAGGCTGGTGTCGTTCCTGGTTTCAGGAGCCCAGCCTGTAGAGATGCCGAGCACGTATTCCAGAGATTTGAATATACACTGCGCACATTCAGCCAACCATGCAGGGCAAAAGCAGTGGAGAGCAGCGCTTTTGCCAGCACCCACAGACAGCAGCATGCAAACATGGGCCAGCACAGAGAGCTCAGTCCTGTACACCCCCACAGGAAACAGGACTATAGTTCAGAAGAACGGCCCAGGCTGCAGCGATCGGGCTTGACCAACGAAGCACACCAACCCACCACCTGCTTACATGTGGCTGGTCCCTTTTCTCCCCCTCCTCTCCGCTTTCCGACGCTTGTACTTCCCTGATGCACAGAGACTCTCCCATTCCTTGCCTCCTCTCAGTTACCCCTGATTTATTCCCCATATTGCTCCCAGTTTTCCTAACTCAAATTTCCCAAGGCTACCTTGGCAGTTTGGACCTTACATGGCGTTACTGATAGGATTTCCTTGCAATGTTGTTCTCACCAAAATGTCTCTGATGTGCCCCTTTGGTGTGTGCTGAAGTTTGGCCATTTCTCATGTGGCTTTCCCATAACTACCTGTGAGATCCATGAACCCTTCAGGGCAGGCTTAGACTTTCATCTGTTATACCCAGCAATTTCTTCTGTCACCTCCCGTGGCTTCTCCTCCCCTCTGTTAACTGGGCCTCAGAGCCGTGCCGCCGCCGCTGTCCGCGTGCCGTGCTGAGGAAGGGAGGGAGAGGCCAGGGTGCGCTTAGCTTGGGGGACCCGGATTATTTCCTGGGCTGAGTGTCGGCAAAGGCTGTAGCGTGGTGAGCAGCCATAGATCAGCTGTTGGCTGTCTTGGAGGCCCAAGTTCCTCGCTTGGTGGTTGCTCCTATTGTAACCTGGGTTGGCTCGCTTGGCTCAGCCAGGCTGAGTTGTCTGCTTCCCCAAGGACAGGCGCACGTTGCCTGCCTATGACTGGAAGGAGAAGGCAGCACTGACTTCAGGGGAAGGATCTCATTTGTCTTAGAAAATTTCCTGTCTGCTTTTCAGAGTGTTTCTTATCTGCAAGGACACACGGGGCAATGAATTTTCTTGACAGGTGATTAAATATCATTAGCTGTAGTTATCATTAATTAAGACCATTTGTAAATGAAGAAAAGCAAGTTCTGTTCCCTAGTGGGCATATTTTGCATGGCAGCTTTGCAAGGCTGTATTTTTTTAGTGATCATTATGTAGATAAGGTGAAATCTGCGAGGACAACGGCTTTGTCAAGTTAAGATTTGTTTCTTTGCTGCGGGCTCTGTTCTTCTTGTGGATAATTCCAGATTACTCCTGCTTCAAAACTTGGTTCAGCATCTCATAATGCAAGAAGCTGCTGCACATACTTTTATCTCCTACGTGAGACATTTTCCCTGCTCTCATTACCATTTCTAAACCCCTTCCCTTCCTTCCCTTCCTCCTTCCCTGCTGCTGGCTGCCTGCTCTGCTTTTGAAGGTCTCCCTCAGAACAGATGGGATCCTGGGGTGCATTAAAAGGTGCATGGCCAGCAGGTCAAAGGAGGTGATCCTCCCCCTCTACTCTGCCCTGGTCAGGCCCCACCTGGAGTATTGTGTCCAGTTCTGGGCTCCCTAGTACAAAAAAGACAGGGATCTCCTGGAGAGAGTCTGGCGAAGGGCTACAAAGATGATCGAGGGACTGGAGCATCTCCCCTATGAGGAAAGGCTGAGTGAGCTGGGGCTGTTCTGCCTTGAGAAAAGAAGAGTGAGAGGGGATCTGAGTAATGTTTATAAATATCTAACATGTGGGAGACAGAGGGAAATAGCCTCTTTTCAGTGGTCTGTGGAGACAGGACAAGGGGCAATGGCCTCAAGTTGGAGCACAGGAAGTTCTGCACCAACATGTGGAAGAACTTTTTCCCAGTGAGGGTGACAGAGCCCTGGCACAGGCTGCCCAGGGGGGTTGTGGAATCTCCTTCTCTGGAGATATTCAAGACCCATCTGGACACCTACCTTTGCGACCTGTCCCAGGGAACCTGCTGTGGCAGGGGGTTGGACCCGATGATCTCTGGAGGTCCTTTCCAGCTCCTACAGTTCTGTGATTCTGATCATTCCTGGCAGCAGGGAGAGAAATCTGTAGCGCATTTTCCCAGGCCTTCCCGAAAGGATGCAAATGGGTCATCTTTCCTGTCAGCTGATGGTGTCAGGGCAGAGCATGGAAGTGCAATAGGGCTGTCACCTTTAGTTATACTTATCACAGTTTAGGAAGCCAGTTCTGGCCAGCAAAGAGTTCTTGGTTACATGCTGCAGGAGAAAAGAAAACATAGGTTTGGTTTTAGTGATCCCCATCCTCCTTTACTTTGGAATGCTCGCTGCTTTTAAGAGTCCTGGACCTTGGGTGCAAAAATAGAACTTCATCGTCCCTCTTCTATAAGCAGTCCTCCTGCCACGGTCTGTGATCTCTCCTTGTGCAACGCTGGGTCCTCTCAATGTCTTTTCATTCAACCAGTTGTTCTGGCCAGTAACTGCTAACCCACCCGCTTCCTATCCCCCCATTTCCTCCTCATTGCTCTCCACAGGGAAATTTCCAGAGTAAGCAGAATTCCCAGGCTGTCTGTGCCACTTCACGTGCTCTCACAACTCAGGGAGTGTGTGAGATTCTGAACGTGATTAAAGCAAGTTTGGCTAAAACTTCACTTAGGTTTGGTTTAGCTTCTGTGGGAGCATGGGCGTCCACTTCCAAAGGAAGAAACTAAGCCCAAAAAATGAATGTTCAGCTTAACATAGCTGTTAGGTCTCACCTCCTGAGCCACCAGGCCGAAGCTTCTGAGAGTCTCTTTACCATGCACCCACATTCACACACATACACGTTAGGGTACCCTGCAACAGCTCCACTGGCTGCTGCTTGGCAGCGCATCTAAAGCCCATTTAGCATTTTGATACAGTGATGGGTGAAATGTCTTCTGTTAAGGAGTGAAGTGGCTGGAGGAGCCCCCCAAAATGCTCAGCACAAAGCCTGCAGCGTGGATTTGAGCTGCCAAAAGCCATGCAAATCACCATCAGGCTTGGTCTGATCCACGGGTGGGGGAGGATTGAGAGGGGTTGTGGTGATGGTTGTGTAAAGTTTGAGGGGTTGGTGCAGAAGCAGAGTGTAAAGCAAGGGGTAGTGACATGCGTGGCATTTGTTGAAGGTTATTTTTAAAAAAATCACAACCAGACCTAGAAATCTGGGAGTTTTTTTAACTGCTGCTCAGCTATAGCAGGGAGGGTCTGAACTCCATGCTGAGTCATGCAGGAGGCAGGATAGCTTGAGCCCGCTTTCTGCTGTTACCTCACCAGTACCCCTGAGGAACAGAGAGCCCCACCATCTCCAAGTGTAACTTCAGACAGGTGAGAGATGCTTACAGGAGTGTGGAAGAAGGGGACACAGGCAGGGTGTGGGAGTAAGCCTGCTCTGGGACACAGGTGAAAGAGGTTCATGCAGATCTGCAGTTACATTCTGCAGGAGGAGGGTGGCTGCAGGGTGGATGGCACAGAAAGGCAATTAGTTTCTGGGAAAAATCTCACAGCTTGCACTGAAATGGGAAGCCCTCTCTCACCAGGCCTGTCATGGATGAGAGAAAAGCTCCAAATGGGTTGCGATCTTAGCACAGGAGAAAGTTTACGATGCAGTCTCACAAGGAATGATGATTGTGTTTGTACTGTTAGGTAGGAGTAACCTGCTGAGGGGGGAGGGGGGGCAGGAAACCTGGCCAGTTTGGGGAAGGGTATGGTAGTCTTGAGGATCAGAAGTTGAACATGAATCAACAACTCCAGGCTATTTAGGAAAAAGCAACCATCACATCCCAGTGTATAAACACTAGATCCCACAGGACGTGGGAAGCAACCCTTCCTCTTTGGGAAGCACTTGTAAGGCCTCAGCTGGAATGTGATGCCCAGTTCTGAGCACCACCTGTTAGAGGAGGAGCAGGGAGAAGGTGAGCAGACAGGGACTGCAAGACCTATCATAGCTGTAGGAAGTGCATGATGTGTGAGGGACAAGTGAAGAATTCAGAGCTTTTAGACTCTGATGGGAGATGTGAAGAGCCATTTAAAAAAACACAGGTTTCTGTAGCAAGAAATAACCTGTTCACCGTGTCTGTGATGGACGGGAGAAGAAACATCAAGCTTAAGTTGCAGCAAAGGAGACAGGATAAACAAAGTAAGTGTAGGCATGGTGAGACACTGAAATCTATTGCAGAGGGAGGTCATGGGGTCCCTGCTAGTGAAGGTGTTGAAGATTCAGTTCAGCTAATCAGCTGGGGTGACACAGGCTTGCTTAGTTCAGTTTTGAGGGGAGAGGTGGGTAATTCAGTCTTCAAATACCTTCCTGTTCCCCATTCTTCTGTGGTGTAACACTGTTGTGTGTGTTAGTTGTTCACTAGAGGAATGGTTTGGTAAGGCAGCAGATGGCTGAGGCACATTAAACGTAAGAATGTCAACTGAAAATAGTTTTTAAAGCAAAGGGTGAGGAGTATAAAAACAGGATAGAGGATTAGTAATGTAAATAAAATTTTAAAAATGGAAAAAAGCAAATCATGCATGTTGTTTGCCCCATTCCTCAATATGCTGCCTTTTTGGCCAGAAGAAAGTCTGCAAGTTTGAGACTCAAGGCAATACCTGCAAACTTTGAGTGGCTTTTTTGAAGGTTCAGCCTCTGTTAACTGGATCCTCAGGAGTGCTTTGCCCAAGGGAGGGACAGAGAAGGAAGAACCTTTCCTTCCTTTATAGGATGGCCTGTAGGGCAGTGCCTCGTTTTCTTTGAAGAACAGGAGTTGGTTTTATAGCAGGCAGCTGGAGCTTGCTGAGAAAATGACACCGGTAAATAACAAGAGAAAAAGGGAAGCTGTAGGAAAGTCAGTTGGCTATTCAAAGTAAAACAAAGGTGTAGTGTTGGCATACTAGGAGGGCCAAAAGATAAATGCAGGAGGAAGGATGAAAACTGATACCTGTCCATGTATGTACATAGTCTGGAGCACTACTAATGTCTGGGGAGCACGTATGAAAACGTGGAGTGCTTTGGATATAGTAAAAAAGCTGTTTGGTTTAAAGTAATGATTTATTTGCATCAATAGGTTGGGAAGGATGCATAAGGACATTATCTGTTCAAGTAGGCCAGAGAGAAGCAAGCAACAGAGAGAAAAGTTAATGGCAGAAAGATGCATTGAGGGGAACAGTGTCAGATTTCTACATTTAAGGCAGTGGAAGAACAGAACAGTAAGTGAAAAACAGATGTGACCTATGATAATAATGATGCCACCATATGGAAACTGCACTAGGATGCCCAGTGTGCCCGACTGTCCTGGTGCTAGCCAGGCCAGAGCTAACCTCCCCAGGCAGCCAGCCCAGGTGAGCTGAGTTAGCCAGGGCTTTTTCCACACCACCTGGCATCACTCCCGCATAAAAGGGGCTTGTCCGGGGAGGGGTGTTCTAGGGTTCCTCTAGGGCAGTCTGAGTGTGGCTGGGGCACTGGGTGGGTTCTTGTCTCACGCAGCACTCTCTAATGGTTGGTGAGGTACTCTGTATCACCGGGTGTGAGTGTAATTTGTCACAGGCTGTTGCTGTTCCCATTTCACAGGGCTTTTGTCAGTAAACTGTCATTACCCCAACCCTGTCTGTTTCTCCTCTGGGAGTGGTGTGGGGTGCTCAGCCACTGTCGGTAGTAGAGACTACGCAGAAATAGGATTTGGACTACTCATGATATTTTTGTTTGGGTACTGTCAGTTCTTTTGGCAGATTGGCTGTGGGGCTGCTGCAAGCCCAGTTGTTAATGACTGTTCAGTAACTCATCACTCTAGTAGTGAGGGTATGGGGTCAAAAGCCTTCCTCACCCCAAGCCCATACTCATCAGAAGCGCAAGAGCTGACTGACCCCTGAGATGAGTTTGCATCAATATCTGTTAGTTGCTGTCAGCCCTGGAAGGGTGCACATGACCTCATCCTTTTAAACAGGCCGGCAGTTTCAGCATGGGATATCAAATCAGAGAGTGCTGTCTGGGTATTCACATCCTGACAGGAGCTTTGTGACTTAACTGTCTTCAAGGAGGTCAGTCCACACCTGCACATCAGCTTTGCTGGGCTAGCTCCTCACTTTATTGAAGCAATGGTCATCCTGCACTTTACACTGTGCCAGCACTCCTCTCTGGACAGTGTTTCCTCTCAAGAAATACGTCTAGAGAATTTGGTGTGTGTTTGGTATCACAGAAGTTATCTCATGCCCATAGCAATGTGAGGAGTCCATGTAAGTACTTGGTGTGATCTCATTCATCTTGAAAAGACCAGTTGAAAATCTGCTAAACCAGCCTTCCAGCAGGTGAAACGAAAGCGACTCCCAAGCAGGTGGGGGTTTATGTCTTGGGAAAAAAAATAATAATTGAATCATAGACTGGAAAAAAAATGATGTGCTGAAGCTCCAGCTCAAAACTGATCTTATTTCCAATGCAGGTTTAACTTTGTGAACAATACCAGCTATCCTCTCAGTCCAAAAATGTCACTTCAATCCAAGTCGCTTGAAGGGAGAGTGCAGGAGGGCTGTTACAATTAGTGTGCAATCCCATTAGCCTGTACCTTTTTCCCCCAGTAGGCACTTGCTTGATTTCATTACAGCCATGGAGATACAGTGCAATTTCAAAAGACAGACCAGTCCTGGATTATCTGAGCTCACCAAAGCTGTCCCCTGTGGATCAGACCCCTGTTTGTAGCTTCCTTAAGGCAAATAAGGCATCAGAAGTGCCTTTATTGGCAGTCGTTGCTACATGCCGGGAACCTGCCAAGATTAATACACAAAACATTCCCCTCCCCACCTCCTGCTTTCAAAAAATAATCAGCGTAAAAGTGTTATTCAATTACTACCCAGTCGGAAACTTCATGTTGTCAGAAGTTGTTACTAAGAAGACAGTGGTTATTAATGATGTACCGAGTTGCATGCTTCAACATACCTTTGGAAGTGATACAGATGTGTTTATTTGCAGATGACTGGTTGATTTTGCTTTGAATCAGTAAGTAATCTGCAGAGAACACATGTAGCAAGTAGCTAGGTATAATTTATTCATTGTTCCTTTAATTACTCTGTTTTTCTTTATTCCATACTGTCAGCTGCTGTTAGCAGTAAAAGCAAACTGAAAACCCATGCAGCCGAAGATAAAATTTCTTTAGCATGTTTCAAATGGGCAGGGGATTCATCTTTTCTTGAAATTAATTGATTTACTGCAACTAGTGACTAATGAAATACTATAGAATAAGTTAAAAACTTGTAAAAATTTTAAGCACTCCTCTGAGAAAAGCACATTCAAGTCATTTGCAGTGTGAGATATGTGAAGTTATCTCAAGTCTGATTTAGTTGCTGGCATGGAGAGAAAATAGAATTTTTAGAAATTCATGGTCATTTCAAAGAATAAACAGCATCTGTTAATGCTGTCAAAGACAATCAACAGTGTCATTTGACACCTCTGAGAGATGACGGGTCAAAATTTCAACATGTTTCCATTTCTTCATATGCTGTAGACTGACAACAGTTAACCTCCCTTTTGCAAACATACGCAAACAAAACCCCACCCCAGTCAGGTTGCCAGCACAGGTATGATTCCTTTTTGAACAAGTGCTGTTTTGTATGTTGTTACAGGTAAAAGCTTTTCCTACTGATGGGACCTTTTCTCCATTTTTTTTCCCCCAAGTAACGATTTTTTCCTACAGCTATTTGCACCATAAATTTGGAGGCCCAAACTTTCTCAGGAATGTAATGTTATTCTGGCCATTCCCTGGCCTGCTCTTCTGAGACTTTTTCATTGAAGGAGGTATTGTTTGCTGCCTGACCACTCTCCTGTGCCCAGGGAAGCTGCAAATTCCTGCGGGACTAATTTGGATGGTTTAGGGGCTCATATACCCCATGTCAGTCAGAATTTGACTCGGTGTAAGGGTCTAACAGAGATTGTACAGTGTGTAAAATAAAAATTAATTCTGATATTGAAGTTATGCCAAAAAAGGAAGGGCATCCTTTTTCCTCACCTTATGACTCTCCTGTTAATGGAAAACCCTAAAGATTTGGGATATATCTCATTAAAAAATTGATTTACACAAAAGCTATGCCTTTCTTTCCCAAGAAAGTGTGCGCCTTGCCTCTCTTGCAGTTTGTCCTACTGATTACCACTCTAATTTGAACTGACTTTATTTTCTAGCTATCCCTTGAACAACAGTGACCTGCACCAGTTCAACATTGAGGAGAATGGTGGAGCACCGTATAGCGCCAAAATGCCCGCCAGGCACCACCACCACCACCGGCACCACCACCACCACGCGAATTACGGTGCCCTTGCTCCTGACAGCAAAGACATTGTTTCTGGAGTTCCAAACAGTAAGTCCACTGCAATGAGTGTCATTTCAGTAACTGTGCTGCTTTCAGATTCGTTTCTGGCAAGCGGGCGAAGGAAAGGAAAATAAACCAACACGCGTCTCAGTTTTCCTCTGTGAAGAACATGCTTCCTGCTCTTACTTGCTGGCTTTGTACTAGGTGCAAATGGGACAAGATTTGCAATTCCCTGGCTTTGCTATGAGGTTGCAGGATTTGCTGTGAGATTGGTGTTCCACAGCTGAACAAATACCCAGTTAGTCACAGATACTGAGTCTCTAGCCACTTGGCACAGGCTGTTTTTTCATTGTTACATTTTATTTGTATAGTTTTGCAAACCTCTCCTCTGCCCTTGTCTTTTGCTGATCTGACCAGCTGTCCTTCAGCCCTCATTGCTTCAATCTAACTCTTGCTTTCATGTCTAGGCACAAGCAAGAGAAATTTTGGAGCATCAGACAAACAGCATCTTGCTCTTAGTTTGGGTAATGGGAACAAGCTCAGCCCCAGTTACCATGACTCAAGTAAGCTTGCTTGCTCAGTGGAGAAATTCTTGACATGTAGAAAGTAAAGGGGAGAGAAGCCTGTTTGTTCCTGATGCAGCCTTGGGGAGTTTGGATGTCAGTCTGTGCTGCTGAACACATACAGCCTTTTTCAAGGGTACGTAGCTCAGCTGAGTGTTTGTAGGTTTACACAGGAACTAGATGAGAAACATCCCTGCCACTGAGCAATCCTACTTCTTGGTCTCCAAATTTATAATCTCTGCACGCTGCAGCACATGAGATGCTGAAGCTGTGGAAGAATTTCAGAAGATGGGCAAAACAAGGTATGATCTATTATTTTCCTTGCCTCAAGGGGATGATAAATTCATCCTTAGCCCAGTTTTTGCTTTTATAATTATAAATCACGCTGAGATAGGCATCCATTATGGAAACTTTTAGCCTGGGCAGTTAATCAGACAACTTTCAAATGGCTGAAACCAAGACCTTGTGTGGGTGGTGCTGGGTCACCTGGACTGTAGGCTGTCCCACCTCAGCAGTACTGCACAGGCATCTACGTGTATAGACACTTTAATCAGACTTTGGCTCAGAAACTCAGAAACGTTTTCTTTAGTTTTCTTACCCAAGGAGAGAGAGAAAACAGAATTTAGGAGCGAAGCTCAGGATGTTAAATGCAAGGCATTGTAGATGTTTCAGGAATGAATCCTAAGCAGCAATATAAATTGCTCGCTGGGGCTTTACATAAAGCTACTCCCTTAGGAGCAACCTACAGCAGACATGCTGCCTTTTATAGATTGTACACTCTACACTGGCATACCTTCATGCTGTGAAGTGTGTGGGGCTTCATGGCACACCGCCAGCACAGCCTCCCTCTACCTGGTGCTGTGTCAGAGGCCCAGGGGTGGGCTGCTGGGCATTCCTGCACCATCGATGGGCATCCACATCTTGGCTGTGGTCTGTGGAGACCAGCACCAGTCAGGAAGGTGGTGCAAACCACCCTGTTTGGTAACTCCATGGCCATGTACCTGCTGGGCCTCATCTGGCCACTCACAGAGCTGCCATGAGTGGTAGCTGAGCGCTGGCATCAGAGGGATGCTGGCAAGGCTGAGCTGGAAAGCCTCGCCTGGGCTGTCAGCCTGGTGCAGCAGGGAGGCGGTGACCTTTCTGGGGGGTGTGCCAGCCCACATTTTTCTTTCCCAAATTAGAATTGAAGCATGCCAGGAAATCCAGTCAGAGGCAGCTATGCTGCTGCTGAGTGTCCTGCCTGAGGGCACTGCGCGCTGCCCCTGTCCTGCTCAGGGCTCCATGTTGGCCCCTCCGGGGTCTCAGGCTCTGTCCCCGCAATCCTGCAGAGTTGAGCTCCAGCTCCCCACAGCCCTGCCATGGGCCCTGCTGAGCCAGGCCTACCATTAGAGTGGAAGGTGATTAAAGGAACAGCAGCAAAAAATACAGTACAGGGTGTTTATTCCAGCTGTGCATCTCCTCTTGGGACTCAGTGCTTTCCCATTCCTCCTTGTGGGTGAAATACCTTGGAAAACCATAGGGGCAAACAGCAGGGGTAATTCTGTTTGTGCCTGGCAGGTATTACCTGTGAGATGAAATGTGCCCCTCCTCACACGGTGGGGGAGGGTGAGCTCTCTCCCCAAAACCCACACTGCTCACAGGCTGCAGCCTCCCCAGCCTGTCTGGCAGCTGCAATGCTCCGAAGGGGACTTTGACAGCCCAGACAGGCATGTAGCACCGATTCCTGGAGACAGACATACCTTTCTCTTCATTTTGTCTGCTTATGGTTCATGCTAGCTATTTGATGAAAGAAAAGGACATCAGTGCTGTTTCCTGACATGGCTTAATGCCAGTAGTGCCAAATGCCAATTCCTGGTTTCTCTAAGGGAGCAGAAAGAGACAGGGACACCTCTGGAGGGAGGCTGCGGTTGCAGACTCACCAGCTGCCTCCAGCTGAGCTGTTCAGGTGGCTGGGTGTGCTCTGTGATGGCTTGTCCGAATGCAGGCATGCTGCCCTGCCCCACAGCAACCCATGCCTGATGGCTGAGGACCCCTGTACTCATGTAAAGCTGATTTCCTTACAAAGACCAGTCAGTAGTTAGATCTGGTGTGATTACACCCTTAGAGCAGGGGCAGTGTGGGTAGGGCGGCTTCTCTCAAAGCAAAGTTACTCCTTTGCTGTTTGAGGTGACAGGTCTTGGGTGCCTTTTCATGGCTGGTGCTCGGTGGTTTTGGTTTCGTTTCTTTTGGTTGTAACAGATCCTTTTAAACATTGTTCAGGCTGGTTTAGCTGAGAAAAATATCTTGTGGAAAAGGCTCACAGTTTATGTGGCAAAATGTTTAGGAGCATGCTGTCTGTCAGGCGGTTATCTAGGCTGGCACACAGCAGAGTCTGCGGGACCAGAAAAGTATCAGTCATCAAGGAGACACTATGAAGGGTCTGCATCAGTAACTTGGGGACATGGGGAACTGATGTCTGGCTCCAGGCTGTGTTGAAAGGCTGCTGCTGGGAAAGCATTTCTAGGAAGTAAGTGGTCACTTACCTGGGGACACTCTCAGGGAACAGTGTGCTTGTGACCAAAATATCTTAAGTGGAAATGCCTGGAGAGTCAAAAGGTCTCGTGGGAGAATACACTGTCCTAGTGGAAGATTCCCCATGAGGCTGACAGAGTTGAGGCTGTGTGTACACCAGCACTTCATTTCAGCTACCATTTGGTTTTCCATGGGAATGTAGGCATTTTGTGACTTAGTTCAGCTCCTATGGGCTGGAGTTATCTCTGAGCTCTCAGGGGGTTTTAAATTCATCTGAAGTAGAACACGGAATGACCCATCTATATGTACCCAGCCTTGGGTCGAGAGAGGTTAGAAAGTGTCTGTCTTTCCTCAGCTTACACCTATTCTGATAAATGCCAAAATTCCAGCACAATTCACAGCACACGGGCAGGAGAAAGGGAAATGACAGTATACCCAGACAAGGTTCCCTTTAAATACTGGTGCATGTTTCTCAGAAAACACATGGCCTGGGATTTTGTTACAGAAAACAAACCTAGGCCAGACCTGCCTGATTTTTCACATTCCAAGTAATTTGTCTACTTCAATTACTGGAAGAAGTGAAATCTGGTGAAACAAATCTGATGTGTGTGATTATGAAGGCAGTTCAGCAGAAGATGTTGTTTTCCTGTGTTCAGCCTGTTACTGTATTTGTGATGCTGCCCTTCACCTCAAAGCTAATGCGCACAGATCGTATCTTTTTACGCAGCAGATCTTCCCCTGGGTCTAGTGGTCCCAGGCCCAGGGACCACCGTATTCAAAGAGCAGTCAGCCTCAGAGTGACAGTGCTGCAGCGCAGAGAGGGTGAGCTGCTTGCTAAGCCTAATTGGCATGGCAACATCGTGCATGGATTACCAGGTGCACGTGAGCTGATCCGCTGGCAGCAGCTGGGGCTTTCGCCAGAAGCAGATGTCAACATGTATGCGGTGTAGCTCACAGAATTTTTATGATGGAAAGGGATGAATGAGAAGAGGGGTCCCAGCTTGCTTCTTGAACTCTGGGATGAGCTTGTGGATTATCACTTAAAAAAAATACCCTCCTTTTTTCCTGAACTGCTCACTGAAAAACTCCTTGGGTAACCCTGAGCAGAGAATGGTGTAACGGACTGAGTACCAGGCTGAAAAAACACAGTGCTGCCAGATCCTGTCTTGAAATGAAAGCCTGCTATTGCAGAAGCTTAATGCTGACTCACAAAACATATACCTTTTGTAGGACTTCATTTTTTGCCTTTCTTAAAATCTTTTTTCAAGTGTGAGTTAAAAGGCTAGACTGGCTAGCTTGTTTTCCAGAGCTCTCCCTTTAAAAAAAAAAAAATCCCCCAAAACCAGCTTAAAAGTCAATTGAAATCACAGCAAACTTGAATAATTTAAATAGCACACTTTTAGCTGTCTATGTTCTTTCTCACCAGGAAAATATTGTGACTGTGTGTCTTAAAAAAGCCACCATTGTGTCTTATCTCACAGCTGTGGTAATTTATTCCCCGGTAGCATCGGGCAGTTTCACAGTCTCATATCCATGGGAGCAGCTGTGATGTGAGAAACACCGAACTCTGGCATCACTAACGTGTGATGAGGGACCACCAAGGAGAGGTCAATGCTGATACTCTAACCCCTTCTAGGATATTATTACCTCAGGGTCTGATAATGTTTCACCAATGCCAAAACCAGCTTTTTGTTTCCACCCCTATAAGCTGGTTTTAGCAGTTTTTCTCTAGTCAACAAAGCCCTTAATGTATATTTAAACAGCTGTAGAGCTAGATCTTGAGTGAGTAATATTTGATAATCTTAGGATAGCTTAAGAACCTGATCCAATCAAAATTGCAGTCAGTGCAAGGTTTTTTATTGATTTCAGTGGGCTTTGAATCAGACACCAGAGATTACTGGATTGTTCCCAACTGTTATTACCTAGAATACATCGCAAAACAAATATGGGAGGGCGCTGGGATTTGTTAAGTCATCACATTATGAAGCTCATTTTTCTCAGAATACTTGCAAATATACCTATATATGCTGTGCCATTGCCAAGATATTGGCCCAGACCTTTCAGGGCTGTTTCAAAAAATACTTTTCATTGTCTTCCAGTATCGGTGGTTTGCTCAAAATCTCTGTTGACAAAGCACAGCAAATACCTGACAACAGTCTTAAGGAGGCTGACATAAAAATAAAGATGTCTGAGAGAAGCCAAAAGCTATACTCTGATCTCTTTACACATCACATGTTCTGAGAGTGGCACCTTGGCTGCATAAATAATTCCTCTGGTGTCAGCTGAGTTTTAGAATGCAGGGTTGGTAAAGGAGGGGGAGCTGGGGGAGTTAAAGGGGAGAAGCATCTAGCCCAAAGCTTGAAAAAGCCCTGCTGAAATGAAGGGATGGGTGAGAAGGAGGAGGGGGAGGAATTGTGTGCTAGGAAAATAAAAAAAGACCCGGCGGGCATCGTTATGAAACATTTTAGAGGTCTGACAGGGAAGATGGTTTGCTGACCACTGTCACTTCAAATGCAGCTGAGTGTCTTGCTCTGTGGTTCTTCTGTAGCCTCCCTTCAGACTGTTTTCTTTCTTTCTTTCTTTCTTTTGGGCCTCTTTTTAGAGCTGAGCTCAGGACTTCCCCTTCTTTATGATGAAACTTCTCATCTGAAGAAAATAGAAACGGAGAGTGTGAAGGTAGTTGGACCATGGCCAGCCCTGCACGTCAGCATGAACAAGGTATAGCATATACATAAATACTTTTACATATATGTGCTGGAGAGCCCCTTTGTCACATCAAAATCAAAAGCTGCTGCTTTTCCACCTCCAATTCCAATCGACATTCACTGTCTTGCTTTTTCATCACCGCTCACCATCTCCTTATGGGACTGGGGTTTGGTTTTTAGATTTTTAACATTTCTTTCAGCTTTGCCTTTTATAATTTCAGAAGCTGCTGCAACAATGTTATGATGTAGTTTTAGTTTAGTTGTGAAGAGTTAGTCATCTAGGCAGTCCAGAGCTGTAAAAAAATAACAACACTTAAAGTGATAAAAAAAAATCTTGCTTTTCTACATGAGGAGTCAGCATTATGCCTTAAAATCCCTTTGGCATAGCATGTCAGTGGGTGTATTATGAGTGAGTTTTTGCAGGGGTGGCAAAACAGCCATGTTCCACTGTTTCTGCTAGAGATCAGAGGCCACCAGGTTGGTGGTTCCTTGTGTCCATGCAAGGCAAAATCCACTGTGCCTGTGCTGTGGGTGCCTTGAGCTGAGTCTGGATAGAGGCACAGAGACCTGGGCTTCTGGTTTTCAACCAAATCGGTCTTGAGCTGAACCCAGTGAAGTCAAGGAGAGCATTTCCTGCAAATGAGGTGGGTCAGGGCCCCCAGTGACTAACCTGTTAAAAGAAATGTGGTGTTCTGAGTTTTCTGTCAGTTCAAGGGAGAACTCAGTTAAATTACTTTACTTTGGTTTTATAGACAGCCTTTAATTATTTATGTTATTTCAACAAGTGTTAGGGAAATTAAAATCAAAGAGAAGGTGGCAAAGCGTATCTAAAATACAAGCAGAAAGGGACTGCATATCTATATTACATAACCTTTCTTCTGGATGATGATCCAGGAGAGGGAAGTCAAGGCTGAAAATCAGTCAGGTGTTAATAATAAAATATGAAATCTTGGAATATTTTTCTCCAACATTCTAGTTAATTGAAGTCAATCCATAATGCTGTGGGTTTTCTGTCATGAAGATTTGCTAGAAAAACTGCCTTCAGGGTGTGTCATGGGGTGGTGGTATAGTTCAGCTAAGGACTGCCTTGTGATTGTGGTCATGAGGCAGTGACCTATGTCGTGACTTCTGAAGACTTCTGAGTGAACAAAAGAAGGAGGAATAGTTTAGACTTTTCCCCAAATATGTTTGGCTATCAGCTGTGAGGACCTGTCATTTTGTCAGTCTGTTTGGTTTGAGCAGGAAGAAAAAGTTAACTCATCAAGTAGGCAAACTGGGATTAAATGGAAAATAAGTTGTCTTTGTCCCACGCACATTTCTCAAGTTCTTCTTCCAGAAATGCTTTGAACTGGCAATAAGTAAAGTCTTTTGTAGGCAAAGGTAATGAAGAAATGATGTAGTTTGCCAAAGGAAAATTCTCCATATCACAGATTCATTCAGTGAATACCCAGGTCTTGTGAGAGGAGCACCACAGTTCCGATGTATTTAGTGATACTCTTATCTTAACCCCAGCTAAAAACATTCACTTAGATGCAGTGTCCAAAACATGCTTTAAAGGACGGTCCAACACTACTGAGCTTATTGACAGGCTCAGTCAGGGCTAAAGTGAAGAAGTATGAAGACTCTCTCCATAATCACCACAGTATATAAAGTGGATAAACCAATCTGACCTGTGTTGCTAAAAAGATCTGAATAGATTATCTTAATGATACCCTTCTGATCTCAAAACAAGTAGATTTATAGTCTTTTTTCTTTACATGAAATATTAAAACATTTTGGTTCTGTATTCCACCATACTGTGCAATTGGTCCCAAAGAGTCCCTGCAAATTCTGCCTGGCAAAGCTTCTGATCCTCTTCCTCTTCTTTCTTCTCTGAAAATCTGCAGAGGGAGAACTCCACTCTTCTGTAATTAATGGTTTTCTTTGGCTTGTCCTGACAGCTCTAGAATCTTGTCCACAGTCAGATGGATTATTTATTTAAGGACTAATTAGCAGAACCCAGTATCACAGCAAGTCAGCGCTTTGCAATAAAAGCAGCTGCACAGTAAATGTAGCCTCTGTCTGTGGTAAGACTTCCATCAGTCAACATTTAGCTCATGAAAAAGTCTTGCAGTGAGCACCAGGATCTGCTAAATGCGTCTGTTTCTGGCAGAATCTCAGCAGAAGGCCAGGCTAGAGACATGGCCTGTCTAATGAAAACCCTTTCCTGGCAGTCGTAGAGGGTTTGGGTTTAAGAGCTGGGCAGCAATCCCATGTGAATGCAAAGGAGGCCAGTCACTCAGATTTTATTAAAATTGCAATTTTGAGCCATCTGAAAATTGTACATGGTCTTAAAAGAGGCCCAGATTCACTACTGGAAAGCACCTCAGTGATCAAGCCCTTATGTTAAAGCCTGTGGGTTATGACCAGCAAATCATTCTGAATTTTTTTTGGCCCCTTGCTTGTGGTTTCTTCTTCAAGCACCATTTTCTGTCCTAGATCCAACTGAAATGTGTACACAGAGCTCGTAAAGCTAAAACAAACAAACCACAGGCCTTTGAGCTTTTAGTGGAGCCTGGAGTCACCTCAGCAGATGGCTTCTCCAGTGAAAGAGAGGGACAGCCTGTAAATATTGGGCTATCCCTGGACTGAAATGCTGTGGAGCGTCACCCAACACAAAGGCAGTGGGGCAGGTTAGACAGGATTAAAAAGCCTTAAACTGTGATAAAGTGGTTTTTTTCTGAGAATGTGGCCTTTAAAGGTCCTTTGGTTATGGTAGATAACCAGCTACCCAGTCCAATAGCAAACAAATTTTAATGAGTGGTCAGTGTGTTTAGTTTCTGGCAAAAAAATGAAATGTTAACAGCTCTCTTGCACCACTCAGTTGATTTCCAGTCTGTTAAGTGCTTTTTACTGCCTGGTTTTGCATCCTCTGAAATATTATATTTAAACAAAACCAGTGAAGCAGTTATGAAGCTGCTTTGTTTACTCTGTTTCTGAAAATAAAGCAATGGTTTCCACATCTGTTGTGGAGTCACTCACTTTCACTCTCTCTCCTCCTGTTGCTAATTATTATTTTTTCAAACAAAGTGCTTTGGGGCTGGAATTTGTCAGGCTTAATATTCAACCCATAGGAGAGTTAACAAGAAATTGGGTAAATTAGATTCAGCAGTTAATTTGATTGTCCACTACAGCAAACAACTTCTCATGGGAATGACAAATGGATGTGTCCAATCTTTTTTCCAGAGCTATTTGGTACAGTGGACGTGTCTGTCCACCTGCTGAATGATAAAATTCAGTTTCAGTATGTGTTTCATGCCTTTTGGTGCTAGTGAACTCCTTAATCTCCAGGAAAGACAAGCCTAAGTGTTGTAGCTGTGAATGTATTTCCGATTTTCTTTCTTGCATGCCTTTTCTTAGAAAAATATGTTCTCCCATTCCCCATGAGGGTATAAATGTGTATATATATGTAAATAACATAAAGCCAGGAATGTATTGTTAGCCTTTCTGAAATCTTGGGACTTTAATAATTATTAAAGTCCAGATTTAATTATTACATAAAAGGAAAGAATACTAATAGAGTTCAAATTGTTTCTACCTGCTTTCTTGGTGTTATGCTCACCCTTCCCATACACCTCTGGCTCCTAAGCTCATTGATTCTGGTGGGGGCCAGAGGAGTGTTATGGAGAGTCCTCCAGGAAGAAGAATATGGTGGGTTCACTTTGGGTCCTTTCTGTGTGTTTACACAAATGCTTTTACACCTTGCTCTTTCCTCATTGATCTGCATCTTCAATCTACACCCAAATTTACTATACCTGCTTGCGCTCTTCCACACCTCCTCTTGCACCTCCACTTCTCAAGGCCTCAGTTATCACACCAACCCTGTGTTGCTTTATAGTTCATCATTGTGTTAGTGTCATAAATTTCTTATTCTACAAAGAATAACTGCTTGTGTTACTGTGTTCTGTATAAAGTTATTGCTGTCACAGCTAAAGCTAGTAAGAGCTAAACCTAGTAAGACAAAGCTGCAAGCAGGTCAAGAAAGGTTCAGAGTGAGCCTGATGAGCCTCAACTGCTTTGCAAACTCTGTTCAAAGATTATGGCCTTTTGCTGGCATGACAATACCATATTATGTTTTTAAATTGGAAGAGAGCAGACTGAGATTGGATATTAGGAAGAAATTCTTCACTAGGAGGGTGGTGAGGCACTAGCACAGGTTGCTCAGAGAAGCTGTGGCTGACCCCTCCCTGGAGGTGTTCAGGACTGAGTTGGATGGAGCCTTGAGCAGCCTGGTCTAGTGAGAGGTAACTCTGCCCATAGCAGGGGGGTTGGAACTAGATGGTCTTTAAGGTCCTTCCAACCCTAATCATTCAATGATTCTATGATTTTACAGGGCTAACCACTTATATTATTTCCAAATGATGCCACTTGCAAAAAAATCTGTGGAATTTCCTGCCCTGTGCACAACTGCAAACCTTAAAGATGCCACAGTTCCAAAAATCATTCCTGGTTAAAAAAGAAAACCAAAACAAACCCACTCTGTTGATATATCTGAGACTCTTCTGTGTGATACACTGAACAGAGGGTATACCCCAGGAAACATTGCTCCCATGATTCATTAAGGCTACTGTGAAGTTTGGCACAAACAGAGGTAGGATCTAATAATGTTGAGCAAGAACATTTTATAAAATAAATTTTAAACTAGGAGCTAAAGAGCTTTGCTCCAAGAATATAAGCAAGACAAAATTTATTGGGATTTATGTCTTTCATTAGACCAACTGATAGTCGACCTGAGGAAGGTCTTGTGTATCTGACAGCTTTATGAGGGTGTTCGTTTGTTTGTTTGTTTGTCTGGTTTTCCAAATGTGTTTTCTAATAAAAAATACAGCTTCTGCTTGAAAACCTTGCCTCAGATAAGACTAACACATAATTTTACAGGTTTTACCATTATGGTGTCTGTTTGTAATTGATGTTGGCTATCACAGGGAAAAAATCGAATGAATCACCTGGTGGAAAAGGAGCAAAAGAGTCTGTAGATTTTCATGCACATTTTCAGGTGTGGTGGAGTCCCAGGAAACCAAAGGGTTTGACCTTACATAGCTGATGCACATTCAGAACCTCTGTATCTGTCTTGGCTTCATTAGAACTTTACCTCCCACTAGCAGTGATGACTAGCAGTGAAGAATAGGCCTGCAGTCCTAAACAAAATATTCATTCTACTCTTCCGACGCCGCCAGCTAAGTGTGTGTTTTAAACATGCTGTTTGGCTAAGAAGAGACTGTTGGTAAATTCACAGAGGCAAAGGTCATGAGTCTTGCTCTTGGTACAAAGCTTGCTGTGGAACAAAGCATGAACCTTTAAAAGCAGGGAGAATGGAAATGTTAAGTACAGGAGTGATATCGCTGTACTTCATGCAACTATTTTTATATTCTGTATGTGTACTTAATATTCAGTTAGCTTAGCAAACTAAAGCCAGTGTCATCATCATCTAACGCTGTACAAATCTGCCTTCAGTTCTACTATCAGCAAATGTAATTGAATTTAAAGTAAATGTTTGGGAAGAGAAAAGCAAACCTAAGACCTCAATTATAAAAAGAAAAAAAAAAAAAGGCATCTAGCTTTATGTGTGTATATATCTGAGCTTGTTTAGCCCACTTCTATCAAAACCCATTTAAATGCAATTCGCCAGTGTTTTTCTCTGGGAAAATAAAGTTCTGCATCAGTGGTGAAAGCGATGTGAACATATTGCTATTTTTCAGCAGAACTGGAGATGGAAAATTGGAGTGTTATCAGGTATCTTTACTTAATGGGGTTTTTTTTCTTCATTTCTAAACCTTTTAGAATTATTTTAGATCATAATCAAGAAGATGATTTCTTTCAAATGCAAGTTTGACTCTCAGATATTTACTTGCAAGGGGCATCTCAGGGTTTTTTTAGAATTATGTAATAAGAAATGATAAAATCGGAAGTTTCATTAACATTGTGCCATGTTTAGTTTTCTAATTACTTCCACATAGAATGCTCTTAGTTTATAAATGAAAATAAAATTTTAATAACTGCTAGCCTGGTGCGACATTTGAATACCCAACTGCTATCTTTATACTTCACTTATCACTGAAAGGGATGAAGATTCTGGAAACATGAGATTTCTTTATTATACAGCAAAATAAAAGTACAGCTTTCATTCTTGCAGCAATAGTGTGTAAAGATTCCTAAAGCAGGCAGGTTTTGCAACTTTGATTTCTTTATAAACTAGGGAAATGAACCATAGAAAGTACTGTATGCTTTTATATAGTCCTGAAATGATGGTTTGTTTTTTTTTTTTTTTTTCCTTTTGCCTTCTTGATGACAATTATACTTTACAAGTTAAATTAGGGGATGAATTGGGTTATATGTAAAGATTAGTGGCATTAAGAAACATTAGGAATTTATATAGGTGTTTAGAAGTGCTCATAGTCTCCACTTTGTTCTTGATTTGAGTTCACTTTTAGTCTGGATCTTCAGTGCCATTGCACTTGTATGTGTCATAGCTAATCAGCCACTCAGGAGCAGAATCCAGTAATGGTTCAGGATCCACTGCACCGTGGTAGAAGCACCCATCATTGCCAAGGCAGGCTGACAAAGACGTGTTTGTCTCTCACATACATTCAGAAGCTAGAGGAGGTCTGGGTCAGGTCAAGTACTCCCAAGCCCCATATGGGATTTGTGTGTGGTAGCATTACCACTGGGGTGGGGGGTGCTGAGGCCAAGCAGCCCATTGCAGCAATGTCTGCTCCTCATGTGTGATCAGTCACTAAAGGTTGAAACCCTTATGGTCTGACCCGAAGAAGGGCTAATGCAAAAACAAATGCCCAGAAGTGGTTTCCAAGAAGGTTGGAACCTCCAGCAGAGGCATCAGCTTCCCCTTTCCAGCCAGGTCAGTGAGCTGGTGCATTTGGACCTCTGAAATCTTGAGAATCAGAATGTGAAACTTGCACATCAGACCTTGCACTGGGGGCAGCCTCCATTACCTGAAGTTATCTAATCCTCACTACAGCAGAATGTTTAGACCTTTTGAGGGTTCTCAGCTACAGGACAGCCCTGAGGGCTTTTATGTTTCTCTTGGTCTCGAGCAAATCAGAAAGGGGAGGAAGAGGGTAAGGACTGAAAAATATCCATATCCATCTGAACAACAGATGGACTGAACTTAAGAACTTTTCAAGTTACAAAACAAGCTTGTGTCCTAAACAAGCATTGTTTTCTTGATTTAGCTAGTAAAATATAGTGGCTTAATCTTTCTTCACTGGAATGATATTTAAATAGTATCCAGTGTTGAAACAAAGGTGGGGTTTTGCATGGCCTATAGAAATGCCTCTGCATCACACATTGTTCTTTCTGCTCTTAGAAATCAATGCAGTTAAAAGTTCACAATAATAGCAGCCTTTTAAAGTGCATGGTAGTGTGCTGTGGCTACCAAGACTATTGGTCAGGGAAAAGTTGTGCTTGTTTTGCAGTTTATTTTATTCTTTTGATAATCTCCATGTCTCAGCTTCATGAGTATCCCAGAAAAGCCACCTATGGCAAATGAATTTTTAATGGGGGGTTTTCATACATTTGCCAGAACTACCATTATATTCAAGACTGAATAGATGGCTGCAGTTCCCTAAGTTGCTCCAGCTAGATGCTGTCACTTTTCATTTTAAGTATTTTCTTTTTCCCTTAGGAGGAAAGTGGGGAGAATAAAAAGTCAAAAACCATCTTCCATTAAGAGCAGCAAATACAGCTAGGCAAGTAAACATGTAAGAATTATTAGAAGTTTGCCAGAGAAGAAAATCTCACAATGGACAATCTTGTTCCAAATCATACCAGGCAGCTCCGGTGTTTTGGATGCAGAAGTCTGCTGGACCAACTTTGCTTACACATGAGAAATATCTTGCAGTCTCAATGGAGTTCAGCAGAGGTCTGGCTCTTTCCCTCCCCAGTGTTTGCAGAGCAGTTTCCTTAGGCAACATAATTGCATTTGTGATTTGCTCCACTTGCAGGAACTGTCCCCTGAATCTTAATGCTCCCTTTTGTCTGTGATTGCTTGCAGACCTGAGAGAGGAGTCAGTAAGATTGTGGTTACTGTCAGTGGGATGCCGTGAGGGAGGGCAGAAGGAAGGGTTGAGGAGACAAGTTTTGAAGTTACAGAGTTAATCAGATGGTAATTACAGTGGCTAAAATATGACCAGTTCTGTCTCAAAATGCTTTGCTGGAGGTGAACCTCAGGGATGTACTGGACGTGGTTTACTGATGCCTTGTCCCTGTTTTGTCTGAAACTGGCATGACAGCATTACATATCTGTTCTTTCCAGGTGCATACAGCCACTTCTTTGCAGCAGTGATAGTGGAAAATGAATGCATCATGTAGGTTGTTACCAGGTTGTCATTCAGTTCTCATTTCCAGGAAGAATAGGAAAGTTTGCAGTGGCTGTTATGCCAATTCTTCCTGGAAAATATGTAAGATATTACAGTTTGATGGTTTAAGAGTACATGTCTATAATCCTGGTCTCATTCATACCCTGTTTGTTTATACAATAATATTACACTGCCTTTTTTTTTTCTTTTTATGATTCTCTTTTTTTCTTTTCTGCATAGGAAGTTTATTCATGCTGGCATTTCAGCTGGATGTAGTTTGTTCAAGGCACAAAAACTTTAGGTCATGTTTGAACAGGTCATTAAACAAGCTGTCCTGAGGTTTTAGATTTCTGATTCAGAATACTGTGTAGGTAGGGGGTTGACATCAAGTGAAAACAGCAGCAGCGACGCTTAAACTCCTGGGTTTTTATTTTCTTTCTGGTGGGGACTTTGCTTGGCTTGCAATTACACAGAGATTCCTTCAAATCCCTCTGGTTAAATTTGCAAAGCCCCTTTACAAACCAATGTTCATTTAGGCTGAGCATTGTTAACCTTTCCTTCTGCTGCATGCTGTGGGATATTTTGAGACAATGTTTTGTTTCCCCACAGGTTTGGGCAACCACTCTAGGGCCTGCCTGGGCTTTTTTGCTCTACATCGTTTTCTTGCTACTATTACTCAGGCTTCCCTGGGGCTCTTCTTGTCTTGAAAATAGTATCAAGTCATTAAATATTTTGAAAACTTTTTATTGTAAGATGTATCTGTCAGGGTATGAACACAGAAGTTTTATCCAGTATTGCTGAATCCAGTTGTTTCAAGTTAAAAATTGGACTTTTGACCATTTTGTTAACTTATCTTTCTAATATATGTTACTGTGCTGGTCTGTTATATTATTATATTACAGGTTGAAGAGAAGAAAGTACCCGAAAAGACTCTTCATGCCCCTGTGTCACCTTCGTCTGTACCTGACCACATGAAGTGCAACATCCTTAAAGCTCAAGTGGAAGCTGCTTTTAGAGTAGGCACCCAGGTAATCTGTGTTTATTGTTTTGCCTTTCTAGTTTTGCCAGAGCTTACACCACTATTCCAAAATCATGTGGCTCCCACTATTCCAAAATCATGTGGCTCCCGAGGAAGCACCTTATTTTATCTCAAGTGTCCACACTGACCTAGTTTTCTCTAGCTGCTCTGTACTTTCTGCAGGTAACTGAAAATTATTAACATGATAGAAGTAGGAATATCTTCCTGACTGTCATGAATAATACAGCTAAGAGAGGCTGAGAAAACAGGAGAGAAGGGCCCAGGAAATCTCCATGTTTTGATGTTGCCACCATAGCTTTTGTTTACTCTGTAGCTGTGAAACAATAACCTTTGGAGTTTTCTGAGGTGCTCCCCACCACTTACAGAAACTGTGGTTAAGGGTGTTCTCAAGATAATATCTATGCATCCAGATGCAGCCTTTATTTTAGGGGATTAACTTTAGGAGTCTGAAGGTGAAATGTTACCTAGTCTGTTATTTTCTTATTTGTTCATGTGCTTTTAACTAAATTTTAAGCTGCTGTTTTCACTGCTTGGTCAGTGTCTCCATCAGATACCTCTGGTTTCAAAAATACCCCAAGCCTTGTAATGATGTCATGCAACTGAAAACTGCCACGGGTCTGTAAAGTTAATTTCCTGGTCAGAGGTAAATTTCAGTGAAACCTACAATATGTGATTCTTTACAAGTGTAATTTTTGGACATAGATAATGCCATTGGTGCCAAAAATAAAGCCAAATAGAATGCTTTGGGAACAGAAGTAGAGGCAGGAGATTCCTATGACTCTTATCCCCACTTCCTGTGGTATCCCTGTGCATACTGTTCTCTTTGAATACAAATTATGTTGGTGTTTCCATTGCTTTGTTTCTTTTCACAATAAAACATCAGGTCAACTTGCCCTGCAAAGGATTTTGTTAACAATCATCTCTGTGTATTTGTTGTTCCCTGGCAGATCTTTTATCTGAGAGCTAGATTACATCTGGTCCAGCTAGACCTCAGGAAGTATCAAAATTTGACTATTCTGACTGCCCTAGATTTCAGGAACAGAAACCTTAAATCTGACAGCACACGGGGGAAGGAGATTGGGGTTTTATTGTTTAGTTTTTGCTTAAAGCAGTTTTCCCACCTTTCTGAATTCTGTGTTGTATCCCCTGTGTTTTCTGCAGCGTATTTCTTGCTTGATTGCCCCTGGGTTTGCCCTCTGTTTTTACCATGTATCTTTTCTGCCGGCCAGCACCGTGTATTTCTCTCATTTTATTTTCTCCTGAATGTTCTTAATGATCATGTTTGAGGGGATAGTTAAAGACTGGAAGCAGTGTGTGCTGCTGCATTCAGAATACAGCATTACTAAGGGCAGATAGGAAATGTGCTTAACATATGCATCTCTCAATTCACCTGCCCTGCCTTAATTTTTCACCCTGAGGCTTTCCAAGGAACAACATCCCCACTGCTTTTCCACACATGCTGTAATTGTATCCTTTAGCTGCTGGTATGTTGTAAATAGGTTTCAGCTGAGCGTTTCTTTTTGCCTCCTTACCTGTGGTGTTTTTGCACAAGCCTTTAGCAGTCAGGCTGGATTAAGCAGGTGTCTGTAGGCTTGGCCTCTCTAAGAAAAATCTCATGATTTCAGGAGGAAGGACAGAACAGACTGTTGCAGAGTAGCATGGATTGTGGAAAAATAATGGCATACAGTTCAGTTTGAAATCCCTGAAGCTTTCAGTGCTAACAAAGTATGGCTTAAGAGTTATAGCCAGTAAATTAGAATGCCATATTAATCTTGGAAATACTCGTTCAACTCCCTGCATAGCCACAAAATTGCCTGTGCAACTAAAGATGAGTTCTTCTGCACTTGAGCTCCCCTTCTGTCAAGTATGAAAGATTACCCTTCTCAGATACATTGCAAAAATAAGTAGGCAGAGAGTAGGAAATGGTCAGCCATTACTGTAAGAAGCTGTGGCTACACAAGCACTGGAAGGAGCAGACCAAAGTATTGTGGTGAAGAAATGAGCAGAAACATACCATCTATAACCTAGACCACGGGAGGGGAGAAGGGGGTTACAGGAAGCCCAAATAAGCCACCATAAAACCAGACAGTTCTCTACTCTCTCCAACATAAACAACCAGTTGAATCACAAAATGGTTTGGGTTGGAAGGGACCTCAAAGGTTATCTCATTCCAACCCCCCTGTCATGAGCAGGGACACCCTCCACTAGACCAGGTTGCCCAAAGCCCCATCCATCCTGGCCTTGAACACTGCCAGGGAGGGGACAGCCACAGCTTCTCTGGGCAGCCTGTGCCAGGGCCTCACCACCCTCACAGGGAAGAAAGTCTTCCTAATCTCTAATCTAAATCTACCCTCTTTCAGTTGAAACCCATTACCACTTATCCTTGTAAACAGTCCCTCTCCCACAGGCCCCTTCAGGTACTGGAAGGCTGCTACAAAGTGTTCCCAGAGCCTTCTCCAGGCTGAACGTGCCCAACTGCCTCAGCCTGTCTTCATAGGAGAGATGCTTTAGCCCTCTGATCATTTTTGTGGCCCTCCTTTGGACCTGGTCCATCAAGTCCTTGGCTTTCTTGCTCTGGGAAACCCAGAACTGGACACAGCATTCCAAGTGGGATCTCTAGAGAGAAGAGCAGAGAGGGAGAATCACCTCCCTTGACCTGCTGGTCACACTTAGTTCGATGCGGCCCAGGACACAGTTGGCCTTCTGGGCTAAAGGCATGCACTGCTGGCTGACATTGTGCTTTACATTAACCAGCTTGGTCCTGAGTCCTTCTCCTCAGGGCTGCTGCCAATCCATTCTCCTGTCATTGTGCTTGGGATTGCACCGACCCACATGCAGGACCTTGCACTTGGCCTTGTTGAACTTCATGTAGATCTCATGGGCTCACGTCTCATCAAACCTGTCAAGGTCCCTCTGGATGGCATCCCTTCCCTCCAGCGTATCAACTGCACCACGTAGCTTGGTGTCACCAGCAAACTTGCTGAGAGTGCACTCAATTCCAGAGACCATGCTGCTGACAAAGATGGCAAACATTTCTGGCCCCAGTACCAACCCCTGAAGAACACCATTCGACATTGGTCTCCACTTGGACATTGAGCCATTGACTGCAACTCTTTGTGTGCCACCACCCAACCAATTCCTTATCCAAAGAGTGGTCCCTCCATAAAATCCATGTCTCTCCAATTTAGAGACAAGGATGTTGTGTGGGAGAGTGTCGAATGCTTTACAAAGTCCAGATAGATGACATCAACTTTTCTTCCCTTATCCACCAATGGTATAACCCTGGTGTAGAAGGCCACCAAATCTGTCAGGCACAATTTTCTTTTAGTGAGGCCATGTTGGCTTTTGCAAATCACCTCATAATACCAGTAGATAAGCCATTTCCCAGTGGCAGTTCGGTGATCTTCTGGGAAAAGTTAGCCTAGGGGGCTCTGCTCAGAGACACTTACAGCATCCTTTTCAGGGAGCAGGTAAGAAATAGCTTCTTCATGCAAGACAACCATTTAATTCCATATATTCCTTCAGGGCTGGGATCCTGCCCACCTTTGACCTCATCTAACACATTCTGCTGCCCAGTGTATCAGGACTGTGTTATCTTCTGTCCGATACTATCTTTTAACACCAGTGTCATATTAAATCCCTGAGAAGTCCTGCCTTCTGGCCTTAATTCTTAAAACTCCAATTTCTCATCTCTTGTTTTCTGTAGTGTCATATTTCAAGTTACAAGGCAGCTGAGGCAAGAAGTATATCTAGGTTCTCTAAGGCACAGCCTATATTCCTCAAGCTGTAAAGCAAGAGAGACTGATTTTCCTCATGTACAGCATAGATCTTCCTTTATTTGTGGTATCACCAAAAAAAAACAAATAAAATGATTTGTTCCCATCTATTTTGTAAAAGGAAGAAGAAAGAACCAAATTCTGTCTTCTGCAGACACTGTTTGAAATGAAATGTTCTTTTAAAGGCTCGAAATATCTATGGTCTAACTTGTCCTTCATGGGGCATCTTTGTTATACAGTTAAGTGTAAAAGCATGAGAAAAATATTGGTGTGGTGTAGGATTGGATCCAAAATTAACAAACTGTTGCTTGAAATATTTGTAACAGCTCGCTCTCTAAGCAGTAGGAATATTTTCAATACCATATGCTACTAACATCAGGATGTGACAAGTTTATGAAGGCACCTCCTGCATGTAGTAGAAGAAGAAGCTGTTCCTTGTTAATTCTGAGAATGGAGTGAATGTTTGCAAGTGGAAAATATAAACTGGGACAGGAAATTTTCTGTAGTCTTCTTTCTTTATGGCAGCTAGACACCAACACGAGAGAGCCTTAGAAATGAATTATCCCAATGCTTATGTTCCAAAATAAAAACCAGAGAAAATTATGCAACACACTTGAAAATGTATTCTGGAAGATGATCTCTGCACTGCTTCATTTCAGAATTATGCTGAAGAGCTGTTTATCACATTCCTAGGGGGCAATACCCCATCTCCCATGGCTATAGTCCCGACTTAGAGAGTGAAGATTTGTAAGTGTATGGTGCTGATCACTGAGCTCTCTGCATGTGGTTTAGAGTTACAGAGCAGAGTGGGTTTGTTTATTTCATGGAGATGGAAATATTTATGTGCCGTTCTGCTAGCTGGAGAATCGAACTGCACTGTGCATGGGGATGGTGGAAGCTGAATCCAGGAGCACACTGCCGCAGACACCACAGGTGAGAAATGCGAGGAACCCACGCATGACTGCAGGAACCTGTGGCTTGCACAGGGCATGCCATACGGTATCTGCAGGTCTAGAGCAAAGGAGGAGTCTTTCACCACACACCTTTCAAACTGTGCCACAGGATCTGCCACCTTCTAGCTGACAGACCGCGTATCACAGTTCCCACATAATTAAGCTCCAGGGGAGCACTAAACACTGTGGAGCAAGTGACATCTTTTCTTCATTTTTTTTTATCTTCCTTTTTTTGCATTTATTCCAGACTTCATTTGAGAGGGAGTGGTATAAAGCAGCAGTGAGGAGCTGCCAGAATACAAAAGACCCAGCTCTCCCTGGCATTTAAAACCCCTTTGCAGCTCGCATGAGTCAGTGCTGATATGCTGTGATTGATCAGACGACTTCTAGTACCACAGGAGTCCCTTTTGCCAAACAATTCATGGCCCAACTGATGGGGAGAAGGATACTAGCGGGTTTCAGTTGCTATTTATATCCACTTTGGCTCTGGGCAAATCCTAATTATCCTTAGAATTAAGCACAGGCTCCCGAGCAAATGTGCATCTACCTCAGCGGGGCTGTTACTTTTGGCGGGCAGCGCGTGTTGTGTGCTAGTGGTAGTTTGTCTTCTACCAGGGGTGGTTGTATTTCCGGAACCCTCAAGCCTGACAGGTCAGCAGGAGGATGGAACTGAGATCCTGTTTCTCAGAGGTACCTACTGCAGCTGATGTTCACATCTTTCTCTGCAGACAAGGGAAGGCCAAGCACACTTTTA
Source organism: Gallinula chloropus (assembly GCF_964237585.1). Taxonomy (NCBI): domain Eukaryota; kingdom Metazoa; phylum Chordata; class Aves; order Gruiformes; family Rallidae; genus Gallinula; species Gallinula chloropus. The sequence continues at coordinate 70,558,203 of NC_140086.1, forward strand.
GGATACACATTTGCTCATGGAAGTCAGGCAGGCGTGGTGTTACCACAGACTTGTTCCTCGCTGAATATGATGGGTTGTTTGTTAAGAAAAAAGTAAGTGGGAAAAGGTAGTTTGGAGATAGTTATATACGAAGAACACACAAAATCCCATTTGCTTCTGCTTTATCAGCCCCAAGGGAAACTCTTGGCTAACACCAGGTTATCTTCTATCAGCCAAATTTGCGTTCTTGAGCAATTGATTCCCCTGTAGACAAAGGGACATTTACTCTGAATAAAGGGACGTTCAATCCTCTAGCCCCTTTCACACACTTTCTTCACAGGCTTATACACATGTAAATTTTTAGGCCAGCGTTGATAGCCATCTCTCTCGGGTTTTCCTCCCTGTCCTAGAAACGGGTACAGGCCGATGATCATGTCATTCTGCTTGAAGTATTGCAAATGTGTGAGCCCAGGTTGCTTGTGTCCTCTAGAGTTGCCTCAAGGAAAGGACTGGACTGTGGTACAGAGAATGTCTCAGGACATGCATGGGTACAGGTGTCATCCTGCAGCCTGTGCTCTCTACATAGATGCAAACCATGGCTGCAAATGTAAATGAGACTGAGTTCTATGCATTATTTATGGTAGAAAGGGTGCATAAGTGAGGTGACTCACAGTGCTAGTCTTTCTTAGCTACATTTTTTGACGATTCTTGGCCTTTTTCATTGTGCTGTCTCCTTTAAGGAAAGATCCAGCTTCAGAGTCTGCATGCTTTTGCCATGTATTTCCAGAAAAAAATCGCTGTCTTTATGTGATCTGGGTCTTTGGAGCTTTATTCACTTAAGGGGATCTGGATTCAAACCCTAATCAGGTCATGAATGAAAATAGAGTAGGTGAGGGGAAGACACTTGAGGATTTATAATCTTATGCGATCTTTCTTATAATAGGACTTAAACAAATCCTTCTGGATCCCCAGAGGAGTTCTTAGCTTTCACTAGATGTTGACTTAAGTACCTGGAAAGGATCAGCTTTTCCAACATTTTAACCTCTTTCCATCATGAATTAGATGCTGTTTGCTTCCCTCTCCTCCTTTCCTCCCCCCCTCCACCCGTCCTTATTCACAGCACAGAGCTACTGCGCAACTTGACAGTCTTCGCACAGAGATCAGAGCTGGAATTATGTGAGTGTAACAGGTCACAGCTGAGGTGTTCAGGCTGTGGGGGAAGCTTGCACAGCTCCTTATGTACACGACGCTTTGCTAAAGCTGTTGCTGTTACTCACCCACTTGGATGAGCAATAAATTCACCGTTGAATTTCAGGCTCAGTAAAAAGAGGCAACTGCACTGGGACTCTGGGCTCGAGCAGCAGCGAGCACGACATCGCGTCAGTTATAATTGCTCATAACAATGGGAGTTAAAAATGGCTCTTCTTCAAAGCTTCTGCGTTCAGTTCCTACGTTGAAACAGGTTTGCTTAACTGTAAAAGTGAGGCTACAGGAAATGAAGGGTGTCAACGTATAGGAATACAAGATTCTGAATGTGTGTGGGCCAGAATGATCAATAGGTGATACACAGCAGCTCATTAGAAGTGTGTCAGCAATGATACCCCAAGGCCGTGCAAGGAGCTGAGGAAATGATGTGGCAGCCTGGCTGAGATACCGAAGGGGAGGGAGGAGATAGATAAACAGAATGTGGGAAAAGGGAAATCTTTAATTTATTCCCTGGGATGCTGGAGGTAAATGTGGCAGTGGTGTCACAAGACTGTGGCGAGGCATTGTGGATATGTCAGCTATGTCTCCTAGCTGGCATGTCTGTAAGTGCTGGTACATGATGAGACAAGTACTGTTAATTGCAGTGATGTGTAGGAGCCCTGCCATAGCCCAGCAGACACACGGTGCCAGGCCCTGTTCAGAGGAAGAAAAACAAGAGTAGTCTGTTCCCAAGGGATCTAACTGTGATGCCTTTCTGCCTGAAAGGGTACATGTGGCATATTAAATCACCAAGGTATGTTAGCCTTGGCAGGACATTCTTCCCAATGATGTGTTCCTTAGCCTGTATTATCTAATGAGATCAGGTGTGGCTGACAAATACCAAAAGTGCTGATGAAAAGCTGAAAAGCCTGGTGTGCTTCAGCCTCCTTCTCATTGTTACAGGGCCAGAAAGAGCCAAGATAGCGAAGTATTTCCAGGCCACTGCAGTGAGAACCATTGCTTCCTTACTTTTGAAGATTTCCAAACATGTGAAAGTTTGGAAATCTCCCTTTGTGTAACTAAGAACTTTGTGAAATTGCTAAAAAGAGACAACATGTGTTTCATATGAGCCTCCCAGACCCTTGTCTTTCTCAGATGAGAACCTGACACCCACCCTTAGCTGCAAAGATCAGATTCTTCATGCAGTCTTTTTTCTGATTCAATATATTCCTATTGTGGATCAGAGGGGATGAGAGCTGCAGCGATGCCACATGTAATGGAGGAGAGGCACAGAGGGCATTAGCTCTCCAAGATAGTTGCTTGAGGTTTGAAGAACACAGCCTGCTTTGCTCAGTGTGCCGCTGGAGGCTCACCAGCCCACAGTCCCAGCCAGAGTTAGTCGTCTGTGCAGAAGCAGAGAAAGCTGGAGCCAAAATTGTGTCTTTCCTGTATTCTCACATTTGGTATGTGCCCAGCACAACCAATTCCCATTTCAAAGTCCCGTTCTCTGTCCTCCTGTGGCTAACTCTTCCTTCAGAAGGAAATAGAAGGAGCTGCTGTTCACTAGGCAAATCCAGGCTTATGAATTCTTATGTGGAGTTGCTCCCAGAGGGCAGAAAGCATTCCCACCCCTCCTGGAAAGCTCAACAGGGTCTGATGGGGCATCCCTGGTACATCACTTCCTCTCTCTAAGGCTCTAAAGAGCCTGTCTGCAGTAGACAACATTTGGTGTTCCTTAGTCGCTGTCTTCCTCTTTTCATCTTTTGATGAAAGTGGCATTTCTCAGCAATCATCTGTGCTATGTCTCTAGTGTGATAAAGTAATGCTTTACCTTTATTGCTGACACTATCCAGAAAGTTAATTGCACATGAATTTGGAACATTATTAATTTTTCTGTTTATCTGGGCCCAGTGCAGATAAGAAAAGAGAATGGTACTGTATGGATGGATTATATGGATTGACCTTTAATTTTGTTTGGTTTGCAGTCTGGTAGCCAGAAGAGCCAGCTTGTTTCTCCTTGGGTAATTATTAAATGAATCTGCTTCTGTATAAATGAAGTTTCCAGGCCTGTTATGCCCTGACATCTCTCTCAGGGCAACAGACTGGGTGAAGGGAGAATCGGTCTTACTTAAGGAGGTCTGAGCAGCTCTATGCTGTTGTCACTCTCCTTACACAGCTCAGTGCTGGGCTTTCTGTGGGTGTCAGAGCCTCTGCCTGGCTCTCCACACCACTCCCTACCAGGTACCTTCTGTTAGCTTTGGTTAAATTCCCTGTTACACTGATGGAGGTCATCCTGCAGTGGTAACCCAAAGCCTGGCCCTAATGCATGCACTTGTTTTCAGATGAAGGAAAACCATCTGTGGGAGTTGTGTACAGGTATAACCCTTGTTTTACATACACATCTTTGAAGTAAGGCTGAGGAAGTCCTTGCTGAGTTAGGAGGAAAAATAAAAGAAACTTGCTGTCACCTGATGACTTACTGACCTCCTTCTGAAAACAAGCAAACAAGCAATCAATCAAACCACAAGCCAACAAGCTAACCAGTAAAGCAAGGGTGGTACAGTTCCTGATGGCTGAAGCCCTTGCAGAAATATTTGCAGATAGAATGTTTTTCTATGTCTGTTCATCATGGAGAAGAGGCATGAGGTGAGGAGAATTAACCCATTAATGTGTACCCAGGGTGCACACCTGCATCACCTGAGGCTGTTCTGGCCTCTCCATTTCTTTACATGCTCCCTCACTCCCTCCAGTTCTGAGTGGGATTCCTTGCTCTCTGGTCTGCAGTGCTTACTGTGGGTAGAGGAGTTTTTTCTGTTCTCTGAAGCATGATTAATAATGGAGAAAATTAATACCAAGAGAAGATCCTCAGACTGCTGATCATGCTGTTTAGGAATATACCACTTCTTGGGACACAAACCTAGCCTTCCAGTGCAGAAAAGGCAAAATACAATGGTAATGTGGTCACACAGCTGAGGAGAAACCAAGGGTCACTTACTAGGTACTAATGCACTGAAGTCCTTGCAACTGGCTAATGAGATCCATGGCTTAGAGTGTTTAGGTAGGCAAAGCTTTAATCATCTCATTCCTGGTCACAGTCCCTGCTTTACACCCTTGATCTCCGTATTCTCTTTTCTATTGTTACATTCAAGTGCAGCTCAATTGATTTGGTGAAAATTGTAATAAAGTAAAATTTATGGTTTTACAAAGTAACCAATTTGACACAAAATAAGCAGCTAGCTTGTCAGGCTTCATAAAATGTTGTTAAGACATCAGCATGGAAGAAGAAACTCTAAGTTTCTGACAGCTGGATTCATGTTTACAGCTTTCAGAAACCCAACAGCTTTATAAAAAGCATTATAAATTCTGTAGAACAAAGAAATATTACTTCAGTGCTCATCTGTGCCTACAAAGAATGATTTTCAATGCTTTCTCTCAGTTCCATAAAAAACAGTTTCTTTCTTTTCAAGAAAGCACTAGATTTTGAATAAACATTATGCTAGACAGAACTACTACAAGACCAGTTTAAAAAAAAAAAAAAAGGAAATCTAGAGTTGAGATATATTTCTTAAGGATATGAATTTATTGAAATTTAAAAATTTCATTCCTGGTCCTGAAATTATTCATGGTGTGATGCTAATTCACTGTGAAGACCTTAGCTGCAAAACATTTGATGGCTGAGTTACAATGGTAGTGATGCTACAGTTACTTTTATCCATTTCCCTTATGTTTAAAGCATTTACCCAGGACTGGGGAAACCTCTGGCTGAGGGAGATTAAATCCAAACATGCACTACATGTGGGTAGAGCATCTCCAGCACCTAATGCTGATCTTTTTCTTGGAGTTAACTAGCTGTAAACTAACTTCCTCTGTGCAAACTAACTCCCCCAGGAGAGGGGCCAACCTGCTAGTGAGGTCCAGAGGGTCCCCTCTCTGCTGTTGCTTGTTTTGGTGTCAATACACAAGGTGCACAGGAAAGATTGCGAAGGGACTTACCTCAGAATCCTCCCTAACTCATTATTTCAGGTACTTGCCTGGACTGGAGTAGGCCCAGGACAGAGTTCCTTTTCTGCCAGGTTCCCAGTGGTTCCAGTTTAATTGCCCATACAGTTAATAGTGTGTACAAGCTGGAACAGTCTCTTCCCACTGTGGCTGATGCTCTGATAAATAATGACCTGGGAAGCAGCAATGGGGGTTTTGTTATATCTGGCACAAAGTGGGGGGGACACACACCAAACCTAAAACTATCACAACTTGGGCAAGTTCCCCAAGGGCTGAGCATGTCTACTGATATTCTGTATTTCATTGCTAAGGTATAGAAGATATTCAGCTTTCATTCTGTTTCTTTTTCTTATGAGTACTGGCAAATGAAATATATTATTTTGTGTTGAACAGAAAGTCTCCTGTCAAATTTACAATATTTTTGCATGTCTGTGAAATTCTTTCATTTGGATTTGAAGAAACCTGTCTCCTCCTTTTTGAAGAGGATGAAACTGACACATTTAATTCAATTTGATCTGGACCAATGGCCTCAAATTATTACAGTTCAGATATTGAACTCTGAAAAAACCCAGTATCAGTTCCCTTCTATCCATTTAGCAGAATGGAAATGTCAGAGGCTGCCAAGTCCATTACTGATTTGGAGATATTCTTGTGTCTTCAGCCAGTATTTTCTATAGAAGGGTGTGGTGTTGAGCTGACACTGGCATTTACACACAGATTGTGGAACCCTGCATCACATTTGAAGAGTGTAATTTACCAACACCTGTCCAAATTAGGTGTTTCCTCAGTAATCAAGCAATTTTCATGTAAGTCATTTTGCAATACTGGTATTTTCAACTCTATAGACAAATGGTATGTGAGAGGCAGGAGTCTGTAATTTAGCAGAGAGCAGCAGTGGGTGAGATTTTCTTTGAATTGCATGTACAGTGTGATTACATGTAGGGGATATAATTTTTCAATTAATTTTTCAAAGACCGAATGAAAAATTAGCATCATTGTTTTGATTAGACTACATAAATATTTATTCTACTCCAATTAAAAGAGAAACACAACTACATTTTTTTTTGCCTGGCTTGCTTTTTATTATTTCTCCTCAGATGCTTCAAGGACAAACCATAAGTATCAGTGTTCCTTGCTTTCTCCTTTCTCCCTATCCAATCTCTTTCTAACACTATTCCTCTGCACATTGTACAATGTAGCTCATCACAGTGAATTTTGGCTGTAGGAGACGAGATGAAAAAAGTAAATTGCCATGCCTTTTAAATCTGGACAGAATAGGCTTTCTGGATATTGCAGTTTTCTAAGGTGCCACAGGTTTATTATTTTTTTCATAAACAGATGTGTAATCATAAGTGCATGTATGATGTATTAAACTTTGGCTGCTTCTTTTCACAGGCTGTGAAAGAAGAGACCCCTTTTGTAAATACCAGTAAGACCTCCAGCCTGCAGGACCCTAATGTAAGGTCTGTTGCTTCTTGTCCGTAGGGAAAACATCAAATAAATGCATGATATAGTGAGGTGTTTTCCAAACATTATCTCAAACAGGAGTTACAAGTCAATTTCCTTATCCCCAAGTCAAGTTACAGGTCAGGTTGCTGTGTAAAGTTGAACAATCAAAGACATGAGGAGCAGATGTCTGACAGAATGTAGCTTATTTTATATACATATATCATATATAGTTGAAGAATTAATAAAAGCTCACCTTTAAAAATCAGATCAAGTGTACATACTTAAACAAGGAAAAAAGCTTGAGTTTAAAAAAAAAAAAAACAGGTCTCACGGCAAGCTTGGAAAAGCTTAGTATAAATCAGTTCCCATAACTGTTGTATCAGAAACATGCTAGATGCCCAAACTGGAATATCATTGTCTTTGTGGTTTTCTGATTTGTGCAAGGATTTGTTGGTTGTTTGGGTTTGTTTTTTCCAGAAGAAAATGTATTTGGTATACAGCATTCAGAAAAATGGCTCATTTGCAGGCAGTAATGACTACCTTGGATTGAACTTTTGTTTTGTTGGTAGTGGATAGTAGTCTCCGGGGCATTTTGGCATTTTAACTGGGCATTTTCCTGTTTGTTTGGTTTTTTAGGGTGCTGTAAAGTCTATATTTAGGATCACCCACTTTTCTCCTGTGCCACTACCCTTTTTAGACTTAGACAAAACTCTTTTAGAACCACTGAGAAAATTAATCACGTATGTTACACAGTGGCCTATTTCTTTGTTTAATGGCAATAGGTTGTATTAATGTTGCCACAACATCCTTTGTTGGGTTGCAGTCACTTCCAGAAGCAGTTCAGGAGGAGCTGGTTTGTAAAGCCTTGTGTGATTTGCAATGTGGCTAAAGACTTTTCCATACTCCCCTTTGCTGAACTTGCACATAACCTCTGTAGGAAAGCCTTTCTATCTTACATTTTGTAATAGATTCTCTCCTCTTCCACCACGCTGAGCTGTAAATGAGTTGTATGCTTTGTAAGGTGAAATACTATTCAATGTAAGTAAGGATGGCAACTTGGCTGCAAAGCTAATTTTGCTGTTTTCTTTTGCACATATCCAAGCTTATAAACTTGTAAAAACCACTTTGGAGTCCTTGGTATGCAGCAGTCTGGTGTATATTTGTCTAATATTTATTTTTATCAGGTTTATGTCAAGGATTGTTTCCTCTACAGTCAGTTGTGCCAAATGAAATGGTATTGTTTTATTGGTTTGTGTCTGTCTCCTGGAGGCACAAATATACAAGTAATCAATGCTCAGGAATAGACCAATTTTAACAGTCTGCATTCAAAACTCAGAGAATAATGCAAAATAAATTCAGTGTCTAACCAATTACCTTTCTCCTTCAAGTGGCTTCCCTTTCTGCAGGGACATGGGCACCCTTGCATGTGACCTATTTACCAATAGCATCCTCTGTAACCTCTACTTTGTGGACATGGATGGACATAAATGAGCCTATGCTCTGCTAGGAATTGCATGTGAATATAGCCAAGGGTTAGTTCATACTGGTCAGGCAAGTCACCAGGGAGTTAAATTCTGTAGTTGAGAAATGCACAAGTATCCTTTGTGAAGAAAACCCCTTCCATGGAATATCATTTTTATTCCTGCAATGACCCATGTAGACATTCCCGTGGACAAGACCTCTGTGAATGTTTGACGAATGTTTGTTTGCTAAAAATTCTTGCCAGTTGAAACCAGTGTCAGTCACAGCTATTTAACAATACTCCACTCTTTTCATGCAAAGGGTTTATAGCGAGGACAGTGACTCTGTGTATTTGATGGCTGCTGACTGTACAATGTGCTAGCAAGAAGGGCTGTTTTCTCCAAACCCAAGGCATTAGGAAATGCGTTCAGGCCAGCTAGTGAGCAAACACACGCAGTTGTGTTCATTTACTGAAGTGTGAATTGTTCATACAAATAGGCAAATAGAAGGTGAGGAAGGAGGGCAGTGGTGCTTGTTTGATTCAAGAATGGTGCTCTCTTTCCTACCGTTTTGCCTGCTCGTCCGTTGCCACTCTGAAGATTCCACTTCTAATGAATTAACTGCTTGGATATGGCCTGTAATCCCCCTGAGCAATTATTTTAGCATCTGCCACGGCAGACTCAATTTAGCTAACAATTGCTATAGCTCTTTGTAGAATTAGTTCTGGTTCAACTAGTAATTACTCATATGTATGTATGGTATAGCCACTTTCACTACGAGCAGGGCTCCTGCCGATTTGTTGGGCAAGGCCTCGGAATAATGTTGCACCTCTGCAAAGTCAGCGTGTTTATTCACCCGTTTTCTGTGCCTGTTGGAAAACCATGGATCCTTATTTATCTAAATCATTTTAAATATGGGGGGGGAAAGCACCACAGCTGAAACTGCAATTGCACTATTTTGTCAGCTTTCAGAGGTGGAAAGCTTGTGAAATTTACTCTGTCATTGGATGCACAGGCTGGAAGCACAAGGTTGTCTCCAGATCTTCCTGTTAATAGCTAACCTGTATAGGTCACATCAAACTGCAAGAAGATGTGGGAGCACAGAAGAACACAGTCCTCTCTCTCCTCCCTGATTTTGGAGGGCAGTGCAGTATGTCTCTATAGCTTTCCCTCCTCTCGATAGGATTTTTTTTCTTCTCCCAGACTATTTCAAGTGCTGTTTCCCACATTCAGTGAGGAAAAAGCTGGTGACTCAGCAACCCAAGGCATGTTGCGGTGTCCTAGCTTACACTCTCCTTAATCCTCAGTTAAGACTGACACAGTGCACTACGAATTGGGACACAGCCGTACATTGCCCTTGCTGACCTTGGTGCTTTGCTGATAACCCCTAAGAGAGCAGCAGATCTGGGCAGTGGCAGTAGGGGAAGTTGTGTGGTTACCTCAGTGGGATCCACCCAGGCTGTACGTGGCAGAGCTCCAGCTGAACAAAGTCACATGAGAGCAACCAATGGAAGGGGAATTTCAAAAGTGGGTTAAATAGGTGGGCCACAAGTTATCTTGATAAGACACAGGAGTCCTACCAAGAAGAGTTAGACGTGTCTTTATTACAGCCCTGTTGTAACAGACTTGAAAGCACACACATTTTCATCAACACCCAAGTAACACGAAGAGAGTTACAGCCCAGATATGCAGCTGAGGCATAAGCATTTTGGACAAGTCAGAACTTGATGTTGGTTTATGTAAAAATAAATACCTGAAAACATTTGTGTTATTTATGCATTTGCATTATTTTGCTTCTTATACTGCCCTTGTCAAACCAAGAAAAGATAGAGTTAGTTTGCAGTTACCACCTTGCATAGTGAAGCATGCTTTGTTAACACATGTACTAAAAATGGGTTTGTGTTAACACTGGTCTCATTTGGAATTTCCAATGCCAGTCATTTTGGAATGGTTTTTTATGGTACTTGTGGATGTAGGGTCCAAGTCTGCGAGGAAGGCAGTGGTCACGTCAGTCCTTTTTATGACTTCACTGATTAGACATCTAATCGTTCAGACTTGAGATTACAGCATGTTTTTATGTATAGTTTTGGTAAGGTTCTCATCCCCTGCCTCCAGCTGGGATTTTTTTACTTGATTCTTTACAGGGTTCAGGCTGTCTGCCAGAACATTTGTATAATGAAGGAAGTATCAAATATTGTTGAAAATGAAAATTTTAGTCACTTGGTTTCTTATCACCTCTGGTCACACTCTCCTCTTGGTCAGGGGCCTGGTCTGCCTAGTGATTAGGGGTGCAGAGGTTTCTTTCCTGCAGCAAATCAAGCAAATGTGAATCACACAGTCATCTCTTCACCTTTTTATAAACCTCACCCACTTCTTAGTAAAGGGATGGACTGCTAGAAAGATAACCTCTTGAATTTTTTTCCCAGAAATTTGCCATCTAACTGCTAGCCTAATTCATTTGTTAAATGTAATAAATACATGGCTGACCAGAGAACCCTATTCCTTTCGTTATTCCTCTCATTATTCACAACTTTGCCAGACAGAAGCACCGTTTATACAACCTCCCCAATGGCAATATGTGAACCACTCCTAAAAACTCTTTGAAGTGTCTGCTTTCTCTCTGGCTGTGACTGCCTATACTGCATATATGTGTGTGCATGTGCACACAGCTTCACACAGTTTGACTATATTTAACATAAAGGCCTATGCTTCTTTTATTTTGTTCTCTTCTTCAAATCTATCTGCATGTAATCCATGGTATGACTGCTGCACAGGCCTCAAGGATTGCAGTGAGTGAGGAATTAGACCAAAATAGTGGAGATGTCAGGAACTGCTAATACTCTGTAATGAGGCAAAATATGTGTCGTCCTTTGGCATTGCCTGCTTGCCAAGTCAAACTTTCATCTTGGGCACAAGTCAGACGCTGGAAATGTAAGCAAAAATGCCTAAAGTTAAACAAAGTTTGGTAAGCCACTTAAGTAAAAATTTTAAGATAAATATCTGGCAATAGGGTTGGCTGATAATGTACTTTTCTTCTTCCTGGTAACGTGGGGCTCAGGAAAGCTTAGACATGCACGTCTGATTCAGGTGCTCTGGCTGAAGGTCTTCAAGAGCCTGTGCATGTAAACACTAACACTTTCTTCATCTGCTAAATGTTCCTCTTCAGTTTGTGAGCAGCTTTGTTCTGTTACACACGAGACTAGCCAGGTGCTAAAATAGGTGTGCACTTTTGAGGTTATGTTTTAAAACATTAAAATAGTAATTGACCTTGTTTCTGAGAAATTTTAGGTATTTATCACAGAACTGTGGAACTGTTGATTGGGATGGACACCTGGAGGCTATTTAGTCCAGCCTCCTGCTCAAAGTGGGACTGTCACCAACACTAGAACAGGTCAGCCTCGGATCTGTCTAGCTGAATTTTGAAAACCTCCAAGGATGGACATTAAATAGCCTCTTATGCAAAATACTGATCACGTGTAAGCCCAAGTTTCTGCATTTCTGAGGCAGATGCCCAAGTGTTGTCAGTCAAGATGCCTCTTTGGCTGAAGCCCTCAAGTTCATTGGTCAGTTATTGCTGTTCTTGTCGCTGTTGCCACTTGCTGTTGTGCACCATGTGATACATTTATGGACTGCAATATTTATTTTCCCTGATAGCATACTCTTGGATTGCTACCAGCTTTGGCATGCTTTACATCCCACATGGTTCAGAATTTGTCTGCGGATTTCTTTCTATTTAGACCAACTGCTGCATCACCCTTTGTTGATCCTTGTTATCCAAATTATCTCATCTTTCATAGGATTGCAAATAGCAATATTCTTCTTATGTGGGAGTAGGTATAAGCACCAGCTGGTGCTTTGTGCATTCATTTATTCTAATTTTCTTTGTAAATCTTCCCATCCAAAACCAAATTATGCTATTACATTAAGACTAATTACATTAGGAGCTGCTCAACACGTAACGTAAAATTAAATGTTATCTCACAGAGCCTGATGATGCTGCACACCAGAAAAGAAGGCTGGAAAATATTAAATTATATCAAGTTCTACAGGGTACAGATGATTCAGGAGAAGTAATCACAGGCACACTTCTGAATGCCCAATGCAGAGTAAGCTTTGCTTATGCAGATTGTCAGAAAGTGATTCCCCTGCTGTGGGCATCTGATGGACACTAGGCTTTGAGTTTGGCTGACTTTCAATTTATGTGAACGTGCCCTACACCTTTTCTGACTGAAGTGGTGATGCTTTGTGCATATAACTTTCGGGTTTCATTAAGGGAGAAGCGTCACTCAAAGTAATGTCTCCATTCTTGTGCTGTTCCCTTTCCTTTCTCACCTGCTCAAACTACAGCAATATTTGTATTAACTCTCGGTGTCTGAACTGGCATCCTGCTGATGTACCTGGTGGTATATGAATCTGGACTAGTTTTTCCAGAGAACTTTGTCTCTCCACAGGAACTTTCAGGATATGACTGTAAGAGCACAGAGCACACTGATGTTTGCCTGCTCTATACACAGTTTGGAACTGAGACTAACACCTCAGTATCTGTCTCTGTGCATACACTTCCAGTGAGTGTCTAGGTAGTTTTCCAAGAGGATATAGGTATGTGCACAGGGAGTTTTAGAACAAACAGCATGTACGCTGCTGACTGGCTTTTTCTATCAGTGACACTGACTTAGGACTCTTTGCAATCACAACTGAAGACAACATCTTTTGGAAGAAACTCCTCCCGGTCCCCCCCCCCTCCAGCTTTCCTTTTTTGTAAGAAAAGCCAGGGTTCCTGGCTGGCACTAGTGTTCTCACAGAAGTGGAATTTATTGTACAGCTGTTTACTATCTGCCCAAGACTTCAAGGCATATGAGGAGATTTTTATTTAGAAATTTCAATTGATGGAGACAGCCGTGGCCTGCAAAGCTCTCTCGGATACTTTATCTACCAGCAGTTCTTACAAAGACCACAAAGTGACACCAGGTCTTCAAGTCTGAGGCCTTAACCATGGCCAGTTTCTAGGTAGGTAGTTTCTAAGCATCACAGAGCTTTTGGACCAGCCATCCAGCAAGAGCTGTGACAGGAGATGTCCCCATTGGCATTTGGCATCTAAGAACAGGCATGTTGCCCAGATGATTATGGACAGCTTGTTTCCTCAAGTCAAAGACTTCAGTTCCCTACAAAAATAGATATATACTGGAGAACTTCTAGATAGGTCAGAACTGGAATTGATAAAAAATTATATTCTGGGTTTCACCTGACATGATGAACTTCACTGAATCCAAGTAGGTTGTGTTTTCTTACAAGCAGAATGGACTTAATTCAATGAGGCAGAGTCAGAGGATCATAGAGTCAAAGACCATCTAGTTCCAACTCCACTTCCAAGAGGAGGGACACCCTCCACTGGACCAGGCTATCCAAAGCCCCACCCAACCTGGCCTTGAGTCTGAAACATTTAAATATCTCTTCCTAAATGTACTGTGAAATATTCTGATAGAACTAAACATTAGCTCTGCTGAATTCTTTCTAACAAATATTAATTGCTTTTAAAAAGATGCTTTTACACTCAGTCATAATCCTAAAAAAAAATTAAAATATTAATTCTCCAACTGAAAAATTTCACCTGGTGTTTCAGAGAACAAAGTGAATAGCTGATACACGTCAGCCTGGCCTCAAGTCAGTGGACAGGTTAATGGATCTGGTACTCTGGCTTTTTACAGGAACCTCACCCAGTAATTTCTGCATCAATGTCATAACTTCAAGCTGAACTCTTGCATACCCTTTGCATGCCAGTCTGCATTAAAGATTGCAGACAGGACACCTAGGTATGTTCTTTGACTTCATTCCGAGTATTAAAGACCTCTTTGACCTGTTGCCTGAAGTCAGATGCTGATGAATTGTTTGTAATTGTATTCTTAATCTGAACTACAGAGAAGGGAGCAGTACTCAGACCTTTCAGATGAGGTTAAATTGATGAAATACCCCAATTGGCCGTTCCCTTAAACTGTGCCTAGGCTCTTTGGAAACCACAGCATTTATAACAGCTGTCCTGGTTGCTCTGTGGAGACGTAGGAGTTGTAGCTCAGTTTGACCTTAGATACTGTGTGTTGGCCTGCAGCATTACTCAGACCTAGGGAAGAAGAACAGTTTCTGTATTGTCTATTTATTTGACCATGGGAACATCACAGTTCTGCCTACACTGCAGATACATTTTCATTATGAGGACAAGGGAGAGGAAGGAATTTTTTTCCTTGAAAAGAAACAGAACTCAAGTGAGCAGGGTAAGAAAAGCCCACAGTTTTTGGATTAAGCTGCTACTCTGTAGCAAGGAACTTCATTATACATTTGCAATCTATGTGAAAAACAGGTAAAAATAAGAAAAAAAACCCTTTATTCAGAAAGTTTGATGGTGGCAATAGCTTTCAAATGTCCAAATAATATTTTTGAGAGTTAGCCTGTCTTCTGAGAAATGCTACTTTATCAGAGTGAAAAAGCACATACTTAACTTCAGTTACATTTCTTAACTTCAGATGGCCGTAACTTAGGGAAGAACTAAGAAGGAGAGCTAAGTGTGAAGTGTGAACAGCACAGACTTGGAAAAGATTTGCATGTTTGTTTGTGTTTGCTTGTTAGGCTATATCTTCAATATCGTGGTGGGTTGATCCTGGCTGGAAGCAAGGTGCCCACCAAAGTCACCCTATCACCGCCCTCCTCAGCTGGGCAGGGGAGAGAAAACATAACAAAAGGCTTGTGAGTGGAGATAAGAACAAAGAAAATCCACTCACTAATTACAGTCATGGGTAAACCAGACTCGGAACACAGAATTAATTTAGTTTATTACTAATGACATCAGAGAAGGGTAATGAGAAAAAAAAACTCCAAGTCTTAAAAACACCCCTCCCTCCCACCCCTCTCTTCTTCTCATGCTTAACTTCACTCATGATTTTTCTACCTCCTCTTGCTGAACAGTACAGGGGGAAGGGGAATGGGGATTGTGGTCTGTTCATCACATGTTGTCTCTGCCGTTCCTTTCTTCTCAGGGGGAGGACGCCTCACACTCTTCTCCTGCTCCAGCCCGGGGTGCCTCCCACAGGAGACAGTCCTCCACGAACTTCTCCAACGTGAGTCCTTGCTTCATGAAAAGCTCCAGTGTGGGTCCTCTGCATGGTCACAAGGCCTTCTAGCGAAACTCTAGCATGGGCTCCTCTCTCCACAGGGCCACAGGTCTTGCCAGAGACTTGCTCCAGCACAGGCTTCCCATTAGGTCACAGCCTTCTTCATGCATCTGCCTGCTCTGGCATGGGGTCATCCATGGGCTGCAGGTGGAGACCATGGTCTTCTCCCTGGGGTGCTGCAGGGGAATCTCTGCTCTCGCACTGGGACGACCTCCTCCCCCTTCTTCTTCACTGACCTTGGCGTCTGCAGAGTTGTTCCTTTCACATCTTCTTACTCCTCTGGCTGCAATTGCTCTGGGTGTTGTGCAGGTTTTGTTTTCCCTTAACTCTGTTATCCCAGAGATGCTATCACCGTGGCTGATGGGCTTGGCCTTGACCAGCAGTGTGTTTGTCTTCAAGCTGGCTGGCATTGACTGTATTGGACATGGGGGAACCTTCTATCAGCTTCTCACAGAAACCACCCTTCTATCCCCCCTGCTAGCAAAACTTTGCAATGCAAACCCAATACAGATGCACAAGAGAACGCATCTATCAAATATTTGCCTTGTTTTACTTTTTTTCTTTGCTTTTCCTTCCAAAGACAGAACTACCATATTCCCACTCAAAGGGAGTTCTGAAGCCAAAAATCAGCCTTTTTTTTTTTCCTGAAGGCAGATCATCCTTCATGCAGATAGCTGTCACCTCGTAAATCATGGGGCTTTTAGCCTCTGTGTTTTGGCCTTTGAGAGGATGGAGGAAGAGATTGTTCCAGATGGCAAAATAGGCACAAGTAGAAGCAAAGAGGATAAGAACTGTTAAAAACAAACACAGAAAGCAGGTTCCCCCAGCAGAGTTTGGTGGTTTTAAACTTCTGAACTGGATCCCTCAGAGAAAAAAAAAATATCCCTTTCAACTTACTAGGTGCACAATCATTTACTCCCACATGTCCCACTTGCCATGTTTCAATCAAGTACGTAGGTCTGCCTGGTGCCATCTTAGCAGGAGAGGAGGAAGGCATGTCAACCTGTAGAAGTGATGGTACACAAAGGGATGGTGCAGGCATCAGTAAAGCCCAGGCCCTGCCAACTAGTGTCCCCTTTACAGCTGAGCCAGGGGAGGGTGGGAGCCCCCTGCATCCCCCTGCATGAGCAGGTACGTCATGTTCCCAAGGCAGGTTCAAGCTACATCAGTGACCATCTGCAGCCAATTGAAAGGTTCCACAGGGCAGGTTTTTCGTGAGCAGGTTTGGTTTCAGTAGCCCTGTTACTTTGAGAACAAAAGAAATCCCTTGTTTTGGGGGGAAGATGCCTCTCTGGGACTTACTTGTATCTCTGCACAGGCTTGTGAAACAGGCTGAAGCTGGTTCAGCAGAGCAGGCTGGCTGCTGCTCGGGACTATGCTGGGGCTCTCAGTGCATGGGCAGTTTCTGATGACCTGCCACTGCATGCTGACATTCGTGCCTGTTATTGTCATTCTCACCAGGAAGTGACAGATTTTTATGTAAGGTGCCAGGTCGTTAAGTAAGTCTGTCTTGGTTCAGTACTTTCATTTTTAGGCTGTGGTTGTTGGATAATGCTACAGGAAAAAGGTTTCTTATGAAGTAATGGCATTCAAACAGAGCCAGAGAAAGGAACTGTAATACACCACACATTTTTTTGCTCTCTTTTTTTTTTAAAGCCTGAGTCCTTACGATCTTTCAACACTCCAGGTTTTGTTCAAGCTATACTATAGCTCTGTAGTTTATATAGCTATGTAGCTTATATAGCACTATAAACTACAAATGGTAATATCTGCACATAATGACTCTATTTAAATAGCTAAAATAATTACAAGGCGTTTCTTCAAGAATCCTATATTTCCATATAAGAGAATACATTCTGGCAGCAGAATTCAAAAGATAACAATAGAGGTTATTCTGCTTTATAGTTGCTTCTTTTTCAGGAATATCAATGAGATCTTTTTTGAGTTTGTGTGATATTAAGAGCCTGCCATTTTTAAAACACAAATCAGGCTCTGAGTTGATCAAGCTGAGCACTTCTTGCGTCTGGCTGCTGATGTGAGAGTAACAACAGGTTTCAGCTGTTCAGACTGTGGAAGAGTGTTTGGAAATGAAACAGGAGCTGTCATAGACATTTTAGGCTGGAGTGGAAACAACTAACCTAGCAAGGTCTTAAAGGGGGGCAAAAATCCAGCTCCAGAGTTGATAGGACTAGTCTAGCATTTCAACTCGTGCTTATGGTGGGCTGGATTCAGTCAGCCTCTTTGGATGGAGGCATCACCACTGCTCCTTTTCATTCCAAGGGAGCTTCAGTTTCCACCTTAGCTAACCTGCAGCCTGTCCAAATGTGCAATTAATTGGTGCTTGTGTCTCTCCCCGAGACCTGATAAATATCAGGGGAATGACAGTCGCTGCATCCAGCATATAGCAACGATGATGGCAAATTTTATAAGGGAAAGAAGTTTTCTCTTAAAATGATTGCTTTTGCAAAGTAACTGAGTGGGATACTTTACTGGCATGATGCAAAACACAAATTTATCTGAGCAGATGCAGCCACTGCAATCGAGTAGGTGTGTCTAGTTATTACTGTACCTTGGCTTTTTATTGTAATTCACTTGAAAATTTGCAGCATTCAAAGGAAGATAATAAGTTTTTAATCTATTCATTGGATTAGAGACTAGGTCCTATTTCATTCTCAAACAATCACAGTTTTTCATGTGAAACGTTTCAGGATTAATTCAGACTTATAACTTTAAAATGTTTCATATATACAAAACAGTTTCACAACTTTGAAATCATTACAAACTGCTTTAGTTACAGAATTGCACAGTATCTTTTCAAACAAATATTGGATTTTGGGAATCGAAATACCTGCTTTGAAAGTCCTACCTCCTCCCCCTTTCAAATGAAAATTTATTAAATTGCAAACCACAAATATCAAAAGGATATATACAGGTTTTGTAAAATGAAAAGTTTTTAATTGTGTGAAAATACCTGATTGACTTTCATTACAGATTTTAATGTTTTCTTGAGAAATTAGAAGTAGACATGAACTAGAAAGAGATTTGTAACCAGCTCTACACTCTGCTGTTTCATGAGCCTCTTGATAGCGTTCGTGCATTGCTTGTTCCTGTTTGAAGAAACAGTTTTCAACTCACGTGTAGTTTATGCCAGTACTTTTGTTCCTCCTCTCACTGGGTTTATGAAAAGGTCTAAAACTTGTAAGTGCCCTCTTATAAAGATATTTGAGAACTGTGAGGACTACTCATTCAGAACAAGAATTTCAGTTAATGTATTTCAGAAGACATGACCTGAAATGAATAGCATTACACACATTCACATCCCTTGAGGATTTGACCATTGGATTCAGTTGTTAAATGGGACTTAACATGTTTATCCTGCTTACATCAGAAATTGAACTGAAAAATCACTTTGGGTAAAACAAGCTAGGATATTTTTCCAGTTGTCAAAAACCAGCTTTGGTTGAGCAAAAGTTGTCTAAGAAAAGAACAGGTAGAGCAGTCATCCAGTCTGAGGCCTGACCTGATGAAAATTACAGGCTTCCATCATGATGTTGATTCACAGATTTCCATATCAGACATACTGACTTCAAGATTAAACCAGCGTGGTTTGGGCTCTTTTTTTTTTTTTTCTTTTCCCCTCATAATCTCCCCTTATTTCCCACCCTTACAAACTCAGAAAAAGGTCTGAAAATCTGGCTGGATTGTTCTGCACTAATCTCATTGTGAATCTGTGATATAAATGCCTGACCCTGAAACTGGGATTTAGGAAGGGACAAGATATGAGTCTTGCTGCTATCTGTACTCACTTCATGAAATAAATAGGATTAAAGAGCAGGGGGAAAAAATGAATGAAAACTGTTCCCCAAGAAATGGAACTAGTAGAGTCAGGTTTATGATTTATGTCCTTTGCACTCTTTTACTTCCCATTGCTCCAGTTTATGCTCTGTGACGTCCCCAGAAGACTAAAACACACATAGGAAAACTAAGGACATAATCTGAAGGCTGTGCCATCCCAGTAGGTTCTGTTGCAGCTAGTCAGCAAGTCCAGAAGTAAACAGAGTTAGTGAAGCTTCAAACCAGCAGGGCATCAGTGGGAATCACTACTTTGAGGATTAAATATACTTGCTATAGATGTAGAAGACTAGTACAAGGAGACAAACAAATTCATGAGCAGTCCTACCAGCAATCAGTAGGGCTGCTTAAGTACTAACTCAGTATCTGACTTCAGATTAGATGACAGAATACTATTTCAAAAATTATGAATCAAGACTTTTAAATTCCTCTTTTAAAGTTCAGCATATTTATGATGTTTATAGCATTTCTAATACACGTATGGTTCACTTAATCATAATGTGTTGCTTCAAATAAAACTAGTATTTAGGATGATTCGCGTGTCTTCATGCCACTCAAGTTCACAGTTGAAATAGTTTCTTCCCAAGGTCATGAAGATCTTTTATTTAGTATTTATGCTATTTCTATTCAAGCCTCAGTTAAATCTACTGATAAATGGCTAAAGAGAAGATCCTTGTGTGTGGGTCTCCTCATTCCCATTTCTAGCTCTGCAGATGTATTTCATATTCATAAGCATCTGAAAGATGTCTGATTTTTTGCTTTTTTCCTAGCAAGTATCTTTTTCTTGGATCAAATCCATTAGTTCATTTCCCTTGAGCTGCTCTTTCAAATGCAGAAGGATAATGTTTAATTCCAGGTAAAAACTGTTTTAAGCAGAACATATTTCACAATTCATAAAATAGTTTTTGTTAAAGGCATCTTCAGTAAAAATATTTCTGACATGGCTGAATTGGTGGGCTGTTACTAAAATGCTGTATTTTGGAAACAGGGACTTGCCCACATGTTCTCTTACATAGAGCCTGTGTTTGTAATCAGCTGCTGCTTTTATAGATGGTATGCAGTGTACAGGAGGGTGAGTCCACCCTGAGCCCTTTTCTGTTCATGCACACTGGCCTCTGAACTATAAATGGAACAAAAGGATGAACTTGAACGGGCACTTGCAGCTTTGCAAGATAAATACGTGTTGATGAGTTAGGACTTTGTTGATATGCCTGAAGTAGTTTAAATAAGGACTATGCCACATGCATTTTTCTTGTTATTTTTAGAAGCCCAGCTCCAGCGCGACCCGAAACTGCGCCGTCAACTGGCCCTACAGAGAAGCAGGAGGTCAAGGTTTCTCGCGTGAGGAAGCTAACGAGGCAGTACAGTTTGTGAGTAATGCACAGTGCTGTCTTTATGGTTTTGCCTACTACAGCTGAAAATGAAGGGAGGGGAGGGGTGGCCAATTATTGCTCTAGCTGTGCCTTCTGAACGGCATGAGTGCAATTACACGATAATGATCTTATACTGATACTGTTCCTTTCATCAGTGGCAATCTTCAAGCTTTTAATAAGAAATGAATTAGCTGTCCTTACGCCGTTGCTAACCCTCGGAATTGCAGGCCCTCTGCCTTTTCCTGAGCTTATAGGTTAGGAATGATAAACCTCTTTTCCACATGAAATGTCGGAGAGGTGGTGTGAGCTGGAGCAAGCTGCTCTGTCGGCTGCATCCCTGTCTCTCTGATTTTGTTACATGCAGAAATTGCTGAGCCCGCTACAGCTACAGCCAGCAAAGTTCCCTCTCTCAGTCCTGGCAGGAGTAATCTCTGCCTATAGGGCTTCAGCATCTCATTTACACATAATTCATCTGATTTGAGAGACTCCAAAGATGTGACGTACTGAAGGGGTGTGGAAATCAGTTTGTTGCTTTGTCCTTCATGTGAAAGGACAGACGAGGCAACGAGAAACTGGGAAAAAAGGGACAGTGTCAGCATATAAAGTTATTAGTACAACACCACCAGTGCCCTAACTAAGAAAAAAAATATGTACACTTTCTATATGGAATGGCAATTGTTAGTCCCTCCAGTAATTAAACATTCCGGTGTCACTAAATATGTAGCAACATTAGCAAAAGTTTTCCTTCTCTCCAAATTGATTCTAATAAATATCAAAATATAGTTCTTTTCTGTCTCCCTATTAAGAACAGTGGCTTTTGTTACAGAAAAAAAGGAAAGACAATTTACATCACCAAAACTGAAAAATTATTTAGGAGAAGCAGCAGAGGAATTAATCAAATTAAAACTAGGAGAAAGAATGAGCAATTAGCCAAATTGATAGTTGTCCAAGGCTGACATATGGGAACACACAGCCACAGCTTGGTCAGCAGGCCATATAACATGTTCTCTTTTATTCTGATACATCCACCAGTATGGTTTGAAAACAAGATAGGAGATAGTAGTTGACAACTCAAGCTGGGAAGAATAACCAGCTTCCCTTACTGCATGCTAATCCTGAAGGTAACATGTGACAGGGAATTTGGCAGCGTTTGGTAGGAACAGTTTCCCAAGGCCTGAATGAAGCTTGCTCACTCACTCTGCCCAGCATAGCTCAGGCAGTAGTGTGCTTTTCTTGAATGAGACACCACTTTTTCTAAAAGCCAAGGGAAGGAAATCTCCTACATATTTGAAGATGCATCAGATTTTTCAGATTTTTATATAATGCAGGGACTTGTAGATAGCAGTCAGCAGAGGAAAAGGTGGGGACGCTGAGAGGACACAATATTTGATGCTTTTCATATGGCAGGTAATGAACAGCATGTGGTGGGTTGATCCTGTCTGAGCATGCTGTGTTACGGACAGGAAGGAAATTCATGTCCTATCGCAGGTCACAGGTTTCATACACATGCTTGGAAAAGTTTTGGATTTCAGTTTTAACCTAAGCAGGTTGCTAACTTGGTCCTCAAATGCTGCTGTATTGCAAGCAGAGAGAACAGTGTTATGCTGGGTAGGCAATTTTGATGTAAAGGATACCTCAATGATGTTATGTGTGCAGAAGCAGAAAATTTCCCATGGGACCATCAGAGTAAAGTAATAGGATAAGTTGGTGTTGAAGATAACAAGGATAGTGAGAAAGCAGTTTTTAAGAATCTAGATGGGAAAAAATTGCTCTGGGGTAGGTATGGGCTGGAGAGGGTGTGTTTGCCAATAAATAGAAGGTAACAACCAAAGGAGAGGTTAAGGTAATAGGACAGAACTTAATGAAAATAGGTACCTCAAGGGGTCATCCCAGAAGCAGAATCAACTATTACTATATCTTGCCTGAGAAAGTTTTTAGCCAACCTGTTCCTAATGGGCAAAAAGAAAATCTTTGAGCCAGAGAGAGACCGAGCAGCCCCTTTTCTGTATGTGAGCAGTCACCCCGTCCCCCAGAGCTGCTCAGCACCTGCGGAATGTGTGGCTTTACACCTGAGAACAGCACAGAGGAAAGGAGGAGAGGGCAAGGGAAAACGAGTGAGAGGTTGTCTGAGAGAGAAGGGACAGGATTCTGGGGGGCATTGGGAGAAACCATACCACAGACAATTCAGTAGTGTCTGGCAGAACTTGGGAAGGCAAGATCTAAAGAGATGAATAGCATGGTGGGATGCAAGTGAAATGGAAAGGACACTAGAGACAGTGTCATGCCGTAGAAAAGACAATGGTGTTAATACACACATAGAGACAGTCAACATATAAACAGTTATATTTTTCTTTTAAAAAAATGTATGTATTCAGAAGTGAATTCCCAATTTTTGATTGGTGAGGTTTTGAAGAACCAGTTTTGATCATGTTTTGATCATGTCAGGTTTTGATCATGTGAAGGGCCAAAGACACCCTAGTGAAAAATACAGGCTGTGATTTTAAAGTTTTTGTAGATCCAAATTCTATTCAGTTTAAAGTATCTTGTATCTGGAATGGAAATATGGGAAATGCAAAGAAATAGGAGTATTGGAAGGGAATACAGTGAAGAAAGCCAATTCTCAGTCTTACAGCTGGCATGCTAATAATTAGCTTGATGACTGATATAACTGGACCCTAACCCTTTGGTTCACAGACACCAAAAAGCCTTTCTGAACTGTCAGGTTCTCAGCAATTTTCCACTTCCTTGTATGCAACAGAGCAGATTTACCCAGCAAGTATGGGGAGGGTGCCAGTGTATTCCTGCTGAGAGTGGAGAGGAAGGTCTGAGAAAATGTCAGCTACATGTTTCTGAAAGAGAGATTAACTAGGTCAACAGCCCAACTCTGGCTTGTTGCATTAATAAAACATCTATTGAATAGGTCCAAAAGATTTTGCATTTTCTTTCCAGCATAGAAACAGTGTATTATACATGCTCTTGTGCTGAATTCTATCCTAACCCCAAAAAAATAAAAAAAGAAGCACGGAAAAGATAACGTTAATCCTCATAACTTTATATCACAATAAACCCCCATTGCCATCACCTGAAAACTCCCCATAAGGCTGTGTACCCCGCACATCATGCAGTTTTGAAATACTCTGCTGGCCAGGCATGCTGCCTTCAAGTAGCACTAAACCCGTTCTGTTCTGGAAGTGTCTGTCAAAGTGGCATGGCAGGCTTCTGTACACAGTGACTACCTAATTGGTAGTTAAAATTGATGCCATTTTATGAGCAGAAATTATATTTCTCATCGTTTTCCCCCATGCTTTAAACTGTCAAGCTGTAGTTTTTCCTTTTCACACATCATTCCCAGTCATAAAGGTTCCGTAGGCCAAATTGTGACTCTGTTTACCTCCATGCAGTTGAAATTAGCAATTTGAAATATCCTGACTCAGAGCTGACTGATCCAAATGACTTGTAGTCAATGGTGCTCTATAAAAGTAAATGAAGGTATAATATTCTCTACTGGCTTTCATTTAGTGATGACAGTAGGTGAGATGGAAGGAGCTCTGCTTGACAGTCTAGAGCCCATAGGAGATGTGCAACTTGGTTTTAAATAAAATGTTTTCTCTGTAAATGGAATTAATGGGACAGGAAAAAAATCCCCTCAAGAATGTTTCTAAAGAGCTCTTTTTTGGAGTCGAAGTCCTTTAAAACCAGTTTGAAAACAATAACTAGCTGCATAATGGGTGTCAAATCTCCTATTGGTCTAAAGCAAATGAAGCAGTCAGTCCCATGGACAGATGTAACCAGATCTGTTCTTATCAATACCGCCATCCTCCATAGAAAAGAATAAACATTAGAGTAATAACAAATAAGTTCATTCATTTGTGTACACAGACTCCATAGAAACACTACTTGCACATCATACAGATAGGATTTCCATTTATAGTTGTGTTATCTAGCTAAACCACTTTTGAGGAGTCTTTAAAGCTTAAAAATCTAATTTACTTGAACAGTTAGCTGCATTACAGTTGGAAGAGCAAACAGAACTTCACTCCAAAGCACTAAAGCTAACATACAGGTTACTAGTGCCTTCTCCAGCATGGTCAAAGTCTGGTGACATTTTCTAATGAGATCTTTTTCCTTTTATCAACTGCAGTGATGAAGATGATCTTCCTCCAGCACTGGCAGCAGCAGCAGCGGCATCAACACCTGTGTCTTCAGCATCTCCTGGGTCACAGAAAACATGTACACCGCAGACGTCAGAAGGACAAGCACAGGTTTCACCTGGTGGCAAGGTAATGTGCAGAGACAAGCTTATGTCAGTTGGGAGAGTATTCAGGAAGGGTGGGAGGGAGTTGCAGATAGCATGTTTTCCTTGCGTGGAGTAATTCTACATTTAAGACTAATTTTCAATTTAGAGTAGTAGTAATATGTTTAACCTGTCATGTAAGGAAGTATTTAGAGCCTGCTCCAAGACCCAGCTAAAATAAAGTTTTTCATCAACATCAGGAGAGGGTGGGCAGTGGATCAAGATGAAATGAATTATTACCTTGATTTCAAAGGTACATGGTTCTGTTGTCTGTCTTTCCTGACTAGTCATACTGTAAAAACATGGTGTGAAATTTGAAATCCATTTGTCAATCTATGCTTTAAGGAATTAAAAAAACCCCAACCCAACAAACAAAACCAAACAGTGGAATTACAGAAATTAAATGTTTTCTTCAATGTTGGGTTTCTCTTTTGCCTTTAGAGTTCTACAGATGCTGGAAGTACATTTGCTTTGGAGCCAGGTGACCTCCTGATGGATTTCACAGAGGCCACACCTATGGTAAATAGTTTCAGTTTGCAACCAGGAAAGTGTAAAAGATTTTAGTAGTTTGTGGCTAAAATGAATGGGATACCATGCAGTGTGTTGGATAGTACACAGGAATAAAATAAGTTTTCTTGATATGCAGTGATCCTGAGCATCCATCAAACTCAGCTCAGCACCTCTGAAAATCAATCCACATCAGCAAGTATTATGGGTGATGTTCCGAATGTGATTTTTTATTGTTGGATGACTTCTTATTTCTCTCGCCTACCTGGGTATCTTTACACCTGGTGTAATGAGGTTTTTTGTCACTTTTACTTAACTTCCTAATGTGGTCATAGATTCGCTTTGAGAAGCTGTCTGAAACATCCCTTCTTCTCCCCATGAGTTTTGTTCAGACCTTACCCAACAGCCAATCCAAAGACATGTATGTGCAGTTTTGTGTTTCGTTAGCAGAGTGTTTTGCTACACTTAAACTCAAAATAGACTATAATGTTTTGATTACTAACTTCTTTTTTTTAGAGGTATGTGATACGTATTTTGCTTAAAAACCAAGGAGAGAGGCTGATCCCACTGAAGTCAAAATGCTACTTGACTTCAGCCATCTCAGTCTTCCCCCTCAGATTCCCAGCAGACCACTTGATGGATAACAGTATGATACTTGACTTTCTCCAATCATCCTGCACTGCAAATAACTCTAATGCCACGTAGCTCCTCTGCTGTCCAAAGACATTTCTTCTGTCTTCTAGAAACCATGTTTAAACCATACAAAAAGCACAATAGGAACAGCACTATGTTGGTGGCATAAGCATTTTTGCATTAAGGTACTTTTGTCCTGGGCACTGCTTTCACTACATGGTTAGTCAGGTTTACAGTATTGGAAAAGCGCTGTGGGGATGTGCCTTTTGCTTTGGAGACAGCATGATGCCTGCCTGTACATAACTGCTTGTGTCCTGTTAGGACACAAGGAGATGTGCTTTCCCCTGCAAGTCTGATGAAGTGAAGGTTTATCCCTCCTAGGCCCCTCCTTGCTTGCAGAAGGGCTGTGAATATTCAGCCGTGGCTTTTTGGCTTCAGAGACACTTTGAGGTGGGCATGCGGTGTGCTATGCCTAGACACTTGCTGCTATCAGTGGGAAGACAGGTTTGATGGAGGGGACTGCGCTGGAGCTGGGGAGCAGCTGAGCATACTGCTGTTTAGGAATGGACACCAGCTCTAGAAGGATCTGCAAAGCTGTTCTCTTTTAGACAATTTCAAGCCTATAGAAGTATTTCTTCACAAAGTCCTTGATGGTACTTGATGCTCCCTCTATAACTTCAGGGAATTCAAGAAGCATGTTCTTCACCTTCCATCAAAGTGCTATTGGCACCCACACTGTTCCTGTTGACCCCCTTCTTCTCTTTGCCTTTCAACTTGGTCAGCTGAACAACCTTTGTGCCCCCAGACTTTCATAGTGCAGATGTTGAATCTCTGAGCCTCAGGAAATTGAAACTTAAGTGGCCCTCACTCTTGGGTCTCCTTGGTAGGAGATCTGTTCCAGCACTAGCAGCTGCAGTGAAAGCACAGTCTTTACTGCTCCTACTTCTACCACGTAGGAGAGACCTTTCTTTTTGCACCTGAAAATGCCATTGCAGACTGAGGAGTGACTACAGTGACAGGAAGAAATGTATTTAAGTTCAGCAACACGTATTTCTGTACATTTCTGGGGGGAGGGAAAAAAAAAAAAAGGAAACAAAGTAAAGAAAGGAGTGCAGCATTCTGAAGCCTTTGTCTGTAGTTTGGGTTGGCAAGACACAGTCAGACTGAACTAAAACTACCTGAAAGGAGGTGTCTTCACAAGTAGTAAGGGATAGGGTGAGAGGAAATGGCCTCAACTTGCACCAGGAGAGGTTTAGCTTGGATATTGGGAAAAAAGTTATTCACTGAAAGGGTCATCAGGCTCTGAAAAGGCTGCTCAGGGAAGTAGTTGAATCACCATCCCTGGTAGTGTTAAAGCATGCATAGATGTTGTGCTCAAGGGCATGGTTTAGTGGTGGATTTAGCAATGATAGGCTAACAGTTGGATCTGACGATCTTAAGAGTCTTTTCCTCCTATGATTCTATATAGGTTAGTTTTTTCCTTCTCTGTATTAGTAACATGTTTGTGACTAAACTGTAAGTAATTATTTTTTAGAGTTCACAAATGGATTTCTTATTATAAAAAAGCATTATACCACATCTTACTGTATTCATCAGAATTTTTCAAAATAAGTTGTGTAGACTTTAACAACTGAACTTCTCAGGATAACACAGGTTTAGCTTTTGCTTCCACTTAATAGTAAGTCAGCATTGCACACTTCCTCTTCCAGCTGAGGGTACAGGCTTTTTCCCCTAAATATTTTACCCAATCATCCTTTCTCCTTTCCTACCCCACCATCCACTGATGTAATTTGTCACACTGTGTGTTCATAAACTAACCTTCCAGGGCTTTCTTGGTTTTAATATTTCAGAGAGCATGTACTGCGAGGCATCAATCAACCCTTTTTGTTTTGTTTAACATCTATAAAGGTCAGCTTGTTCTCTACAGAGCATTTATTGTTTACAGACCTTTCTCTGCAGTTTCACTGGCTGCAGACTGCTCTCAACCGAGATTTGAGTGAAAAGTTTACTCTTCAGGGGGAGAGGCTCCAAACAAAAGCAAGCTAAGGAGAAATATATAACTTTGAGCCAGTCCGATTATTTAATAATTCTGTTGTGATAATGTGCTGTCATTTGAGGGTCAAGAACACAAGCTTAGCATTGTGTTGCTGTCAAGGCAGTGGTAGTGTGCTGGTATTGCAGGCTATGACCTAGCCCTTGGGAAATTGCTTGCTAATTGCACCCATTTGTTTCAGAATCAGCGGCAGGTACAATATCTACAGGGGTCATTCATGCTGCTTAATTTGGGGTATTTGGTGGAGGTGATTGGGTTGGAAGTTCAGGTTCCTATATAGCCAGGGGGGTTCCGGCAGAGGAAAGCAGCCGTCTTCTCTCTGTCCTCTGGACTAGAGAGACTAAGACACCTAAATTGGACACCTAGGATCAAGGGTTTTTATTTTGGTAATGTTATATGATGCCAAACTTT
This sequence comes from Gallinula chloropus, assembly GCF_964237585.1. Classification (NCBI taxonomy): domain Eukaryota; kingdom Metazoa; phylum Chordata; class Aves; order Gruiformes; family Rallidae; genus Gallinula; species Gallinula chloropus. The sequence goes on from NC_140086.1 coordinate 70,586,558, forward strand.
CTCAGTTCACTGAAGAGCTGTTAATTTGAAACAGTTTCAGACATCTTTCCTTCTCTTCTATAACATTACTGGCAGACAGTGATTAATAGTCAGTGACTCAGCTGCATGATCTTCGTTGTTCAGTGTCTAATCATTGATGCTCCTTGATGGCCTTGGATTTCATCCATGTTTTGCTGCTGTTGCCCATACACTGGAAACTGAGAGTTACAGTTAGAAGTGGGTCCCACAAAACCAAATTAACTTATAAAAATAGGAAGATTAGTGACTGGATTAATAAAATTCATCCAGGATGCCATGAAGGGATCAGAGCAGTCAAATGAGGAGCTACTGTGATATATACAAGAACCAGCTGAGCTCTAATGCTCACTTAGTCATCAATACATAAACTGCCAGTAACAGCAGGGCGATCGCAAGGCAGACTGATTTCAGGAAATCATTTTGCAGGAGAAATAATTCACATATACTAATGCAGATGGTCTAGAATGAAAGGTATCCTTCTGCGCTCTGCACCCCTCAAACCATGTGATTTATGCATGCTTCTGGTCATTTGTCAAGTAAAGCCTATATTTAATTGATTACAATGCATTATGTGCTGTCCTTAAAATGATTATATCATGTGCAGAAGAAAATCTCTATCTTTTTATACCCCTTCATTGTGACTTTAAGTAGAGTACCTGGCTTGTATGTAAACAAGATTCAATTCCTCCTGCCTTATGAGCATTCTTATTGTGTTTTTTTAAATCAGTTCTATCATTTTAGCAGGCTCTTTTTGCAGCCAGTCTCTCTTTCTCCCCTCTCTCTCCCCTCTCTCTCTATTTCTAGCTTTTATGGAACTGGAAATCAAAACTTGAGCTTCAAGCTATTCTGTTCCAGCTTATAATCAGTAGGATTTTTTACATGGGTATGAATGCAGAGCTTCTCAGTTCACTACAGAAAGCTCAGTGCTGAGACCCTCAATGACTATAACAGTTGCTGTGCCAGGCTAACAAGTTCCTTTCCAACCAACAAAGAAATGGCAAAGTGCATAAACTTCAGTTTGGACCAAGGGAGTAGGACAAAATCAAGAAGAATTAACAGTCTTACTTTAGGAACTATTCCTAAACTTGGACGAAGGTTTATAATGAAAGGTGGATGGGCTAGGACTAACTCATGATCGCTTCTGAAGAGGTATCAGAGATTTACAGCTGGTGAGTGCAAACTATGTGGTCTCACTTCATGCTGTATCAAGTGAATAAATTTCTAGGACTTCATCTGCCATCTATTGGTGGAAAATCATAAGTAAAAAACTATTTGCCCTTTCAAAAGATGAGATACATTTCAAAGGTATAAACTATCAGTATGATAGTTTAAAAATTAAAAATAAATTGTCTTCAGTGTAAAAATAGGTATTTTTATTTAGGATGAGTTGGAAACAATTCTTTTTATACCAGTAATAGTATTACTGCTCTAAGCAATCTTATTCATTGAAAGTTATCTCTAAGTTTCACTGAGGGGTAGTGAATAGAGGAGAACGAGTAAAGAATCTTTTTATTCCTCTCCCACTTAATATTTTTTCTATTGATAAAGAAGAGTGAGCTGGATTTTTAGTTGCTAAATTTTTATGACAGTTTTGCTAGTTTGCAATAAGCCAAATAACAGAGTAGGGCATCAGTTCAGTATTTCTTGCCTTAATCTTTTTATATACTGTGCAAAGCAGTTTTTCAGGCAAACATATAAAACTCTAATAGCTCCATAACTAGTCCATTTGGCATTGAATTCTAAACCAAAAGTGTAATTCAATACTAATATTTGGTAGGAGCATTAGATAGCATCTGACTGGCTGAAAGTATAGATCAAGTATGCCCCAGAGGCCTCTTAAACATCTCAGTCAGAGACAAATCTATAACTGTTTTATTTATGATGAACTACATACTGACAATAGAATAGGTATTTTCAAAAAAACTTCGGAAGGCTGCATCATCTATTTCAGAATTAGAAACTTTCTACTTATACAGGTTCATAACAACAACAAAACATATTTCCTAGTACCAGAAGAATTGCAAGCAATAAATACCACTAGCATTCAAAGGAGAAGGCTCAAAAATTCTATTTTTTAAGCTGGTTTCTCAGTTAACAGAGTACATGCACATTCATTGGGCATTTAGGAGCAAAACAAGCAGTTTGTCTGTTACACAGAATAGTTTTGGTTGGATAAGACCTTTAAGATCATCACGTCCAACTGCTAAACCTAATCCTAATATGTACAGTTATATGTACAGATAAGAATTCGAAGCAGTAAGCCACATTTGAAATCACAGAATCACAGAATCACAGAATCTTAGGGGTTGGAAGGGACCTCAAGAGATCATCGGGTCCAACCCCCCTGCCAAAGCAGGCTCCCTATCTCATATTACACAGATAGGCATCCAGACGAGACTTGAATATCTCCAGAGAAGGAGACTCAACCACCTCCCTGGGCAGCCTATTCCACTGCTCCGTCACCCTCACTGTGAAAAAGTTCTTCCGCATGTTGGTGCGGAACTTCCTATGCTCCAGCTTACAGCCATTGCCCCTAGTCCTGTCCCCACAGACCACTGAAAAGGGGCTGGCCAAATCCCCCTGCGTCCCAAGTCTAAGATATTTATAAACACTAATTAGGTCTCCCCTAAGCCTTCTTTTCTCCAGGCTGAACAGACCCAGCTTACTCAGCCTTTCCTCATATGGGAGATGTTCCAGGCCCCTAAGACATTTGAAATGCACCTTTATTCCCAGGTTCAGGTTCATGCGCTTTAGCTCCATATTAAACCAAGAAAGCAAAGAGCAGCAGCTGCTAAAGAGAGCAACTTTAATACAAAAACACTTGTAACAACAGGCAATAAATCCAGTTCCATAGGAACTCAAGGAATACTTTAAATTTACTGATATTGCAAAGGACCTTTTTTTTTCTGCTGCAAGAAAAGGGCATCAACTAGATAAGAACAGAAGTCAAAGGGATGTGTTATAGTTAATGCTCGGGCAAATCAAGGATGGGACAGTTGCCTGGGGGTCTGCAGAAAGCGCTCAGTGCTGCAGGCAGTGCGAGGCTCCTGGGAGCACGGCTGGGGCAAAACCGTGGCAGCAGGCAAGCAAGGCAAGAAAACACAAGTTACCTGAGCATCACGTTCTATAAAGCATGCTAATAACTACAGAGGGGGCTTAGCCCCTTTCTAAAAACGATCATGCTACTTGGGCAGCCAGGATGATGGGTGAGTACATTTTGGACTGTACTTTCACGCTCCCTGATAGCTGGTTCTTACCCTCTGCACACACAAAGCAGTGCAAATAGAACTTGCCAGTAATACGTAGCTCTGCATTTTCAAGCATGGGGCTTTGCTGGTGGGTGCCAGTCCCCTAAGCAGTCTATTGAATTACTAACATGAGAGATAACTGGGTGTCTGGGAATGCAGTCAAGGTCAGAGACTGTCTGTTGGATCTTAGTTTAACATTCACTAAAAATGTGAGCCTCTGGCTGCTACTTAACTATTTGGGGATTTGCTCCCATTCATCCATTATAGAAAGCCACACAGAGTCAGTGAAGAAACAAAAGGAAAGAATGTGGCAAAGATGAACTACAAGCATCTAGATTTACTTTTTATTTTGCCTCTACTTTAAGTGATTTAAATGCATTTGTTCAGTGAATGGGGAGGGGGAGAGGGTTCCCTGTTATGTGTATGCTGAGCAGAAGAGTAACTAGGTGCACTCTGCAAATGTCTGACAGATGCTTCAGCACTTCCCTATTTCTTTAACTAATTGAAAGCAAAATTCTGCAGAAAATACAAAGATCCACCAGGTGAAATCTATTGCTGACTCTGCACCAGTGGACACTGTGATAAATTGGGTACAATGTGTGTGAGCAAGAAAAGGTACCAAAATAAGGAGAAAGTGTTAGGTGGAAAAAAGTGCAGGTGTGATGCTGCACTGTGCCTACTTTGTATCATCTAATTCACTGCTTTAAAACATTGAACAACCCACTGGCTAACTTTTTCTAAAATCTGAGGTGAAGGGTGGAATGTCAAAAGTTAGTTTGGATCAAAAGGGTATAAGCTTTTACCTGGAGAAATGACAAAATCTGCCATATACAGTTAATTTTACCCATCTCTGTATGTTTTAACATGCTGTCTTAGCTGTCCTCTGGCATTCCATATGCTAGCCCCATGCCTGTAGAAATTATAAAATAAACAAAGGCTTGTCCATAAATATGATCTCTGCCAGATCATGCAAGCAGACCTGGTCCTGGATCATAAAGCTTTGGGTGGACTCTGCCACATGGTGGGAGCTCATTTGAGAAGACATTTGCACCAGAAGGCCAGTGGGTCTTCTACCACCTGTGTGCCTGTGGGGAGACAGTCAGGAAAACAGCTTATAGAAGTACTGGTGCTCTGTAACTGAAGTCCCGTGGTGGGATGTTTGTTGTGCCTGTATGGTGAGTGGTTTGATGGCCATTTACAGACTTGTCTATGAAGCTGGAGGGCTGAGGTTGTGGTGTCACAGCTGTACACGCAAGTCATTCAGCAGATGGGTGCTGGATGGTTTCATCTGTCCCAGCTTCCTTAGTTGGGCTGTGCAGGAGCTGGATCAGCCCACTGATCCAGCTGAACACTAACCCCACAGGCAAAATGATTTAGCTTCAGGTCATATCATCTGTTCCACAGATACTTCTGAGTACTGTGGGAGTAATAAAATAAGCAAGCAGTGTAGTTTCCAGAGTAGTACTCCAAATGGGACTATTGTTGCTGCTGAAGTAATTTTAAAATTAAACCTGACCATTTTGATGAGAGTGTCTAGTGTAGGGTGTCCCTGCCCATAGCAGGGGGTTGGAACTAGATCATCTTTAAGGTCCATTCCAGCCCAAACCGTTCAGTGATTCTATGTGCTCGACTGTAGTAACAGTGACCTGAGGCCAACTGACAGGCAAGATACCAGGGAGATTTCTCCCTAACAATGCAGAGCATCTGAAACTGCCGAGCACCATAGACAGAGCAGTGCAAGACTGTCTGGGTGCCTCTCTTTTTGCGTAATTAGTGCAATAACCATTTTTAGTCTGAAGCTTTTCTAAGTGCCTCTGAAGTGATATAGGTTGCCACCACTTCTAGCCATGGTAGGTAAAGTCAGAAAATTTGAGGATCACAAGCACGGTTAGCTTAAGCAAAAAGAAAAAACCCCACTACCTGCAATGCCTTTCTCCTGCCTCCTCATCAGAAACACGATCATTGCATGACAGTAACAGCTTTCTCTTGCTTGAAATCAGCAGCAGAGTACGTGAAGGCAATCAAATAAATGCAAGCAAACATTTTTTAAACTGGCTGATACCTGCCTCCTGCTGCAAACTGAGAAGGCAAACAAATCTTTTAGAAGCTGTGCATTGTTGGAAATCAGCTCTGGTAATGTTCACTCATACCTTTGCTCAACATCTTTTTTTCATTTCAGATCATTGCTTTACTTCTCAAGTGAATGTGTTTCATGTCCTTAGCAGCAGTAAGCAGGTGTACCATCTCCCTAAGAAAAGTAAAAGTGAACAATAGATACACAGGGCTTTTCAGACACAGAGCAGTAACTTTTGGAGGTACTGGCCGAGTCTTCTTTTCCACTCTACGGTAATCCGTGTGATAGGAAAATGTTCACCTCCTGTGCAAAAGCGACTTAAAACTAGGTGTATCTTCTTGTGTTTGCTCTCAGTGAGGCATATGGTGATGAAGCTATTATGCCTCAAAGTCTTTTGATAAAGGCATATTATTCACCTTTCCTTTTGCCTGAGAAGTACATAATTCCTTTTGTCTCAGCAGCTGTGAAGTTCATAATCTCTCTTCCTCACTGTGATTAGTGACAATTGCATTTAGACTTCAGTGAGTAACTATTGTATGTTTGTTTTCTCTCCAATCCACTAATGAATTGATATATGTGTAATTCTAATTCACATTTTTCCAGTGTGATAGCAAGTGTGATGCTAACTGCTTGGCTGTTCTGTGGAATTTCAATTGAATGCCTCCAAGCTCCCACAGAAAATGGAAACATCTGCTTTCCGAGCTGTTCTTTGACTGTCTGGGTGACTCAACTTGCAAAACCAGCAAAAAGAGCAGATAAATTTTCTTTTTCTTTGCCACTCAATTGAATAATAGGAGCTGATAGAAATTTATGGCTTTTTTCTTCTCTTATTAAAGCAAAATCTGGTTGTCTACATTTTCTTTCAAAAGCTTGCGGTTTTGGAACGCGTCCTGAACCAAATATCAGGGTGGTAGGAAGGGTGGAGAGAAGGATCAGGCCAGTTTGAAGAGTTTCTGTTTTAGCAGTTAGAAAGTGTTTCGGTTTCAAGCAATGTTTGTTTATTTATTTAAATGAACTCATGTTTCCAACCGAAACTTCTCTAAGCTTGGCACTGAAACCTCATCTGACCGAATCCCGAGATAAAACATTTTTAATTTGGGGATTTTTTTAAGCATAGAAAAATTGAATTGGCACCAATTCCTTCATAGCACGTTCAGTTTGAACAAATAGGTGTTTTCCAATGAGAACCCCTAAGCAGTTCCAGTGGCAGTCTCTTCTGATGAATTGCCAGCAGTACCTTAGTGACCATCGACTTTCTCTTGTGGCCCATCCACTGACTTGACCTCTTGCTTTTTCCTGTTATTCTTACCAGAGGGAAAATCCCCTACCAAGGCCTATTATCTATTTAATTTCTTCTAGGCTGTCTACTAGGAAGCAAAATCAAAACAGTGTCATTTGCTTCTGAGGTTTACACCAGGACATATCTTTTGCTTTGACTTTGTGCAAAGCCTAGTACAAGTCCTATAACTCAGAGGAGTGGCAGTGGTAGAAATAACCACTAAATGGAACGGATAAATTGGTGCTTGCATACATCTCAGTGTGTCTGTGGCAATTCCACGGTTTCTGTACCTTGTCCCAAATACTGTAGATCATAGACAAAATTTGCAATTTAATTGTGGAAGGAAGGAAACAGAAGCTGCATAATTCCAGCTAATCAGCTATCATGGTAACTAGATTAAAAGCCACTGAACTCAGTGGGAAAGATCTTCTTCTGTTCATTACCTCTGGAAAACAAAATATTGAACTGTTTTGGGCTGGGGAAGAATTTGTGTGCCCATTTTAAACCTGATGACTAGAAAACAGTTCTTGCATGCTCCTTAGAGTTATTCCTTGGAACCTGGCCACAAAACTATTACTATGGAAGAACTGTGGATTTATGGCTTGCTTTATGGTATGACATTCATTTCATGTTCAGCAACCCAAGACTGAACACTCCTTATTGGATGAACAGGCAGTGAGATCAGGAAAGTGAACCTCTATAAAAATCATTTAGCAAGTTAATGTCATTTATTGTTCCTCTGCCAGAAAAAAAAACCCTGATGGCTAGAGTCTTGCAAGTGCTTAGATGCTGTGGAACGTCACCTGGCCACTTTGGGCAAAGTGACAGATATTGCCAAGAAGGATTTTGGCGAAGGAGTCGTCCTGTGCTGTCTGGCATGCACACCAAGCCATGTGCACGCGCTCTGCTGAGGACCCTGTTGGCAGGGCTGGAGATGGGAACTCACGTGCCAAGTCCAGCGGGCCTCTCACCACCTCAACTTGTGCACGATTTGGCGCTCATCTCGTGCTGCATCTGAGTCGAGCGAACTGTCAAAATCAATAACCATGAAGCTCAAGTGCTCGCATCCAGACAGAGCCCATGTGTTTCCATCAGTGGCTGAACTGCCCAGGCAGCAGACAGAGCTCCCTGCCTTCAAAATGTCTGTGGTCAGCAAAGCCCATCTTTGTGTGTGCCTCTAAAAATATTGCATTCTTCAGATCTCTCCTATCTTGCTCAAGCAGTTTGGAAAAGGGGTTGAACAAACTCTGCTTTCTTCTTTCTCCCTCTCCATGAATTGGGGTGCTGGGGCAGTGTGCAGGTAAAGGCTTGTCTTCACATCTGCAGCGTGGTTGAAGTGGGCATATCCCTGCACCAAGAAGTATTAGTTCCCAAGCTCACAGAGAACACACTTTAACAGCAGCAAGCACAGGATTGAAAAAAGTAAAATAAAACCAGCAACAAATCAGAATGGAACCTCTAAAACCCAGAGTATCCCAGGTCTTAGCATTTCACTATCCCAGAACTCTTGGACAGAAAGCTAAAAGTAATTGCTGTAAGCCCCTTCATTGTTCCCTAGTTATAATATTGATAGGACTAGTTTCTGCTCCTCTTACATTTGAGAAAGTCTTCAGGGTTTTTCTGACTCGAATGAGTTAACTATTGTCTTCCCAGGGACCCTAACATCAGCAGAGGTTGCCAGACAACAGCATGTTTTGGCATCTTCCATCACCACATGGTGCTGGGAAGGGGCCTTGGAGGCAGTGGTGCTGGAAATGTGCCTCACAGGAAATCCCCAGCTCCCAGCTTGGCTCCCTTGTGAGCTCCTGCTGGGATGGGCAGGAAGTCACTGACTGGGGACCAGGATCTGCCTGTGAGATTTTATTCACAATATATTTCTTTCCCCTAAGAAGTGTCACAAGTCAACATCCAGGGAGAGGACTGTCACTGCTTGGCTCCTCTCCCATTTCCTTTTTCCCATTCACTACAGCATTATGATCTTCTTCAGTAGCTTTCACAGAGATGTCGTTAATAATGGAGTCCCTGGTTCCTTTGCCCAATAAACAAATTATGGGGAAGCAGAGCTCTGCTCAAATGACAAAGGGGCCTTCTGGCATTGAAACTGCTGTCATGCTTGGGCCAAGCAGAAGAGCTTTGTACTCTTGCTCTCAGTCCAAAAGAGAAATTTCTGCTGTAATTAAGGATGGGTGAGAGTGAGCTATGTGCTAATAGCCCTAATCGATTGGGATTATCCCTTGGCTGGGACTAATCTCTTTAGCTATGGAACATGCCTGAGTACAGTGTCTCAGACTGGGAGACTGGCTCTTAAGGTAGCATTCCAATTTGTTCTTAAAAAGATGAAAATAAGCTGAGAAACAGAGCAATACATTTATTTTGATGCCGGATTGCTTTAGTGAGGGACACGACAGACACAGAGGCATCTGATGTGTTTCATGGCACTGAACTGGCAAAATACTACAGTGCAAGTGTTTGAATCTGTAAATGTATACGCTTAATGAGCTCTTGTCTTTGAACACACCAAGATTTTACCTGCAGTCAGTGCAAAAACTTTGTGGTTTTTCAATGCCTGCCAGCTAGCAGTATGAATGATTCCATAGCCAAAGATGCCAGGCTATGAATAAGCCAGTTTTTATCCCTAATGATTTAATAGATATGGGATCAGATTTCTTCATGCAAAAATCTTAAACCAAGCAAAACATTGTTTCCTATAGGCATTAAGCTTCCATTCAAGTTGGTCTGATTGATAGGATCATACAGTTTTGTATCTTACATTTTGAGAAGCAGTGCTGCTCCAGACGCGTGTTGGGAAGGGTGGCATATTATGATGGGAAAGAATTATTGTTGTACAGAAGCTTAATTCAGAGCAGACTTCCAGAGTAGTGAGAGTGGCAAACTGCAGCACAGCGCAGCAGTCAGCACTCCTGTGTGTATCTGGGTAGATCCTAATCCGTGAGAGGTCACCAAAATCTGTAGGCACGTGCATGCATTGAGGCTGCGGTTGTCACTGGGACGAGTCACACGCTGAAGTTGAAAACACGCTCGCGTGTCCTTCTGGATGGATACACAAAAGTAGAGCACACGTTTGTCATTTAACAGTATTCTGCAGCTCCACTGACTTTAATCTACCTGTGCTATTCTTTTCCTTTCAAATAATGAACTGTATAAACTCCTGGGGATTTTGGCAGAGCCCAATAGCCCAGAAAAATAGGACAGAAAATTAATGCAAAGTATTTCTTGCTATCCTGACATTCAAAGAGACTGTGATTGGGCAAGTTTTCTAGACACTTAAGGACTTTCAGCCAGCTTTAGCTCACACACAAGCAGAGATTGATTACAGTAAAAAGCCAAACTATTTGTTTGTGTTGGACAAGGGTGAGGCAGTGCACTGTTTGCGTCGACCTAGCATAACTTTTCACTGGAGGAATGTGATCCTGATGCTTTTGAAAAAGTGTATGTGTGCTACGTGGTTCTTAGTCAGCCTTTGCTGAAAAGTCCCTGGGTTTGAAGTCTCCATGTTAGTCCGACATGGTGAACCAACAGCTATTAGATGATGAGCTGTCAATGTCTATGCTTAGAAATAGTCAGGTGTGGCTAACGGTGAGTTTCCATCTGGTACAAAATGCATGTACAGTCTGCTTGCTGGCAGTGAAATCGGGAAATATATGGCTTCCCTGGGGCACTCTCAACTGGCAGGAGTCACAATACTCATTTCCTCCTCTTCATGTCATCCATCTTTAGTGACTTTCTTCTACGAGAACAGCCTCCATCTGCAGAAGATGCCACTTGATTTTGTTGGCTGTATGCACAGTCTAGGCACCTGGCACTGGATCATCGTTGATTTCATTGGTCAAGACAAATGTAACTTTGCATTTGCTGCCCTAGCAATGCAACTAACTTACTCGGCAGCAATGTTGGAGAGCAACCATATTCAGAAAGTATACCTACAGCTTTTGTGTTTGCTTCATTTCCACATTTTAAGTAAAGACCAAGAAAATGCTGCAAACTTTAGCCAACACATCAAGTTCATGACAGCATTTTGCCTTGCCACGTTTTCCTCAGGGGATGGCGACCGGGCTGACAGCCCATGCTGAGGTTATGTTCCACTTAAGCTCACTCACTTTCACAGCGTCAGCAAAAGAGTAACGAAAGTCCCAAAGACCTGTAAGAGTGTGGACACTGTCTTGGTTTTGTCACATCTGAATTGTCCTTTACTCTGTATGCTTTTGAAAAATGCCTTCTCAAAAATAGTCTCAAGGCAAAGCTAAACTGTGAAAATGTCCAGGATATGCACTCCCTTTCAACGTGCTCCAGGGATGCTGGACTGACTCATCATTAGTACCACCGTACTAGCAACCCACAGTCACAACCCTGAAAGTGAAGACCAACAGAATAACCCATCTTTAAAGGCAACATAAGAGGCATTGCTAGCACCAACATGTTTTGCAGGGCTGCCCTTGCAAATTAGAACAAAAGTTGGCACAAAGATTCAGAATTTTACCCAAGGCTTCTTTACTGTGCTTTAGGTACACGTGCTTGTAAATAGTGTATAGCCTGTACTGCAGCTACAAACTACTATGCGTTAAGTGTCTCTGAAATGCTATAGCTGCAGCAATGCTAAGCTTCAGCAGAGGTTGAACCTTGTATGTCATTCCCCTGAACTCCCTTGAGCATCCATTGGGAACCAGAGGTCACTGGAGCGTAGCCAAGGAGCCACGCAGTCACCTCCTGACAACACCTCTGTGTTAGCAAGGGTTGCACAAAATCACTCTCTGAGAAGGACGGAAGTATCTGATGGGAAGCATTAGCCCTGTTGCACAAGCACCCAGTGAGACATCAAGAAGCTGCTGTATGCTGCCAGGCTCATACTAGGACAGGTGGACTCAGCCTGCAGCAAGGTCCAGAGAAGCGCTGGTGTATGGCAGTGAGCAGAGGAAGTTCACCAGTCAAGGGGACTCCAAGATGGCTTGACAGAAAGGAGACTGTGGAATCAATGTGGCTTTCAAGGTGGAGTTTTCTCTGTTTACTGAAAGGAGTGGGAAGATGGACTTTACTGCAGTCCTGCCATCCTGTGGAAACTTACACGAAATAGATGAGTCAAATGATTCAGTTGGATTCACTTATGATGGTTTTTAGGCTATAATATTGAATGTTGCTCAAAGCATTTCCTTGAACTCCGGTCTCCACCAGTTATCTGCAAGATAAACAAGGGAGACCTGAAGACCACATGGAAATAGAAAGGGCATTTCACAGTGTTACCTCCCCAGAGAGGGTGACAGTAGGCAGGAAGGTCCTGAACACGCAGTGTTGCTCTGGCTTGGCAGCTTGCACAAAAACCCATCCTCTTCAGAAACTTCACATTTGGTGCCTTAGAGTGTCCATGTCTGCAAAACTGCCCCGCTTCACTACGTGTGAACGAAATCCATCTGCTGACTCTGACACCTGGATATTGTTTCAAGAAGCTGGAAGAACCCTGCATCAAGTGAAAGGAAGGCAAGTGGGATTTGTGCTAAGTTTGGTTCATTATTTAGTTCACACAGCCCTTTCCAAAACTGATTAGCCAATGGTATTGCTCATTCATACCTCCATCCTGTTACAAGTTTCTTGGACTCTACTGGTTTGGTCTGACTTTTGCCCTGGGCATCCAGGCAGTGATTACACCTGCCTACCCAACATGCCATTTTTGTTGCCACATGCCAAGGGAGTGGACTGGTGTTGGCATTACTTGACTGATCACTGGAGCCAGGGTCTACTCCCACTCAAATGAATTGGCTTGGCCACGGGAGCATTACATCATGAAAAACACCAGAAACCTCTGGTGTCATACTGTGTCTGCTGAAATGGTATGACACCAGACAAGGAGCTTTACTAAACAAGTGCAGAGTCCAGAGTCATATCACTGGTTTTACAAACTGGGTCTAATGGATAACTGGTGTTTCTGAAGTCAGCTCATACATCAGGACTGGGAAACGCTGACGCCATGTACTCCAGTGGTTTTGTCTGCTTATCTTTTCCAATTCGATGAGTAGAAAAAAAATATCTCTGTGCTGTATGAATGTGATGTTACTCAGCTTATAGCATGTATTTTTAAATAAAGCACCACAGAATATTCCTCTGGCTGTATGTGAATAGTGAAAGCCATGTTTATGGCAACGCTTGGGGTGCTAGCAGCTCTGCTTCTGCTGCGATGCACAGGATCCTAGCAAAGCCTTTGGCCTACAGTTTCTCTTCCATAGAATTGCAGAATCATAGAATGGTCTGGGTTGGAAGGGACCCCAAGGATCACAGAGTTCCAACTCCCCTGCCACAGGCAGGGCCACCAACCTCCAGGCCTGGATCTACACAAAGTTTCCCAGGGCCCCACCCAACCTGGCCCTGAACACCTCCAGGGATGGGGCACCCACCCCCTCTCTGGGCAGCCTGTTCCAGCTGGACAGTGTGCAAAGTGACAGTGCAGATCCACTGCGATCGCACATTTTCTCCGGCACGTTATGAAAGTCCTCCAGTCAAGGGGCAGGGGATGGGAGTGGAGCAGTGTCAGCAGCACAAAATGTTACTGGTATTTTGTAGAAGGAAAGCAAGTTGTGGCAGGGCAGTGAATGTACTGACTATCCTAACATAAGAGAACGTATTTAAATTAAGCCCACTTCTACCAAAAGTGGTCTATTTTTGTGACAGCAAGGACATTTCTAATATTCCCCTCTGATAGAAATACCCAAAATAGCTAATTTTATATCAATTAGCACATTCCAACTACTGAGTTATTTTCCACCAGTCCTGCTGTCTTCATTTCAGGTGGGAATACTGCTTCTTTGTCTCCCTCAGCTTCTGTGAGAACATTACAGTTCTCTCACTGCCTAAAATGTGTTTCAGGGAAGTACAATTATTTTCACTGAAATTTTAAATTCTCTCCAGAAGAATTCTTTGCACAAAAGCAAACAAAAGGGGAAGGCCCTGCTCCTGTTGTGCCTTTTCTTCCTTCTTCCTTTTTTGTTCTTCCCTGTAGCACAGATATCAAGGTGCTGTTAATTCTTTCTGGCTGTGGCAGAAACCTCCAAAATGCAGCACCTCAGTGGACAGCTAATAAGGCAACAAGAATTTTGAGTACTAGCAGAAAATCATCTAAGGAGCAATAAAATTTCACTCATTTTCCCACAGAATGAATGTGACCATTACATTGACTAGTTTTCAGATTTTTCTCCTTAAGGACTACTCAACCACTGGATTTTTCCCAAGACTGTTGTATTATTCTCTTCTTACTTTTTTCTTCCTTTTTGTAAAGTCAACTGTTCTTTTAAGCTTAGTAAATTCTCAGCTTGCCAAGATAAATATTCTAGACAAGGAGACACTTGTCCAAATTAGTTATGCTGTGGTAATGCACTCTGAAATTTCAAGCAAGGGGCATTTGAGGTTGTGCAACAAAGCCTCAGCGTGTGAGATGCTGCAGGAACTCAGAACACATGCCCCTGCGATGTGATGATTACTTATGAGAATGGCTTTAAAGGGGGCTTTTTATGGTTGTAACTTTGGCTGCAAGATTGTTTGCACTCCTGCAGAGAGAGCAGGTGTGTTTGAAATCAGGTTTTATACTTAAAAGTCAGCTGGTGCTGTTACCTAGAGCCAGTTAGTCCCCTTTGCTCCTGTGGAAGATCCTGACTGTGCCAGAATGTGCCCACCTGAGCAGCTCGGCAACATGGACACAACTGCTCCTCCTCTTACCACCACAGGAATTCTTGTGCTCAGCTGTGAACTTCAAAACTGTTATTTCTCTTGTTTTGCCTTACACCAAAGTAGAGAGGATTCCACAGCACCTTGTCTATAGGGAATCCACACACTAGCAGCTACTGGGTTTTGCTGCTCTCATCAGCTACAATTCATCTTCATGAAACTGCCCTGCACACAGAGCTGCTTGCCTCCTCTCCCCTCTCCCTTTTGCCCTCATTTTTGCAATCCCAGGGGAAGCCTGGAAGCTGCTGGAGGTCTCCAGAGGCTGGAGGAACTGCAGATTTGTGATAGATGGTGGAGATGTCTCTGCTGTTCTTTTCTCAGTGGCATCTTTCAACAGATGCTGCTGCAGCAGGGAGAAGAAAGCACACAGGGAAAGTTTAGGGACTGCTTCTGCCATGTGAGTCAGGAGACACTTAAATGTATCATGTGTAGTTTTCCTAGGGCAGGGATAGCGGCTGTGCACTGTGTGGGGAACACACAACATTTAGGTCTTTGCCTTCTGTTCTGGTCATGGAGTTGTGCTTTTTGAGCAACTCTGAGAGCTTTGACTCCATGCAGTAGACTCAATTTGAGAACAAGGGTCAGTGAGAGACTCAGACATGAGGCTGCTTTCCTTGTGTGGTGGGGTGGGAACCACAAGGTTTTCTTCCTTCTCCCAGGTGATGGCAACTGCTGCTGTCAGCAGCACGCTGCTGGCCAAGGTGCATACACAGGACAGGCAGGCCTAAGCATGTTCCTGGGTGAAAAGACCTTTCATATCTCCAAATGCAGTTTCACATAAACCAGTTGCTTAACTGGTACTTTCCACAGTACCTTCTGTCTCCCCATTCTACATATCCTTAATCTGTAAAGTACTCCCAAATACACAGAATTTTTCTGCCATTGTGTGGATGAGGATGTTTCACCTACTTCCTACTCAAAAGAGCCTTATCTTCTCATGAGTAGGTAAGAACCTCTCACCAGTGCTGAGGAGACAACAGCAGCATTGTCTCTGCTTCACCTGTGGGAGCTGGCAGCAGCGTTCCTGTTAATGCCCTGGGCCAAACCAATACACTCTGTGGTGCCATTTGAGTAACCATGGCCTCTTAGGAGGAATAAAGATGAAGGAAAGAGTAAATCCTAAATGCTGAGCAGGGTGACTTCTCTTTTGTCACTCTTAAATTGAATGCAAGTATGGGTGGGTTTTTTTCTTCTGTTTCTTAATTTCTGATTTCAGTTTCTTTTAAATGCCATAAATCGATGAGTTTAGAACCTAGAGAGCTTTTCATTTGTTGAGATTGTCTTATTCCTGAGATCAAATAAATGCAGCTCCCAGCGAGAGGAACTCAGGCTGATAACTAAGCCAGACTAACCATTTTTTTGCTGTGCTTGACACATAGGCTGGACTCTGGTGCATCCACAGATTGCAGTGCTGATTTGCAAGAGAGTATTCTGCACAGCTATGTGCTGCAGCGTGCAGGCAGGGCTGACTCTTATGCACCCCTCGTCCCAGATCCCACTGAGCTTTTGAGTATTGTTCTGTGTCATTTTCCTTTTCTGTATGCTGTAACTGTGCTTCGCTTCCTGAATGAGACCAACCTGCAAAATTAGAGACACATTGGCTGGAGCACATCAAACTCATACTGCATATGAGCAACCAGCTTCCCATCCCTGTTTGCCTTTGGCTCAAAGGTGGCATTTGTCATGGAGAGCACTGGTACTATTTTGTTCTGTAGCATCATATTGTAAACCCTTCATCACCTGAGAGTGACAGCTGGGGCTCACAGCTGTTTGCTGCCTCTCAGAAGAGTGAGGAGTGCTGCAGCTGTCCCTGTCTCCTGTTGGCAGGCTTGGCTATGGGTGTGAGGTAACACACAAGGAGCTATTGCTTCCATCTGACGAGTAGGCCCGGTCAGCAGCGCAGTATGCATCCGCCTTGCTAGCAGCTGTGAGTGTCGGCCTCTAACAGGAGTGTGACCTGTATTTTAATATTTTGAGACAGAAAAATGTAAAAAGAATTTCTCCCCTGCTCGGTTGGTTGTTCATTTGCGCCTGTGTAACTGACTTATAAACACCTCTGTTCTGCTAAACAGGTATCTAGGCACGGTGCTGCGTCTTTGCCATCCGTACTCCTTGTGTGTAAGAAGCCTGACATTTAACACCAAGATTAATTCCACGTGTTTGCAGAAGCAGGCCCACAGGCGGCTCTTAATTTCCCTTGGCATCCTTATAAGCCAATATGCTTTTGTTATTTTAGTTACAAAATAAACACTAGGCATTTACTTAATTATATCTGACATCATAATTTCAGGTTTTTCTTTGGCCTACAGGGGCTCAGGGCCCTCGAGGTAGCTTTCCTCGTTGTTAAACAAAGGTTACGTAGCTGTAGTTAGTGAATTATGCAGGAAGAGATATATAGAGAGAGCAAAGAAATCCACAGCAGTTTCTATAACAAAGTGAAAACCACACCTTCACGTGAAAAAATGTGTTTTTCCAAATGGAAAGCATGACATGAAGTTTGAAATTTATACCTTTATTTGAAATTGTGTCCTTTCTTTCAATGAATGAATGAATGAATGAATGAATGAATGAATGAAAGAAATCTATGTTCTGGAGAGAAAAATCATGGGAAATAGCATTCACAATAAAGTGGGACAGAGTTTTTTGCTGCTTTTACTATTTCTTTAATTCCAGTTAATCTTTGAAATTATTTTAAGGGCAAAAGCGATTTCCAGCAGGACCTGGTCACATCTGGTCACACCAGTGACCAGGGCTCATGGACCGAGCCCTAGGAGCTCTCAGGCTTCTTGGCACATGGACATGTTGGTCTCTCACCTCTCCGTCTCCAGGCACCTTTCAAAAAATCCTCCTAAGAGCATCCTTCATCCACAGCCCTTCTTTTGACACAGGACCTCGTAGCTGCCTGAAACAAACAGTTATCCCTGGTGCATTTTTTATACATGGTTTTCTTTTTGATCCCACATTAGATAATTGTTTGTCTTTGGCAGCAATTGTGTAGCTGAAAATTTGGAAGTCTAAAATCTGTAAAGCACATGTTCTTAAGCCAAAGTTCCTGGAGTGCAGGATTTGCTCCTGCACTTTGTATTACATATTTTCAAATGTAGTGTTGGCTGAAGGAAGCAGGTAATGATCCAATGGCTGGTGACAGAACTGGAAGGTACAGTGTGTGCAATCAGCTCCATATGTGCACAACAGATTTAATTACATGGTAAAATTAATATATCAAGTGTTTGCATTTATGCTTTGACTATTCATCATCAGGTTTCTGTATACATCTTTGGAGGGGTCTTTTTTGGTCTGGTCCAAGCGCTGCTGAACTCCTCTGATTTGTTGGATTTGTCACTGCAGTTGCAATGCTTTGCTGCTTTTTTTTTTTCTTTTGCACTTTTATGCTCTGAAAGTAACATCTTTTTCTTTATCTTTTTTAAAGATAAAGACATTCCCTGCTGATACATCTAATCCTTTTTTCGATCCTTTTACAACAGTACCACAGTTTTCTGTAAGTAGAACATGCAACTAAAAAATATGTGTATTTAACACAATTTCAACTGATTTTTTAACAGTATCAGAAACTTATGTGTTAAGCAGTCCTAAAAATAATAATAATAAAAAAAATCCGAGTAGAAATTAGAATGAAATGAGTCAAATATTCCCATTACACAAAGAAATAACTAAAGAAATAACTTGCCTGCATTCAGACATCGCTGCTTACTAGACAGAGGACTAAGAGTCAAAGGTCAAGGCTCACTGCTAATGGAGTCAGTTCCAAAATGATGTTCAGAACTGTAGAGGACACTCGTGAAGCTCCATAGCATCTTTCCAAGGAGCAATAAGGGAGTGGGAAGACTTAGCCCTCTGTCTAGCAATTGCATGACCTCCTGCCTGAAACTGCCTGCTGTGCCATCACAAGTAAGGACCTGATTTTCACTCTATTTGTACCTGAATTTTAAGGCAGAATTCTAGTTAGTACGTTGATGACTACAATGGTATCCTTATATAAACTCCCATGTCTACTAGGCAACTTGAATCAAGTACTGAAGGTAATTCTTGTTAAACTTTAGCAGAAGCTGGGATTTATAGGGGTTTTGATGAGGTAAACTGCATACAAACAGGAAACAACTATTTGACATTTAAAAAAATACGTCCAAGTCCTTCTTTCAGGGTAGAGCCATTATGTAAGAAGTATGACAAAAATTATCTAATCAAGCAATTCAAATAAATTTTGGAGGAGTTGATGTAACTGAATATGTCACGTGGGACTGATTATAACCCTTGCTGCCCTTTCCAGTGAGGGAAGTGATTCTGATCTGCAAGAAACACTCTCTGATTATAATCATAAACCACAGTAACTGATTTATGGGTTTTAAATTGCATTTGCAAAATTGGGCATTTCAGACTTTAACCTTAACTTCTACTGGTTGCAGCAACTTGGCATATAATCAGAGATCAGTAATTTCAATCACTGTTGGGCCATGTTGCAGTAACTGTCTGCATTTAATGATCTATTTTTGTTTAAGAGAGGATTTTGTTTCACAATACACCTGATCATGAGATTTGATCTATTTTTTTCCTCCAAATCAGTATGTTAAAACTGGAGTCAGTTAGGCTCCCCAAGCTGTGTCTGTGCCAATGTTGAGCTCTAATTAAAGGTGCCCAAAAAGCCATAGGAGTACACTACAGCAACATTTCACCAAGTTACTCAGTCCAGACAGTACCATTATGTTAGAAGCTAAACCGAAGTTAAAGTTTGTAAATTTCATAGTATTCCTTTATATAAGCAAAAAGATGCACCCAGAATAACTTTCCCACTAATTAATAACAATTGTCAGGAAATTGTTTTTCTGTCTATGGGAGTTAATGATGAAATTTAGGAGCACCATATAAAATACTTTTTCATTTTTGGGGTGACAAAACTTTACAACACAACTAGAAGCAACCCTGATATACTTTCCATCTCAAAATTTCCATCCAGAAATTTCCATCTCTCAGAAAATGGCAGATTGTGGCAAATTCAAATGTTAGTATTTTTGTTATGGTCTGTCAGGAGAAAAGCAGTGAAGTAAAGTTTAATCTTTTTGAAATTCCCTTCTTTCCCCATACAGTCCTGTTTCCCTGGGCAGGGTGGAGGGCAGAATCTAGATCACAAATATTTAAGACACCATTACAATAAAAATCCTTTAAGGGATAAAAATTCCTTTAAGGGAATTACATACAAGGAATCTGTGGGTAAGCCAGCACCTACCTAAAGGACTTCATAAAGATGGGAAAACAGATTAGGAAGTTTAATTACACTTTGGTCCTGTGTTTCATGGTCCTCTGTCCCAGCCCAAGGAAATTATGATCTCTCCAGCAGCGTTTTAATTCATCCTGATGCACGGGCTTTGTGAAGCCTTCAAAAACCTACACTGCAAGTTCGAGCTGTAAGGGAAATGTCTAGATCGGTGTTAGGACTAGCAGACAGGTCTAAACTCCAAATATTCTCCAGTCATAACACAGTCCCAGATGGTAACATCTTTCTCCTTATTTATTTATATCTTTTTGTTTCCTTGCTTCCCCTTCACATTCTTTTTTTTTTTTTTTTTTTTTTTTTTGCTTGGAACAAAACTGTGATATGTTATTGAGGGAAAAAAGTTATGGGCAAGCACATTTGGAGGACTGTACCTTAGTGTATATCCAATTTTGTTCATTTTATCAGATGAAGTGTTTGAGAACCTGGTTGCCTGGAATATTTAAAAATTAGGTTCATACCAGGAACCCCTCTGAATTTCAGAAATTTCTATAGAGAAGTGACAGGCTTGATATCCTTATTCTCTGGCTGGTATGAGTCACATAGACTTAAGTTAATGAAATTACATCTGTTCACACCAGTTAAATATTTGGTTGAAACATACTGTCCAAGCAGAGATATCTATATATATCTATATATCTCTCTCCATATATATATATATATATATAAAGATGCTTTTAATATATACTATAAAGCCATTATCCAGAGCAAACACACTTTAAGATTCAGGGCAAACCTTCAGCAAGTGTAATTTCTCACTGCTCTGCTGAGCTCAGTAAGACTGGGAGAATTTACATCAGGCTCACAGCGTGGTGCCTCCTTCTCATGCGGTGAAGAAAGATCTGGCAGTCCTCAGAGGATGGGGACCATGTATGAGGAACCCCAAATCTGATATCTCTATAGCCTCTAAGGCTGAGTTTTAAAAGCTGAATGACAGAATTCACACAGATAATTGGCCAAGGTTGGAGGGAGAGTTTCTTTACTTAGTTTTGCATTTTCCGCTTTACTAATTAACAGAATTCCTTCTGCTTCAAAGGTTGGTTTGGAGCATATCAGATGCTTTTAGCTGAAATATGAACAGAGACATGTTAAAAAATTACAATAAGCAAGCAAACTTAATCCAACCAATTTTTCCTGGTTTCAAATAATTGTCCAGATGATTAAACTGATTAGTTTGTGTTTAGCATTAGTCCTGAATGGCTTGCAGAACTTGAGAAATAATTTAGAAGAGGTAAAAAAAAATATTGCTACTCAAATAGCTGGATAAGTATCATACATTTCCTTATGAAGGTGACTTTTCTTCCTCCTTGCTTTAAAGTCTGAACCCAGTTTAGAAGAAAAAAAATCCTCAAGAAAGAAATGCAGCTGGTACCAGCAGGAGCATAACTCCAATGGTCTGGACGCGCTGACAGGCCGCAGTTGCTCTATGCTCTTCCCAGGTCAGGGTCATACGCACACCACAGGCCCTAGCCGTTGTGGTTTGGCATGAGAAATAGTCTGTGCTAAAAAGCAAGACAGGGCTGCTTTATTTTTTTTAGGGATCCTTCCCCTCCAGTTGCATAGGCTGGCCCAGTCTTCGCCGTAATACTGCAGCGCTGACAGGCCTCACCTGAATGACAGGAGATGGCTGCTTGCTGTTTGCTTCCAAACCAGAGCTTCCAGTGTTGCTGTCATGTTGCCTGATACTAGACACTGCGGGGTGTTTCTCCTGAGGCATGTTACAGTTAGCACACATGGGAAAGAAATGGAGACCTTGAAATCCAGACCCCCTGGATATTAGAAAACACCGAGTAGCCAGAGGTCCCATCAGAAAATTGTTTAGAGTTTCCAATAATAGTCCAGAAATCTCACATGGTCAGCATTCTGCATTGTTTTTAGGGAAAACACATTAAGTCCTCTCCAAACTGATAGTGACTTTTATCCAAATACTGCGAGTCCCATACGTGGTGTTTGGTCTCATGTAGTGCATGTTGCCATCAGGTTTGTCCCTCGGGCTTAGCTCTGAAAGACCCATCAAAAGAAGTGGCTGTTCAGCATCCTAGGAGGCAGCACTGAGCAACTGCGGCTCTAGCCTCCCATTTGTTCTGGTTATTAGTTGCTAATGAGTGTTTGGCAGTGAATGGGATGGTCAAAGCAGCGGAAGCTAAACTACGCTTTTTTTTCTTTCTGTGTTTTTTGTAGGCAGAATTTACAGACAGCAAATTACAATGCTGTGTGGTGCAGTCATCTCCCAAAATAACACCGGTGACTCCCTCGCCTGTACTGAGATCTTTGGCAGAGACTATACCGACCCCAACGGTCCAGACAGTATACACGACGCATAAACCGATCTCACTGGCAGACAGGTACCGTGCAGCTCTTTCACAGAAATGCTGTCCTGCTCCCTGCATTAGAGGAACTGGCTTGATTCCTCTTTTTCTGTCCTGAGCACCATAAAGTGCCATTTCCCCCGGTACCAAGATTTCCAGCCGCTGCTTGACACCTACTTCAGAATAGGTGGGTGATGTAAAGAAATACCTAGAATTTATATCTTCTCTGAGGAAAAAACCCCAACCTTAATTAACTGCTGCAGCCAGCAGCCTACCATCTCTATGACCAGTGGCCTGGAGAGAAAGGGGAGAAAGGGTTGTGCAGACTTCCATCAGGCAAGTAATTTTGTCTGAACCACAAAGGTTTTCTTTTAATAATTGCTGTTGCAATTTGTTTTTTGAAATTAAATGTCCATGGGGGAAAGCTGAGGTTGAGAAATGTCTGCTCTTCTAAATGAAAAGCGGGCATTTGTTTTCTTTCTTTTCCCTCTTTCTTTTTTTAATTAATGTCAAGCTACAGTGATCTTTCTTGTAGTTGCTCAGAGACACAACAAGCCATCCTGCCCTTCCACGAGCATCCTGCATTCACTTTTCTATTTTTCCATCCTACCATTTTTGCATGCTGGCTGCTTATTCTAGAATTTAATCCAAGCTGAATTTCCCAAGCTGATAATTTACTGAATACAAATGTTAGGAGTGGATATACTTAATACTGCCGGAGCACAAAAAGTCCTAGGGTTATATTGAAGAGAAAAGTGTTTCTCTGGCATCCTAATAAATTAGCCTTTTTTTTTTTTTTTTTTACTTTTGGATGCACAGTCAATTCCCAATTTAATTTGTTAATTATTTTTTGCAGATGTTGTTTTAATTGCACCTGCACACATACTCAACATTGCTAACTCATGTAAAAAATTATTGTTACAGTGAAAATGTAATTCTGAAGGTGTAGTGCTGAACTCAGCTGCTGTAGGGTGTCTCGAGCACAAGTGGGTGATTCCACCCCTCCTTGACTATCAGTGGGCTGCAAGGTTTCTGCACTGCAGTTTATATCCCCAGACTGCTTTACACGCATTAGATGCTTAGCTCTCAGAACAGCACAGTAAATATGTCAGGGATTTTTTGCCCCTACACTATTTATTGAGAAATGGGATCACTAACCCATGGCATCCCCAGTGTCGTGGAGGCTATGGGTTCTGGAGTGATTTGGTGTGTGAGAGCAAGGACTTCAGGCTCTGCTTCCCACACCCTGATGTGAAAGGGAAGGAGGACTGTAGTAAATTGAGCGTATACAGATGACCCCCCAATACCAAACCAGGCCGAGGATCAGGAGGCTGTATTGCCAGTCCTTTGTGACGGCATTTACATCTCACGGATGTAGCCGTTTCATTTTTAGCTTCCTAGTCCAGCTTCTTTTGAAGTCTGCAGCCTTTAGTGGGGGGTGAGATTAAGTCATAAACTGTTTTGCCATGTGGGTCCTTTTATGTCCTTTTTCTTGCTTCTGTTTGCTCCGCAGAAATATCAAGCGGTGCTTGGTTTTGAATCAGCCATCAGTTATCAGCCTTTTCACTGAATTGAGTCTGACCTTTTTCCCTCTCCTTTGGTATTTTGAAAATGTTAATTATTTTAAATTGAAATCTGAGACTTATTGTTGTTCCCATAATTGGCTGTTTGTGCATTAATTACACAGCGCTGAGACTCTGAGGCGTGAACTTGAGAGAGAGAAAATGATGAAAAGACTCTTGATGACAGAATTATGAAATTCGCACTTCCGTCAGATGGAGAATGGATTGGGGCCTTTCATGTGCCTTCTGTCTGTTTACATTCCTCTGCTTCTGTGTACTCAACATAATGCATCGGGAAAATGTGTGATATTCCTGGCTCGCCTGGATTCAGCACGGTTGGTTAAAATTAAGTCTTGGCTAGACTTTAACTTGAAGGAGTTCCTTTATTCGTTTGCTGCTGGGAAAGAAACCTTCAGTCCTTTATCTCTCTTGAGATTTTATACTATTAACACAATTAATTTCAGGTTCGGTTTTGGTAAATTTAGAGCAAAAAGGTTCAGCAAGGAGCATACTGATTTCTATTGGGAAACACTGTTCTGTACATATGTTAATAAGTGCACAGAAATTAATGTTATGCAGAATATTTTGATAGTAACATAGAAAATATGTCATTTTGTACAACTGAAAATTGCAATGAGCTACTGCTATTTGTTAAAGAACCATTTTTAAAGCAGAAGAATGATTATTACATCCTAACCCCAGGACTGTTAGTCTCCACAGAAAAATAAACGGCTGTCTTATTAAATTCCTAACCTTAACCTTTACTCAGAGATATAAATAGCTGCAAGGGGGAAAGACACCCCACCATACAGGTATGCGCACCCAACACACCCTGTAGTTTGTCATCTTGAACTAAACCTTCAACTAAATCTTACCGTATCTCCATTAATAAAAAAAACCCCACAAACCACAAACCAGTTGTTTAAAGTAATTTGCTACTGACTTTCTAGCTTGATACTGACTTTTTTTAACTATGTGAGAAGTTTTGCCTTCTCCAGGTTGCCTAGGCATTAGGGCTCTCCCACACTCGGACAGCTTCTGCCCCAGCCTTGAAGGCTGCAGAGCTTCAGCAGTGCGGACTTAGCTCGCTCAGGGAGGATTTCTTCCTTCCTGGGTAGATAAAACACCTTCCTGACTGACATGAATCGGTTGATCACTTTAAAGAACAGTAACAACATGGCATAGCTGTGTCTATACCCATTTTTTTCACTCTACTAATCAGCACGTGTGTCCTAGCAAACCTGTGGAGGGTACACCTGGCTATACGTCCCGCTCACCTCCAGCACGCAAGCAGCCTCTTCGTTCAGCGGCGCTATCTCAGGCATCAGGTGGGGTGGGTGGTCCAGCGCGAGCAGAACTGCAGCATACAGGTAACGCTACCAACTGTTTCCTAGGAGGGAAAAGAAAAAAAAAAGAAAAGAAGAAGAAGAAGAAGGAAGAACTTTTCCATTTCCCCCTGTTCAGTAGTGCAGGGTCACCTAGAAAGCCACCGACAAGTGACTGTCAGCTACGAGGTACTCTTCCAACAGGAAAGCTTTTGTGCGTTTTGTATGGCTGAAGATGTATATTTTTCTGTTCCTCTGTACACTGTGTTCTCTTGTTTGAATTAAGATAAAAAGATTGCCCTTAATTTGATACTGATTACAATGGCTTTATCTCAGCTAAAGCAGTTTGTTTGCATGGAGGCTGGGAAATGATTGCTGTGAGTCTGCGTTTCCTTCAGAGTTGGCTTGTGCTCTTCTTCTGAAGTGAGGAGTCTTGAGAGCACTGTGGGACCGTGCCGTGTGTGTAAGGCAGCGGTATCACATCATCTGTCTGCTTTATATCTACTGGGACAAGAAATTAGCGTTAGGCTCCCCAGTTAAATCCATCAACCCAAACGTTTCTGGTTGCTGTAGAACACAGAACAGGGCACAATAAATAGTGCAAGCGTTAGTTAGATACAGTCCAAACCATAACGAAGCAGCTTGACACGAGCAACAGGCACAAGGAGCCATAGAAAGACACCTTGACTGCAGATTTCAGAGCACTCAGGTGGCTTCTTTGGGTAATCCAATACGACATGTACACTGTCCTTCTAGTTACAGGGCCAGGATGCTCCTGTTCCTTACCTAACGTTCCTGTCGTTTTAACATACCACTCCATCAAACCAAGGTTATTAAAAATGGATTAGGAACACTAAATTCCTGTGAAGAAATCAGGAAGGAGAGGAACACGGAGCAGACACAAAATCAGGAAGGAGAGGAACATGCAGCAGACACAAAAGACTGCATCTTCCTGTTACTCTTTTCTCACCGCTTCCCAGAAGGCTCTGGCAGAAGGAGAAGCAGCAGTACATTTGGTCTGCACCCAAGTAGAAGTGAAGAACAAACGAAAGAAAATTGTAATTAGAGGTGCTGTTTTGGGAGAGGAGAGCAAAGTAAGGTTGAGAATGGCACAGCACTGACTCCAGCTGCATCTGGCCTGCTGCCTGCTGTTAGGCAACCTCCAGTTGCTTATGAACTGGCGGCAGTTTCACTAAGTCGCTGTCAAGGAAAACCAGGAAAAAAAGCAGATCTGAACACACGCTCTAGTCGTACCGATTGCCATGAAGTGGACTTTGGGAACCCTGCAGCATGCCTTCATGTCTGGGGGCAAACTGATCCAATTACTCACATCAGGGCAGTCTGGTCACCTAAGAAAAAGCCTTTTGCAAAACCAAATGCCTGATGCAGAGCAGCCCATCAGACGTTCTGGCTCCAAAACAAGCTATTAGATTATTCCTTTTAAATGCAATGTTTTGCTCCCATCATGTAAAAAGTTCTGCAACTGAAATAGTCAGAACTGGAGAACAAGAAACATGCCCCGAGGTTACTTTGCAGGGGCCAGGTCTTTACAGCTGGGGTGTGCTCTGGTGTAGTTTAGGAAGAGCAGAGAGACTCCTCCCACCCCTGTTCCCACCAGGAGAAGAGGAAAAGGCTTGTGTGGCCACACAGAACAGTCCCAAGTTCGTTGCCTTGTCTTGTTTCAGTGTCTTATCCACGGGCTGCCACTCTTTCCTATTCTGCAGTCAAATGGAGCTTTATTAAAACTGATATCGAACTAAACTTATTACTGTGGAGTATCACCCCCTTGTTCTTTCTTACTATGTACCTTCTTCAGCCACGCTTAAGCGTCTCAGTCTTCACATCCCTCAAGTAAACACTCCTGCCTCACCTCTCTGGTTGGGAATTACAGTGTTAGGACACCTGTCACCCAAAACTACTGTAAACAAGACAACGTCAACATGAACATACGCTGAGGGGCAGAGAGTCTAGATTTGTCCCTAGACTTTAACTTTACAGGTGTTAAAGGATGCTCTGCCCAAGGGTATGTCTATACAATAGCGCAGAAGTATCTGAGCTAGCTTTAATGAGCTTGCATATGTAGTTGTGGCAGCATGAAGCCCAGCACAGGCTATCATTATCATGTACATTGACACTTGTAAAGATAACACGTTTGAGCAGCAGCCTTCTGAAGCATGGTCTCCAGAGTTGGTGACAACAGAGGGTGGCTGAAAGGAGTTTGTCTCTTCAGCTGCCCTTAAGGAAGGGTTCATCTCACGTAACATTAATATGCCCAACTCTCACGTGATGAGAGATCAAAGGAACTGCCTTCCGGAGGTGCCTCTGACTTCAATGTCTACCTTTATATTGTTTAAACTTGAGTGAGATGAACCCCGCTGTCCGTCCCTCTGGTTAGGTCTACGTTGCAAAACCCTTGCCAACACGGCTACATCATCCAGGGGTGCTTTGAGGTCTGACTTGTGGTTGACGTAGCTCTGCCAGAAAAAGCCTTGCGCGTTAGGTGTAAATATACTACCAGAAACACCCTGTTGTCAGAACACCTTTCATCCCCTGTGGGAAAAGCAGAGAGCTGGGGCAGCTTACGGTGACATAAGCACAGAGGTCGCATTACAGCTGTGACCAGTCTGGGAGCAGCTGGTTGATGAAACCTCCTGCTACAACCACAGTGGTAAAGCCCTGCCAGGGGGGTTGGTCCTGGCTTTTAACAGTGCCCCAAGTGATGCTCTGACCCAGCCAGCAGATCCCAGCTTTCCAGCGTGAAGTCTCTAAGTGGCAGAATGCAATGTTGTCATGTTTGGGTGATTCCAGCAAACTTTATTGGCCATTTAAATAGCTATGCAAGGAGTTAAATATTTTCTCATATTGCAGTCTTTTATGGAAGCCAACCAACCGTGCTTTCTTTTCATGTGGCTCCGCTGTATTCACTGTTTTGTTTTAAAGGGAATAACTGGGGTTTCTTCAGAAACCTTGTTTGAGATCCCACAATCTCTATCAGATCCCACAGTCCATGCAGGTTTTTCACATTTCAAACACACTTAGACCCTGAAAGTGCAATGTTTGAAAATTAACTCCTCCAGAGTTTCAGCTCGTGGCTTCACAACTCTCTTGCAACAGGATGCCTACGTGCCCAGTTGAAACAGAGCTGGCAATGCAGTGAAATGTTTCATTGGAGGCAGCATCATGGTTTGTTTGAACTGTTTACAAATACCCTTTGTTCAGCTTGCTTTTTTTTTTTCTTCTTTTTCCTGAATACATTTCTGGTTCATTGGCTACAAAAACCTACTCGTAATTATGCAATGGGATATTGGGGTTTGGTTTGTTTCTTTTTCTTTTTTCTTATTTCTTTTTCTTTTTTTTTTTTCTTAATGTCCTGATGTTCAAAGAGTTTGCAATAAATATACTGAGGCTGATCTGTAATTGCATGTAAGATCAGCCTCGCAACTGTGTTTTGTAAAGTTAAGTGCCGTAAAAGGTCCTGTAGATGACGTGCAGAAGGAGGGAAGGGGGAGAGTAAGTGGAGGAGAGGGCTGCTTTGGCAGCTGCAGCTCTGACTGGTGGGTAGCAGCTTTAAAGTAAGATTGCTCACACCATTTTGTTCCATCTGAGTGGCAGCGTGTATCATCAGGCAGTGTGTGATGGCATTTTGTTGAAAACGTGCCTAGAGAGAAACTTTTACGGCTCCGCTGTTTACCTGTTCCTGTATTCATGCCTGCAATAAACGAGATGAAAAGTCAGCCACCGAGTCTGAGTCATCTGTGGTTGCATGGGTCCTTTAGGAGGCAGGGGGCAGTAAGCCAATTAAAGGAGACATTTGGTTGTTAATAAAGCAAATTCACCTTCGTGTATAAAAAGATACAGCATGAAGAAAACCCGGGTCATTTCTTCAAAAAGCCCAGTGGGCTTTCTCCAGCTTAAAGCTGGTGTAGGGTGCCAGTCATCTGTCGGGTCAGTAGCTGGGGCTTGTTTTGCTGAATTTCAGAGCTGGAAAAATATTGGCAGGGTCAAAAGTAGAGAAACACAGAACATGGCATGTTGCTGGTATTTCAGCTGTGGCTCAAAAGGTGGTGAGAAGCGTGAGAGGCTTGGGGAGAACTCTGCCTTTCCACACAGTGCTGAGGCACCCCAAGTTATTCAACTACTCCATGAAGGAAAGTTTGAAAAAAAAAAAAAACCCAAACAAAACAAACAAAGCCTGTTCATTGCAAATATTTTTTTTTTGAGGGGGTGTTAACACTAGTACAACATTTCAATCAGAATTTTGTCCTTGCTTTCGCGACGCTTTACATGCCTAAATGAAAAGTTGCTTCTGAATGAAACATTTCTATTTTGTTTTGTTCAAAGATCTCTAAATCAGGACGTCATGACATTAACTTCCCCAGTGCACTTATTAAATGAAATCCCAGTAACGTTCACCCCATTTTCTGAGGTTGCCAAAACTCTATATTCGGAAGGAATATGAACCCATCCCAATTTCTCCAGCTGGGCATTCATCTATTTTTAATCTCTAGGCAGGGAAAGCAGGGGGAGCAACAGATCAACGTGCTTCCATCAGTACTCAATTTATACCAAGAAAATTGATTACCCAGCCAGAAAACCTAGTTAATTAATTTCCCTTAATACATGTCTTTGCTAAAGAAATAGTACTCTGGGGTGCAGGGGAATGAGCAGCTGCGTGCTAAAAGGTCAGCAAGGACTCTCATGTAACTTGGCAGCAACTGAGAACCATGAGGACTTCAGAGGTGTAAATCTGAATAATTTTATTTTTGGTTTATGATCAGATGACTGATCTATGGGACTGGGCATGGGGTCACTAGATAAATTCTGTTTCTCAGGGGACGTGCTTTCCAGAGCAGAAAACAGACTGTGTGTGCGGAGACTATGAACTTGAGGCAGAGGGGAGGGGGTGAGGGGAGATGAGGCAAGAGTTACCAGCCTGGCCCTGCTGCAGCAATGAGGCAGGAAGGCGCCCATATGTCTGCGGGTGCAGGCGCAGGTGGGTTGAACAAACCCCAGCCCTTGTGGAAGGCAATGGATGGTGATTCACAGAATTGTAGGGGTTAGAAGGAACCTCCAGAGATCATCGAGTCCAACTCCCCTGCCAAAGCAGGTTCCCTAGGACAGGTCACACAGGTTAGGTGTCCAGACAGGTCTTGAATATCTCCAGAGAAGGAGACTCCACAACCCTCCTGGGCAGCCTGTGCCAGGGCTCTGTCACTCTCACTGTGAAAAAGTTCTTCCACATATTGGTGCAGAACTTCCTGTGCTCCAACTTGCAGCCATTGCCCCTTGTCCTGTCTCCACAGACCACTGAATAGAGGGTGGCTATTTGCCCTTGTGTCCCACACTTGAGATATTTATAAACATTACTCAGATCCCCAAGAGAGCATGGTGATGCTCAACTGCAGTGAAGCTTTTGGGGCTGGCAGGCATCAGGGTCCCCACACCCAATTGCAACTCGCCCTAATGGGCAGCGCTGTAGCAAACCCAGTGTCAGGGCTGGCTGTCACCAGACCTGCTGGAGGACATGCCAAGGAATGAGGGAAATAAAAGATCAGCCATCGTCTTCCCCGAGGCACCCTATGGGAGGTTCACAGAGCATCCCTACCTAGCTAATGGCAGGTTCATGGAGCATCCCTAACCCCAGCTGTGAGATGAGGAAAGCAGGCTTGCCCTTTTTGTGAGAAAGAGGGTGTGGGCTCAGCCTAGCCGTGGCCTCAGATCTGTTTGGCAAGCCTGGCTGTTGCAGCTCTGTCTTACGTCCTGCCAGTAGCACATATGGCATCTGCGGTGTCTTCTTTCTCTGGGCTTCAGAGTCTGCAACAGTCAGGGGAGAAGGGAGGGAAACAACAGGGAGAAAGAGCCCAGCAAACAACCCACGCCACCACCCGCTGGGTATCCCAACAGGAAAGCAGGGGCTAAAACAATATCTGCCTTTTTAGTTTATTTTAAAACTACAAGCATAAAATTGCATCATTACATAAGTAATATGCAATTGATACTAATTAGAGATATATGTGTGTGTTATTTTTTTCAAATTAATATTTCTTCAGAGAGTGTGGGGGGGTACACCATGCCAAGGACCACACCGCTCTGCCACCGGAGTATCTGGAACATCAGTGAGGCGTAAAAGCCACGTGGCTCTTTACTGTTTCATGCACTAATTATGCAGCCCCTCAAGTGGAGAGCCACTTACCCTCCTGCATCAGTCTTCCTCTGCCTTTTATTAGTGAACTTTTTTGGAAATCTGAGGAAAACATGGCACAAATTCTTTTCATTAAAGCTATTTGGTGATGCTCAGCATCACGGGGCCCTGGTGATCTGAAGAACTCTTTTCGCTTTTTAAGAAAATTATTTGCTTTGCTGCTTTCAAAAATGATGATGACACCACCACAAACGTGATTTCGGTGCCAACTGCCTCCTGCTCTGTTCTGCCTGCCGATCCCCTCCACCAGCATCGTGGCTTGGCATGGGCACAGGATGGGTTGGTGGAGGGGACGACAAAGGTTGCATTTTTTGAAAGGGGGGCAGGCCGCTAACACCCCCAGCACTCCCTTCCCACCCATGGAATGCTTTCTGCTGTGGCTGACACCACCGTTACGTCTTCTGAGGTGGGACCTGCCCTGTCCTGCTGCGGGGTGGGAAGGTGTTTGCAGCACCAGAGTCAGCTGGCGAGGGCTTGAGGTGGGATGGGGGAGGTGAGGGGAGCTGCAGCACTGTGTGTGAAAAAGGCACACAAAAAGAGCTGGGCTTATGGAGATTGCTTTAAGCTGTGTTGCTCCTGGGGTGTGCAGGGGTGAGGAGATGCGTGAGGCTCTGCGGGAGGTCAGTCAGCCAGCATGAGCTGCCCTCTACCCAGGTATGTAAAATGAGGGATATGATGGCAAGGGCATCACAGAGAGACCGGTCACTCCTCTCTCCTGCAAAGCAGTTTTGTACCTCTGCAAAAGCCCAGGGAAAACCCTTGTTCTAGGAACACAGGCACGGCCATGGCAAGGCTGTGGTCAGCCCCTTCAGCAGGCCCGCGCAAGGCCAGCACCACCCTCGTCAGTGCTGACTCACGGCTCTTTTGAGGTAACATGGGCCCGGGGCCGACAGCCCCCAAGAAGCACCTCTGCCAAGACTGCCAGCGAGCGAACACAGGGAGGGACAGTGCTGGAGCCAGTTTATCTTCGCAGCCCAAGAACACTTCTGTGTTCTGTTTCCTGACAAGCCAAGGCTCAGTGTGGGTTTTGACCAGCTCAACGATGTGTCCTGGTTATCACAAGCCATTTGGATCAGAAGGTACCTCCTCAACCCACTTGCTCCTCAGCCCCTTCATGTCTCACCATGCCACACTGCTAATCCTCCCCTGCCCCTGCTTCATATGCACCTGCTGAGTGGTTCACAGGCCCCTGCCTCCTTCACCCCTGTGGGTATCCCTTCCCCACAAATGCTTCTGGCTTTGTTCACTTTCCAGGCAAAGACAGTGTGTTCACTTTTCCAGACAAAAACATTTCTAAAGCCCCTTGACAGCCTTTGATTTCCCTGACCTTCAGTAGCTCCTCCTCCATCCACACTTGTCTTCTACCCTTCCCCTGTGTCTCACTCATCTCTCCATCTCCACCTGTCTCACCTCTGGCCAGCTCTCCTGGCATCACAGTTGCCTCCCTCTCCCCAGACATCTCATCTCACTGTCAGGTCTCCAGACTTCCCTGCCAGGTATTACAGCATAACAGGTTTTCCTGTCAGAAAACCCTCAGGAGATAACCTCTTGTTAGGGACCAGCAGCCTGGCGAGGGTCTGCCACCAGCCACAGCTGCCAGGGGCTCTCCTCAGGTCCAGCCTAAAGATCTGTGGGTGCAGCCCCCAACCCTGGCAACACTCCTATCTAGTCCAGGTCACCCAAGGCAGGTGGGGCACAGAAGCATATTTTTAAAGAAAGAGTGTGAGGGAGGGGTGTTTAGCATTTGCTCTTCCCTTAACATGGATGATTTTGTTCTCACATTGTGGAGGGTTAGGCTCCATTGTAACAACAAGGCATTAGTGAACGGAGACATACAGAAGAAACATGACCAAGGATACACTTGCCTTCTTTCTTTCCTTCTTACTTCAGGTAGCACAATTCAGCAGCCTCCTCCCCATATTTCTGCAGGGTAGCCATGGCCCTCCCTTTATACCCCCTACAGCTAGGTGAGGCCTTCAGCTATGCTGCGCCATATCGCTATGCCGAACTCCGACCCACTGGAAAGAGGTGGGAGAGGTCACATCTCTTCACAAAGCCAAGCTGCCAATTCATTATCCAAAGCAACCCATCTGGAATTAACCCTGTTATGTATTGTGGTAATAAATCACAAGGGCAGCCCAGGGAAGCTGGGTGCTTCCGTTTTTCCTTGCCTTCCCCCTTCCCTTCCCTTCCCTTCCCTTCCCTTCCCTTCCCTTCCCTTCCCTTCCCTTCCCTTCCCTTCCCTTCCCTTCCCTTCCCTTCCCTTCCCTTCCCTTCCCTTCCCTTCCCTTCCCTTCCCTTCCCTTCCCTTCCCTCTTTACCTTTCTTTTCTTTTCTTTTCTTTTTAATATTTTTTCTCTCTCTCCTTTTATTTTTTTTTTGGCTTTGTTTAGGTGCACCACCTCACCTGCCAAACCCAAACTAATGAAATCAGTAACAAACTTCTGGGTTTGCCCACCTGGTCTCACAGGAAAAACATACCATAAGCCTCCATGAAACTATTCTAATTGCTTTTTTTTTCCCCCTGTGCATGTGTGCTGGGATAAACAGAACAAAAACCCAAGCCTGATGGACCAGCATTTATCAAACTAGAATTGTTAAATACCTTCCTCTGGCAGCCAGCAGGATGTTTACCAGAAGTCTGCACTCTTTCTCCACTTGGGGGGTTTCTTGGGGGATTTCTAGCTCCCATCCTCCCTCAGCAGCACTGCCTTGGTTCCTCCTCTGGAAAAGCCACATCAGTGCAGTGTCTTGGCCCCCTGCACTGCTGGTCCTATGTCCCATGCACAGCAGCTTGAAACATTTGCTCACACAAGAGCTGTCCCCCAGCTGCTGCTTCGTGCTCTGCCCAGCTCAGCAGACCCTAACACTGCAGAGGTGGGAGGTACAGATAAGCTGCTGTCTGCACTGCATCTCACAGTTCCCATCATAAGATCCTGAGGAGCTCAGCATGAATTTGGCAGTAAAGAATCCGCCTTGGTAAGTCTCAGCAGCCTCCTAGATGTGTGCATTACCTTTGACATGAGCATCAGAAGCTCCAGGGACACCCTAGCCCTGAAAGAAATCTTTCTGCCACACTAAGACGGCCCAGGTGATCTCCAAGGGCCACCTCTGCCAACCCAGATTCACTGTCCAACTGGCCAGTTCACACACATTTGCAGAGCCCTGGCTGCATGGCAGTCTCTGATTGAACGGTGCTGTTGTAACACAGCTTTGCTTGCCTGAAAAACGTTCCAAGGACACTGCAACCAAGCCCCAGAGAGGAGCTTTAGCACATGCAGAACTTGTGTCCTGGAACAGCAAGCCCGCTCAGGGCAGCTCCTACCTCCCCAGGCAGCTCTTGGGCATCCTGTTCTGGCACTGCTCTCTCCGGTGGGGAAAGGCTGGTTCAGCTCTGGGTCTCCTTTGGCAGGTCTAGTCCTAAAGTCCAATTAGTGCTGTTTATGCTCTTATTGTAACTGGAAAAAAGCAATATTTAAAAAAAGGTGATGCTTCAGTAGGTCGAAGAGAGTGAAGAGATAAATGTAATTGCAATAAATGCAATATATTGAAAGATACTACCGTTTAATTAAAAGGCTATGAATTATGCATGTCCCTCTCACACAGCCTGTAACTGCGTGGGCTCGAGCAGTCACCACGTACATTCAGCTCCAGCTCCTGCATGAAACCCATGGCTGCTTAATTTCTCCCTCACACACCCAACACCACCAGCTGAATTTTCACAAAGCCAGAACAAGAACACACACGGGGTTCGCTTGGAGTTACGTTTCCTTTGCTGGGCACTCAGGCACTGAGCAAGGGACACGAATCTCACCCCACCACTGTCCCTCAAGAAGGATGGAGGCTGCCTTCCAGGCATCTTCTTCAGCATCAGACTAAAATATCACACTCTTTGGGGGCGTTGAGTTACTGGGAAGGAAAGAAGTGGAGTGGGCTATCAACACCTACCCCCGCCACAGGCCTGTGCAGGCGGTAGCATCCCGCAGTTTTGGGCTGTGAAGCCTTATGCAGAGCCCACAGGTTGGCCGAGGACCGCAGCAGCAGCCTGGCAGGGATGGTGCAGGAGGGCAGGGCTTGGTGGTAGAAAGGTCCCCGAGAGCATC
Source organism: Gallinula chloropus (assembly GCF_964237585.1). Classification (NCBI taxonomy): domain Eukaryota; kingdom Metazoa; phylum Chordata; class Aves; order Gruiformes; family Rallidae; genus Gallinula; species Gallinula chloropus. The sequence continues at coordinate 70,621,690 of NC_140086.1, forward strand.
CCATGGCTGGCACTGCCGCCCCACTCTGAGGTGCCTGATGTCACTGCCAGAGGCCTGGGGCTCAGCTCAGCATTCAGCAAGCTTAGTGCGAGCTGTCTCATTAATATGGAGCAGCGCCTGTTCATAAATGCCTTGCCATCCTTCAGGGTAAACAGAAAATCTTCCCCACCAAGGCAGACGGTTGCTCTTTGCAGCAGAGCTGAGCCCATCCCAGCAGCTTGTGCCCAGGGCCGCGCCATCCATCTTCGGCTAAAGGCCGCTTCTGTCTTCGGTCTTTGTTTACCAAATGTGGCGAGGCGAAGTCCCACGAGAGCAAACAGACCCCATGAGTGTTTGTAGAAAATTCAAACTGTCCATTATGAAATTAAAACAGGAAACTAAGTGATTTGGGGCGAGGGGCGGGGGGGGGAGGGAGGAGTGGGGAAGGCAGTCTTTTCTCCCTAATCACTTAATAGAGGCCCATACATCTCGTTAGAGCTTGCAATAAATCCCGCCTTGTTATCGGCCAGATGTGCAAGCTTATGAAATCTGAATCCAAATGTTCATCTCCAGCTAATTTAACGTCGGTTTGTTCCTCATTTCCATGCCTTACGGAAAAGAGAATGGACAAGATTTCTTTTTTGGGTTTGGGGTTTTTTTTTGTGCTTACATAAACTGCCTTTTCCTTCTAGGGAAACTTTGGCCTGGGTTCAGCAAGGCACTTAAACAGGTGCCCAGCCTCAGTGTGGGACTGGTCTCCCCAGCCTTCCTCCAAAATAGATGGAGGTAATTCAAGCAGCGGCAGTAAAAGCCCTTGCCTGTGCTGTTTGCCATGCCAAGGCTTTAAATCACAAGATATCCTTACCAGGCACATTGGAGAAGTTAGGCTCGGCTGTTTTCTTGCATGGCTTTTTGCTGGTGACAAGGGTAATGCATAATGAAGGCGAGGAGCTGCAGCCTGCTCCCAGAAAGATAGGGGAGTTACTTTCTGCTCTGTACCTGGTGTGGTCAGGTTTGGATAAATCCATAGGGCTGAGTCCCACCTGTTTGGCTTGCGCTAAGTCGGGATGTGCATGGACCTTGGCTGCTGCGCAAGGGTGGAGGCTACAGGGATGCTGGGGCAGAAGCCCTGGGGAGGAGGGTTGGTTGGGCACCGTGCAGAGGGACAGCTCGGCTAGGAAATTAAAGGGAAGGACTCCAGGGCTGTGGACAGGCCAAGGGATGGAGGGTTGGCTGAGGGAGTTGGGTGTCTCCAGAGACCGGGGTTCAGGAGAAGGAAGAGCCAAAAGCAGCTAAAGCCCAGAAGGGATTGGTTTTACTTTGTTAGGGTGCTGCAGGTTGTGCAGCCTGTTCTCTGTACCCTGAAGGTAGAGGAGGCTGCAGGAGGGCAGAGGAGGACTGGAAGCTGTGATGTGAGCTACTGTTGTTCATTTGGTGATGTCCCCAACCCACTTATGTCATGTCACATGCTGGTGCCAGCCTGGGTTTGCTGTGAGCCCTGGCTTCCCTGCCAGATTTGAGACTGCACGGAGTTGCATCTGGCCCCGGATACACGGCAAAAGGCTTTTAGTGATGCTCCAGATAATCTGTTTTGAACATGAGATAGATAATCAAGATGAAGACTTAAGCATGAGGCTTGGGTGAGGAAAAGGGAACAGGGAAGGATGGGAAGTGAAGTGAAACGAGAGGATTTGTTTCACAAACTGAGTCCGTGGGAACTTCTCACTCAAATGTGGGCCACATAAAAATGTATCTGTGACCCCTGGCTTGCACATCCCAGAGTAACCTGGCTGTTTCCCTTTCCTCCTCAGAGCAGGGACCATACCTGCTGATGCAGCAGCCATAGCTGCTTTCCAGCAGGGAGAAGTGGGGAATGGTGAAGAGGGCCCATGAAATGGTACTCTGACATACTTGACTTATTTTTGTGTTCCTGGATTTCTCATACTTGTGTGTGCATGGTTGCAACAGAAATTAAACTTTAATCAATGGGATTTCATCTAAAGCATTTACATGGAAATGGGGTCACTCCAGAAAGACCCGCAATGGGCATATAGATGTCGACTGCATATTGAACCCAAAGAAGTGTGACGTCTCAAAAAAAGAAGGGGTGCAGGTGAATAACATGGGTTCACTCCCAAAGCCAGCCTGAAACGCATGGTCAGGGCAGCCCTACTGAATGGACTTCCTAGCCTTTGGGCTCTTGAGAGGCCGGGAGAGGGCTTGCCACTGAAAGCCACTCTAAAATGGACAGAAACTGTCAGTGGCATGGGTACCCGCAGGGGTACCCGCAGTCTGTGTCAGGGCGAGGAGGTTGCGTCCTGGCAAAGCTTCCTCAGCAGAATGGCTCCAGAGGGATGGAGATGGATGTGCATCCTTTTCCCATGAGAACAAGACACACCCTGCGTTGCCAGGCTTGCTGGGCTGCTGAGAGGAATATAGCGCTACCTCCACTCTGAAGAAACCCCAGCATTCAAAACTGAAAGAGCTCTCACTTCTCATGAGACAAACTCAAAGGTTGGCACAAGCCAGGGGATGTCATGCCTCAGCAAGACCATCATGTTCCAGAAATGGAAACAAGAGGGAAACAAGTAGAAAACCTGAACCCCTGGGAAATAGAAGGGCAGAATTAGGGTAGCTCTCCACACATGAATAAACACTCCTGACCACACCTGGGAAGGAACCTACACAATACCAATGAGGAATAAGTAACTGGGTGTATTTGCTTTGGTAGCTTTCCAAACTCGCTAGAATAAGGCTTCAACCATAGTCCCACCCATATTCTCTGATTGATGGACATCCTTTCTCCCTGGAGCACTTGCCCTCAGCCTGCTCTGCTTTGTACTTCCCAGAGGTAGCAGGTCACTGGCACTTTTTAAACTTCTCTGAGGTTTTCTGTGCAGTTGCTGTGTCTCACGCAGGGGAAATACCCAGAGCTTTCGCAGGCAGGGGTACCTGCTCCATGTGAAAGCCAGCAAGGTGTGGCTGCTCGCAAGCCCAGCTGAGGAGGGTTTACAGTTTGCTCTTCTCCAGAGTTTCCAAGGTCTGTAAGGGCAAAGGTAAAGGCAGAAATGCAACAGAGAAAAGGCAGACAGGAGAGCGCAGGGAGAAACAGGGATAACATCTCCCTTGAGGTCAGGTTAAGGGAAGGAGTTTTGGGGGCCTTTGGGGATGGAGAAGGATTTAGAAGAAACTGTCTTCCCCTTTGATTTGTTCTGTGACCATCGAGACAAGACTTTGCATACTTAGGAGGAGAGAGAGAGAGAAACCATGAGAATGTCTGCTACTACTTAGCTTGGGAAAAAAACATATAACCGCGGTCTGTAAATGCAGCGTGCTCCTGCGTGGGTTGGACTTTGGACCTTTCAAAAGGTAGGTAAGACTTAAAAAATACTCAGGTGAGTAAAAGTGCATTTCCCTGGCTTTACTGTGCCGCTCTGAACCATTGCACAAAACCGAGTGGGAACACCAAGGCCAAGAACAGAGTAGGTGAGAAGGAGGTAAGGTCTTGCTGGAGCCTGAGCAGAGCTTCCATCCTCTGTGGAGCCTGCGGAGCGGTGGGATTTTTGGTCTTAAAATCCACTCCAACTCAGAAGTGAGGATCTGAGGAAAGGTGCTCCCCAGTGCCACACAGGCCTCTGCTTTCGCACTGGTTTGTGTGCCCAGCTGGATCACAGGTTAAGGGGGAAGGAGTGACAGCCAGCCGAATCGCGCTGCTGCGTTCCTAGAGCACTTCCCTGTTAACAAAGAAACAGAGCCAAGTAAATCTGCTCTTTTCAAAGTGAGAAAATGCCCAGAGAAAAGGAAGAAATGTGCTAGTAAAATGGTTGTCCCACTGAGACTTGTGACGGTTTTAGGCTGCCTGAAGAACCAGTGAATTAAGCTGAGGGCATCCCGCAAGCTGCCCTGGCCAGCAGACAGAGAAGACAAGGCTGCTTCCACATGCTGGATGACCTCTGCCTGCCTTTGCACAGCCTGATTCAAGCAAGATCAAAAATATGGGTGACAGAAAGCTTAAAGGCAAGGCAATGGCATGAGGCTGAAGGACAGAGCTACAGCTGGAGGGCAGCCAGGGCCCACAGTAGGGGACCAAGAGGAATGGGACATGCAGGCAGGTGAGCTCTGCTCACCGACAAGGTATTTTTCATCTTGTTCTCTCAATGCACTTGGAAAGGACTGTAATAAATGGAACATGGGACCAGGAAAGGTGGAAGGAAGGAGGGTAATTTAGAAGAAATACTCTTTTCTTAGGGTACTTAGACACAGCCAAGCTATCCAAAGTGCCTGCACCAAGAGGATTTAATATTGTTTTTCTCAGCATCTGCTGATGAGGTCATGTGTAACGTTTCATTTTGCACTGGTACAAGAATGCAGATTCCAGGACATTCTTACTTCACTATTGAAACCAACACCACCAAGTGGCTCTGGGTTTCGAGTCCATGATAACCACGACAAAGGGGGCAAAGCCGTTTGTGTGCAGCCTGGCAGGGAGGGAGTGAGTCACGGCAGCTGTATGCTGCTCCACCATATCACAGCAACAAAACGGGATGAGTAATCTTGGAGCTCGCCTTCAGGCAGCTGTCTGGTTGATCTCACAGATTTCACTGCAACAAAACGCCAATATTTTAATACCTTTGACATTTCTTTAGCTGCAAGAAGCAATAATGAATCTTTCTTGGCCACTTACTAAGTATCAGAGAAAACAGATAATTCTTCTTATCTGCAGAGACAATGCAGGAAATAATCTTTTTTTCATTGAATTTGAGAGTAACAGGCATCAAATAAAAGCCTGGTTAATTAACTAAAGTCATCAAACATCCCTCAAATGGATTTAGTTTCAAGTAGCAACTAGATAAATGCAATGCCCAGGAACTGTCCAAACACCTCAGGTGGATCCTGCCTTGTCTGTTCCTCCAGAAACGTGCTCAAGGACGGCTGCCTGGAACACACAAAGCAGAGCAAGGCACTGCTCAGGACTCAGTGAGCAAGTCTCACCATGGGTCACAAGATGGTACGAGCCAGATGCCTGCTGCTGCCATATGCTGGCACAGCTCTATTCAGCCCGTGGCCTGCACAAATGCCTTCTAAGAAATTGGAGCAAATGGAGTCTGGTGAAAATTAGTGTATTTCATCAAGTCTCTGCACAGCTAAGGTAGAGGACTAAGCTGCCAAGTAAGGGAAGATGATGCCTGTGATTTTGACCTGCTTTGGAAAGATTACATTAAGTCTCTGGATAGCTATGTGATGCAGATGCTCCTCCGCTGTAAAAAGGTAGATGCTATTTTGCACTCTGTACAGATCTGTGGGACAAGATACACACATATAATGCTTTTAGTGAGCTCCAGGGAGCAATCTTACTCTTGGAAGAACTCTGGCAGGCTGCAGCCTCAGATTCAACACTCAATAATACACTACCCATTCAAACAGGGCAGCTACACCAGGACAAAGTTAATGTGACCATCACAAGGCTGCAAAGCTGAAGCTAACCTTGTGAAGTGTGGTAGGGCTGGTGGGGAGGTGCAGGAGAATGGAGGCTGTACATATGGGTGGTGGCATGGGGCTGGCTGGTCCTCATCAAGCAGGCGCTTGGTCATGCTACTGCTCCAGTGCTGCTCAGTTCAGGTAAGGGGATGTTTGAACACTTCGGGCACCAAGAGAGGGTAAGGTGCCCCTTGCCACCACACTGCTTAAGACATCATGGAGAACACAAGGCACTTCCAAAGCTGCTTTTTAGGGTTTTTTTTGAAATCTGACCATAAACTTTTTCCAGAAGCTGACCGAGCAAATCCCAGGGTCTAAGCAATGTAGCTGAGTTAGCACACAGCTGTGCTATAAACCAGATGTGGCACTGCACCAACATATCTGATGTATTGCCATACATGCTCCTTCTTCCCAATCCTCTGGTTCAATCAGCACTGAGTTGGGAAGGAAGATTGATTCACAGCAGAGACCTTACACAAAAGTCTAAGTGCAAAGCAAGAGGAGCATGATGAGCAAATGACCCAGCAACCTCTTTAGGTCTAGCAACACCATCAGGATACGTCCTCTTCTTCACCACAGCTGTCCCACTGAACTTTTTCTCAGCTTGTGAGAAATGCTGTTTCACACTGGCAAAGAGCTGTCAGGTGGTGAGATTTCCCCTGCCCAGGGCTAGGTTTCTTAGCTGGCAGGCTTAGCACCGTGTGGGGCATTCAGTGAGGTTTCACACATGTCCCATAAGCTGCTTTTCCTCTGTGAGCACACAGGTCTGCAAATCTGGCTGTAAATAAAGTGAACAGCCACCCCTGTCCTGCTGAGGACTTGCTGTTTCCATCCAGATGCCATGTTCCCATTTGAAACATCCCTGCTGTGACCACTCTATAAGGACATCTCTGGTCCTATTAATTTTTTCCTCCTGATCTTCATCACTGTGAGCTAAATAGTTGCTAGCTATTTTGGAGGGAAGGTGGGGAAGCCTAGTGGCAGGAAGGACTTCAAGGTCCTGAGGGAGATGCATTGGTAGTCCTCTCTGGCTCCTGAAGTGTCATCTTCCCTTTGTGGTGCTCACTTAAAGGCTTTGCTGAATATAAGAGCATGGTGGTATTCTGGCTGCTTGGCTTTCTGCAAGAATAGATAGGCTCCTTTTTCTGTGTTTTGCTTCCAAAAGAACCAAAAAAAAGAAAGTGTGCTCTATATGTGACCTAGCATTGTTTTCCACAGCTTCTTTTGAAATAGCAGGAAATTTGTGAGAAGAAAAAAATTTCCTTTTTGATTGTCTCACTATTGCTCGTGGTCACAAAATTAAACATTTGGGAAGCCAAAAAGAAGGTTTTGTCCCTTTTCCATTGAAATATGAGCAGAACAGTTTACTCCAAGTTAAAATCTGAGCAATGCAATAGATTAATCTTCTCTCAAAGATAGCTTTTAATGATGACATAATTCTCTGCAAGGAAAAATGTTCTTTTTTAAGAAATTTAAATAGAAAAAGAAATTACATTTTGTATCACTTTCTCTTTAATGTGATTGAATAGGGGGATGTTTTTAATTAAGACAAAAATCTCCACGTTAATAGTCTTGATTAAAGGGGCTTTAAAACAGTTGATCTGCCTGGCTATATTCCATCCTAAAGCTCTGCATGAGGAAGATGTCTTTCATGTTGAATTTAAATGCTTATTATCCCTTTGAACTCTGCCAGCCCACTTATCTGAAATATTATTCTTCTCTCCTAGCCTATGGAGTCAGCTCACCAAGAGGTTTTGGTAATGTCACTCTCTGGGGAGCTCCACTGGTTTATTTGAACCTGGAGTTAGCAGCTGGGGGTAGTATTTCAAAGCTCGCTGTGATCTGCTGCCGTATTTCAATGCCAGCCATACTCCAGGGACTTGCGACACCCCTGTGGTGTCATCACCTCACCTGGAACAATGAAGCCTTGATCTCATCTGTGGGCCTCAGATGACAATAACCACCGATAGCTTATGTCCTCGCTTCAAAACCACCTTACCCCTGTGGCACCTCCTGAGAAGAAATATGGGGGAGGGGAAAGGGAGACAGGACGGGCAGGCTCCTGAGAAAAGCTGTTACATACGAATATTAACTGGAAAAGGGTGGGGTTATTTTTAATAAAGCCTCCCAATTTTTTTCCCACTGGTGGCTGCCTTGTGAGTGTTGTCTGAACTTCACTGCCTACTTCCTTGTATCACATGCTGAAAGCAAGTCATTGCACAACTGGTAGGACTTTCAGCATCACAACTGCCTCCCGGAGTGCTTTCCTTTTTATTCAGCTGCAGTACAGCTCAGGTGAACAACTCACCTGAAGGGTGCATAGCTGTGTGAAGGATGCACAGCTGGGCAAACACAGGCTGCAGGCACCTGCACATGTTAGGGAACTCGCCTGCTTGCTCACCCACCACGCCAGAGAAAGCAACAAACCTGGTCAGGGCTAATGAAGGACAATGTTCCTCTGCGATTGAATTCCCCCCCCCTCTACCGCCCTGTCACGGAGGTTTTGCGGGACTGAGCTGTAAACAGGGGTTGACATGAGCAAATGGGAATTGTTATTCCAGAGCAGACAAAGCTGAAGGTTCGTTCCTCTGCACGCCACCGACATGGTCACGGTATCCTCTCCTCCTGGGAAGTGGGGAAGTGAAAGCCCCTGACAAATGGATTGGAAACGCTCTCTCTCTCCTTTATGCAAGCGTGGCACAGCAGAGATTTCACTGCACATCTCTCATGCTGGAAGGGGCTACGCTGTGCTACTTCTGCTGGCTGGGTGGCAACACCTCACGAGGCAAAGGCCGCCCGGTGAGCTGCTGCCTGTGATGGCCACGCGCAGCCAGAGGAAGAAAGTTTCCTGCCTGCGATAACTGAGCGGTGGGAGAGGGCTGGGTGTGCTTGCAGGGAAGGAACAGTCTGGACTGAAGGGGAAATTTTGGAGTAGAAGATGCTGAGGGCTTATGGAGAGCTGCCAGCATCTGTTCAGACTCTCTGCCAGCCCCTTTTTGGAGTCAGGTATCCATCAAACCCTCCCATATGGAAATGGTTAGAAGGGAAGCAGCACAAGACCTTTCATGACAGAGGACTACCAGTGAAAAAAAGGGGAACTGAAGTGGGGGATCAACTGTCCAAATAAGGATTGAGGAAGCACCAGAAATGTTTGGTTTTTTAGTCCTACCTCCACACTCGTTAACGCTAGCAATTTTCTCACAGCCCGTATTGCTCATCAGAATGACCCTTGGGCCCATGGCCAGGTGTCCTGCTAAATGTTTTATGTGCAGGATCTGTAAAGTGTTCCTCTGCGAAATGGGTGGCAGAAGATGACTCCGTTAAAACTATGGTGCTCTGGAAAAGCTCCCTTCTTCTCCCAAAGTTGAAATACCAGCGCTGCATCTCAGGGCTACACAGGTCTTCCAGTTCCCATATGAGAAATGCAAAACATTACTGGGCTTTGTTATGACAATCAGAAAATGAAAGCAAAATAGTCCTGCACTAATAAATAGTGACTTTGGTCAGCTGTAGCTCTGAAGGTGAGTTTCATAAGCGTGGGGCCACGGCTGGAAGGATACATGTGAGTTTTTAAAAGTAAGTGGTTAAATATGCTTTTGACAGTTTCCCCCCAAAGTAGAGCTCAAATAGAAAAGAGAAGATAAAAATAAACATTGCTCAACCCTTTCATTCATTGCAAGCTGTCAAATGGGACAAGTGCTATGGAAAAACTTGCGCATGACTGTGTCATTAGAAGTTGAATCATCGTGCGAGGGCAGAGAGCCAGGTGGAGGGGCTGGGAACCTTGCCGGCAACCTCAACTTCAGCACACACTGATCTTCAGAGAAGAGCTGGTCAGAAGCAGGGGTTTCTTGTGATTTCAGAACTTCCTTCAAACTGAGAATGAAAAGCCAAGGCTTCCCATTGATAAAACTTAACAAAGTATCCAGGCTTGGTGCTCTGATGCTGCTAAACTGTTCAGATAACATCAAACAAAATAAATATTAATATATTAAGAATAGTATTATGTCATGAGTTTGAGCAAAAAGCTAGAATCAAACAAGGACTCTGACTCTCTAAAGAAAACAAGAAAATGTAACCCCTTTTCTTGATGTTCACTTTGAAAATATTATCAACACCCGCACTTCCCTACACACGAGAGTTTTCATGAGTTTGAGGGTTTTTGGCTTTCTGTTGCTTTAGCAGATGCAAAGGATTCTAAAAGTACTCCAACTAAATTTCATGAGATGAAGTGTGATGGCAAAAGCTGTGCTGCTTTGCAAACTCCAGTGCCACGCAACTTTAACTCCATCCTTCAGGGGTCCCTGGAGCTGGGACTGCAGCAGCATCCAGTCCTGGCCTGGCAGTAACCATTTTGCCTGGAGTCTGCGTGATTAAATCGCAGCACACCTCAGCCAGTCGTACAGCACTACTCACCTGGGATGTCACTTGTCAGCACGCAGCCAGGGTACAAGAGGGCTAAGGGAATGGGTAAACTATCCTCTCCTGGGGGTGTCCAGAAGAAAACTCAGGGGGCAGATGTAAAGTGTCTGTATCATGCAGCAAATACCAGCCTAGCAGCTTTTTTTTTGTTAGGGTTTATGCATGTCTACTTGCACATAGACAAAAAACTCCCCACCCCAGTGTGGCCAGAGATAAGTAAAGCTCTTGGGTGCCTGCACTGTAGCACCAGCAACACTGTGACTACAAGTGAGGAGTGGTGAGAAAGCCTCAGCTTCGTTCTTCTTTGCTACCCTTGTCTGTGTTTTGGGGGTGTTGACATACGTGAATGTTTTACAAAGGCAGGGAGACAGCTCTGAGCTCATGCAGGAAAACTGGACATCAGAACAGGGGAGTTTGCACGTCTCTCCAAGTATCAGATTGATAGGAGGATTTCTCCCACCCCGTTCTCCTTTTTCCCTGCTAATGAGCACTGTTTTCAGTACGGCTGCAAAGAGCACTGTTTTCCTCTCCCAAATTGGCATAGCAACAGCATCAGAACAAAACTCAAAGGCATTGACTTAACGGCGTACTGCAATGGCTTCAGAGTTCCTTACAGCACTCTCGTTCATTTGCAGTGCGAGGGTCGGGGTTATTGCACAGCAAACACCTTAGGCTGTTGGAAACCTTTCCACCCTGCACACGCTGACTGCCAAATGAAGATAAGCCGGTTAAATACCCGTTCTTTAATTAGGTTTATCCTTGTAAACATCTGTATGAGAAGCGCTGAAATAACCTTAGGATATATTACGCAGCTTCGCGGTGGAAGCCAGAAAACCTAAGTTCAGTATTATTTATTGCCAGTGTCACATGAAGATCTTAACAAGAAAATCCCAACCATTTATCAATGCTACAATCCTTTTGTTTAGTAGAAGCGAGATGTAACAGTGGTTAGAGCTCCTCTCTGAAGGAGGCAACCTCTCTCCCAACAACCCTCAGACACGATGGCTTTCCCCACACGCTAACTGGTGTGCGTGTGTCTAAATCTGGGCCACCGCACAATGTTTGGCTCTGTTCAGTGGCACTGTATCATAGAAACCATTCCTGTATTCTAGTATCACAGGATAAATAAACTATGCTGAACTCTGGCTTCACTGGCATTGTGAGAAGTACAACCTGACCTGACTTCACTAATTTTAAATATTGGTGACAACTCAAGTAAATTGCAATTTTAAAAATGTCTTCTTAAAAAAACTTAATTTAAAAGGATTTCAAAACAAGACATATCCAAGCTCTCCAAAGCAGCTTGCTGCTATTATGCCATTAGCAGCCCCTATGGGATCTTTTCTACATCAGAATAAATTGTTAGTTCACCCCCGCATCCAAGGTGCAAATACTCTTAGGCACCTCATAGATGTTCACAGAGCCTTCAGTGAAGCTTTTGATAGGCTTAACTCCATTTATGTACATCTTAGGTGCCTGGAGCCTTCTGTATAACTGGCTTTCACTTGTTTTAAGTGCAAACAAAAGAAGAAATTCTTTTAAAGTCAGCGAAGATGCTTCTGCACCTGACTGTGTGCTGTACCAATGAGTGCAGATAATGGATATGGACATACAAAGAGAGAATCTTGAGGCAAAAAGCCAGATTTTGCACTGTTAATTTCCCTTCAGAGCTGTGTAACTCACCCTGCTGCCTGAGAAGCCTTTACCTTGCTACTGTTCAAACAGAGAGCAGCGGGTAACAGGTGCAAGCTGGAGCATAGGACGTTCCATGGGAACCTAAGGAGAAACTTTTTCACAGTGCGGGTGACAGAGCTCTGGCACAGGCTGTCCAGAGAGGCTGTGGAGTCTCCTTCTCTGGAGACATTCAAAACCCTCCTGGACGTGTTCCTGTGTGATTTTGTCTGGGTGATCCTGCTCTGGCAGAGGGGTTGGACTAGATGATCTCCAGTGGTCCCTTCCAGCTCCTAACGTTCTGTGACTCTGTGATTCTGGCTCCTGCAGTCCCGCAAATGTTTTTCAGTCTTTTCTGTGTGCTTCTCGCTGGGTCCACTCCTCTATCAGCTCTCACAAAACAGTTCCCACGCAGTCGGGGACAGTAAGAGGCGGGGATGCGCGAGGGAGACCCCGGCTGCCTCGAGCTCCCCCCAGACTCGCCGTGAGGGACCATTTTTCGGGCTCCGGGCTCACTGGGAGTCGCTGGGCAGGGCCCCCTCCCGCTGGCAGGCCCGGGTACACCCCCATTTCCCACCTTGCAGCCTCGGTGGGCAGGAGTTTCCCGGAGACCTCGCTGTACATCGGTGCCTTGTTGCCCCTCGGCGGCGGGCGGGCGCTATTGCCAAAGCCGCGGCTCCCCGGGGAGCGGCCGGGCCGGCAGGGCGGGAGTTGCCGGCGGTGCCGCACGGCGCCTGGAGCTGCCGGCGGGATGGTGCCCGCCGCTCCCAGGGGAGACGCCCCGGGCAGCGACTGACAGCATCTCCCCCGGCTGCGTCGTTCTCAGTGGGTACGGGGTGCGACCTGCGGAAACGCGGCTCGTTCTTCCCAATTCCTTCTTTCTCCTCCCCTGCTCTCCGTCCCCCTTCCTCAAAATAAACCAGCTGCAGCGTCCTGCCTCTCCTCAACCGCGGATGAGAGGGAGCCTGTCCTGAAATCCAGGGGCAAAGAGGCGCGGAGGAGGCACTGGGGTGTACCTGGGCGGGGGGCCAGACCGCCGGGGGACAGCGCGGGGTAAGGGTGCGGGGGTTCTCCAGCCCAAAGCCAGGCTTAGCTCGTGTTCCCAGAGCATGAGGTCTGGGGGCTGCAGCGTCCTCGGGAGGCAGAGCGAGCTCTCCTAACCGAGGAGCTTTTCCCTGTGCCGCTTAAGGCATCCTCTCCCATAGCCTCGCCCAGGAGGGGACCAGGCGTAACCCACGGTGTAACCCCCGTTTCTCTGGCGGGACCTGCTTCGGCATAGATAGGATCTACAGAGAGCAACTTCACTGCAGAAGAGCAACTCAGAGGGAGACTCTCTGCTGATTTCTCCCACCCACTCATGTTCACCTGGAAGATAAGGGCCTTCTTCTTACTATTATTGTTATTGTTCTTATTGTTTAGACTCAAAGCTGCCTAAGTGCCTAAGTCTGGGCTGGGGGAAAAGCTGGTTTAAATGACTGTTTTCCAGCAGGCAGAACTTCCAGAACTTTTCCATAACTCTTCAGATGGAGTCTCAGGAGGGAACAGGGTTTTATCTTTTTTTTTTTTTTCTCCTTATTTCTGAGTTCTTAACTAATTAGGCTGAAATGACATTGTCACACATGGAATTAATTGAATTCTGCCAGCACTACTTAAACTCTTTAAAACATTCCTACCTAAATGAGCTCTTTGCTAATACAAGCTGAATTTTTCAGCCCTTGGAGCCAATTTTTTGCACAATAAGTAAATGGTATTTATGCACGGGGAGGCCTCAATGCAATGCCCTCTATTGCGAGTTCTAATAAAAGGCTGCTCTGTTTTGGATCCTTATTAGTATAACACTATAAATAGCCTCTTTGTAACAAGGACTTCTTTAAAAAAAATGTGAAAAGTTTTGTTCCAAAACCTCCCGGTGCACATTGTGCCACCATCTGGCAGATCTGGCTTTCAGGGCAGATTTACCTCCTAGCACTGCGTTCACGCTGGGGTAGCAAAGAGTGCCAGAGAGGTTAAAGAAAAGTAAAATAAAATGCAGTCTTGGGAGAAAAGACAGAAGTTGCCTGATGTAAACCAACACATGCACACACACAAAAATCCCCTAACCCTGCACAGTTTTACTATCATTGGGAAGAGTCCGTAGTGCTTACTGAAGCGAATCTCACTCTGATTTAGTGCCCAAGACTGCTGGATTTAGTCTATAGGTTGGTGTACATTATGCTTTTGGAAAAAGAACCAGAAGACATTGCTTTTTTTCCCCTACATTAGATTAATTTTGTAGAAAGAGTGCTGCTGTGAGCAGTATTGGCTGCAGAGGCACGACTGCCCTTGGAGCAAGACCAGATACGTAACTCAGTGGCGGCAGAAAAAAGAAAGATTTACCAAAAGCAGAAGATGATCTAATGTTCTAATGCAGTTTTTATTTGGACGATAATGAATTTAGAGCTTTTATTTTTCTTGCAGTACCACGCCTCCAAAAAGCTCCCTCATCTCTTTTTTTTTAGCAGCTTTCAGAAAAGGCATGCATCTTTTTCCTCCAGAGTCTTTTCAGGTTTTTAAGGTGATTGCTTAGTTTTTACTTTTCTCACAGGAGATATTTTTAATGAATCAGCATTTGACAACTTTTCCTTTATCAATCAGTATTTTACCTCATGAAAAAATTCTGCTTGCATATTCCTAACATACTTTCTCTTGTATCTTAGTCTAAGCAACTAAACAGAGCAAGCACGTTTCTGCAGAGTCACAGGTAGTTAACTAGAGCTCGGGATCAATGACTGTTAATGAAACCAGGGTGATTTCCCAATTTCTAAAAGTTGTGTTGTTAACAATTACTGGTAGGGTAGATACATTCACCACATGGAACAAGATTGTGCTAAGGGTTTGAGAAAACTGTCTGAATTACAAGTTCTGGTTCAGGTTACTGCAGAGTTCTTGTAGGAAAACAGCTGTCTTGGGAGCTGCCTGGTTAGTCAGGACTGGTGGATACTTCCTGGTTTTTCAACATCACCTTGATGGAAATAGCCAGGAGCACTTTGCTTGAAGGAGCTGCTCCTGAGGCATGCATATGCTGAGGAAGGAGCTGGGATGGGAGACAGCAGCATGAATGTGACCATCTTTGGCTTTTGGGGGTTAACTGGGATGAGCAATAACTCATTAAGAGCTGAGTAAGGAAGGCAAGCCTTTTGTAGGAGGACTGTGGAGAAAACCCACTAGATTATGCACAGAAGCAGAAAAGCAACTGGATTGAGCAGGATCCAGCCTAACTGGCCACAGCAGTGGGGAGGGGGAAAACTTGTTTGACACAGGTGGTCCCAGAGGAAGATGCTGTAAAAGAGGCTTCTGTAGCCCAACAGTCTGCTGGCATCACTAACCTTTCCATCACTCCTCTCTTCATTAGTTCAGTCATGCTTTTTCATGAGGCTAGTGGGGTTTTGCCCTCCTCCCCTTGCCCCAATACAGGAGCTGCAGCCACCCCTGACACAGAGACACTCTGACAAGTTTGGTTTTATTCCAAGAGCCTTTTACATAAACTACAACTTATTCCTGAAGTTTTAATTACTAGTCCAAATAACCACCAGACTTGTGAGCCTCCAGGAGAAAGGTGCACATTGGGTGACAAATAGAGGAAAGAGAGGAGGCAGGACGGGCCTCAAGGGATGGGTGGGGATAATACCAGCCTCCAGCTCCAGAAAGGCACTTCTAGAGTGAGCACCAGCACCAGGGAGTTGCCCAAGGTTGTGAAACTGCTTTAATTGTGCAAAGAATTTGACTGGGATTCCCTTAAGGCAGCAGGTGATGGCACAAGAAGTGGTAGAAATGATCGTATCTCTAATTCACCAAAAGCAAGAGGACTCCTGCTGTTAGAGGAAGGCAAAGCCTTCCAACACACCATTCATATATGAAGTGGCACGCGCATGTCCCAAGGAAGATGTTACCAGCACACACAAGATGCAAAACAGCATTCAGAAAGCATAGGTGTTTGAGGATTAAGGCTGCTCATGCAACTAACTGCATTTTGGACTCCTGCTAATGGTGGGTTTTGGTGGTGGCCTTAAATACTTGATTGGATAAGGATCTTCCCTGCAGAACTGCCGCCAACCAAGCAGTGGTACGAGCTGCAGTGTAGACCTTTCAGTCTGCTGAAAACCGAGCGTACCTATTAGTGCTCCAGCAGGCTCAGTATGACACTGCTTCCTATGAGCAACCCAGTTTTGCAATAAGGACAGCCCTCACCAGAGGTTTTCAGGGGAAAAAAAATTGTGTCTGGAGTAATTTTAACTTTTAAGGATTGACTAGGAGGGAGGCACATGCAATAGGGTCAGTCTCTCAGCCATACCTTCACTTTAATCACTGTAATCAAAGTTATCTTATCTGTCAGATTTAAAACGATAGGTGTCATGTAGGTACAAGCAATGCATGATAAATATCCTAAGTGTTTATTACTGCTGTGAAGCATCGCCTGTATCACAGTGCACTAAAGCCCGTTTCCAGGGAGGAAAAACCAGCATGCAGCTGACAGCTGTTCCCTCACTGAGCAAATGGTTCTTCACAGGCATCACAACCCTCAGCTAGCTATTTCAAAAAGGAGACGGGGTGCCTTCATCAGAGTTGATTATTGCCAGAAAGAATAAGCTGCAGCCTTATTTCCCTGTTAGCCTGATTTATAAGGGGTTTTCTATTGCTGTTTGTTTCCTTTTTTTCCACTGGCCTGGTAAAGTTTGCCGAGCTCAGTGAGGTGGGTAGAAGGGACTCAGTATTTTGCATTTGATCTCCCATAGCTTTTTCCATATGCTACTACAGCAAATGTTGAATTTACATGCAATCAGAATTGCTTTTGCAGCTTTTTTCTGACCTGTGTGTGGCCTTTCCTCTATTCGGAGAGATACCATGCTACTCCACTGGACTAAAGCATGGGGACATGAATGAATGTCCTCCACTCAATGCAGCTGAGCGCAGACTCTGGTATTACAAGCAATCGCTCAGCCCACGGGAATGAATTTAGCCCTAACACAGCCTAGGTCTCGGGCAGTCTCGGTGCCCCATCAAAAAGTAACTCAGATCAGTCTAGAGATACTGAAAAAGAAAAGATTTAAATTGAAGGTTATTTTAATTTTCAGAATACTGACGACTGTTGTGTCTTCTTCTGTCTTCCCCCCCACCCCCCCCAAATGTTTTGCTGGATTTTATTCAACTATCAGCGAAGGATATATTTCATATAAAAATATAACCAGAAGACGGCAACCCAAACCTGAGAAAAGAGCCACTTCAGCGAACACAGGGGACGAAAGGTTGTCGTTCATCCACCCACAGACACCCCAGCACAGCGAGAACAGAAACATCCTAGCCGCAAGTCTAGCGTTAGTTAAGAGGGTCCAAGCAAACTCTGGGGGCAGGAGCTGGGCTTCTCTCAGCGCTGCCAGGTTTCCAAGCGTACATATATATATGCACATCCCTGCAGCTACACTGCATGAGAGGGGGAAAGCGAGAGCACACAATCAGCCAGCCAACGCTCACTAGCACCGGGCTTTACCTGAAGCGCACGGTAGGTCGCACAGTGCCTTCCGTCCCGTGTCAGGAGTCATTCAAAATCAGGAAAAAAAACCCCATAGACAGGTAAGTTGGCCCCGGAGTTACCGAGGAGGATTTAACCACATCCTCTGGAAGCACCGTGCTGAGAGGCTTGGTGAATCCAGGCCAGGGGGGCAGCGGCCCCCCTAGAGCTGTTCAGCCGTCCCACCCGCGGGCTGGCGGGCTGCCGGCTGGGGCGGGCTCTGGGTGCTCCTGGCGTCGGGCAGGAGGGGCTGCGGGAAGTGGCGAGTGGAGAAGGCCACCCTGCACCCTTCGGCGGTGGCCCCTGCCGGGAGGGTTCGGGGCTGCCAGCTCTTTGTCTGGGACGGGGCCGGGGGCGACACCGCCCCCCCCCTCCCCCCCCCCGCTCCCGCGCACACACCGCCCCAACATCTTTTCCCCCCCACACACTCTCCCTCGCCCACCCCCACTGTCCCTCCGGCACCGCCCGTCCCCGGGGCCGGGCCCAACACGCCGCCGCCACCGCCCCCGCTCCGCCGGCGGCGCAGGAACCCGCGGGCGGCCGCGCAGGAGGCGCGCTCGGCCGCCGCCGCCTCCCCGCCCCGCCGCCGCCGCCGCCGCCATGGCGGTGCGGAGCCGCGGCGTTTGGCGGCGGCTGCTGCTGCTGCTCCTCCTGGCCGGCTCCGCCGCCAGCCCGGCGGAGGAGGGCGGCGGGCGGCGGGAGGCGGGCGGCGGGGAGCACGGCGAGGAGGCGGCGCGGCCTCATCACGACTCCTCGTACGGCACCTTCGCCAGCGAGTTCTACGACCTGCGCTACCTCTCCGAGGAGGGTGCGGCGGCCGGGGGCAGGCGGCGGGGCGAGGCGGGGCGCGGCGGCCGGCGGGACGAGCCCGTCGCGGGGGAGGGAGGGCCGGGCCGGGCCGGGAGGTTGGTGGTGGCCCGGAGGGCGGGCGAGCGGCGGCGGCGGCGTTCAGCACGAAGGCCAGCGCCCGCCGCCATCTTCCGCCCGCCGTCGACCGGGCGGCCTCCAGCCCTGCTGCTCGGGGGCCACGGCCGGGACCGCGGGAGCCCCGGGTGCCCTGCCCGACGGCTGGGCGCTCCTCAGGACTGGCGCCTCGCCCCCCGCCGGGCTGCTGCGCGGCAGCTTCTCCAGGCCCGGGCATCTCCCCCAGGCGAGGGCCGGGGCAGCCCACGCAGGGCGGCCGAGCCGGGGCTGCGGCGGGAGCCGTGGAGGTGGCCGAGGGCCAGGCTCGGTCCCCATCCCTCTGAGCGGGGCCGGCCGTCGGCGGCTCGTCTTCCAAGGTGCAAATCCTCTGGTGAAAAGCTTTGCGGGCTGCTGACTTAGAAGGAGTTCTGGGTTTTGTGGTTTTCAGAATGCCCTGTGATGCCTTGTGCGGTAAGAAATGCAGTATTTGTGCCTGGGTTTTGTGGCTTTGGGGTTTTTTAATAAGTTGCAAATGGCAAGACGATAAAGCTCCCAGTTTTGCGGCTGGGCTGCCCTGAAAACCGGTGGTTTGATAGATATTTAAAAAAAAAAGAAGTGAGAAGATAGGATGTCCCGTGACCAGTCTCTCGTTGCTGCTCCACGACGGGCTGCGGTGAAATTTTGCCAACGTTATATGTTTATGCTCAGTAGTTTTACCCAGGCCCCTGATATGTTTGGTGGAGGCTGTTGTTGGTGGTTTACTTTCTCTCTCCATTGGCGTTGACAGAAATCTATGAAAGGGAATCTGGGCTCCCAGATGCCTAAGGTTGTGTAGGTTAAACCTTTTTTTTGCAGATGCTGTCACTAACTGCAGTGTTTGTTTCATAGTCAATGAAACACTTCCAGAGAGCTTTCTGGTTTCACAGCTAGCACTTTAGTTTTCAGTTGGCTAGACAGAAGAACATCCTACCAAAATATCTTATGTTCATGCAGTGTACAGCAGGCAGGGGATTGCTCAGGGTCATAATTGACATTGTCCATCTCTTTGGGGTCTTCACTTCACACGTGATTGCAGGTCATCACTGCAGGCAATTCCTCTTTTTGATACTCTCTTACCTATGACGTCCAACGCATGTCTTATTTTCATTCTTAATGGAGGATGTATTGTAAGGGCCTTTCAGCATGCATTCCTGCAGCTCTGAATCTGGTTCCCAGCATTTATGTTTAGTACTGTCATCTGTAGATAGGGATTCAGATCTTATTTGCTTACTGATTTCCTGAGGAGACAAAGAAAGCACAAAGAGATACCGGAATGGGGATCCCTAATTGTTAGCTGGCTGCTCTACTTTGTGTTCCTTAAGTTAACTTTTGTCTTAAAAGTAAAAACATGCTCCAGCATCCTTCTTCCTCCTTGATGAATGTAGGAAACCAAAGAAAATTTTTGTTTTCAGTTATGGGTGTTACTTTGGTACCTGGATCCAGGACCATCTGAGCAAGGGATTGTGTACGTGACAAAGCAGTCCCCCATCTGAACAGCTCAGCTATCAGCAGATGAAGTAGATGCTATTGGAACCTTTCTCTTCAGTATTAATTGCTTTTTATTCCTCGTATTTTACTTAGTAAGGATATATTCTGATTATACAGGTTACCCTTTCCCCACCGCTCCTCCTGTGGATCCATTTGCAAAAATCAGAGTGGATGACTGTGGTAAAACCAAGGGATGCTTCAGGTCAGTCTGAGATGAGTGCAGATACATTTATGTTTGCAAATGCTGACTGATTGCATTGGAGACTTTGATAAATGTCCCATATTCATTTTAATAAAAGATTATTACATGCTTTCTAGTTATGGACAATACTGTTTGAAGAAACTAGGCTATTTAAGGACCTATGCTGTAGTTACAGACCTAGAGTTCTTTCACGTTTCTTGTATTTTCATGAAGCACTTAGAAAACCAGGGCTAGGAAGGTCAACAGAGTAATACTGTGTGCTGAACTGTTTAAATGCTATACATTTTTACACCAAAGGAGTAGTAATTGCAAACGATTCGTAGTGTTGTGTAGTATAATATAATATGCTTTACTGCCATTATACCAAAATGGATTCTTTTAGATTTTTCTTGCAGAAGTTTCATTAGGCTCCACAGCAGGAAGCTGCAAGGAGAAGTTACCTGTGTTTCCAACCCCACGCAGGTACGGCAAACCCGGGTGCAACGCCGACACCTGTGACTACTTTCTCAGTTACCGCCGAATCGGAGCTGATGTCGAATTTGAGCTGAGCGCTGATACCGATGGCTGGGTGGCGGTGGGGTTCTCCTCAGACAAGAAGATGGTAAGACATGTGCAGTTCTTCACCTTGACAGTGTGCACGCCTCTGCGGGCTGGGATGTAAGCGATGTATGTGTGATCTTTCACAAACACAGCACATAGGGAAAAAATGGGCTTGCCCTGTTTGGTACCCAGCCTGGGAGCAGAAGTCTGGCCTGCTGCCTCCCAGGAAACCGCCTCATCCTTCCTAACATGTCCTTTCTCTTCTTCACTGAGAATTACAAGAGTATTTCTGTTCAACTCTGAATAACTAAATGATATTAGCTTTTTGCCTTTTTATTAGAAAAGGCCTCAGGTGTAAGCCAATTCAAGTGGAAGTGTCCTGTCAACACTTTATGTCAGTGTTACTTGAGCAAAAGGCACATGAGGAGCTAAGTAGAAAGTAATTTTATTCTTCATTAAATGGGCTGACTTTTGATGATATAAATATAGCTTTCACCATGAAACTTTGGAAACCCTTTAGTTTCTTTCATATCTGTGTGTTGTTCCAGGGAAGTCACAACATGTGACAAAGCAACTCCTGCTAATTTATACATACTATAGCAAGCAGTCTTCTTAAAATGGCTTCTTCTGACTCTTCTGGATTTTATTTGGTCTGTTTTCATGATTAATTCCTGTATTTTCTTTTTCATTCAAAAGCTTCACTTGTCGCTGTGTTTCCATGAGTAAAACAGGAGCAAGTACTGTGCAAACTTTAAAAGAGCTGAGCAATAGACAGCTTACAAAGAGATGTTTTGTCTGTGATCCTTTGTAAAATGTTTAGGATTAAAAAGCAGTGCACAGTCTAGGTGTTTGTACACAAAATCACTCCTGTGTCTATAAAACAATATGGGGCCTATGTCCTAAATCAGAAGTCATAGGACTGTTTCTTGGACTACTTCTTGTACAGCTTTAAGCCATAGTCTGAGAAAATACAAAATCATTTCAACATGACTCTGTACATAAACACAGTAAAGGTCTTTTGTGTCATAAAGAACAGTTCACATCCCAAGAAATAGCTCATGTTTTTTGATGTCATGAGGAATAGTGTAACAGCTACGTTTTGGGAAGATTTTAGATGCTTAGAAGTGAAAGTACTCAGCAGGGTTTTCGAAGAAGCTCATTGCATTTAAGTATTTGGTCCCAAGCTGTCAGAGATCTTGTTACCAGTTTGTAACCCTGATATACTTGCAGTAGACCTCACCTCCTCAGCCCCTTAGAAAGCCAGTGTTAGCTTTCATCCCAGGCACACCAGGCAGCATGTTAGGTCTCAGCTTCTGGTAAGAAGAGTAAAGTAAGTGTAAAGTAACAGGTCTTGCTTCCAGCTTTGCTGCCTACATGATCTAATGCCCATCAGTCAGATGAACTAAACCAGCTAGCATCTGTCTTTGGTTTCCATGCTGACTTAATCCTTTTTCATAACTTCCAGGATGTTTTGGTGTCCTGGGATATGGGGGCTAATAACAGTAAAATGATTCTGGGTAAAAACAGCTTGACTCTGAGCACTGGGCTGTGCCTTGGAGGCCCTAATCGAAATGCCGTGGCCTGGATAGCTACAGAAGTTCAGGGAAAAAAAAATACTTTCTGTCCTCAATTGCTTTTTTTCTTCTTTTTTTTTTTTTTTTAAGTCCTGTGTCCTATTTCTTTGTCTCAGATAACACTGAGCTTTTCTACTGTCAGGCTTTTGTGCCTAGGCAGGATTTTGTAATGTCATTCTCTTAACTGAAATTCAAAATGCTTTTCTCTTTCCTTTTTCATTTTTTGTGTGGAAACAGCTTTACTTTTGCCTCTCTGTACTAAGGAACAGGGGATTTGTGCTCAGATGTATAAAAATTAAACTTGGAAAATAATTTACTGATACAAGGATAGGCTTAAGACACAAGCTGGAAAGGTTGCCTGCACCAGCACCAAGGTGGAGAAGCTGCTCAAGCATGTTGTTTTACCTAGTTGTCCCCTTTTCCCCTCATTTTTGGCACATCTTTTACAAATCCACGTAGCGATATTCCCAGAGAGGTGAAATGCACCTTATTCTCTCCTTTCCTTATAACAACGCACTCAGAGATGATCACATTAGCGAGCATTGAGTCCATCATCAGCATGATATACCAGAAAGATAAATATTGGAGCTGTATCTAATATGGCACCAGTACCTGTGGCAGTGGTGTTCAGTAACATGCCATTCGTACAGCTTGCACAGGGGTTCTAGATAGTGGTTCAGAAGGCTTCTGTGAGATAGTACTCCTAAAATTCATGCTAATCCCTGAGTGATACAGCGCACTGCCACTTTGGCAGTGACCTTGCCTAACTCTTCTAGCAGCTGGTTTACTATTTCTATGAGTGACCCTTACAAACAATTGTCTCACACTTCCTTCTGACTGTTGTTTCTCTCGTTGATTGTAATGCTTGGTGGCTTTTTATACTACGTGATGAAGCACATATTGATTAGTCTTGTTTTGATTTTTTTTTAACCTTGTGGTGGTCTGTATTCTGTTGCTGCATGCTGTACATGTTCTTTTCCTCTTAAGAGGTAGAGGAAGTGATGTTCCCTAAGTGAACATGACATGAAATTAGTAAAAAAAGACTGCAAATTATGCCACTATTTGCCCAGATTTAGTAGATTTATCACCTCTATTTTATCAAATTTTGATTTCTGTCCATGATTTGATGCAGTGGATTTTCTGTATGTCAAGGATTCAAGACCACCAGTTTTTATGAAGCAGCATCCAGAACTTCACAAATTATAAAAGAAAGCAGCGTTCTGGTTAGTTGTGTGGTATTGGGGTGATATAATGTCTTACAAACAAGTTCTACATGTTAGGTAACGTGACTCTTAGAAAGATCCAAAAGAGGATTCATAGATAGGAAGGATAAGTAAACATTAGTATCCACTTAGTGCTTTTCAATCTGATTGAAGACACATTGTTAGGCAAACAGATATTTGTGAATATGCAGCTTAGAAAGAATGAGCAGCCCAGCCCTTGGATAGTTTTTAATAACTGAAATTCGATGCGTAAATGAGGAAATGCTTTGTGACACTTCTCCTTCTACCAATACGCTTTTACTGTGTAGGGAGGAGATGATGTCATGGCCTGTGTGCATGATGATAATGGAAGAGTCCGGATACAGCACTTCTATAACGTCGGTCAGTGGGCGAAGGAGATCCAGAGAAACCCTGCCAGGGATGAAGAAGGGGTGTTTGAAAACAACCGCGTAACCTGTCGATTCAAGCGTCCGGTGTACGTCCCCAGAGAGGAAACTATCGTAGATCTGCACTTGAGTTGGTACTACCTGTTTGCTTGGGGTCCAGCAATTCAGGGTAAGTTGATTTCCATGCTTCTGCCAAAACTGATAAAGTCCTCTAATTATAGTATTCTTACTAGACACACTTTTTAAAAACGAACTAAAATCCTGGGAGCATGGGGCTTAAAACAGGTAAAAGGAAGACAAAGTAAGTAATACCTGTCATATTTTCTTCTCTATGTAGTTATTATCTCTGCTCCCCAAAGATGAATTAGGCAAGGATGTTCTGAGTTCCTTTGAAGGATGTTTATTATTTGCTTGAGTTCCATTTGTTTTCTTCAGAAGTTTAATTTCAGAAAGCGGGGAAATGACCCTGCTCACTGACAGTGTAATATTGCATGCTCCCTTAGGTTTGAAAATTACTCAGCTTTCTACCTGTTTGGTAGAGTTGTAGAAAAAAAATGCATCTGATATTATTTCTTTCTACCTTTACCTACTAAAGGTTCTATAACCCGTCATGATATAGACTCGCCACCGGTATCAGAGCGTGTTGTCAGTATTTACAAGTATGAAGATATTTTCATGCCATCAGCTGCCTATCAGACCTTCTCTTCTCCATTCTGCTTGCTCCTCATTGTTGCACTGACCTTCTATTTATTGATGGGGACCCCGTGACCGATGGAAAGTAGCAAGAATTTGTCAGTGGAAGTTTCTCAGGACCGACGGCTATACAGATGGAAGATGCCTCTTTCTGTTGGGAGTTTATATCACACTACCATCATCATCTAGCTGCTTTTGAACATAGTTAGCTTCTCAGAAGAATGAAGTAGCCGTCTCCTTTGAGTGGCAGACTGGTGAAAAATCATTTAAAAATAATCAGTGAACACATAGGAGACTATTTTCATTGTTGTGACTACTTGCTTAAAGAAAAGGAGACTTTTGTAAAATCAGTGTGTGTGTGTGTGTGTGTGTGCGCATATGTGTGTGTATGTGTGTTTGGGAGGGGTGTCTGTACGTGTGTTTAGGCAAATTCAGTGATGGACATCTTACCAGATAGCAAAAACTGCCTTCCAAATTGCTCACAGAAAGCAAATTTGGAAAAGCATTCTAATGCTGTTTGGTACTTCTGGAGCAGACAGCACAGCTCCAAGTGCAGTTTATGAAGATTGGGATACTGACACAGCAGTATAAAACCTGCCCTTCAGTAATGGACATTTCCTTCCCCCCCCCTTTTTTTTAAATATTTATCAAGTTTTACTTCCTCTACTACTTTACAGAACTAAACTTGCATAATCAAGCATTAACATGTTTTTTTTTTTTTCCAATTGAAAAAAGGTCTTTATAGTAATAGTGTTTTAACAGCTTTCTTGAAAGAAATGGCTACTTTTATGGGTAAGATACAAAGTTATTTAAACAAGGGGAAGGGAGAATACAGCAATGCAAATTATCCGTGCATAGGAAAACCAGATGTAAAACAGAGACTATGGAAGTTCCCAACAACCCATGGGATGTCCTCACAAGAGATTAAATAAATTTTACTCTTTTTTGTGCAAACAAAACAAACAACCCATAATATTTCTAATACGTAAATATGTTTTTAAAGAGTTGTGTAGTAGTCCAAAGTAATCTGTTTTCTCTGTGTTGTATGCCTGTATATCCTGTTCATGTTAAAGATGAATATGGGCAGTTGGTGTTAACTTAGAAAGAAATGGCAATATAATTGAGATTATTTGTAAGGAAAGATAGGGATTAATAAGAAGAGCAGTATCTTTAGTGTCATCAAACCATTGCTAAAATGTAGTTGGTGTGGAAAAACATGAGATAATGAGGAATTAAATTCAATTTTTTTATCATTAGTAAATATCACAAAGATAAGTAATAAATATTACTGAAATGGAAAGTGTCAAAAGGCATTTATGAGCCACAGAATATTATGAAAACCTTTGATTTCTCATGGAGAATTTCTGTTCTTCACATAATAGGAAGTGTATGACATGTATACGTGTAGTACTAGAATGTGCTTAGATAAGGTTGATCATTCACTTCCCAATTTGCATTAAAATTCTATTTTAATAGAATTAAAATTTGCACTGTGCCAAAGTTCTATCTAATGTGGTATGCTTGAGGACTCTGTAACATAGGACCTAGTAAAGAATGTGATGGACCTAACTTCTATTTTCATTGCTGCACAAAGTAAAAATATTAACTAGCTTTGCTGGGTTTGCATCATTATTCACAGACTGAAGTTTGTAAACTAATTTTTTAGGCTCAGCATTCTTCAGCTCTATGTTTAAAGAGGGATTTATCTCCATCACAAACACTTTATCCCTATTTCAAAAGAAAGATTGCTTAGTAATATATGTTGTCATTGATTTCTTTAAGGATATGTTCACTTAAAAATGCTGGACTAGCATTCAGAAGAGAGAATAAGATATTGTAGTTAAGTGAACTTTAAAAGTGCATATAGTACTTCTATTTAATACAAATTACTTCTCTTAACCTATTCATCATCTGATTGAATACATAGTGGAGACTGGCTAATAAGTAAGGTCTGCTTTGATCCATGATGGCTGTAAAATTTAGCCTTAAGATTGTCTTAAGCTGAGACCCAAAGCCTTGGATAAGGAGTTGTACAGTCAGCAACCAGGTGAAGGGAAGAAATGATGAAGACAAATTCTTTCTCCTTTGTAGGCACTTTTTTCACAGTGAGGGTGACAGAGCCCTGGCACAGGCTGCCCGGGGTGAGTGTTGAGTCTCCTTCTCTGGAGATATTCAAGACCCATCTAGATGCCTACCTGTGTGACCTGTCCTAGGGAACCTGCTTTGGCAGGGGCTTGGACTCGATGATCTCCAGAGGTCCCTTTTGGCCCCTACAATTCTGTGATTCTGTGATTCTTTGGGAGAGCCAGCTCCTTCTCAGAGATCACAGCTATCTAAAGTAGCCCTAGGGTTGCTTTAGTTTATGGCCTTGTATTTACTGTTTTGGTTTCAGGTATTTACCTGATTATCCAGTAAAGGGCTAATCTAATAACTGAAAGGTACTGAAATAGGATATAAATCCATTTTGGCTCTGACATTTCTTTTTTTTAATGCAGTGCTGGATTTAGGGTAGCCTGGCTGGACCCAGGCACAGAGGTATGATAAAGATGACAGTGATACCAAGGTAAACGTGCAACACCTGTAGAGCTGCTATGGAGTCAGAGGTGTTTAAAGCTCAGGCTGTAAAGCTACCGTGGGTTCAGAGTGGAGCTGCTGAAGGATATGCCCCCTGCTGAGTACCAACTGCTTCAGCTGTACCCGCATTCTCGATCACGGTAAAGAAATACATTTCCTTCCCTGTTTTAGGTTACTTGTAAGTCCTCTGTCTGGTGCTTTTGTCCTGTTTTTCACTTGTGGAACTATTAGTGGAAATGTGCACTTCTGTAACAAACTTTCACCGGGCCTTCAGAGTACTTAATTAGGACTAATTGAGTATTTCTAATCAAAGGGGAGGAAATAGAAGTCCACAACAAGCAGCAAAGCAATCTATTCTTTGGAATTTCAACTGATGCTTGAGTTTTGTGGGGTTATTCTCCCCTGGTAAACTGTGCCAAAATTTTGCATGCTATTTCCCAGTTTCTTCTATTTTCAAGTAGAAGAAAGTTTAAGGAGAGCTGAAAGCTGAAAATAACTGTGGCAGGAGCTGGGGTGATTTTCTTTTAATGAAAGAAATTTGCTGTCTTCTGGAATTTTGCCTGAGAATTGCTCTTCAGAGTGGAAAAGGAGGAATAGGAGTTTCACACTGACAAAGAAGGTGTGAGTGCTTAGAAATTAGTAGTTAGGATAAAAATATGAGAACAGAAAATGAAGGCTTAAGAGAAATGAAAGGGCTTTAATTCAGTGGTACTTAACTTTGGTTGATAGTTGGTAAGTCTTAACGTTTGAGTGGGCATAGTAACTTGTCATGGAAAGTATTTTGTTTTTCATGGGTTTTTTTTCATTTAATATTGAAAAGCAGGATTGATCCCTGTGATACAAAGTTATTACAATGTAACTTTCTTCAAAGTAATTTGTAAAGTATTAATTTCAAATAGGTTTAGAAGAGGAGTCTTAGGAGCAACAGCTGAGGGAGCTGGGATTGTTTAGTCAAGAAAAAAGGAGGCTGAGGGGAGACCTCATTGCTCTCTATAGCTATCTAAAAGGTGGTTGTAGTGAGGTGGGAGTCGGTCTCTCCTCTCTGGTAGCTAGTGACAGGACTAGGGGTAACGGCCTGAAGTTGTGTCAGGGGAAGTTTAGGTTGGATATTAGGAAAAATTCTTCACTGAAAGGGTTGTCAGATACTGGAACAGGCTGCCCAGGGAGGTGGTTGAGTCACCATCCCTGGAGGTGTTTAAAAGAAGAGTAGATGTCGTGCTCGGTTACATGGTCTAGTGTTGGACCTAGTAGGGCTGGATACATGGTTGGACTCAATGATCTTGAAGGTCTTTTCCAACTGAAACCATTCTATGATGTCTCTAATTAACAAGTACCAACACAAACTAGAGGAAAAGGTCTCATTTGGAAAAGGAGGCAGACATCTCCTCCAAATCATTTTTAGTTTCCTTATGGTGACTACTAGCAAGCAACTGTTAAAGAACACATTTCCAAAGAGCTTGCATTTTGAGAATTACTTGCTGTGGGGTGACCTAAAACAGAGGTACAGGGTTTAGAAAGGGAACGTTTAGAGTAGGGTGTCCTTTGGAAATCAAACTTTGATTATTAATTAGAAAGATAGTACTGGCAAAGACCATAAGGCGTTAATTAATGTCCTTGAGTATGTTCCTTCCATGCAGAACAAAATTCAGTTGTTCTCATTGCTTGTTACATTAACCACATTATCTCTCTTTACTTGTTCTGTCCATCTCATCTAGAATACTTAAAGTTTGTAAGCCAGTTGGAAGATAAATCAGCTGCCATGTTTGTGACAATGCCTATCGCAGAGGCACTTTGTTTTTTGATCATAGTGTCTGACTGGTACCCTACTACAAATAAGAAATTAGGCCTGAAATTACATTAATAATCTGTGGGATAGGAAAGAGAGAAAAATAAGCAGAGAGGACAGACTTTCAGAAAGAAGCTTTTTTGTCCCCTGGAATGAAATAATTATGTATATTTTAATGTATAGGTGAGATATTCAATGCTAATGTATTAATGCCTTGTTCCCCCCCCCCCCCAAAAAAAAAAACCCAAACCAAAAAAAAGAAAGCCTAGCTGATTTGATAATGTCATTGGATACTGGATGATGCTTTCTTCACTATTCTATTGTTATAAGGGAAATACTCTGGGTTTGAAAGAGAGTGTATTGACAAGAAAAGTTTGAAATCCCTCTGTGGCTTTCTTGTCCTTGATTGGTTTGGCAATACTTGGATAGGAAGAAAATGAACACTTGTGGTCACCCTAATCTGAGGACCCACCTCCCAGATTGGGTTAAAAGGTTTCAAAATTATGTTTGGCACTGACACTTCTAGTCTTTGATACAGGGATTAAGAGAATGACTGGAGCATGGTGTACATCATAAAGCCACCAGACAGTGGTTTTGAAACTCACTTGAGGCACCATGGTCCTTGGTCTGAACTGAGAAGAGCCCTGAAACTGCCTCCATGTACTCAGTGGCTACCATGAAATGTAAATAATGAACAGCATGGACCACTCCTCTTCCAAACCCCTTAAAACTTTTGCCAAACTGTGGATGGTGTTCCTACTGTGAGCATTAATGTCTAGTCTTCCTCCAGTGAGTCAGTAGCTCCTTGTCACTAGCCTCTGTCCTGTTCCCACAGATGCCTTACGCTTTTTAGCAAGATGATCCTGAGAAGTCAGCCTAGCAGGGAAGAGGAGTTAGTGGGTAAGGAGGACTGACACGCAGCTGTCTTAGTGGTTATCCAGGTCACAGTTAGAAATCTGTGTCCCTGATGATACTCCATTTACCTGTAAGTAAATGACTGCTGTAAGTTTAAGAGAAGCAGCAGATCTCCCTATTCTCTGTCTCTCTTCTCCTTATTTTCCCATTCATCAAGAGCATCTGACATTTATAAAGCTTATTATAAATTATAAAAACTTATTATAAAACTTAGTTCAAGTTATTCTTCTTTTAGAGAATAGTCTGTCTGGTCTTTGTGATGTTCTCTGGGTGCGATGGGAGTTTGCACCACGCTGTACTCTAGAGGCAGTAGTCAAGGTTATATACAAAGTTCACAACTTTTATCAGCATTTATGTTGCATTTTCTGACTCCTTGGTTTGACACACTGAGGTGTAGCAAGTGTACTTGCCCCCTCCTCCCACCCCTTTTTTAAACATCTCCAAATAGCTTCCCCAAAGTAAAGTATTTGGCAAAAGCCTTAGGAGAAGGACACATGTATTTTGCACATTTACAGGTCTGGTCTCACCTACGTTCAGAGACACCTGTTGTGGGAGTGCTAGTATTTTATACAGAGTATAACTTTGTAGGGAGCCTTAGATTTATGACAGAGGTGGAAAGACATTTAAATATTACAGAGGGGTTTGGTGCCCTGTGTACCTGTGTATGCACGTAACTTCCTTGAATTGGCATCCTCTGGTTCAGCCCTGACTCCACAGCACGTCACCAACAGCGAAGCAACCTGCTCGAGTGCCATACTGTGAAGCACAGGTGACCTCTGATAGTTTGGTGTAGAAGAGTGGAGGGGCTGAATGATGAGGAAGATGCTAATGGTTTTGGCATACTTCCTGTTTTTGTGTGAGTTTACATGTGGGAGAGCACATCTGGCACTTACAATCACATGCAGCTGTTACTTGATGTAAATGGAACAGAGTCCGACTTGAAGGAGGATTTAGGTTTTAGGCAGGTCCTAAGTGTGTAAGGGCCCTGACTAGGTACTTGCTCACTGGCTGCTTTACAGACTAGTGCTGCAGCAGTTGAAGTATCAGAAGATGGAGGCTCTGCATCTGTTCTCAGCAGATTTCACTGTACATTGTCTATTTCCCTAATTAAAATTTCATTATCACTATTTATGTAGTGGTGTGTGAGGGCTTAATGCAGTGCTCCCATAGCCTGCCCAGCACAGATAGGAATCTGAGTGTCTGGAAAGAATTAAAGAAAATCTCTATTTCCCAAGTACAAAAATTAATCAAAACCCAAAATAACTTCTATTCGTTGACCATATGTCAACTTTTTACCAATTTTTTTTCATATCTAGTTATTTCTGTGCAATTTATATATGGAGGTGTATGATTTTTGCAGATGTAGAGTAAGATTTAGGTTAACCTTCCTTTTCTAAATCCGTTTTATTAGTATGAAGTAATCACTTGAATTTTTTTTTACAGTGAGTTTGGTGAAACTATGTACAGTTTAACTTGGTTATTTAACTTATCTAATTTGAGTTTAGATAGGCAAAAGCTGTAATTTTGAAATGTCAATGAGGACGTGTGCAGCTTGTGGAGCTGATGGGTGTGAAAAAGCAGATTGAAAAGACGTTAATTTGAAAATCTGTGATTTGAATTGGCAATGGCATGAACTTGTCGTAAGGAAAGGGGCATGTTTGGCTGGGGTTGTTTTTTTTGGGGGGGGGTGTGGTTGATTGCTGAGTAATTTGAATTGCACTCATGGACTATCTCTATCTCAAGTTGGAAGGGATCCATGAAGGAACATCAAGTCCAACTCCCTGCTTTTTGCAGGACTACCTAAAACTAAACAATATGACTGATACTGTCATCCAAATGCTCCTAGAACTCTGCCAGGCTTGGTGCCATGACCACTGCCCCGGGGAGCCTGCTCCAGTGACCGACCACCCTCTCAGCAAAGAACCCTTTCCTAATGCCCAACCTGTGACGCAGCTTCACAGTCTTCCTATTTCTGCATT
This sequence comes from Gallinula chloropus, assembly GCF_964237585.1. Lineage (NCBI taxonomy): Eukaryota > Metazoa > Chordata > Aves > Gruiformes > Rallidae > Gallinula > Gallinula chloropus. The sequence continues at coordinate 70,653,087 of NC_140086.1, forward strand.
TCTTACTTACATAGCAGTGTTCTTTCAAACCACACATGAGGTTGGAATATGTGCAGGACTTCACAGACCACACTTTAGAACAGCTGCCACTCCATAAAGACTAGTTTTAGGCGATCAGAGGCTACTGAGGAATGTCTTTACAAGGTGAACTTCTATATGGCACTCTTAAGAAACTGTCTGTAAAGGTAGGGTGCTCGTTACAGAATTACCGGGTAGCAGTACTTTTCCAAGCTGTTCCTAAATGATATTTACTCAAATTCATGTTTACATGTTTAAAGAAGCAATTGGATTTTTCAGAAGTACCATGAAAATCTTTTATGGTTCCGATGCCTATTCAGAGCAGCAAACATTTTACAGTAACTACTGACCACAATGTGTTGCCTAATTTAGTTTCACATCCCTCTCTTGACATCATTTGGTTCAATTTCATAAGATGGTATTAGTAGAAGGCTAAATACAGGAACAATTGGGTTGTGTGCCAAGGAATAAAAGTATTCTTGCTAATTTTTCACAACAGTAATCTGCAAAGTTAAGATTAATTCAAAATCTTCTCCCTGGAGTTAATTTTAATGCAGTGTAATTTTACAGAAGGTATTTGTGTGTGTGTGTGTCTAAGTTTGAGAATTGAACAAGAGAGTTAAAAACAAAAGGGTAGATTCTGCTTTGGAGCTACAACAAGACAAACCTCAGAATCTGACACGGTCCCTGACTTCTATATGATTGTTTTGGGGGGTGGAGTGATCCAGAAGAATATATAGAAACCTGAGATATTGCCTGCTAGGATATTATGTTTGCAGGTTTTATATACGAACCTTTTGTCACCTTCTTCAGTGCAAGAATTAGTCTCACATTAGTGTTTTTACTTCTTTCATTTCCAAACAAAATGAAACAAGGAGAAATTCACTAAATCAAGAAAATACTGTTTTATAGCGTGTTAGGATAATAGGAAAGGAAGCATGGATGCTATATGTAAATATAGGAGGAAAAAAAATCTTAATAAGTACAAAAGCTTCTGAAATGCTGGACTGCTCACATAGAAAGCATTTATCTCTTTTTCAGTTTTTCACAGCTGGTGATAAGAAACCAGTTGATAAGAAAAACTGAAATAGAAAAACTACCACAATTGATTTTGTCTAAAGCTGGGAGTGTCATTCAAGTCTTGACACAGATAGTCAAAGATGAAGTTCCAAACCTATTAACTAATTAGAAAAAAAAAGTGGGACCTTGATATTTGTGTGTGATGTCCCCAGCCTTTATTTAGGCAGATATATCTTGCGGGCTTATTTGAAGCATCATGAGTACTGTTTAGGTTAAACCAGATGCCTTGGCATTTCTGATTGATATATCCTGAGGTCTGGTTTGCTTTATGCTCTTTGCAAGTAAGCAGGCTGTCGTGACCATGCTGACTCTTGCCACTTTCTTTTGTATTTCATGAAGTGTAATGGTTGAACCCGAAATGTCATCTCTACCTTTTGACTTTGTTCAGCGTTCTTGAGACAAATACATAGATAAAAAATAGAAATAAGCAACCTGTAGCTAGTGCTAAGTGCTGTTCTGCATTCTTTATGCTAGGCTTTGTTCTGTATGCCGGTACCCAGCATCTATGTGAAGTCGGTAAGCATTTGGGTGGGTAGGAGCACAGAACTGGGTTTTTTTTTTTAGTCCAGAAGTAATCATCAAACTTTTCTGTGTTTATGCAGTAGTCTTTTCAGAAAAGTAACACTGAATGAAAACATAATGAAACTCTGGTGACCTACGGGACTCCTTTACAATCAGTGCATGCCCTAAAATACTGCTTTGTAACAGCTGTTTTATACTAAATGTTGGTGTTCAAGTGAGCCTTGTTAGCTATTTGACAGTGACAGACAACAATATTTATTAATCTGTTATAATAAATGCCTTTTAAGAAAATATGTGGTATGGCATTTGTAAAAGGGGGAGGGAAGGTCTCTGTGAGGCTAAAGAAGTCTCTGCTGCTGCCCTGTGTCAACAGTTCCTCTCTGTGCCGTGGCCATTCATTACCCTGAGCTCATTTAGTCAATGAGTCTGGTCACACTAGCAAATTAACAGATATAGGGGGCTGTGTTTTTCTCACCACCAGACTCACAGTGAAGCTGTAAATAAATGTAATCATCTGCATTTTAACAAAGTACTAATCCAGTCGTCACTTACTATAGGTAAGTAGAATGTAGAGGCTCCTGTGGTGGCCTCTACGTTGTGGTTTTGTAATCCCTTTGATGCAACTATAAGCAAGCTGCCAGTATTACATACTTGAGTGTTCTTTACCTGTTGTCATCACTGCCCCATTGCTTGGCCAGGCAGAGCAGCTCCTGAAGCAGTTGGCACAGGCTTTTGCAGAATCATAAAATCATAGAATGGTCTGGGTTGGAAGGGACCCCAAGGATCACAGAGTTCCAACCCCCCTGCCACAGGCAGGGTCACCAACCTCCAGGCCTGGATCTACACAAAGCTGCCCAGGGCCCCATCCAACCTGGCCTTGAACACTTCCAGAGACTGGGCACCCACCACCTCTCTGGGCAGCCTGTTCCAGCACCTCACCACTCCCTCTGTAAAAAACTTCCCCCTAATGTCTAATCTAAACCTTCCTTCCTTTAGCTTCAATCCATTCTCGCTTGTCCTGCCATCATCTACCCTTTTAAAAAGTTGATTCCCTTCCTGTTAGTATGCTGCACAGATGCAGTTCTATGAGAGGTTGAGAACAGAGCAGAATTCCTGTAATACTCAGCAAGCAAAAGCGGCTGCAGGAGCCTCTCAAACAGGGATGCCACAATTCCTGAGATCACTTAGGCATGAGCAGACACCTTACTTCCTTGCTGGTGGACTGAGTTAGCTCAAGGCACCAAGAAATGCAGTGCTTTTACACTGGGTGCTCTGTTTCTTGTATTTGCAGTATTGCTACCCTCCAGTTGCAGGCTGCAAGAAAGAATGGGCCTCCTGAGCATCAGCTACTTGTGCACTACCCAAGCCATCACGATCAAGAAGCGTTAAATATAGGCAATACAGGGTCTTTAGTTATATTCTGTTTATCTTGTGCTATGTAACATGTGATGGATGGTAAGGCATTTTATCACAAACCTGATGAGGCCAAAATGTTCTTGAGTTACTCTGACCTCTGTGTATCCAGCTCTTGCTCTGTGCACCCAGCTACCGCGTGGGCTGACTGCGGGACAGCGCTCTGGATTCTGCCCGTCCCAAGGTCTGGCTGGTGCTGTGTTTTGCAGACCAGTCCCACTGAGTGAACTCCTTGGTGCTGTTGCTGCTGACTGCCCTGCCTTGTTGCCCTGCCTTTCATTCCCCTCGTTAACTAAAGACGATTCTTGGTCTTCTGCATCAGTCATTCAAACACAGCGCTGCAGACAACACCCTATACTTTAACTGGGGTATTGCACGAGGTTGTTTCTGCGATGAAGTCTGTTACTGCTGTAATCACTGGGTACAACCAGAGATGGTGTTCCCTGGTTTTCGTTTTCTTTTTACCACTAGTTTGTAAACCATGTTTAATTTGGAGTAATCTCATTTCAGCAGTTACTCTGCATATAATACAAGGGTTTTTTTTTCTTTACTCCAAAACACATGTGCTGATGACCTAGAGATACAATGAACCTCAGTGTTGGTTTTTTCCCTCTGATCTCACTACTATTGAAACTGTAGTAGTTTACATTGTGTATTTTTCATTCATCTGAAGAGGATATTGCTTTTTCATTAAAGGAAGGTGAACTAACGAAGTGAGATTAAGCAAAACAGAATGTTCACAAGTGTTCGGTAACACAGGTTAAAACAATCATAGTCTCTCAAGCAGGGCTAGAGTTACTTTCTAAACAGGCAGGCCAGTGCTGACACCTTGTGGCTTTGTTACTGAGTTATTTCATAATTTCATGTTGTTATTTCAGGTATAAATCATGATTAACTTCTTGTTGCCAGCGTTGTCTGTCTCCTCGGCTTCTTGGCCACCTCAGTCCTCAGTATTTTGGTATCACATGTAAAGCATCTTGTATCTTTGGGCTGTGCTGGCTGCACATCAAGTGAGTAAGAACTAGGGGTGACTGCGGTATCTTGAAGGGGACTCGAGAATCATAGAAGATCAAGAATCTTCAGTTTGGTGCACAAACTCATGGGTGCTAGTGCAAGGGCAGACAGAAGTTGCAAACTTCTCGTTTCTTTCTCGTTATTACCTCATTTTTTATCTCCCTCTCCATGGGAGAGCACTGAGGACCATCAGTACTTAACCACACGTGGACGTTTAGGGACGTAACGTGTTTTGTACATCGACACAAAAGCATTCCTTTGCTGCCCTCTTCACCCTTGAAAAATTACTAATAGAAGGAACTGTCAGCAAATTTCTGGTAGTGTGGGACCCTGAGGTGCACTACTTCTCTTTGGCCATAAAAATGCCTAAACCACAGCATATCAGTGCAATTGATGCCTAAATTGGCATCTAATCTAAAATCACATAACACTTCAATGAAATTTTAAATGAAACCATCTGTTAAGGCTGCAATCACTGTTTGAAATCTGTTGTGGAATTAAGTGTTCAGGGCTTGAGGTCATGCATCCTCCCTCAGCTGTCACCACAGAGACTTTTCTGAGGTTTTATGGTGTTTATGCTCATGTCCATGTTCTTGAGTGTTCACATTGTGATAATACATGAGTTAGAAGTCTCATTGTGGATTGTAGGGTTTAAAAAAAATTATTTCTTGTATGTTTAGTTGTTTATAATGAATAGTGAAACATAGAATTGGAAAGGAAAGGTTTTCTACAGTAGGGACTAAATCCTCAGCTTATGTAAATCAATATTTATAGCTTCATTCCAGTCAAAGAGGTGACATCAATTTCTATTCCTGAAGAACATGACTGTCTGAATCTGTTAAGAAAAATCAAAGGAATAAGGATGTGCCTATGAAGATTTGATTTGATGGCATCTCAGTTTAATAGAAGGATTTGTACTCTCAACTCCCCCATGTAAATCTTAATTGACACTTGCTAATTGACACTTGCTAATTGAACTTTAATGCAATAAATGTATTATAATGAGCCATCAGTGTGTCCTTTTGGCATGCTTCCTCTGGCCTGGGGGAACTGAAGAGAAAGGGTTCAGGTAGTGATGCGTGCTTGTTACCTATTTCAACACACTGCCAGGAGGCAGATCTATCTGATCAAGGAGCAGTGAGTGACAGTATCGTTTTAAGGTTCAATAAAAGCTTCTCATACAGACAACTGCTTGCAATGCCTCATCGCCTTCAGGATCAAACAAGGTATCTGTAGGTCTTTAAATACCTCCACTGCATGAAATTAAAGCACTTTGTCAAACCTACATGTGACCTGTTCAGCAACGGAAAACGAAGAGCTGTAGGAGCCAAGAGGGACCTCTATAAGCACGAACGTGTGTGTAACTGGGAGGAAAGGCTTCGTGACATGGAAAAGTTGGGACCGCAATGGAAACACTGTAGGAAACCAGCTGGTCCCAGCCATACCTACGGCTCTAGGTTATAGGATGTGAATGGAAAGCCCTATACCTTTCCTCCTTAGGATGAAGTTAGGGATAGGTCTCAGCAATAGTCTCATCTTTACGTTGGTCTGCATTTAAAAGCTGGGTTATGAAGAGTCATAGTTCCTATTTTACAAGTTAAAAGCTATTGTGTTCAGAGTAATTTCAGCTTTTAGACCATCTGCATCATGCAAGAAATGCTCCACAAACGTCCTGGTGGACACAGATCTACCATGAAGTTGTGTGATGTTAAACCGGCACGTGAATCACGGTTTGGGTTGGAAGGGACCTTCTTAAAAATAAAAACTGAGACATCAAATTCCCACACCCCACTTCTCACATGCTGGGAGGTGTGCAACCTCCGTAATACGGTGTAGAGGACAGGCTGCATCTCTTGTTCAGGAGGAAGGTGTCCCGGGTGTCCTATGGTAGTATTACCGACAGCGTTAGTACCTCAGGAAAGGGGGTGTTAAACCGCCTAAGGGGTAACAGCGCAGGGGTGACTGAGCTAGTTCAAACGTCACAGACTCCAATCCTCACAGAACTTGTTCAGATCAAGCCTGCTCATTACAAGGGCACTTATCTATACCCCCAGCGAAATGTCAGCTGTCGCCTTCACGCGTGGACGTGGATCGCCAGCCGTGGTGTATGCCAGGTGCAGGAAATTAGCTCCTCTCCGGGTCATTTGCAAAACCCATTTGATGCAACACGAGGACGCCACACATGCCAGGCGTAAAATAAACACCCCCAGAACTGCCACTTTTCCCGCGGGCCCATTTCCCAGTAAAAGCGCAGGTGCTTCCTTGTTAAGTAATGGGACGCCAGAACACGTTCCGACAGGTCAAAATCCGCCAGCTTGCCTAAACCGGTCCTGCTCCCTGCCTTGCGATGAGGCTGCAAATTCCCCGATGTTTCCAGCCTCCGGAGAGCCGCGCCGCGGCCGGGACGGGCGCGTTCCTGCGGAAGGCCCCGCTGTTGGCACGGGCGAAGAGGTGAGGGGGGCTGATGCCCTCTTTCAGGCTCCAGCCCCCGGCAGCCTTCTTCAGCCAAAGCGGCGACGGCCGTGGAAAGCCTCCGGCCACACCCGCGCTCCCGAAGCGGGACTGACGGGATAAAGGACCTCCAGAACCTCCACTCCCCCGCTTCTCCGTGCCGGTGGGCCGTGCCGCGGAGGGAGCCCGGCGGACTGCCCTCCCGGAAGGAACTACACTTCCCAGCATCCTTGCCCGGCGGGCTGGGCGCACGCCTGTGGCGGGCGCCGTACGGCGGCACTACAGCCCCCGACAGCCCCGGCTGCCTCTCCGCGCCCTCGCCTTTGGCGGCAGCGGCGCGTCTCCCCCTGGCAGCGGCGGCAGAAGCCGCGGCCGTGCCCGGCGCTGCGCGGGAAGGGGGGTGGGCGCGCCATGGCTGACGTGGGAGAGCCCTCGGCGGCTCCGGCCGCGGCCCCTCCGGGCTCGCCGGCGCAGAGGCGGCGGCCGGGCGGCTCCTCCAGCGCGGGTGCCGCCGGGGCCGAGGGCGCGGCGGCGGCCATGCCTCGGCTGCCGCTCGGCGGCCCGGGCGGGGTGGCGGGGATGTCGCTGCCGCGGCTGGAGAAGCCGATAAAGCAGGCCTTCTACAACACTGGGGCGCTGCTGTTCGCGGGGCTGTGCTGCGGCGCCGCCGTCCTGGTATACTTCATCCTGGAGGCCTTCCTGCGGCCGCTGCTCTGGGCTGTGCTCTGCGGCACCTTCCTGCACCCCTTCAAGAGCTCCCTAACGGCGCTGGGCCGCCGCTGGCTCGGCCGCCTGCACCGCTCCCGCACGCCCGTCCTGCTGGCCGCCCTCCTCCTCCCCATCTGCTTCGCTAACTACGGGGTGGAGGCGCTGGGCGAGCAGGTGCTGCGGTGGCGGCGGCTCCTGCTGCTTCTGGGCGCCGGGGGGCCGCTGCTCTACGGGCTCTACTGCCTGGGCAGCTCCCTGGGCGTGCAGGTGTTGCTGGCCCAAGCCGCCCACCTCATCTGCCAGGGGCTGGATTACTTCAGCAGCCAGTGGGTGAGTGCCCGCCGCGGGCGGTGAGGGGCTCTCGGAGGTGGCCGAATTCCCCGGGGGGGAGGGAAGGGGGCGGGCAGGCGGGCGTCAGTTTCCCCCTCCGCGCCTGAGAGGTGCGCGGCCCGGCGGGGTGGGGTGGGGTGGGGTGGGTTGGGTTGCGGGGCCCCGCGGCGCTCCTGATGCCTGGCGGCGGCCCTTGGGCTGCCCCCGGGGGGGGTGGGCGGTTGCGGCGCCGGCCGCCATCTCACTTGTTGCGCGGAGGCAAGCCTGAGGGAGGTTTGCGGGTGCGGGCGTTTCAAAGCCCTTCGGGCGCCTGCCTCAGGTCGCCCGAGCTTTTATTTATTTTTTTAATTTAACGTATTTAATTTTACGCGAAGGGGCGGAGGAGCTCTCCTCACTCGCAGCGCGTTGGGCGCGACTTTCCGTGGCGGGGCGCAGGGCAGCGCCCGGGGGCGCGGCGGCGCCAGGGATGCCCGCGGCGAACCTGGCGCGGCATCGCGGTTGGTGCCGGGCAAGACCTGGCCTCCCCTGTGAAAGCCCTACGTGAAATAGCTTTGGGAGAGCCGCCGGAGGTGCCGCGGGTTAAGAAAGTGGGTGCAGCAGCAGGAGAGAGGTCGTTCTCTGCCGGTATTTCGTGCCCGTAGCCGAGTCACGCCCAGGTCTTGAGATGCTGTTAGTGAAGTCAGAGGTAATCGAGGCGAGATCTTGGGCAAACGGCGTCTGGTTCTGAGCTGGAAGATATGTTTCAAGTGTTGTGAAATAGTAGGAAAGATGCCCAAGCAACGTGGGGGACAAGGGCGTTTTAAGGCTTCTTACTCAGTCTGTTGGTTATTTTCTTCTTGTTAAAGTATCGAGCTGTGCCAATCCGGCTTGAACACTTAAATAAACGGCTTTAGTTTTCAGTTACAAGTGCTGCTTATGGTAATAAAAGATTCTGGGAGACTACTCTTCCCGATTGTCTTCAGTAGGTAGGCTGGTTAAAACCTCCGGCAGAACTAATTTTCACTTCGTTAATTGAAAATGCAAAAAATACTCCATCTCTGAAGTAAATGTGAAGGCACAGAAGATCAGCGAGTTATACTTGTATTAAATTTTGACGTGCAGTCTGCATGTTCAGGTTGCTTGCTGTCAAAGACTTTGTTTTTTAAGCTGCTCTTGGTGGTGGTTGTTTTTTTTAAACAAACACATCTTCCCTTTGGAAAATGACATACACGGTTGGTTTAATGGGGATATACGTGGGGATAAAACCAAAAAGCTACCTAAAACTGCTCTTATGTGGGCAAGAGAGAGAAACTGTCAAGAAAAAAAACAAACCACAAGCTTATCCAGACTTCTGACTTTGAATTGCACGTGTTCTTTGAGTGTTAGTTTTGTTGCTTTGATGGAACTGGTGAATGCTCAAGTCTTAAATGCAACTTTGGAGGTCTGTACCAGAAACAAAAAGTAATAGATCCCCTGAATATACTGACAAAGGATGTTTTGAGCTAGTTCTAGGGTGACTAGGGTGGATTGGAGCATGTGTTTTTGTCTCTTGAAGGTAAACACTGGAAGAAGAGGTATGCTTTGCTTTCTATTCTGAAGTGTTGTCGTATGCTGGAAAATGTCAGGAGAGATCTGCTTCTGGTCTGCTGAAGTACAGTTAAGACTGGGTAGATAGATAGAGGCACACTGTTTATAAAAAGGCAAGATAGAACTGTCTTTGCCTTGAGCAGAACAGTGGAAGAATGTAAGTGTGGCTTGATACCAATGGGAAATTTTGATTAATTGCCACACAATTTACTTGATAAGCCAATGCAAATGAAGGTCTTAAGCTTGCCTATTTTATTTTTAAGAAATCAGCTGTATATTATTACACTAACCAGTTTGTCTGAGCCCAGTCCTTTATTTGGGCTTGGTTAATTAAGCTGTACTTAACGCTGGGTAAGTTGCAGTGATTGAACCTCCTAACTATGGTTGTAATGCACTACCAGATGCCTGTGCATGCTCAGTGCAGTGCTGTTGGGCAGAGCCTGATCCTTTTGTTTTGCGTCACTGTTGTAGATACAAGACTTGTGCTTATTGAAGCGCTGTAAGACTTTAACTGGGCAAAAGCTGGTAAGCGCCCAGAAATCTACTGACTTGAGTTTCTTGGAAAACTTTTGGGTTTGTGTCAAAATGACTGTGGAGTTCCTTAAGCAAACCGGTTGTGGTAGCTTCCTAGGCAAGCTGCCTATACTTCTTTCTGGGGTCCTAGATGAGAAAGAAACTGACCTTCCCTCAACTCAGCCCAGCATCATATATACGCTTCACAGTGCAGTTTCCTCTTGCAGCTTTTTGTTTGTTTGTTTTAATTTGCTGTCACCTGATTTGTGTTACCTCAGAGGTGTAGCAGGATAACTTCTTTTAATCTGTGCTGCTGAGGAGCCTTGAGCTGGATCAGTTAATAGTATCTGCTTTAACTGCAGTTAAGCTTTTTAAAGCTGTTTAGTGGCCATGTTATATTACAGGATTCTGTTTGCATGTGTACGGTCTGCTTCTTAGCTGCACAGGAATTTTGGATATTAGGAGTCAGTTTGCTCCGTTGCACTGTTCTCTGGGATCTGAATCCTCCATGATTCTATGGTTCCTTCTGTGTTGTGTATTGCATGAAGATTACATGGATTTTTGTTTGTAGATACTCTGTGATAAGCAAAAGTAATGGTAATTTCATTTCTTGCACTTTTAGCAGCCCACTAACAGAATCTAAATTTCTGTGTTTTGAAATACTTTGTTTCAGAATAACTTTATTAACATAAGTAGATTTCCCCTTAGACAGCAAGGAATAGTTTCTTGCCAAGAACAAATCATTTATTAAAAGCATAAGAGAGAAGAGCAAGCATGGCTTGTTTTAAGTGTGAGACCAGTATCTGTTCTTTTATTGCAATTTTCATCTTGTGAGCTATCAATGTCTGTGCTCCAGCCACCCTGGGATCTGCCCAGGGCTGCAGACGTGTACAGTGTATTTAATCTTGGAGCTCCCCAGCTGGATGACCCTGCTGCTTACAGAGAGGAAGAGCACGCATGGTTGCTGCCTGCCTTTCTAATTCCCTCTGCTGTGCTAGAGAAGCGTGAGGACGCCTGTCACTGGAATTTGAGAACAAATACGGGTTTTGGGGATACTGGTTTGGTGTTCTAGGCCATGATACAGTTCCAAAAAAAAAAAAAATATGTTCTCCACATGCAGCAATTGTGTGTGATAATGTCATGGTAAATTGTGCCTTGGCACCAGCGTGCTACAGAGCTTTCCTGTACTGTTGCCCCCAAATCTGTGAAAGTCACTTATGGTACTGATGAGTGAAGATTTGCAAATGGCTCTGTTCCTGTCTATGGTTGTTAAGTCACATCTGCAATTTAGGAATCCTAGGTGCTCCCATGCCAGGTGATTGCAAAACAGTGCACTTCAAGAACAATTCCACGATCTTCAGCTAGTCTGCAAGCATCCTGTTTCCACTGTCTCCTTTTCTTTCCCTTCAGGCTTTACAGTTCCTGCATCATCTTTGAAAAGGCTTGGCCAAGAAATGTACTAGGCTTCTTGGCCTTAAGGTTAGGACCTGGTTATAAATTCCAGATGAGTTTCTTGATCTGACTTGAGCCTTCTCTGTGGGTTGTTTGCAGTCTTATGTAGAGGACACACATTCTGCATGAACTTCATTTATGTATCAGTGATGGGGAATTTTTTTCTGGTTTTGTTTGTTTGTTGGGTGTTTTTGTTGTTTGTGTTCTGGGCTTTTTGTGGAAAGGAGAGGAACTTTTTCTGTAGTGGACTGAATATACATGTTTATACTCTATGGCAATTTCAGCATGGTTAGCCTTCCAGTTAGCATGCCTTTATAAAGATCAGTCTTAAACTGCCTTGTTTTGTAGGCAGCATGCTTGTATCCAGCACCGTATCTACAGCGCAGGAAATGCTTCTTCCTTGTGGCAGGAGTTCAAACACCGTTAGCCTGATGTTTTACGCTTCTAGTAACAGAGAGGAAATGCCAGCTATTGCTTCTGTTTTCTTTTTGCTTCTCAGCAGGGTTCACGTGCTCATATTTACCTAGAAAATAGTTTGTAGATCCCGGCAGATGACACGAATTGCACAGCTGCTCTGCACTGACTCTGAAGTTCATCTGAGTAAATTCAATCTGATATAAGAGTAATTAGCAGAATTCTCTGGAGTTAACTTGATTACAGGGCTGTCAGTCTTTCTCCCATGGCCAGTCTTTCATCCATGGGTTGTCATGAGTTACTGGTCAGGATCAAATGTGTACTTGTGTGTGTGTGTGTGCATTTGCATGTCTCTGACTGCACTAGGTACTAGTGGCTACTGCACCTGGTTCTAGTGGGTAGTGTGCAGATCAGCCCTTTCCAAGCTACAGTGCTGGGCAAACCTGGAAGGAAGCATCACTTGCCGTGACTAATGCGTTGGAACATCGTCGGAGTTGGGCATTGTCTGTTCTGGCCAGTCAGCTGTCTGCTCCCTGTCAGGGAAGCCATCAAAGACAGCCACCAGAAGAAACTCTGTGTTTGCACTAGATGCCCCTAAAGTAACCTTTGCTGACTGGAATTCTCAGACTTGCTTCTTGGGAAAGGTTTTGGGCCACAGGCTCCAAGGTGCTTGGCTTCCACGGGGCTCTTGACTATCACCTGTGCAGGAGAAATAAACATCATTTTCTCAGGTTTGCCTGATGGAGCAATTTCTCTTCCAGCAAAGGAGAAGGTTAAATGTCACTGTAATGTGGGAATGACTATAAATGAGGAAAACACAGTTCTGACTTTCGAGTTGCATGTAACTTCTGTTTTTTAAGTGTTTCAGATAGGATTTGAGGTTTCTTTCATGCCTTTTGTTTCCCTTCCCTTTCTTCTTTGCTTGCAGGTTTCTAAAACTTGCCCAGCACAAAAAAAAAATCCAACACCACAGCTGAAAAAGCCCTTAAGTATTCTTTTGGCCACCTGTAATAATCCTTTCATTACTTTGTTCCATGACTTATAAGGCCAGGTACAAACTGTAAACACATCTTGCCAAAGCCACAGTTTCTGGTTTGTTTTTACAACTTGTTAGAGATCAACTGTGTAGAGACCACATGTGGCCTGTTTAAAAACAGGATGGGGAAAGGCAGGGGAAAACTGAGATGTTGGCAGCATTTTCTTTTCTACCTTTCCCCCTTCCACACCCATCCTCAGTTTTAGGACAACCTGCTGTGAGGTACCTTTTCTTGAAAAGGCTTATGAGCTTGTTTAGATTCATATGATGAACTGCAGTTCCAGGCAATGTGCTGATGCTAACCTTGAGCCTAGTGATACCTGCTACAAGAAGTTAGTTATTTTTTGGTATTTATATGTAATATTTGAACAGTATTTCTTTTTCTCCCACCTCGGAAAGGGATGTTATAGAATTACCAAGCAAAATTTTAACTGTGCTTTCTGTAATGAAGCAAGAAGGCAAAGAAGTTCCTTACATTGATGAGCTCTGTCTTGTGAAAGTATCATTGTGGAGCACCTCAGAGCAGTGGTACTCTGCCTGCAGGGAGGGAATTCGATGTGCTCTGTGAAACCTGTTTTCACAAGTGAATCTCAGAAAGTTTGATTTCTGGGTAGTGTTTTTATTAATGGAGTTTCTCACAAATGTTATTAATGGAGTTTCTAACAAATAACAGGAAAAGTGAACTAAAAGAGAAGCATTTTCAACATCCATAGCTGCAGTCTTCTGAGTATCTTGGATGTAATGGATTTCCTTAAATTCACAGTGAAGGACATGTTATAAGACACTTGTTGCAGTGTTGACTTGGCTGGTCAGTTCCCTCCTGCCCCAGGATTCTATTTATGAGTTAATACTTTTGTCCCTTCAAAAAGGCAGTGTCTCATTAAACACCAGGTCTCTGTTTCACATTGTTTAGCAGTCTGTGTGTGTTAATGCTAAGTGTACCTATGTGGATATATGTCACACTTGGGGGTTCTAGATGAACCAGAATGGGTGCGCTGTTCTAGTCCTTTGGGTTTAAGGTGAGGAATAACACCGTCTGCTAGGCTTATGCTTCCTTGTTTTCTCATAGGAGAAAAATCAGGATGTCATTTACCTGCCTAGGTAAATGATGACTTCCTTAGTGAATGGAAAAAGAGCTAGTTGAGGTTGTTTTGAGGTGGACAATAGTTTTAGATGTGTGATTAGTTGGGGTTGGGTTTTTTGTTGTTGTATGTGTTTGTCAAAGACTGTCTCCATGGTAAATGAAGGGCAGTTATACTTTGTTCATTCTGCCAAATGACACATTGTGGGATATTTCCTCTAATGCATTGTGGAATACATACAGTAAAGCCATGTGAAAATAATTTTGGTTCTGAAAACTGAATGTGAATGACGTTTTCATAATTCCTCACCTGGCTCCTTAGCATCTTTTTTTCACTGTTAATAAAGCCATCTTCAAATGAAGAGACAGATAAAGAAAACACTAATGTTAGTAGTGGCAAACCCAGTTTTGCTTTTTCTAATGCATTTACTGTCTTGTGGCACTTCATTTTTCAAGTCCAACTCTATTTTACTTGGCTTTTGTGCAGGTTCCTTTTCCTTTACCTTGCCACTGAGGAGGAAGAGATAGAAATAATGAACTGCTGTCCTAAGATCACGCCTTTAAACAGCTTCACTCAGTGCAGCACTGTTCTAAAAGTTTGCCTAAGTGCCACGTGAATGTTTGGTCAATGCTTGTAAGGATTTCATATTTTAAGGGAAACTATGAAAATCTGTGTTTCAAAATGAAAAGTGTATTTTTAAATGTTAAAGAGAAGTAGTGAGATAGGTAGTGTGGCTTGATTTCTTTTTTTGGTCATAACCCTTAAGCAAACAAATTTTGATCGATAGTTTCATGAAACGGCTCTAAATATCTCAAAAAAATCCCAACCCAACAAACCAAAACCACCAAAAAAAATGCAAAACCCCTCTGCTGTATGATTTCTAGGTGGAGAAGAACAGCCTGGGAAAATGCCACACCTTGAAACAGAAAAAGGAGAGGGTAATGGTAGAACTAGGAGAGGTTGAAACGTGTCCTTTGGTAGGTCCTGACTGGCTTAAAATGGGAAACTTTTGGAAGGTGAGCAGGGTGCATCTCAAAAGAAGTGGTTCTGTTGGTTGGTTTACTTGATTTTCATAGTTGTGTTTGCTGCGGGGCAGGTTACATGATGCAGGTAGGAAACATGTTTGCTGCTGGATGTTGAAGTGTTGGGGCAGCTATTGTGAGGAAGGGTGAGTTGTTAAGCCAAATTTGTGACCGGTGAGGAGCTGTTCTTGCTTACTCCGCTTCTGACACGTGCTTCGGTTGCCCTGTTATCAGTGCCTGACTTCTCTTCTGAGCCTGTTTAGCTGTAACTGAGTTAGATTATAAATTCCTTGTATTTTGGTGGGCTTTCTTCCAGAGTTTTTTTTGTTTTTTATAATCAGCTTTGTGAGCTTGAGGTGGCTGGACAGATGTTGAAGGTGGTGTGCAGAAGAGCTGGAAGTGCCTGAGTGCCAGTGGGAGAGAATGCTGTGCCCGTAGCAGTGAGATACTGCATGAGCTTGTCTGTAAAACCTCTCTCCCTTAAAGATTAACCTGCTGATGGAGCAGGGCAGGGAGTGAACTGCATAAATAAAGAATTATACTCTGTGATATAAATTGATATAAATGTTGTAAAGAGTGGAGTAGAAAGAGCAAGCTTGTTCTTACGGAAAAATTACACCAAAGCTAAAAAGTGTCTCAGATTTTTAAATTCAACTTCAACTGGAGCTGGAAACAGACTTTAATAACATTGGTGGTATGGTCATGCTGGTAAATCCTAGAGTTTCCAACACTGAGATTTAAAAGAAAAATCAAAACACTGAAGCAGATGCTTGAGCTTAACATGGACACCACATCTTTCTGTGATGTAGTTTTACCTCCAACAAATTTAAAGAGAACTGAAGCCCTTCAGACTTGCCTGGATGTCTCTGCTCTTTTAAATTTATCACTGTAACCCTAAAATTGGATGCTGAAATCCAAGAAGTTGCACTACAGTCTTACAGCTTTTTCATTCAGGGAAGCAGGTGGCTTTACTACTTATGTTTAAAGGCAAAACAATGTTTTGTTCAGTTTTCACAGTGTGTTACAGAATGCAAAGGAGATATGACAAATTGGGTCTTTGCTGTCTGTTCAGACAATAAGAAGTGAGGAAAGGAAGAAAAAGGAAAGTTTACAGGATTAAACCTCATAAAATTCTGATGTGAGCTGAGTATACCTGTAAATACTGTGATTGGATAGGCATTTAAAATATCAGAGTACACGTGGAAGCCAGGCATCTGCAACTGACTTCAGTTTGATAAATAAATTGCTTATGGTAGCTAATGCATTCTGTAATAATCTGAAGATTGTGTAGTGGTAGATAATGCGTTCTGCAATAGCTGGAGTGTGTGTATTAGTTACCTGGTTAGCTGTGTACTCTAATAAATCAAATTTACAGGCATTTAGGTTTAGCTAAGAATTTGTATTTGTTGTAGTTTCAGTGCAATAATTACAGTAGCTTAATTTTAATGAGAGTAGGCAGTATCTTTAATTCTTCTTTTCCATGATGTCAGCTGTTGAGATGGACACAGAGTAAACAGGCTATCAATGTTCTCATGCTCTTAAAGCCAAAACTTCTGGAAATCCTTCAGAAAAACAGTGGTAAGGGTTATATAACATGCTCCTAAAGCGTTAAGGAGGGAAAAAAAAAAGTAGGCTGTTGCCAAGTTAGTATGGGATGAAATCCTAGTCCCTGTCATTTTAAGTTAATTTGCTTTGTCAGTTGCTTTCAGCTATGAATTGTTGGAAGTAGGCTTCCCAAGTTAGAGAAGTAGGCTACCCTACTTCCCATGCAGCGTATTTCTTGCAACGCAGGGAAGTGCTGGGGTGTACCATTAACTGATAAAGGAATGATTAGTCCATGGTGTCATGGAAATTAAACTTCTTGCACCAGTCAGTTGATGACATAGCGTTGTGGGTGGGTTTTTTTTTTTTTAACAGGGCTTCAGGATCGTTGCGGTTTGATCTCTGAAACAAGATGACCTGTTTATTTTAAAATAAGCTATTTCTCTCTATTCAGTAGAAATAAGAAACACTTTGGTCGCTTGTTAAGCTTTTAGAAATGAGAATGGATGAATTCTTGTAACTGACAACACAAAAAATTACTGAATACCTAAACCCTGAACTGCTGGCTTTTATTCAGTTCAGTTACCTGCATAGCTAAGAGCAATGCAACGTATTTTGCTTTGTTGTCTGTTAAACATAGGCCTTGTGCTCTGTTAGTCCTCTACTTTTGGCATATTTTAATCAGAAAGTTTAATTAATTTATTGAGTTTCTTAATTGTAATTGTTTCTTAATTTATCATTAGATTTAAGAGGTAAAGAGAAAAATTGCCTCAATGCTGGAATATTTATCATACAAAGATCATGTGTGGCTGATGTTAGCAGATCACACTGACTGATCTCTTGCAATTACAGTTGTGCTGTAATACGCCCTGTGAGCGAGTTAATGTTACAGACTTACACTTTTAAAGGAGTGCTGCTGCCCATTGCAGATCAATCTATTGTTGGGGATTTTTTGCTACTTCAGTCTTAATGTCTGAGAGTTCTGTTAGTTTTAGGTGTTTGTCTTTGGTCCAGGTTTAGCCATAAGCTTGCTCAGCTCTGTGGATGCAGAGCTAGAGAAATAAGCAGCAGTGAGAAGTTACCAGGCACCAACTGATAAGCCTTGGTGAGAAAGGTTAGTATGGAAAGGGTATACATTTGTTCACATTTGTGAAGTGATTTTAAATTACCATGTAAGGAATAAGCATTCCCCCTGAAGTTAATGAGGTCCATCACTGCTTGTCTGTTGAATTCAGTACAATAGATTTCCTCTGCACCAAGTAGGAAACAGGAACAGTCACACAAACCTGCTTGTTCATGGGGACTGTTACCCCTTCAGGGTGAGTCACAGAATCACAGAATGACTGGGTTGGAAAACACCTTACCTGTCCTCTACTAAACCATATCTCTAAGTACCTTATCTACCCATCTTTTAAACACATCAGGGATGGTGACTCGACCACCTCCCTGTTCTGTACATAGAGGTGAAGTCTCTTTTGATGCATTCCAGTTGCTGCTTCTGTGTTCCGGCCAGTGCACTTAGTGATGCCAGAGGTAGCAAATGCTGTTGTTAAAGTTCTGTTTAAACTTCATTAGCAATTAGAAGCATAAATTTGAATGCATCCTTAACTGTTTATGGATAGAGTATGCTTGTTGGCATTGGGCCAGAAATGCCAGGTTGGTTTGTTTATCTTAACCTGTAAAAATAAAACTTCAGTTTTCATGCACCTTATTTCACATCCTCTGCTGAGTAGCAGCTTTTTACCTCCTGTTGCCTCTTCTGGTTTCTGCTTTCTAAGTTCATTGTCAAGTTCAAATTTTTCAAATTCTAATTAAGAATCCTGCATTGTATCTGATGAGCCCACCTGTAGAAGGCAGTTAGAAGCAGCAAAACCAAAATGACCTCACTTGCCTCTTGATACATTGTTGTGGACATTTTTCTGTCTCATTAGTGGTTTTAGTTAAACATTTGATGAAAACAACAGGTCACAAGTAATGTAAGGGCATGACTTGAGTGGACCAACGCTGCTGAGGAATAGCAGATGTTGCTTCCTAATGGCTGTCTTTGGCTTAAAACCTGCTTTTGTCTCTTTGGCCTGGAACAGAGGAGGTGGCAAGCTGCTCTGTGCTGGAGTGAGTGGTGTGTTGCACGCTCTGTCTCCCCATGGCTCCGTTTCATTTAGGTTCTCACCTTTCAATAGCAGTAGTAATAGACCAAGTAATTGCATGGTCTTTGGGACAAAAACATCTTCCTTCAGGGTCTGTGTTCAGCAAAGCGTGTGTACCCCCTGACATTAGAGCCATGCTGAAGGCAGACTAAAGGCATGTCTGGCCTGTCCTTATGCTTTGTACAAACTTAAATTGCTCTTAACATGGAGCAAAACCTCTCATAATTAATTGACAGTTCTGAATGTAGGCTTCTTAAGGAATTGAAATCTGTTCTCTGGATGTGGCAGCTGGCAGTCCATGTAGGTGCATATCCATGCACATAAAATACAGCTGTATTGTACTCGTATATGTATATGTATCTCTGTCTTTTTCTTAAAGATATGGACGTTAGTAGCTGGTTACCTGCTGATGGTTTCATTCAAGTGGAATATAAGCACTGAACGTTACTTAAAAGCAGTCTCTGTCCCCGTCTGGATTATGCTGCTCTTTCACTTAGGTGAGTAACAAGAAGTTGTTACTGTAATGCATCTGTTGGGATTCTGTTATTTTACAAACAAAGCTACTCTTTTGCTCTTCTGCTAAATCCTTATAATTGAGCTTTATCAGAGATGCAGGCTGTTTTCTCTGCTCGCTAACTCTGGCTGATGTGGGCAGCAAGGCGTGTGGGAGTAGGGAATGGGAAGGCAACGGGATGCTGAACAACATGTGTTTGCTGCTCCTCTTGCCCAGTCTGTATCTTCCTTGGTTTTCCCTTATTTGGCTCTTGCAGTCACAGATCTGGTACTGACTCCCTGACAGTGAGGAAGGGCTGAGGTCACATGTGGGTGGATTTAAACTTTCAACTCATGATGATTTTTAATAGTTATTGTCTTGAGGGCCAAGAAATTGTCCGAGGCTGAAGCTGTAAAATGCATTAAATAGTAGTAATAGAAGAAAAAAAACCAAACCCTTATCAGTCGTCAGAAAGTATGTCAGTGTGATATCAACAATATCAAATAATTTTTCTAGCAATTATGCAATCTGTTAATACAAATATAAGTTCAGAGTAATCTAGTAGTGTTAGATGTATTTTATATATTTAATACAACAAATTATCGGCATCGTCAGAGTTTATGGTGAAAGTGTCATGCAGATAATGAGTGACTGTCACGATGGAAGGTTTCATGGTGTACTTCATGATTTAGTTTTGCTTAGCAGCAGGTTTCAAGGGTTGTTCTGACCATGTGGAAACATTTTCCTGAGGTTTTAAGCTGCACATAATGGCTTTGCATTTGCTTACCCTTTGCTTTGCTTACCTTGCTTTGCTTACCGTTTGACAGTCTTGTATTTTCTGGAGTTACAAGCT
The DNA here is from genome assembly GCF_964237585.1 of Gallinula chloropus. NCBI lineage: Eukaryota > Metazoa > Chordata > Aves > Gruiformes > Rallidae > Gallinula > Gallinula chloropus. The sequence goes on from NC_140086.1 coordinate 70,672,743, forward strand.
GAAAAGCCAGAACCCAAGAAGGCACTGCTTGATGCCACTCTGATATCTAACATAAATACAGATTTTATTTTGGGGGGTAGACCTTGAGTTGCCTCTAACTAAAATGTTTCTATTTTGTTTGTATTTTCATGTAATTTTTCATGTTGTTTTTAACGTTGTTTTCTAAATTATATCAGCATAAAGTCACTGGAGTTGGGAATTGTAACAACTTGGTTTATTCATTGAGAAACTTATTCAGCTGGATGGTTTTTTATTTGTCCTTTCCATGAATGTAGAAAGCTTGTTTATGACACCTCTTAGTCTCTTCCCAGACTGTTCTTGGTTGATGTGGTGCCTTTCTTGGTTTTGCGAAGTGTGGAATTTATTAATGGCATGATTTTTCTTTTTTTTTTTTTTTTTTTACAAAACTCCTCCCAACCTGTATCTTCCAGCTTCTGTGGCAGGTTCCTGGAGAATTCCTGTGTTTCTGGTTATAGTTGTCCTGATGACTGTAGGCATGGTGCACGAGCAACATAATGGAAAGGAGTCCTCTGGTAAGAAACAAGCTGCTGTTGTTGAATGCAAGAACCGATGTCTGGTGTCTCTTTCTAGTACTCACTGTTGGGAGTGTTGCTGCTTTAGTTTTCTTGAAAGTTGTCATAATGTTAATAAAATTGTTACCTTCTTAGAAAGATTTTAAGATTAATCAGACTGGCAGCAAGTGTGAATGACTTGGTAGCAGTTTATTGGCCAGGAAAGTGCTGTTTGGCTCCGGGTGTACTGTAATACTAAAATGAAGAACATTCATTCCTGTTGGATCGCGTTGGCTAGTTATAAGATGCATGAAGGACTGACAGACTCTATCCATGTAAATTCTGTTGCTTGACAGCTTTGGTGCATAACAAACAACAAATAAAAACATCTGAAAGCTTAAGCTTTCCTTTGTTTACACAGTGTATATATTTTACAGGGGCAGAGCTTCCTGGTCAGATGATTTCCATCGCTGCTTCAACAATTGCCATGGCAATTTCAATGACAGAAGATGAGTCCAGTAGCGAACGTACCTCGCAACCCTCAGGTGACTGAATACTCTGTAAGAAAACATTTGACTTTGCTCTAAAGGCATGAAGTTGGAAGGAATTAAGAACAAATTTCAGAATAGTCCCTATCTTTTTCATCCTGTCCAGAATAGCATGTTTGTATTTACCTTATGATCTGTTTTTAAAAATGCTAAGATGACAATAATATAAAAGCTATCCTTAAAACTATAGTTTATACGGCTGGCTGTATACTTACAAGACCTGACTAGAATGATTATTTATATATAGAGCAAGGGTGTGTGTTTTCACCTATTCTTTATTTTCTAATATTTTTGTTTTCCTTAGACTTTTTTTCATTTGTTGGCAATTACAAGATACATATCCTGGATTTCTGGACCAGTACAGACAGGCTGGAATAACTTTTGTGTGTATCACAGTGACAAAAAACCCCAGCTTTTGTCATTGTAACTGTGGCATGGCCAAAGCATTTCCTGCAGTGAGTTTACTTGCTGCTGTAGTTTGAGTCACCATAGTTCCACCTGCAATAATACAACCATAAATCTGTAAGAAATGGCTTGAAAGAGTTGCAAGTAATGTGTTTAGATGTCATATCGCTGCTTTTTAACTTTACCATAGTTTTTCTGGGTAGGCCTTTGATGGAATGTGATACTAGAAAACTAAGCTTTTGTGGAGATCTCAGAAAATTGAAAGGTTTTATCCATTTCCCTCAAATAGACAACACAGGTTATTCAACTTGGCTGAACGTGAACTTCCAAAACCCAACTTTGAAATTGGCTAAGAGTCATCTGCTTCAAGACAGTATGTTCTTAATATTGTCTGTAACATGTAATCTATGCTTCAGAGGAGGAAACATAGTGATTGTGCAGGAGAGAGTGCTTTGAGCATGTGACATTGAAAACTTCTGGCTAAAGGCTGCCAGTTACAAAACTAAAAAGTTACTTGAGCCACCAGGTGAAACAGTGTAAAACAAGTTCTTCAGAAATCTTTTGATGAAATGTAAACACAGTTCTTAATTTTAAATATGTGCATTTGAGCTGTGCTTGAAAATATGCTTAATTTTTAGATACAAAAAGGAGGCTTTAGACAGCTTATTCTTTTCTTTTCTTTGTTTCTACATTTTGCATAACTTACCATCAAAATAAATTATAAACCCCTGTGGATGTATGTCTTGACATTGGGGAACAGGGCATCAGAGTGACAGTTTTCTTATATTGCTGTCTTTAATCTTTAAGTTTGGAAATGAATTCTTTAACTGGATTTTGAACATCTGTCAAGCAACAGTCTTCCACAAATGCATTATGCAAGAGTTTGTGTTCTTGTCTGTTGCTTGTGTTGTTTCAGGGTTTTTTTTGCCATAGCTTAGGCACCAGTTGTCATTTTTGTCTGTCCAAGACATTTACCCCCGCCCCCTGTTTTCAAGTTGGAACTGCTGTTGGCCAGAAGGAAACTACAGTGGTTTTACAAAGTGTTTTTTATAGTGAATGCTTTTGACTTTACTTTCTTGAGAGAGTTAACCAGATTTTTTTTTTTTTTTTGTCTTTCCTGATGTGAAGGAAAAGAACCAATAGAGAGTTTCCTGCCTACTGCTAACAGTAGCTCAAATAATCTTCCAGCAGTTTGTTGCGAGTTGGTTTTCTATTCTGTGATATGTGTTAAGTGTTCTTTTGGTCATCTCTGGTTTGAATCTTCTATGTGAATGGTGATGAAACATTCTTGTACAGCAAAAGCTTTTTACCAGTAGGGTTAAGAAACTGCAACTCCCCCTTGTTTTTACCCTGTTTGTGATTGTTTGGATGTTTGGTATCTTGCTTTGGAACTTGTAATGTAAAGCACATCTGTTGTATAAGAAGGTTAAAACTTGGAAGCTTTCCTATCTTCAGCAAGGTGGATAGCAGAGTTCAGGAGATCTTCCTTGTGTCTGTTGTAAATATGCCAGTGGTTCTCACAGTTGATTGACTGTCAGTAGCAGTAACAATGCTCATGCTGTATTAAATCAACTGTAGAACAATCAGTGCTTCGTGGTTTTACTGTTCTCCTTACACTTAAATTTGTTCATAAAAAAATAGGAGGGGAAATAAGCTGTGGTTTAAATAGTTTTTTTGAACACTTGTGTTTTTCCTTGTTTTGCTGTTAAATACTGGTATTTAGTGTTGAGGATGAGAAGTTTAATTATACTGGTGGAGGTGGTCTAACTTGTTCTTCCTGGTGTCTCAAGAATTTCCGGAGTATACAGTAAATAAGGAGTGTCCACAACATAAGAAGCAGATACCACTGAAGTATTTTATCTGCGTTGTAGGCAAGATTCTCTTATCTTGTTGGTTTAGAATATGTTAGATACTGAAATCTTTAAGTGTAGTCCTGCCTCTTACCATCTTCCACCCTTCTTTGTTTCCTTAGAAAAAAAAAAAAGGCAGAACAAGTTCTTTTTCTCTTGAAATTACAGAAAGATGTGATTATTCAGGGAGGGGTACCTTCACCCTGGTGTACTGAAAGACTTTCTTCAGTAATTGACTTTGTGAACTGGCTTAGGATACAGAACTGAAGGTGGTTCTGATGCTAGGGGGGCTGTGACTGTGTCATGGGGAGAATACTGGGTCAGTGGCAGTGCTGATTTAGTTTGGCTTAAAGGGCTGCAGAACGTCATTCTGAAAAAGCTTTGTCTTTGGATCCTCTAGGAATTCTTAGTCCTTTTTTCATTTTGCTTTTTTTTTTTAACCTGTCAGCACTTTCCTATCCATGTTTTGCATTCTGTGTATCATCTGCCTAAGTAAATGGGGAAACTGTAAGAGCGAGATACAGTTTACCAATACTACCATCGACATTGCAATAAAAAGAAGTAAAAAGAAAAATATTGACTACTTTGGATAGGGGAGAATTCTCAGTTATGAAGATACTGGCTTCAATTTTTTGATCTTTTAGTGCATTGTAAGCTGGATTCATAAGTAGTCTTTTGTAGCATTAAAAATAGACTGAGAGGTACAGAGGAATGATTCTATTATGGCAAACCCACTTGGTCTTTTTAGGAAAGCCTCTACAGGTAACTTTGTCTCCCCTTAGAAAAAAATTAACTCGTGACTTTTTCTCCACAGTATAGTTTGTATATGATAGGGCTGGACTTCGTACCTTGGAGATAACACACTCTTGTGTGAAGCTTCTGCTGTGTTTAGCTTCTTGCAGAGTTCTTCTTTCCAGGTTGCCTGCTGTAATTCCATTGGGAATATTCAGCTCCACCAAAAGTAGAAAAAAGTTTCACCAAGTATCTTAACCAGCACTCACCTGATGTTTCTGTCCTCATCCCATGCCAGTTGGGTGGATCGCTAAGTCTGTGTTACTTGTATTGGTGTGCTAGGGAAATGTTTTCTATAAGCTCTAAAAATAGCTGCTGTTACTTGTAGACCACCAGTGCAGATCTCTACAACAAAAGAAGAGTGTTCATCCAGTGTGTGAGGCTGCAGAATTGGACAGTTACCACTACTGCACACGTATGACATGCCTGTCTTGTCCGAAGGAATGGCTTCAGTGGCACAGCGCAGTTACAAACCGCATGTGTGGGACAGGAGTTGGCTGACTGATACGCATGCAGTGTGCTGTGAGGCGGTTTCTGCAGCACTTCTTGTCTGTGACAGCGAAGTGGTTGGTGTTGATGTGACACAAGTCTGGTAAAAGAGTTGTGCTCATGGCTTACCTGCTGCACTACACACCAACATAACAAATCTCCTTTTAATCTGCAGCTCAGAGTAACCTTCCAGGTTTGCTTGTGTGCGTGTGTGCGTGTGTGTGTTCTTCCACTGTGGCTGCAAGTGTTTTTCAACTAATGGTGTGTGGGAAGTGTGTGCGTTTTGCCACCAGCATGAGGTCTCAGTAAAAGTTAATACTGATGGTGCCAGGAAGAGATTCGAAGCACAGCGGCTGAAGATGGACCCATAACAGTCTGATACTAGGCAGATGTACCAACTAGAAGGTTAAATGAATAAAGTACTGTGTTCTCTGTACGAGATTTTTAATTTGGATGTAAAAGTTTTGCCTGAAATTTGTGTTTACTGTTTGCTTAGAAGTGCCTGTAACATGCCAGTTCACATTTTAAAAATTAGTTTCACATTCACTAAATTACAGATGACAGAATGACAACATTTATCTGCTAACTTATGCTTGCTATTGTTACTACTGTTACACAGGCAAGTTATTTACAATCGCAGTGTGAGTGCTATGCTTGTAATGTGAATGTTTAGGAAAAGATGTACTGTAGTAAGACATGTAAGATACAAGCTTCCTCTTGAAGGTATGCTGCAATTTTTTTGTTTTGCTTAAGGCTCATTTAAGCAAATCTAAGATTTCTTTTTGAATATTTGACATAAATAGAAACCAAAGATTTCTTTTAAGACTTGAGGTTTCTTTTAGAAGTGAATTACACTTTGTGATGTTCAGTGTGTTAAAGTTATTTGGTGAAAAGTAATGTGGCTTGTAATTTATGTGCAGTGGATAGGAGGCCTCTTGGAGGCCTGGTACTGCTCCTGGTACTGCTTGGCATGGTGTTGCATGATATGGGAGAGTTTACACAGCCCTGTCCTAGGGACTAGGGAGCATATTCTGTTCTGGGGTGAATGTTAATTTCCACTTCTTTGTTTGCATTTGTTTGTTTTAGGAGCAACAGAAGGTGATCAGCCTCCATCTGCTTCATCATTCTCCTCCTCCGCCTCCTCCTCCTCTGCATCTTCATCCTCATCTGGGAGCCGACAGAGACCTGAGATTGGATCTTTTCTTAGAAAAAAGAAAACCAGTGATATTTACTTTGTTACGCTTGTGTGGGCCATTGTCATTGTCCAGATCTGGCTAAACTTCTGGATTGTGCAGCTGTTGCCGGTGCCTTTTGCAGGTAATAATCCAGTTATTAGATGTGTGTTAAATGATGACTTGAGCCTTAGGCTTTGTGTTAAATAAAATAGAGGGAAAGGAATGTAGGCTTTTATGGGTTTTAATTTAAAACCTTTTCAAGATTTATTTAAGAACATCATGAATGTTCAGATAGGAAGACTGACATGCACTGTCTGTCTGTTACCATGTAGTGGACAAGCCTGTACAATCACTTTTTTAACAATTGTAGTAAGGTGCCATACTTTTCATTATAAGAATACTTTTGATTTGGAGTACTTTGTTTTTCTTCCTCTTGATATCTTGTCTTTCATGTTTTTGCACCTATAGATAAAGAATATTTTAGCTGATACTCACTGCTGAGGTACAGCTCATGCTAACTTTTAATTTTGATTAAAAATGGGTTGCTAGGCTCTGTGGACAAGTAGTAAGATAAATTTGATTCTAATTCTAGCTCTGGGGTTAATTAGCTTTGTTGCTTCACATCTGTGTGCATCTGTTCTTTTGCATCTGTTCTTTCAGGTATCAGGCAAGAAAGGAGTAGTTAAGATAGCTATCTAAAGAGGTTATTTTAAACTGAATGCTACTTTTTCCAGTATGCTTTTTGGGGGGCGAATAGGGAAGATGGGAACTCTGGAAATCTATATGAGCTGTTGTAAGTGTGAAGGCATCTCTTCCAGTTTCCCTGTTGTAAATGAAGTGAATTTCCTAATTTGTTTGGCTTGTCTCTAAGTTTCAGTTAAAATGCTGGTTTATCAGCATGTTCAAAATGTATTTAACGCTTAAAATAGAGAAATAAGTAACACTTCCCTTTTACCAAGTGTGGTGGGTTGGCCCCAGCTAGCAGCCAAGTACTTACAGAGCCACTCAGTCTTTCCTGTCTTGCAGCAGTGTGGGCTCAGCTGTGAGCTGGAGTCCTTTGAGGGCAGGAACCAGCTCGGGCATCTCCTCATCCCTGGGCTGCAGTCCCTTCGAGCGGTGTATGTGCTCTCGCATGGACCCTCCACAGGCCACGGTCCCTCTGAGTGGGCCATTACATGCTTTTTCTTGGCATAGAACTGAATAGAACTTGATCACCACAACAATGTTATGAAAAAGCAGTATAATGATGAACAGAACCGAATTTAGAACAGGGGACCATATTAAGTGTCAGAGGGTGAATGATGATAACCTGGACTGTTGAAAGAGGTGGTATTAAAAATACTTAGTAGTGGAAAATAGCAAGGCTTATAAAGCATGTGACTTACCATGTTTAAGGAAACTAAGAACTTCTGAGCACTTCAAAGACCTTAAGGGGAATGCTTCTAGTATGTAAAAAAAAAAAAAAAAAAAAATACCTCAAACCAGCAAAAAACACCACCAGAGTTTCTTGAAATACTTTTAAAATTATTAGAAGTATATTGGTTCCATTTAACTTTTTTCCTTGAATGCATTTGTACTTTGGTAGGAAGAGATGCTCTTTTAAAACTGCTTAATGTAGAGGATGGAAAAATTATACCATAACTATATCAAACAATTAAAAGATGAAAAAATTACTTCTAAGCAATAAAACAGTGAAACACTGCAGTGTTTTGTTCAGTGATGTGAGCCCGGGAATCCTGTTACTGTCTCTTGTTAAGATCTTTCATTTAGTTTCTTTTTTGTTCAGTTGTGTCCTTTTTTAGTTCTGTTACTGTCTTCAGGTAATTTTCTGTTTCCTAGAAACTTTTGGAATTTCTTATGCAGCCTTTCTCGTTTTTTGTTCACATCTTTTTAATAACAGCTCTCCTTTAGCTTGTTCTCCTTTGCTGCTTTTTAATGTAATACAACTAAAGGTCTGTGATTGACTGCATCATAGAATTGCAGAATGTCCTGAGTTGGAAGGGTCCCATAAGGACCATCGAGTCCGACTCCTGGCTCCACACAGGCCCAGCCAAGTCAGAGCACGGGACTGACTGCATCATCCAGGTGCTTCATAAACTCAGTCGAGCTTGGTACTGTGACCACTTCCCTGGGGAGCCTATTCCAGTGCCCGACCACCCTCTCAGCAAAGAACCTCTTCCTAACATCCAGCCTGAACCTCCCCTGTGTCAGCTTCATGCCATCCCCTCAGGTTGTATCACCCGTCACCAAAGAGAGGATATCGGCACCTGCCCCTTCGCTCCCCATTTTCAGGAAACCATGGACCATGATAAGGTCTTCCCTCAGCCTCCTCTTCTCCAGGCTGAACAAACCAAGAGATTTGAGCCTGTCCTCACGATACTTCCCCTCCAGACCCTTCAGCATCCTCATTGTCTTCCTCTGGACACTCTCCAGTAATTTCATGTCCCTCTTGTACTGTGGCACCCCAAATTTCACACAGGACTCAATGTGAGGCTGCACCAGTGCAGAGTAGATTGGGACAATCCCCTCCCTGGGCCGGCTGGTGATGCTGTTCTTGATGCACCCCAGGATACAGTTGTCCCTCCTGGCTGCCTGGGCACACTGCTGGCTCAAGTGTAACTTGCTCTCAGCTAAGACCCCAAAATCTTTCTCAGCATGGCTGGCCTCCAGCCTCTGATCCCTTAGTCTGTATGTGTGGCCAGAGTTGCCCCTTCCTAGGTGCAGGATCCTGTCCTTGTTAAACTTCATGGGGTTGGTGATTGCCCAGCTTTCTAATCTGCCCAGGTCTCTCTGTAAGGCTTCTCTACTCTCAACGGAGTCAAGAGCTCGGAGTCAACAGCTCCTCCCAATTTGCAGATCTACTTAAGACACTCTCTAGTCCTGAGTCTAGCACCTCCTGGCATCATCTTTGCAATTAAGTTGACACTCAGTTATTTTGGAAGATATTATTTAAATAGTTGTAAATAACAGCAGAAGATTAGAACACCATTTCAGGTATGTTGTTCGCCTTGTAAAGCCTGTTTTGCTGTTTTGCCCTGTTTTGCTGAGCAGCAGTTTGTGTATTTACCATGAGTTGCATTTCATCATACAAAACTTCAGCCTGCAAGTTAGGTGCTAGCACTTGCACTGTGTTTTCCCCTTTTTCGTATGTTTGCTACATCATCTGCTGTGGAAAGATGAATCGGTGGCTCTTTATCTTCAAGAGACTAAATCCCATGTTTGCCACACGGTGGTGCCAGAGGGTTGGTAAACCGAACGTCAGGGAATTGTTGACTTGAACTTTCCATGACCGAGAATGTAAACTATTGTACAGTGGTTTACAGATTATAGGCTCTTGTGGAACTTCGAAAAATGCCCTGTGGATATTAGAAGTTAGCCATTTCAGCTATGTGTGTAATTTTACAGCTCTCCAAGTAGGTGTGTGATGTGTGTTTTTGAGGATGAGGGAATTGTGGTGATGGTATATGGCAGTATCAGTGAATCAAGTTTGGAGAAAAGTGAAAAATAAAATAATGAAAATAATAATGAAATTCCATGTGGATAAGCATGGCTGTAAAGCAAATGAGGAGACCTGTACTAAACCACTTGAAAATTCTGATAGTGGTTTCTAATGGGAAATAAAACTAAAAAAACCTTTTCTTTATCATAAGTCTTGCAAAGTGGAATAGATGCATAGTCTTGTGGTGCTCTTCTGAAATCTTTAATACTTCATTTCCTTCTTGTTACAGTTTGGGCACTTAAGAAACTCGTCATTCACTTTGGAGTTTTGAACTTCATGGCAAACCACTGCAAAAGTTGGTGGCAACTTGTGGAAAGTTTTATAAAGGAACGTCAAGAAGCTCTTGCCCCACGGCCCATCAGAGGGCTTGGAAGAGTCATGCTAAAGCTTGACAGTAAGGTATTCCTACTTATTTCCTTAAGCAGCCTGAAAGTTTTTATTCTCTGTTCACTGTATGCTGAGATGCTTTTAATTCTAAAATAAATGTGTGTCACTAATGGACATGTCTTTCATGTAAAACTATCTCTGTATATGGTGTATTTTAAACCATGTCTCTTCTGTCAGTATTCACACTTCAGTACACGTTTAAACTCTGTTAAATGATTACATGCAAAGATTGACAGAAGTCAGTTTAAAAACGTTCAGTAAGGTTTAGAAGATTCCTTACCTAAGGCAAATGCCTCATGGTTCAGTCACCTCACTCGATTAGAAAGGTTTTGAAGTTAAACTTGATGGGCTTTAATCCAAAGGATAAAATGTTCCTATTGTGAAAATTTAACTTAAGAGCTCATTTTATTCTGTAAGTAGGGCCTGAGTGAGTTCCAATGCGTTTGTTTATACTATGTGGAAGTATAGTTGTTGAACACCGTATCATGGTGATACAGAAGGGATACTTCCCCTGTCAGAGAAGAGACAGGTGGGATAAGGCATTTGGGAAGTGCCATAGAGTAAAGCTTCTGTGCTGCCTTTCTTTATCCCTCACTCAGTATGCACCCACATTTGCATTGTAGAATTGAAATTTTGTAAAGCTCCATAAATTTATGAAGGCTCCTCCATTGTAAGTTTTGAGTGAAGCTGATAGATTAAAAAAAAACCTTATTTATAATGCTGTGCCAGTGTGTAAGAATGAGCCTTCTGTAACTCTGTTGTTGAAGTATTCTCTGCTTTAGAAAAAGCCTTTCCCTCAGTTGCTGTAACTGAAGAGCTGAACCCTGTAAGTGCATTTGTCAGAGCATTTGTGCCTCGGCAGATCTGCCTGCAGTTTATAGCTCTGAATTCCAAAAGCATTGAAATGGCTGTAATAATAAGTAACAGTTTTGCAGAGTTCATCGAGGAAGAATGTTAAAAGAGAAAAGCCTTTCAGAATACAGCTATGAACAAGATAAAGGGGATTTCCAAAAGTAGCAGGAAGTATTAACATTTTAAGATAACAGCTTACATTATGCAAAGCTTTTCATTAAAAGCTTTTGTTTTGTAAGAAGACTCTCTAGGCACAATTTCATATGTATTGTATTTCATGAGTTGCCGAGTTCCGTATCCTTGTACTGCCTAACTGTATGGTGCAGTATCCTTTCTAATCCCACTAAGTCTTTTCTCCTTAAGGAAGGTAGGGCTTTTGTTGTAATGTGCAGCAGCATTTCCCACTCTTCAGCTTAAATGTATTTAAGGTCAGTTTATATTCATGTTGTTATTGTCTGAGCAAAAGAGTAGTGTTGGCACAACTCATTTTTCCATCCCCTCTCCCTGTTTTTTAGATGAGTCCTATTCCTTCTGAGTCTGTGCTGTGTATTAAAGCAGTTCAAGCTCTTCTAGCCTCTATAAGAAAGATAATGATAAGCTGCATGATTGTTGTCCTTGTTTGTGCCTATCCTAATTACAGTTCACCTGGCTTTATCACATGTGGCTGGAATTATATGTCATCTTTCAATACTTAACACACTAATGCTTTTCTTTGAACTTCTACTGGATATTCTTATTCTGTGCATTGTAGGATCTTGGATGCATTAAATCTCTGAGAAAATGGGAAGCAATGCCACAGGATATTGGCAACTGGGATTTTTGTGGGGATAGGGAAAGGAGAGGAATGAAAACTACATCCTTGCAAGTTTGGGATGTGGGGTTTTTTTGGTTTTGTTTGCTTGGTTTTGTTTTGGTTTTTTGGGTCTTATTTGTTTTAGAAAGGGTGGATGAGTTGTATTTTAAGTTGCATTACTAAACATTTTTCCTTCAGTAGGCACTGTTGAAGTGGAAACTTTGTAAACATAAAATAGAAATTTATGGAGTAAGTTGCCGTGTGTTGGGGCTCTTAGCTAAGTACAGCAGGCCATTGACAAAGTGTTTTACACATACCTAGTGGTACTGCTTAGTCTTCCTAATCAGATATACCACATCAGAATATAGCTCCAGGTTTGAGTAAAAGGTAGTGAGGATGAGAGAGACATCTTAAACTGGTGTGTCTTTTTCTCACAAACAAAGTTTAGGAGGCTAGTGTATATAGTGTGGAAAATAACCCACAGTGAGAAATTCTTGGAGTACTACTCATGCATGCAATTCTTTGAGGTTTACTGATATATCTGTTTCTGAAATAAAAGCAGTAAAACCTGCTTTTCTTTCCCACTGCTCATCAGCCTCTGGTTATCTTGGAAATGCAGACAAATTTGAGCTGAAGAGAAGCTCTCACCAAGAGGAAAAAAAAATAGGGCATTGCTTTTCATTTTCACCATAAACAGTAGGTCAGGCTGTGCCTGTATGTGCAGGCTTGCTTTAAATAGGGACCATGGGAATGGGATGTCCCTGCTGTTTTCCTAGGCCCTCGTTGTGCATTTGCCCAATGGAGCCAACAGATGGAGCAGTTCATATATGAGACACTTCCTGGAGGAAAGAGTAGGGAGGTTTCTTTGCTAAAGCATCAAGTCATCTTAAAATTTAATAGATACAGTATCATGCATGTTCTTATACACAGTCAAGAACTAATAATTTGTGTGCTTTCTGCTAGACTTGGTGAATGCTGTAGTTATAGTTACACAGATTTTTTTAGGTATAGCATACAAAAAAAATCATGTTTGGAGGACTCTAATAGATTCTGTAGACTTTACTCAACGTCAGGATTTAGTTCTTCAGGTACCAAGTTTAGCACGTAGTGAAAACAAGCACAGACAAGAGGCAGGATCTCTGTCAGTGCATACATTATTCTAGCACATACTTCCAGAGGCACCGAAGTTCTTACATAAATAGTTTTCCAATAAAATACCAGAAAAGTAGCTGTAGCCTTACTAATTTTGGATGACTTGAAGATCAGAATTAAGATGTAGCCTCTTTCTAAAAGTAGATTGATTACGTTTGTAGAAGTTCTTGGACTTTCTGTAGGTGAAGAGGTGAAATAGAAACAGAATCTATAACATTAATTTGGGACTTTTGAAGCTTCATCAGTGCTTTCCATTACTGTGATTCCTTCCACGAGTAGTAAAAGCTAGAAAAACTGGGTGCTTTCTGAACTTATTTTCCTGTTTCCTGATGTACATGTTTCTCTTAAGTCTGTCTTTTTACTTTTGATGCAACTTGGTTAGCATTCTGAGGTTGGTTTTTAAGTACTTGAAATGTTCTTACATTTTGTTTTTATTGGGAGCTAATATAATTTCTGGCAGCTGCTGAAAATACTAGATTTATTGAGCATTTAATGATCTTGTTTTCAGAGAGAAACAAACTTCACTTCCTTGATCTTAACCTCTGAGACAAATAGTAACATTAAAGCTTTTCACTGTTATGATTATGCTGTGAACTGATTTCAGATGGCTAGAATTAAGAGTATAGTCTTACATAAATGAGGTCTTAAGATGGGGGTATTTGAGCGGCGTGAGTGAGGATTAGTAAGGAAAAAGAACTAGTACAAAAGGAGAAATTGACTGAGAAGAGCAAAGAGCCTTCTGTACAACCAATAAAATCACATGAAGTAATAGATTATTTTTTTAGGTACAACTTGCTGTTGTGGGTATAACAGATTTGATGACATATTTGATGTTACACCATTGAATGTGAATATTGTAATACAAGCATGATACTAAAAGCTTTATAAATTTTGTTTAGCAGTAGTTGATATGAGTGTTTTGAAGTAAGTAGGAAACTGCCTGAATGGGAATATTAAAGCAGTAAAGAAGTAGCTCATGTTAAGTGCAATATGCAAATATCTTATGTTAAGTTTTGGTGTTTCAGTAAAGTGCCCTCAGAGTAATTTTATAAGTCCTTTCTGAAATACTAGCCCTCAGTGTAATTAAACTGGAATTTCCCAGACTATGCTGATAAGTTCTGTTATTATCATTAAAGTTGTTCTTAATTTTTATATCCCTCTCTGTTTGAAAAAGTGCATGTTAATAGTAAAACTTAGATTCTTGCCTTAGAAGTTGTTGTGATCTTTGTGGTCTTTCCTACCTATTGCAATTTACCTTTGTGTCTGGGACAATTTCATTTTCATTCTGTGGATGACTTTGCCTGCCTCTCGTTGCTTTCTTTTCCCTATTACTGCAGTTTTCAATAATTTTCCACTGTGTTCTTGTCTTTTTCTTTTTTTTTTTTTCCTTTTTCTTCCATTTCCCCTGCCACTGACAAGCTGTGGCACTGGCTTAATAAGAAGGTAAATAAACAGAAAAATTGTGATTCAAACTAATGGATTCTGTGGGGTTTGGGGAGTTGGTTTTTTTGGTTTTGGCTTTTTTTTTTTTTTTAGCATGAACACTCTTTAACATGCCTTGCTTCTTAGTTTTCTCTCCCAAGTGCATCTTTCCAGCTCTGAAGCTACTGAAGGTCATATAATTCTACCTGATCTCTTGTCATCTGCTAAAATGAATGCATGTAATTAAATGTTTTGCACAGCAGAATGTTGTATTAGCTTTTCAAGCAGTAGTATGATTTGGTGGCACTTTTATTCAAGAACAGTTGATCTTCCACCTGGTCCCCGCTTGTATTATATCAAAACCAGCTCTCTCCTGGCCTGGAGAGCTGTTGTCTGCTCTGAGAAAGCACCAGTTAACTGAATTAACGTGGGGGTGCCTGAGGGTGAAGCACAGTTGTAACACTACAAGTGTAAATGCAGATAGTGCTCTGGCTGCCTTTAATCGGTGCTGTCAGTCTTTTGCATGTGAAGGGTCATACTGGCCTGTATGCTCAGTGGTATTCAGCGTAGGGGAGTGAAATGAGAATACTCCTGGTCCTAGAACTGCTAAATCTAATAGCCTTAAGAGAAGGGAGGGCTAGTAAAAAGTAATTTTAAAAAATAAAGCAGTTGCTATTGCTAAAAACCCCACTCTTGTGTGGCTTTTCAACATGTGTGGCATGTTTTATAAGAAATATACACTTTAGTTCCTGTGGTTTGTCTCAGGCCACTGGAGTTACCTATTGGTCTTTGTGGAACTGTCATGCCAAGAGAAGTTAAAATTGATTCAGACCAGGTTTGGTCTCACGTGACTGGAATCTGGACAGCTCCTCAGTGCAGTGATCTCTGTGCGGGACTCTGTCATTGCTTTAGGAAAGCCTTAAGCTGGGAGCTGTGTCTGTGTTATATGCAGGACCTCAGATTTTTAAGTTTGAAAATCTTGTATGTGATAAAATATATGAAAAGAAATTAAGTGGGGAAAAAATCAGATACAATATTTGGGTATGGATTATACTTCCAGCAGCAGCTTTTATCCTCACTTACCCCTTCAGTGTTAGTGGGAAAGTCAGAATGGGTGCTATGATCTTACAACCAACCTATCCTTTTCATTTAGCAGCAATTACAGTAGACACCCTAGGTCTCCCTTGCATGTTGTGAATGACGCCTGGGATGTTTTCAACAGCATTCAGAAGAACAATAAGCAGAACAGAGCAGAGTGTGCAGGCTATGGGGGGGGTGGGGGTAGGCAGGCACTGACTACTCTCTGAAAGGTTCTGGTATCTGCTGGGGGGAGCAGCTGGGGAGTAACTCTGTAGCATACAGGCTGAGCAGCTATAAGAAATTTAGAAAGTTTGATCTTCTGTATTTAATTGGTGAGCTCAGGGCTATCTGATGGGGGGGCTTTCTGAACAGGAGGGTAAAGACTTGCTTGCTTTGTGATTCAGTCATAATTGTCCACTCAGAGGGCAGACCTTAAATGTTCTTTTGCCCTCGAATGTAGTTTTGTTGGTTTAAAATTACATTTTTATCTCCTGACTTTAAAATGCTTGTTATGTGATTGACTTACGATTAGTAAATATGTAACCCTTCACACAAAAAAAATAAATTAAAGAATAGGTATTGTTTAGGACAGTTCAGGTGAAGAGCTGAATTCATTGAGCCACTGATGAAAGTTTAGTCTCAACTACTTTCTTCTTCTGGCTTAGTTTGTTGTTTCCTTCTTTGAAAATTCATGTATGCAAATAAATCTTTTTGCCTTGATACACTGCAAAAATATTTTCACTCTAATTACTTTGAACTCTAAAATGTCTGGATATTAATTTTACTTTAGGGATTTTTAGAGGTCAAGGTAGGTGATTCTCCCCCTCTACTCCCCTCTCTTGAGTACTGTGTCCAGCTCTGGGGCCAACAACATAAGAATGATGTGGACCTGTTGAAGTAGGTCCAAACGAGGGTCACAAAGATGATCAGAAGGTTGGAGCACCTCTCCAATGAAGACAGGCCGAGAGTTTGGCCTGTTTAGCCTGGAGAAGAGAAGGATCTAGGGAAATCTTATAGCAGCTTTCCAGTACCTGAAGGGGCCTGCAGGAAAGTTGGGAAGGGGCTGTTAACAAGGGCAGGGGGTGACAGGACAAGGGGTAATGGGGTTAAGCTGAAGGAGAGCATGTTACAATTCAATATTAGGAAGAAAATCTTCCCTGTGAGGGTGGTGAGGCCCTGGCACAGGCTGCCCAGAGAAGCTGTGGCTGCCCCCTCCCTGGCAGTGTTCAAGGCCAGGTTGGATGGGGCTTTGGGCAACCTGATCTAGTGGAGGGTGTCCCTGTCCCAAGCAGGAGATTAGAACTAGGTGATCTTTGAGGTCCCTTCTAATCCAAAGCAGTCTGTGATTCTGTGATTATTGAGCAAAACCCCATGGATATTGTTTCATAAAGGAGGGTGGGGTTTTTTTAGTTCCTAGGATATATTTTTGGAAACCACTGGATTACTTTATATATGCATAGGAGGATATCCTGAAAGTCCTATGTGTTACATGCAGTGCTGATAACTGTGCATGACAAGCATGTAGTAATATTGTAATCAAAATGAAAAAAGAAAGCTTGCAGAGTTTTTGTTTGTACAGGTTTTTGCAGGTTTGTTTTGCTGGTTTGTCTCTTCTTTTTTTTAAATATAAAATACAATTTATTTATTTTCTTAAAAGTGAGAGTCATTGAGTCCAGGAGTTGTACTCAATGATTCCCATGGGTCCCTTCCAATTTAGTATATTCTGAAAATGTAATTAGAGGCAAAGAAAGCAGCAGATACAGAACTCTGGTCACAGTTCAAAGATTGCTTCCATTGCACCATTCTCATTTTGTCCAGTGTTTGAAGGGAATTGCTTCTGAGAACACCAAGGTAAATTTCTGATAATCCACCACCTAGACAACTGAGCCAGAGTTTGAAATGGTGGTTCATGGCTGCTAATGATAAAACTTTTTGTTCTTCCTGTCCTAAGAGCTCATGTCAAAGAGCTGCTTGAAACTCCTTGGTTTTGGCAAACCAGAATAGTATATAATCACGTAGTTTAATGTGGTATATGTGGCCCCAAATATAGAATAGGTTCACTTGGGCTGGCATGGTTTGCTCTTTATGACGTTCTGTGGCAGGAGCCTTTAGAAGGAATTGCTAGATTCTAGGGTGGCTTTTAGAGGGATACCATTATGAGTGGACTTGTGACCTCATATAGATTGATCTCTATCTTTTCTAACTTAACTATTCATCTGATTCACTTCTAAATAACCCTGAGATGTGTTCTGATTACAGGGTTTCCCTTTTTCTCATCAGTTATTAATAAATGATATCCTCAGATAATAACTGAACTAAAGGAAATGTCAACAAGTCTAAGAAATGTCTTGGAAAAATCATAATAGTGAAGCTGTTTAAAGAAAAAATACTTAGACCTTTTTGGTAATTTCACATAGATTTAATTGAAAATAAAGTAGATGTCCAAGTGTGCTTCACTGTGTGGGGAGTGCAGTAGATAAAACATGTAGAAAAACTAGCATTCTGATGATGTGCAGTGTGAAACACATACAAATATGAATTCATAGTGATTGTATAACACACTGCATAACATGGAGAACCTGTTTAGATAGTAGGATTCCCAGTTGTTAAACATGATCTGTAGTTCTGTTACAGCATAGTATGGTTTGTATTATCACCCAAAAGTTAAAAATTGAGAAGCATTTTAACAGAATGCGTCTGATTTTAAAACTTTTTTGTACAGTGAGCTGAATTTAAAAAAACAACAAAACCAAACCTTTCAAAACTGTGACATTTAAGATTGCTTTTTGTGGACAGTATCACAAATCAGTAACACTTCAATTTGGGTTCACAAGCATGACCTTCTGTAGCTTAGGAGCTCGGCTTCCCTTTACCGTGGCGTAATTTTGGATGTCATGGCAGCATCGGCTTCCTGCTGTTGACTAACCTTTAGGTTAGAAGCTTAGATCTGAATTTGAAACTTCATGATCTCTGGCTGATGAGTAGCGTTTAGTCAGCGTATGTTTGTCTTTGTGTGCATGCCCATGGCCTACAGGAAGGATGTAAAGTGAGGTTTGGCAGGGTTGGGGTAGGACAGAAGTCTGGACGTGATTCAGTGGTAAGTACAAGCACACAGGGGTTTAACAGCCTAACTTACCTGCAGTAACATGGCACCTGTGCATTATTTAGCATGAGTGTGAGAAGGTGAGTGCTTTCTAAGGAAATGCTGTGGGTAAATGTAGGGAACGAAAGGGAGGCCTAATAGTGAGCGCATCAAAGGAGAGGAAGTTAATACAGCCCTAAATGAATACTGTGTATCTGCTTTTGCTTCCACAATACTCAATCCAGTTCAGTCTTCTCCTGTGATTTGTCTGTACCACTTGTATAACTTGAATGTCCTTAGGACTGTGGTGGGAGATGTAATTGCAGTACCTCTAGGCATACCAGAGTTGGCTTTCGTCTAGCTTGCTTGGGCTCCCTGCCTGAGTAAATACACACAGGGTGGGCTTCCATGGCTGAGGCTGCTGCCTGTGCTGGTACAAGATCAGTGCTGCCCCTACTTTACTAACTAGATTAAAGGTAATTCAGGCTGTACATGTACAGCTGCACCTCAGTGGCAGTGTAGGTGTACTCCAACCTGCAGTAGGGAGTGCCAAGAAAAGATTCCTCCTTGGCCACGTTCCTGTTCAGAGACAGTCCTCATCGTGATCTTTTGGAGCTTGCTCTTCCAGCAGTTGCTACCGTGGTGAAACACCTACAGCATCCAGACACTGGGATTTCATCTGTTAGATAGCACTTCCACAATCTTTGAGGCTAGCAGTCTTGGAAATCTCTGGTAGTACCTCTGATATCTGGGGTTCAGAGAGTCTGATAAAAAGTGCTGAATGTCAGACTAACTAGCTGATTTCTTTTTTCTCTAGCTGAAAAAGTAAATAGCAATTAGTTTGAACTTTGCTAACTAAGAAATAACAAGGGCAGCTTTAATTTTTAATAACTTCATTTTGAAACTTGTTCTACAAAATGTCCATCCCCTGGCTGTCCAGTGTTCTTCAATGATATTTTTATTTCTGACCTTTAAAACTGGGACTTTTTCTTTTACCTGTTCTATAATTCTTAAATGTATCTGAGGCTTGGAAGGGCACAGCAAATCCTGGTTTTTTTCAGTCTTATTTCCAAAGAAAGCAGCCCCACATAGAGGCTACTTGGAGGTTTTCAGAAAGCTACAGTATTGCTGCAGGCAGGTAACCTCCCTCTAGCAATGGCAAGGTATTTCTGATGCCTGAAATATTTCAGCAATGCTGAAAAATGTTAGAAATATCTAAGACAAAAGATTCTGCAGATTCCATCAGGTTCTCTGCATTCCTTTCTGCAGGTCATAATAAAGTGCAGACTTCGTTACAAAAACTTGCTGGCTCAACACTTGTTTCTTATAAAAGGATTTTGTTTTCTTCATTTTAAAGAACAGTTCTAAAATGCTGAATATGTTATGTTAATGTAGGTCAAACAAGGAGCTGGTTCAATTCTAAAAATAATTGCTTAATGTATATTAACTGCTCAGATGCTACAGGATGAGCACCTGAAAAAAAAATGCTTTTTTTTTTTTTTTTTTTTCCAAATAGGAAACATAACTTCATTGTTAACCAGTTCAGTCATCACACGGCAGACTGCAGCAGTTCTGTGTTCCAGCGCCAATTCCATGTATAGGGTTAGGGTAAATAAGGAAGAAGGAATGAACTTAAACCATCACCAAGCATATGAGTAGTTTTGCAAGACCTGTAATGGAAAAGTTACCAGTGTAATCACTGAATATGGAACTTGTGCTCACTCGGAAATATTTCTACCTACTGCACATTGGCTTTGACCTCAGGTCTCTTAAAGACAAATGTTATATCTGTACTACTACTTCTGCTTTTTCCTCCAGTAATGCCAGATGGAGTAGAAATAGCCTTGCTTTTCAAGCCATAGAAGCTAGAAGAATTTATTTGGTCATACTTGCATGTGCTTTCACAGCTTTTTATTCAAATAGTCAATTTGTGTAGGACAGAAAGCTCAGCTTGCATCTCTGTAAAGCACTCTGCGTAGTCACGTGGCTGGGCAGTTTTATTGTGTTGGAAGACTATCAGAATTTCTCTGATCTTAAGTGGAATCATTGTTTGTCGACATGTATAGAATGGCTTTTCCTGTAAAATGACAGAACAACACACACTCCAGTTTCCTGTATCAGCAACTTTAGCTGATGCATGTTTAATGCTGAGCATCCTTTCAAGTTTGAAAGTGGTTAGAAATAACGCTGAATAATTGGCCTGATGTTCAATAATGTAGAAAACCTCCAGCCCTGTTTCAGTCCATAAGGGGATGAACAACTTTAAAACTTCAGTTACTTGCAGAAATACCTCATTTGTCCTTTAGATGGCTATTAGCTATTCAGTTTTGAAAGTCATGGTTGTACTTTGCAGCGTAGCTTGATAGTTTCCAAGTCCTGTGCAGACAGTATCTGTACACTTCCATGTTGCTGAAGGACAAAGAACAAAGACAAATACCTAGGTTTATAGATGACATGATTGCTAGCTTCTCTAGGTCTAGTAAGTAAATGCTGAGTTACTGCTTGCTTTGCAGAGAGCTTGCTGTGTCTTGTGGTAATGTGTAAATGTCGTTTGCAAAATCATATGTCATACCATGACCTTGATCATGCTAACATTGCTTGTTAATTGTTCATCTCCAAGCTTGGGCATAAATGCTGTTTGATTAGAGCCTGATTTTTGCATTCTGATTATAAATAATAATACTGTCATGTAACATATAGCATTGCTTTCATTAAAGGTTGATGTATATGCTGTGATATGTTTTTTCTTCTCTTCTGAACAGATGATCGTGTGGCTGGAGAAAATGCTAGATAAAATAATCAGCATTTTCATAATATTTTTGCTAGTGATAGGAACCCTTCTGCTAGCCCTGCTTCTTACTGCAAAGGTACAGTGCACTAAGGAATGTGATCATAGAGCTCGTTTTAAATACTGAATGAAAATTACTGGTGTTTATGCAAAATGGTTTAGCTTAAAGAATTTTTTTTAAAAATGAACAGTTAAGTACTCTATCATTGAACTTGTTAACATTCCAAGACTACTTATATATAAATATATATATTTATGTTTACATATATGACAAAACCAATATGAGACTTACTCTAGTGAAATAATTACTAGGTTATATATTATAGAAACAGGTTTGTTTTGCATCCTGTTAGACTTTTGTCAATGGCAGATCCACATAGAATTTTTCTTTTTAATTCACCCTGCATCAGAATAATTTTGCGAATGCTTAAGGTGTATTTGTCAAGTTGCTTGTGTAACAGCCTGTAATAACTTCATGGTATGCCATTCTGAGTTTAAATGTGCTGTGAGTCATGATCACACACATTCTCTTTAACTGACTTTTGGTTTGTAGTTGGGATTTTTCTTTTCTCACCAGAAGAGGTCGCTCGTGTTCTCTCACTTGTTTTTTCAATGGAGCTGTGTTCATACTTTAAAAAGTCAATGGAGATTGAATGTTTGACTTGAATACAGTTACGGAATAAAAATCACTGGGTTCTTATGTCAATCTCCTCTTTCCAAAGTGCAGCCTTATATAATGCTGAGTACTTAAAATTGAAAGCTTTAAAAGTAGTGCAAACGTTCCTGCCTAGAACTTCCTTATATTCATGAAAGGAACACTAAGGCACTTATAAAAGGTGCCTTTTATCATTCGTATTGAAGAATTAATTCATAGCATGGTTTGTCATGTTAGAGCTGAGCATTCATTAATTTTTAAATTTCTTTGATCCCTGGCTTAAAAAACGCATATCTGAAACTGTGCTTTGTATTTTAGTACTTCCCTTGACAGCACTGCTGTATTATGAGAATTTTTTCCATTGATGAGATAAGGTTTAAATTTCCATTTGCTATTACTCATTATGCAGCCTGTGACCAAAATTGTCAGAACAGACTGATTATTGTATTGATGGCTTTTGGGGGTGAGTGGCACTTCACTCATCATAATGAGCTGTCTGCATTGGAAGAATTAGTCTTTAAATGTATATACTGGTTACCCCCACTTCCCTCCCCCCCAAAAAAAAACCCCACCCCAAAGCCTTTCTGAATGTAGGAGAGTTCTTGTTTGCATTTTATAACATTTCTTCTCTATTTAATTTAGGTCCATCAAGAGAGCGTTCACATGATTCAAGTCACAAGCAGCTTGATCAATGAGACAGTAGCCAGTCACCCAGAATGGGCAAAGTAAGAATGCTGAAGTTAAGTGAGTAGTATAGGGTGGGTGAACAAGCTTCCAGGTGCTCTTACCCATAGTTTTTAATTTAAAAATAATCCCTTAGGTGAACAGAAAAGGGAGTGAGTGTTGTCTGCAGGTGTAAAAACTAAACTCGCAGGCAACAGTAGTGCTTATGCATTACTCTGGAAGACTGTCAGTGTTGTATCTTGTCTGAGGAGTGGTTGGACTTTGGAGAAGGACAGCTGTATAAACGGATCTAATTACAGTTTTGGAGAAAAACTTGCATAGTACAGAGAATAAAGAGGTCAATATGCTTTTTCCTTTTACCTGCAAAAGAGAAGTAATGGCAAAGAATGCTCTCTGTAGAAGGTTGTGAGTTGAGAGCTGAATTTTTTTTTTTTTGAGTGGGGAGAGTTGGCTGCAGAATGCCTTTGAGGGGATAGAAATTGAAGAAAATGTTTTTGGATTGAACCAAGAAACAGTTTGAGGGTGGAAAGAATGGTGGATGAGAAGGGTTTGGAGTGAATTCGTTAAGAAGGGCTGTTCCTATTAAGAAAAGATGTGCATGGTATACACAGTGGGAAGCTTGTAAGGTATGGTCTGTGTCACGATTGAAGCAAACACAAAGGCAAATTGTAAGGGAAAGAGAAGGTTTTGAGAGAAATGCATATGGAGATAAACAGGGGCACGCTGGTGAGCAAAGAGTGATTGCATCAACAACAGAGAGAGGGGATAGGTAAGACTGAGGAGTGTGATTTTAAGGGTGAGGATGTTCCTTGCTTTCATTCTACTTCAGACATGGCGCAAATGTGAGTCCAGGTATTTAGCAGGAGAATAGAATTATTTCCTGGACAAGAATGGTTGACTTTCTTCAAAGGCACTTCCTCTAAACAAAAGTGATGATGATTTAACAGGACTGAAAGAAAGTGCATGCTGTATTGTAAGAGCAAGATAAATTTTCAAAAACAGAACTGAAATGATATGCTTTAGTAATATGTGTTTTGTCAATACTTACGTTATCACAATCGAGAACAGCAAGCACTTGGTGTGTTCAGTTTTTTCCTTCATCCCTTCACAGCATTTCTTGTCTTGTTTGGCCTTTCAATTTTCCCATACAGTGTAAATAAGGAGGAGTAATGAAAAGGAAATTTGAAGTCAGAAGCTTATGTGCATAATGAAAACACCACAGTACTCGCTGAGTAATTAGCAGAATTTTAGTTGAAATCATTACTTCCGGTGTTTGCATCCAAATTTGAAACATCCAAAACACTGTCTTTTAATTAATTAGGAGTAAGTATACCTCTTGTCATGTCCATAAACTGCACAAGCTTTCAGAGCTTGTTGCTCACTTTTACATTTAGAGGTGACTGAAATGTGTTGGAATCGGAATGCAGAACATTTCTGAAGAGATATAGAGACAGAAAAGCTTCCATCTTGATCTTCAGTCAGGTGAACAAATCCAGCAGTTTTCTTTCTGGAGTGCTCTTTTGTTCTGAAAGGGCTCCAACACGTGTCATTGAATCAAGATGTAGAAAGAAAATCTAAGCAGAGTATGTGTGCCCTGTATTCACAAGTGTTGGAATGCTGACATCTCAGTAGGTCATTGCCTGAAAGCGACATGAATTGCTGAAGATAAATTTGGTGGGGACGTAGAAATAGCTGGTGCCCAAACCTGCTGCTTTGTCCCTTTGCTTTTGTAGGGAAACTACATTAACGGTTTACAGTCAGTTTGTAATTCAGAAAGTTGCCATTGCAGCTAGATGGCACTACTTCATGCAGTATTTTCAGAAAACTAGAATGCTAGGAAATTTTTGAAGAATGTAATGTGTTTAGCACACATACAGATTGAAGAACTGATCCCTTTCGAAAAAAAACCCAAAACAATTTAACTAAAGCTTCAGGGCCTTTGGAGATGTCCAAATGCAATGACACGCACTAGGTTTGATTGTGCTTTGCTTACAAGAGTCTCTTCCTTGAGATGTCGAAGGCAATATTCTAGTTGTAGTAAGTTCATATGTATTTAACCTTAACTGTTTGCTGTTGTTTCAAAACGTTAATTTGTAACGTGCTTCATGTGTAATGAAATGCGTAAAGTATGTAGCAGTTAACTTTGTTTTCCTTCTTTAAAATAAACTAGCTGGCTCCCAGAAGCCCAGGTTATTCAGAAGGCACTCAATTCAGCAGCTAATAATGTGTACCAATATGGCCGAGAATGGATTACACATAAGGTAGGAGTCAGCTCCACCACCTTTTTATGGTTTTAATTTCTTTTATTTCATAAAAGTAAAAATAAAAGGTTTTTCAGTGATTCTTGTATTTGTGGTTAACCATTCTTTTGGCAGATGTGTTCTTTACACCATCTAGTTTGTAAGCTGAAGGAGGGGTGGGAGTGATTTCAGTAGACTTTTCTGCTCAGAGGATTATTTATTTTTAAAAGCTGAAAAATCTGTCATCATTGTAAGATTGCCTGTGAAAGTGCATCAACTAAAGAGGAATAATTTTTTTTCATCTGGCTTTAGCTGTCCAATTGTAGGCAATATATTACCCATCAGTGTTCTAATGTCCCTGTGGGCAAAAAGTAGTAGATGAGATTTTTTTTCAATTATAATTTATTTAAGTTAACTTTCTTCACTAGACTCTGCCAAGGTTCTTACGTACACATTTTGATGTCCAGCACACATCTCAAATTATGTGAAACAGTTGCTCTGAAGATATTTGATAGTTTTGGATTAAGCATTTTAGAGACAGCATTGTTTTTTCAGTGTAGAAAGAAGTCGTCAGCTTATACCAGCAGAATGCTTTATGCAGACAAAATCTTCATGTTGTGAACCAAGTTGTCTAAAGTGTGTATTTTGTATTGAAAATGAGCTTTTCCACTCATTTGGGTTTGAGCTGTGCCTTTATTAATAATCTTATGTGATACACATAGTTTGAAGTTCATCAGTAGATGCCAGCTTCGTTCTGTCCTGTATAACAAAAAAAATTCTGTGTTTTAGCTCCACAAGATTTTAGGAGAAAAAGTGAATAACACTGCGGTGATTGAAAAACAAGTGCTAGAGCTCTGGGACAGGCTTTACCACTCTTGGTTTGTGAAGGTGGGTAACTTAAATATTGTTTATATTTCTGATACATTTATGTAAACTGTCAGTGCTTTGAAGTAAGTATGCTAAGTATGTGTTTCTGAGAAAGCAATTAGCAAAAAGTGGGAATGCTTAGTAAAGGTCATAATAATAAAAGATTGGTAGGAGTTTCAAGTCTATAAGGTAAATCATTCTACAGTTACAGTTGGAGTACAGCCAGAACGATGTCCTTCACTTAAGTAGTTACAGGTGGTTTTATCTGCGCTGTATAATTTACGCTTTGCTCACTTTTTCTAATTAGTATGTAATAGTTTAGAAGTTTCCGTTGATTTTTGTGATCTTAAGGGGTTAGGAAAAGGAAACTGGTATTCTGTATGATTTGGGTAACATTTAATTTGAAACTTTGGGAAAGAAACTATCCTTTCATGAAGCTCCTTATGATGCATTTTTGCCAACTGTACTGGCCTTCCTGTGCTGGGTTCTGCACACTGAATCTTAAAATGGTCTTAAGAGTTAAATTGTTTCCATGCTGCCAAAGCTGTTTGCCTTTTAAAGGAAAAGCAAGCAATTAATTAGCCATGGAGCAGTGCAAATACCAAAATCCAGAAGTCATACCCCTGAAATATTAAATATTTAAATAAATGCTGCTATAGTATACTAACACTTTCTACAGTTGTTTTTAAAGTACTTCTAAAGTTCCAAGATCTCTGTATTAAAAGAAGTAATGCTTTCAGTATAACAGTCAGAATAGTAGGTGAAAGAATCAGAAAAAAACATGCCTGCTTTTGATACAGTTACACTGATAAACCTCTTGCTTTTACTGATATAATCTGTGTCAGGTGGTCCGCAGCGCTGTACCATTCTGGAGGGCGCTGTGTCGTTTCATGTGCTGTAGGAGGTGTTCTGTTGCTGCAACACGCCACACAGGTGTTGTGCCTGTGTTTGTTGCCTTAGGTGATTTGTTTCCCACCGCTTTTGTTTGAGGGAATACTGCAAAGCTTCTTTCTGGTAGGTACTGTTCTGGTAGGGTAAGGAACCGCTTTCCTAGCCATCAAAATGGCAGAGGCGGTTTCCGGAACGCACTGATGCTGCCTGCAGTGTTGGAGTCTGGCTACTTCTTGTGTACTACAGACCCTGTGTTGTTATTGACATGCAGGACTTCAGCTGCTTATCTGTGGGCTGCATTTAACTCCTCCAGAGTCTATTTCTAATCTTGGTCCTTTGAACACGCTCCATATCCATGTAAACGTCTCCTAGATATTTCCTTCTGCTGTGTTGCAGCAGCTTCGCATCATCCTTCAATGCATCTGAAAAACAGGCTTCCACATTGCACTTTCATCTAGTTTGCATCTGTGCTGTGACTCTCAGTGCAGCTTTCAAGCTTCCCACTATCACAGATATGTGAGCATAAAAGTTACACTTCGTTTTGCATCCTGTGTAGTGTTGCTGTAGTCTGTAGGTGACTGATGAACCCATGCTCTGGTGACACTTTCCCATGAAAGCTGTAGAATTGAGGAAGAATTGCTGATGAAATGTTGATTCAGCCATTAACTGCAGCCTTCTGAGAAGATCAGTAGATAGCAAATGGTGTATATTTTAAAAGGTTCTGGAGATGAGGTGATAGATCAGTTACCTTTGTGTCTATGTATCCAATGAAGTAAAACCGTAACAGAATATAAACCACTTGGAAGATGATGGCATAGCTCTGCAAACAAGGTGTCTTTTTTTTCAAGGACAGGGATTTCCTCATCCTGGTTTCTTCAGGTGTGAGGTTTTGTTTTTAAGATCTAGTGAAGACCTTAGGTGGTACAGCAGTATAGTTACTGAATAATAATGTTAGTGTCAGAGTTACAAAACTTGCAAATGATACCTAACTCTTCTGGGTAATGGTAAGAGCTGTCCTTAAGAACTGAACTAGATGAACAGGAAGTTGGTTGGTTATACCATTTATAAATTCAGAAGGCCTACTGAAGGGAGATTTTTGATTACTCGTATGTTTCTGCTCTAAATAAACTGCCAGCTCAGAAGGAAGATACCTCTGTTGCTGTGGAGTGTTAAAGAACATTGCTAATTTTGCATGAAGTGTAATAATGCATCTAGTGAGAATTAGTAATAAGCAGAAAATTTAATGCTCTTAGATAAATCAGTGAAGGGACTTCACTTGGAATACTACTTGATGTGTATGCTTAAAAAGATACCAACCACCTTCAAAATGACAGTAAGGTTAAAAGTTTTTAGACAGTTCTCACAGCAGTAGTGGGAAACTTAGGTAAACATCAGAGCTGAGAACTCAAAGTCTCTTGATTATTAAAGATTAGGGTGAGATCTGTTTTAGTCAACAGGTTTACTTAGTGTTGCTTACAGACTTGTCACAGCCCCAGACCAAATCAAGTAGTATCATGTGAGGTGAAAATCGTGTGATTCAGTTGTGTGATAGGTGTCTTGGTTTTGGGCTAGGACACAATTAATTATCACAAGAAGCTGGGAGGGGACACAGCCAGTACAAGTGATCCAAACTGGTCAAAGATATATGCAACACTGACATTGTGCTAAATTTATAATACCTCCTCCCTGGCCAGGAGGAAAAGTTGTATGTTGCAAACAGTAAATTGTGTAGGCAGGAACTGAAACACTACCTCTTTCTTCTGTGCTTTCATAAAGAGCAAGATAGGTACCATTGCATCAGTCAAGCAGGAAAGCTAATATTTAACTGAGGTGAGTGAGTGCAGTATACAGAACTGTAATTGTATGGAATATTTTTTTTTTTCAGATTTTATTTTTGCCTGTGTACAGAGTACTTCCAGGTATTTTTGATGCCAGTTAAAGCATCTCTGAGTATTTAAATGCATGTTGGATCTGTTCCTTGTTAAGAAAACATTAGACACTGACATTCTCATATCTGTACAACATGCAAATATCTCTTTTCTTTATGTCTCTGTCCCTCTTTAAGAATGTAACGCATTCTGGAAGACACAAAGGACACAAATGGCACATAAACCGTCAGAACAGCTGGCTTGGTGATATTCTGGACTGGCAAGATGTGGCCTCATTTGTTCACGATAACATTGAAACGTTTCTTTCGGTATGTATTTACCCCTGTTACCAAACTGATCTCGTTTCAAATTGATAACAATTACTCCTTAGACTAACACTAAGGTTGTGCACTCAAGTACATATACACTAAGGTTATGCATTCAAGTACATAGCCATACTGGAATCAGAACTGGTTGTGATTATGAAGTACTCCTGATTTCAGCATCTTCATTAAAACTAGCTTCCAGAGTTGTTCTTGAGATAGAATGTTACTACAGGATTGCCTGTGTCACCTGCAAGCTGGTTTTAATTCCTTTATATTATGTAGTCTTTTCTTTTTTGAAGAGAGACCAATTAGTCTAGGTTATAATTGAGGAAACTATTGACCAAGAGGTTGTGAAAGTAAAATTACAACTTTTTTTTATAGTCCTACTTTCCCCCCCCCCCCCCTCAAATTATTATTCATTGGGTTGAAAGCAGCTTATTTTTCTCTTCTTTTATGAAAGCTCTGTGGAGAATGAAATTAATATTTTACACTGGGTGAATTCCTAAATTAATGCACTGGACCTTTCACCTCATGAGAAGAAAAAGCAAAATCATTGAAAGCAATCCAAACTGAAACAACTACA
The DNA here is from genome assembly GCF_964237585.1 of Gallinula chloropus. Lineage (NCBI taxonomy): Eukaryota > Metazoa > Chordata > Aves > Gruiformes > Rallidae > Gallinula > Gallinula chloropus. The sequence continues at coordinate 70,701,683 of NC_140086.1, forward strand.
TTTCTCTTAAAAATTAAGTCTGTTTAATATACATAAATGCTTAATATACAGACTCAGTCCCTGGTTTAGTTCATCTTTGACTTGAGCTATTGTCATAAACTGGAAGTATCTTCAAGTTACTATTTTCCATTTATCAAAAATATTTATGCCTAATGTGCAAAACAGCATTTCTGTGTATGGAATTAAAGCCAGGATTTGCCTGAAGGCAGTTCCTGGTCTCGAGGGATGAGCAGATTTGCTTCTTCTGTCATCCCTCAATGCTGCTTAAATGGTTACAGTTGATATCATAGAAGACGTGAGTCAAAGTTGAGAGGAACTCATTACAGTGAACATTTTTTTCAGTTAACAGTGATACCTGCTGGCTACCTTCTCAGTGTGGACCATGCATGCCTGAGGCAGTTACAAAAGTGCACAACACATCATGATTTGAAATCAATGTGGAGTTTCCTTCTGGGCAAGAGGGAGAAAAGGAAGAGAAAGTATGCGATAGGTGCTAGCTGTGTCATTTACAGCATTGCTGCACAGTGCTCAGAAACCATGGCAAGTGTGCTTCAGTGATCTAAATGGGCTAGAATAATGCAGGAAATAGTGTAGAGAGAATAAATATTTAAGGCTGAAATACATTAAAAATGAGCTTTTCATCTAGCTAGCATGCTTTGCTTCAGTTCTAAAATCTGGTTTAGAAGTTCAGGGGGAAAAAGGGCCAGTAAGTTGACTTGCTTTCCTGTTTATTTCCATGAACTCGTTACTGATCCACTGTGGGGAAACACCTGTCCCTTTTCTCCATACACTCACGTCCCTAATGACAGACTATAAACCAGTCAGCATAGTATATAGCTCTGAACCCTGACTTTCACGTCCTTACCGGGTAGCGTGTTCTTTGCTGGCTTGCTCCTCCCTAACAATTTGCATAAATATTGCTCACACTGATATTTCAAATCTAAAATGGATGAAAATCTGATTTCTGTGCTTATTTAGGCCATTAAAGTGTGGAGATGATGAAAATAAGGATAGTTTTAACTGGTCTGGTGTTCGTAAGAAAGTTGCTTCCCTGCCCTAGGATACAACAGACACTGTATTCAGGATTTATGTTTTTATCAGAACATGATCCTCTTTCTCTTGGATTTATTAGAATGGCGGTACTGAATCAGGCAGGATGGATGTTTTAAATCATGTGGGTGCCTTTGAGGGAGGTTGTTCTGTTTATTTTTTCATTAAGGTAGAAATTTTGTTTCTGATTGGGGGGGTTGTTTGCAGTTTTGTGGGACTTTGGGTTGAATTTTTTTGGTTGAATGTGGTGTGTATGGTGAGGACTGGGGAGGGGAGTTTAAGTATGTTGACACTAATTCAAACTGTAGGATGCTTCTGCATTTGAACACTTGAAATCAATGCTAACCTGCAGTTCTTGAGAATATAACAAATCATGATACAGTCCCAAAACCCCTTTGACAGTTTTGTAAAATATAAACAATTTGAATATAATGAGATAACTATAAAGAAGTGTGTATGGATATGCAGCCATAGTGAGATTTCTTCCACTTTTGGTAAAGAATAAACTAAGATTACACTATTTGCACATAATTAATCCGTATGTATCTATTGATGTGAGAGTTTACTATAGAATAACTGCCTTGCCAGCCCCTTGACTTTCTGAAATACTTCAGAATAGTACAGATGATTCTGTATTCTCTGAAAATACAGCTGTTTGACAGTGTCACAATCCCATTAGATAAGCTCTTTTCCATTGATGGAAATCATAGGAACTGTTCATCCTCCTTAGTAAGAGAAAGAGCGTTTGCTATAAGAAAAAAGACAGATGCAAGTGTCTAACTTCAGACTTACTCTGTAGTAGAACAAACTCTAATATTGACTTGAAAGTATATAATTAAATCTCTACTGTAGCTGTGCTGGGGAATCACTGGCATTCATTTAATTTGTAACAATATGCATTGATTCATTACTTCAAGTATCAGATAAAGCAAAGAAGACTTCTATACACACATCCCATAAAAAAAAAACCCTCCAAAACCAACGCTGTTCATTATATTTAGCTCTAGCTTGCTGTAGACAGACCTTAATTTTAAAGTAACTCACTATACAAACTTGTAAATTGCCTGAAGATTTAATTTGAAGATAAGCTTTTTCAAGTCATCCCTTTGCTTCTTTTTCTAAAAGCTTTGGTGTTAGCAACACTGCTGCCTTCTAGCTTTGGATGTTTCAAATATTCTTTAGAAGCAGTAGCATTATAAACCAGTTTATCCAGTGATGTGTTTCTGAAGTGGGGTTCATATCATCCTATTCATAGTTTGGGGAGACAACTAGAGTGAATCCTCACTTATGCTTCAAATTTTGCACCCTGTGCTCTATTTCAAGGTAGTTTTTTTCAGGTGAGTGAAATATGCAATACACTGCTGGACTATTAAGCTTTAATTTCTGAACAATAAAAAAAAAAAGCCTCATTCCTTCCCCACTCACCTGGTTTTCCATTCATACCTTTTTTCTCCATTCCTTGGGAGGCTTGAAACCTTGAAAAAGTAAATGGCTGCCAGCTAAATCTGAATGATCACTATAAGCTCCCTTGAAAGTATATGAGACACTGCTAATGTCTCCTTAAGTTGATCTTTTTTGCTTCTTGCACAAGCATATTCATCATTGCACCAGCAGCCTGTATCTCATTCAGAAATTTCACAGACAAGAAGACAGAAGACCTTCCCTTAAAAGGTACACAGCAAGCTTCAGCTCAGTCAGGTTTCTCTATCCGTGCCTTTAGCATGACTGAGCTGTGTGTTCCAAATCAAGTCAGTTTCTCAGATACTTGACTGAGTTACCTTATATCCTAATGTTTTTCTCTGGTCCTGGGAATTTCTTCGTAATCTCCTAAACAAGTAGTTAATAAAGTCCTTTCTTTGGTAATAAATCAACTGGGTTTTTTGGTGGGATTTTTTTTTCTAGTAAGGTAAGGCTTCAGAGGTTTGGTATTCTCTTCGTAATGGGTGCTGGGTTTTTTTCACTCTAGGTGAAATTCAACCTGATGCAGATTTTTAGTGAAGTTGATTTTTCTACCATCAGGAAGTCAAAGACATGATGGTGAAGGATTGTCCTTTTTCTCATGCTGTTTCATGTAAAGGTCAAGCAGAAATGTTTTTTGAAAAATAAGCTGTGGAGCCTGAAAACGATAACACAGATCTTTACGGGTAACCATTTATTTGGAAGTCAGATTTCATTGGAGCAGGAGGCCCTTGATCTTGTACATACTGTAATTTTCTTCACAAAGTCCATCGCTGGCCTTTTACCTGAAAGGATTATGATCTTGTTCAGTTGGCTGTCGCTTTTGAATTGTCAGGATGATACAGAAAAACAGAAAAACCCAAATATTAACAATATACAGAAGGACAAGGTGTTTCTCCTAGTCCTTAATTGTTTCCAGTTTTATTCCCTTTCTAAACCTGTTAATGATCTCTAGAGTCAGATTAAGTACATAAATTTACCTGGCTTCCAGAAGGTTTTTGAATTGAAGTTCTCAGCAAAGAACTTGTTTTGGTCAAATGACTTGTAAACCTTGCTTTCAGGTATTGGCCAGTTTAAGTGGCCAGTAGGGCACCTTGTATAGCTAAGAACATCAAGTGCAATTTTGATTTCTTGCCCATTAGAGATTGGAAAGGCACAGTGCAAGATGCCGATGGTGATACATCAGCATGATGTGTAAGGGAGTCCTGATTTTTGGAGTGATTTCCTGATTTCTTAGCTCTTTTAAACACTGATCTCTTAAGGCTAATTACCAAATACTGTTTTGGGGGAAAAGGTGTGGTTTTCAGTTATTTAATAACAGTAATATTAAAAGTATAATTATTGCATAAATATTCACATGTAGTTGTGTTTTGGAGTACTGGTCTTAGCTGGCAAGGTGTTAGCAATTGTTCAGGCATAGTAACTGAGCTGATTAACTCAGCTGCAGTATGCTTTGAAAATCAAATGGTGTAACGAACTCTGAGGTGTAAGCACGTGTGTATATTGATTTTTGTGACATCTTACCATGTCTTTTTATAAGGTGTTTCTAGTTTTTGGATGATGCCCACCCTTGACCTCTGCTCTGAGCTATATGCTGTATGATACTTGGAGAGGCACTACCTTTCCAGGTTGTGGCAGGGGCTTTATCCTGTTGCTTGTCTGTTTTGTTCTGGGGTTCTCCCCTCCCCCTTTCTTAGTTGCTACTGTATTTGCTTAAAGCAAAAGCAGTTTTTTTCCTAGCTCTTCAGGTTGTGTGTCTTCAATGCCGCCTTCTTCAAGGAACTGCTTATTTTTCAGGGGCCTTTGTTTTCGATCTGTGTCCCTATGTTCAAGGCCTTTGCTGCTGTTCAGTGGTTAAACTCCACTTCGTAACAGGAGGCACCAAGCTTGTGGCACCAAGTTCCTCTGCTCACGTGCCAAGTTCTAGTAAAAGCCTTAAACGTCTGGGGCCGGAGCCTTGCACAGTCAGCATCCAACTTATGGCCTGTTACTAGCAGTAGCAGTACTTTTAATGAGTACCAACTGAAAGGCCTCTGCCTTGGGTGCACACTGTTCCTTCAAAAATTGCTGTCTTTTGTGTTTGCAGTCTGCATAGCATAATGTACATTACATAAAGTTACCTGGTGAATTAATGAATTTATACCACTGCTGCACCCCCAGAAGGAATTCTTAATCCACAGAAGAAGGGGGACAAGTACCAGAGGAGGAGTGTTTTTCAGCAGAATGATCACTTCTAACCTCACTCAGATTCTCAAGAGAGACTAATATATCTGTTCAAAAGATGAGCCTTAAAATTAATAATTCCCATTAAATAATAGGAAGCATGAACTAAGGAGATCTTTCTGGTTTTATTATGTGTTGTAATTCCCTGTCACTTCCCCCAGCAGTTATTCCCTCCCAAATTTATGCTTAATAAATTATCTTCTATATATTTCACTCAGTTTCAAAGGAACATCAGCCACACTACCCACACTTCTTTGTCTGTTCTAGGTATGCCAGCTGTTGGATTTTTTGTTTTGGGACTTTGGGTTTTGATTTTATTTCAATACACCTTAATTGATTAAGATACTCATTAAACCAAAAGTGACTGTTGCTAGTTCTGAAGTGTTCACTTACAGCTTTGAACCTGGAGACCTTTTACAGTTCTTCTGGTTATGTTAATTTGTCTCAAAGAGTTACGGCTTTTTGATTGCTTCTTTCATATGTTTGAATCTGACAAATAGTATTAAGGAAAGGTTGGATGGGCTACTTAAGGACATGGTTTACTTAGCAGTATAGGTGGTAGGGGGATGGTTGGACTAGACGTTCATAGAATGTGTTAGGTTGGAAGGGACCTTTTAGAGGCCATCCAGTCCAACCCCCCTGCAGTCAGCAGGGACATCTTCACTAGATCAGGTCTCTCAAAGCATCATCAAGCCTGACCTTGAGTATCTTCAGGGATAAGGGCCTCCATCCTGGAGGTCTTTTCCAGCCTTTGTGATTTGATGATTCCTTGTGAATTAAATACTTGTTGGGAAGCTGCTGTGCATTGTGTGATGCTTCCACGTACAGTGCGGTGACGTCTTTAACGTCTCATGAAGTTGCTGCCCTATTCAGATTGATGTATCAGAATCTGTATATAAACTAATTTGGCTGCAGTGGGAATTACATGTTTAAAGGCATGTCTCAAACCTACTCTTTACTTTCTGTAACTAATAAGCAATCAGTTCCCTAAAACAGTACAAAATTTAATAGATAGTCTAGCATCGTTTGATCTGTTTTCCATAGTTGCTTGACTAACTGATGCATCTCTACTGAAAATCACAGCTTGTATACTTGTCTGCATATGTTATAAGAATTATGCATCTCATTGTCATAAAATTTTTTAAAAGTACTTACTACGCTCATAATCCTGTTACTTGATTTGAAGCTCTCTTCAGATTTATTTCTACCTTGTGATGTTACTCCTTGGTTTTTTTGTTTTAGCATCTCTGCTTTTGAAAAGATGAGTTTTCCAAGAGAAGATCTGCTTTCAACTTATGGCAACGCTAATCACAATAAACAAGTGTCACAGCATCTAGATTTCTTGCAATTTTGCATAATGACATGGTTTTGAGTATTGTGAGAAAAATTCTAAAACCTAGAAACTTGTATTTTGATAAATAGACACATTCACTTCATAGTACCTACTGTAATTTAGGAGTGAGGGAATATGAGTGTTGTTTGGTTGTGTTGGGTATTTTGTTTGGGTTTTTTTAACAGTCATCTTTGCATGGCTTGATAGAGATGAATCACTGTGAAAGCAGTTCTCTGTCCTAGCTAATACCATCCAGTGCCTGACTTTGTCTTTGCTTCTGCTTCCTTTTCCAGATCCTGGAGTCTCTGTGGATAGTGATGAGTCGCAACGTGAGCCTCTTGTTCACTACAGTTACAACGCTGGTGACAATCCTCTTCCATAGTGGGACAGCCCTTCTCAATTTTGTGCTTTCAGTGGTGAGTAGTATGCCATGGGTTTACATGGTCTGTAGGAAACTAACTGTACGTGCTGTAACAATGAAAATCCAAGCCCGAAGCATTGAAAACATCTGCTGACCTTATCTCATATCAGTCTTGAAGATTTTTCAGCCTTCAGATCTGTTGTTATGGGGACATTCTAGGCAAAGGGTAGGATTTGTGTAACTCTCACACTGAGGAGCTGACAGTATTCCTGCCACTCTGTTCATGGAAGACTCTTGTTTCTGGCCTTGAAGATGCTGAGCTGTAACTAGCGATATCCTACATAACTACTGAAATCTTATGGTATGTCCTTGTAAGCACATCCTTAAGTAAGCCAGTGCCCTCAGAGTCGAGAAACTGTTAGAGGGAAGTGTCAGCAAAAGTATTTATTCTGCAAGCATTACCTTACATTCTCTTTTTTTAATGAAGTGTATTCAGCAAATCTGTGTGAGGGGGTTATTGCACTGTTTTTATGTAACCTCTGTGAGCTCTTAATTGCGGAATACTTCCTACACAAAGTTAGTTACTGCCCACACTAAGTAGTCATCTCCAAAACCTTTTTATTAAAGGTATTTTCTTTAAAGGATGTATTATTTCATAGTGTTTTATGTGAGCTAGATGTTTCTTTTGTTTATAAATGCCACAGCTGTGTGGAGTAATTTATAACCGTAGAGGTAACATCTTTTTTTCTCATGTACTGTGACAGTTGTTACTTAAAATCAAAATAAAAATCTGGCTGGCCTGAGACTTTTCCTTCCTTGTTTTAAGTAGACAAATATGGATTTTGGAAGCTTGACTGAAATTTATGTCCTGTATTTTAGTTCAGGATTCAAAAACATTTTTTAGAAAATGAAGTGTTTTGCCAGTTTAACTTCATTGTGTTCACTGATGCTTGCTCAGGAGGGATGTCTTTGTAGACAAAACTGCAAAACCGAAACAGTGTTTCACAACATTTGAAGGCAGCTGTGTGAAATCTCTTCAATATTTAAGATAAAGAACAGATCACAATAAGACTTAATGGAATGGCTGTCTTGAACCGAAGAAAATCACTGCCACTTTATTTTGTTGTTCTCTAGTCGTCTTTCAGCTTGTAAAGAAAAGATTGCATGGGAGTATTTCATTTCTTTTCTTCCTTAGTCCACAACTTCAGCCGTGATGACACATTGAAAACAGTGTCTGAGAAGTTAATATACTTAAAAATGACAGGTTCGGATAATAATTGTGGATGATTGCAGTGCTTTCATTGCTCAGACACAAAATTTAGCTCTAGATGCCTAATGGCTTATACCAAGTTCATTACAGGCTGTTGCTGTGATGTATGGTCCTGCCTTTCTGTCTGTCAGCAGGGTCCTGCCACTTGCTGGGTCACTGTGCAGTCAGCTGGATTAGCAGAGCTAGTTGGGGTATTGCTGTGCTCTGAATTCTTCTAAAGATTAGGTGCACTAAAGGCTGCTCTGTTTCTTCCACTTCCGTTGTAGGTTGAACATATTACTTGAAATGGCCTCATAAAGCTCCCCCTGCCAAAACACATCAGTCCTGCACTCTTGGTTTCTTGCACTTGACCACGTGCTTCCATCCTGCACTCCTAGTAATCTCAGATATGTAGGAAAGATTTGTTTTAATGCATATGTCGGTTCTTTCTGTAGATTCTTGGTAACTGTAGCCTGTGAAATGCAAACAGCAGAACTGAGAAATTTAAAATACTTTAAGAAATAAGGCAAAAAAACCCCACTGAACAACTTTGTCCTGTTAACTGTACTTCCAGGGTGCCAGAGTAAAGGGACACGCTTGCCTCTATTCCTGTGCTCATAAGATGCCATATGGAAGTGTCAGCAGTCTCATAACTGTATGAACTACCTCTTGAAGCCATTTAAAATCTGTACATCTACCTGAAGAGTAGTTATTAATGCTGTTAAACCCTGTGGGAGAGTGCTATGCCACTGTCTCATTTGCATTGTATATTTCATAGGCTGCTGTGTCTGTTCAGGGGCATAGTTTCTCATCTTTATGAAAGTCCTTTGCAAAGGCTCTTTCTACAAAAGCTAAACAGGTTTTCTTAAAATAACGAAAGGTAACTTAATGGAACTTCTTCCAATAGTGTTAAGAGTGTTTGTTAACAGGTTATGACTGAAAGAGAAAGGACTTAAATGCAGGATATTCAGGAAATAATACAGCCCATTATTTGGGGCAAAAGTAAATGGAAACGCTAGTTGTTGTGACAGTTTAGTTGAACATTAAGTTGTCATAGAAAAATATTTTAACTCAAGCTATTGTGGAGTTCAGGTAGAAATAATACAACTACTTAATTTTTTGCAGTGCCTTTTTTTTCTTCCCCTCTGTCTGCTGCAACAGTTCAGTGCAATAAGCAGAAAAAATCCGTATGTGACCTTAGGATAAACTACTGGGCCTTTCTTAACTTTTGTGATGTGCCATTTGGTACTATGTTGCTCTTAGATTTGCCTGCTATTCACGTTCATTCCTTCAGAGCTAAAGGAAAATACCTTCCAAGTGATGAGGAGAAGGACCCCAAGTGACCTTTACACTTCTTGTTCTTCTGGGATCTCAAAGCATACATAACGTCTTTTGCTCTAGCAAGTGGTGTGTTTGGTTTTGGGGGGATTTTTTGTTTGTTTGTTTTTGTTTGGGGGGATGGGGTGGGTTTTGTCAATAATTTGCTTTCTAAGGGTGGATATCTCTAGCAGTTTAGTTTTTCTTTAAGCTGAGATTTCAGAATGAGCTGGTTTTCTGCTCTTTTGGAAAGTCTTGAATTAGGAAGTTCATGGTTTGCTGGGAAAACTCACTACTCTCCAGTAAGGAACAGGAGCTTTTGTATAGAGTTCAATTTGATTGTGAAAACAAACAGTTTCAGGATTTGCCATTGTTTCTTTATGCTGCATCTTTGCTACCTGGCCCAGTATCTTCTTTGCAGTTTTGCAACAGAATTTTTAGTTTCATTGGACTGAACCCTAAAACTAGGTAGGCAGCATTTGAGCACATCTTGCGGGTTGCTGTGGTCTAGCCAGCAGTGTCAGCTGAAAGAAATGACTCCCTTGAAAATGCCCTATCTGTGTTTTGACAAAAGATACATTTAATGGGCTGCTAAGGGAAGTGTTGGGTTTAGGTTTTACCTTCTGTTTCATTTACAGAGAAAAAAAAAATTCTTTTTAATTTTGTCTAAGTAGAAATGTTTTGAAAAAAACACTACTTCAGCTTTAACTGTACTCTTAATTTTGCATTTTACAGGATTCTTAGTTGCTACAGAATGTTTAGTAGCTTGAAGTGGCATAAGCTAATATGTTTTCCAGTAAGATAACTCCTGAAGTGGTTGGCTTTTTAACTATATACATGTCAGTGCAGCTTTAGTCATCTTGAAATAACAAACAAAAAAGTGAATATTATTTTGATAAATGGTTTTTAAAATTATGCTTTAAAAGGTAGAAATAGTGGATGCTGTTCAGAACCTTCTTTTTGAAAAATAAATCTTCCATAAAAGCATTCACTGGCACATCTGTCCGTGATCCAGTTAAAGTTGTAACTAATGATCAGTTTTCAAATGTCTGTTGAGGATCAGAATACACTTTTATGATCATTACTTACAAGAATGCCACTTCTAATTCACTTCGGAATACAAGTTCCTATCTGCACACACACACATGTATGTGTATATATATCTGCTTCTCTCTGTGTATGTGTGTATATATATGTACACATACATATGCTCTGCTCATACTCTGTTACAAAGGTTGAAAGGTGCCCTGCCCATTTGGCTGATGGGCATCTACAGCCCTGCAGGAAATAAGCAAGTTTTTGATGCTGTAAAAGAAAAATAAGGGGTGGGGGGAAACCCCACCACAGCCAGAAGAAAAGCCAAGAACAAAGCTTTTGGCCTGAAATTTGAGTATGAAAGACAGATACAAAAATATTTCACAAGTCTATAGGACAAACAACAAGCAGTTAAGTAATCTGTTTCTTAATATATGTGGGAATGCTGAATTATTATGGAGTGTTTACCTGTAGCTTTATCCTTGAATTCAGTCTATCCCTGCTCAAATTACATTATTATAATGTTTTGGTCTACAGCAAGAAACAATAATCCATTAATTGTTTAACAATAAAATATCATACAATGTGTTGGGTTGGAATGGAACTCGAAGATCATCTAGCTCCAACCCTCTGGCAGGGGAAGGGTTCCCCCCTAGTCTTATTTTATTTTTGGTGAATTCTTTTTCATAGTCATCAGCAGGATCTTGAATTGTTGATTTTAGGTAATGTCTTAAATCTCAGATATTCTGTAATAGAGATCTGAAAACTTTTAGACTCCAGCTGGCATAGAGTAGGACATCTTTTTGCTGCTGAATGTAGTACTGAGGCTATTCTATTCATTCGAAGAGTCAGCAAGCCACTTGATAATAAATTAGGGTATTTTGTGACTACTGCTTCTTTTTACGTTTCTGTATCTACTGCTAAAGCAAATACATTAACTTCCCAGAATGCAGATAATGTAAAATTCAGTTCATTTAGTATGGTCCTGTGGTCACATGCATCTTGTCTTAAAAGAAATTGACTTAGGTTTGTCTGTTTTCCTAGCCAGTGGGTTCAGTTTAACACCATTTTCTTCCATTGTTGTTAAACTCCAGCTGTCACTTTGGCTTCTACAGTTCAGGTGGGACAGGGAGAGACGGGTATGTGTTGGTGTGTGCTCTTGCTCCCTAAGAAAACAGGGTTTTTCTGTAAATGCTGGGGAAGGACAATTATTTTCCAGTCAGTACAAGTATTGTGCATCTTGCCACTTTTAACTAGTCCCCAGCTCTTATTCACAGCCTGCCTCAAGTCAGCCCTGGACGTTTTCTCATGCCAGAGGGAATCGGGCTTTGCCTGTTTGCTGCAGTTACTTTCCTCATTCCCTGGCTGCTGTGTTCTTTTCAAAGGGCAAAGTCTTCAGGAGTTCACTGAAGCTGTCCCAATTAAACAAGATCCAGTGGAGCTGTTCTTTTCGTTTTGCGTTTTGTGAGTGTCAGGATGAGTGGATATTGTACTTGGCGCAATACGCTGCTTTCTGTGTTGAAAACTACGCTGCAAGGAGGAGCTGTAGTGAGGACCCAGTGGAATGAAGACAAAATGCCACCTGGATGCTATTTCAGTATAGGGAGTTTGTAGCAAAATTGGGAAATACGACAGTGGCTTAGGAGAAATGGCAGGCCCTATCAACCATAACCAACCATACTTGCAGCATTGCAAAGGATGCTAAAATCTGATCCGAGTTTTAAGACTTACTCATTTGAAATAGTAACAAAAGATAGCTGATCCTGCTACTGGCACCAGATTGTTTCCTGTTAAGCCAAGGCCTAATTCAGTTGTGTTGGGAGGGGTCCTGTGATTTTGTTTCGGGGTTGGGGTTTTTTATGTTCTCAATCTGAATGTTAACAATGTGTTGTTTAAAAATGCTGATGTCATGACGTGTTTTAGTAGATAGTTTCTTCATTGCCTAAGGTGTGAGTTGTGCACCTGGGAAGATGGAATACAGCCTACACATAGGACATTTTGGAAAGGGAGGGAAGGTGTCACGGTAGGTGAACAGTTGAGGAAGGGAAGTAGTAGCAACGTATCACTGTGTAGAACAGAATAAGGAATAGAGATGAGTGTATAGTATTCTTGAGACTGGTAATGAAATACTGCGTGTTGTGCTGGCCGCGTTTTTCCTTTCTGAGTGTGTTCAGAGAGAATGCAGGAAAGGGCATGAGGTGTCTGCAGACTGCATAAAACACCTGGAAGTCAGACTTCGGGAGGTCAGGCTGTTCGGCATATCAAAATATTAAGATGTGGTTTATTCTAGCACACGAGTAGGTTGGAAATACAGAAAGAGAAAGAATTCTTTTTAATCTTGGGAACAAAGGAAAAAGATCTAAGGCTTGCAGATGAAGCAAATATAAGCCATAGTTTACCACTGAAGCATACAGAATGGACTTTCTCAGTTTAAGGTATTCTGTTTCAATCTGGACACCTTTCTATGATGTATGCTTAGCCCAAGAAGTTGCTGAGCCCACTAACAGCAAAAGAGGGATTGTATTTTTTTGGTCTTTAAACTGAAACAATGGAACTACCATCACTTCTGCTAAGACTCATCATCTAATAGAAGGAATATTAGTCAGGATTGCCAGGCTAATAAATAACCAGAAATTTTCTTTTTGTGCATTTTTAATCCATATCTTGCATCCAGCTGCATAATGACTCTTGAGACCACTCTGATTTATTTGGTGGGGTTTGGGTTTGCCGTTTGTTGTTGTTTGATCTGTTTGGGCTTTTTAAGAATAGATGTTACTATTCAGCAAGTCTTTGATCTGCTAAGCATCCTGGGAAGAAGCCCTGGAATGTTGATCTAGTTGACAAACAGTATTCTAGTTTGATCTAGATGTGACTTTGGGAAGGGTTCAAAGTTTTACAATGTTTAGCTGTAGCTTTTAAATCCTTTGTAGAAAAGGGGAGAAAATTATTCTTCTAGCTCTCTGTTTCTCTAAATCCAAGCCTGTGGAATTGTATTTTGTGCTTTTTCAGTGAAGTTCAGTATCAGGAGCATAGCTGCATGCTGTAGTCCTGGACAGTAATTATTGTCTTTCAGTTTAAAACTCCAATATGTTTTGCAGGTGATTTTTCTGACCACGCTGTTTTACCTGTTGAGTTCCAGTGATGAGTACTACAAGCCAGTAAAGTGGGTGATAAGCCTGACACCTTTGTCTCAGCCAGGTCCCTCCTCAAACATAGTTGGCCAGTCTGTGGAGGAAGCAATAAGGTATGTTGTTGATTCCTTTTTCTTTTTCTCAATTTGATGTTCAACTGCCAAGACTTTGCAATTGCAGCAGCTTGTGTTTCAGAGACGAGTTGCAATTCTCAAAAGATTTTCCAGAACCTTCATTGATGACTTTCCCCCCCTTGGTTGTTATAAGAGGAATTTGATTGGACTTACCAAAAAAAAAAGTTTGAGAGTTCTGTGCTGTGGTGAATACTGGTATTGTATAAAACCAGTGTGCCTGTGACATCCCTAACCCATTAATGCAACAGCACAGCAGGAGCAGGTTGGTAACAGCGAAACACTTGAGGTGGAGGGCCTGAGATCCGTGCTGTACACATTTCAGAGTTACTTAGTTTAAACTATTTTTAGTCTAATCTTGGGGACTAAGTACCTGTTTGCAGCTGGAGTGTATTTGATATGCTTCTGGAGTGCATTTTCCAGTTCAGTTTCATCTGAAAGAAATCTACTTCATGGTTTCTCTGAACCAGATTACACCAAAGGGAATGACAGGGGAGCACTCTCATCCCACTTAAGACACTACTGCACTGCACCTCCAGAGTGCTTAGTTACCATTCTTGCCTTTCACCCGTAAACTACGAGAGCAATTGAAGGAGGGTTTTTGTGGTTTTAAATACAGTTCACTGAGATACCAGAATAAAGACATTTTTGTGATTGTACAGTGATGCATTTCATTCATCACAGACATGGGAAACTGTCAGACTTCACCTGTTAGGAGCTTGAAATTCTAACATGTTGGTAGTGTAATAAATGGGTTTTAAATAGGGCATTGAAGTCATACCTCACTTTTTCAGAAGTGTTGATGGGCTGGGCAAAGTAAACAGACTCCATACACAATTCTATACAGCCCTTGTCTCTTACACCACTGCTTTGTGTGTCATCTTGTGCATACAATACAAAACATGAATAGACAAATCCGTGTTGTATTTAAACTGCTTTCCAAACTCACTGCCAAGTGTCTGCCATTGTTCTTAGGTGTACTTTACAAGTGAGCATTCTCTGTTACTGGAGTACATCTTAACAATGAGAAGGTTTGATCATGCTGTGTGAGAACTTGACACTGATGACTGCTGTAGCCATTCAAAATGAAAAGACAATTCAGGTAGAGAACAATTTGGAATTCCGCCAAAAATTTAATAGCCCTTCTCTTCAGTGACTGCTGTTGAGCTTTAATTGATGACATGGTTAATACCTCAGTTCTTTCACTTCAGAAGAATGAAAGCAGATTTAGAAACTGAAGCTTGTCTCAGATGGTTCTCATTAACCCTTGGTACAGGGGAAGAGTGTCAAGAAATAGAATATGACTTCTCTGGTTATGGATACTCTGCATGGAGGATTGTGTTAGATGCAATTTTAGTTTTTTAGGTCTGTGACACAAGTGACTCAAGCTATTTGAGTTCGGAATCGTGAAAAGAAAGAAAATAACGTTTGAGGAGCCACAGGAAAATGAGTAGGAAAGAGCCAATATGCATCAGTAACTGCAAATACAATGAGAAAAAGCCAATTTTGGGATATTATGGAATGTGAAGCTGCTTGTTGTATGTAAGGGAACTCAGTCTGTGCATTTACCAAGGTAGCCTGAATTCACTTGTTTGCAGTAGCTTGTAATTGGCGCCTTATATGAGCTCTTTTGAGTGCTGCTTCTGAGATTTTCCAAAGTTCTGTCTTTTGCTCAGTTGTACATAAAGATACAATGCTTCTAGACTGGCTTGCATTCCTACTGTCATCTTCAGAATATAAATATGAAGAGTATAGTAACAGAGTCCCGTGAGTTTATAGATGCCCAGCCATTTCTTTTATCACAAAGTAGCAGTTATCCTTTGATTTCAGAGATGAGTTGTTGCTAGAGGAGTAGGAACCTAAAAATGGCTTGTTCACCTCATCTGCAAAAGACAGGCAAAAAGGGACGTTAATGCTTGGTGGTAGGGTGGCGGGAAAGGGTTCCTACTGTTTCATGAATAATGAAAATTCCGTAGTCACTTTTATGATTAGACTGTCATAGCATTACATAACATGAACTAAGCCTCAAAAGACACTGTGACCAAAAGTATAGAAAGATCAAATTATAAAACTCAAAATTCACCAGCTCTGTAACAGCTGCCATCGCTCTCCAACAGAACATAGTACATGCACAAGCTAAGACTGTGTCTAATTAGTCCTGTCCAGAGGGCAGGGATCCTCCTGGCAAGAGATGCAGTAACATCCCTGTTGCTCATGGATGAAATGACAAGAAAAAATTATTCTTCCATGTAGTCTATCTCTTCTGTTATTCTTTTCCTTAAAATGTGTCATGAAAAGCACTAGGTAACATGGATACAGTCCAGTGTGATACTTTGCTACTCTTCCCCACAAATAAATGGTGTAGCTGAATAAATCCCTTAACTTAAAGCTGTTGTCCAGCTGCTGAGGGTGCACTCACTACCACTGTCCATGTCGCTGACAAGAATGTTGAACTCTACTGGTCCCAGTTATAGACTCATAATGGAATCTTAGGGGTTGGAAGGGATCTTGAGAGATCATCAGGTCCAACCCCCCTGCCAAAGCAGCTCCCCAGCTCATATTGCACAGGGAGGCGTCCAGATGGGTCTTGAATATCTCCAGAGAAGGGGACTCCACCACCCCCCTGGGGCAGCCTGTGCCAGGGCTCTGTCACTCTCACTGGGAAAAAGTTCTTCCGCATGTTGGTGCGGAACTTCCTGTGCTCCAACTTGCAGCCATTGCCCCTTGTCCTGTCTCCACAGACCACTGAAAAGGGGCCGGCTGATTTCCCCTGCATCCCATACTTAAGATATTTATAAACATTAATAAGGTCCCCCCTTAGTCGTCTTTTCTCTAGGCTGCACAGTCCCAGCTCACTCAGCCTTTCCTCACAGGGAAGATGCTCTAGGCCCTTAATCATCTTTGTAGCCCTTCTCTGGTCTCTCTCCAGGAGATCCCTGTCTTTTTTTATACCAGGGAGCCCAGAAGTGGACACAACACTCCAGGTGGGGCCTGACCAGGGCAGAGTAGAGGGGGAGGATCACCTCCTTTGACCTGCTGGCCACACCTGCTGACCCCTGAGGAACACCATTTGTTACCAGTCTCCATTCAGACACTTAGCACTTGACCACAACTCTCCTGAGTGCAGCGAGTACCTTATCCAGCAAGTAGATCAAGTGAAACAAGCAATTACCTCCTGCAGAGCAGGGCGTGACATGCCCTTTCTGGCCTTTGAAAAGGAAATCTTTCTGAAGGAGGCAGAATGTGGGCTGAGTATATCAGGTGGTGGGAACCCAGACTGTAGTGGTGGGACAGACCAGATTCTGCAAGGTAGTGGACATCCCTACCTGTGTAGGGAAGGAGAGAGAGCTGATAGGCTAAGCCAGGACCTCTCCTCCTGTCTCCCTCAGGGTGCAGAAGAGATGGCAACTCCTTCAGGAGGGGTGGTAGGAGAGAAGGATGGGAAAAGCAGGGCCCACAGCATTCCAGGAGGAACCATTTAGAGGCACACAGTGGATATGGGGACATCTGGGAACACCCAGCATAGCAACCTGCCTTGCTGTTCCATCTGGTATCAAGCTGTTCATATTACAGCCTCCAAAACCCAGAAAGTTTAAGGCACTGACAAAGCCCCAAGGTGGGCATGGAAAAGGAAAGTTTCCCAGCAGAGCCTCCTACTCCAAGACAGAGAGCAGGAGGGGACACCAGTGTGGTTGCAGTTGCCAGAGTGTCAAATAAGAGAGTCTGGAAGCATTTTAATTGTTTTAATGTTGTTCCTTGTCTGGTCATGGAGGTGTGGAGGCTGAGCCACTGGAAGGGATCTGGGCAGGCGTTCCTCCCAGGCTGTTGCCAGTGTCTCCTGCAAAGTTGCCTGGATGGCTGGGGTATACGCAGGTGACCCCAGAGGCAGGTGGACCCACTGCTGCCGTGAGTGATGGTTCTTGAGGTGGATCCAAGTCCATGGGCTGCATGCTGCTGAGTGGTGGATTAACAGCGGTCAGCCCCAGCCGTGCTGTGGTGGAGCTACCTCCATGGGCTCCACACTGCGCTTTGGTGGGCTGGCACGCCAGGGCAGCAGGCCGTACCTCATCAGATAGGTATGCCAGGGCCCCATGCTGTTTACCTGTGTGCCCACAGCCACCCAGTGGCTGGTGGCAGTTGCATGAGCACAGGCAGTGGCTCTCACGGTGTGAAGGGCGATGTTCCTCCTCCACTGCTTTGTCTTCTGCAGGCTCCTGGGAGCTGCCTTCCTGTTTGGCGGTCGCAGGAACCGTCTCTGTGCTGTCCCACACAGAGGTGAGCTGCTGCTCCCTGTCAGGCGGCTGTGCTTGTGCTTCCTGGTGTTCTGCAGTAGGCAGACCCCTGCCTCACTGTTCCATCTGCTCCCTGGTAGGGTGACTCACCTTGGCCCCTTGACATTCCTTGGTTGGTAACCACCTACCACACTGCTCTGGGGGCTCCCTGGCAGGCAGATGTGCGTGGGCCCGTGGCGTTTGCTTGTGGGCCTACAGTCAAGTGCTGCATGACTTTGATCAAGGGCGTGAGATCAATTGTGGGGTTGGCACAGCAGGTCTTGTGATGGTTCCTCCTCCTGTTTCACCAAGGGTGAGCTGGGAGCAACATGAGCCTTGCTTTGAGGAGGTGACTGTCCTAGCGGGACTGTGTTTTGCAAGGCCCTTTAACACAGGCTCCCAGTGTCTCCAGATGGGGAAGCATGGGCAGGAGAATCATAGGATCTTTAAGGTTGGAGAAGACCTCTAAGCTCATCAAATCCAACTCTTGACCTAATGCCACCATGTCTCCTAAACTATGTCCTGAAGTGCCATGTGTGCTCCAGACCCTGTACCACTGTCATTGACCTTCT
This sequence comes from Gallinula chloropus, assembly GCF_964237585.1. NCBI lineage: Eukaryota > Metazoa > Chordata > Aves > Gruiformes > Rallidae > Gallinula > Gallinula chloropus. Next base: position 70,719,814 of record NC_140086.1, read on the forward strand.
CTGTTGTGGATTGCCAAATGTTGTTTGAGCCTTTCTTCTCCTATCTTTCTGTCTGTGATGAAGTTGTCCCAGTTCTCACAGTTATGTGCTGGTGACCTCCAAGCAGCCCTTAGTATTGGGACTGACAGTGTTTGGACTACAGAAGAATCACAGTCTGGTAATTTTTTCATAAATGAGTTTTCCCACTGTCACATTAACTTCCATCATGAAGACACTCCTGTCATTTTACAGTAAGCACTTTGGTGTGCTTTGTTACCACATACTGCCTTTGCTCCTCCTGATCATGTCCCTCTTGGGGAAAGCAGCATTTAGTCTGTGTGTGGAGAGGGATGATGATATTTGTGTGATGATTCCATAAAAAGCTTGAGAATAGGATCACTATCAAGGGCATGTGCAACCATTGGGTTTTGTGACTTAATGTGTTATGGACTGGTTCTTTTTCAAATAGAGCAACTCATTCAGAAGTCACAATGCCAAGTTCTGTTTTGGAATTTTATTGCCTGCAAATGAGTTGAAGTAAAAAACCTAAAAAACTGTAGGATTCATTAATACTGCTAGTGCCTCAGCAGCAAAATAGCTTCTGTTCTCTGACAGTTTTGATCTTTCATTCCCAGTTTTTTTAATCTGTTTTTCTTTGGTTTGGGATCTGTCTCATGCCTTTCTCACTCTAATTGTAACTTTCTTGGTGTGGCCACACTTCATTTCTATTTCTTCTTTTTGTAAATGCTTCATTTGCCCTTTTCCTTTCATTCCTCTGCCCGTTCTGTCTTTTTTTTTTTAAAATTTTTAAATTTTTAATTTTCCATTTTTTTCCCGCCTTATTATGTAAGTGGGTATCAGCACAACAATGAGATGAATTAGGAAGTTGCTTTTTGCAGTGATGTTCAGTAGCCTGTGAAAATAGTAAATACACTGTTTTCTTTCACTGAAACTGTTAAGTGAGCTACAGGAACCAGTGGAGAAAGGGGAATAGGGCAATAGACTGGCAACTGTGGCGGAAGGGCTGTGCCAAAGTAGGTTGAGTTGTAAGAAGCCTTTCAGCAGCACTCTCAATTAGGGATAAGATGGCGCTTGAGAAATTTAAGAACCACTTGGACCTGTTTACCATATTCAAATAATTTTAGTTTTCAGTTCTATTTGGTGAAATTTTTATTGTGATTACATTAAGAGTGTTAGTATTTTGAGGGCCAGGGGAAGTTCTCATCTGCACGTGTCAGTGTGAGTTTTGCTCTGTTTGGATTGTAAAATCAAATGGGTTCATAAGCCATCCACCTCGCTGCACAAGTAGGAGAATGATTTCCTTTACCCCTGAAGTAGGGAGATGGTGCTCTTGTCTGGATGTTTGTTTGTTGGGGTTTCTTTGTCCTGAATGGATAAGCAGCAACTCTCCAATTCACAGGTCTCCAGAGTAGTAGCATGCACACCTTTGCCTGAACCATTTTCCTTTCCCCGAGCAGCATGTTGTTCTCGTCCTGAATGCACCATACCCTTCTTCCCTGAAGCTCCCATTCTGCTTGCTCTGGTGGAGATATTGCACATTACTAAGTTGCATGTTGTCACGGCCTCAGTGCAATTTAGTGTGTGCGATACTTTCACATGAGTGCATGCACACGGGTATGGCTGTGGCTTAAAGTTACTGCAGCTTTCAGTTTTGGTGGGGCCTAATTACTTTGTGAAATGGTCTTAAACCCAGATCAGTATTTTGAGTGATGCCTTGAAACGTGTGTTAGTGGAAGTTTGTTCTGTAATGCCAGGAAGATGAGTACTCTTTGTTTTCAATTTGAGAAGGGTTATCATTATTTGCTTCATTTTCTTCATTTACACCTCAAATTTGATCAGATCTTTATTGGTTATATAAAAGTTAACTAAAATATGAAGTGTTTCCCAGGAGGAAATAGTAACTGTATCCTTGCCCGAAATTTGCCAGAAAGTCAAAGAGAGATTTGATACGAAGGAACACCTATAGTGCTTTAATGGCTGAAATAGGTTCTTACTGGTTGTTCAACTCTTTAAAATATTACTAAATGAGAGATCTGAAACTACCAAGCAAACAATCAATTAAAAAAGTCTCGGCTGTTTAAGCATCTAGCAGGTTTGCTGTGGCCTCCCGGCAATAATGATGGAGAAAATGAGATGGTGATACAATTCCCACAGAAAACAATAATCTTCCAGCATGTGAAGCTAATGCTTAGAAAAATCAAAATGTGCCAACTCATTTATTTTACTGCAACGTTATTAATGTCTTTCAGATTAATTTTACAAAGGCAATTGTTAATTGATTATGTTTTGACTGAATTTTTGCATGCGTTGTATGTTCTTTAGTAGTAGGAGTACCTCTTGCTGAAATACACAAGGAATGCATTTAACAGCACCTTCCTGAAGTTTTACAAGCTTTACTTTATGGTGGAAGTTACAAGATTGGAATAGGATTGAAAATTATGCTATCTTAATAAAGTGCTTTCCTAGCCTGAATCTGGGGATAACAGGGCTTTGGGGGTTTTGTTTTGTTTTTAATTAAGTGGAGGAAAGGAAAGCCTCAGTTGAGTTACTGCAAAACCAAGTAGAATGTAGTCTGTAAACCTAGAAGAGATGCCACAGTGTTTCACTACGTTTGCAGAACCAAACTGACAGGAGCCATGTTTATCCTGGTGGGATTGATAGTAGGATTTGCCGGCTGCTTGTTCAGCAGCAATAAGCTATGTGGCTTGCTCATACTAGCAACCCCCAAGCAAATGATTTGTCTTTACCTGTGTTTCCTTTCCTTTTACACTGAAAGTGTTTGTTCTTACTAAACACAGCCATCGATATATTGCTTTGTGTGCACATGACTTAAAAAAATTCAAAGAACAGTACTTTTGAAGAGCAGTAGAACAGAGTGATAATAGATTTGATCATGCCTAACCTTTAGTCTTTTTCCAAATTTCTCTGAAACTTTGAAAAAATGTTTATTATCGTCCACATATAATTTGGGTCAAGAATGTCACAAAGTCTGTAGGAATTTTAACATTTGCTACCAGTAATTCATGAGATTGTGCATTTAAGTAAGCTAATGCTGAAAGAAACACTTCTGTTCTCTATGCTGCACAGACTGGCATAGTATGTGTTCAAACATTGGTGGGTAATCCAGGGCTTCCTTGGTTTACATCAGGCAGTGCCAATATTCTGACACGTGCTGCTTTGGTATTCCAGCTGGCACATTCTGTCTGTTCTCACAGCAGTTTCCCAGTGTGTTTTTGTAGTTTGCAGTCCTGTGACTGTCCTGTTAAAGACTGAAGGTATTTAAACCTCTAGAGGATGTGGGTGCTTGTATGTGTGTGTGTACACGCGTGTTTGATCACAAAACATTTGCACCCATTTTTTAAGAATAACGTGACTGCACTGCATCTTAGATACTAGTCCTTTAATTATAGGTTGCACTTACACGGTTAATGTATATATGCTGCTTTTTCTGCAACACCCTAACTTTTTTAAAACTGTTGTTTGTATTTCAAAACTTAAAATCTTTATTTTAATGAAAATTTGGTTGGGGTGTGACACAGACTATATCAGTACAAACAGTGTCACTTACTGTCTGTGCCGGTTTATTTCTCTCTTTGCTTCTAAGGCAGGCCTAGTAGCTATCTGGGAGGGATGGAAAGACAAAGGGTTGCTGAAAGAATTATCAAATGTATAGGGAAGAGGTCTTCTCTTGGGTATTTCTGAGAATAACGGATACTATGAGAATTACTTTTAATATAACACTGCAGGGTTCTGTGCATATCTAATAACGCTTTTCAGAATGTATATGAGGTGGTGATATATATTATTGGAACCTTGTGTAGATTTCTGCTATTGAAAATTTGTATTTTTTGTAATGCAGGCTGATACAAAGCTTCAGAATTTCCTGACGTTTCAAAGGTTTAACATCATGGCTTTAGATTTTTGCTTTTTGGTCATATTAGGTCAAATTGTAAGGTTAATCCATTACTTATTTTCCCCACCAGCATAAACAATCAAAATACACTCTTCACTATGTTTGTGATACATAATTTTATAACTGTAATCATCTGAATAGACTGGGAATTTCTTAATCTAGGACTGCAGTGGATCTTGACTCCAGCTAGCTGTTGATCTCACTCATGAACTTCTTCTCATGCTAAACTGGGGATCTAAAAAATTACATCCTTACAAGTGGTGTGGGGAATAGTAAATGTTCAATGTACAGTACTAGTGCACGCTAACAACTAAGAAAGGCTTGAGTGAGGCTAGAAGGAAGACTGCACAGCTGAACAGCAAAGTAACGAAGGCCAAAGAAATGAGAAACTATCCTTTGATATGCTGAAGTTTCAGCTAAATGAAGAAAACAAAAGGATCATCAGCTTTAGCATATGGAAGTAGGCCTAAAGGCAGGAGGGTAGGAAGTTTTATTCATTTCTCAAACTCCCCAAAATGCTATTAAGCCAAAATAACATTTTTCATATGTAGCAGGAACAAGAGGCACTTGGGGACTGAGGGATGACAAGGAGACCTCAGCAACAGCAAAGCTGCTGCAGGATGTTGCAGTATTGTTCATTGCTGTGAAGGAAGAAGTGGCATTGTAAAACCCTTGTTAGGGGTGAGCTGCAGCTGAGTATCTTAGAAGTTACAGTGACTGCAGAATAATTTGTAGAAGAAACAGACAAAATGAGCAATAGCAGATTGCTGAGAGTGTATTATGTTAACTCATCAGAGAAAACTCAAGGGCAAAATTGAAAACAAGAGAGTTCTAGGGAGCCTAAGAAGTGTAGGCATGTAAGCTGGAGATCAGCATTGTGCAGCTTAGTAGGAGCTACAGTTATGGACATCCCAGCACCTGGTGAATAGGCTTTAGTTGCAAAGATCCAGTGGAGTTTTGAGAGAGAAGTTCTGCCTTACCCTTCATGCTTTTTGAAGTGGCCATCAAGCAAGGCCACTAATAAGTGTTTCTGGTTGTTGCTGATTTCTGCATCTATTTCCAAAGACTTTCAAGGATACGATGCCATGATGAGAGAGAGAAGGTTTCTCAAGAATAAAAAAAAAAAGTCAGAAAGGAAAGAAGGGGGGCACGAGTAAATGATGGTTGAGGTGGGGACCTCTACTATCCCATCTATTCATCATTGTCCTGGGGAAGAAGTAGAGAGGGACACCTCACTGGTGTTGGAAAACTGTTCGAGCCAGTAAGGACATGGACTGCTTGTGGAATTGCAGCAGGATTGTAGCTAAACAAATTCAGTTAGAAGACAGCAGTGTCTGGGAAATAAAAGGACTGATGAAATATAGTGTAACAATGTGATGTGTGCGGGTGAAAACCAGTCCTAATTTCACACATAAACTGATGGCCTCTGTGCTGACTGTTACCGCTTGGGAGCTGTATTTCCAGGTAGGCATGCTAGCACAGTGCTCAGCAATGCTTTTAAGACATCTGCCAGACATATCAAACATGAAGATTTGTTAGAAGAGACATAGACAACAGAAACACAGAATATTGTTCCTACTGTGTTAATCCATGGCTTGCCTATACCCTGATTTACTGTGGGCCATTCCAGTTCCTGCATCTTGGAAAGCTAGGAGGGCAGCACAGCTGATTAGAGGACTGAAGGTATGCATCAGTTGCTGTATGAGGAACATCTGAGCTTGTTAGGACTCTTCAGCCTGGAAAATGGATATTGTGGTTTGTAAAAATCGGAACCAGTGTGAAAAGGATGGGGGCTGGAGTGCTTGTGGTCTCCCCCAGCATAAAATATTGGGATCATCGAAAAGTAGCAAGTAGGCAGTTCAAAAAATAAGAAGGGTATGTTGTTTCATGTTACAGGCAGCAGACATGGGGAAGGTCTGTCAAAGAATGCTGGAGTTGCAGTAACTTGCAGGATTATACAGGGCTAAGTATATAGCTTAATTGAGGATTATTAAATAGCCTGCATCAGGCTCAGAATCCCCTGAGGTGGAATTAGAGGCTGGAAACATGTTGAAGGGGGTTGTTAAGTATGTTTGTTCTATTTCTTTTGCCCCCATCACATTCTCCTTCTGGCCCCTACTGGAGATTGGATGCTGGCTAGACCCACCTTTGGTCTGAACTAGTTTGGCTTTTTGCATGTTATGTTCAAAGATCCATTTTAAGAATAGTTAGGTGTTGCACTTAGTAAGCATCATAGTCTGCTCATGATATAAATATGGAAATGCTGATAGTAGTTGATTAAGAAATAACTAATATTCTCAATTGTTGTTAGTTTGTGGTATATGCAACTAAACCAGGCCAAAATAGTCACTGAAGATTATTACAGATATTGTGAAGTATTGTGAAGAAATAATCAATTGTAGAATTTCTTACAGGTTGTACTATCTATTCATTGTCATTTTTCAGAGAATATAGATGTTTCTCTTAGAGAATAAAGTGTTTGCTGCTGTGTCCTTCAGACCACTTGCCACTGTTTGAGTCTCAAATTTTGGTACAGTCTCTGGAGGCCTGTCCTGCCTTCAGAGGCATAATATTTGCATCTCAAGGACGTATGTTTTGTTCAAGATGATATCACTGTATGTGATTAGTGTCATTACTAGCCATATGTTGGGGCTGTTACCTCTCTTTGTTCGGTTATATCAATCCTAATCAGAAATTCACTTCAACAGCAAACCTTTTGGAATACTGTCATGGAGTATCAAGCACAGCATTGCCAGCCGATCCAGAGAGGTGATTGCGTCACTCTGTACTGTGCTGGTGCAGCCTCACCTTGTTTGGGTGCCACAGTACAAGAGGGACATGAAATTACTGTCCAGAGGAGGGCAACAAGGATGGTGAAGAGTCTGGTGGGGAAGGCTTATGAGAAGAGTCTGAAATCCCTTTGTTTATTCAGCATGGAGAAGAGGAGGCTGAGGGGGGGAGACCTCATCAAGGTCTATGGCTTCCTGACGAGCATCCGGAAAGGGGCAGGTGCCGATCTCTCTTTAGCAACCAGTGACAGAACCTGAGGGAACGGCATGAAGCTGAGACAGGGGAAGGTTAGGTTGGATGTTAGGAAGAGGTTCTTTCCTGGGAGGGTGGTTGGGCACCGGAACAAGCTCCCCAGGGAAGTGGTCACAGCACCGAGCTTGGCTGAGTTCAGAAGCATCTGGATGGTGCACTCAGTCCCGTGCTCTGACTTGGCTGGGCCTGTGTGGAGCCAGGAGTCGGACTCGATGGTCCTTATGGGTCCCTTCCAACTCCGCATATTCCACGATTCTGTGAGTCTTCTCAGAAAATAAGTTGCATATTTATATTGAGATGATGTTGCTCTGTCAAGAAACGCTTACTGCCACTCCTGCTTTATTCATAGGTGCAATATGCCTTAGTGCTTTTGGCTTCTTTTCATGTATAATTTGAAACTGCAAAATAATGAGGGTCTTTTTGATTCCTAAAAAAGCAGAACCTGTAAAGACAGTCAAAGAACAGCTTAAGAGTTTCTTTGGAAAAGGATGACTTTGAGTCATTTCATTCTTCAGTCTTTTCCCACTGCCCACTTGAAATCTGGGAGGTCATTGTAGAGCAAGAATACTTTGGTCCTTTTAAAGGTAATGGCTGCCATTTGTAACTGGTAGTTTGTCTTTTGCAGCAGATCTTGGTGGTGTTTGAAGGGAGAAAATGAGTTACTTGGTTTTGAAGTTAGAGTGACAAAGGCTGTTAGTTTCAGCTGGTGTATGACAGTGCTGTTGTGCAGAGTTCCTGCCCACTGGAGACAAGTGGTGCTGGCTTGTTCCTGGTGGCAATGCTGCAGTTTATGCCACTGCTCTGTAGCTGGATGAAGAGTAGAGAGCTTAGTTAAAACTAACCCAACAAAAAGTAATTATTAGCTGAATTAATGTAACAATAGCTGTGGCACATAAAAGAGACTGCTGGCAGGTGGAGAGGGGAAGGATGGTCTGGGGCAGAAATGAATGCTTGCCAACAGGGGAATGGGAAGGCTCTTTTCTTAGGGCCGTCCTGAGTGTCATGGTTTTACCCGGGCTGAGAGCCGAGATCCAGGCAGCTGCCTGCTCCTTAAAGGAAAAGAGCAGGGAAAGGTTGGGGGTGGGGGTGTGTGTGTGAGGCAAGGGAAGGGAAAAGGAAGGGGCAAATAACAACCCCAAAACCAAGAAACCAAAAGCCTGTGGGTTGGGATAAGGATAGTTTACTAAAATAGCAGAATGATAAAATATAACAATGCTAACAGGACTTCAGAGCAAAAATATATGAAGCTGTTGATACACAATGCAGTTTCTCACCGAACCCACAACTCAGGCCGTGCCACCCAGAGCCGTCCCGGAACCCGACCGTCCCCCAAAACCCTCACGTCCTGGAGCTGCCCCTGCTCCTCCTCCCATCAGCCACATTTATACTGAGCAGGACGTAATTGGCATGGAATACTCTCTTTGGCCAGTTTGGGTCACCTGTCCTGGCTTCGTCCCTCCTTTCTCATGAATAGAGACATACGAAGAGCTGAGAAAGTCCTTGACTGTCTGACAGCAACTAAAACCATCAGGGTGTTATCAGCACTGCTTTCATTTTAACTCTCAAACACAGCATTCCATCCGCTGCTACTAATGAAGTTAACTCCATCCTGACTGAAACCAGGACACTGAGTTAACTTGATTTGAAATAAATGGTGAAACTGCTGTGAAGCTTTGAATGCATTGCCGTTGCCCGTGGACCCTCTACTTAAAGATGTAAAGGTTCTATTTGCAAAAGCAATCGAGTAGCTGGAATTGGTAAAAGCATCATTTTCAATTAGTCAGGTCTGTGTATAGGAAGATTTCTCAACCAAAGATACAGTGTGATCCTTGTAATGCCTCCTTAGGGAATATGGGGAAGTACCAAATATGCAGAGAAGATGACAAAAGAGTGAAATTGTCTTTTTCTAATAGCATTCTTGGCTTAGGGAGTTCCTATTATCAAACTTGCATTTTAATTGGATTGTAAACTGCTGTATGGCTTGTGAAGTGTTCTGCCAGGTATTTAGGGAACTGCTAATTCCTGCAAACACTTCCAAAGACCATTATCAGGTTTGTCTAGTTTTTACTCTTACGCTGTTCAGCAGCTGGAGTCAACATGCTTTCATTATAAATTTAGTATAATAACCAGTAAATATCTCTTCTGAGTTTATTATATGCTTATTCTAATCTTTCCAGAAACTCCAATTTTCATAATTTCGTCCCATATGCTCTTCTTTGCTCTAGTGCTCTGGGAACAGAGAGATCTAGAAAATCAAAGTCATTCTGAGGTCAAAAAAATGAATGCTCCGAGTTGAACCTTGAGGTATTTTCTGCGTTCCAGGAGTCTTTACTTTTCTGCCTCTTTCCTTTCAACTGGGTTGTCACAGCATTGGGTTGACACTTTTGAAATTTCACTGTGTTGCTAATGGTGAACAGACCTTACCTGCAGGCTCTGAAGTGAACCTGACTTCAGATGGACATACATTTAATGTAAACTTCAGTAGGAGCAAAGGGGAGGCTGTAGACTCTTTATGACAAATCAGTAAAAGAGAGAAGGAAAAAAAATCCACTAAACCCCACAAAACCCTTAAAATTAAAAGGTGGCTCTTTCCTTTGTGAAATCAACAAGTGACTTCCCTAGCTTTGCAGTGAAGTAGAACTTTAAAAAATAACAACTTCAGCCAGCTATGCAGAAATACTTGGCAATTTGACAAAAGTTTATTACTTTTTAATGTGAACAATGTGGTGTCACACATGTCCTATTGATTTTTTAATTTTTTTAAAAATTTCCATGCTTTTCGAAGCTCAGTGAAATGGAATATGTATATCTTAAGTATGCCTTATGACAAATTGCAATGAAGTGCTCATAAATTAAACGTTTGCAGATGACAGGTCTTGCAGGTGAAGTGCTTCATCCAGACACAGTGCCGAAGCGAGACATGAGCAGCAATTGGATTTTCTCATTTCTGAAACATACAATTACTCTCCTATGTGAAAGGAATGAATCTCTGTGTATGCCAATAACATAATAAGAGATGAAATGAATTTACTCTCATAATTTAACCAGGAGGGGCTATATTTTACAGAGGGTGATAAATTCGTTCAGCGCTTGCACTAGCATACCGCATCACCTTTAAGATGTGCTGTCACGGGTGCTGAGTAGCTGGTGCATTCTGTTGGTGAAGGTTCTGGTTAGTGTTTGCAGCATTACTGTTTAGCTGCCTTAACCATTAAAGTCAAATGGATATGGCTTTCTAGAGACTTTAAATAAAATAGGATTCGTAGTTTTCCTGACAGAAGTAGCAAATGTGACTCTCTCTAGACCAGAGTTCTCTTGGGCCTTGGTCACCACAAAGTAGGATCCCCTGTGCTTTTTCCTGGCTGGTTGAGGCAGACACAGAGAAGGTTGGAGAGGAGGAGAATCAAATTAGGTGGTCTCACTTCTTGCTTGACCACTGGCACTCACAGCTGCTCAGCACTGTGAGGTGCCTTCTCCTCTCAGGTGGTTAGTTGTGCTTGCTAGATGCAAGGAGCTAGACAGATGCTGTACTGTTCTACAACCTTCTAGGTGTACTTGCTGTTTCGTTATGGAAATAAGTTACATAGTAACTTGCGGAATGACATCAAACCAGGACATACCTGTTGGTCCATGATAAACTTCTCTGTTATTCTACTTGTGCATCTGTAATGAATAATGGACTTAATAGTGTAAAATTTTCTTAAAAGCAAAAGACACAGCAGAACTTGAATTTAAACTGGAGTAAAAGTAATCTGAGGATAAAAATTATGCTTCTCTGAACTGGAATGTGAAAACTGCGGAAATTAGAATGGCAGTTTGGGATGCTTTCTTATGAATGAGAAACAGTGTTGCAGTTACATCCTGATGTAGTGAAATTAACAGCAATTCATTCTGGCTGTTGGAATAATTTTTCTGGGTTGTTGTCTTTCTTTTGGTTAGCATAAGAACATTGTCTCCCCTACTTTTGTAGTCTTTGTGGGAAAACCTAAAATGACTGCTTGATCCTGTAGATGTAGGTGGATATTTTAATTTCAAGTGAAGTTCATACTTCAGATGCTTCTCTCAAACCAGAGCCCCACCTTGCCACCTGCATACTGCAATGGAATTTTGGGGCATACTTAGAGAAGCTGTTAAGACCTTGTTTGTTAATTTTACTACAGTACAGAAAACGTCTCTGTGGGAAAAATAAGGAGATACTTCAAGAACACTTTTAAAATATTTTTGACAACTGAGATCTATTTGTGCCACAGTTTCTGTTTGATTGATAGGAAAAGAATTTACTTGAAGATTTAATTATAGCATGTTCAAGTCTGCTTTCTCATGGATGCTATTAAATATGCAGTTTCTTCTAAGAAATTGTTCTGGTGATGTTGGGATTTTTTTTTTTGGTTTTGTTTTGGAAGGACACAGCAAACTGCATTAAAAAAAGTTGACAACATTGCATCACCAATGGATTTGTTCTTTCAGATCATTCTTTATGGTTGCTTTTTTGCATATTTTCCCTGTCCCTCTGTTTTGGGGAAAATGGCTGAAACAGCTGATCTAGTTGATCTGCTACAAGATTCTCATGTTTCAAACCACAGTGTTGATGTGTGAGGTTTATTACGTACTCTTAACTTCCAGTGGGTGAGTTATATATGAAATAATCTTGGTACAGCAGCCATTTGGGAATCTATGCATGCCTTTAAGTGGGAAAGGAGGGCAAAATATGCAAGCTGTCCATGGAAATAATAATGAGGGTAGTGGCCAAAGAAGCAAAAACTGGGGATTCTTGGAATTCTTCTTGGTAACTCAGAAGAAGATAAGATTCTACCAAGTAGTTTAATAGCAGAGAAGGTTTCTTTCTAGAAGGCTTTATCAACTCAACAGGAGAAATAAACTGCTTTTAGGGGCTTTCGTTCCAGAAAGGGACATTTCCTGTGCAAACTCTGTACTATTAATGAAAGCCTTCCCAATAATCATCCAGGTCCAAGTCTTCTGTTCCATGTCTTCCCGTCCTTGCTGCCCTCCTGCCAGAGTTCCCAGAACTGCAGAGACACAAGCAGTGTAACTGAAAGCAGGGGCTGTAAATCGGGGGAGTTAACCTCCGCAGACATTGCTGTAACAGGGTGTGTGTTGCCCCTGCACCGATGTAACTGTTAGAGCTGTGTTCTGAGGAGAGGAACTCGGGGACAGTTTGGTTGCTTTGATCCAAGCTCAAGTAGCGGTTACAGAGACTTCACACCTTTCTCAAATAAGGGTGAGGAACTGGCGTGATACAGAGATGAGGTACACCAGTTCTAGAGTGTGATTTTTGTGACTGTCCTAAGGCACAGGTTTTCAGTTCACTTGTAGGATACTCCACGTGTGTATATGCTAATGTTGCAAAAATGATGCAGTGCTTAGCTGCCAGCTCGCTGTTTCTTGCTTGTCACACTTCAGGGAGGAGAACTTGGCTTTGTGGCCAGCATCTTGGATGTAGATGCAGCAGACTTTCTATTTGGTTTTTAGTAATGTAACCTAGTAAGTGACATAAAAGCTAGGACTGCAAAGATACTGAAGCTGAAATCCAGTAATGAGTATGAGATGCTTAATTGTTTTCATAACTGTAAGAATTTCACAGTTGTAAAGCAGCCTCTTTCACTTCACAGATCAGTGGTTTTAATCCGATGAGAACAAGCAGATACAGAAATATAAGCAGGTAAAGAAAATGAACAAACAGGTAGAAGTAGAAAAGGACAAAGAAAAAGTAGTTTGTGCATAGAATGGTACTGCTTCTCATAGATGAAAGGTTATTTTTCATAGAGGATTTGGTCTGATGCTTGAACAGTTCAAGTTTCACAGAGTTTATTCTGGAACCCATTGTAGAGTAAAGAAGAGTCTGGGGGTTTTGTGTCTAAATGCCTTAAATGACAGATATGATGGATGCTTAATGTGGAACAAATGCATAAAGGATTCAGTAGTGTGCTTTGATTTGTGTTACTTGTGGTGCTAATGGCTTTGCAGTATTTCAAAGCAGCTTGTGTATATCTTTATCATTTCCAGTATCCTACTCCAAATAAATTTAACAGAGTTTCTTTGATTGTTTTAGAGGTGTGTTTGATGCTTCCCTCAAAATGGCTGGGTTCTATGGACTCTACACTTGGCTGACGCACACTATTTTTGGAATTAACATAGTCTTCATACCATCTGGTAAGAATTCGAACAATTATAATCTATTAATAGATAATAATACATAATTATTTATTGTACAAGATCAGTAGGATGAAATGCTGCAGATAGGATTAGTCTTGAAGTTATTTTTAGAGAACATTAAATCAGAAGCTGGCAGCTATCAGAGTTGCAAAGACAACCTTAATATGGTTGGTTTGTGCAAATGTCTTAAGACAGTTTCTAATTACAGGATTGGCTACTTTTTTTATCCTAACACCTGAGTCTGCGTGAGCTCAATAAATGGTATGAACTTAATGAGTACCTATTTGATTTTTTGTTCTTTGTTCCCTGTTAATTCCTCCATTTTCATTTCCTTTTTATTGCTCGAGCCCCATGATGAAAGATACTACGACAAATAGAATACTTTTGTGATATGCATTGTGGTTCCAAAGAACTTCTTAGCATTGATTGTTTCTTCCGAGTTTAATTTAAGCTATCATGGATGTAATCATTCTATGGAAGTACTTTACATTTTTTTTTTTTTTTGTAGCTTGTATTTTCAAAATCTTTCAAAATCAACTGTGAACACATGTAGCATTGCTAACTAATTATTCCAGGGTTGTTTCACAATGACCATGGGTAGGGTGGAGAGAAGTCCTGACTGCTGTCTTACCACAGAGCCTTGCCCTTCTTTGTTTTCATAACACGTTACCTGCCGGCTATTTTACTTCACCAGTCTGTTTCTTTTGCTGGGTATAATTCTTTCTCCCTTCTATTCAGCCCAAATCCTACCAGGTTTTAACCTCACTCTGCCTGCGTTGGCTTTTTTTCTTCCATGGTTGACAGGTGCTAATTTTTCAAGATGCCTAAATTCAGGACGATGGGGTATCATGAAAACACACAATAGAGGCGTGCTTCTTGTTCTCAGGACTGTTGTCTGACTGTATGACAAACCTCTAGTTTTCCTTTATTTAATCTTAGCTTTGGAAGTGGCTGATCGCTTTTCACTAAAAAATCCTCTCTCATGTTTCTCTTTTGCCTCTCTTCCCCTAAAAATACTAAAAGTACTGGAAGTAATGACAAAAATAAGAATGGTTCAACCTTCATGTACTAGAGAAAAAAAGGGAAGCTATAAAGCAACAAAAGCAATATGATAGGAAATAGCTGCATTATAAAGTGCAGCTATCTTAAAGGCATTGGTCATCATTAGTGCTACCTAGAAGATAATAATTCCTTTTCTTTCATCTACAAGCAAAAACCTAAACCAAAAAAAGAGAGAAAATAGCCATAATTATGTTGTGTAATGCTAATTCCTGTTGCATGGAATTAGACTGACAGCAGTACTGCTTCGCTGTAGATCAGCCTAGAACAGGTGCAGGGGGTGCAGCTATGGGTGTGCCCATGTGCGCATGTGGAAGCGCCTGAGTCTCAGATGTTACATTTGCCTGGTTGCTCACAGTGCTACTGACATTCTCCTGGTTGGCTGCAGGAGGCCTGGTAAGCCTTCTGCTCGTGTGCTTCCCTGTACACAGCTGGTAGTTTGTGGTTATGTAAAAGCTTGAAATGTGCACAGTTGGTATAACTTTAACATTTTCTGACTCAGTCCTTCCTTTGGGAGTAACTCCTTATGACTGGCAGTTGGGGAAGTTTCACTGTATGGGAACTGTGCCGTTTTCTGTTGCAGCCTAAACTGCAGCTGTAAAACACCAAGAGCCTTATGTGGCATTTCCTCAGTGTCTTATTTACAGCAGTTGACAGAAATGGGACCAGCGGGGTGGCGAAAGTGTCAGAAGCATCAGAATTTAACTGTGTATATACCTGTGAAATACGTTTCTCTGGTCTCTTTCTCACCTCTGCTCCCGTGTGCTCTAGCGTTAGCAGCAATCCTTGGAGCGGTGCCGTTCCTGGGGACATACTGGGCAGCCATCCCTGCAGTCCTGGATTTGTGGCTTGTGCAAGGACAAGGATGCAAAGCCATTTTGCTCTTGGTTTTTCACCTCTTGCCAACCTATTTTGTAGATACAGCAATTTATTCAGATATATCAGGGTAAGTACATCGAAGACTTTTAAAAGTTAGTAATGTGAAAAAGCTTAACCATCATTGATGCCTTCAATTAAATTTCCTCTTCTGAAGCATGCAGAACAACTATCTTCAAGCATACCTCATAATAAGAAGTCTCCCTGGCCTAAGTGCCTTTAGTTTCCCAAGCTTCTTTCTGTGAACTTTGTCGCTTCAGAGGTCTTGAACTCGTTCTCAAAGTCACCCAAAACAGCTGATCTAGTTGATAAAATAATTCTGAGAATAGCTGTGCTATTTATCTAATCATTGACTAAAGACTTCTAGCATTTTCCTTTGCACCCCCTAATGCCAGATGACACTGCAGAGCAAACAAGATACAGATGAGCTAGTTAGGGACCTGAAAAAAACTTTCAGAATGGATCCTTTGAATTTTGAGGATTTGAAGCCAGACTGTGTGTTTTACCACTGTACCCCAGTGTTAAAATCTGTTGGTTACAGATTGATCTTTGAATGTGTTGAGACAGATGAAATAGTGAAACTGGAGTTAGGCTCCTACTGAGACAGTGGCTGATGCTGCTTCCCTGTTGTGGGAGGTGGGCAGAGATTCCTTGGCAAATCTTGCTAGGCGTTTCTCTGCCTCTCTTCACTTGAAATGTCTCCTGGTTTCAGCTTTGAGTTTGTACACAAAGAAACAAACTTCAAAGGATGGAGGCATAGCAAATGTCTGCAGTTGTCGTTGGAGTGCAATTGAAACGTCCACTGACATTTTCTGCTGCTGAAATACCTGGGGAATCCCTTTACACAGTTCAGATTGGAAGATAAAGCAGCAACAGAGCTGGTGAAGATAGAAACTGTCAGGCTTTGTATGTGAAAGGCATGTTCACAACCATGTTCAATATAGATATAAAGTATTACAGTCACAGCTGTCAGGAATAGACCTAGTAAACTATTTGGACAGAGAACTTTATGGTCCAGGCTAGTTACATGCTCATTTGTGCTGATTTTTTCATTACAGTTAATGTAGGATAAGGACATTAAGTGTTTAAGTTCTTTGTTGTTAGTATACTTGTTCACCAAATATAATAACACTGAACAGAGAGAGCCTAATGATAATATGAATTATATTAATAATAATTTTCATAGACTGTGGCACTAATTATTTTGCATTAATTAAAGCTAACAGGAAAAAGTGTAATAACATTATGATCTTTTTTTCCCAACAATAAGTCATGGATAAATGCAGGGCTAATAGCTATTTAACCAACCAATAAATCTCCTACTTACTAGAATACATTTTTTTGACAGTAGGGGATGCAGGCTCTGTTTACTGTCCAGAAAATGTATGTGGCAGGAATAGATTTTCTGACAGTGGAGCAAAACTGTATTCTTCCCATTAAACAGAACAATAAGCATCCTGCTGTCTTGCAGATTAAATTAAATCTATTTGAAATAGCTATAATTAGGTTATGCAGGAGTTTCCAAATGCATTAAATTTATTCTGCAGTCCTATTTCATCAGGTGGTCTGTTGTTTAATTTAGCAAACTAACCATAAGAGTGTTTAAACTGATGCAAATGCTGGAAAAATGTTATTTGAAGCTTTGGAAGGTTCAGAAATTAATCGTGTCTACTGTTGGAGAAATATAAAGCTTTAACATCAAGTCTGTCCCCTCAAAAAAACAGTCTGGTCATACCAATAGGTTCTGTTTGATCAAAGTCAGATGTGATTGAGGTGTGTGTATATGATGTAGTGTCATGTTTCATGGTTTCAGTCCTCGCTCAGCTGGGATGAAGACAGAGACTGGCAGTGTGGAAATCGGGTAGAAGTCATGGCTGTGGTAGAAACTTGGCAGAAACTGCTGGAGCTCTGATCTGACTAGCTTGTATTTTCACTCCATTACACTCAGAATTTAGAGCAATGTCCAGAAAATCGGGTGCTAAGTTTCAGATGTAGCTTTTCCTATATACTAGAACTTCAGCTTTAAGGATGAAGCACGATGAGCAGGCTTTGTGTAGCTGCTGTCAATGGGATTCGTGTTGTGCATCTCAACTGAAAGATGGACAACAAAACCTGCACAGCTTGCTTGCTGCCCTAAGAGTTCTTCCCAAAAGCTCTACTGGCCCCAACTTTCCAGGAAATACTGTTCTATTCTTAAAAATCTGGTTTGACTTTTCGTCTGTAAACATTAAAAGCTATTGATAAACACTGTCTGATGTTTTGTAAAAAAATGAGGTTGTTTATTTTCAAGCAGGGTTGTTTATTTGAAGAGTATATGCTAACTGTTTTTTGGAAGATGCAGGTTGCTGTCATTGTGCAAATTAATGTCTCTGCTCGGGGGTGCCCGTGTTGCCAGCTGTCTTAAAATTTAACAGCTCTCGACATAGTGTGTGAACGTTGTTTTGTAATCTGTTTTGAAAGTGGAAATGCTTCTGCCCCTGACTCCTCCAGACATTCCTCAGCAGAGGTCTCTGAAGTAGCTACTCAGTTGTGGGTATTACCTGTATTCGTGCTGTAAATCACGGTTTGATCTGTTGTGCAAATGTGGCTTGTACCGTCTGTGCAGGCATTCAGGCAGCGGTTTATAGTGTCAATATGGGTAACTGTAGCTAGCTGTGCCATTTTGCAGGCTTAATAAAGGTTCATGAGTAATTCGTATTTCATAATTGATAGTGCTGTTGTTTGCTGTTCTTAATTTCATTTTGTTCTGCTTGTGCCTTAATTCCAGAGGTGGCCATCCCTACCTGACGGGTCTCGCGGTAGCTGGTGGAGCCTACTACCTGGGGCTGGAAGGAGCCATCATAGGACCAATTCTACTTTGCATACTTGTGGTTGCTTCCAACATATATAGTGCCATGTTGGTGAGTCCAACGAATTCAGTGCCCACTCCATCACAAGCAGCGTGGCCGCTACAGATTTACCGGTAAGTTCTGAGTGTCCTAGGTGGAGCGCTGTGTTTTCACACGGATCAGTGCGTGTATGCAAGGGCACAGAGAATGTGCATGTGAGTTTTACATGTGAGTCTGCCTACCCTTTTATGTGTCTGTTGAAGTATTTGGAGAGGACTCAGCTGTCCTATAGTCTAGAAATAATTACGGTCAAGTAAAATATTCACTGGAACTTGTAAGCTTAAAGTGTTTGTTAAATATCTCTTCAGCTTGTTACAGGAGGTAACAGGTGATTTAAAAAAAATCACTCTTAATAGCTTTTCATACTATAATATATTTTCATTGTGCTAGGAGATGACTTAGCATCCTTTTTTCTGTGTAAAACTATTAATCACAGATACCTAACATTGAGTGTTTACTGTCCTTACTAAGAGGTCTGCCACTAAGTATTGCATTTTTATATGTTACTGTACAGTACTGCAAAATGTAAATAAACATACTTAAATTTTAAAATTGTGGTAGCTTTAGATGCCATTATTCCATTACAAGTATGATCTTGATTAGTATTTTTATTGAAGTTACTGACATGGAATATAGAAATGTATCTTTAAACAGTAAAGAAATGGGATTAATAAATTCCTAATTGAATACTTAATTAGAGTTGGAAATCGTATTGTGAAGTTATTAATGACAGTAGCCATTTTAATGTCTCTACTGTCTTGTTCAATTACATAGGTTAGCTCATTATGCATTTATCTTGAAGAGGATTATGTGCTTGTCAGAAGTAATCCTTTGCTTCATTCACATGAATAATGTCATCTTTCATATGGGTAACTTTGGAGAAAACACACTAATTGGACCTGTCCGTAGTCTCTGACTTGCAGAAGTTCTGTTCCAGCACTTTCTGTATATGCAATAGGTAGAGCTTCCACAGTACACACAAAAATCTGCATGGGGGGGGGGGGGGAGGGGGTGTGTTTCCTGTTTAATTTGTAGGAAACTGGATATTTGTAATAACTCAACAGAGTCTGACATTTTTTCCCCGCTCCCCTTGCTGCCCCCAGGTCATCTAGAGAGAGTCCTGAGGAGATTAAAACGGCTGCAGAGTGACGAACATGCTGTGCTGCACCTATTAACACGAGAGAATCGCTCTTCTGTCTTGAGTTCACAAGAGCCATGGCCTTCTACCCCTTCCCAGCTGTGCGTAGGGGCAGCTCACAGGGAAGCATCGCTTGGGTGTGAGGAGAAACCACTTCTCAGCATCTGCTGGCCTTACGTTATTGTGCACTTTGCCCCTTCAAGAGAGAATGTCTACTTCCCATGGCTTTACGTACTAAACACATGGTTCAGCTGCCTTGCTGAGGACCTTGAAGAAGACCTTCTGTCTTCGTAAAAAGAGTAGTTAAGAGGACGGGTGTATCCACTGAAGTCATGAATTTACCTGCTGAAATTACTAACTTGGCTTCTATTTATTGGGTTATTTGTGTTATTAAATTGCAGTAGCTTTAAAGCGAGCGAATTCCAGAATATTTATTCTTAGTTAATCTGGTGGCAAAAAAAAAAAGGTGTAAACCACTCATTGTTAAGTGAAAGTAGAATATAGTTATTTGCTGCTCCTTGAAGTATTTCTTTCGAGGTTTTGACCATCATCTGTAACTGATGATAACACTTAAATATTATCCTCTTACATGCACTGAAATGTAATGTTGTTGGAGACTGGTATTTCTGATACCTTCCTGACACTAGCAGACATGCAAATTGTTAAATGTGGATTTTTCTCATCTTGAAATGGGATGACATGTTTAGGTGGTTTGAATTCTGCCCCATTTACAGTGAAATCCGATAGTATTTTGCTGCTCACTCACTCTCCCAGTGGAGTCATCTTGTCAACTAAATTTAATGAAAGGCCTTAAGTGTTTTCAGGCAGAGGTAATCTATGGTTGTCCCTTCTACTTCCAGTAATAGGAATAAGTTGAATGGGGATTGTTCCATGTTGGTTTCCAAATGCTGTTTTCGAGTTCAGTTAACTTTTCAAACAAATTCCAGTTTATTTCCAAAGAGGAGGGGGAGAGAGCATGGATTTTCGTTTGGTTGAGTTCAGTTTGTGATTTTTTCCCCTGTAAACCTCTGGCCAAATATCTTAGTAAGATATATTAAGATCTATCTTAATAATAAATGGAGTTCTTAGAGTCCTGAAATGGTGTGTTGCCTAGGTCACAGCATCAACCTCCTCTAGTGCTTTTTTCCATATAAAATTTGGCTTAAGTTGCAATTTTGGTGCCATTTAAGGCCTTTTGTATCAGTTGTTGAAATATTTTGACACAGTGGATCTTTATAAGTAGATCCTTTGGTTTTTTAAAATAGAAAGTGGGGTTTTTTTGGTAGCAATTTCATACTCAAACAGCTTTTCCACAAGTACAGCAAGGCCCTGGGTACGTAGTAGCAGATGCACATGCTTAACCAAAGAACCACCTTTCAGATTGTAGTCACTTCTCTTGAATTCCTTTCAGAGCTTGGCTGACAGTAAGCTGAATGAAATACAGGCATGCCTTGGGTTTGGTGTTGGTGACAATGCAACTGTTCGAAGAAAAACCTGTTCTTATCTAGGGATAGGGAGGTCTCTGGTTTTTGTACAAATAGCTCTCAGTAATGTAGATGTTTGTTTTACTTGAGTTGCAGAGGTGCTGATAGATTTGGAGGAATCTTATTTTCATGACACTGCATGTACTTTTACACTGTTTCTAAAAATACATTGCCATGGAAAGTGATTGGGAAATACTCTGATGTTTAATAAGCAAGAAAGTCCTGCTGTAGGTTTGTGATGAACAGGCTGCCTGTTAAAGACACTAATGGCCTACTCCTCAGACTTGCTAAATGAGCTGCTGGAGTTTTACTGGTGAATTTTTATGCTTGAATGGGGGGTTTAGAGCATGCTGTTTTTCCTCTTGCAAGCTTGCAGGTATGTGTTTGGAGAATGGACTCGGGCTTAGTTTAGAGGTTTGACCCAAGGTCATGGAAGTATGGAAACATCCCATTTAATATTTTAAATTCTGAAAGACCTACACATCAGTTCCAACTAACTGCAAAGGAAGGGTGTATTGCTTGAAGTAACTAACTGTCCTGTGGTTTTATTTCCTCGATTTTGTGTCACATGTAAAATCCTTAATGAAACATGTTTCTGTAATTGTTGTTGGCTGCAATGGAGGATGACAGACCCTGAGGCTGTCTGTGAGTGTCCCTGCAATGTTCTCACTAGCTTGAATGAGACCACCCTGGTATTTGGGAATCTTCTTCATTATATTATTTTAGTTCACAATTTTGCACTGAAATGTTGTGTTCCCATCATAGCTTCTTGTAGAAATCATTTAAATAAGATTGCCAGCAAGAAGTACGCATCTTTGATGTATTGCCAGTTTTCTGTTGCTCCTCTTTACTCACTGGTCAAGACACTTCTATTGTCCACATTTGCTATCCCAGTTATTTCTGAGACAATCTCAGGGATTCCTGTGGTACTCAACACGGTCATTTTTTCAAGAGTCATCATAAAGCATTCTTTTGTTTGTTTTTGTAAGCTTTCCTCTTCTCCCTCCTCCTTCACTCGACCTCCTTAGATCAAAGAAGGATCTCTCCTGCGAAGACTACAATGGTATTTCAGACAGGGTTGTCTTCAGTAATGGCAAATCAGTAAAGTCAACTGTTTGGAGAAGTTCCTTTGCCAACGTGAAATCATTTTGTAAGGAAATTCCTTCCCATCTGATGTTGGCTTGTTAGTTTACCCTCCTTTGAAATGAGGCTTTATATTGATGTGTCTTGCTTGAAATTCCACAAAGACTTTCCATGAAGAACCATCTGTAATACAGTCTTCCTCATTTAAATGCAGCTTAAGGAGCTTATGTTGTCTGCCATGCCTGGTTGAGGAACCAGTTGTACAGTTCGGTGGCAACAGAGCAGCAGTATACTGCCAAAACAAACAAAGAAAACAGAATAAAACCTCATTAGAATAGGAAATGTTCACTGAATTTTGCTTTGTTTAAAAAAAAAAAACCACAAACTGAACCAAAACAAAACACACCAAAAACACCCCCAACAAAATACCACCTTATGAAAAAGCATACCTTGATTTTTTAGGATTTGTCATTAGCAAGTGTCTTAACTACCAGTAGCAACAGAAGGACTTGTCCTTGCATATTTAGCAATCTGTATTCTTTTCTGAAAAACCTCAGGCTTGTTCAGATCAATCTCACATTAACATGAAAATAATCCAACGGGTCGTTTTGACTTCTGGTCACTGCAGTGTACCAGTTCCTGGCTAAATTGCCTCATCTGCAGAAGCCAGCAGCAGCTGGCAGCAGTGAGACAAGCTCTTAGATGGCTTGTGTGGTTCCAAAAGAGAGGGGAAGGTGGGAGGGAGCTCTTCACACCCCCCTTTCTGTAGTGGCCTTAACCTGTGGTTTTCTTGGGAGAGACGCTGTGTTTTGCAGTACTCTCAGGCACGGTGTTGCTGGTCCTTAGCTGTGCTGTAAGCAGGCATGCCAGGAACAGATACAAACTTGTATTTGGTATGTTTACTATTCAGTCTGAGCAAAACCAACTCAGAAGGGAATGCTTGTAGCAAACCAGGGCAGTGTGTATTGTAAAACAACTCTGCTGGGTTTCATCATTCTGTGCTTGTGAATCAGGCTCGTTGCCAGTACGTGTAGTGTTAGAGGGCCAGTGGTAACTGGGTTTTGCACTAAGTTAGCCCTTCCTCCCCTTCCTGCACCTTGGCTGAGCGTTACCATGCTGTAGCAGAGCTAGCAGAACCCAGTGTGGGCCAGTGCACAGCCCAGCACGTTACCTTCTGGCCACTGCAAACACAAAATGAAGCGGCAAACTGCAGTGGGTGTGACTCTGGCACAGGTTCATCCTGCCAGCTGTACTACAATGTGGGCGCTCTCAGCACCGTGACCTTGGGAGTGGTAATGTCTTATTTTGAAAGATTGCTTTTAAAAGGGAAAAAAAAAGTTTAACGTTATAGTCATACATGAAAAGTTAAGCTGACACCTGTGTGTCTAATATTTCTAGTATTTCCACGTGCAGTGGTATGTATGTGCAGCTCATCTAGGGTACATATAGGCTTGTCTGATTTCCAGGACTGTGTGGCTTCTCAGGATTTTTGGGAGGAAGATGTATTTAAGTGTGTTTTGTCACTGATTATTGGATTAGGAAATGCATAATCTGTTCAGTTAAAGTAAGAAAAACAGCATTGTGTGGGGAAAAGTGTGTGCTGTCTCCAGTAATGTACACTGTAGGTATCAGTGTAACTTCCCAAATACATGTATGGCTGCAATATTCAACACTGCTTTTCAGAAAGCCTGACAATCCCAACTGGATAAAAGTATTCCTCAGTAAAACTGACCGGAAAACCTGCTGACAGAGTCCTGCCTTTCCTGCAGCCCTGACCCACTGAGGATGGGATAGTACCATTGCTCTTCTGAGACTGATCTTCTTCTGAGGTCTTTCTTCTGAGACATCAGTGGCAGAAGATGCTCCCACACGGTCTTTATACAAACACTGTGTTTCTGCTAATTTGGCTGGAGTTTGCTGCTACAGGTAGTGCCACGTTTGTGAAGGTTACCTCTGGTACCAGCTACAGCTTCCTTCAGAAGGTGCTGAGAGCTGCTGGGGTTGGAGTTAGTATTCCGTTTATTTAATGCCGAAGGGAGCAGTCTTCTAGAAATGCAGCTCTTTGCCTTGAAATTTGCAATTCAGAAAAGAAAATAGATTTTCTGATTAAACAGTCTTTGAGTGACAGATGGCATTTCTTAAATCCATCTTTATACATTCTAGCGTGGCTTATATTTCAAAGGTGGTGGTGGTAGTAGTAGTATTTCACACTTTTGGTGAAGCATACTTTGGCAACTCTCTTCTATTTCTACAAAACTAGTTGCCTAAAACTCTTACTGTAGGGAAGCTTCATCTTTAGGCTGATACTGTTTATTTGTCACTTCTAATAAAATACCTTAATGCTTTATGATGGTGCAAATCTTCACTATTGCTTTTAAATGATAAAATTGGAAATGAAAAAGTAAGAAATCGCAATGTTGAAAATGAACTTGGTATTTTGAAACCAGATACAAGGCCAGAAGTAATGAGTGTGGTCAGGGATTCTACATTGGGTTTGTAAATGTATGTATTGACATGCAGCGTTGTATCAGTACAAGCAGTGTCTGTCATATCTGGACTTCAGCTGAAACTTTGTCCTATCTTGTTTTTTTAAGACATCTGAGAACGAAAGTGTGCTTCTGTATAGTGAAAACAAGCAACATCATCTAAAATCTTGATAAAGGTGGAGGAAGAGACAAGCAAATACTGGTAGGATGACTAGAACTGGTTTGTTGTAGTAAGCTGTTGTTAACACATTTTGTAGGCTTCAGTGGTGGTTGGAAACCAACTTTTTATACTGCTCGGTGTTTACATGTTTCTGTGTTACCTAGTGTGTGATGTTTTGTTCCAAAAACTAGGGAAGGTTTGTTGGGGTCTTTTTTCCCTTTGATAAATTTCACCAAATCCAAAGAAACTTCTGACATCATGTCCTAAGGCTCAGCTCAAATCTAACAGCAGATCTGCCGCGCTACAGCGCGTGGGTTGCTTTAAAGCGTGCATTCCCCCTGGCACCTGTGGGGGTTTGGAGCAATAACTTCTGCTGTCTGTCGACAGAAGCTCGGTCTGTTAATGTGATGTACACGTGCACCTTGAGAACGGAACTGTGATCGGACCTAATGCTGCCAGAGCTGGGTTTGGTCCGTACCGTGCTGGTTTTGCATGTGCAGTATTGAAGATACAATCCCGTGTGTCCCTCTGTGGCAGAGCACAGTGTGTAAGTGAAGACTGAGAAGCGTTCGCCTGGACTGCAGAGGTCGTTTAAACACTTCCAATTGTAGGCACCGGTCCTCTTCCTAATAAACAAAGGTTTTTGTAGCAGGGTTAAGAGGCTTTTAACTTCATGTTGTATTCACACTGCGGTCCTTTGTAAGCACAGAATGGTTAATATATTTTGAAATAAAATGCTGTTACTGTAAAGAGAGTGGAGCTTGATTTGCACGGCGTGGGGCCTTGGGGTGAGCTGCGGGCAGTTAGCCTGGGGAACTAACAGGTTTGCTGGGGATGCTGTACAGATTCAGCACTGGATCTGCCGTCCCTGCCAGTAACTTCCTATTGCTGAGGGACGCCGTGCTCTTCTGTCTCTGTTTCTTCACATTTTCTGTGGGGTCAGGAAGGACACTCGCCCCGGCAGTGACTGTGGCTTCGCTGAGGCCTGTCCGCTTGCTACGCGGCCTGCAGGAGCGCAGCCACGCACCCAGGCCCCACGGAAGGTGACGTTCAGTAGCTGTAGGTGATTCATGGTGCTTCCATTGCGGGTTACTCTCCGAAGTGGGAGTAGTTGTTTAGCGCCTGAGCATAACTTTAGTTCCTTGTATTGATAATCAAGAGATCAAATCCTCCCAATGTGACTGCTCACGCCTTTTAAAGAGAGAGACAGCTGATGTTCCACTCGTCACCCCTCTCTCTGTTCTGTGACCAGGCTCTTTGCCTTGAAGTAATTCACAGAGCACAGTCAGTTCTAGCTAGCGTCCCTTCAGTGCTCTGAAGGCATCTAACCTTGTTCAGTTTCCTTGCACCCAATGTGGGTCGGTTTGGGGTTTTCTTGCAATTTATGCCAGTTACATCATCATGAAAGCTGGGGCGAGTCTTCCCAGGTGCTCAGAATTCATTGTAAAGTGGAACCAAGACAAGCACATCTGTCACCAGGCAGCCCAGAGCACTCAGGCTTCTGCGAGAGCCGCTTCGCGCTCCTTGGGGTATCTCGGGGGTTTTAACGTGCAGGCAGTGTGTGTGCTTATGGAGAGGAAGTAAGTTGTTCTGCTCAGCAGCCATAGCAGGTAAAGCTTTATAATGATGTAGCACCAGCCAAGCAGCCGGTTTGCTCAGTCTCAATTGTTCCCTCAAGGTAGTTCATTAATATACTGGGGTGTGGGGTGGGCAGAGAGTGTGAAAGAGTCACCAGGCAGATACGTAGGCAAGAAACGTGCTGAAGGAAATAGGTTAGCAATGCATTCTGAGCCTGAACAGAGATCAAATTTTAAAGACAATTGTTTCATCGTAAGGATTCGTCCTCATTTCAAACCGCACCTTTTTTTCTTTGGAGAATTCAATTGGTTTGTCAATCTAAGCAAAGATATTGTGGTACAGTAATTTACACTGCAGTAGGTTACTGGGGAGATTAATTTCTCTCTCACATTGGTGGCCTTTTTTTAATTTTTTAAAACAAAAAAACCCCTACAACCCACAACAACAAAAGCCCCTGTCTTAACCTCAGGACACACAGCTTTGCCCACTCAGGGCCGTGTGTTTGTAACGCCTCTGTTGCTTTTGAGGAGGGCAGGAACTGAATATATGCAAATGTCTGAAGGCTTTACACCTCATTCCCTCCTCAGTTCTGCTTGTTGGAACTTCCACTTGTTGGAAAATTGATTTTCCAATTAAACAGTCTTTGTGGAGTGACAGATGGTATTTCATAAATCCATGTGTGCTTTATACATTCTATCTTGGCTTGTATTTCAGAGGTGGTGGTAATACTATGTGGTGTACTGAAAGCAATGGACTCCGATTGTATTGGATGTAAGACAACTTCAATAACAACTGAGCAAACTTTCATACCCTCTGGATGGCTGAGGCAGCAGCCTGGAGTCAGGTTTCGGGACTTTTCAGCAACCCAAGAACCACAACTTTCCTATACAAAAGGTTGTCCCACCCTGGTGAACTGTTGCTGTGCAGGAGTCTGTCAAGGTGTCTTTCCATCTGCACCTCAGTAACATTATAGTGCAGGCCATGCCACCTCCCTGCTGAACACCACACAAATTTACATCCCTGAAAGACCCTCTATCTCGTGCTTTAATACCTTTTCTCTTACTTTCCCGGCTTCCCTCCAACAAGCACAACTGTGTCTCCTTTCCAGGGCCACTCTTCCATTTCCCACAATTATGGATTGAAAAACTAAGAGCATTTGATACAGAGATTTAGACGGTAATGAGTAACTAATGGTATAAACAAGTTAATGATCACCAGGTTAACAAGAAGTACCCTGGCAAAGAAGTATTCCCATATAATTCTCTTCTATCACTGTTTTACCAAGATATGTATGCGTGTATATATACATATATACACACCAGATCAGAGGTAACTGATCTGTTATAGTTCAAATAATTCTTGTTTTCTAAGATGCCACAGTCAGAGTTTTAATGATATATATGCCTGTAATTACTATTTGAGGGACACTCTATCCAGGTAGGTTTATCAAAATAGTGGGATTTTGGAGAAAAGACCTATCCTCAGTAGCTTTAGAAATCAAATTAATGATGGCAAAGTGTCTTGGTTCTGGCCCAGCCAGAGTCAATTCTCACAAGGAGCCAGCACAGGGAGCCCAGCTGGCCAAGAGGGGTTTCCACACCACATGGCATCATGGCCCCCATAAAAGGCTCCAAGCTGGGCTGAGTGTCTGGTCAGTTGTCAGGTCGGTGAGCGCTGTTACCCCCTTTTGTGACCATTCTGTCCCAGTGCTGTCAGTGTCGTTCCCTCTCCCTGAGCTGTCCCAGCACACCGCCCTTCCCCTGCCCTGCGGTTTGCCTCTGCCAGCCCCTTCTCCTGCCCAGCCTGGCCTGGCCTGCCAGGGGATGGAGGGGAGCGAGTGGCGCCTGGGGCTCGAGTGTCCCGTGGGGCTGAACCACAAAACAAAGTTAGGAGATGGTGGCCCTTCCATCCAGAACTATCCCAGAGAATTTGGCACTGGACTGATGACAGGAAGGCTTTGTAGGCTACAAGTCAAAAAAGCACAGGTCCTCCGGTAGTTGCTGTGGCATAGCAGTTCCCTAACAGTGTCCACATAGAGGTCCCAAGTCTGGGGGCTCTCCAAAAATAGGACAAAAGAGTTGAATAACATTGATTGAAATTAAAGGGTATCGTCATTATTCTGTGTTTGCCAGTTGGGACTTTGTGGGAGATTGGATTTGCAGTGAGAACAGTATCACAATCCAAGAGGACAATGTGGTATGGCCTTTGCTTAACTGTGATGGCTTTCAAACAAAAAACCCCAAACAGTCTGTACAAATCAGAAAGGGAATCTAGATCTTACTTTTATCAAAGGAAATAGTTGCTCAGATCTCTGTAAAGAAAGGTGCTCCAAAAATTCACCTTTCCCTGAGGTGTTCCCGGAATTTTTTCCTCGATCAAGACAGTTCAGTTCTCATTTCAATTCAACCAGGTAAAAATCACAGCTTCCTGTTCAGATATTTGAATAAAAAGCCTGGAACCATTATATATCCCCATCAGGAGGCAGCAGTGTCAGATTTTCTTTATATATATATATTTTTTTTTTCTTTAAGCTACTAATTACAGAATTTTTCAAAGAAAAGCTGTTCTGTGACAAGCAAGGCTGCTGCCTTTCATCAAATGCTGGTTTTGCTGCAGAGTTGCAAGAGAGGTTGTGGAGTCTCGTTCTCTGGAGACATTCAAAACCCTCCTGGACACGTTCCTGTGTGATTTAGTGTGGGTGATCCTGCTCTGGCGGGGGGGGGGTTGGACTATATGATCTCCAGAGGTCCCTTCCAACTCCTAACATTTTGTGATTCTGTGAACTGAGACTGTGGCGAGGGGATTCAGAAGCTTACACCCTAGGAAAGTCAAATATTTTATTGTATTTTTCTTGGTGGTCTGTAACTGACATGTAATGTTATTTCTTTGCTTTATGTACTATAGTTAGTAGATAGTTGTAACCAGACTGCCAATGATGCACTCTTGCAATCAAGGAGGTTGTGGTGAGCTGGGGGTGAGCCTCTTCTCTCAGATAACTAGCAACAGGACAAGAGGGAATGGCTGCAAGTTGTGCCAGGGGAGGTTCAGATTAGAAATTAGGTGAAATTTCTTCTCAGAAGGAGTGGTCAGGCATTGGAACAGGTTGCCCAGGGAGGTGGGGGAGTCACCGTCCCTCAGGGTGTGTAAGGAAAGGTTGGATGAGGTACTTAGGGACGTGGTTTAGTGAGTAATACAGGTGGTAGGGGGCTGGTTGGCCTAGATGATCTTGGAGGTCTTTCCCAACCTTCATGATTCTGTGAGTCTAGCAGTGGTTACTCTACTCTCATTTTTCGATACATCCAGACAAACCACAAGTTGCTTGTGCAGCGTAAAGCCAAGTTCTCTGTGGAGATTTAAACTAAAGATTTTTTTGTCTCAAGGCTGAAATAACTCTAGTTGGGCTATTGCCAGTTATTGCAAATTGATGAAGTCCTATATGTTTTCCCATCTGTATTTATCAGGAAACTGTCAGCCTTTTGCCTGTGGGTTCCTAATAAAGCTACAGTTAATTTGCCTCTCTGCTTGCCGTCACCACTGGTTTACAGGCATTGAAGAGCTCACCTTCAGAGCACTTGTGGTCTCTTATGAGAGTAAATGAATGTCCCGTGGTGACAAAATCTTCCAATATATTTAATTTTGTGGTCAGAATGAACTACCTTGCACTGGTAGTTATTGAGCAGCTAAATTGAAATTTCTCAGTACCTGTTTGAGACCATCAGATTGGCCTGTGTGCTTGCAGATGCTGCTGCTCTCTTTATCTCTCAGGAATTAGTGTCTGAGGAAAGAGTCCAAGGATAAGTTCTTCCAGCTGGGAAGAATCCACTATATCACAGAGACACTTTCTTCCTAGATATTGCATCTTATTGTTATAGTTACACCCTACTTTTCAAAGTAGAACAACTCTGAATGTTCACATGAAAGAAATGAAATAGCAAGAATAATTGTTTGGCTGAGATGAAATGTTCTTTTATCAAAGGGATTCCTGTCTTCTAGACACTCGTGCACGTGGCAGGTGTTGCCATACTTTGATTTTGATTGACGGTGAAGAATTTTGTTGACCTAGTAGACTCCTGTGAGAGCTGGCAAACATGATGTCAAAGTAACATCAAGATTTAAAACCTGTTAACATACAGAAAAACTGGGTGTATTACACTAGTCACGTGACTGTGGAAAGCAGAAGTGAGAATACTCATTCTAGAAAGCACTGTAGTAGGTTCCTGGGAAAAACTGTTCTTCGTCTATCACAATATTGTTGATGTATGTCAAGATAGGAAGGAAAAGTTATAATTATTTGAAGGTTAAATGTGATAATTCTCAGTACTTGCAAAGATTTCTGAGAAATCTTGGTTACAGGTCATAGTGGTCTTATTAATACAGCCAAATGCAAGGTGATGTATTCAGGGTTATACATCTGCTATGAGGACTGTACTTTGGAATCAAATGCCTCATTTTTTAGTTTATGGTTCCACTTAGGTATCTGACAGGATGAAAATTCCTGGTGTTGGATGGATGATGGTTAAAACAAATACGATCCTTGGATGTTGTGGCAGATGCACCCGCCCAGACAAAGCCCATGGGAAAACCATCCCACTGCAGCTTGAATTAATGCCCACGTGGCCGTGGCCACTTCAGTTGGCAGGTGACAAAGTTGAGGTCTCTGCCCGATGGGAAGGCTGCATGATCACAGATGACCACAGGTCATACTGGACTTGGGTATAAATGGAGTGCCACAAGAGGGCCGCTGTGAGTTGGCCTCCCACTCAGCAGAGGGTGGGTGGTCATAGTCTCTCTCCATGGGTTGAGACACTGCCTAGGGTTCATCATCTGCACAGACTGAGGGACCTCATCTTACATGGGCAAGGGGTTTTGCACATTTTGGGTTATCAATCATAGATCTAGGAGCTCTTAAGTCAGTGGTGGGGTACCAAGATCTCGACCGACATCCCGACCCTGTGGATTGTTAATGTCTGTTGGAGCCTCTGAGCAGTTTCAGTTAGAATAAAACTTAGTTTGACTTTTTTTTCCCCTTCCATCTTGTAAAAATAAATCACATTTTTAGTTTAACTGGCCTGGCCTGATTTGTGAGGCTTCATGACAGATGTGTTTAAAAAGGACTGTGTGTATCAGGTCCATGGTGTTAGCAGGAGAATTGAGAAAATAATTGGGCTTGTCTTGAAGCATTGAAGAGGAAGTTGGGTAGTAGAAAAAGACCTGAAAGAGTCAAGAGAAAAGGGTGATTCAGGTCTGACAAATTTTCCTTCTAATGAAAGATTAAAGAAATTCTATCTTTGGCACTTAGCCAAGAAGGGGGGTTACTGACAGTGCATTGATCAAACTCTGAGGAAAAGCAAATTTAAAAAATCAAAGTGTCCTCCTTTCAAGTAGGAAAAAATGTCAATATCAGACATCTGGAGGTTGATTTCAAATAAATTTGGACTAGAGTGAAGGCACATATTTTAACACTAATTAACCAATGGAAAAATCTGACCGATTATGGTATTAATTATCCTTGAGCATTTAAAATCATTCATTACACTGTGTCTAGAACAGCTGAGTTTCTGAATGAAAACCTTCTGTGGCCTCTATTGTATAAGATGGTAAACAGAAGCTAGAACAATCCCTTTGTCACAAAATTCTGTGAACGCTTAAAACAGGGAACATTTCATTCTGTTAAACCCCCTCATGTATTTAAAGCATCTGTGGTTGTCTGCCAGGATAAACAAGGCTTGCTGTCTTGGCAGCTGCGAAACCAGCACCTGAAATTTCATGATAGTTCCTTGCACCCTACTGATCTTTGTCCTTGGATGTATCTTTTGATTATAACACAGAAATGGTGGTTGCAGAAAGGCAGGGGATTTGGGAGTGGAAATGGTTTAATGAGTCATGCTGAAGCAAGATAAATTCTTTGGCTTTGTGTGGCCTTACTTTGATGCTGGCTTGTTGACTTTTATGTTCTCCAAATAAGCATCAGTGAAATTGAGTGAAAAAGCATTCTGCTCTTTTTTGGTCTTGTTTTTTGGGCTTTCTTTTTGTTTCTTTGGGGTTTGTTTAAGATGCCCTGCCTTGATCTCTCGTAACAGCAATGTTAGAAGTTAGAAAAAATTTTTCACTGAAAGAGTTGTCAGGGCCTGGAACAGGCTGCCCAGGGAGGGGGTTGAGTCACCTTCCCTGGATGTGTTTAAAAAAAGGGTAGCTGAGGTGCTCAGGGATCTGGTTTAACATGGACAGACACGGTTGGACTTGATCTTTAAAGTCTTTTCCAACCCTGTGATTCTGTAATGTTAGGTGCTGTGGTGCTGGAAAATGCAAGTTTTCTGGCTTGCTGAGGGGCTGCTTCATTTTATTCCTGGGTCAGTATATTTCCTCGAATGACAGGTAGTGTCCACCTATATACAACATGCATTAATTGCTCTTTATTGGAGGAGCAATCTATCCCATAATGCACTAGGGTGCTTGAGAATGACCTTGTACTAAGTCAACAAGAGGACAGGAAAGTCCCGCTGGCACCAACTGGGTTTTTGTTCGCTTTGGTTTATTCTCCCAGCGAAATGCAGCTTAGAAGAAGAACAGGGGAAGCTGTTGCTGGCTGCAGCCTCTTCGTCCCGATGAAGTGATACCCAGGTGTTGGTGCTGTTTGTGGAAAGAGACTGACCCTTTTCACCCCTTCCATACATTCGGAGCAAGACTCATGGATTTCATTTTTATCTTTAAAACCATTCCTCCTCCCACCTCATAATCCAAGTGTTTTATCAATAATAAAAAAAAAAAGTGGGACATTTTTGCTGCTGCATGGAGTCCTTTCTGAAAAAGGATGGATGTCCTACTGGGAGACAGTTCTTTTAATTCTTTTCCAGATGAGGATGTTTGGGTGAGTTGTTAACAGGACATCTCAGCCTACTGAGAATTGGGAGACTGTTGATAAAAGTTTATTATTGCAGAATCACAGAATATTAGGAGTTCATCTAGTCCAACCCCCTGCCAGAGCGGGATCACCCAGACCAAATCACAGAGGAATGTCTCCAAAGGAGCCTCCACAGCCTCTCTGGGCAGCCTGTGCCAGTGTTCCATCACCCTCACTGTGACATGGAACTTCCTATGCTCCAGCTTGCACCCATTGCCCCTTGTCCTATCACTGGACATCACTGAGAAGAGCCTGGCTCCATCCTCCTGACTCTCGCCCTTTACATACTTATAAACATTAATAAGGTCACCCCTCAGTCTCCTCCAAGCTAAACAGGCCCAGGTCCCTCAGCCTCATAAGGAATTGTTCCACTCCCTTAATCACCTTGGTGGCCCTGTGCTGGGCTCTTTCAAGGAGTTCTATGTCCTCCTTGTACTGAAGAGACCAGAACTGGACACAAGATTCCAGGTGTGGTCTCACCAGGGCTGAGTAGGGTTCTGTTGGCTTGATTATTCACAAATAAAACAAGGGAATGGGAAATTCTGGGTGGTATAGACAACATCGATATGACTGTGCTTTCTCTACAAACATGAGTTTAACCAGGTACTCCAGTGGCATCAGAGTCAAACCATCATACTGAGTGATTCTGAAAAACGCCACCCTGTGTGGTTCACTTAGAGGCTGGAGGAAGCCAGCAACACAGCGATGGAAGGGGTCAGGGATTTTGGTTTCTGATGTGCTCTGCCTGTACATTTGTGTGTACCTGCTATCACCAGAGCTGTTTTATCTGAAGCAGATCTTGGGATCCTTGGGATAGCTCTCTGGCAGGTAATGTGGAGCTGCGAAAAGATGAAGCTGAGTGATTTGGGTAGACACGTTAGAGTGGGTGAAGGAGCCCTTTGGTGTAACTGGATGGAGCCTCCTCTCACACCGTGCCACTTCCAAGTGCCTAAGCGGTGTTTGCTGCCTCCCTGAGATGTGTAGTAGGAGACACCCTTCTCCTCCTGCCCCAGGTGGAGGCTGAGGCATTAGCACTAGGTGGGACATGGGGGCAACAGGAGGGCGAATCTGGAGGGGTGCAGCTGCATGGGGTGAGGGCAACACTTTGTGATTTCTGGCCACCTGCTTCCCTGTGGCGTCCTGCTCTGTGCAGCAGGAGCATCATGTGGGAAGTGGGCATCCCCATCCTGGATCTGGGTCTGCTGTCTCAGTGGGCAGTCTTGTAACTTCTGTTGGCTTGATTAAAGTTCATGTCAGTGGTAAACCATTGAATATCCTTTGCCCGCTACAGACTGCCTTTTCCTCCACTGGAAGGCTAAAAAGTAATTGTGGCTCTGCTGATAGTCCTGGCAGAGCTGCTGCACCGGGGTTTCCTCAGGCTCTGTCAGATGCTTGAAGGTTGGGGCTCTCGTTCTGACTGCTGCTGATGCTAATTATCTTTTGGGTTTCGTTCTTCTTCTCCTTTCCAGGCAGCCCTTTGCTCTTGTGTGCCAGCAAGCACAGGCTATTGACAAGCAAGAGACACTGTTATATACAGGTTCATGCAGAGACACAGAACTAGGCATTGGCTAAAGGTCTGATCTGGAAATGGAATTGGGATTTGTACGCCCAATATCACAACCTCTATGATGAACTATCGAGTTAATTTTAACCCTCGAGACAGATGAAGTTTGTAGGATTATTGTTTTATTACAGTGTTCCCCCAAACCTGTTCTAGGATGAGCCTAGAAGCCCATCAGCTTGGCAGAGCCGAGCAGCTCAGTAACAGGCATACACCTGAGCTCTCCCAAAACTTCAGCAAGGTGTGGTTCCTCTGCCTCTGTTAAGTGCACATACCCTCAACACACCTATTCTGTATGTCCAAATTTGGGGTGCTGGCCCAACAGAGAAGTGACTGTCATGGTATTGTAAAGCATGTCCGATAGTAGCGTTATATAGGGGATTTTTTTCCCTCTTGTAAATTAGCCTGGCTTGTAAATTAGGTGGCATAAACATTCATTGGGGATGCAAGTTCCTCTTACTCTTCTTCCTGAGAGCAGTCCATCTGGAAGAGGATCCTAATTCCTTGCTGCTGTTCTAGTAGTAACTTTGTGTAAAGTAAGTGAAATTCTTTTTACACCCAGGCTGGAGGCTGCTGCTCACTCTGATTTAATTGCTAATTAGATATTCAGCGTGCAACAGAACAGCTTCAGCTGAGAATGGGAACTGCTTTCCCAGCTCTAGGTGTAAGAAGCAGTGAGGAGGAAAGAGTGATGTTTCAGTCTCTGTAGGCAGAACAGGGTATTGAACCCTCTCTGGCAGATCCATGTTCAAACACTCCACAGTCAGGGAAAAGGGAGCCAGATGTGACCCTCTCCATTTTGGCTGCTTTATAAGAAAAGGGTTATTTCCTGCTGGTCTCCATCAGAAACACGCTTTTAGGAGAAGGTCCCAAGCTTTTAGTCCTAAGCCAAAGAGCGTTGCCCCAGTGCCGGCAAGCAAGGTTGCTTAAGCACCAGAGAAAAACGGATGTAGAACACACCTGTGCCATGAATGTCCGATGGGCAGTGCTCGGAGCAAGTCCCTGTCGGAGGAGGACGGAAGGAGAAAGCCCCCAGGGCGTGATTCGGAGTTCTGATTCCTTGAATCAGTAGGAGCTGCCCACTTAACTCGCCCTTCCCAGAACCTCTGCTTAGCCGGCTCCTGGATGGGTTAGAACTTTGTGAAAATCAGATGCTGCTTTTCAAATAAGAGCCATTTCCCCCAAAAGCAGTGGCAGCACAGCGCTGGCTGTGTAATATATCCCATTTTCAGCACTAGGTCTGTTTTCATGGAAGAGCAAACGACGTTATGAGTGGGGTGAGACGGCACCATTAAAAACGAAATCCCCATTTCCTACTTGGCAGCTTACGTGACCTTCGTGTTCATTAGGTTCTGATGTTGCTGTTTGCAGCTGTGCTGATCACCACGTTCTTTCTAAGACCTGCAGTTCTTTAGAAAGCATGATCATCATGCAAAGAATTTCCATGTTTCAACATTAATATTTAATTAAAACAGGAAGTTAAACCATAGGAAAACAGCACAAAATACAAAATGCAAAAATTTCCCACCAGAAATGGCAAACTAAGAAGGTATTTTTCCTGAAAACCAAATTTAAAGTTGCTTTCATCTGTCATTGACCAGGCTTCAGAATTTTCCTTTTTATTCTCCAAGCTGAACATTAAAGCAGTATTTGTTTTGAACCCATAATTATCCCCTGAATATTCCTCACCGCTTACTTGAAATGTTTGCTGAGAAAAGTTGCTATCCTGTGGGAGAACTTCAGTTGAGAAGCTTCTGAGAGGAAGATTACTTATGCAATGTTTTTGGTTGCCCCTTTTAGGAAGACAGAATGGATAAGCTCTCAGTTCAGAGGATGTGGGAGAATAACGAATGAAGTTCAGCAGAGCAAAACACATTGCTTGGCATGTTGTGAGTTTTAAAATATAAATTTCATCCTATCTTCAACAACAGCCAACAGCCATGGAGGAACGTTGCGTAGTAGGGTTCTCGCTCCATGAAGCAGAAACTCAAAACTCTCATTGATTCTGCCCTGAAAAGCCCTTTCTGATGAGGAAGAGCCAAGGGATTATTCTGGGTCTGTTGATCTTCAGGGTACTTTGTGTGTCCCTCTGATGTCTCTATTAGGGGAATGTCCCTGTATGCCCAGGGAGCAGTAGCAGTGTCAGCCCCAGGCAGTTTCACGGTGTGTTGCTGTAGCGGCCGTGGAGCATGGGAGAGATGCTCTGCGTACAGCTTCATACTTAAATGACAGCCTAAAGCAGAATCTGAAGAAAGAAGGAAATTCCAAGACTCTGTGCTCGCTTTACTCCCCATTGGTAAGTTTTACTTAGACTAATACTGCATGGTCAATTAAAGACAGAGTTGAAACAGGCTAATCTGGAATATGGTGAGCAGCAAGGAGGAAAACAGAAGCACAGAACCACCAGGCTGGAAAAGACCTTTGGAGACCATCAAGTCCAACCGTTCCTGTCCTGTGCTAAACCACATCCCTAAGTACCTCACCTACCCTTTTTTTAAACAAATCCAGGGAAGGTGACCCAACCACCTCCCTGGGCAGCCTGTTCCAGACCTTGACAACTTTCAGTGAAATTTTTTTCCTAACATCTAATCTGAACCTGCCCTGGCACAGCTTTGTGCCATTTCCCCTTGTCCTGTCTCCCGTCACCTGGCTGAAGAGACCATTGCCCACCTCTCTACAACCTCCTTTCAGGTAGATGTAGGCAGTGATAAGGTCTCCCCTCAACCTCCTGTTCTCCAAGCTAAACATCCCCAGCTCCCTCAGCTGGTCCTCATATAATTTGCCCATTCAGCCTGGGTGCCCTTCTCTGGACCTACATATTACAAAACAACTATTTCATTCAAGACTGATTTCCTTCTCAGACCAGCCTGGAACAGTAGCTAACATAAATATTTAGGAAAACTGTTAACATGCTGGACAATGTCAAAGGCCTTGCACAAGTCCAAGATGATGTCTGTCATCGTTCCCTTGTCCACCATCTCTGTCATTCCATCATAAAAGGACACTGGATTTGTCAGGCATGATTTGCCCTCAGTGAAGCCATGTTGGCTGTCACCAATCACCTCCTTATTCTCTATGTGCCTGAGCACAGTCTCCAGGAGGATCTGTTCCATGATCTTGCCAGGTAGAGGTGAGACTGACCAGTCTGCAGTTCCTTATATCTTCCTTTTTCCCCTTTTTAAAAATAGAGGTTATATTTTCCCTTTTCCAGTCAGTGGGGACTTCACCAGACTGCCAAGACCTTTCACATATGATGGAGAGTAGCTTGGGCACTTCATCTGCCAGTTCTTTCAGGACACGCAGACTCTCAGACCCTACCTTCACCCTTCGTGGCTCTTGCCAGTGAAGATTGAGGAAAAAAAGTTAAGCACTCCAGCCTTCTCCATATCCCAGGTAAAGGGTCACCTATTCCATTCTGGAGAGGGCCCACATTTTCCCTCATCATCCTTTTCTCATTGATAAACCTGTAAAAATTTTTCTTATTTCCCTTTACATCCCTGGTCAGATTTATTTCTAACAGGGCTTTAGCTTTTCTAATCTGATCCCTGGCTGCTCAGATGGTTTCCCTGTGTTCATCCCAGGATACCTGTCCTTCCTTACACCCTTGGTAGGCTTCATTTTTTTGTTTGAGTTTGTCCAGGAGTTCCTTATTCATCCATACAGGTGTCTTGGTCGTTTTGCCTAATTTCCTCTTCGTTAGGATGCATCGCTCCTGGGCTCGGAGGAGGTGATGCTTGAATAGTAGCCAGCTGTCTTGGGCTCTTCTTCCCTCTAGGGCTCTGTACTATTGTACTCAAGCCAGCAGTTCCCTAAAGAGGCCAAAGTAGCCAGGGTGGCAAGCTTGCTGTGCACCCTCCTCGCTGCCCTTGGATTTGGTACTCTACCATTTTGTGGTCATTACATCCAAAACTGCCCTTGATCCTCACATCTCCTACCAGCCCGTCCTTGTTGGTGAGAAGGTCCAGCGTGGTACCTCTCCTCATCAGCTCCTCCATCACCTGGAGGAGGAAATTATCATCAGCACATTCCAGGAACCTCCTGGAATGCTTGTGCTCAGCTGTGTTGTCCCTCCAACAGATATCTGGGTGACTGAAATCCCCCCTAAAGACAAGGCTTGTGAAAGTGAGGCTATTCCTATCTGTCTGTAGACGGCCTCATCCACTTGGTCCCCCTGGTCAGGGGGCCTGTAGCAGACCCATATTATGGTATCCCCCACACTCCCTCTGACTCTAAGCCATAGGCTCTCTGTCAGCTCCTCACCCACGCCCAGGTGGAGCTCCATGCACTCCAGCTGGTCATCAACATAGAGGGCAACACTCCCTCCTCGCCTGCCCTGCTTGTCTTTCCTAAAGAGTGTGTATCCTTCCATCCTGACGCTCCAGTGGTAGGAGCCATCCCACCCTGTCTCCATGATGCCAGTGAGATCACAGCCCTGCATGTGTGTGCATGTCTCCAGCTCCCCTAGTTTGCTCCCCATGCTGTGTGCACACACACAGAGGCATCTCAGCTGGGCCCCTGGTGAGGCTGGCTTACTAGCTGGAGTTCCTTTGAAGTATTTTCCCAGGGGTTCCCTCTTGGTTTGTAAAACAGGAACTCAGCAGTGACCCTAGAAAATAAAGGTAATGCTTTTGGTTTGGTAGAAGTGTGGGTTGCAAAGCTGGCTTCTCCGCTTCATTAGAACAAGTGGTGACTCCTGAGGAAAAGATCCTGATTTGAAGTGAGTTTATCTGACTATTCGCTGTGGTGTGATAAACTGTATCATCTCTCTAATGTGCACGGTAAATACCCGGGGAGAAATGTGGTGTATTTGCATATATTACAGTATTATCTCGCTGACACTTGATAAATAATAATAATATCATGATCATCAGTGTCAGCAAATAGTTTCATCCTGGGAACAGCTGAGTATCCTATACTTATCAGGTGCAATTACTGGCTAACTCTTAAGCCAACTGTATCAGAGAAAGTGCTACTTCCAGTAGATTATTTCAGAATTCAGCATGCAGGGCTGTCAACAGATTTATGCTGTTGTAAATGAAGGTTGTTATTTCTTGGGGAAAGTATCTATATTGATTTTCTTTGTCTTAGCAGGAACTTGGAGGACCGTGTTGTCTGATGCATAATTAACATCTGAAACTAAAGGTTACTTTAAAGCTTCATCACTTAACAGATAATGCTGCCGTGCGTTGGAGGCATTTTTTTTATTTCTTGTCTTAATAAAAAATACTTTAAAATCTAAACTACAGCTTTCACATACATAATGGAGCTGGCAGCTGTTCAGTCTACTCTTACACAACCTTTCATATAGACTCATATATTCCCTTGGCAGCTGAACATTTCTACCCCAAGTCGTACATTTTTCATAGAAACTGTGTGACACTGCTGCCAGTTTCATTCTTGAGTCTGTCAAAGAAAGGATACTTAGCTGTTAAAGTTGCCATTGGATTTTCAGGTGTTGCTGTAACTTTTTACTGCTCTGTTTTATACTGTCTGCCTTGTCTTCGGCCAGAAGAAAGGAAGAGACATAAAGGAGAGAAGACACAAGCTGCTCTGTAGGTGGTTTTGAAGCGGTATAGGGAGGTTTAACTTTGAGCAGCATCATCTCTGGTTACCTTTGGAGAGCTTGGCTGGATCCCAAGGAAGATAAGTTGGGAATCCAGAGTCTATAGATGGTCCTGTGAGGAATGTAAGTCAGGGCAAGATTGGACGTGTCTAAATATGATTTAGTTAGATTTCTAACAAAGGAATATAAAAGACAACACTGACTTCATATCTGTATCTATCCTTGAAGAAAGATCCACTCGAGGCAAGGAGGAGTGCTTTTCAACCATTACTTTCCCTAAACGTGAGCAGAGCCCTAGCCTAAGCATGAGTCTAGTGGTGGGGGAGAAAATCTTGTGCAAGTGGGTACTATGGTCCTTCTCCACTTTAGCCACGGGCTACAGATTTCTGTTTTTGTCTCTAGTAACTCACTGAAGCAGTAGAGAAATTCTGTAGCTACAGAGACCCCAGCCTGTGCGATGATGGGGTGGTTATGGGGGCGTGGGGATAAAGATGTTTGCCTTTGTCTTCAGTCTCTGACTCCGTTCAACATGAAGTTTTCTGATAGTTGCCCTGTCAAGGCCAAGCATTCGGGCTTGGGACTGAGTTACAGCATTTCTGTGTGTCTGCACGTGTGCTCTTACCCCAGGGCAACTGCAAGGGAAGGTGAGTTAATAAAGGGTGTTTCGGCAGAGTTGTCTTGCTTTGCTTTTCCCCTGGTATTAGAGGATGCTCATTAGCTATTTTTAGTGCTCATAGGACCCACGGTAACTTGGTTGCATGTCTGAGCCCTAAGGTGTCACCTCTGGGAAAGACAGGGGAAAAACATATTTACATGTGTAGTGAAGCACAGAAATATGAATGTTTTAGGCTGTAACTTTGGTTATAATTTCTGTTTTAACAAGAATAAAGGGGAAAGGTTAAGACACCCCTGGATTTACTTTGTAATTGTTAGATTTTAAAAGTGTAAGGGTTTAAAAAGTCTGTTTTTTCTAAATACTGATTGCAATGTTCCCTATTATGAAGGCTAAATGCTGTTATTTGGAAACTGCATGGCATCCCCTGGGAGCGCTGACTGACATACATCCTTTGCAGACAGTAACCTTCAGGCCTCAGTAATGGTTTCAGAAAAGACAGAACTCAGCCTTTTCTTTAGCAAAGGGGTGTTCTGAGGTGTGGGAGAAAGGGGAACCCAATTTAATTATATATTCATTTATCTTGGTTTCACCTTGCCTTGTTGTGCCACTGAAAGTGATCTAAGGACAACAGGGGCCAGATGATTTTTTTTTTTGCATTCCTTGCAGTCAAACAATTAAGAAAACATTTTTTTTAATGTCTAATACATTCATTCAAAATAATAAAGTATTTTTTGTATTGATTGTGCTGGAGGGCAGTGCCCAAGGTATACAGTAGCTACTGTGCATTTGTGCCTGCGTCGCGGAGAGTAAAGTATTTCTTCAGCTTTAGCTGAAAAATCCGAAGTGATAATTACACCTGTGTCTTTACCAAACATCTGCACATTCTTCCATTTCAGTTACCACAGCCAGTGCCTACCACTGGTTATTTGCAATCATCCCTCTGCATCAGGGTAATGAAGAGCTGAGATTTTTAGAGTACAGGAATGCAGTTTGCTGTTGTGGAACTAACTGAGTTACATGCTGCCTGATGAAATGTCAACCAAAAGGCACTCCGGTCCTGCTGTTTCTCTGTAGGGGATGAATCATCCCACCGTTGTTCCTGAAGTTTATCTGCTTACCTGGGAGCTTTGCTTTTGATATATGAAATTGTCTTTTTGTAATCAGGGTCTTTGTTATCTTTTGTAATGTATTTACTGGACAAACTGACTCTTAATTTAGAACAGATTTTGAAGGGAAGAAACAAATCGATGCATTTGAAAAAGAATGATTTGTTCCTAATTTTAAGCTATTGAAGATGCACCTAGATAATGAAATTTGTGTTGAGACTTTCTGTCTAAAGACTTTAGCTTTGAGAATTTTGTGGGTAAGTTATAAATATCCCATTCACTAGAGATTATATAATAGAACTGGTGAAAAAGGAACGATGGTAGAAATTCCCCTAACTTATACTTTTTCTGTGGGGGGGTTTTCCCCACTCTCTTGTAAATTTTAAAAACTTTTATCAGATGTATACCTCTCAAATATCTTTCCTCTTCCCTCAGATGATTTGATTTCCATTAGTATGAGCTGTTGGTTCCAAACCTGCCTGTCATCTAGCTGTGATGTAAGTGATCCTTTCACAGTAATTTACCAGCATTGTGTCAGAACAGAACTTAAAAATCCCTTTCCTTCTAAACTGAGGGTCAGCAGCTTTCCATTTTAAAGCCTGGTTTTGCACCCCTCACTACAAGAAAGACATTGAGGCCCTGGAGTGTGTCCAGAGAAGGGCAACCAGGCTGGTGAAGGGGCTGGAGAACAAACCTTATGAGGAGGGTCTGAGGGAATTGGGGTTGTTTAGCCTGGAAAAGAGGAGGCTGAGAGGAGACCTTATCACCGCCTACAGTTACTTGAAAGGAGGTTGTAAAGGGATGTGTGTTGGTCTCTTCACCCAAGGGACAGGTGATAGGATGAGGGGGAATGGCCTCAAGCTGCACCAGGGCAGGTTTAGATTAGACATTAGGAAAAAATTCTTCCCCAAAAGGGTTATTGGGC
Source organism: Gallinula chloropus (assembly GCF_964237585.1). Lineage (NCBI taxonomy): Eukaryota > Metazoa > Chordata > Aves > Gruiformes > Rallidae > Gallinula > Gallinula chloropus. The sequence continues at coordinate 70,762,367 of NC_140086.1, forward strand.
CCTGGAACAGGCTGCCCAGGGAGGTGGCTGACTCACCAGCCCTTCATGTGTTTAAAAGATGGGTAGATGAGATGTTCAGGGATATGGTTTAGTAGAGGACAGGTGTGGTTGGACTCAATGATCTCAAAGGTCTTTTCCAACCTTGTGATTCTGTGAGAGGGAGGAATCAAAGGTGCAGTCAATTCATTAAGGGAGATTTTGGTTAGTAATGAAACAGTAATTGCTGCATAATGCTAAGAGATTCAGTGCTAGTTTGCTGCTGCTGTATAAATGCTGTCTGCAGTATGCTCCTGTCCAGTGGCTCGCTTGTCTCAAGATGAAGTGGCTCATAAGGGAAATAAAGCTACCAAACTATGGTTCTGAGTCCATGAAGTGCAGTAAGTCATCAAGAATGCAAATGGACTTTCCCCATCTGCCTCCATGCTTTCCCTCAAAAATTGCACAGAAAGCAGTACTGAAGGAAGAAAAAAAGTATCTCGGAACATTTCAAGCTACACATTTGTGAATGGTTTGCATAGATTTTTTATGAAGTGCTGGAGAAGAAAGACAAATCACCATTCAATATGTTTTTTCTGAAGAGTTAAACTTTCTTTAGAGCATGTTTTTAACACAAGTGCAAAGTATAATTAGGGCTAAGCAAATACACTATATCTATTTTGTTATGTAAAGATTTTGTGGCGTTTTGCTTAATTACATACAATGCAATTACTATTTTTGTATTGGATTTTAAAATGTTCAGTAAATTTTAAATAAGAAAATGTGAAAGAAGGATGTGAAAGATTCAAGTAACTTAAATGATTATGTAAAAACGTCCAAATTACCCTATCAAACAAAAAGCCACCAAAAACTCCACCATCAAGCATAAGGATGTGAAATTCTACTCCTTTTATCTGAGTTAGAAAATCTGTTGTGACACCATTTGTGATACATGGTGAACACACCCCTCAGCTGTAATGTTCCATATGGAATGGATTAACAGATTCCTTCATTTTAAAACCTCAGTTTCTTCTACATGAGTACTTTTCAGGCAGGAGTTTACATAAAGATTTGAGTAAACAATTCACCTACCGTTTCAGAACAACTGAACAAGTTTTAAAGAAATTAAAACTACTTGGGCAGCCAGGAGTGTTTAGCATTCAGGAGATCAAGCCCTCTGTGGCTAGCTCTCTTCACTGATGAGGAGAGATGCACAGCTACGTGAACACAGTATACATATGATGTGAAGCTGTTGAAGAGTTAGATATTAGTCATACTGTGTATTATTCACTTAAGTTTGCATAGTTAAGAGACATACTAATTTGGGGAGCAGAAATACTGTAACATCTTACAAAACTTTGCGTAGTTTTTGAGAAGATGAAGGCATAAATCCAGTTCATTAGGCAAACAGAAGGTGGAAAAGAACATAAGCGTACACTTTCATAAATCTGAGGTATTTATTCATTTAAATGTGGAAAAGCTGTGACGTTTGCCTTACATCAAGTGTTTGTGACTCTATTCTCTATGCTGGATGCTTCGTGATGATCCCACGGGCAGTGTGGCTGATCTGCATGGCAACATCTCAGCAGTAGATAGGAGTCAAGAGTTGATGGTGTAGGATAGATGGAAGAAGCCTAATGTTTTCAGGCAAACAGGCTAGTTACTAATAATTCTCTGCCACAAACAGGGACAATCCAGTGACACCCTCTAGAAGATGGTACAGAATATTCTGATGGAAACTACATTGACTAGCCAGGGTACACAGACTCTTGCAAATGAATCACCCTGGAAAGCATGTGTTTCACAGAGTAGCTACCCAAACTGATGTGAATAGGAAGCATCAAGGCTTTTAAAATTCTTAAATCTACTTCAGTGGATATTGATTTGGGTAATAAGAAATATTTCCTTAGGGAAACACTTGGTAAAAGATTGAAGCCTCGAAAGGGGCTGCAGTCTTTTATCAAGGGGAAGTGATTTTGCACAGCAGTGGATGTGGAGAAAGAGGATATTTAACAAAATGGCAATCTCTGAGATCAGTTGTGTTTCTAATTTTTCATGCTGCAGCATCTGAAGTGTTTAAGTAACTCTCCTGGAGTCTGTGAGCACCGCTGTGGTCAGGGTGATTCTGCCCTTGACAGGAGAAAGGCTGCTGCAGTTCCTGTGTGACTGCAGGTTCAGCTTCATGAGCTCGGCTGGAAGAAATGGGTAGGGCATGTAAGCCCATGTTCAAACACAAGGCTGTAACGTCTATTTTTGGGAAGGGCTTTGCCCCTGTGAGCAGGGGCTGTGGGCACTGAGTAGGAGTGCAGCTCTGCAAGAGGAATATGCCCAAAGGAAGGAGCTGTGGGCCAGGTTCTTCCAGCACTCACAGACCTTCAGGGCTGAAGATCCTGTCTGCAGCCACTCTGAAGGTGTGTAGAAAAAAAAAAAGGAATAGTTATGGACAGACCTTGCCTCAAGTCCAGACTGCCTTTTTCAGCAGCCCTGCTCCTGCCACAGCAACCACAGGGATCAGGTTCTTTGTGGGCTCCATTTGTGCTGGGACAGCGGGATGACAAGCATGTTTGGAATGTGTGCTGAGGAGAGAGACATTAGCAAGCAGAGGGGAACTCAAGGGACCAGTGGCAGGTTTTCTTATTGAGAAGAGTGATTTATTCATTTATGATGCACGTGTGTTTGGATTAGTATGTAAATTTGGTCTTAAGATAATTAAATAGGAGTGAAATAAAAATACATCCTTTTGTGCCACCTCTCACCTTCCGTTGCAGTCTTAGATCTGTTTGATGGTTTTCAGGTGCAAAGTGAGCACTGCCCCAGAGGGCTCTTCAGTCTGTCTTGTGCAGTTGGAACAAAGCAGTGATGTATTCGCAAAGGATGAGGATGGTGTCACTGAAAGCAGAGAGGAAGCATTTTTTAGTTCACTCCCTTTCAGTGTTGATCACTGGCTGTTACTCAGCCTCAACATGGAATTTTTGGTTTTGTTCATCCCACCCCTGCCTTTGCTTTGCATTCCAAACCTATTGACCTGGCAGGTGTGAAGACCCTGTTCGGATCCAGATGACTTAAAAGAGTATGTGGGATCTGAGGGAGGGTGAACTGAGGGCTGGTGGGAGCACTGCCCAAGGCTGCATCAGGGGAGACCTGATGGAGTTGTCACTGAAAGGGCTGAGTAAAACCCGAATGCATTAGATTGTCAGAGGATTCCTGGAAGTAGAAGATTTCTGGAAGATGAGTGTTGGTAGACTTATTCAAAGCTCTCCAGTTACACCAGTTAGTTAAGGCTGGGCACATTGCAAAAGCATTTTGATAAGGATGAAGGGATAAAGTAACGTGGCAGCAGTGGTAGGGGACAGTATGTGATTATATTCATCATGTCAGCCACAGAAGAGAGAGGAAGACCAGGTGTGGAGGTTGCAAAGGAGGCAGCAGATACACAGGAAGAGACAAAAAAAGCATTTAAAGGTAGGAAAATAGAAAAGGGGTGGATTTTGTAGTACCAGCCTTTTTTGTGTTATCTTTAGAACTGAAGAACAGAGGAAAAAATTGTTGGATATTTTATATCCATCAGAATATTATTTTTTTAAGATAGATGTGACATGCAGAAGTTTTTTGAATCAAGTGAAATACAGGTTTTGTATACAGCAAGTTTTAGTGTGGTGAATCTGAAAACTTCCAGGTTCCTGACTTTTTCAGGGGGAGCAAAGAGGAAAGGGAAAGAACAACCTTATGTTTAGAATGAGTTAAATACTTCTCTGGTGGTAAAAAAACATCCACTTGCATATTTTTTTTCCCCCTCTTAAATATGTTCTCACAGAGGTGGTGTGACTGTCGCTGATGGGCTTGGCATTGGTCAGTGTCAGGTCCAGCCCTGAGCCGGCTGGTGTTTACTCTGTCGGACCTAGGGGAAGCTGCTGGCTTCTTGCAGAAGCCACCCCTGCAGCCCACCTGCTCCACCAGAACACAACCATGCAAAACCACAACAGAAGTATGCTTGAAGGGGAACCTAGATAATGGCAGCTGTGAATTGAATCCAGCTCTGTGGGGTAAGAATGGGAAAGCATTCTACATGAGCTTCATGATGTTTTAAAGCACTTCAAGCTGGCAGTGTGGCATACATCTTTGTGTGTTGGTTTACTAAGATTCTTTCAACTTCAATTTAATTTTTTAATTCTTCCAGCTTGAATTTAATTTCTGTCATTGCCTTGCTAGGTGACACTGGTGCAATGATTTCAGGTGTAAGGTTTATTTTTTGGTTGGGGTTATTTTTTCCCCCCATCTATAAAATGGGAATAATGATGCTTACCTTGCTTTGGAATGCTTAATGCCCTACTGACAAAAAGAAGTGTAGATGTGAGTGGGAAAGTGGAACGAGCACTGGCTGTAATTTTTCCACAAATGTAGAAGTAGCCTGATTTGTATCCCACTGGTATCAAGAACTCCCTCTGCTTTTGGCAGAACACTGTGTAAATGCCCTGTACGCTTGGAACAGTGACTGAAGGGATCTGGAAAATGTAGGCACCTGTGCTAAGTGATGGGTTGCCTCTCTCTTTGTAAATATGCCATACGATCTACTTTTGCCTTCATGTTTGATCTATATCCAGGGGAAATATGCACAACATGATGGCTGTTTCTAGTTGACTACAAAAAGCATTTTCAAGCCAAGCAAAGTGATAATAATGAGAACTTAAAAGCATCATTACAATGAATAAAATACAGGAATTATAATGAGTAGTACTTAAATCAATCAGCGTATTTCAATCTCTATATGGCTCATATGTTTTTCCATGTGTCAATTAGGCTTTTCCCACTACAAGCAACATAGCTTCTCTTTGTTTATAAGATCTGGACGTTGCTTGTTTGAGACCTTTTTGAATCTTAGGACCCTTTATCTTTCATCTGTGTTTGTCACCTGATTCTCCAGATGTGTCCCTTTTTGATAATTAGAGCACCCTGTAAAGCTGTCATCTGGCTTCTTCCTGTATCTGCTGTTTTCCTCTGCAGGTTGTGCTCAGTGTTACTCACCTGACTTGGTGGCAGCTCATGGGACTCCAAATTGTGGTGATTTGCTTTTGTCTCGTTGTCTCTTTTGTCTTGAATGTTTCTCACAATACAAGATGTTCTTATTTCCTGTTGAACAAAATGCCAGCAGCTCCCAGTGCAGGCAGTGTTCCTGCTGTTCGGACCTGCACTGTGCTGTCAAAAGCTTCTCTTTTTGTGGACAGATTTCCTCAGTCTTCATTCCTTTATTTGTTTATACATTGTCCCTCCACTGTGTGTCATCCAGGTACGAACATATTCTCATCCAGAAAGTCTAGAAGCGTTTAAAATGGTACTTGGATCGTCTTTGCTATTTGCTCACATTTTGTATCACTCTTCTAGTGAGGATTTAGCTCACTATTCAAACCCTATGAATGTGTCTGGTGACATCTCTTTCCTTACTCATGTCACTGTTTCTGATACTGTGTGGATTGGGCACTTAGCCAGCTTAAGCATCCCAGTTGCTTTCAGGTTAAAGTTGTGTTCATCTGCTCCTGCAAAGCTATCTGCAGTTCTCATGAAAAATGTTCTTATTGGCTGACCACTGCTACCACAGTTGTGCCTTGAAGATTGTCAGAAAATTCCAAGTGCATTAACATGTGTGAGAAGAGTGCCTGTTCCTGGCTTGCATTATTTATTTATTATTAATAAATAATTACTATTTTAAAAGTATAAAAAAGAAATTTTCTACTACGTTGCTGCTCAGTTCTTTGATACAACATGGATTTTTTCCCCAAAGTTTCTTACAGCATTTAACAAATAGAAAACATTGATGTAATAAAAAAATTAATTTTATATTCTTTATGATTCACAAATAAGTATATGAACTACCTCTTGTCACTGCACCCATCCAGGTGTGCCTTGCTGCCGACTTTGCTCAAGGTCAAGAAGTTGGCTGTTTATCAGTTTGGGCTTTGTCTCATACTGTGAGCTAATGGAAGGAGGCCTGACTGAGTGACTTCTCCAAAAAAAGCTTCCATGAGGATCATTATCAAGAGCTTTCAGAAACTCCAAATAATTTTTTCTCAATGTCACCTTCATAAACATCACTCTTGCCTATTTTGTTACATGGTGGATAACTCAGAAGCTGTTTATGAGTTTCTTCACATTTTATTTTGATTAGGGAAGTATTGTATTTAGACAAAAAAAAGGCATGATCAGGGAAGATTTTATTTCAAATGTCTGCGAAGTGCAACTTAAATATTCTGGTTTTTTCCTTCTCTAAAGAAGACACACTTGCTCCACAAGAAAGTTGCTTGCATGCATTTATGTAAGGCTTAATTGCCATAAAAATATTGCTCTGTGACACTACTGGCTCCCTCCCGATGTCAAAATAAGGGACATAGATTATTGTCCTTATATATATTTAAAGAGGTGTGCAAAATTATTTCTGAGACTTGGCAAATTTGACAGGCGAGGCATCAGTTTTCAGAAATGCTCTCTGTAGGCATTTTTGTACTGTTTCTAAAGTATTTGTGACACTTCTGGAGAGAACTGACAGGTTGATGAGATAACTATGTGGCTGCTGTAAAAAAAAGTGCTTGCATGAGTGCTCTGTCTAGTTGTGATGGAAATATCTGCATTGCATTGCCATCTCTTTCTATAATATGGTTTGGGTTTACAGCCTTATTTTCCCATTATCATGATTCAATCATGGTGGCAAAGTGATGTTTCAAGGCTAATTACACTAAATACTTTTGGTCAGAAATTTCCAAGTCTCACTTCTCTGTCCTTTGATGGAAAGAAGATACTGAGCTAAAATCAATACTGTTTACTTTCTCAATGATTGTGTGCAAATTTGAGTTAAGCCTGAGCTTGTGCAATTTAACTACTCTAACACTTAGCAAGCCACTCACAGATCACCTGTTAAGGATATTAATTTGTCTCATATGTTTACTTTTGGTTGAAGAGAAGTGAAAGAACGAACTTCATGTCTAAATCATGTCTAGCTGAGAGCAGTTATGAAATGTGACATCTTTAGGCAACTTGTACCTGTAAGTAGAAATGCAGCTTCTCTGTTTCCACAGCCACATTGCAGTTTAAAGGACAGATTAAGAACTAAATACAAAACAACTATATATACCTGGAGCCTTCCTGGATTATTTCAGGCTGAAGATCATTGGTGGGATAGCAGATAGTCTAATTTACAGTTTGGGACCACAGAACTAAATTAGGTTAAAAAAATGGAAATTTTTTAACAGTCTTAGAAATTTCTGTACAGTCTACAGTTTATTTTTTATTGCTTCTTTAATTTTTCTATTACATCTAACTTTATGGAGAGAAAGATTAACACATTTGCAATGCTGTGACAGGTCTTTTGTTGACCTTAGGGAAGGAACAAGGCCTGATACTGACCAGGCTTTTTTGTGGGCCCAACTTTATTTTTTAACAATCTGTCTTCCATGATTTTACAGGCAAAGTGAACCTGCAACACCAGCATGTGCCTCTACCAGGCAGTATATTTTCTGGCTGTTGTATCCTCTTACGGCCTCTGTTTGTTGGTACTGGCTGTTCAGATCTCATTGGAAGTTCTCTGAAGCTGCTTGGAGAGGCCTCCAGAACTCTTGGGCACCACTTTATTTAACTGCAGGCTCCTGAATAATACTCCTGAAATAATGTGGCTGCCAACTACTGTGCAGTTCTGTGTGAAACGGTATGAAAGAAGATAATACTCTCCTTGCAATAATAATAATTCTCTCACATACCACCACCCATCCCTTTTTATTTGACAACATGGATGTAATGCTGGGAAGAGATGTCCTCTTGTAGTGCTGTGGAAGATTAGCTAGAAAAAGTGACTGTCATACATAAATGTGCAAGCATGCCTTTTGGGAGAGGGGAGTTTAAGGAATTTTCTTAGGAACAGTAATTAGTTTAATCTCCATGGTCCATATAAGTCTGGTCTCTTCTGCTCAGCCTGCTAATTACCTAGAAGGTGCAGTGCTAAGGTAGTTTTGAGACAGATAAAATATATTGCATTCACATGCCACCACCTGGCCTAAATGGAAATAGAGTTTAATCTTGACCCACAAGTAAAGCACAGGCAGTTGGCTCTGAGGTGATTATCTGTGCCCTTAGGGTACCACCTAACTTTCAGAAGAACACTGGAACTGTGTAGTTTAGCAAAGTGATGCAAGAGGAAAGGTTACTTGTGTAATCCTTACTCAAATGTGGATCAACTTGCATAGTCACAGCCCTTAGTTTTAGGAGAACCTCTGATGTTTTCCACGTAGCTCTCCTAGGCTTCGGTCACTTGCGCTAACAGCTGTGGTAACAAATCAGTGTTTTTCTCTCACGAGTGGGGTGCTTGTAGAGGATGTATCTCTGAACTTTGGGTTATGGAATCCCTTGACTTCTTTCAAGGATTAAGCCAACATTTGTAGAAGTTAAGGGATTCTGGAAGCCAGTGTATTTTCACGCACTGTATCATAGGCGGTAGCTTCACTTTCTGCAAGGCGGTGGCTGAAGCAGTGCCTGCACACAGACTGGCAGCCTGTGCCACCTTTGTAGGCTTGGCCTGTTTGTTCTAAAAGTAATTAGAGTTTGTTTCTGTCTCCAGTAAGCCTGGAGTACCTTTGGGCCATATCCTACTTGTCTGAGTGGGAAAAATCAGTGAGACACCATTGCAGAGGGAGATACAAGCCCTCATGAGTGTAAATGCCATGAGCTCTGCACTGGCCTTTGTACGGGTTTGTAGTGTACACGGGGTAAGAATACATTGATTGCTCCCTAGGCTGCAGGCAGTTATTCAGAGAGCTATTTTAAAGTATTTCTGAAAAATGTTGTTTTCTTCCATCCTGTAAACAAGCACCAAAAAGGCCAGAACATCCAGGGTGATACCATTATTGTCATGACATTATCTTTTTAACTGGTCATCTTTTGCTTCTTTCTCAGACGCTAAATAGCATGTTGTGGTGACACATTCTCTTCTTTGCACTGTATTTTCTTCTCTGAACCCTGTAATAAAATATTTCTCATGTATCATTTGGCAGAAAGTTGAAGTCCTGTAGCTTATCCCGCTTTACACAGACGTATCATTGTCCTGGAGTGCTGGTGCCATCAAGCAGTGAACTCCCAAAATTCTTTGCTATGACCCTGTGACTTCTGAAAGGAAGAGGGAACCAGTGATTTTCTAAATGTCTTTCTCTCTGCCACTTAGATGCGCTTCCACAAAAAAACCCACCCTACAGCCCATTTCATAACTTCATCTAAATTGAGGGTTTTGACCATGTTCTCTGTGTGACAGAGAGATGGGGTGTGTGTGAAGGGGGGTGTATGTGCAGGAAAGAGTAGACATCTAAGGAAGCAATGACCCATTCTAAATTTTGCACAGCCATTACCATAGCTTTGAGCAAAGAACCCAACAGGGAGGGCTGAAAGAAAATTGAGTATCATCTTTCTGTGGAGTGGGATGGTTAATTTCTGGGCTACAGCCACAAATACTGATGCAGGCTATGAAGTAAAACGTAGTGAGAATATTATGTACGTTCTTGTTTCATTGGTTATGGAATGAGAACTTGGCCAAGTGTTTGGGTAGGTTTTTTTTAAAACAGGAAAGCACCAAACAGAGTCCCCACTATAAGGTTGCTCAGCTTGAAGAATTAATGTATTATAACTGGCACACACATACTTAGCTGCCAGCTAACATTTTCTCAATGTGAGTGTTTCAGCTGGAGAAGTGGAGAGCAACAGTGCTGTGGGTACGTGTACTGGCTATTCCTGCAACCAGGGCACCCTTACCTTGAAATATCAACGTCTTCGGAAGAAAAGACATGAAAAATGAAGTGTAATCACCCAAGGAATCTTAAGTGTTGCATTTGTGACCTTCTGTAACTCTGTGCTGAGGAGCTGAGAGATGTCCCTCAGCTGTGAGAGCTGCTTCTCACCTCTTGGCAGTGTCCTGTGGAAGCCACCTGCCCTGAACAGAAACAGTAGGGGTGCAACCAGGCCTTGGGTGGTCACATACAGGATTGTGTGCAACCATCTATGTGTGTGTGGTTTCCTTGTTACCTTAATCTTAGGCACAACCGAGCTGTCTAATGAAAGTCTGTGAGGTCAGACTTTCTGTGATGCCAATTAAATCTCCTTGAAAGCGGTCTGCTCTTGTATTTTGAGTTTGTCTGTTGATTAGATAGAGATGACTGAATCTTATGGTGACTTGGCATGAAGATGAATGTGACATGGTGGTGTGTCTTGTGCTGCTTTGGGCAGCAGGAAGGTGGGGATACCGAGGATCTCTTCATCAGTGCACAAGAAGGGGAAGGCTGGGGGTTGGTATCTGCTGATGTTGGAATGAACTCCTGGTTTTAACCACGTCATTACTGCTCCTGAACTCCAGCCCAATGTACATGGTCTCTCACTATTAGGCACTTTTCTTTTGGGCAGCTTAGAAAGGAGGGAAAGTCATTCACTCTCTGGTTTGTGACTTCTTTGCTACTGTCTATAATACAGACCCATGATATACTGGAGAGAACCACTGCACCAGATTATCTGCTAGCTGCTGTAGTAGAGGCATGAGTTTTAGGCATATATAAGGCATGAGAATTAGGTCTGTGAGAAGATTGTTCTTTTATCTTAATTTAAATACTTGCTTTTCAAAGACTTGAGCATATCCTGTTCAGAACCTAAGTTTTGTCATGTAAAATCTTTGGGAGTTTATTGACATTTTTGGGAGGGGTGGCTGACACGCAGGAACACTGCTCTGCCATTCAGCAAGACCTGGGCAGGCTGGAGAGCTGGGCAGGGAGAAATCAGATGAGAGTCAACAAAAGCAAGTGTAGAGTCTTGCACCTGGGAAGGAACAATTGCTTGTATCAATACAGGCTGGGGGATGACCTGTTGGAGAGGAGCTCTGTGGAGAAGGACTGGGGGGTCCTGGTGGATGACAGGTTGGCCATGAGCCAGCAGTGTGCCCTGGTGGCTAAGAGAGCCAATGGGATCCTGGGATGTATCAGGAGGAGTGTGGCCAGCAGGTCAAAGGAGGTGATCCTCCCCTCTCTACTCTGCCCTGGTCAGGCCCCACCTGGAGTATTGTGTCCAGTTCTGGGCTCCCTGGTATAAAAAGGACAGGGATCTCCTGGAGAGAGTCCAGAGGAGGGCTATGAAGAGGAAGGCTGAGTGAGCTGGGACTGCTCAGCCTGGAGAAAAGAAGACTAAGAGGGGACCTTATTCATGTTTATAAATATCTTAAGTATGTGATGCAGGGGGAATCAGCCAGCCCCTTTTCAGTGGTCTGTGGAGACAGGACAAGGGGCAATGGCTGCAAGTTGGAGCACAGGAAGTTCCGCACCAACATGCGGAAGAACTTTTTCCCAGTGAGGGTGACAGAGCCCTGGCACAGGCTGCCCAGGGAGGTGATGGAGTCTCCATCTCTGGAGATATTCAAGACCCATCTGGACGCCTGTTTGTGCAATATGAGCTGGGGAGCTGCTTTGGCAGGGGGGTTGGACCCGATGATCTCGCGAGGTCCCTTCCAACCCCTCTGATACTATGATTCTATGATTCTATGACATATGGAAGATTATAATGGTTTTATACTCAGATGATTGCTATGTCATGCTTGGTTCTGCTGCACACACTTCAAGGGTGCACTAAAGAAGTGGTGAAAGGGTTTCAAAGCATGACTGGAAAATTTTAAGACATATTTTCCAGTAAAGGACTTCTGGAACTCCATTTGTTTAGCTTCATTGCTCAGAAAGGTGACTAGGTGAGTAAATTTCACATGTACTTTTATGAGAAAAAAATGCTGGTGTCTTAAAAGGCCCTTTAATCTTGCAGAGAGAAGCAAGGGCTGGAATTTAAAGCCTAACTCCATTTGAGAGAGAAACAGTTGAATTTGGATGGGGTGTTTTAACCCTGGCTGGATGGGTCCTTTCCATGGGGTGCAGACCTTCAGGCCCAGACTGCTCCAGAGTGTGTCCCTCACAGAGTCACAGGTTCCTCCACAACAAACCTGCTCCATCATGGGCCTCTTTCCATGGACTGCAGGTCCCACCAAGTCACAGCATCCTTTAGGTGTCTCCACGTGCTCCAGCATGGTCTTCTCTGCAAGCAATCTCTTCTCCAATGCTTAGAGCACCTCCTCCCCCAACCAAAAAATAAGGAAAAAAAAAATTGCAAGTCAAAATTTAGATATAAAGAAATTTGGATTATGTGTGTCTTTCTCCTTTCAACATCAAAACAGGATCTGAAAATCAGAAAAAAAGATCATCACATGAGCCCTGTAGTTCTATGACTTTGAGAAAAATCTTCCTCAGTTAACTTGTGCTTTTAATTTGTGGCAGTAATTTTATTGTGTTGTGTTAAAAAAAAATTAAGGCCTCAAGATGGGGTGCTCACAGTTCTCTTGTATATTTTTGGTTTAAGCTAAGAGAATACGAAGACTAGAATAACAATAACCTTGGTTCTGTTTTCACTGTTAATAAAATACACAAATAGGAATGCTTTTTCCCATTGCCCAAAGGTTTCTCCATGAGACCTCTTCTGCAGATGTTCACCACCTTCCTGCCAACAGCCAGTTGACCCACCCCCACACAGGGACTGCAGTATAAATGCCGTGGCTGCTGGAAGTGGGGTTTTCAGAGCCACTCTGTTCTTCACCCAGTCTGCATTTTGGGGCATAAGATAAGCACTGATATTTTTGGAGGTCCTGAATGATACAGATTGTGTATATAGTGTAGGCTTTTCCAGTTTATTTCATAAATGTGAACCAGCTGCTTGTATGGAGGTTGCCTTGGATGTTTAAAATTTGGGAGGACGATTTTGGTATTAGATTGTCACCCAAAATGTGCTAGGTTGTGTGTATCATGAAAAACTTGGGGGAAGTCTGGTGCTTCAGCTTTTCATATCGGCTTTGTTACTTCCTTTACAATAGAAAAATAGCAAAGAGTGCTCCATTAGCAGCAGCTGGCATGGCTATTGTGAAATAAGAGATAAATATATGGTGATATATTGGCTATGAATAAACAGAGATTGAAGAGCTGATGCTTGCACTTGCATGTGTGTGTACATGTACATTTGCGTGTACACACACAACGTTTGGTACAGTTGACAGCTACTGCATAATATACCATTTTGCAATGGAAACAGAAAAGAATGCTGGCACATGGAGGGAAGCCAGAGGTAAAAATAAATCATGCTTTCCACTCTTCATGCAGAGCATTTTGAAGAAGAATGAGCAGCAGGGAGGGTTTTGGCTTTGCAAGCAGCCATAGAAATGTCTGTCAGCTCATAATGAACCTGCTTTTGCCTTGCTTTCCGCCTGAGTTGTCAGTGCTTGTGTTTCCCTTTTTCCTTCCCAGCTGAACTTCTTTCTTGATCAAAGCTCCTAATTTATTTTTAAAGTTTTCATTCCTGTAAATGATTGGAAGCTTTCCAGCCAAGTTTTGCTAAAGCCAGAGGGGACTGGAAGCAAAGAGCAAGGACGGACCCGAGGACAAACTACAGACACTTGGGGGACACTTGTTTAAAGCAACGAGAAGCAACTCCCCTTCCTCTCCTTGCATTTTACCTTTTCCAAGTCCTTTCTAAGGAGCAGAGATTTCCATCTTACATCCCAATGCAGGAAGAGATGTCAAGAAGATGGGGAAAGACCTTGGCAGTGCAAGTAGCTTAGATGTTTTTAAAGGATGTGAATACTTATTTTTGGAAAGCTAAAACAGACCATTCATTCTGAAGTAGGCAGCTGCACATGAGATTTACAATGGAATGACAGGCTTGAATGCAAAAACGTTAGGACTCAGCCAAAGGGCCCTGTCACCTGAACAGTTTATGCCCAAATAACCAAGGACAGCATCTCAAAATTTACCTGGCAAGAAGTAATGGGCAATGGTAGCCATTCTGCTTTTTGTGACTGGATGAGAGTCACATGGAAAGGCAAGAAAGGACAAAGAAAGGCGATGCACCCTGCAACCAATTCAGGTGTCACCGAGGGATGGAGTGTACCAGGCAGATGGAGAACAGAGTGAGGATACGAGGTGCTCAGGTTGTTACATTGCTGATGCTGGCCTTGCACGACTCACATGTCTCAGTTTCTTCCTCTGTGAAAGGATCATTCACATATGAGGGATGAATGCAGTAATGCCATTGCTACCGATGACGGCACTAAATTAAAGGAATCATAGAATCATAGAATCATAGAATGGTCTGGGTTGGAAGGGACCCCAAGGATCATAGAGCTCCAACCCCCCAGCCACAGGCAGGGACACCAACCTCCAGGCCTGGATCTACACAAGGCTGCCCAGGGCCCCATCCAACCAGGCCCTGAACACCTCCAGGGACGGGGAATCTACTACTTCCCTGGGCAGCCTGTTCCAGCACCTCACCACTCTTTCTGTAAAAAATTTCCCCCTAATATCTAACCTAAACCTTCCCTCCTTTAGCTTTAGTCCATTCCCCCTTGTCCTACCATTATCTGCTCTTTTAAAAAGTTGAGTCCCCTCCTGCTTATGAGCTCCCTAAAAAAAAAGAGCCCCTGTTAACATTAAAGCAGCATAAACGCGCTGCCCGGAAAGTTTCTCTTCAGGCATATTTAAACAGCAGTTGTATCTTAGTAAGTCAGTCTGCCTCATCAGTCATGTTCTCACTAGCTCTTAGTCCACTTCTTTTTTTCTTTTTCCTTAGCATTGTTTCCCTGTTGACCTGCTGAACTATCTCCATTTAAAGAACGTTATTACTAGTATTACTGCCATTGCACTGGCAAGAGAGGAGGAGACATCCATACTGATGCCAGCTGGTAAGCAGCTCCATTTCATCATATTAATGAGATCCCCTTTAAAGTGTAGTCCAGCTTTTGGATGGCCCTCCATTCCTGTATCAGCTTTGTAAAGGGGCCTGATGACCTTCTCTCAAAAGACTGCCAAAGTAAAGCTAGTCCTGGCATGAAGGAGAAGTTCATATATTTATAGGAATGCTGAAGTTTATTAGACTGTAGAATTAACTAGTCTTAACTTAAGGAGACATTGTCAGCTTAAATCTCACCCATTGTTAACATCTTGTATAAATAAGCTGTAAAAAATGCTAAGGCAGATGGGAAGGGGGGATCTTCTAATTTTAAAATAAACAAAACTTGCAGGCATTTTGCTGGACTGTGTGAAAACCCAAATCCCAAAGTGTAAAGGACTGGCTGTATGTTGACAGTAAGGGTAAACAGAAGTGAAATGAATTTCTGTGTCTGTGCTGAAAGAAATGCAGTTAGTTTAAAAAGAAAAAAATAAATCTCCCTTTGGGAGAGTAACAGGCCTTGAACACCACTGCTACTCTGCAGTAGTACCTTAGTCCCATTTAACTGTCTAGGTGTTGGGGAATGTAGAATACAGAGACTTATGAATAAAAATTTGCTTCCTGTGAGCTATTTTATCAGTGGTGTAGTCCCTTCCCCTACTCCATGTGGTTTGGATGAGCCAGATGCTGTGCATGAGGTGAACCTGCTTTATCAGGGTGGTTGGACTAGGTGATCTCCAGAGGTTCTTTCCAATGGCTACCATTCAGTGATTCTGTGACCATCATCCCACAGTCTCCTGGTCTTGTTTTATCCTGCTGCAAGGTCAGGAACAGTGCTGTAGCCTGGCTCTGTGCTAGTTGCTGTTTGCCTGCTGAGTGGCTGTGCCTGGGGAATGGACCACAGGGCAGAACTAGGACTAGGGAGAGGTCTTTCCACTCCGAGATCCAGTCTCAAGGAGATCCTTTGAGGCTACAGTATGTGTCTTTGTCACCACCTAGTAATGTGGCTCTTCTGCCATCTTGCAAACTCATGTGTACCTGAGGGTCTCTTCTCCAGCAAATTCTTCCACTTTTGGGTGAAAAAAGTTCTGAAAGACATCAGGGCTGGGGTTTCATGTTTCAAAGAGCTGAGAGATTTGGCAGTGGTATTAGATACTGTTACTCTGAGTGATGGCTATTGGTATCCTGGTGCTGCTACCCATTGTTTCTTCTCTCCATTTCATCAGTGCCTTCACGTCCTCCACATGATACTCTAAAGAAAGACACATCTCTTCCTTGATTATAGAGGGGACTAGCCTTGTAGCTTTTCTGTCAGCTTTGTGATCCTTCCTTGTCATTGCATACATAGAAAGGGTCTAAAGGCTTTCCTACCAAGAAATGCACTCCCTCATGTTGTTGTTCAAATATACATGTAATTCTTGGCTTTGCTGTGTAGGGTATTTAAGCTATGCTATAGGTTCTGTAAATTATTTTTCAACAGTGCTGCTGTTCTTTGGCAAATTGAACATACTTGGTGTCTTCAGAGCAGGATCAGTGAATATATCGCAGCATGACCATAAACCAGTCAAGAAGTACTTCCTGAAGGGAAGAATTTGAAGTTACCAGAGCTTCTCTATAGGTAGAAGGCCCAAGGCTGCTGTTACCTTGACTACTGCAGGCAGGACATGATTTTCCTGGCCTCTATCTGAATCTTATTGTAATTCCTGGCATATATTGGTCTGTCAAATCTATGTTAGTGAAGCACCTGTTCTTCACTAAGATTTAGAAAAATGAATGTTCTGGGTTTTTTCCTCCACAGGCAAAAGACATTTTTATGCCCAAAGTTCAGTTCCCAGCCCTGACACAAACTTGGTGTGTGTGACCTGGGGCAGATGCTTAGCTGTATCTCCTTGCCTGTGAAATACAGACAACGATCTTCTGTTGTCCAAGATGTACCATGGAGCTAAACCAAACGTAGTTATTCAACAACAAAGCAACATAAATATACATATATATATATGTATACTTTAAAAACATATAGCATGCATGTATATCTATGTGTGTGTATATATAGAGAGATAGATCAACAAGGCTATTTAACTGTTACTTGAGAGGTTTCCATTTTCTGCATCCACAAAACTTCTGAAGGAAGTACCCAGTGCATCCAGTGGGAAATGATTCATTCTCATACCTGAAAAGTGTGTGTATGTAAATATCCCTTATGAAATAGATCATCTCTTTGGTTAGCCTAAACCACTGGGGGTGAAAACTAGTGACAGATGGGAATATCCTGATGTCACTTGACAAAGCTCTCCCTATTCCTTTCGCAACAGGAAAAGGACATACAAGGACTATCCTTTTCATTCTAATTTACACACCAGAAAAGATGTCTCCTTAAAAGCCTTGTGATAGTTCACATTTTAAAATTTAACTTTATTCTTCTCTTCCCAAAATCAGAACCCCCATAACCCATATCTGGTCAGGCAGCTGGTGGCCTTTTGTGCAGCAGTGAGCAATCTTGTGGTCAAATTCTAATGATCTTACAGGAACACCACAGCTGACAACTGTGAGACTTGGAAGTATGGTTTTCAGAGGTACTTGCCAGCAGACAACTGAGTTCCCTACAAAGATCAAGGAGAAGGAGAAGGTTTTCAGGAGGCCAGGTGGGTTTCCTTCTTAACAGACTCCCAATAATTTCTTTGGGGTATGTTTCTTCTTGGGCTTCACCATTTTGTGTTCAGATCTGTGCAAATTCATTTTTCACTGTTTGAAAGCAATCTTCTGTATTCCCAGCAAACAGCCTGTCATATACTGAAAGGGATCAGAGATGCCCAAAGTTCACAGTAAAATATAGGCTAAAAGCATGCCCTTTTCTTTATAGATAAGTTCTCATTAGATAGTTGACATACAAATATTTTGTGTGGTTGTGTTCCCTAGACATCCCTTGCTGTATTTCTTGGTTTCTATGTAGGTGATTTAGGCAGGAACAGATCTACTGTTATTTTTCCAGGTTTTCCTTAGGTGCAGACAGTGTAAAATTTGAAAGCTAATGCTGGAATACTTTTGCTGCTGTGTTCAGAGTGACTATTCCATGAAGCTTTATTTTTCTGTAACTGCAAGTTCTTTGAACATCTAATTTTTATATTGTTTACTTTAAGGGAAATGTATGAAAGTGAAATGATTATATGCTGGCGTTTTCTGTGTAGTCACCTTTTATAATGGTTACTTGTGCTTATCACATCCCTTCCCCTTCAAATTTGCTCTTTAAATTATACTGTTTCATACTTACATTCCCTTCTCAGCCTCTTTCTGCTAATGAAGGAGAAGAGAAGCCGTCAGGTTGTTCCAGAGAGGGTGAGCATGAATTCTAATTTAGTCCTAGCATAGCTGGCTTCCTGCGTGTCAGAGCGGCTCTATCGTTACGGTGTGACCTCTCCCCACTGAATGCCAGGATTAGAGAAACCAGAGGTATTTTGCCACTTGGCCTGTCTGAGCACTTCCTGCGCTCTGCAGCAGTGTGGAAAAAAAATATCAAGAACAGAATTACAGCCAGAAAAGTCACATCTATATTTCAAACCCTGTATTTTAGTGGCAATAGAGGTAGCCTAGCTCTTAACACGTTAAAGGCTTATCTCTGAAGGAATGGCTGATTTCAGAGTGTCAGTAACATGGAAAGCACAGAAACTTGCTGGGAGGTAAAGCTAAAACCATTCTGAACAAGTTTTTGTCTCTGTGCTGTGATTTTTCAAAGTTGCTACAGAAACTGAGCTTAGAATATACTTTGTCCCCTCCCTGCCAAAAATATTTCCCATATTCAACAGGAGCTCTTTAAAACCATTTTCCCCTCCTCTTCTAAATAACACCTTCTGGGTTAAAAAAACCCCAAATGGACAAAATCTGTATAGCAAAAGAAGACAAATGCTGCAGCTTGAAACTGCCATTGTATTGCCCCAGTCAGCGTCTGGCTGTTGAGTCTGATGGTATAAATTCCTGTATTGTCTATAATACGGATAATCTGGAAGAAATCTGTAGTTGATTCCAAATGACTTCTTTCACAAATGCCAGAGCTTTCAAATTCTTTCTTATTTCCTTTCTCCCACTTTGGTGATGCAGCTGTCCTACATGTACACAAACCTATGGAAAAATCATATAGGATTTAAAAAAGCTTTGGCTGAGTAATTTTTAGGGTTTGGTTTTTTGTTTTTTGTGTTTTGTTTTTTTTTTAAGAAGTTCATCATACCACTACCACCTCAGCAAAATAATGTTTTTTCAGTTTATTTTGTTGCAGGTTCATCTTTCTTTCATCCCATTAAGTTCTATGCTTATGAACTGGTTTGGCTGTAGCATAACAGCAGACATTGTAGTGCCAAACTCCAACATTTCCAGGAAGTCCTTGCTCACCACAGTCCAATTATCTAATTCCCTCTTCAGAGCTGAGTTTTATGTGCTTGATGTAAATTCTTTAGGAGCCCATGTAAGCCTACATGATCCGGAGCTGTAGTGAGAGTTGGTAATGCCTGTGGTGTACAATTGTACTGTCTTGCTACTTGCTACACCTTCAGTGCTCTGCTCCATGGTCTCACTGCTGGCTTTTTTGGACTTGGCACACGTATCCATGCTGTTTTGATCCTTATGCTTGCAAGTGCCTTAAATAACATCTCTAAATGGTTTGCTGTGAATAACGAGCGTGAATAAAATGCAGAAACAAGCCAGGGTAGGTAATTTCCTCGTCCTGTGGGAAAGCTGGTGTCAGGCAATTTCTCGTGTCCTTAATGATAATTGTTCTCCTTCAGTTTCTGTCAAGGCTGACATTTGAACATCATCTAGCAAGGTAGATTGTTTTACTTCCTGTGGTTTTCCTGGTCACATACAGCTTTTTTGGTATCATGCCCTGGACATTTTGCACGTATCCTGTTTTGAGGAGTGATTTTCCCACTGTTGCCTTCCCTGTTTGTTGTATTTGGCGGGAGGCCCCGGTGGTACTTTATTTCAGCTGAGATTTTTTCCACTTCGTTCATGA
The DNA here is from genome assembly GCF_964237585.1 of Gallinula chloropus. Classification (NCBI taxonomy): domain Eukaryota; kingdom Metazoa; phylum Chordata; class Aves; order Gruiformes; family Rallidae; genus Gallinula; species Gallinula chloropus. The sequence goes on from NC_140086.1 coordinate 70,782,099, forward strand.
AACCTCAGAAACATAGCACAGACTTGATGACTCGCCTGTCTCAGGCATTTAATGAATTCTCCCTTACCCCCATATTTAATTTTTATGATTTGGTCTGTCCTCTACAAACACATTGAACAGATTTTTATTTTTTTTTTTCTGGTTTGCATCAAATGTTTCTGCTTTTGTTTTCAGAAATCATATTTATAGCTTCTTATTAGAGATGGATATTTGTAATATATGTAGTTAGTCATGGGAGAAAGTCCTCTTTTTCCATTTCTGCATGCTTTTATTCTCCCTGGTGATCCCATTGTAAACCATTGCCAGAAGCCCTGTAGGTGTACAGCTCTGCATTCCAATTTCCTGCCAGAGTATAATCTGGTAGATAATCATAACCAACTTGAATGTCAGCTGTCTGTATGATAAGCAAGTCTGGGTGTCTGTGCTGCATCTTCTGAGGCAGCTGGTTATGAAAATAAAATAATTTATGAAATGGGGTCCATCTGTTTTAATTTTAGCAAGTGGTGTTTCAGCCCCCTGTATTGTTAAGTGTAGCGAGGCTCCACGCAGGGACTCATGTCATGTGCTAGGCCAGGGACTACTGTGTGATTCATTTGTGATGAGGTAAAAGAGCTGATGGTGAAAAGTGAGGATTTAACTCTCATAAACACTGGTCACCGTGAAGCCCCCTTCCTCATGTTATTGCCGTTTCTTATGACTGGATGTGCTGCTTCTATAGATCAGCTTCTTCTAGTTCAACCATCAGTCATCTTGCTTTTTATTTTCCCTCCTCATTTTGTGGGTTGGTTTTTTTTTTTTTTTAAATTAATGAAGATATGACAGCAAGACCAGTTTGTGGCCCAAATAATTGAATACAGATGGGCTCATGAAAGCAGAACTGAAGAAAACCTTGCTGAGGTAGCCACGGGCTATAACTAGATCATTAAACTTTCATTTTTATTTTTCAGTCGTGTCATTCTAATTGAATATTCTGCTTGGAATCCTTTCTGAAGTTATTTGAACAGTGGATTGAGATGTGCCAGATAGTAGATTAGAGACAATATATTTGGAATGACTGAAAAGAACATGTTATAAAAAGAGAAACCCACCCTAGTTAAATGTCTGCCTTTCTTAAAAGTCATAAGATAGGAAAAAAAAAAGAGAAAGATAATAAAGGGCAAATAGTATCTTGTTCCACTGTAGCAAGGAACAAAATAAGCTCAGAAATTAAGTGCTTTAATTAAGATCCAAAACAGTGATATTTGACATCAGTTGAAAAGGAAAAAAAAAAAAAAAACAACCCACAAACCTTCAAATGCTCCAAGTAGTGAAGCAGGAGGAAAAGAAACCCCATGCTGAGAGTCATTAAGACCCAAAAGTAATTAATCACAGGCACAACTAACCTTATTACAGGAAAGTTGCATTGTCCTCATGGTGCAGACAGTGATTCCAAGCTAGGAAATGAACATGAAGGCACCCTTAGTAGTAAAGGCAAAAATATTAAATTGCTTTTGAAAATTGTAGCTGTGCTGTTTATTCCATCAAGGAAGCATAATGAGACTATTTAGGGAAGTCCAACCAGCCAGAATAAGGAATGTATTTTGTTAAATTTTAATTAAAGACTAATTTCTGCTGAATACTGTCCAAGCAGTGAATTATTTATTAAAAAGAGGAGGGCCAGGAAAAAAGCAAAAAACCAAGATATTCCTCTTTAGTTGTCTGGAAGCTGCCTAAAAATTCAGTGAGTTACTGTCCAGATTAACTGTTTAGTTACCATGATTTCCTGACCACTAGCATAACAAGGAGCATTTAATTCCTTCTGCATGGGCTGTCTAGTTTGTGTATGAGCTAAGGGCTTCATCCAGCATCATGCAGAAGCTAACAGGTTGAGCTGGTATGGCCCTGGCTGGAGGCTAGATGCCCACCAAAGTTGCTCTATCACTCCCCTTTTCAGCTGGACAGGGGAGAAAATATATACTGAGAGCCTAAGAGTTGAGATAAGGACAGGGAGAGATTCTGTAATCACCATCACGGCCAAAACAGACTCAACACAGAATAAAGGAAAAAAACCTCTCTAATTTATGACACTGCACTGCACACACAGTGACACCAGGGTCAGGTAATAAGAAGTGTGACCAGATCTTAAAGCACCTCCCCCACCCCTCCCTTTTTAGCAGACTTCACTTTTAGTCATGATTTTGCTCCCTTCTTCCCCCATCGTGGCACGGGGGAAGGCAGAGACTGGGGGAATGGGGGTTTTGGTCAGTTCAGCTCTTCACCAGCTGCCCCAGCATGGGTCATTGCTATGGGGTGCAGTCACAAATCATAGAATGTCCCTCAATCTCTCAAGCCCAGACTGCTCCAGCCTGGTCCTACATGGGGTCACAAGCCCTTACCCCCTGCCCTTCTCCCAGTAAACACGCTCCAGCATGGATCACTCTCTCATCTCTGTGTGTCTGTTTCTCTCCATGGGCTGCAAGTGCTGGCAGGCGCTTGCTCCAACATGGGTCACAGCATCTCCTGTATGTCTCCACCTGATCCAGCATGGAGCCTCTCCATGAGCTATAGGTGGGGTCTTGCCCTTTTCCATGGACTGCGGGGGGACACCCGCTCCACCAAGGGTTTCTCCACAGGCTGCAGGGCACCTCTTCCCCGTCCTTCCCTGGCCTTGGCACCTGCACAGTTTCTTACACCTTCTCATCCCCTTCTCTGGGGGCTGATGGTCAGCAATGACTCTGGCCTTTAGTCTGCCCATGTTTGCTCTGTGGGGCCTGCAGAGAGCTTCTGGCTGCTTCTTGCAGAAGCCACCCCTGCAGCCCCCCTCCTCCGCCAGAACCCAGCCACGCAAAACTACGCCACAGGTCCTGCGAGAAAGTAGAGAAGAGAAGTACCCTGGGGCAGATAGAACACACTGGCTTGTGCAGATATTCCAGGTAGGAGAGGGTCAGTGCATAGCTCAGGCTGGCACATTATGCTGAACCCAGGCTGAGTTTGTGTGCAGCCACTGTGGTGCCTGCACTACGCTTCACACCACCCAAGCACTTCAGGCATTTGTGCTGTCTTTGATATCCAGATGCGACTTGCTGAACTGATGTGTGGCAGACTGCAGTGGCATGAAAGGATAACCTGAACTGAGATGAAGTGAGGCTAGAACCACCATCATTCATCCTAGTTCTGACTGTACATTGGCAGTTCATAAGCAGCGTGGCCTTGGTTTGTTAAGCCACGGACACATGTGAACTTACTGCCTAATTTAAACTAAATATTTATGCAGGAAACAGCATCCATTCCAAGTAAAATCCTGGCAAATACATAGACAAATACATAGAACCTCAGCAAACTTTGACTTGGATGTGACCTTCCTTTTAAACAATGATTTAGAAGTCATCAGCAATTCTGCATGCCTAAAAGCCGAAGTCTGTAAAGAAGGTGTTCTTGTGGTTGATAAGATGAAGTGAAAGGGCTTTGATTAAAGCGAAGGGTAGCATGAGGAGAATGGTATTACTGGGAAGACCTTGAACCTGCTGGCTACAGTGGCATTATTAGGACCACCCTGCAGATAAGGACAGTTACTGAAAATAACACAGGGCTGGTGGCAGAATATACACATACACTCTCTCTTCTCTCCTCTCTCTTCTCTCCTCTCTCAGCTGGCCTGGGCCAGCTCGGCTCACCTGTGCTGGCTCCTTGAGGTTTTAACTGGTTCTGTCTGGAACCAGGACAAATAGGTAGTAAATTATTGTAAAAGTTTCCTCTTTTTCAATGGACAAGCCTGCCTGCAAATGAGACTCTTTCAAGCCTGGTCAATGGGATACGACTAGGAGAGAAGCCTTTTAATGAGCTGCTAATGCTGGCCCAGCACCATCTTGGAGGTGCTGAGGGAAAGGGAAGGATCAGGCCTGCTGCTCAAGCACCTGATTCATTATTTGGACATTTCAGGTTTTCATTGTTTGCTCCTTCCTTTGAATACAAGAGCTGTTCATTTAACCCAGCAGGGTGTACTGCTTATCATGGATGCTCAGGTTGTGTAATTTCATTCCTGAATGAGGACTATGCATTTTTTAAAGAACTTTGGAAGTCAAACTGACTGTCAGAAAGGTTAGTATATGACAGACAAAAAAGTTGATATATAGTCGTTATACTTGAATAAAGCTGCAAGCAAGTTGGTGATAAACCAGTCAAAGAAATTAAGCTGGTTTTTCAGCTTGAAAACTGAGTAAGATCATATAGTTCAGTGATGGAGAAGCACAGATAATAAGGGTCAATTCCTTTTCAAAACCACAGCCCATCAGAGCGCGCTTAAACATCCTTCTCTGTGTATGTTCCCATTGGTGTGCCAGTTTCCAGGGCTTGGAGTTGGTTTTGAACTTTTCTCTCCCCAAGCTGGGTCTGTTAGCACCTAGGTCCCCCAAGTGTAACCGTAGTTCAGAAAACGGGCAGTCATTCTTCCAACTTGCAGAGGCTTAATCAGATGAAACAGATTTCAGTTAATGCCTGCTTACAGAGAATCTTTCACAAGAAGCAGAGTTGACCACATCCTTTCCAAATGTGTGAGAGTGGTGTGACAGACAGTCCACCTACACATCTTTTGTATTACAGCCTAATTGGCTAGAACACATACTGAGAGAGTGTGTGATCAGGATAGACTTCTTCCTCAGCCTGAAGGAATTTTAACTTTTGTTACTTTCCTACCAAGCTAAGAAGTGCTGAGTGGAAGCTGTTTTCCCAGCCAGAATCAGGCTGCCTTCCTTTAAACAGGACTAGAATATGACTGAGAATGTAAGAGCCTTTGATCAAAAGAGAGCACAAGGGGAGCATAACTGTAGTGACTGGAGCATTCAACTGGGAAAAAAGTCCTATGCTCTGTGCTTTAGAATATGCTTATGTGTGTGCTTCAGTGAATTTACAGGAGGAGGAAGAAGCAGAACTCATGATCACCAGCAAGACTTAACAGACTGATTACAGCATTCTCCACTGCACTGATGCCCAGCATGCCTGGAAAAATTCCCCCATTTAGCCATACTTAGCAAGTGGGTAAGCTATGCCTTGAGGAGGCCAAAAATATAAATTTGAATCCTGTCAGGCTCCGTTAAACATTAACGTCAAGTCTCCTATTGGTCTACTGTTTGAAGAAGGAAGGGGTTAAAGATGGCCCCCAGTGACACCTTTCTTTCCTGTTTCTCCAAAGACAAAGCCTCATCAGTGTTCTTTTTTTTTCTCAACACGTACCCACACCTCATTTCCAGGAGAGGATTTAGGACTTCAAACTGGGGAGAGAGATGCTTGCTTACAGCTATTAATCCTGTCACCTATTTTTATTCTAATCAATACATTAAATTATTTTAACTAATTATTTCAATTAATCACACTTTATTTTACTTCCACTTCCCAAGGGAGTAATTGTTTTCCACATCATTATGCATAAACTAACTCCATTTATCTCTTTGCACAAACCATAAGATTTGGGGAAGAGGACTGGTAAATTTGGAAAGAATTTGGGAATGAGGAAGCAATTGATTTTTAGTGGTGTGGTGGGTTAGCATTGGCTGGCAGCCAAATGCCCACCCAATTGCTCAACTCTGCCTCTCAGCAGGCTTCAGTTGAAAATAGGAGGGGAGCTAATGGGTCAAGATAGACAGGGAGACTGCTTACCAGTTATAGTTGCAGGCAAAACTAACTCAGCTGGTGGAAAATTAAATTACTTCACTTAGAACAGATTTGGGTAGGTAGTGAAAACTAAAAAAAACCCCAAACATTAAAACAATACCTTCTCTCCCTGTACACAGACTCAGATTCATTCATTTCTGACTTCCGTCCCTCCACCCTGAGCAGCTTGTGGGGGGAGCCACAAGCCCAGCCTGGGCTCTCCATGAGTGTCAATTCCTTCATGAATTGTCTGAGTGCTCCAATGTGGCCCTCCCGCCCCCGTGGGCCATAGCATGGATACCTGCTCTGGTGGGGTCTTCTCCACAGACTGCAGTGGTATCTGCTGTACCACCACAGAGAACTTGGGACTCCCTTGTTGTTTCTCACTTTCATCCTGCCCTAACTATCTGGTGTGTTTTGCCTAAATACACTTTCTCAGCACCACGTGTATGGCTGATGGGCTCAGCTTTGACCAACAGTGAGGCCACAGCAGAGCTGTTCTGCACAGGGCAGCCCTTACCCTCTTTCCATTGAGGCCACCCCTGCAGTCCCCTCTCCACCAAACCCTTGCCACTTACATACAATACTGTTGTTGAGATTGTATTGCTGTAGAGGCCCTTGTCAGGCCCATGAGGGCACCATCAATCACCCTATCCAGCCCCACCTGGGGCCTCCACCCATAGCTCTATTTAAGCTCTGCCCTTGGCCTTTGCTCTTGTTTTAGTGATGTTATTGGTGTGGCTGGCTGCAGGCCTGGCTCTGTCTTGTCTTTTGCTTTTGACTGCATCCCTTGGCAGACCTCATCTCTGCTTTGTTCCTCCACTATATCTGGGGTTGTTAGTAGAGCCTGTTCAGTGCCTGTCTCTGCATGCCGTGTCTGGATGCTGTGGAGCTATGGCGCTGGTTGGTGAGGGTGCTGCCTGTGCTGGGGTCAGCCTTTGTTGCTTCCTGACACTTTCATTTTGGATGTTTTTGCTTCTGCCTGTCTCTTGGTGTAGTTAGTGATATTGATTTGTGGGGAGTAGCATTGTCTTCCTGTTTTGATTTGAAATCAAATGAGAGGTGGTGGTGGGAATGTGTTTTTAGGTGGCTGTGATCACAGGTTTTCTGATTCTTTTGTGAGATGGGGCAGGAAAAGTGAACACAAGACTGTGTAGAGAAGCCTGGGAAGAGTGGTAGAAGGGCAGCGCGTTTTGCAGGATTGTGACATTAGTTTGCTCTGAGTCCTTTGTCAGGATGCATTCTGCTGCCATACCTGCTTTGGGAGCCAGGCCCTGTAAGTCAGGGATTGCAAACTCTAGTTCATGCACATCCAAATCCTTTGTCAGATCCAGACCTGAGATTATTGATGTGGAGAGCTTTTCTGTCGTCGATTCCAAAACATTTTTCTCCTTCTAAACAGCTCTGTCCTCAGCCAGCACTCTGATTGAGAATCTGATTAATGCCATCTATGGGTAAATTTGATCAGAGATGTTACTGTTCCTCTGAGTCTCTAGAGGTGTTCCTCAGGTGCACAGGAATGCCTCTGCCTCACAATGTTTTTGTGTCTGGTAGACAATGCAATGCTCTACAGACTCACAGTTACCATCTTAGTCTCATTTCTAGTCATTGACAAGTTGGTTTTGTAGAGATTTTCCAAGTTTTAGGAGGAGGTTCTCTGATTTGTTTCCCAACCTCACATTTAATCAGTTTAAGTTCTTTGGGGCTTTTCTTTTCTTTGGCACATCAGAACAACACAAAAAGAGTCCCCTGCAGTTTGCTTTGGAAGACTCAGGGTACATTTATTGAAAAGTCTTTAGTAACTGGTTAATTCTGGTCCTACAGCAATTCCTCAAGCGTATTTCCTAAAAGTCCTCCTTAATGTAATGGAAAAGTAGACTGGGTCTTTATTACACCTCATGTGGGAAAATCTTTGGCTTGTGCTTTTCCTGCCTCTAGCCGAAGTTGTTCTGTCATATTCAGGTCATGAGACCGTGTAAAGGACTAAAGAGCCTGTGTCCATTCAAAAAGTGCTTTTGAAATTTTACTGAGAATTTCCAATTGGGCTAGCTTCCTGACCTGTATTTGAGCTGTGTAAATCCACCACTGCATTCAACCTGCCTTGTTTTTATCTGACCTTGCTTAGTCATCATTTGGGTGCTGAGACAAATTCAGGTTTATTTTCCTTTATATATCTAGGAGGAGTATTTCTGCTGCAAAAATTCATTAATTTAGTGTTAGTGTGCCCTCCAGTCTATCAAACATATCTTTTCATCTTTATATCCATACCACAGTGTCCTGGTTCTGACCAGGCAGAGTTAACTTCCCCAGGGAGCCAGCACAGATCAGCCAAGCTGGCCCAGGCTGTGTTCCACACCACTCGATGTCATGCATGGGTAAGGAGCTCGCTGGGGAGGGGTGGGTCCATGTGGTTCTGGGACAGTCTGAGTGTGGTTGGGCCTCAGGTTGATCATCACATGAGTGCAGTGCTCTGTGTTACCACCTCATCAGGTTGGTAAAGTGCTCTGTGTTATCACTTTGTGTATGTATCCTGTCACTGGCTCAGCTGTTGCTGTGTCAGTAACTGTCCTTATCCCAACCTGTGGGGCTTTGTCTGTCTATTCCTCCAGGGGAGGGGTGACAGAACAGCATGTGGTGCTCAGCTGCTGCCTGGGGCTGAACCACAGCACTTCCCAGCCTCTTCCAGATAGGTCTTTTGGTTCTGATGTATCAGAAACAAGTAGTCTTTGGCACTTTGATCTTTCCTTGTTTTTTACACATTTTTGCATTACATCCATCTTTGTTTTGGGAGACATGTTATTCCTTGATTACATTTTGAGGGTTTTTTCCTTTTTGTGAAGACCTTGCTGTAAAAGGAGGTGAGGTTGAACAGCTTAAACTTGCATATAAAACTTTTAATTGATCACATGTTTAACTTCTGCTCAGTGTGGGCACCTAAAAAAGATGGGAACAGATAGATCCAACCTGAAATTATTTGAACTAACTTAGAAGCAGAACAAAGCAGAATACTATGAGAAGAGACATGCCACCCCATTGTCTGTTCATTTGCCAATGTAAGGAAAATGGGGTTTCAAAGTTAAACATGTACTTTTGAGCTGCTTGCTTTCACTGCTTCTTATAGGAAATGGAAATGAAAGGCAATTTCCAGGGTGAAATTCATCTTGGTCAAAGATATATGCCTGTTCCCACCCTCCTCCTTAGCAGTCATGATGTTTTAACTTCCTCCTTATGCTGTTGCTCTGCAACCTGATGGGGTTTCCTGTCTGGCTGTCAGTTTAGCCAACAGCAATGTTGTCTGCTAAAGAGAGGTGATCTTGCTGACAAATAGCCCTCTTGAAAATAAACAAACAAAAACATGCTAGCTTTCAGTCAGGTCAGCTTCTGGCTGCAGACCCTGGAAACTCAAGTGTTGTCACTAGACTGTCAGGGGCATGTGCATCAATCTCGGGTAGGAGAGGGCTCCTGCCTCTGGGGCTGCTGTGGTCTTGGATCAGTTTGACTGTTTAGAGTTTATGTAGGTTCAGTCAGGATGTTTAAGGGGGCTTCAGTCAAAGTGGATTAATCTAAAATTCGAAATAGTAATGAAGTTTGAGGAGGAACACTTCTCCTGTGAAGACAGGCTGAGAGAGTTGGGCTTGTTCAGCCTGGAGAAGGTGCTGGGAAGACTGAGTTATGGCCTACCAATACTTAAAGGGGTCCTACAGGAAAGTGGGAGAGGGATTGTTCACCAGGGAGTGCAGGGATAGGACAAGGGGTAATGGCTTCAAGCTGGAAGAGGGCAGGTTTAGATTAGATGTTAGGAAGAAATTCCTTACTATGAGGGTGGTGATTCCCTTTCACAGGCTGCCCAGAGAGGTTGTGGATATCCCCTCCCTGGCAGTGTTCAAAGCCAGGTTGGATGGAGCTTTGGGCAACCTGGTATAGTGGAGGGTGTTCTTATCTGTGGTAGGGGCAGCTGGAACTAGGTGATCTTTGAGATCCCTTCCAAGCCAAACCTTCCTGTGATTCTGAGACTTATCTTGTGTGACTCCTTCCAGCAGCATGATACCTCTGACATCCACACTCGAACACACTACATAATTTCTGGAAACCCTTTCTTGTTATGTGCAGTAGGGTGGGGGACTTTGCCCTCAACAACGTTATTTGACGCTATAGCTTGTGCTGAGTCAAAAATTGCAGAGGGCACTATCTCTAGTTCTGTCAGTTGCTTTTTCAGAAATGGTGGTTTGGTTAATTTTCTTACACTTGCCTTGTTCCATTGATCAGTTCATAAGTCAATGAATGAAGTGATGGAAGGAGATTGAATTTCATTTCCTAGTCCCTAAGTCCCCGCCTCTAAGTTCATGAAAGGCTAATATTGATGTATACTGGCGACTAATGTTGGCTGGTTTCAGTAGCTGTTTTGACAGAGTAATTATTGTCAAAGTCATTACAACAAATAGCCATATTAAACTTTAAAGCATGCGTGTAGCAGGTTTAAGTTCTAGAACTTCTGGAACAGTTAAATATTCAGTGTCACAGGGAGATCTGCAGAATTTAGCAAGTTTCCTTCAAAGCCCACAATCTCTAAGTATGTTTCGTGGAACATGAATATTTTAAAGGGTCTACTGTATGCTTTTCATTATACAATTGCTTTGGAATGCCAGGACCTAATGAAGCTTTCTTCTGCTGTCAGTATCATACCGTAACGATAATCCCTGCTTGGAGGGAGACGTTGATTCCTGCTCTCTTGTAGATAAACTGCTGGTTTGTGATGGCAGAAAGGGATTTGTGCAGTGGCAGTCTACATAACATTGCACCGTGAATGGTTGGTGTTTCTAAACTTTTGCCCCTACTTCATAACAGGTAGGCTGTCATCTCTCATAGATTCATGGCCTGGCCTTTCACTTTACTAAAAAAAAATCGATTCTAAGATCAAATATAGACATGAGGAAACATAATTTTCTCTCCTGCCAAAGCGGGGGGGGGGGGGGGGGGAGGTCACTGGGGATAGTTACGGCGCCACAACTGCAAAATGCTGCTTAAGTGCACACGTAACCAGTGGCAACTGCAATTCCAGTGAGCTGCAGAATTTTAAGGCTTGCACTGAATGAGCTTGGCTGCTTCCTGCTGCAAAGGATGTCTCTTACTAATGCCAGCTCACACTGCTCAAAACAGTCTCCTCTCTAGAGTTTGGCGGTCTGTCCAGCTTTCCTGGGCCTTTGCACTGCCTCTTAAAAGGCAGTGGCTATCAGAGATGGACTGGGGATACAGTGCTCTGTTTTTCATGTTTCTGTGTTTAGCTATTTAAACATAGCAATCTCAGGATGAAGGGGTTTTGCATCACTGTAGAAATGTGTAGTTAATGTCCAGCTGTTGGAGAATGCTGTCTGTCTGTCGGTTGGGTTTTTTAAAGTTCTTATAGCAGCCAGTGGAGAACGGGAACAGGGAGGAGAGGGGAACTTATGGGGAAAAAGGTCAGTTCCCATTGATACTTGTAAGTGGGAGCAATTGCTGTGAGAGTAACAGTTTCTTAACATTATGCATGATTTGCTTTAGCTTTTTCAATTTATGGGTTTTTTTTGTCTCACACAGGTATAGCCATAATAGTTGTGGTGTCCTGCTATATGCACTTGGAAGAGGCAATTATTAATGGATCTAGGTGCCTGTAAGCAAAACTGCTGTGTGTGCTATTCATAGTGTTGTAAAGCTACTTCAGCATGTGGTACAGCAGTTGGAAAGGCACTGGGAGAAACTTTTAGCATGGCCTGTAAGTGAAGGAGAATAAAACATCCCAGAGCTATTATAATTTTTTCAAGGTGCTCCTCCTAAAACACATCCAATTTAGAGTTTACTCTTTCTGTTGATTGTTTGACTGGGATTTCAAGCTCTCAGTCCCAGTCAGATTGAGTTTCCAACCTTGGGGCAGCTTTTCTTTTAGAGCAGAACAGGAGAGCCACTAGACAGAGCCCTGGCTAGATGCCCTGGGAACTTTGCACAGAATTGTGATATGACTTTAGGCAACTCACTTTTTTTGCTGCAAGCCTATCAAAATCTTTAACTATTTTCTCTAGGATTATGAACATTTTTTCTTCACAGACATGTGAGCTTTAAATCCCTATTTTCCAGGCCACTGTAGCAATGAAGTGGGATGTGATTCTCATGTAAGTGCCCAAGTACTGAAGCTAGAAGTCTGGTTTAAAAATACCTGAAAAACTTGATGAAAGCTAGCAGTGCCATTTAATCTGCCTTTGTTACTTTAGTTCTTTAGCTGAACTAAAGTTCAGGTAGAAGATAAAAAATTTTTTTGAGGTAGAGAAAATGTGGTAGGCATTGTTGGAAGTTTGCTCAGTCCCATTAAAGCTTTGTGACAGAATTAGAAATGGTTTGATCTTAAGACTCTCTGTTAGCATCAGATAACCTGCTTTGTTTCTCTTAAAGCTATTTTGTTTGGGGTTTTTTTTTTTTAAGTCTCAGTTGGTTTGGAGTTGGTGGAGGAAGGACAGGGCATGGTTAAGCAGATCTAGTAACATGTACTTTGTGTAACTAGTGAATATGCTGTGGAGGAACAATCAGAAAAGAAATATTTCAGATTAATTACATGGTACTGATAGAGCACATTCTTTACATCTGTTACTGGTTTTGAAATATTTTGAAACTCGGTGTCATGATTAAAGAGAAATCATCTTTATAGAAAGTGCAAGTCAAGGAATTTTTTCTTTTTTATCCTTACAAGTCTTTCCTTTGAGAGTAAAGCATGCTTGGGCTTGGGCTGTATTGAAAAAGAGTAAATAATCAAGTATAAAGTTAAAGAGCAATTTCCTAAACTGTCAAAGTTCTTATTTAAAATCACCACTTACTGCTTGCATGTTTTTAGCTGAGCAATCTTATTTCTCCCTCTTCCCCTGAACTCCGAAGCACTTTATGTAAAAATATTTTGAAAGAAGCAGCCTTATGAAACTAATATGCAGCCTGATAAAATAAATAGACTTTACTTTGAGCAGCTGGCCACTGCCTTCGCAGTGGGGGCCTTGAAGCAGAGTTGGAAAAAGCAGTCACAGAGATCTTTAAGATGCTGTGAAGCAGCAGCAGTTGTAGGAAGAAACCTTCCATTCAAGCTCTGTTTCTGGGTGGTACCACCACTGTCTGATCTTCCAAAGTAATGTGATTTAGTGGACATTTTCAAAGGCTCTATGGCTTTCTTTCAGGCACTCAGTGGTATTCATGTCTTCTGACAACTTTAGATAGCAGAAAATTACATGTCTGCATCGAAGTGACTACCTACCCTAGCCTGTACTTACTGTCATTGGAGGGAAACTGGCACCACCAGAGTGGTGGTGTTACGATTTGCTTTAGAAACCAGTCTGAGGATGAAATAACTTCATCTACCTTTTCTGTCTCTCTTTGACTATAAAAGGTGGCTTGGAAAGAGCTCACGCTTACACATCTTCTCACTGTGTGGGTTAGATGGAGTGAATCCCTTTTTCTGCCTTAGGAGGAGCTGAATAAGTAATTCAGATGCAGAGTTAACTTTTTTTCTGTGGGAGCTCACCATCTCCTCCCAGTAAGGATGGGTTAAGAGTAGGCTTAGCAGCATGAAGTGCTGTGCTTATAACTCTCACAGCTGTGACAAGAACAGAGATAACTTCTGATTTGGAACAGCCAGGCTTCTAGATCATAAGTTGGGCTGGTTTATGTCACAGTGCTGTCTCTGAGTAACATCATTCTTCATTGCTTAATAAACATTAAAAGCCTGTTTCTAACCTCCACAAAACACCAGGAATGAGAAATATGTTGTATTGGAATTTGTCTGCTTTGGCAGTGGAGATCAAACCAAATTTATTCCATTAACAAGACCTGTGTTACAAAGCAAGTCATCTTAAGAGTTTGTGGAGAAAATTAACTTCATCTTGTTAGGACAAAGAAGTCCTTAAAGTATAGCGTTACTGCTTTTGTGCTGTGCTGAAAACCCCACTGCTAGTGTTCATTCTGAGCCTTGCTTGCAAGAAAAAAAAAAAATGAAGAGAGTGCTAATCCACTGGATTATTCACTTGTTTTTGTGATTTGGGGGGAGGGGGGCTCTGGGACTGCTTTTCGAACAGAAATTTCTTTCCATGTTTTTGATGTATGGTGGATACCCAAGAAATAAATTCTGTTTAGCAATGAAAAAGCACAGCTGAGATGGTTAATAGTTCAGGAGATGGCACCCAGGACAAGCTGTGTGCCTGAGTCGAGATGCCAAAGATCCTCAGAAGTATGAGGAGGTGCAGTGAAGACATACAGTGGTTGCAAGACACACCTAAGCAAGTGAGTGTCAGCTATGAACAATGTGCAAACATTTGGTAGTATTGCTAACATGTGGGTTTGGATGAATTTAACTCCATGCCTCAATTTATTCTGGGATTTTTTGTGTTTTTAACATGCAGAACACTACAACTTTTTTTTCAAAAGACATTATCACTAATAAAGTAAAAGGATCTGAATTGATTTGCTTGGAAATCGAAGTCTTTGACCAGCCAAGTAGCGATCACGTAGCTGGAGCTCTGTTTCTAGGTGGCAGCAAATCATCAGAACAGTGTGGGCTGCATGGGGAATGCGCAGCATGCGCATCGTGTCTGAGACGACGTGGGGACCAGTGTAGATTTTGCTTCTGCTGTTGCATTCTCAACTGATTTCTCCATCCTTTTGCCTCTTTTGTTCCAAAACGCTGTTCTGATTAAGGCATGAAAGGGTTTACCATCAGTTTGAATTTTTTCTGTTTTCCATTGTGTGGGAATCTTTCTGCACACAAAAGCAGCGGTGATTGTACTGGAGCTGGGTGTCTGTTCTCAGTCTTTACTCTTGATTTATTACTGCATTTTCATCAGCTTTTGCCTTGCTTTCCACTTCACTGGTTTTGATGATCTTTAGTGAAATCCATTAGTTTAAGGAGGTGGCTTTCTTAATGACTTACACACCATCTGTTATTTCATTTTCAGTTTATGGTAGCTTTTATTTAGAATTTAGTAAGTTCTGCAGATATCTGCAGTTTTAATTATAGTGAAATGTGTGTGCCTTTACAATCATGTCATCAAACTGGGGTTTATGTAGTACCCTAAAACATCTTGATATTTCTCATGTAATACAAGTGCTTGAGTAAGACTAGAGGAGGGTAACGGGCTCTTTTCACCTTCAAAATCTGTCTCCTGCATGAAGTATAGCAGATGTAAACTTTTGCAAGTCCTGTTGAACCCCCTGGCTTTTAGATTGTACTAACTGTGCATAAAGGGAAGGGATCGAGTGTTCCCTCAGTAAGTTTGCGGATGACACGAAGTTGGGAGGAAGTGTTGATCTGCCTGAGGGTAGGGAGGCTCTTCAGAGGGATCTGGACAGGCTGAGTCGATGGGCTGAGACCAATGGGATGAGATTCAACAAGGCCAAATACAGAATCCTGCACTTAGGACGCAACAATCCTGTGCAGCTGTCTGGCAGAGAAGGACCTGGGGGTGTTGGTTGACTGCAGGCTGAGTATGAGTCAGAAGTGTGTCCAGGGGGCCAAGAAGGCCAATGGCATCCTGGCTTGTATCAGGAATAGCATGGTCAGCGGGTCAGGGAAGAGATTGTGTCTGAGAAGGGCAACCAGGCTGGTAAAGGGGCTGGAGAACAAACCTTACAAGGAGTGGCTGAGGAACTTGGGGTTGTTTAGCCTGGAGAAAAGGAAGCTGAGGGGGAACCTTATCACTGCCTACAGTTACCTGCAAGGAGTTTGTAGAGAGGTGGAAGATGCTCTTTTCAGTCAGGTGACAGGAGATAGGACAAGGGGCAATGGCACAAAGCTGCACCAGAGCAGGTTCAAATTAGATGTTAGAAAAAAAAATTTACTGAAAGAGTAGTTGGGGCCTGAAACAGGCTGCCCAGGGAGGGGGTTGAGTCACTGACCCTGCATGTGTTTAAAAGATGGGTAGATGAGATGCTCAGGGATATGATTTAGTAGAGGACAGGAACGGTTGGATTCTGTGATCTCAAAGGTCTTTTCCAACTAGTGATTCTGTGATAAAATACTAGATATCTTGCATGTGACTAGAAAGAGATCTGATGAATGCTTTCTCAAATGATCATTCCCAAATTCTTAAATTTGCGATAACGATGAATGTGTATTTAATCTGTATTAAATTTGCAGGAGCAAACAAGTTGTAGGTTTTCGTTTACTTTTTTGCCTGGCTGTGCTGCTGTCACATACAGTAGAAATAATTTTTTTGCCAGGAACGCTTCCTGTGAGACTTTGTTTTGAAGTGGCTTTCCGTTTCCCTGACTCGTTTGGGGCTGAATCCCAGCATCACAGTGTGCATTCAAGAAGTGTCCACCCTGCCTCTCCCCAGCTGAGCAACACTGCCAGTGACAGAGGGAGCGCTGCTTATGCCGACATCAATTATTTAGCTGTTTATGCTGCTGACTGATGCAGGTATTATGCTTACTGCACAATTGGCAAAAACTTTTCGCTCTAACACAGAAGCTGTTGAGATGTGTAGGGTATTTATGCAGTTTTGTTGTTTGATTTATATTCAGGTCTCACTGACCTCAAATCTTCATGAGTCCTGCTAGTTAAGAATTGTGAACTTGCCTTTCTGGGTTCTCCACTAGGTTCCTTTGAATGCGTTAGTCCACAGCAGTTCAGCTCCTGGAGGGATGATTACCTCAAGCGGCAAATCCCACTTCAGTTGAATTTGATCTGTATTTTTCTGAATTGAGCTGTCTAATTATGTTTTTCCCTGCAGGCACCAACCAAGCCACTTCAGTTTCAGCCTGTGATTCAGCAAAGGTTCCGAGATCTGAAAACCAACCAGACAGAGAGAAAGGTCCACCTCTTCCAGCGAGCAAGAACTGGGTGCTCTTTCATTGCTAGCATTTACTGGAGGATATCACATGTGTTTGGCAAGTCTGGGCCATAGGATGCATGCAGTTTTTGACTTAGGCTTTGCATGCTGAGGCTGGTACCTTTCCTTGGCTGTGCCCTTGTGCTAGGAAGGTGATGGCAGCAACCTTCTGGCTTTTATGTGAGTTCGCCGCTGTTTGAGGGCAAGTTGCCAGTGTAGGCCCTTCAGTTGAAATGGGTGGCCAGTAACAGCACCCTTGCTAGAATATGTGGAGCATCAGTTTATTCTAGACAGTAATCTGCTTAATTAAGGTGAAAATGTGAGTAATAAATATGCTTAAGTGTTTGGAAATGGTTTTCTTTATGAAGATTTTTCACGGAGTGAAAATTAGGATTAATTCTAAAGGAGAACTGACCTTAAAAGCCCCATTACAATTGACTTTAAAGTCACCATTCTTTTCAGTTACTGAGAAACATTTGCTAAAATTTAATTGAAAAGATCACTGAAACCTGACCCACATTATTACAATATTGATACTTGGCCTCTCTTCATTTATACAGACGTGTTAAAGTGGGAACAATGTCTGTCACTTCTCTAACAGACAGTGGTGAATTCCAAGAGGCAGAATTTGTGTGAAAGGTGAATTAGCATTTGGTGAAAAAATAGAAAAATTAGGTTTTTTCTTCTTTCCATTTTATGTTTCCTTATTTCACTTGCCATTCTGAGTTTTTTAAACTTATTGATTTAGAGGCACTAAGTGCACACAATGAATCCTTTTTATTGCAAAACTGTAGGAAACCCTACTTAGGCAGTTTTGTCTTTTTAAGTGCTTTACTACATCTTTTTTATCAGCTCAAATAAGACCTCAGAATTGGCTTTTGAGTGACTCAGTCTTGAAAGCATGTTCATTACACAGCAACTCAAATTAAGTGTAATCTCCTCGATGTTTGTAATTATTTTTTTTAAATTGATTGGGTTCCCACTGAACAGTGTCCTATGTACCATTTGCTTCTTGTGCAGGTACTGAAAATCTCTTCATGTGTTTCTCATGTAAAAGGTTTCCCTGCAGTGAGAAATTTATTAAACAGGATTCAACATAAAACATAATGTAAAATTTAATTCAGTATCTGCTCTAGCGCCACTGCAGCTTAGTCTGGCTGTTTATTTCAATGCTTTTTAGGTACCTACAGTGTAGGAAAATGGTATCTGAAATGATGCCAACTTTCTCCTCCCATGGTAGATCAAAGCCAGTGCATGCCCCTGCCATACAGGTGAACTAAGAACATTAGAAGATCCATTTTCAAACCCTAAATCCAAACTTCAAAGCTGTACTGCAGACCAGGCTAGGTTTGTACCTTGTTCTTGTTTGTTGCCTGTTCTTGTTGAGCAAAATGCTTTCCTCACTGCAATGTGTTTCTTTCATTGCTTGTGAAAGCTCTTTCCCAATTCCATCCTCCCCCTAATATTTTTAAATGAACTTAATCTTAGGTATGTAGCATTATAAGCATCATCAGCTGCTTGAAACAGCAAAGAGTGAGTTCTGCGCAAGCTTTTTTAAGGTTGTTGAGTAGAGGAAGCAATGGATTGCAGGACAAGCTTCCTGCTGCCCATGCCATCCCAAGCTCCTCCCTTGTAGGGATTTTGTTCTGCAGCCATTTCACTGGAAGCAGGCAGAAATCAGAACGTTTTGTTGGAGCTGATGTGGTGCTCTTCGGGATTTCATGTCTAAGCTATTCTGTGTGACAAGAGTTCACACACATGTTTTAGAGGCTTAGTGCCAGAGACCGTTAACCCCTTGGTTACCCCTGTTATGACCCAATATTCATTCTGGTAATACCAGTATCAGCTTTGTGTTTGAAAGCGTTGCTACTTCTTTCCTTGATAGATTTTTCTGGCTATTTCCCTTTTATGTCTTTATAACATACAGGTTGTGTATCTGCCTGTGTGTATATATATATACACACATACAGGTATGTGCACATGCAAACAGGCACATGTACCACCAATCCAGCAGTGTTATATTCACAGGAATTCCTGTCTTGGTTAACCGATGCCTTATCTTTGGAGGAAATAGTAATGTAGAGTCGTGTGTGATGCATAGTAATGTACAGAGGCATTTCATAGATACCACTGATACTCAGTTGCTTTCAGAGAAAACCATAACAGCTCATTAACAGCAAGCAACAACCTTTAAGGGCAGGAAATGAAACAGAAGGCATTAGACACTTGAAAAAATTGGGGGTGTATATGAAGAGGTTGCTGGATGGTAATTATACTGGAATCTGGACAGGTCAGCTAGTCACACTCTCCAGTTTGGGGAAATGTCAGCAAACTCTGCTGTCAGTGCAATTTTTTAGGTTACAGAAAGGCATTTCAAATGTAATTTTTTTTCCTGTGAGTCTCTTATTAAATTATTCATATACTTTCAGTTTTGCTTAATGACCTGTGGAAGTGCAGTGCTTCTAAACTTAAGTGTTTGTTTTGCTAGTCTTCCAGATGGAGGGGAAAGATGGTTTGGGACTCACGTGTATGGGTATGAGCATGAGCTCTAAATTAGAGTGTGATATGTGGCATACAAATTAATCTGCTGTAAAGCCTAGTCCTCTTCCAGAGTCTGTATAGAAAATTCAGCATCTGATAATCTTCATTCTAAAAGTGTAGATGCAAGAGCTGGTCAGAGCCTTGCCTGGGGCTCAACAGTTGTCTTTGGAACCACCAAGGGCTCAGCTAGGAAGTAGGTACTTCCTGTAACCCACGCTGGGAAAAGAGGTGGGAGTCTGAAGAGCTCTTGGGGTCAGGGTACATGGATGAAGAGAGCAGCTTGGTATTCCAATTGGCTGTGCTAAGAATGAGGTTCTACTTCAAGAAGCCTGAAAGGAAAAGCATGATGGAAGCCCTTCTGCTTGGCTGAGGGAGGGCATTGTAAGTGGAGGTGTTAGTTCTGCAACTAAACCATTCAGCTGGACTTCCTTATTATTTGTCAGACCTAAGTCTTAGTTGATGTGGTTTCAGGCACTGCTGCCCTGCAGTGCTGTGGATCAGGAGGTACAGAACGGGCAAGACATTTAGTAGGCTTTTCATTTAGCCTAGTAAATGATCTTGTTTATCTGTGCACCAGAAGTAATAAATGGTTTCCCTCTGCTGCAGTTCCCCCTGTGGTGACTTAAGGTGCTTTATATTCCACCTCCACTTCACTGCTGCCAGCAGTTGCTACACGAAGTGTTGTGCCCTCTGGGGGCTAAGAAAAGAGAGGATGTGCAAATAGAGTTACTTCACAGATTTTGACCAAGCTTGAGAAGAGGTGGCCACAGTGTGGGACTTGGCACTGGGCTTACCCAACTGTGCTGTTCTGTCTGGTTTCAGAAGTAGCAGTAGAGGCATCAGGAATGTGCTCAAAGTGAGGGACCAGACTGGAATGTCAGGTTAAGCAGCTCAGTGTGCAGGCTCTGTTTCCAGCTGCTGAAGAACACGATGGTATTAGTGCTAGTGGGTTATCCTAAAGTTGCTCAAATCAAAACAAAATAGTCCCTTTTTTGTAAGTTTAGGCTCCTCTTCAGTGTCTGAAGTTTGGTAGTATAACACATATCTTATCCTCTAACATGCTTTTACTTCCTTCAGGTTTCACGTAACAGAAACACAGGTTGTATATTTTTTAAAAACAGTGTGTGTTTTCATGACTGCTGCCAAATGATAATATTCATACTGGTGCAAGCAAAACATAGATGGGAGAGATGCATATAATGCATGAATAGTAACGTTAACAGTCAGCATGGGTAAGTCTTCTACATATTCTGGTGTCCTGTTTGGAACAATGAACCTGAAGAAAAATTATGGAGAATTCAGAGAATAAACAGCAAGGAAGACCTTGAGAGACTTTGCTCTCAGGAGCAAGCTTTGTCAGGAGAAGACTGGAATATCAAAAAGACAGTGAGAAAGAGGAAAAAGAACAGTCTGTTCTCTATGGCTGCAGTGGGCAGGGCAAGAAATAATGAAAAGCACATTGCGACATGAGAGAAATGGCCAGAAAGATAGCTTGGTGCTGGATTAGGTTGCCTAGGAAAGCTGTGAGTGCTTCATTGGAGGCTGATAAGAACAGGTGAGACAAATCTGTCATGAATGGTTTGTGTCTAGCTGGTCTTCCCTGAGGCAGGGGGATAGGCTTGGGTAAGCTCCCAGACCTCTTTTGTGATAATCTGAATATTCAGCAAGTCCTGTGTTGTTCTAATGTCTACTGGGAGCAAAGCAGCTGATGAGCTGCCAGGCCAGTGAAAGCAAAGTAGGTTAGAGGATTGGTGTGTTCCTAGCCCATGGGAGCAGGGGGCTCTGGTACTGCAGCTGCACAGCGCTGTCTGCACACCCTTTGTTCTGTGGTTCCTGGAGCCATGCTGGTATTAGAGCTCGGGCTGTTGCTCAGCAGCCTTCAACAGAGAAAGGAGGATAGGAAGGGCAATGAGAAGAAGCAAATAAGCTACTGTTTATCCTATGCTGCTTCCTCTGTATCCACAAAGCAAACAGACACCACAAGTAATCAGATGTATGCAAAGCTAATTGTTACAATATTTACCAACTTAGTGTAGCATGTCCCCAGTTGGTAGTATTCCCTCTCAGGAATAGATCAAAACACTTGACCTGAAAACCAAACAACCCACAAATTCCATGCTTTGGCTAGTGAAAGCCTCTGTAATCTATATTACTCAAATTAATTTCTGTTTAGTTCCTCCAAAGACTGGAATTTGAAAGGCTTTGCAAAATTTCCTAATGCATGTTCTTTTCCCAGAGCTCCTATCTGCTTGATATTGAGCTCATATGAAAAAAAAAATCATCTCTGGGAAGTTCTTCTCATTTCACAGGATAAGAGGTGTTGTCACATACAAATGGAAGAAAAGGTAATGATAGGCTAGAGAAGCTACTTATTAAAAGCTTGTTCATGTGCAGAAATGGATGTCAGAGTTGTTTAATGGATGAAATTATACTAATATTGAAGAAACTGAGTGCACTAGCAGAACCTTCTATAGCTCTCCTTAGCAAGTCTTTGCTACCTGGTGAGGGAGAAAATACTCCTAATTCTGTCAAGCGAAGCTCCATTGCAAACAGATTGTACATAAGGGTGGAGCATCACGGTGTGTGGGTGGGATTGTGACAGTTCCCTAAATAAATGGAGGTCTGAAGACAATTCGTTAGTTGATTGTCTAGTGAAACTGTCCTCGGTGTCTTAACATGAGTCAAGTTCTGGCCTTTCCTGGGATGTGGTTAATGCTGGGGAAGCAGTGCAATATGGATGCATCTGAGGTAGCTATGTTGAGTACTTTGCTTAACCAGCTGTGCTTGAAGCTTAGCATAGGTTTGTCATCCAAGGCCCTCCCTGCCTTCTGAGGTGTTCTTGTACGATTCCTCGGAGCTTTAGTTCAGTGGCTCATCTAGTCAGTGTAAGCTTTCTTGGATATGTCATGCTGTACTACTGGCATGATATGATTGTTAGTGTATCCTAGACCAGTTTATATATCTTTGACGCAAGGTGTCTCTTTGTGTTGCTGGTTATAAGTATTTGAAAGCCTTGGACTTTATAGACTGGGGTAGAAATCACAATAACAGGTTTTAATAACACCAGGTTCTTTTTTTGGGCTTGGTTTTTGAATATTGAAGAATGTATCTCAGTCGTGGTTTTGAGCATTTATCAGTATGAGGTTCAGCAATATTCAATTAAACAGGAGGAAATAAAAGCTGGTTTTGTTAATGAATGAATCTAGAAGTTGCAATTTTAAGCATGTTGAGCCTAACATCGCTGAGAAGTTGGTTGGTGTCATGCACAGGCATTGCAAGGTGCTTGAGAGGAGCTGGCTGCTGGTGCACACACACAGGATAGGCTTCAAATTTAGTGTTCCTGTAATAGATGTGGCTTTTTCCCTTTGTGTGATGGAGAGATATAATAACGAGCAAGACTGTTTTTACATGTTTGTTGATTAAAGAATATCTGAAAAACTTCTGTAGGTGAGGGCATAAGTGTTCCCATTCAGTTGTGTCCCTTTTCAAATTTCTAGGGCAGCACTATGGCTTCTCTCAAGCTGTCCTAATCTTGAGTGGAATGAGTGTGATGTTCAGGAAATTGGGAAGAAATTGCTGTCCCAGGAATGTGGGTAGTGCCAGCATCATAGCAAGTTGAACTGCAGATGAGGGATTTGACTTAACGCTTGGTGCCTGGAGCTGAACAGTAAGCAGACATATTGTGAAGTTCATTCCATAATGACAGAAGGGGAGCTTCCAGGGTGAGGCTGGGTTTGGGGTTTTTTTGTGCTGGTAGACTCAGTATTTATACCCTTATTTTAGTAGTCGTGTATCTTACTGTACCCCTGACTCCTTCCCAGGCTGTGAGATGTTTCTTGAAGTGCAGAAGAGTGTATACCATCCATAGCTGTCAAACCATTTCCTGGAATAGCTATCATATTTTGTATCTCTATTGATTTTTAAAGAGAGTGATTTGTGTTCAAGCCACCTACTATCAGCATCATTTACTTTGTCTATTAGTCTTAACAGATGTTACATTCTGCCAGAATTCAAAGGGCCCGTTGGCTTAGCTTTCAGGCCGTATGAGCCCTTCCATTGTGTGAAGGTCAGCTCTCAAAGGATAGAAAGAAAAGGTTGATTTAAAAATCCCTGGAACCCCCAACCAAATGTATAAATAAATCTACCCATTCACCCCCCAAAAGAAGATAACCTTTATTGCTATATTTCCAGTTCCCTACAGAAACCAAGTCCCCCACTATGGGACCTGGGTATGCTCTGAATCTTGTCAGGAAAATCCATCTACACAGTTTTTAGTTCCATTGCCTATTGCAGTATAACCCATTCCTGCTGCACCAGAATGAAGAAGGCTTGCTCGTGTAAAGTGAATTGTAGGTTGTGCTGCTTCCCTTTGATTTCTGTGTATGTTACACACTCCTGTGTATGGCTGATCTGCAGAGGTTAGGCAGAGAGACTGTGCTGAGGAAAACCTTCACTAGTTTGCCAGCCAGGATAGTGACAATGGGAGGAAAACTATAACAGGCAGGAGGAGGATAGATGTTATTCATCATCAGTAGTCCTCTGTGCATGCATATGCGCCCACATAGCTCTCCTGAGTGGATTTGCAAAGTCCTAAGGTGCTCTTCAGAAACCAAGAAACAGCCTTCAGTTCAGCCAGTTGTTTCCAGCAGATGTGACTGCAAGGCTGAGTGTTGAAAACATGGTTGTTCTAGTCTGGCTGGCAGATGTTGTGGAATGGGTTGTTAAGGTTGTTCTTCGGGGAGCAACTGAAGATGTGTTAGAGCCTGGATAAAATATTCAACCAAATTCTCCTGATGGGAGGTAATAATGCAGTATAAATGCAGGCAAAAAAACCCTCCACAACAAACTGGAACTCTGTCAGCTGCCTTCTGCCTGCTGTATCATAAGTCACAGCAGCTGCATGTCTTGTTTCCAGATATGATGCTTTGGAACTATTACTGATATTTAACAAAAATTTTAGGAGATTGTGAATTCCCATTTTAAATATGGAGTTCTCAATAGCTGCCTTTTTTATATAAGAATAATTGGAGCAGTGGCAAAAATGCATTTGGTGCTCTTGCATGGAAAAAGTTTTCCTTCTTTATTTTTAGAATCTGTAAGTTACTTTAATCAGAGGGAAAGTGATTCTTGCTGGAGGTTTTGGGTCAGGTGTGGTACTTTTCAAAATATAAAAGTGACTGGCTTTCCTTCTTGCATTTGCTATTGTTTAAAGAAAGCTGTAGAATTACCCTAAGTTGTGGGTTTTTCTTTGTCCTTGGGCTTTATTTACAAGGTCATATGTTTCATGTTCATCAGGACACCTGATACATGAACCTGCATCACGTAGCAGCTGAAGGTCAAGGAAATTAGAGGAGTGGAGTGACAAGATGTTTATACACACACACACACACACACACACACACACACACACCCCCATCAGAGCAGTAATCAAGATTTATTTGTTTAACACTGAACCATCCAACATTTTCTCATCTGAATTTGAGGCTATAAGAACATACTTATTATTGTACTTCAGGAACTGTTTTGTGAGCAACATACAGCATCAAATCACGAATGCCTTACTGAAGCTCAAGAAATGCTTTTGTCTCTCTTCTGTTGTTCTCATAGTAGCACCACCTGGCACTCCTGCGCGTGGAGAGTACAGAATGAGGGATCAAAGAAATACTATTTAATTCTTGCTTAATAACAGTTTAAAAAAACCCAAACCAAACCTAGAATTAAACAAACTGTTATGTTACATGCTGTTCTTTAGCAAGTATATAAATTTTACTTATTTGAAGTAAGAATTAGTAACTGACAAGGGGGTGAGAACAATTTTTGACTCTCTTTACTCTTTTCTGTCCCTTAAAAGTTGTTCTTCTAGATCTGTTTTGAATCCCAGTCCCTGCTGTTCTGGGAAAAGCCTCATATGCAGTATATTCCTTCTGTTTTATTTAGTAAGCTACAGTAAATCAATGAAAGTCCTCATCATTAGTATAGTTTAGCATTCACAGTTGCAGAAATATATCTGGTCTGTTAGGGTCACCTCTGAATGCCACTGACTGGTAGAAGTCATGATGCAAAGAAGAAGAAAATTAAACACTTATGTATTTCTCTTAATTTTTAGAGCACTGAAAAAAAGATACAAGCTCTTCCAAAAACATGCAAGCATTATCTGTAAGTCAGGTTTATGTATTTATCTGTCATAATCTGATCATATTGGATGGTATATGTGCATGTGTGTGATATCTTTGCTGAGGAAGATTTAAAAACAGATTATTCCTGTGGATACTGAAATGGATACTTAACCATTTTTGTAGCCTGAAGCCAGATCCATTCTTTTTGTTGTTATCAGCTGCTTTGCCCTCCTGGTGTGTTGTTGCTTTGAAGATAGTTCAGATGGTAAGGGTGAGTATCCTTTGAGGTCTGTCCAAATCTTGTAGTACTGCATAATACAGAGCTTCCTGAATAGGTTTATATATTCATGCAGCTCATCACAGTTCTCTGCAGAGATAACACATGAGGTCTTGGAAGCACATTGGTGTTGTAAGCACAGCATTACTCTGAGATAATAAACTTTGCCTCCTGGCAAAGCTAACTGCCTAAGACAACGCAGCAAGCTGATGAGACTTCACTGTCACTGGAGCCTGAGCAAGTCTGGTTACTGTTAATGCTGGTACCTGCACTTCCACTGTAGTGCGGTTAATACAGGAACGACATCTCTGCAGGACAACTAATGTCTAGCATTCCCAGATTCTCAGCTCAATAAATACACCTGAGTGCTGAAATGAAAAGCTTACTGCTGTCTTGTCAGGAGGGAGTTTTGTTTTGTATCCACCAATCTTTGCTAAAGATGCCTGGCTTGCTTGCTCACCATGGTTTCAAAATCCAAGGTGAGATGTCTGGGTGAACATACTGAATGTTTCAAGGAGCTCTACAGGCTGTAGGATATTTCTATCTATCTGTTTAAATGTGCAGAAGCCCTTTGGAGGTCAGAATGATTCTGTAGTTGCTGATTTGTTTAATAACTGAAGATAATGTACCTTTAGTGCCAGGGTGTGCTATAAAATCGGTTAATTCATTTGCACCGTTGGGAGCAAGTGTTAGGTCACGAACTGGTAGCCACTGTCAAGCAAGGACAAGAAAAATGGCAGAGTTTTTTTTAACTAAGCCTCTTTAGATGGGTGCACTAAGAGTACTTGTTGCTGTCTCATCTTGCACTGGCTCACCCTCTCTGAGGGCTAGAGACATTTAGTGGTAAGGAGTTTGTAGTTACTTTTCCTTCAAAGAACTTCACTGGTCCCAGAACCTAATGAAGTTTAGGAAGGGTGCACTGCTGTCAGCTGCTCTTGTGTCTTGTGCTGTTCTCTGATGATAGGTGATTCGAGTCAGTGTAGCCATCTGTACAAAATGTCTGACTTGCTTCCTTTAGTGTCCATCTTTTCTGTGGCTTCTTCATAATGTTTCCTTTTGTTGAGAACGACTGAAGAACCTTCTGATTTGTTTGTTTGTTGCTCTGTCTTTTGTGGGGTGAGTGAAAAAGTCTTCCTTTCCAGCCTGTTCATCTGTCATGCAAATGTGTGGTCAAGTGGATCTCAGCGTTCTTTTATTCGGCAAAAGGAAAGACCCAGTCTTTGCCACCCATCATGTAGCCTGTTCTGCTATCCCAATTGAACATCCTACCTCAAGTGTGATAATGCAATTGTGATAACAATACTGATATTACACTTTCTTCCATACCCACATAGTCTGCTTTTTTTGGCCTTTTTTAAAATTTATTTTGGTGAGGTGTAATGGACAGGAATAAATGCAACTCGTGTGAAACAATGTCACCCTGTTCTCCTTTATTCACTATTTATTGATGAACTTAAAGCTATTATAGACAGATGAGGCATGGATTTTGTTATTAGATGTTGGTCTTGGTTGCATCCCATCTTATTGTAACGTAAGTATGCTAGCATGAAAGTTGTAGATGGCATTGGGATGAGACACAACCTGATCTTTGTGAATGAGGTGTTTATCTTCTGGGAAAGTCAGTGAGAGGAAGATGCTTAGGTAGAAAAACTTAAAGAAGCTCCTTTAAAATATAAAATACCTATTTTCAGAGGTTGTGTCACTTCCCTTTCTACTTTTTAATTGAAGTATTCCATTCTGAAACTGATGATATCTGTTAACTCAGTTTCTGTTCTCCTGACTACTTGCTGAATGGGATTGAAGTATGAGTTCTTACTAATCAGGTTTGTTTTCTCTAAGGGAGAAAACAGAAGAAAGTTTCTAGATATTTTTTCCTTTTTTTACCAGAAAGACAGTAACAGTGAAAGAATTCTATCCACTATTCGCTGTGATATTCAGATTATTTCAATTTACATAATAGGGCCAAATTAATTTCCTTACTCTGATATTTGTAGCTTCACAAGAGTTATTAATGAATCTTTGTGGATGTTTTTTCTCGCTGTGCTTCATACAGTTTAGAGAACAGTACTTTTTAAAGCTTTATACGTTATTAGTATTCTTCCCTCTTAAATGCATGGTGTGCTGCAACCTCTGTTAGCAGTAAAGATTTTTATTTTAAGCAAGTAGAGTAGGAAGTCTTACTTTTCAGCTCATTATTACATTCATTTAAAACAATTCACTGTTAATTATATGCCAAATAAAAACCCCCTATCAGTCAGCACCTTTAGCATTGACTTTTAAATATCCTGGAACTGGAGGATTGCATACAGATAGTATGCTTGAAAAAATACCCATGTGGTTTCTGTATTCTGTCATTTTGCTGTGTTTTGAGCACTCAATATCAAATTTGTTATTTCTTTGTCTATCTCTGTGAGATCTTTACAAAGAAAAGCATGTAAAGACCCTGGAATACTACTGAAACGAACATTGAGGAGGGATGAACCAACAGCCCCTGGAGCTGTGTGTGTTCAGAGCTGTGATCCTCCTTGATCACGGAGAGAAGCTGAAGAGTCCCAGATAAGTTTTTGTTTTCTTTCCTCCCCACCTTATTGCTGGTGATGTAGCGGATCACTAGGATCTTTATCCTCCCCTCCATATTTTTCCTTCCTGCTTCTTCACCTTTGTGGGACTGCACCAAGCTTTTTCCTTCCTCCTCAAAGTACTACTGAGCACTTCTCCATTTCTTCTCTGTCGCGATGGTTTGAATTTGACCTCCTTCTGTCCTCTGTGTAGATGGCAAATAGCTTTGTAGGCTGCTGTTTCCCAGCTGTTTTAGTAGGCCTTTGTACATTTTTTTGTGGACATTTGTTGAAACAGCTTGCACACAAGGCAAACTAGCTATCCCTGAGCAGCTGGGTATTTATGACCCATTAACGTGTGCTGAGTTTTGAGACTTCCTCAAATGATGATACAGAGCTTGAGTACTGATCGCGGGGGAGGGATCTGCTGCCTCAATGCTCAGCACTTCCATGTAATTTTTTCTGCTTTGATGTTATATTTATTGGTGTGTTGGGAAGTGCTTTGTGCTTACAGAATTGGGCTCTTTGCTGTGTGTTTTGTGCTGCTATTGCATGCAGAATCTCTGGCTGGAAACATTACTGTTCTTTGCATTAGCAGCTTCTCCATCAAAAAAACCCCTTGGGACTGAGTTTCGGAAAGCTAGCCAATGATAGCTGTGTGACTTAGGCTAACTGGTTGTAACCAGAGCCTTTGACAGCTCAGTGTGTTCTGGTCTGTGCTGCTACAAAATAGAAAGGGGAGGAAAAAGGGTACGTCACCTGCAGGTGAAGAAACTGAAGGGGTGTGGCCACTCACATGGCTTCTCTAAGGGTAGAAAGCTGATTGATGAAGAGACAATCTAATGCCAACATAGACATTACCTATTACCTAAACTAGTAGAGTCAAAATGTTAATTTCTTTGGGACTGATGCTTTCCTAAATGCTTTAGCTTTAATTGGCAATTATTCTTTGTTATGAACTCAGCTGAAAAGGCACCATGCTTATTTTGTGCTGAGCTCTACAATATCAGTTTTTTTTTAAAAACACTCTCTGGGGTTGAGAAGGTGAGTGGTGGAAGAAATAAAAATTGTTCCATTAAATATTTGTAAAAAGTAGAACTGCATTTGTTTTAAATGACAGATCTGCAGGATTCCATTTGTGTTCTTTTACCTATCCAATTTGAATGAATTGTCATTTAGTCAGGGTGCAACTTCTGGCAGAGAAGTTGCAGGCTAGTACTTGGGAATTATTTAAATTAGGAGCTTAGCAGACAGGTGTTGAGGAGCATTTAGGTCAGACAGACACATTAATAAAACAGAGATGCTTTTCAGCCTGGTAAGGAAGAGGACAGGGATACACAGCTGAACCTGAGGAGGAACAGATGGAGATCATGGAGTTAAAATGTCAGAGCACAAAGGTAAAGTGACTCTGTCAGACTAGAAGCCGGAAGAAAATGACTGCTATTGTCTGTACACCTGTGTGAGAATCTGGAGAGCAAGAAGAGATGAACTCCCTTGCCCGGCGTTACTGAGGCATGGCAGAATGACAGGAGCTGATGGGCTTCTGGGATACTTGACTCTGGACCACATGTAGGACAGGTTAGGTCACAGATCTGAGAGGGAGATATTCTGTGCTTCTATAGGACCAGGAAACGAGATGCATGACAGGCATACTGGTCTGACTGTGGTTTAATGCGGTCTCGTGTGGTCATTCTGTCTTGTACTGTGTGTGTTCCGAGAAGCACGCTTAAATCTGCGGATCCAGCCTTAGGGTTTGCACCTCTGGAATACTGCAGTGCTGGCTTAACGTTCAGTTAATGCAGGATTGCTGTTTTGCAGTGGGATTGCAGTAAATGTGTTGTGCAGAAGGCTTTGTGGGTTTTGTTTTTTTTTTGGGAAAGCCTGAACAAGGGTGCAGGAAGGCAAGATTTTCTGCTCTTGTGTGGGTAATCTGTTCTGTCATGTAATCAGCTTGATGAAATATTCTTAATCAGTATTTCATTTTTGGAGAGCTACACCTTCTCTGCCATAGAGTTGAATAAAGACCTTTGTATTGTGAGAATTTTGTCCTTGCAGGACAGCATTTTCCTTTAACTGGATGAAGTTGGAAAGAGTACTTAAGGTGAAAGATATACCCTAGGGCAAGAGATGTCAATTGTGCCATTAATGGGAGGTGCTGTCTTTCACAAAGTAGTTTTTTCAGAAGCATTGCATACTCTATAGTCTCATAATGGAGAATAATACAAAAATGTTTATCTCTTGTTGCATGGGGCCTTCTGTAAGCGCTGCTTATCTCTCATAGGAGGCTGAAAACTTTTGCTATAGGAAACACAGTAAATAGGGGAAAGAAACTGGAACCTCTAGATGCTTGAGAACACTATATTATGCTGATTTCATCAATACATGAGGCTGGTGGTTTCTTAGTGCTAATTAACATTTATGTTTTCAGTCTTTAAAAACCACCAACCACCACCACCAGAAAAAAACCTGAATCACACAATAATACTCGGCTGGAAGTAAAGATAACTGTCCATCACTGTCTGAGAGTCTGGTGTCCTCTTAGACATGTGAACTGTCTCCAAACACTGTTACTGCACACTGCAGCAAGGTCCTGCTGTGTAATATCACTTCTTTATCTTTCCAGTTGAAATGAGCTGGGCCAGTTCAAGTGTATTCTGTAGGGAACATACAGCTGTATTTCTAGCATGTCTCTGGCAAAGTGGGGAGGGAGCCTGACATTAAATAATTGAAAAGCTGTGGAACCAGGATGGTACTTGTCAGATAACAGTTGCCCATTGCTTTCCTCAGACTGAGAGGAAAAATGGGAGCCATAGGATTGAAGTCACTAAAGCAGCAGATCATCACTGGAACAATTAGTTAATGTCACTATTGAAGTGCCATGACTTCCTCATAGTATGTGACAGGGAAAGACAAGAAAAATTCTTCTGGTGATCCAGAGAAGCAATGGTACAGTTTATTTTGGGGCTACATGAAATGCATTATGGCCCATTTATTTGGGGGAAAGGAGGTTGAACCTTTACTGCCCACAGGTTCCTCAGTAAAACCAATTGAAATACAGCAGTGGAGGCAGCAGATGGGGAGGAAAGAAAAGAAAGCCAAGAGAAGTTATTTTCTGTCCCAGGTTTGTCTGTGCCATCTAAGAGTAAGTATTCTTGGAATTAAAAGCCAATAGGAATTTGCATGGCACTGTGCTGGATGGTTTGTAATGAGAACCAGGTACAGCTTCAAAGCCCACAGAGGCAGTGGGTCCTGGAGAGAAAGTTCACGGGAAGCTGGGCACCACAAGGTTAGCAGCAGCTGCCTTCTCTAACCAGTGAGCAACCAGCAGTGAGACACACGTTGTTATTGATGCTGGTGTGGTATTTGAGATGATGCTGGCATATTACTGCAGCGAGTCCTGGACTCTGCTGTAAGGTGGTCTTTCCTCTGTGTGTCCATGTGAAAATGGGGGAGTCACCCAAGCAGTGGATGGACAGCATGGTGGATTCTTTTTGCTTTCTAAATCAAATGGAGTGATGATGGCAAAAAAAAAAAAAAAGAAACAAAACCAAATAATCTTTTATTCTTTCATTATTCATATACACATTAAGCCATAAAGAGTACTTTGCTGAACACATATTCTCAATTTCTGGGTAATGTCTGAGTAGTGCAACAGCCACAGGCAACTAGATTGATGCCTCCAGCTAGCTATTCGAACACAAAATTTTACCTTGAAAGATTAGGGGATTTTTTTAATTATAATTGAAGTATCATTTTCTAAATAGCTTTTCATTTGAACTTCAGTAAGAATGTTTGAAATAAAGTGGGATTTTCTTGGATATTAAGCAGTCCTGGTAGCAATATTAATACTAAATAGCAGTTAGAAAGGTAATCTATTTCAATGTCTGTAAGAAAACAAAAGCAATAATAATTGCTAATTACTATTTTTACTTAGTGATGATGGTTATAAAACTCATGTGGCTTTAAAGAAAATATGTTGGGTACTAAGAGTGCTTTCCTCACTTTGTATCCCAGAGAAACCCTTTGCATTGGCAATGCAAATAAGGGTGTTTTTTAGGCATGTCCTTGTGCATCACTCAAAGTGTATTTAAAAAAATAAATTATAAATTTGTTGCAGCTGTGTACAGTGTGGTGGGTTCTCAGCTCCTGAGATTACAGAAGGAAATACAGGCAGGATCATTGGAAAGAACTGGCCTTTCTTCTGAAATTGCCTGATTTTTGCCATACAGTAGGAGATAATCATAATTCTGGGGCTACCTGAGGAAAAACTCGTGTGCAGTGAATGGCCATTCATGCCTTCAGGAAGGTGGATGTTATGGGTACCTGGGTGTGAAAGGAGGGGCAGGATGGTTTTGCACGGTGTGCCGAGGCTGCACAATGGATCCTCAAGAGAGGGAAACAGTTCTCATTTATGTAAGAACAAGAGGCAATATATATATTACATAAAAGAGAGAGGTAGCATGTCACAGGCAGAGCTTGTGTGCTCCTAGGACCCCACCAGGATGCCAGCGGATCACTGGGCCCTGAGGAAGAGCAATGGAAAACTCAGCAGTTGTTTTTCATGTATGAGCTGTTGCAGCAGAGCCGTGCTCTGTTTAAACCAGAGAGACACTGAAAGTTGGTTTCATGAAAACTAAAGCAAATCTAAGATTTTTTTGCTACTAAAGGTCTGGGCAAGTTCAGAGCCAGGGCTACCAGTGCTGCCAGAGGCGTAATACTTTGTAACACCAGTTGAGATTTTTTTTTTTACTTGGGCATACAGCTTGAAGGAGAGGGATGCAGAGCAGTAGAACTAGATGGGATGAAGTGAAACCTTCTGGTGAGAGGGTGAACCCAGTGAGGCCCAGTTTGGTGGCTCATAACTAACAAAAGAAAACAAACAAACAAACAAACAAAAAACCTGAAAAAGCAGGAGCTTTTGCATTTATTTTCCTAGCTGGGAGGAAACAGCACTCTGGGGCCAGCAGTGTGAATCACCAGGTCAGGGAGTTTGAAAGTGATGAGAGAGTCTCAGCTAGTGAGACTGGAGAGTATGATGGAGCAGTCTGTCCAGAGGTCAGGCACAGCTCTTGTATTCTTAGGGAAGAAAATGAGGTGGCTGTGTCTCTTGGGCTAAGTAGACCAACTCCAAACTTGTGTAAGCCTTTAGGCTTTAAGATAATGTTACTTTTAGGAAAACTCACCTTCCTTCCCCCCCAGCATACTACAAAAAGGGGCTCTGTTTCTTCTAAGGGGAGTGTGTTGATGCTACTGGCTATGCAAGGGCATTTGGATTTTTCATTTGATATTGGCAGACTTTAAGCTTGTTGCATATAGTGACACCAAAGTTTCTGATCCAGAGGACGGAAAAGCCTTTTCTCAAATTCTAGTCAGGTTAGGGCAGACTGATGCCATGTTCTGTCGTGGCACATAGATGAAAGGCTGCATGTTGAACAAGACCAGAACACTAGAGTGAAGTAACCTTTGAAGAACTGGGTGACTGTGGTACAGACTGAATTTCATGTTGTGATGGCTTCCTCAAGTAAAGTGCGATTCGACTTAAAGAGATTCAATAAATCTCTCAAGTCTGTAGGTACCAAGTTCCTCTCTACACTAAGCACTCATATCATGAATAGCATCAAATTATAAAAGTTACTATACTATCTTCTTTTTTTTTTTTTTTTTTCCCTAACTGGTCTCAATTTTATTTTCTTGCTGCTCTGAAGGGGAGTCATGATTTTAAAATACACAATCAGAAATATTTTTTAAGTGTTACTACAACAGACAGATGGATTTTCGAGGATTCATGATTCTTGCAAGAAATCCTGCAGGAAACTTATAGAACCAAAATAAAACCAGAGCACCGGCCTCTCCTTTTCCTTGCTCTTGCCTTTAGTGCTGTTTGTACTTCATGCATGTCAACCTGTGGCATCAGATGGTGTAATTTAGTGTATCCGTTAGTATTCAGAAGTGGGTTATTCACTCGAGGATGTTACGAAAGTTCCTGAGAGGGAGGGTTTTTAAGAAGGCCCTTAAGCAGATCAGTTTTGATTCACATAATTTTTTCATTAGTCCCTGGCGACCCATGCTTGAAAGGAAGGCGCTGTAGCAGGTAGCAAAAAAGCACCCCCCCACCCCAGCAAGCCTGCCAGTAACAATGCTGTTCCCCCTCTTAAGGCCAGTGCAGGTTAAAAAAAAACAACCCACAACAACTCAAAATGGAAGTTGATTATCTTCCTGTTTCGTCGAACAGGAGCCGTCCAGCCCCCTCTGGGTGTGCTCTGTTTGGAGCAGCCTGGTGACTGAAAGGCTGCAATTAGGCTGTAGTCCTTGCTCTGGTTTTTATGCTCTGCCATGGTGTGCGCGCTCCAACTTCCAGTCTAACAGGAGAGGGGAGGAGGCGGCGGCAGCGGAAGGGTGTGAGCAGTGCTGATAAGTGCCTGCAATTACTTTTGCAGGTTAAATCCCATCTGGAATTTGATTAATTTGCCTCTTCTAGTGCAGCGTGCAGTGGGGCTTGTTCAGGGTGTTATCTTTTCACACTGTTTTTCATTAGTGTGCAGCATCTGACTCCCAACAAGGAGCATGTTTTAATGACAGATTCCTGAACACGTATGTGGAGAGAGGCTATTTCAAATAGCCTACCTATTTAAGAATTTAATTCGCTATTAAGGGAGTTATGAAAGCTTTTAGCAGGAAACTTTTTTTTTTAAATGTGTGATATAGTGGTTGGGGGGGAGGGACTAGTGTTGGGTTTGCTGACTTTCTGAGTGTTTTTGTTGTGGTTTTTCTTCTTGGATGGACATTTATTAGCAGCTTTTTTGTGATATTTGAAGACACAGGGAACACATTTACAGTATATAAAGCAGCTTCTAAAATAACTATCACAACTAACAAGAGCAGCTTTTCCCAGCTAAGATTTTCTTTACTCTTAGCTAAGTACAATCTAACCAAATAAGGGAACCAAAATATTTTGGTTCAGAGAAACCTGGTAATATATCCTGTTTTGAGTAAATTGGCTGACTGGATTCCACAGGAGACCCATGGTATCAGGATTGAAGTGACTGCCAAAAACTGACAACTTAAGTTTGGTGATTGAATTGGTGATTAGAGGAAAAAGTCAAGATTGTATTTGGGTAGCCATGGGAGAGGAAAATGCAGGGAAGTCCACAAAGTCCAGAAATGTTGAAATGTATTTTTGGTAAAGTGCCTGAGACTTGAGGTACCTGTTAGCTTGTTTAACCGTACATCTCTCTGATACCTGCCCATCAATTATAGCTTGTCCTCTGACCATTAGAAATGCATTACTAGAGTAGAAAAATACTTAATACATGAATTTTCTCTGCAGTTGAAATTCTCACCTCTGTGCAATTGCATACTGGTGCCTAAAATGTAACACCTGCCATGTAAAGAACCATGTGTTTGAGTTGCAGACTTGTGTTGCCACAGTCATGGTCTCGGGGTTTTACTGGGAGTTAGCTGTACTGTTAGGCTGCAGGTTCTTGCGGTGTGTTGCCCTCAGTGTATGTATTTCCTCTCAGTGTATGTGCTCACTCCCTGTATTTCTGGATAGTGAAATGAAACAGACTTGAGACATGACACAGGGGTTGCTGAGGGACACTGTTAACTAAACTGTGGAGAGAAGACTCTGTGAGAGTGGTCCCCAGTGCCCTTCAGAGAATACAACCTGAAATGGTTTGAGTGAAACAGGACATTAGTTCTTCTGTTTTGTTGTGGCTTTGGGTTTTTTTTTTAATTCTTCTTTCCCTGGGAGTATGAAGCCCTAAAGCATGGTTACTGCTGCTGTACAAATTTCTCTATCAGCTGCTCTGCTGTAAATTAATCCGTACTCCTCCTGGACATGAGAAAGCACACTTCATCAACACAAAATGCAAGTTTGCTGTGGTTTTGTGTAGTGGGAAGGGAAGAGGGATTTCTTTGTCCAACATCCTTATTTAAAGGGAAGTTTAGGAGCTGGTATCATCGGAGACGCTCCCATGTTTTTTCTTCAGGTTTTGGAATCTGTGCTTGTGTGTTGATATTAAATGTACTTTCAAAACTATTTTCTAAATTTTAGCAGCCCCCCAGTTCTCAATATTTGACAGGTTGTTTAAACTGCTTTGTTACAAGTTTATTCCAGGTGTTCCTTAGTTGTAACATTATATATTCTTCCTGTCTATTTGGAATGTGTGTTTGCTTGGCTGTGAATCATTTTGAGCAGTGAAGACTTTCTCCACCCAGCTTCAGACGCCTGAGAGGACTACAGGGTGAAGGCTATGCACTGTACTGCTGGAAAGCTCACGTTCACTTCTGCCTTCAGGCAGGAGTCATTCTGACCTGCCACAGATCACTGGCTCTGTGATACATCAGTGTGCAAGCTGAAGCAATTCAGCACTTGGTTTAAGATGATTTTAATGAACATTGTTAAATGCATTTAGTACTAGCTTGTTTTGTTTTATTTTATTTTTCTTCCTAGAGAATGCAGTTGGCTCCTTTTGCCTTTCAGCCTCTTGGATAATTTTTTTTTTTGATCATGACTGAGGTGTCCATCACCCCTGGTAGCTGTGGGAATGCAGTTTTGATGTTAGTGCAGTCTGGAGGCGTGCGTGTGTGTATTCGAGCAGTGTCGCTAACAGGATTTTCTTACATCCATCAGCAGAGGCGGAGGCACTTGACTAACAAGCTTCCAAGTGCTGGGGGATGTGTTGCTTCCTCTGCTGTCCTGGGCCTGTTTATGTTCAGAATTTGTTTTTCAGGGGTTCTCACGTGTCATTTTTGAGGGCCAAACAAATGAATTAGCAAGTTGTTCATGGACTATTACTGTTCACTGATTTATGCCCAGGTGCCTTGGGATTGGTAACATGTCTACAGTTGCTAACATGGTCAGTTATTGGTTTAGTGGTTGATTATTAAAATTACTTTTTCATTCTCTGTCTCCTATTTGATACCTCAGCTTTCAGGAGGGTTCCACAACATTTTATTTTAATCAATAATCACAAATTGTATAAAGGTGTTGGTTGCTAATCGTTTGCCATTCTGGGTCTAGAGACACAATAGCAGGTGATGCTGGTCCCTGTACAGAGGTGCCAGAAAATCAAATTTCTGATTAAATTTGTAACAAAAGACTAAATCTGTAAAGGTATCATGCAGCTGCAACCCTGATGAGCTTACTCCACAAGCACTAGCTGAAAATGGTTCCTTAAGGTCTCCAGTGGCATCTGAGCCTCCTTGCAAACCCAGCTGCAGCAGTGCTGGGTCAGTGCCTGCCTTATAGCTTACAGCTTAGCTCCTTTGCATGGGTGTTTCTGCAGTCAGCATCACAGGGCTGCTTCTTGCATCTCTGACTAGTCTGGATTTCTCTCTTTAGTAACTTTGTTTCTTTAACATGTAGAAGAAGCAGCTCCCGCACTTCCAGGCTCTGTTTAATCAGTGCCTTGGCTCAGGCTGGCCCAAAGCCGCTGGGAGATGCACCTGTAAGGCAAGGTAGCTACTTGGTCAGAAGGCACACGTGGGGTGCAGATGGTACCACTGTGGGACTTGTAACACCTAGCAAGCTGTAGTACAAGCAGTTTTTCTCAAGTTGTCAACTTGACCTAATTTAGAGTGATGTTTAGGTAGCTGGGATCACAACCACAAATGCAGACCATCCTCACTGAATGCCAAGATGGCTTCTCAAAAACAGGAGAGTGCTAGAGCTTCTAACAGACTACATTCTTGTGTTACTGGGTCTTTTCTTAACAGAAATAAAACATATTCTACCCTGGCCTCCTTACACTGCAAGTGAACTGTTTTGGCTAAAAATTTTCCTTAAACAAAATAAAAATCAGTTAAAGATATTAAAATAGTACCGAAAAACTTCAGCTTGAAGAGCCTGACAAATCTGTGAGTAAGTGAAAACAGGGCTTTCTTATGGAATGCCTGGCAACTTCAATAGTTGGCAGCACTGGCAGTCACGCCTATTCTAACAGCAATATTGTCAAGTGCTTTCCAATTTATTATCTGCCATTGGGATGATGACCTGTTTAGCCAAGCAGTTTAATAAATCACTCTTGGGCAACTGACACAGATGACCAATACTGTGACATTTTTGAACACTTCTGAACAACAGATTTATGGTGGAACAGGTCTGGTGATTATGTGGGTAATAGAACAGAAAAAGTACATATTGATGGATTGTGTTCAGACCACGTTTCAGAGAGTGCCCTTGGGCTCGTCACTCCAACATATTTTATTTGCTTTGACCTTTGCATAGATCTTAGAAATGTTGACTAACCACCTCATGCTGACAATGTCATTAGGTATTTTAGGGAGTCTTTTGTGCAAATGCAGAGGTATTCTTACAGTATTCAGAATGCCTTAAATGCTGGAGACTTTCATAGAATATCAACATGGTGACCTTTGCTTCATGGCTCTAATAGCTAAGGAAATCTCATTATAGATGCTGCAGTGTAACGTTGGTTTGACTCAGAACTGTATTTTGTATTTCTGTCTTAAAAATCAAACCCCAACAACCTCAAACCCCAAAAAACCCTTTTCAAAATGTAATGCGGCCTGTAAGGCTAAGGTATTTTATCTTATGGTTTTACAATAGCTTTCTTATTGCTGTGTGAGGTGTGTTTCAGGGAACAGCAGAGAGCATTTGTAACAGCTTTTGGAAAGAGGACGAGGAATTCTTGCAGCTCTGCGGGCATCCCTCTGGTTGGTAATTGCCAACCTAACATAGATGATGCACCAGAAAGCATAATTAGTCACCTTCACTGCCTGCAAAAACCTTCTGAAGAAGTGAATGCAATAGCTTGTTCTGATGTTATGCCCCGGGTCACAGCTGTGCAAGCCACTTAGGAGGGCTTCTGTAATTGTAAGGGCACTGTTTAAGTGAGGTGTACATTGATTCCTGATTGGGTATTGGATGAGCTCTGTAATTTTTTAAAAATTATGACCAGCCACATAAAAATGTTTGATTGTGGAGCTAAGATCTGGGTTCAGTCTGTGAGCACCACCATAGTTCAGAAAACACTTAATTATCAGGCGCTGAAGGCCCTGTAGTGTTGAAGTCCAGACTGAGGAGATGGCCTGTGGGTTGTGTTGCTTGTAGGCCCCAAAAGCACAGCTGGGAATGTGGCCTCAATTCCTACCACTTCCATCACAGGCCACATCTGATAAGGCACCCTGAGACATGAGGCACAGGGGTCTCTTCATGTTCCTTGGTTCTGTTTCACTTTGTGAGCGGCTGGGGGGCATGAGTGCAGGAGCACATGGACATGAGCACCACCTACCCAACCTTTTTTAATACTTTGAACCTGAACTAGTACCTGAGTACACTCTACCCTGTGCCCAGCACTGCAAGACCTCTTTTGCCACTGCCTTTGGAAACCTGCTGGGGTGGCTCAGATACTCTGAAATAACAAATACAGCTGTAGCACTGTAATTTTGATAATACTTTATCACTTCCCAGTAATTTTGTAGTTCACTGTGCCAGCCAACAGATGACTGCTTGCCATGAACATTTGTGTTTAAACAATACGCAGCTCTCATGGCTACAAGAGAAGTCTTTTTATTATGCTGGGAAGGAAGGAAGAGACTGCTAACTTGGGACAGCTGTAAGGATTATTTGGGAGTTGGATTCAGAATTAATTGACCTTTTAAATTAAGATCTCTTTGAACAGATTTGATGTATCTGACAAACTTGAACTCTCGCATTTTGGAAGGATGTGTAGGTGTGTGTTGTTATTCCTATCCTTGTGTTCTGCTTAGATCACTTGTATTTCTGAGAAACTGGAAAAGCAGTCATACCACGTAGCTGTGTCTGGGAGCCAGGTGAAACTGTTGTGTCGTAGATTGACCTGTTATCCTGCTCTCTGAAAGACTTCTGGTTTCCTCTTGTTAAATTCCATTTTGAAATAAATGGATGCAATTTGAATAGGTTGTAAACTGCATTCTGTTTTTCTTCTCTGCAGCAGTCCAGCAGTAATGATAGTCTGCTTCCTGATAGCTGTTTTTGGGAGAGCTGCAGGAATTTGCAGCTCTGCAAGGGAGTTTATTTGTCCTGCTGATGTCCCCTGTAGTGTGGGGGGTTACCTCATGGCCCCCTCAGTAGTCTTGAGGCATTCTGGAGGAGGAGTATTTGGATTTTTGTAGATAATTTTTGCCTATTTGTGGGCAAATCAAACTGTATGAATACCAGAAAGTCTAATTAGGTGTCTTTGTGCCCTTGAGATCTGCTTAAATGAGAATAAATGGAATCACTTATTTTAGTAGCTACCAGTGAGAGGAATATCCTTTGAAGATGTTTGAAAGTGTATTGAGAAATTATTTTATAAAATGGTTTCTCTTTAACATTTATGGAAGCACTGATTAACAGTTGCAAAGGCCAAGTTGAAACTCATCTGGTTTGCCTTGTTTCTTCTCTCTCAGAAAAGACCCAGGAGAACTAGCAGCACTTAAACTCTGACAGAAATGTCAGTAGATTTTTGGCCTTTGGGTGAACTGGCTAGAAAAAAAAGCCCAACAATTTGAGTGGGCAGGGGCAGGTTAGTACTTTGTTGCAGGAAGCAGATGCGATGATCGCTGTTACTGGCTCGGAAGGAATGGCCCAGCCACTTCAAAGTCGCTGGAGATGGGGGAGAGACACGCTTTCGCTGACAGGACTGGTGGTGCTTGGGGATTTTGTTGTCCTGTCTCAGAAGCCAAATGATTGCCAGGCTGTACTGTATCACTGCTTAGCTTGATCTGCACCTAGGAGCAATAAGAAGACTTTTATCCTCTTCTTCCTCCTTTTTCTCATCATAGTAATTTTAGTACCTCCAAGAGGTTCCAGATTGATGGGCCTGTGCCTCCCTCTTACTCTCACTGATTGCAGCCCTGATCTATGGAGGTGTTCTCTCCAAGAAGAAAAACAGCCCTTTTCCCTCTCCATATTCAGTTCTTGATCTCTGTGAGCAAAAAAAAAATTAAAATTGGTGTTGATTGCTGTAAAGAGAGAAGAGAGTTAACTCCTTCAAGAGACTGAAAGTATTTTTGCTGGTCTGACTTAAAGGTGACTGATACAGAGAATGAAATTCTAATCAGATGCTTAATGTAGCCACCAGTGGGGTCCCTAAACTGCCATTACTGCTTATCCTGAGTTTTGAGTCTGTAATTGAGTTTTCATGGAACTCACCTCTCGCTATGCAGTAATGTTTTAAGGGCGTTGAAAATCCTTAGTCTGAGTATGGAGGTTGTAATTGTGCAGATGATTTTTTGAACTGAGATGAAAGAGCAGTGTGGCTGGGTACAGTTATCTGTTGCTGGATGTTGGCTCTCCAAAGCATTGATTGAATTCTTGTGCAAAGTCAGGGTTATGCATGAGTGCAGGTAGAGGCTAAGAAATGCTGCAAGAAGATACTGTCACACCCTGGGGACTTTGTGTGAGCACAATTTAAAATGTGGTTGGTATGCATGAAGCTGTTAATTGGAAATACTTCTTTGTGTACAGCTTGGTTGACAGGTTTAACACACACACTGGAGACAACAGGAAGCACAAAACTTTTGCAGTTACATTTTGAGAAACAAAATGGTGAGTAGAACTGGAGGAACTATGTTTGGCTTCCCTATTTCAGTGAGAGGTATGTAGAAAATATATGTTGCTTGGGGAGAACAAAAGGGTAGAGGTGATAAGGAAAGGAATAAAAAGAACTGAAAGAGAGAGAAAAAGGGTTGACCTTGCCTGGTAAGTCTGAGGCAGGTAAAGAAAATGGGGAGAGACAAGCAAGTTGTTAGAACAGCATGGCTGTTTGGTTTTGCTGTGAGACCTACCAGGTCAGACAATGTGGATGAGCTGGGAAGACTGAAGGAGACAAATTGTAATCTGCCTAGAGAATCCTGGGCTGCTATCAGAAGGGACTTGACACAAGCCCAAATTTAGTTCCAAAACCATGAGGTAAATATGTAAGGAAAATATTTTCTTCTTGACCTGTATTTCTCATGTTAACTAAAGAGCAGTCTTGCAGTCTTAGTTATGGAACTGCTGAGTAGAGCTAGCTTGAATAAATACTTGATACACAACCCTGTGTGGTTTAATTGTAGTACAGCTTGGATGGTAGTCCAAATGTATATATCAGCTGCTCTATGGTAGAGGTAGCACTTGTCTTGCACAATCAGGGCAGTTGGGCTTCTCACCACTCTCCAGTATGAAGAAACCAAGTGCCGCAGCCTGTCAAGACCTGAAGTAGGTAAAGGTCCAAACATTGCAGTTTAATTCATGCTATGTGACTGGCTAGGGTGTTTTGTCAATCAAAATGGCTCAGATTGTGGATTTTTTTAATGTAAATTCTTCTTAAAAAAACAACAAAGTGAAACCTGAGTAGAAAACAGTTACAAGTTTATTCGAAGAAAATATTTTTTAAATCCTTTGAGAAAAACTGTATGTCAAAATGAAGGGACTAAAAGGAGGAAATACAACTGGTTTCTCCAAGCCAACTGTGCACATTCAAACTCTCAGTCATGTAATTCTACATTTTCTGTGTGCAAGATGTCTCTTTATCTGACTGGGTTGAAGGTCTTTGAATTTCTTCAGAAAAATGGTAATTTGATAAGTATTGTCATAAACTATCAGCAGAGCATATTTGGCAGTGGGGCTGTTTTATGCTGGAAGCAGATTTGTTTGGAAAACGCAAGTTCATTGAAGCTTACTGTCAGCAGTAAGATGTTTTTGTAAAGGAGCTTTGTCAGGAAAGTTTCTTCATTCCTCAGTAAAATTTCTTGTTAAAAAACGTTCTGTGTAAGAGAAAAGGTGGATTTTTTTGGGTAGGATTTTTTTTTCCAGAAAGGAGTCTTCTGGTTATGATATTGGAACAGGAATCTGAAGGATGGTTTGTTGGAATTTCCAAGTTCTGCCACTGACACTTTCTCTGTGGTATCGAACAAATTCAACACCTTGTTGTTCAGAACCACCCATAAAATCTGAGCAGCCTGATTTATTTATTTTTATTTTGGGTAGCTGATTGAGGGCAATATACCTGTGCTGATCAGTGCTTTAAAACTGCGTGATTGACCCTATATGCTGCATGTGAAGTAGTTAGGTGACAAATTCATGGACACCTAAAGGAAATACGCAGGCCAAATTCTTTGCTTGTTTTCCCACTATGAAATGTGAGCAAATGCTGGTTTGGAGCTAGAATTAGCAATTTGTGAGAAGTTCTGGGATCTGGAAAGAGAGGCTGAAATTGGTAACCAAATACAAACTTGAAGAAAATTGAGGCTATGGAAGCTCAGAAATGTTTCAGTCTCATGCACTGTTAAGTTTTACTGGAAATGACAGGCAATAAGAAAGACTATTTGGGTCCAGCCTAAACATTCTGACTTTTTGCTCTTGCTCTAATGACAGTTCTTGGGGTCTTTTATTAAGTGATAATATGTGGAGGCAAGACCAAAAATTCACTCCACAGGAAGCTTCTTAGCTTCAAAATGACTGAGGGTTCGGAAAGCAGAACTGGCTTGCGGTCCCTCAATTTTTCTTGCTTCTGGGAAAAGGATTGATGGCCACAGCTCTTCTGAAGAGATAACCATGACTGAAGTATCACATGAACTTGATGTTATTAATGACCTCCACTGAAGAGCTTTGCTGAATTACCATCTGTTAGCTCATCACTGCCAAAATGGTGGAGTCTGGCTTGAAAGTAAGGAGGCAGAACGTCTAGTGGTTTGTTCCCATCATGCACAAGCACTGGGAGTCATCCAGCTTGGGTGTGTTACTTCTCCAGAGCTGTATAGCTTTAATGTTGAAGTCTTTTCTGCTGTCAATAGTAGTATCCGATCAACCTGGCAAGATTTACAGGAATCATTGTGATGTCCTAGTTCTGGTGTTGTTTACGCCTTTGCTAATGCAACTGAATGAGGAAGTTGAAAAGCAAATGTTAGAGAATTCAACAAAACCAGCTTGGTTTGTTTGCTCAGCACTGAAATTGGAGTGCAAAATGTGAAAGTTTCACAATGCTGATGTTGACAAGAACTGTAAGTTTATTTAAATAAAATTCATTGTTCTATAATTTGAATGTAATTGTCTTTCCTCTATTGGCTGGAGACTTTCTTTACTAATTTTTATGGGAGTTTCTGTTAACTAAACTCTTCATTCTCCTTTGAGGAGAGTGATGCTTCAGGCCAGAAGTTAGTTTTGGTAGCCTGTGTCTGCTTCTATGGCAGAAGCTTCTGG
Source organism: Gallinula chloropus (assembly GCF_964237585.1). Lineage (NCBI taxonomy): Eukaryota > Metazoa > Chordata > Aves > Gruiformes > Rallidae > Gallinula > Gallinula chloropus. The sequence goes on from NC_140086.1 coordinate 70,826,216, forward strand.
TGGGGATAGGATGGGCTGGGGTGTCAGTCACCTGAGAGGCTACCCCTGGCAGGCTTGAAGTTGTCCAGCAGGTGACTGCCAGAGTCACAGAAGGTTTTACTTACCTATTTGTTCAGTATGTGACAAGTGGAGAGAGCAGTGCCTTGGAGAAATATGCTCTGTTTGTCAAGTGGGGAAATAGCAAAGTCACTGCTACCTTAAGTCATGACTGTTCCTTGGGTCAATATATTAATTGATAGTTGAGATATAAAGAAGCATATCCTTAGATGGTGGTTTGGGCTAGCCAGAGATGGTATCAACAGTTTACCATTCAGCTCGTTCATGATGCTCATGACACTGGAAACCTCAGAGACACCACCTTCTTCTCTCTCAGCCTCTGGTGCCTCCATGTAAAGCGCTTACCCTCTGGATGTCCTCATCAATCATTTAACTGCCAAGAAGCAACCGGAATAAACTGCAATATATGAGATTCCATCTGATGCAGGAAAATGCTTTTTTTGCTATGAAGGTGGTGAAAATCGGAACAGGTTGACAGGACATGATGTGGGGTCTCCATTTGTGGAGCCATTTAAAACCCCAAACCAGGGCATGGTCCTGGGCAACCTGCTGTAGCTGAGTCTGCTTGACTCAGGGGAGTTTGAGTGATCTCAGGAGGCACCTTCCAATTTCAACAGTTCTGTGATTCTGTCTTTGACCCAACTGCACCCTTCTTGAGATGAGAACTGCATGCTATGAGGTGGGTGAGGATATGCAGAGATGCTACACAGGGGAAGAAGAATAACCTCTTACGTCTTCTCACTGCAGTTTTCTCACCTGCTGTTTCGTTGGGGTGTTTTTGTCTGCTCGCTAGTGTTCAGTAGCATTTACAAACTCAGAGGTTTAAGTCTTCATTCCTGTGTCTGGATTGAATATACTGAGTTAAAACAGTTTCAACTCTGAGTCCTAAACAACCCTCTGCTTACTCTTCTTCTTCATACTGAAAAGTGATTGTTAGGCTTGAAGACTTGTGCTTTACTTATTTCAGGGGTTTTTTTCATATGTGAACCTTTATTATTCAATACTTACAGCATCTTAATTTGTTGTGGAAGCTAGTTCAAGTCTTTTTGGAAACACAGGCACATTACATCTGCAGAATCCTGTTTATCTGTGTGCTTATTGACACCCCCACCCCCATAGAAGTCCAGCTGGTTGATGAAGGAGAATTGCCTTTTGCAGAAGCCATGGTGACTCCTTGACGCAAACTCAGTTTCTCTGTGTGCTTGCTAGTGTTACTGTTTACTATAGACTTTGTATATCATCCTGCTGCTGGGAATCGCTCTTCAGTTGTTCCCATGATGCACTTTGGAACTCTTTTTGTGAATGGAAGTCCATTGGCAGTCCTCTGGCATGGCAGCTCTTTCTGGTTACCAGCTACAAATATTGACCAGCAGTTCTGCAGTTCCATTTTTGTGTTTCCTCAGAGCTCTCTGGTGAAGGCTTGGTGATGTTGAATGCTTCAACTCCTCTATATGGTCTAATACTACCTGTGTACCTCCTTTAAACTAATCTAGTTACTCCCAGCTCTCTGCTGTGATGATAGGTGTAAGGTGTGTTCCACACCAACATGCAGAAGAACTTTTTCACAGTGAGGGTGACCGAGCCCTGGCACAGGCTGCCCAGGGGGATTGTGGAGTCTCCTTCTCTGGAGATATTCAAGACCCATCTGGACGCCTCCCTGTGCAACCTGTTGTAGGAACCTGCTTTGGCAGGGGGGTTGGACCCGATGATTTCTGGAGGTCCCTTCCAAACCCTACAGTTCTGTGATTCTGGGTGGGATCTCTCCAATAACCTTTGTAGAAACAACTGACCAAAACAGTGCACTGAGCTTCTTTGCCACGGCCTTATAATTCCTGAGTGCTCATTTTGTAGCATAATCATCAAGTAGTCCTACCAGCTCCCTTGGTAGCCACTTACTTCTAGTGTAGTTAAGAGACTTTTTGCTGTTTAGTCTTGAGTATTTATGAGGCTATCTTCATGTTCTCTCTTATCCACTTTATTTTGTACATTTCATGAGCTTTTCTGTTTTCCTAATTTAGAAAAACTTTTTTTTTAAATTGTACCCTAATTTGAAATTACATCCTATAAAAATCTCTTGTTTATTGTTACAGTCATGGACAATAAGGTTTGTTGCAATCCTGGACAACTTGGAATCAGGTGAGACCCTTTTTGGCATCTCCCCAGCACATACTTTGTGTTGTTATTGCCTTTGATTTGGGTAGCTAAAGTGCCAGTGCTCAGCGTGCCACTTGGGTGCAGCAAGTCTGTGCTGGCTCTGGAATGAACAGCTGTTACTGTTGTGGTTGGTTACAAAATGAGCTTGTTATCATGAAACGGCGCAGTGCAGTTATGTTCACAGCATACAATAAAAGAGGAGTCCCTGGGAGCTGGGAAGCAGAGGAAAAATCTGAAAGCAGAGGGTAGAAAAGTATTTCAGATTCATTTTGTGTAAGGCCTGGACATCAGGTTGATATATCACACCTGTCTTTCACTCTTTTCAGCTTCATGGGACCAAGTGGGCTAAAAGCACCACCTGGAAACACTGAAGTCTTCTGTGCTTCAACAGGTCACCAGTGATGGCTCCATAAGAAAACTTATGGCCAACATACATGAAGAATCATTAAGTGTCCAAATCCTTTGGACTTTTTTTCAGGAGCCCTCTGGATTTTTACCTGCAGTGCCAAACCCTGACCTCTCCAGTACAGCAACTGGGAACGCAAACAGCAAAAATGCTGTTCTATGGGAAGAAGAATTCTGAATTAGTTGGGTCAGGATTTGTGTGAGAAGAGCTGTGACAGACATCAAAGCTGTTTCAGCAGAATAGCTGTTGACCAAATTGAGGCATTACATTAGTTTACAATTTTTTTTCTTGTAACTGAGTCTTTTGTCTGTGCCGTTACTTAAAAACTTACATGTCTGTCACTTATTCTTCTCATGTATATGCACTATTCAAAACAGAAATGTTCAGAGTAAAAAAATACACACTGACTTGAGAGGCAGATTAGATCAATCTTTCTGGAGAAAATAATTTAGCTGGCACAAATGAAATTAGGCTGACTTCTCCCTCAAAAGCTATGCCAGGACCTACCCTCACTAGGAGAAGTAAACACTGCTGGATGCTTATCTTGAATGCTTATCATCTCAAGGTGTTATTGAGGAAATTAAATATCAAGCTAAAGAGTAGTTCTGGTTCTGGCTATGGTTCTTTGTGTGGTGACTTGCCCCAGTTTTGTGGGCCACCGTTGCTATTTGGTTGTACTTTTTAATTTGTTTTTAAAAAAGCCAAACCTTGGTGGGTGTGTTTACAGCCCGTCAAGATATTCTTTGGTGTTTGAAGTGTACTTGTATACGGAGTAGCTCATTTACAGTAGCTTTGGGTTTTGGCTGATTAAGCACTAGCCATCGGGGTTGATCTGACGAGATTCCTTCCCATGTTGTCTTTTTGAGGAGCTGAGGAATGGATGGATTCTTCTGGCATCTTTGCCAGACTCGCAGCCCCTCTTCCCGGTAGAAGCTGTGTACCCTGTGAGAGATGGGGGAGAGGTGTGGAGAAGCTTTGAAACCTTTTTAGACTCCAAAACCCATTGTGGCTGAGGGGGCAGGGGTTATTTGGTTGTGGTCTTTTTTTTAATCTGCTGGATCTGCATACATTACAGAGTAAAGCCAGCATTTTTCTTGGACATGCAGTTGGGGAAACAGCTTTTGTCAGACCTTACATCTGTTGGTGCCCCAGGATATACAGACAGTAACTAATGCCAGTAAGCCCAGAATGTGACAAAATACTTGGCAAACTGTGTTTTATCCGATTTGTTTGTTTGATGCTGTGGTAGGAGTATCAATTAGCAGAATGACTGTATTCAAGCCAAATGAAGGGAAAAATTAGGGTAAGCCTATGTCTGCAACCCTGCTTGCTCCTTTGAACGTGTCTGCCCCGCAGTAAGGTGGCATGTCTGTTTAGCTTCCAACAGTTTAGATCCTTATGGCTGTTTTGTACAGCACAAGGCAGGCATCTGTTTCTCCAAAACAGTGAATGGAAAAAAATACTCTAGGCTGTTGGTATCTAACAGTCATACGTTATGTAACTCTTGGTTGGTTTTTGAAGAGCTCATAAATAGTGACAAATTTGCTCAAAACTTAAGCCTGTGATCTGCTTAAAAAAAAAAAAAAGGTGGAACCCTGCCTTGCAAATATCTCACCCCTCAAAAGATGTCTTCTCCTGCAAGTCCTCTGCTTCACTACTGTGCAAAGGTGGTGTGTGGAATGGTTAGAGGGGACAGGACAGACCTTTAATCTTTGCATCTCCAATTAGTGTGCTGGTTTTCCTTGGAAACAGACTTGAGGGTGTCTGCCGACACTCCAGCAATACAGTCAATGAGTTAAGGACCTAGGATAGTCTGGAGGATGGAAGTGGTGGTCTCCAGAACTCATTCTCTAGACATTGACATGTTGAAAAAGTAGCAAGTTTTTGTTTGTTGGGTTTTTTGTTTTGTTTTTTTTTTTTTTTTTAAATCAGACTTCTGGAACTGGCTGTTTTGGAAACAGCAGCATTGGTGAGCATGTGGAAATACTACTTGTGATTCAATTGAAACAGTACAGAGGCTTGGGTTGAGGTGTGTGTTGGAGCAGATAAAGCCAAATGGATACTGGATTAAAAGTTCTTAATCTGAAACAATGAAATAAAATTAACTGCTGAACACTATTAATTATTCTGTATTAATGGCACCTGGGGACTACATGGCATGAGGATTTTAAAATTATATAATAAAATAACCTCAGAGGCCTCTTTAATATTTTAGTCAAACACCATTTTAATACCTTCTTTTTGCCTGGCAGATAAACCTCCTCTGTCCCAGGACTGACCTATCTTCACTTTGCTCTCTGGAATGGTCAGAAGAGTCTTGTACTCATTGAATGCTGTATTGGGGTTGACAGCTTCTAGAAAGAGCTTTGAAAAATGGGTATCTTCTACAGAAAAATCATTGCTATTTGGTATACTCACTATTACAGTCAAAACTCTTGATCCTGAAATATGTGTTGTTAGCTAAAGCCAGAATAACTGATTAACTGTTAAACTTTTAAAAAAACCCAAAATAAACAAAATAAAACCCCACCCTTGTAGGTTCTAGTTGGACATTAACACGTTTTGACATTTTATTTGTTAGGGAGTGGTTAATGATCAATCATTAGCATAAGAGTGCAGGAAAGCATCAGTCCTTTTTCAGTAAATAGAGAAAACTCTTTTTCTCCTGACTGAAGAAGGGAAGGAAGGATTCTTCAAAGCTTAGCTGTGAAGGTTAGAAGACAGATGCAAGAGTGAGGCAGAAGGTGCAACAGCTAGCTGTAAGGATTTCGGTGCTTCACAATTCACCCACATCTGTGATGGAAGAACTGATCTATTTGGTCTTCATAGGAAGAAGAGACATGCGTTTGATAGACTTTGTATAAATCCTCTGCTTGATTGCTTTCTGTCACTTTTGGTTATGTTAGAAATGACAAAAGGTACTAAAAACAGGACTTAAGGTAGACAAGTAGTGAAGCAGTAATTTATTATACGTTCTTGCAAGACCGGGTGACCCAACAAAGTAGGCACACTTTTGGTCAGTGCCTGCAGCCTTTTTATACCATACATCTATACATATTCATCACCTGTCCCGCTTCGTATTAAGATGAGTTCAAAGAGGTGGTTTCCATAAACTCCTCCCAATTGCGTCTGCGCATTGTCCTGTGCATTGTCCTGTGGTAGTGGTCGTCGGGGGTCTCAGCGATGAAGGCTCCGAGTCTTCCTCAGGTTGAACCTTTCACCTCCTTCCTCTGTTTGACTATGGATTTTACAGGCTCAACCCAGGCGCCCCATCCACAGCAGTACACAGTATAATACACATGGCATGCCTGGGACATTCCCACTTCCATTGGTGAAGTAAATTAAAATGTATGAGTCCTTTTGTCTGGGACAACTGCTTACTGGCAAGTAGTTGTCTTTATCTTAACTTTCCCGGCAACTGACATGGCCTAGGGCTGAAGGAAGTCAAAGCTCCATACAGGTTTCAGATTGCACATGTTAATTTTGTGAAAGGTTTGTTCACTCCTGATCAAAATAATTAGATTTATCGAGACCCCACATCGTTTTTCCTGTTTGACTTGATGTACAATCAACATGATTGAAGCCTGTTCGTTGAGCCTGATTTCCTTAAATTCCAGCCCATGTCCTCAGTCACGATTTAACCCCTTATCTCATTGTCCAGGATCATCTGCATCTTTTAGCAGAGCTATGTACTCAAATTGAACCCTTGAGAACAATATTCCCCCTTATTTTCCTAAATCCTTTAAGCCAGTAAATAATACAATAACATTTTTCAGTTTGCAAAAGCAACATTTCTTAGCACTTTCCACAGTTATAAAAGAACAGGTAGTTAAAGCCTCTCTGTATAGAGTTCATCTGCCCCACTCTTTTTTTATTATTGTGTGAGATAGAGACACTGGACCACGTCCCCTAGGAAGGTAAACGTTTGCCCCTTTTTCTGTCTCTAACTATTCCTGTTCTGTGATAGACAAAATCATCTACCCTCCTTCCCATCCTCACTCAAGGGCTGCTGGGGATGAAGACAAGCCTGCTACCTTCTCCAGAGTTTTGAGCTGTGGTGGTTTTTTCCCCACAGCCTGTCCCCTTTCCCCACCAGGGAAGTACACAAATGCAGTCCTCACTACTGCAAATCCTGCCACCAGGTTTCTTGCATTTGGGGAAAGTACGTGTAAAGGAAATGGGTCGAGCACATGTTTGGTATGTTTATCTGTTAGCTGTGAGGAGTTAGGGTTAAAAAAGCCTATTATGGACAACTATCAGATTGTCTTTCTGCCTCTGTAGCACATAGCACTTTCCTTCCAACTAGGAAAGAGTCACAGTCATGTCCAAGTCTCTTAACACTGCTACTCGGTCTTAAAATACAGAAGCATCCATTTATTAAAAAATAATAATAGTGAAGGGCAAGAAGAAAATACTAACCAATAATCACATACATGCAAAATAATGCCTGTCACTTGTCAAAGAACAGCTTTGCAGTAGTTAGGGTCTGCCTGTTGGTTTTGGGTTTTTTCCATGGGCTGTTTGTCCTCTGCCAGGACAAAACACATAATTTGTTCTTGGCTACCGATATTTTTCAAAGGCACAATTTTATCAAAGGTATAACTTGTATTTCATATGCTGCATGTCTGGAAAAAGTCAGACCTGCTGCACAGGTACAGACTATCTGTACGGTGTGTGTACTGTGACTTCTGTGCTGGGAACAGAGCTATGTGGTCTGCCAAACTGGAAACTTCGGACACTGATTGCTGGAGCAGCTTACCATTCTCAGGACAGGAGAAGCAGAAAGTTCCCAAGAGTGTGTTTCCAAAAGGAGGTGGAAGTCCACATTGTTTTTATTTGAGTTGCAGGATGTGGTAGCTGTAGCATAGTAGAAGGACATGGCAGAATCCTTAAAAATCAGGAGTGCAAGCACGGGTGTTTGATGTATGTCTTGTCACTTTTCCTGTTAAGTGACAGTAAATGAGAGAAAAATGCCCAACCTGCTGCCAGTTTGTAAGTAGCATTTATAGCTGGTAACATACATCTTTGAACATCCTCTCTGTGGTGTTTGAGAATTGGAATGGCTTTAGGAGGAAATGGGCATTCAGAGTTTTCACAGCATATTTCAGGGTGTGATGATTTAAAACCAGATAAAAATCAATGACTTGTGTAGCAAGGCAAATAGAGCAAAGACAGACTGTTAGAAAAAGTCAGAAGGAAAAAAACAGTGCTAGTCATCTTTTAAAAATGTATCCCTGTGTATATATATGTTTTCTTTCTCAGGTTTTTTAGGGTCCTTTTTACTGTAATAAAACTCCCATGTGAATGAAAAAATCTGGAATTAATGACCATTTAAACATAAAATGAAATTAAGGCTCTTCTCAAAGAAGAGACTAAATTGTCTGGCATCTGTCATTTAAGCAGGGAAAGCAAAGTATTAGATTACTGGGAGGGAGTAATCTTGATTACTTAAATTCCTTTAAAATATTTTTTTATTGATTTATCCTTTCTTGATAGCAATTTAATGGTAGTACTCCTTCTTATATTTAATTGAATGAATTCTCTAAATAGTTTATAGACATGGACATACATTAATCATACTCTTTTACTTAAAGGTATTTTAATTTTATGTTGTCAAAACATAACTTAGATCAAAGCCTGTAGAAAAAGTCCGGTCAGATATGAAGCTTTTGCCTAATCTAGAAAAAGAAGAGGAAAAGGATTTATGGGAAAAAATTAAATTTGCTCGGAGCCAAGGCAATCACTCAGTGTACAAGCACTGCCTCCCTAGTGGCTGGCCTAATCTGCTTTTGCCAGAATCGTATTTTCATGTTTTATCTTGGTGAAACTGAAAAAACAACTGGAAATTAAGTTTAGATGGCTGTTCAGTGTTTGGAAAAGTTATTCAGTCTAGAGAATGAAGCACTGTTGCTGATGGATTTGGCTGTGGTAGGAGTCTCATCTTGCATGTTTTCCATGTTCTGGGGCAGGTTATTGTGTAACTGGTGTTAGTGAGAGGCACGAGTTCCATGTCTAGTTGGAGAAAGGTCTCAGTTCAGGAGAGACCCCAGCATGTCAACACTGTGGGTCCAGTTACTAGGTGCACAGTCCTGAGCTCGGGGGGGGGGTCTCCTGGTACTGCTCAGGTGCTCCTGAAGGTCTCTTGTAGGCCTTTCCCACAGTGACTTGCAGCCCCCCTCCCTTCTGGGGTCAGGTAGAAAATGTCTGAACCTCTTTCAGGTTCCCATGACATGTAGCTATTGGCTTGCCATCGCTGGTGCTTGTCCTCTGTTCCTCTGGAAGGCTTCCCGTAGCACTACCAGTGAGAGACGGGCTGCTGCCCTGTTCTGTCAAGTAGGCCTGTCCTGTCCTTACTGCCAGCTGAAGGGTCAGTCTCCCTTCATGTGGGCCTGAAATTGGCTCATGGGTTTGTGGTTTATTGGGCTGAAAGGAGGTGGGTGGGGTTGTGCCATGATTTAACCCCGGCTGGTTACTAAGCATCGTGCAGCTGCTCATTCAACCCTTCCCCCTTCCCAAGTGAATGGGGAAGACAGTGGAAAAAATTGTGTATTGAGATAAAGACAGTTCAATAGGATAACAACAGAGGAGAATAATATTATTATTAAATTCTCATTATTAATACATATTTTTATATTATTAATATATCACATTAATGTCAGCATTATTATTGGATCTAATATTATTAGTATATATGTTATTGAACTCTTATTAATAAGAGTTATAATATATGTGTGTATACCAAGTGATGCAAAAATGCAATTGCTCATGACCTGCAGAAAAAGAAAATACAAGCAGCCCAGCCTGTTTCTGAGCAGCGATCCCACCTCCCAGGTAGCTTCCCCAGTTCCACGCAGAGTATGACATTCTGTGCTAGAGAACCTTTTAATGGTAGGGAACAATTCCAACCAGTGCTGTTGGCCCACTGAAATTTATCTTCAGGCTCCTATTGATGATTAATTTGTTACAATACCATCTTGCCACTTGCAATAGGAATGCAGGAGGAATGGAAGAAAACAGGACTTTTCCAGGTTTTCTCACTATCAAGCCGTCGCCTCCTGTGAGTTTCTCACCTAAAAGCTCTATCTGGCCCAGTCTCACACTGGCAGCTCATTAGCTGGAGGCTACTGATGACTAAAAGTGGGTAGGTGGGGTTGTGTGTTTCTTCACTGTACAAGTCCACCCTACTGTGCTGGCAAGGCTTCAAAAAGTCTGTGCCCCTAGCAGGTGTGCCCTGCCTGCTGCAGGGAATTTTTACTGAAGATGGCAGCACTTTCTTGTACTTTCCCATCCGTAGTGTTATTTAAAAGAAATGTAAAAACTAAAAGGCATTTCCTAAATGTGAACAAAATTGTAATTCTTTTTAAAGTGGTAGAGCATATGTGTAGGCATCTGCATGACTAATGTTTCCCTTGGAAGAAGGATTGCCCAGGGTCTCATTTAAAGTCCTGTTCTGTGAAAGCTAAACCAGAAATAGTCTAGTGGCTCTTCTAGTTTTACTTTCTTTTAAAATCCCCCAACTTGGCCCACAACAGAAGAAAAGGAAGTCTTGAAATCTGCAGGTGGACTTTGTGAAGGCCACTCTTTTGAAAGAGAATTTTCAGTTGTGATTACTTTTTATTTAGATCTGAAATCAAATAATTGCAAAAGTAAACTATCTTGTTGTTTTATCAGTATAATAATTTTAGTTTTCTGAAAAAGGTATTCAACACATCTAGTGTGCTTTTCAATTTACAGCTAACTCTCACGGTTGTCCTGAGACAGATAATGACTGTTACTGATTTTACAGAAAGCGGAGAGAAAGCTGAATATTAAAGACTTGTTGAAAGACTTGCAGGTAGAGAACTCATGTATTTTGGTTTTCTGGGGTTTTTCTTAGCTCTTTGTTTGACAAGCAGTCTGTGTGAGATGCTGCTGGTTTTTCTCTGTTGTTTTAATCCCGGATAGTTCTACTTTTTTGAGGCATAACAAAACTTTAATTAGAATATGAGAAATTATATGAGAAGAACAGCCATTTGGCATCTGAGTGATTTTTCTGGTTTATGTTCAACACAAGGTACTAGTGACAAATCCTCTGTATCTATGGCATGTGGAATAAGGACTGAAGTTTACTCCATCTAGGGTCCTGTCACCAGGAGTAGCCAGCACTTGATTGCCACTGGCTTTATAAGCCAGTGCTGCAGCAGGGAAGCACATGGGAAGGGGCAAGCCTGGCTACACATACAGACTGGGGGATCAGAGGCTGGAGGCCAGCCATGCTCAGAGGGACTTGGGACTCTTGGTTGACAGCAAGTTAAACATGAGCCATCAGTGTGCCCAGGCAGCCAGGAGGGACAACTGTATCCTGGGGTGCATCAAGCAGGGCGTTGCCAGTTGGTCCAGGGAGGGGATTGTCCTGCCCTACACTGTGCTGGTGAGGCCTCACATCGAGTCCTGTGTGCAGTTTTGGGTGCCACAGTACAAGAGGAACATGAAATTATTGGAGAGTGCCCAGAGGAGAGAAATGAAGGGTTTGGAGGGGAAGTCTTATGAGGAGAATCCCTTGGTTTGTACAGCCTGGAGAAGAGGATGCTGAAGGGAGACCTCATCATGATCTATGGCTTCCCGACAAGGGGGAGCGAAGGGGCAGGTGCCAATCTCCTCTCTTTGGTGCCCAGTGATAGAACCCGAGGGAAGGGCATGAAGCTGAGGCAGGGGAGGGTTAGGTTGGATGTTAGGAAGAGGTTCTTTACTGGGAGTGTGGTTGTGCACTGGAGCAGGCTCCCAGGGAAGTGGTCACAGCACCAAGCTTGACAGAGTTCAGGAACCATCTGGATGATGCACTCAGTCCCATGATCTGACTTGGCTGGTCCTGTGTGCAGCCAGGAGTTAGACTTGATGATCCTTATGGGTCCCTTCCAACTCAGTATATTCTATTATTCTAATACATGTCATCTCCCCGATTCCAAAAGGAATAGAAAGTTAATCAGTGAGTACAAGGGTGTTTTGTATGCAAATGAAATTAAAGTTTTGGAGCACTAGCTTTTGATTTTTACAGTTACAAGCATTCATGATTTTTGTGTATTTTACTGGAAGGTGTAGCCACATGTTTGGGCATTGTCTTAATGCTGGATCAGGAGATCTAGAATTGGAGATCTCATCTTCTGTTCAGCTCCATCTGTCTTTCTCAGTCTTCTCACTTGATGATACAGCCAAGCCAGATGAATCTTGGCTTGTCAGTTGCTTGCTCAAAGCTCTTTTGGCTTCTCAAACACTGAGATTTGGGCTAGCCTGTGTTTGAGTCTGTCCAGCTACCTCGCAATTTTCCTGCCAACTTTTTGTTCAGGCAGGTGGCTTGGACTTGTAGATATTTCACTGGCACAGAGAAAGCCTTGCCAGAGCATCTGTATGTTCACATAGTGGTGTAGACCTACCCTCTCTTGCTCTGTTGCAAAAACCTACGGGTTTCTGTCCATGAAGTAATACTGTCTCACAGTCTGAAGTAGGTGGTCTTGTCTGGTGCTTTGCTACTTCGCTCATTCAAAACTTGATGTTGTCCGATTGAAATCTGCAATTTAATCCTGTTACTGATGTCATGGACATAACCATTGGGTACAGGGAACAGGATTCCCTTGCTCTTTGAAGGAGCCATTGATGAACTTGAAAAGCGTTACTATGTCATCCAACAAAGACAGTTGTGTCATCTGCTCCTGAGTAGTGAAAGTTTGTCTGTAAAACCATCCTCTTCACATCCATGCCTCTCTCTCTTACAGATCAAAGGCATAAACATCTTATGTATTTTGCAATTGAAGAACTAAAATAATGCTCAAGGAAGATCTTATTGACTAAAGTGGGATCTGCTGTAGTAATTGCATGACATATCTTTGAGCTGAACGTATGGAAGAGTTCAGTGTTAGTTGGATCTTGTGTGGCTATATCACTAAATGAATATGGGAGTACCATGCATGCGTGGCCTCTTCCCTTGTGAGAATTTTCAAATGTTTGAGGTGTCGTTTGGAGAAGCAAAGCAGATGTCAGCACTTTCTTTCATCTCTGCTGGAATTAAGGTGGGTTTGCTCCCTTTTCTTTTGGAACAGGAAGAGTCTTCCTAACTGCAACTGTTTTTTTCCTCTCCAAGATAAGAAGTCAGTTGTCATTGACTTCACAGTAGCTCTACTGTGATGGACAGTGTATCTTCCTTGTGAGACTGAATGTTTCCCTGTGATACCAGTAACAAAGGGTGGTGTCTGAAAGAAAAAAAGTAATTAGGGGGTCACGAAGTCCTCCTTCAAAGTCATACAGGTTAAAGCCCCTCTGTAGTTTCTCTCAGCTTCTAGAGACAAGTGTATGTCAAGCCTGATTATATGCAGGCATTAGTTGTCTGTTTAAGTAGGTTTGTGCATGCTGTGTGATTGCTGTGACACTGTCCATATGTACAGGCAAATGGCTTGGTGGCCAGATATATGTCCAAAAATAGTAGGAGGCCAATTGCCCTTCTAAACCTGGTGCTGGCTTTCCATAATTAAGAGCTATTGGAAAGTGCTTTGCAGTGTTGTGTGAGATACAATTGATAAATGTTTTATTGCTGGTTTTATGTGTTTCCTGTGTTAAAGCTTTACAAGGTAAAACTAAAACCAAGCATAATGAAAAGCTGAAAACAAGCAAAATAAACTACTCCCTTTCCTATACCTCAAGAGGTGTTTGTTTGGGTTTTTTGAACTATATCAGTATTGGTCAGTTTTCTATCATGGATATTACAGAACAGCTTAAAGACATGTTTTCTGCTGTTAAATGTTCTGCAGCCTCACTGACATCAGTGCAAATATATATATATATCTCTGAAAATAAATCAGACACAGATAAGAAGTGAAATTCTCCTAATACATTATTTATTCAGATAATTCACTCTGTGTAGAAGAACCACATATTCAATTTATCTTTGACAGCCCTGAAAAGCCTGCCAAATATCTCTGTATAAATCCCAACAATCTAATATATTTTCATTATATTTATTGAGAAAAGCGAGAGAAGGTGTTTCATCTTGTAAATAGGATATATGGATTAACTCCTGGGAGCAATGAATATTCCAGAGGAAAAGATATGACGAACAGTTTTCATCTGTTTCCACACAGACCATCTTCATTGTGGAGAGTACTTTTGAAAATCTGAGACAGGTTTGTGAGGCATGATAAATTCTAGAACAAATCATGGAAACCTCATCAGTGGTCACGGCTGGGTGAACTGGTAGAGAGTATGCAAGAGCAGATGGTTGAAAGTGTATGGTTGAAAGTTCAGCAAGAACTTGGGTCAGAGAAATGTGGTTCTCTGAAAGTGAAATTTAGCTAAGAAAACAATATAAAAGTACTGGTTCTGTAAAATGTGAGCAGTTTTTGAGCTCAGGTAAGACAAATATCATTTGTATCTCATAAACAAAAGTGGCACTCAGTATCCAAACCTGAAGGAAGTTCAGGAGTGACTCATAGATGACACCATCACCTTCATGTGATCACCAACTTACCAGCTGGGTCACCTCCTTCTCAGTGAGGCCTCTGAGCCAGCCCCTGCCTAGCTTGTGACATTTGGCAAAATTTCAGAAGGGACAGTATTGCATTTGTAAAGATGCAGATGTTCCCGTTTGAGACACAATACAACGGGGTGACTAAGGGATACTAGCTCTGCTTTTGGAACAAGGACTTCGCACACTATGGTGTGGTCTTGCCCCATTGAATTATATTCTGTTTAACAGGCTCTTCTGGCACTGAAGATCTTTATTCATGCACTTGGTATTTCCTTGAAATTTGTTACTTTGCATTCTTTCTCCTTGCAAAGTTGCTCTGTTGTCTCTTTTCTACCTGTTGCTTCTTCTCATATTTAATTTATTGTTGTAGTTTTTCATGGTTGGGTTTGGCCAGTGAGGGGGGAGGACAGGACATGACGACTGGCGCTGCAGGGGTGGCTTCTGCAAGCAGCAGCCAGAAGCTCTCTGCAGGCCCTACAGAGCAAACACCAGCCGGCTCAAGGCCGGAGTTGCTGCTGACCAAGGCCGAGCCCATCAGCAACAGTCACAGTGCCTCTGGGAATCACATTTAGGAGGAAAAAAAATGCAAGCAGCTGCTTTTTGCCACCAGAGAAGGAAGTGAGAAGATGTAAGAAACTGTGCAGGCACCAAGGTCAGCAAGTGAAAATGCAAGGTGATGAATAATGCGCACGAGCTATTGCTGAACTGCACGGACAAAATCTTGGGGCCACTTACCATATGCATAACTCTTTCTCCCTCTCCTATTCTCCCCCTTCCCCCTTATACAGCACTGAATTCAGATCTACAGCATGCCTGGCTAAAATAATATAGGGGAACTCCTCTTACTCCTCTCCCTTTTCTTTCTGGTTACACTAAGCAAGTTGAATTTAGTCTGAGGGAGATAAAAAATCTGTTGTTTTCCTCGTACTGGCTTGCACATGATCAGACTGAGTCCATAACCTGTATAATGCAGCACACTGAAGCTACCTGTGTGTATGTTGTCTGCAGTGAATTTGGTTGACAGGTTGTCATCGGGCATTTATGACTCAGTAGCACAAACTGGCCAGTAAAGGCAAGCAAAAAAATATGGTATGGAGCTCTGTTTGCAAAAGGGGCTCTCAATCCATTTTCTACCCAACCTGTAACTGTGCTTGGGATTGTGCCCAGCTTTGTGCAGGACCTTGCAACTGGCCTTGTTGAACTCCATGAGGTTCACCTGGGCCCATAACTGAAGTTTGTCAAGGTCCCTCTGGATGGCATCCCTTCCCTCAGGCATGTCGACTGTACCACACAGCTTCCTGTCTGCAAACTCACTGAGGGCACACTCAGTTGATTAAACCCTTTAAAACACCCTTTTGAAAAATTATTGAATGTAGCTTTAGTAAGTGTTCTCTGTGAAAGAACTTTACATTGTTTTAATATTCTGGCTGGCTAAAATATTTCTATTGACACAGAAAAATAAAAGCAAGCTGCCTTCGATTTTTTTGAATGAAACCAAGCTTAGTTTGCATATACAGATATTGTGCTAAGCTTGATTTGCTATACATATTTATGATTTGCTGCATGCTCTTGAGATTACTGAATTATGCTCTGGATATTCAGTGAGTCAGTTCTGCAGTTGGCTTATAAGTGCTAAAACAGTAGTGCTGCACCTACCCCTAAGATGCTTCAGACTTGGTAATATGTCTGCTAGTGTGCAAGCTGCCCAGCTGTCCTGGTTCTGGCCAGGCCAGAGCTAACTTCCCCAAGCAGCCAGCTCAGATGAGCTGAGTTAGCCCAGGCTGTTTCCACACCACCTGACATCACTCCCCCATTAAAAAGGGGCTGGTTGGGGTGCTCCTGGGTGCCTCTAGGGCAGTCCAAGTCTGGCTAGGGCACTGGGGTTGTGCAGCATTCTCTGATTGTTGGGTTGGTAAGGTACTTTGTGTTATCACCAGGTGTGTGATGCTATTGTTCTACTTTCATAGGGCTTTTGTCAGTAAACTGTCCTTATCCAAAAAAAAACCCCCAAACAAAACAAAAAAATGGGGAGGGGGGCTCAAATGGCTGGGGTAGCAGTAGAGCATAGGACTCTTAATCCTTGAGTTCAAGCCCTGAGTTGGGAACTGAAACAAGGACTGTTGTCCTAGAGCTGCACTGAATCGTCTCTCCCTGGCAAGCTCTCTTTATGGGGGAGTGATGCCAGGTGTTGTGGAAACAACCCTGAGCTAACTCAGTTCACCTGGGCTGTCTGCTTGGAGTGGTTAGCTCTGGCCTGGCTAGAACCAGGACACAGTAAAAATTACTGACATTTGGGAGTCAAGACATCCAAGTGTTGTTTCTATCGCTAATCTTAATTACAGGAACAACCTCCTTGATAAGAAAGAAATAAGTGCAGCTTCATAGGCTTTAAGTGCATTTTTTTTGTGAAACAAAACACCCTGTGTCTTATTTCTGCTATTGTAATTGATTCTGAAGAGATCATGACACCTTAACAAGATGATACAACAAAATCAGTTAGCTTCTTGGACTTTTGTTTAATAATGGGGGGAGCAGTAGAGAGAAAGACATATTTTCTCTTTTTCAAACCTTTTGGTGTGTGTCAGGAATCAAGCCGAAAAAACTTTGTGCACCGTTGAAATCTAGAGTGACAGAATGAGGACATGCGGATATTACTTTCTTAGGTGTATGAGACTGAAGTCATACCACTTGCCAAATTAAGAAGTGGCTTGTGTAGACTTGATCTGAATCTTGCTGATTTGGTACCTTGTTGCTACAGTCTTGAGAGCTCACGTGTTTTAAACTCTCACTGTAGCCTCCTCCTTAAACACCGGTGCTTTGGGTTGTAGCCCGTTATTGAATAAAGACTGTATTAACTTTCTGTGGAAAGAGCTGCTCTGAAAGCTGTAGCGGGCAAACAAATCTGCTGATCCCAAACCACGGGATTGATGAGCCTCAGTAAGAATCTTTGGTTCAATGGATTTGTTTTTTGGTTCAATGCTGGTTTGGGCATTGAATTTGGGACTCTTTTGATCCTGAAAACTCTGAAATGGGTTGAGGTGAAAAGTGGTGAAATTTGTAATCTCTGTAGGAACTGTCATTCTGGCTGACCTGGTGTTTCCAGCTGGCACTGGGCACCTTGCAGTGAAATACAGACACCTCCTTGGCCTGATTCAGGTCTGCACTGTCAGGGGCTGGGTGTGTGTATTCTTGTAATTTCTTGAAGCCCGGCGTCCCTAGGATTTCACAAGGTGCTGGTTTAGAACTGAGTGAAAGCCACCTTGTGAAGTATCTTTGCCAGGAGAACCAATTTCATGGGATTGTTTTTTCCATTTTTTGTGGTGAAGGTCACAGTAGAAAACAAAAACTCATCCCTCTGTGAAAACAACAAGCTCCAAACCACCACCTGTGGAACACATCTGTGTTAACTTTCTTACATTGGATAGCATTAATATTGATTATAAGAATGAAATATTAATAATTTAAATCTGATGATAAAACTATGAAGCCTTACCTTTACACCTAGCAAAGGGAAGGCAGGGGAGATAAACAAGACAACAGACCAACCTGAGAAAATAGCAGAGAGCAGGCCTGGGTAACGAACTGCTGAAACTTCCGCTGCTCCAAGATGTGATCTCTGGCCTGGTTCTGGCCAGGACAGAGTTAATTCTCACAAGGAGCCAGCAAGGGTGAGCTGATGAATACTGTGTCCAGATCTGGAGCCCCAGTACAAAAAAGCTGTGGAACTGGTCGAGAGGGTTCAGAGGAGGCCCATGAAGATGATTAGAGGTCTGGAGCACCTCTCGTATGAAGAGAGGCTGAGGGAGCTGGGCTTGTTCAGCCTGGAGAAGAGAAGGCTGTGGGGGGACCTCATTGCAGCCTTCCAGTACCTGAAGGGAACTTACAAACAGGAGGGGAATCAACGTTTTAAAAGGGTAAACAATGGCAGGACAAGGGGGAATGGATTAAAGCTAAAGGAGGGAAGGTTTAAATTAGGTATTAGGGGGGAGACTTTTACAGGGAGAGTGGTAAGGTGCTGAAACAGGCTGCCCAGAGAGGTGGTAGATGCCCTGTCCCTGGAGATGTTCAAGGCCAGGTTGGATGGGGCCCTGGGCAACCTTGTCTAGATTGTGCTTGGAGGTTGGTGGCCCTGCCTGTGGCAGGGGGGTTGGAACTGTATGATCCTTGGGGTCCCTGTCAACCCAGACCATTCTGTGATTCTATGAAAGGGGTTTTCAAATCCATGTAGTGTCACACCCCCATAAAAGGGGACAGGTGGGGATGGGCAGCTCTGGGACAGGCTGAGTGTGAGCAGAGCGTTGGTCTTTGGGTCAGTGAGAGCTCTGTGTTATCCCCATTTGTGAATATTCAGTCACAAGTGCTGTTGGTGGTGTTCCACTCTCCCTGGGCTGTCCCAGCATACCTCCCTTCCTCCATCCCACAGTTTGCCTCTGCCTGCTTGTTCTCCTGCCCTTCCTGCCTTTCCTGCTCAGCTGCCCAATGGGGCTGAACAATGTCAGTCCAACATTTCTTCTTATCCATGTTTTCAGGTTTGTTGTGGAACATGAGTAGCAACATCAGGGAGGCTTTGTGATCATGGCTGCCTTTGTGAATGTTATATGTATGATTCCACACAGTTCATGGGGTAGATGTTGAGTGCATATTTCTTGATGGACAAATGATTGATAAAGACCCAGTCTGCCCTACTCTAGTGCCAGATACTTTTCCTGTATCTCTACCTGTGAATATTCCTACCGGGAGTTTCTTCTCTCTTTACTGTGGTACAAGCATGTGTTTAAGGAGGCTTTGCCACGTATAATATATTCAGAGTAGAAATAATTTTTGAATTTACCATAGCTATCTAATAGAAGCACCCTGTGTGGTGCATTGTACAAGACACCTTTTGTGAAGCCTGTAAAACGCTCTCTTCTGTACCATCCTGCATCTTATTAATATATTCAAGATGCAGCAAATCCTTTTTTGATTTAGAAGGAATATGTGGTTGATACTGGTGAGAAGAGCTGGTGGAACACTTTTGCTGTATCCTGTGGTTCAGTACATAAAATATTGATATTGGCTTGTTCTGCTGGATTTTTTTCCTCCCCTCTGCAAATAGGACTTCTACTTATGTAACTGATGGTTTTTATGCTTGTGTACGCTTGATACTTGGACACTGACGGTGGACCACATATATAGATAGATTCCTTCCAACTACTCTATACATTCTTCTGAGTTCTAATGATTATTTAGCTAATTGTGCAGAGTTCTCATAAAATGAGATTAAATTAACTTTATTCTTTCTTGTTGAATATTGTATAATTTCTGTGTAATGTAAATCTTGTGTTCTGGACTGAGTCCAATGGGAAGAGTAAGAACTATAAAATTGATGCTAGTGAGCTCCAGGGGCTTCATTACGCTTCTAAGATCCCCTGGTGCGTGGCACAGTGATCTCTCATTTTCCTATAGTGCAGAGCAGTGCAGTGGTGTGGAGAAAGACAAGTGCAAACGTTTCCCCTGTGCCTGATTCTGAGGCCAGGTAAACAAAGTTGGTGTAAATACCACAGAAAGATGTTGAGAAACCTATATAAAGTGACTTTATGTACCTGGAACTGTCATGTTGGGCTTGTTCAGCTTGGAGAAGAGAAGGCTCTGGAGGGACCTTGTAACGGCCTTCTAGTACCTGAAAGGTGCCTGTAAGAAAGCTGTGGAAGGACTGTTCACAAGGGCATGTAGCAGTAGGAAGAGGGGCAGTGGTTTTAAACTAGAGTAGGGTAGGTTTAGGTTGGGTATTAGGAAAACATTCTTCAATATGATGGTGGTGGTTCACTGAAACAGTTGCCCAGAGAGGTCGTGGAGGCCCCATCCCTGGAGATATTCAAAGTCAGGCTTGATGGGGCTCTGAGTGACCTGATCTTGTCCCTGCTTACTGCAGGGGGGTTAGACTAGATGACCTTTAAGGGTTCCTTCCAACCTAACACATTCTGTGATACTATGATTTGGTTATAAGGCTGCCTGCATGCTCATGTGAGTGGGAAGACACCCCAGGACTTTGTTCTCTCTGTAGTACTTAAGAAAATGGATGCAACTGCTGCATGCTGTCCCTTGAACTGAGGAAATCTTGCTTGGAAAAAATATGTTAGCTTCAGGAATCCTTTGCATTAAGAACACTTCTTCTGCACTTACCTTTATTGTTTCAGTTTATAATGGCAAACTGGGAAAGAACTTGTAGAGCACCATGAACAGTGATGATCCATCAACAGTCTTGAAGTATTCAGCAGCTTTGATCTTCTACGTAATGACA
Source organism: Gallinula chloropus (assembly GCF_964237585.1). Taxonomy (NCBI): domain Eukaryota; kingdom Metazoa; phylum Chordata; class Aves; order Gruiformes; family Rallidae; genus Gallinula; species Gallinula chloropus. Next base: position 70,846,607 of record NC_140086.1, read on the forward strand.
TGTTGTTGAGGTTTAGAAGTAGCGTCTGCTGTTGGATGAAGCTGCAGTCCAAAAAAGCTTGCAAACTGCTGATCTAGAAGCATTTGCTGGATTTCCATATAAAGTGGAATTTTTTTTTTTTTCCCTTTTAAAGTGTTGCATCAAGTTCTGGCTTTACAGCAGTCTTCTTTCTCGATGATTCAATTTTCCAACTGGAAGTACTAAACTTTTTTCTAACCACCCCCCCCCCCACCCCCGTCGTCTGCAGTAATTTTTTTCTCTTTCCTGGTTTGAGGCTATCTCTGCTTGTTGTTACTTTTTACTGCATTTATACATTATCTCCCTCAATTTTCTTCTATCTCTTTTGAAGCATGCTGAATTTTAATGAGTATGCAAATTAACATTAGCCTTCCCCATCTACTTGGCTGGCCTGCTGCAGTTCTCTTTGTGCCCTCCTGACATTTTAAGCTTTACATCCAGATGGCAATGGCTAGAAAAGAGAGTTTCTCCCCCCTGCTATTTTCATGGGGAGGAAAATACTATGCTAGCCGGTGGAGGGAAGGGCTTGGAAGAAGAAATTATTTTAGTACCAAATTGGATCAATATACAAATAATAATTTTAATGTAGTCTAAATATTTGTGAGGAGAAACCTAGGGAAACAGCTCCACTGAAAGAAAAACAATGTGCTTTGTTGTTGGTTTAAGCTATCCCCTAGGCAGCAGGCTTCCTGGGCCATCAGGGTTTTCAAGGTTATGGACACTGCGGGAACCTGGTTTCCAGCTTTGTAGGCAGCTGGCAGAATGCAGGTTTTCCCAACATTTTGTCAGCTTTATTTACAGTAAATGCATATGGTTTTGCCTGTTTAAAATAGTGGTGGCTTTAGGGCTCAGTGCTTTAAATTGCCCATAGATCAGCATAAGAAATACTGACACAGAAAGAGTTCTGTCTGGAGACCTGTCCTATTTTTCTGGTAAAACAATGCCCTTCTTTAAATTTTCTTCTCTTTTTTTCTGCACCAGACATACCTGGATGGTGGCTGTGCTTAGCCGTGTCTTGCAACAGAAAGCTTTATTGTGAGACAGTGGGGAGATTGCCATGAAAATTACAAGGCATTGGTGCATGTTTCTTGTGAACAAACTTTCCAAAATGTTGTAATAATATAACAATTAGTGACTTTATGAAGGGACAATGTAGCAGGCCCATGAAGTCTCAAATCAAGTGCAATATATTTCATTGGGAGGTCAAAGATCCTGCAAACTCCCCTGAGAGATACTGAACATCCCTGTGTGCCACCAAAGATGATCCTGCTCTTTCATTTGGCACTTAGCAAGCATCAGTACTTTTAAAACTGCTTCATGCCCAGCAAAACAGAAGGCTGGCTTTGCAGCAGCCCTTACCAGTGCTGCTAGCAGAGTACCTACAGCAGCAGTGTGCTCCTCTGTTTGCTCAGCATCTGAGGTCACTTACACGTATGTTGCCATCGTAGAAGTTTTGAGGGTTTTGACCATGAGGTGGTTTACATGGCACCTGGCCTGATGGGTGCAGATGGGTCCCACCTGGCTCAGAGGGGGAAGTAGCTCCTATCCCAGGAGCTGGCAGGACTCATTGAGAAGGCTTTAAATTAGGTAGGAAGGGGGATGGGGAGGAAATGAGGCTCACTAAAGACTGGTGAGAACAGTGCCACAGTCAGGGGAGAGGGCAGTGGCCCAACTGAAGTGCATCTTCACTAATGAGTGCAGCATGGGCAACAGACAGGAAGAGTTTGGAGCCATTGTGTGGCAGGCAAATGGTGAGTTAAGTTGCCATCACTGAAATACTGTGAAGGGTCTGGAACGTGTCTTATGAAAACCGTCTGAAGTCTGGAGAGGAGGTTCTGGGGAGACCTTACTGCTCTCTACAGCTACCTGAAAGGAGGTTGTGGTGAGCTGAGGGTTGGCCTCTTCTCGCAGATAACTAGCGACAGGACACGAGGGAATGGCTGCAAGTTGTGCCAGGGGAAGTTCAGGTTAGAAATTAGGAGAAATTTCTTCTCAGAAAGAGCGGTCAGGCATTGGAACAGGTTGCCCAGGGAGGTGGGGGAGTCGTCGTCCCTCAGGGTGTTCAAGGAAGAGTTGGATGAAGTACTCAGGGACATGGTTTAGTAAGTAATATAAGTGGTAGGGGGACCGTTGGACTAGATGATCTTGGAGGTCTTTTCCAATCTTAATGGTTCTATGTAGCAAACACCATTGGCTGTTACTGAGGGCTGTTCTCTGCAATCTCTGTGTATGCTGAACTTCAAGGTATATCCTGTGCATCTAGTGAAGTTGCAAGAGGCTGCAGCTATGGTGAATTCCCCTTCCAGTCTGGAAGTGGTTTGTACTTGCATGTTCTATTGGGTTTTGTTTGTTGTTGTCCTTGTAGCAATCCAGTGACTTAATGGAACAGACTGTACAAAAAGGAAATTTTACCACTTCTTCAGCTGAACAGTTGGCCCACATTGTCTTATGTTTCTTCTACTCAGATGCGCATATTCCCTCTTGTCCTTTTTGCCTTGACTTTCTTCTGTGTTTGCACCCCTTTTCCTCACGTTTCTCAGCATTATTTGAGACCTGGGAACTGAAGGATATGGCTTAGACCAAATGTCAAATCTTAAGCTTCAGACAGCTGCCAGGTTTGGGTATGCATGTATAAGATCATTATAAATTTGGCAAGCACTAGCTTCATTGCATCAACTCTCTGTTGCAGAGTGTCTGTAGTACTGTAGTTTTGTTACAAGCATTAAATGAAATGATGAGAACTACTGTGCTGTTAGATGACAGTCTCTTTCTGGTTATTTATACCTAAGGTCAAGTACTTCTGAGAATATTATTTAACCAAGGAAGATTTTGTGCATGTTGAAATCAGCACTACTCTTCTTCCAAAGTATTTTTAAACATGAATGAAAAAATAGTTCAGTTTTCAGAGTTGAAGAAAGAAGCAAGCGTGTAGCTACAAGCTGATTAATACCGCAAGTCCAAAGGCAAGTTTGGTGTCATTAATTTCTGATAAATGTCTAGATAACTTGGCCATTTCAAAATGTTAGCTCCATGCTGTGAGTGGAATTGTTTTGCTTGCCTTGTTTCAAATGCCAGCGACTTGACTTTAGAGACATCATTTAGTAACGTATTAGCAGGCTGGCACAAAATACTACAGCAAAACACCAGTGGAAATACATTTTTTTATGTCTAAATGCAAAGCTCCTTTAGGAATATTGAACATGGAAGGGTTTTTCTAAAAATATTTTCAGCTGCTTCTAACTCATGAATCCTTATTGGTTTTGTTAGAGCAAGTCCATTGATCCCTCATCAGTTAACATAATTTTGTGACAAACCTACTGGCAGTCTGAAAGAAACAAAAAAGTCTGCCTGAGAGAGATTAATCCCAGTGTCTGGTGAACCAGAAAGGCTTCCTCCTCCCTAGCAGTAACATGTAACACAAACTCTGGGACAAGTTTACCAGGCTTTTGATGAGCACAAACCACATAGTGCACCACTAAAAGCACTGTTTCAGGATTGCAAGAGTACAAAGCCCCCACAACTTCAGGAGAAAAACTGGGTATGTAGACCACTGCATTGTTCTGTGGCAGGTTTCTGCCCCATGTCAGCATGCTGGGGAGGGGTGACAGGGCTGCAGGCCTGGGAGAGACTGACGGGTACATTTTTGCAGGTGAAGTGTCTATTTCTGCCCTGTGGAAAGTGAGACTGCTAATTTTCCACAAATAGGCATGTTCTGGGGCTTGTGGGATAGCCACTTCATCGGACTAAAGCCTGATGCTTCTCCCTGCTAATGAAACTGGTGTTTGAGGCAAGAGTAGTGAATACATTTGAAGAGAATTTTGGCACGCATTTAAAGTCTCTTGGCCATTTCTCTAGACAGTAATGCAAAAAATATGGGGTGCCAGCAGTGGGTGGGTTAGTGGGAAAGAACCCAGGTCCAGGAAGCAGGTTTGCTGCTAGTATGCAGCAAGAATTGTTTAAGAACACTTTGCTTTCATTTTGAGAGCTGCGAAGCAAACAGAGAGGCTGCCGTGTGGCTTTGCCATTGGGGACATGTCCCTGAAAAAGCACAGTGGCTGGCAGCTGTAAGGATAACAAAGCAACGTTACCTCACAAGAAGTAATGAGAAAGAGAGGGGCATCTCTGCAAAGACTGAAGAAATGCGACATTTGACTCCACAAAGGCAGCAGGCATGGCACAAGGGATGGATGTGCATGAGCAAACCGAAGAAAGTCAGCAGCTGGAAGACAGACCAGCTTCTCTGAGCACATCCTTGTTCCAAAAGATCTGTCGCAGCACCGGTGAGATTGAGCAGCTGAGGAGCACTTTGCTAGTGACATGACAGCTAATGTGTTCCTGCTGCCTCTTCTTGAATGGTTAAATTTTTATTGTCAGTGTAATCTTCCTCAGGTTAATCAAGGTCAATGAAGGGTGGATGGAAAAACAAGACAAAGATGCTGGTTAGTGGGGAACAATAGTAAGCAACTGGTGCTAGAGCTCCTAAAGAAGCTTGGGTTGGAGTCAGATTATGCAATAACAGGCATGGCTGCCTCTAAGATGCATGTGATTTGCCAGGAACCAAACACAGAGAACAAATGTCAATAGTTAGTTAGCAATAGATAAAGTTGGTGGACACTCCACTGTTGCAAGTTCCAAAAGATGAGACAAAAGAAGAGATGGTGGGGATGTCTGCAGAGCACAGCTCTGAATGGCTACATGGAACCTGTCACAAGTGTCTTAAATGCTTAGCCCATTGGTTTGCTGGGAAGGGGAATGATGCTTTCACATCACTGCATCCTGGGACAGTGTGTTTAGGTATAGAATAGGTGTACGTTAAACAGAGATCAATCTTGTTTATTGCAGCACTTGCTGGAAAATGAAAAGGCATGGCATGTTGGGGTGGATTTGGTTTTGTTTTTCCATGAGAAGCTGCCTGTCCTGAAATCCTTAAGGATCGTTGGCACAGCTCCAAATGTTCTCTTGATCTCCCTATTCATGTTCTTGCCATTCCAAAGTCTACCTTCAAAGCACTCACCAGTGTGACAAGCCCTTCCCAGTGGCTGAATTTAGATGTTAGTCTCCAGCATCTTCAGTTTTTGTCAGTTTGCTGTAAAAATACAGATCCCTTTGGAACAGCACAGTCTCTGAAATGCTTACTTTGTTCTTAAAAGTCCATATGATTTCCTTCTGTCTCTATTGTGTAATTATTCTCTAAATTTTAAGTAGTGTCTAGTCCCGTTCAAGATGTAGGTGATGCTTAGTGCATTCTTTTTTATTGTGCTGCACTCAACTTCAACTTTGTTTACAAAACAGGATGAGGCCGGTAGTGTTTTGTTGGGGAACTTTCACACCTTGGAAGTACAGGGCTAACAGTGAGGATGAACTCAGGGAGAAGTGAAGTTCCTAGAACAATCTTTTCTCAACCTGCTTGCATTTATCTGTTACAAAAACATTCTTTGTTTTGCCACTTAAAGAAGTGGATGAAGGGGAAGGAACATTGCCTATTTTAACTCACAGCATAATGTGAGTTACTCTGGTAAGTAGAGGTATATTTGTAGCACCCATCAATCATTTTAACTTTGCAAAGAATATGACGGTATGAAAAGCATCATGCTCTTGCAATGTTGGCTCTGAATAGCAAAGGCACATCACAGATGGGGTGTAAGGCCCACCTGAAACATGTGCGCATATGGCTGGTTCCGTGCAGGTGGCGAACTCCACAGGGAAAACACAAAGCTTTCCATGCAGAACCAGTTTACCCTGTACTTTACAGAGTTTCACCAGAGGTATAGAAATGACTGTGTTAAGTGAGGATTACTGTTAGCTGCCCTGTGACTGGTGCCCAGCCTGGAAAGCCAATCCCACTGGTTGTGTTGTGGTGATCTTCTGTTTTGTGGTAAAAAGAACTGCAATTATTTTAGGTGCTGCCTTTCATCATCATCTGGCTTTGTTTTTCCTACTGTTTACTGCACCACATGTTCCTGTAGAGCCAGGCATAACCCTAGCAAGAATACTTACAGTGCCTGCAAGTCTTCTGTTCATCCACACTTTGGATAGCAGAACCGTCACAGGTTTGTTGATGCTGAGACTCTGCGTATTCAGACTTGTTTCTGTCTGTGTATGTGCAGCACTGAGCATATTGCTGTGTTGTGACTGGTTTGCAAACACACGTACGTGTGGAGTTTGATTTATTTTTAAAATTATTTTAAATTCTCTACTTCAGTGCTATTTCATAAGAGGGGTTGTTATTGCAAAAATTACAAAACTAATAAATAAATAGTTTGTGATACCAGTGAGAGATCCTCTATGCAAAAGTCTTCAGTATAAATAAATGTGTGTTTTCAAACTTTTCTTTAGCTGGGTATTGAATGCATGGGGTTATGCCAACTCCCCATATGAACTGGGAAATTAAAGTATTTTAATATTCCCCTAATATTAACCGGGTTAACTGATAGCACAGACTGTTCTCTTCAATGAATAAATGAGGGAAGTGGTAAGGACGTGAAAATTGTGCCTGATGGCAATGCAGTACATGGTAGGTAAAGCATTTTGTCATGACTTTGCACGTCAGATTTGTAATCTGATTGGATAATCTGCTAGTTAATGTAGTGAAATAAGAAGACTAACAAAGAATGTTTCCTCCTTCATCCACAGAAAAAGGCAGATGAGGTATGAACAATGACACCCTGAGTTTCAAAAGCTAAAGAAATGCAAGCAGCTGGCGCGTGGCCTGACATCAGCTCCATGTGAACTGCCAAGGTTAAATGCTGGAACTGTCTGCCCAGACTGAGAAACACAAGGCAAAAATATCAGTTGTGAAGACATCTGATTCCCACTGTCAAATGCAACTTTTGATGAGTTTTAACATGAATTTCTGACATTGAGTTTTGTGACTTTGTTGCTCTCTTATATCCACTGCTTTTGTGAAGTAATAGGCTCTCAATAATTAAGGCAGTACTCAGCTTTTCTTTATGAATTGCTTTTCTCTTTTTTTTCCCTCCCAATAATATATAGTGCTCAGAAATGGTTCTGTCAGCTTCAGCTGTAAATCTCAAGTCCGTGACAGTGGAAGTAATTTTGGGAAACAAATGGCAGTGTAAAAGATATGATGTTGACCATAAAAAAAAACCCCAAATTGTGGCTAGAGTTCAGATGTCACAAATCTTAGTGAATGTAGAAACAGAGAGTAAACAAAGTCATATGATACTATTCATATGTCTCTTATTTTTGATCTTATGATTATATGCAAAAATGGTTGTAGGAAGCTGTCCTGCATTTTGGATGCAAACCTGAATGCCAAGAGACCTGAATATATAAATACAGTTGTTCTCTATGATAGCTGGCCTTAATTGTATCTGTGGCTGGGTAGACATTGGAATCTTAAAATGATTCATGCAGAGGCTTCAGTCACAAGGGAGGCTGTGCATCATAAACAGTAAGAGGGTTGTCATGGTCAAATAGCTATCAATAGGAAGAAGGTGACTTTTCTAGTATGTTTGTCCTCTGTCATCTTCATTTACCCATTAACTTCTAATAGAAGTGTTCCTCTTTATCCTCTTTGCTGTTACGTGTGATCTCCTTCCTTGAGCTTACCCGTAAGAGCACCACACTTCTATTGCTGTTTGCTAATGAGGGGTTGAGAGAAATGTGTCCAATTTGTTGAATAGATTTTGCTCTGACTGTGCTGAGGAGCTCTGGCCTAGGCAGAAGGAAAGAAACAGGAGAGGTTCCTATCCTCTGTAGGAAGCTCCAGTATAGACTGTTGATGTCCTATGTGCCACTGAACTCTGTGGGGAGCTGCAACGCTTGAGGGGCTGTGAGGAAGTTGGATAACCTGGGCAACATCTGAGTGGTAGTGGAATCAAGCTAATATACAAGAAGCTCTTGAAATCTGAAATGTTTATTCTCTGGATGCAACCGAAGTGAAGATGGAAAACCTCCCCATCCAGCCTCAGAGGTGAGATAACGTCCTCAGAATGTAATAGATTCCCCAGAAACAGTGTAGTCCTCGGTGGTGAGGGCACAGACCTTTCTAAAACTTTGGCCTTTTCCCAGTCTGGACAGTACTGATCTGCAACAGGAGCACAGAGGACACTTGTCACTTACCTCTGCAGCTCTGAGAAGTGGGCTGAATTTGTGGCTGTTACGACATTTTTGGCTTGCCTGACATAGTTGAAATATCGGGTTGGCTTTTCCTATTTCCTGTTGCTGTCTTCCTTCTCAGCTTCCCACTGAAGTTTGGTTTTGTTTACTCTCATCCCTTGGATTCATTCCCTGCCTGTAAGCAGAGAAACATAAGCCCTACCCCTTCCGCACATCTAGTTCTTCAGTTTTCTAGACCAGAGGAAGCTTGTGACAGTGTTTGGCAGTTGAAACACCTCAAAAATAAACCTGACTGTTCTACTTTAGAAGCAGCGCCTGGTGGATAGATGTAGGCAGGCCAAGTGTTATCCTGTCTCTGTGTACAATTTACAGCGTTTGATTAGGTTATCTTGCTGTTGTGCATATTAAGATGGGGTAGAGATCTTTGGGCTGCTACTGGAGAGTGAATCACAGGACAGATCTGTTTGCATGTATGCATGGTATATACTGGTGGATGATGTAGGCAGTACATGGAATGCAGCGTGGTTGAAATGGGCCATGACATACGTTTCTGTCATGAATATATAACGTTTACTGAACATGTTTCTTTACAGTCTGTTGCAAGACAAATTAAGGTAAATAAACTGGAACATAGGAAGTTCCACCTCAACATGAGGAAAAATTTCTTTACTGTGAGGGTGACGGAGCACTGGAACAGGCTGCCCAGGGAGGGTGTGGAGCCTCCTTCTCTGGAGGCTTTCAAAACCTACCTGGATGTGTTCCTGTGTGACACACCCTGGGTGAATCTGCTCTGGCAGGGGAGTTGGACCAGATGATCTCTAGAGGTCCCTTCCAACCTTGATGATTCTGCAGTTCTGTGAAATAGCAAAAGTGAGCAGTTTTGTAGAATCCTATTACAGCATTCCTGTACTTTCTAGAATTTCTGGTTTTGCAAAAGCTTTCCTTAACATAAACTTTCAGCAACCTATTTGGCTTTCTTTTGAAATAATAATTAAAATGTTGTTTTCCCTGATGCTATGATAGTTGGTTTTACTTTAACTGTTACTTAATGGTTTTATGTTAGTCTGAAGATATCATTGAATCTGTCTGGATATTCACAGAGATGATAATAAGATGAACTTTCTTCTAATTATAACCAAAGGGAAAAATCAATGAATGACTGTGGCACGTATTCCTTGGGTATGGGAAATCAATGAAATATGAAAATAAATATTTTAGTAATGTGACCTGAAAGCCTGTGTATAGGAATGTGGGTGTAGAGGACATGCTGAGAAAGTGAAGGGCAAGTTGTTGGACCATACAAATTGACAGTTGTCTGTGTTGCAGCACATGCAATACTAAGTGTATCAGCAAAACATTAACAATAGAAATTCATTTACCAGACAAAAGATAGGTAAGTTGTTATTGCACAATGTTAAATTATGAATGCAGAGCCAGTTTTGGAGCAGAAAAGTATTAAACATGTAGCTGTCAAACAACATACACAGACTTACACACATATGAAGTAGTGTGGTAGCTGGGAAGAAAAGGTTCTTATTGGGAAGAGCTTTGTCCTTTTACTGAAGTCCCTCTGTATGCCCGGGGAATTGCGTGCGCTCCTGAGGAAACACTGGTGACTTCAGTGGGCATCTCAAGTTCACGTATACTGTTAACTGCATAAAAGATTTGAATTCATGACAGCATTCTCCTGGCAAGCTCCCATCACTATACCTTTCTGATATGAATGTACACAATCCCAAATTCTACCCAGGCTTTTTTTTGTTTTCCTTTATTGGAGACAGAATTTTGCCTCTGGCTTGCCTGTGACTCCATACCTCATTAGCAATGCTGTATTACGCAGTGCTGTTTATCAGGAATTTTCCAGGAGGTTCTGGAGTTTCCCTTCAGTTAGAGAGCACCATGCCTAAATGACCCCAGGTTCTTTTTTTGTTAGGTGTGTCACATTACCAGCTTGAAGAGAGTGCATTTAAATACAGCTGTTCAGTGAGGAGCAGGTTATTCCATGTGAGGTGGTGTGCGAGGTGCTTTTCTGTTACTCAAGCAACATGTGTCACTCTTCTGTCTCCTGGAACAAGGCAAATCAGATTCTGCTCCTGTTTGGAAATGGTGAGGTTTTTTGAGCTCAGATATGGACTAAGGACTTGTCTCCAGGTAAGAGTCTCATTTAGTTCCCTATTTCTAAAAATGGGTTTGTTTGGCACAGCTGTACTCTGTTGCCACTGCTTCCACTGCAGTTAGGAAGCATTGGAGGTGAGAAGGTATCCTCCCAAGGGAAGGAGGAACGTCCTTCCAGTGTCGCCCTGTTTAGGCAGTGCAGTAGGCTTTCATTCCTTGCAGCAGGGAGCCAAGCACGTGGGGCCAGCGCACGGCAGGAAGGCCTCTTAACCACAGCTAATGTGCCGTGACTTAATGTTGGAAGCATGCTCCCAAGCTGCCAAGGGCACGAGTCTTCCAGATTTTCTAGGACAGTAAAACCCCAGCTGAAGTGTTTCATGGGGGTTTGTTGACATGACACTGCTTTCTGCAGGACTAATTCCCCTTATGTTAGAGGTGGTATGTGTTCCTGGGCATGGTGGTGTGGGAGTCAGTTTCTGAGGCAGCACGCGATTGCTAGCAGCTGGAAATCAGATTTTCTAGGCATGTCTTTCTTGTATCCATGGATCATCATAATGTTTTTTCACAGACAGGTCTTTGCTCATCAGACATTCCCCTGCAAAACAAGCAGAATCCCTATCATCCATTGCAGGGAAAATCTGCTCAGGAATACTCGTTCTATAAATAGTTTTGAAAATATGACTGGGTTTAAAATGAGCAGTACAAAAATCTGTGCCACTTGTGATTTGTTTGAAAGCTAACCTTTTAAGGGAAGCTGGGATAAAGTTTTTATGTCTATTCTCTCTCTCTGTGACTCCTGTTCGCCACAGGATGTAACAACTAGAGAGCTGACTTAAAAATCTCCTCAGGTGACACAAAAATAAGTACAGTGGGTAAGAGGCAAACCAGGAAAACAGAGGATGGGAGCAGTTGCTTCCAGGAAAAATTATGCAGAAGAAGGTAGGCTTGGCAGGTAGCAAGACTGAGAGGGGAAGGGTGTTTTTTTGAGGTACAAAGAAGGTCTTTTGGAGCTGCTTCTAAAGAAGCTGAATTAGCATGGAAACAGCTGCTAGAGGATAACACAGGAAAAAATGGGCAATGTGATTTCACAGACAGGGCATAAGGCCATTGATCACACACCTCAAATTTTGTATAAAAGGTGGCTATTCCCTGAGGCATTAAACCAGGTATTATAGTGTCCTTATTAGTGAAAGGACTTAAGTAAGGTGTAAGCAGCAGTGTTCTAACATGTTGAAACATGCAAATGGCTCCTTACATATAAGGTGACCTGATGTTAAAGTGAGAACTTTTTCATTTTGTTCTGACATCGGGTGATTGTTGGGAAGAATGCTTTGGCAGGAGGTTGTGATGCAGCTTCAGCTTGCTTTCTCATGCAAGATAGTCACACTGGTGAATTCACTCACTGTTTTCCTTAACTCATATTGCAGTGATTTGATGCCGTTAATGAAGCCAAGTGTTGGCTGAACAGAGACCTGGGTGCAGCTGTGAGACCACTAGGGGAATTAAAGTTTGTTTATGGTTTTGGTTGGGTTTTTTTCCCTCAGTTGATACTTTTTGGCATGGTTTCCTGCCTTCTAATTGTTTCACGTATAAAATTTTAGTTTAATAATTCTTTTGGCAAAGTGTAGTCATTAGTGAGACTTTTTCTTCTGAAGGCTTTGTCTGTGTTCAACAAATATCATTGTGTCTGAGAGAAATTATCAAGAACTTGCAAAATGTCTTTTCACCTTGCCAGGCTTGAGAAATGTACATATTTTTAAGCGTTCTGGTAAGAGTGAGGCAGAGACAGAGGGAGAAGTCACTACACTGGATTTTCTCTAGACTGCAGAAAGAGCCCAGCTGGAATAGGTGCCAGAACAGAATTTCTTGCAAAGTGGAGAATGAGGATATTATATTCTTATTTAAAACAAACATTGCCTTCAGCTCCTGTAGAAATGCCTTTGTCCATTTAAAAAAAAAAGTAAAAAATAAAGAGTCGGTTTGTGGGTAAATAGGCTCATATGGAACAGCCCATGTGTTAATATGTGTCAATACCTGTCTTAACCTCAGATTACATTGGTGGTGGGAGTGTGGAATGATTAAAATGGAAACAACAAAATGCTTTCCTGCATGGGAGAGACTTAATTTCTATGAAATCTTGTACACACTGTAAATATCAACAAAAGGCCTAAATGTTCATCGCTTCATGATGAGTATGTTGCAGTTGCACTGGGTTTAACTTGAAAGGCTAGCAATATCCAAGTCACAATTCTGGTCTTTGGGATTCAGTTGTTATTCCTGAACGCCTTTTTGGAGCTACCTGGTTAAGATCCAAATCAAACCCTATCAGAATGGGATGTTTGGTTTCATAAAAAATGTAAATAAGCATCTAATAAATGAACACACAGGCAAATCTATTATGTAGGGGTAAACATTATAGTTTCCTTGAAGGCGAGTATTAAGTCATTATGAGATCTTGTGGGCAGATTAGGAAGTCCATTTTTCAGAGGTGAATGAGTTCTTTGAGCTCACGCTGACATGTTGGGCCCACAGAGCAGAGGACTTTCACAGGGCAGTGGGCCTTCTCCTCGGGGAGAGGGAGATGGGAATGAGGTTTGTAACTGAAAGGTAGCTTGCATGTGGGCACAGGGCATTTGCAGACTTCAGCAGCATCTGCCAGGACATGACTTTGGGATGGTGTGGTGGGTAACACTGGGCTGAAAAGGCAGGATTGGAGAGGAATTCTAGGATATTCTCTCCCAAGTGTCTCATTTTAAAAGTTAACTGCATTAACAATTAGAATTAATTGTTGTGGCACTTGAGTTTTCTCAGCATGATGTATCTCAGTAGACCACTTGCTATGGTCCTCATTTCTTAAGTGCTTGAGGTTGTAGTCCCACAGTGTGTTGGTTTTGGTGGCACTCTGGCATAAATGTTGCTGTCTCTTGTGGCAAATAGTCTTACCCTTCTGTCCTTCCAGCTGTAGTGTGGTCATGTTGTGAGCCTGTTCCGGAAACCGGACACTCTTTAAAGTGACCTGTCAGGAGTACAGAGGTGTGTTAAAGCCAGGCCAGCTCACAACAAAACTGCACACGTGTCATCCAAATGCATCTAGCTTAGTGGTGGGAGTGAGCAATGGCAGGTAGGTGGGGGAGAAGGATCCTGGCAATATCAGGGTTATTGTGAAAAGCTTCCTGAGGAATTTTGTGGCTCTTGTTACGGGCAAAGAAGGCACTGATATGTGTATGGATACTGAAGTGAAGAGAGGCCAAGGACTCCTCTATTCCAGATATTTTTAGTGAATAGAACTGTGTTAAACCAGTGTTGTGTCAACAGATTTGAAGTCAGTTTTAAATCAGGAACCAATATGAGCTGAACCCACGCTTTCATGTTAACTGGAAATCCTCCCTTGGCAGCTCTCACCTCTGGCAGCAGGGTTTCAAAAATACCACCCCTACAAGGAGGGCCCCAACAACAGGCTGAAGATCAGATAGGAGGGCAAGGTAGGGAGGGTCAGGTGCTGACCCCTGCTCTCTGGATTCACAAGTAAGCAATAACCATTGATCTGTTCCTGTTAGCTATTAGGAAAGCAATTTCCAAATCTGGTAATGGAGAGATTTTGCAAAGAAAAGCCATTGATCACATGACCAAGCCCATTCAAAGGCTGTGAGAGTTAGGATACAGGCTAAATTTAAAGTGCACAGGCAGTTTTCAAGTAACTCCTTATATAGCAAAGCTTTCTCTGTTTGTTGTGCCTTTTAAAAAATTCTCCAAATCTCAGTGTTCAAAAAGATAAATTACCAAGGAAATAATGTATCATTTCTGTCAGCAACATGTAAGTATAGTTAAATTCTCCATAATCATCGCTTTGTGATTCAAAAGATCATATCTAGATGCGTTACAGCTATGAAAATTATGAAGCAAGACAAGGTTTAGGTAGGATTAAGGTTAAATTAGGCCCTTGTGAAAAACATCCCCCTTGACAAGGGGTAGTCACACTATTCTGTAACCTCTTAACAGTCTCTGGCTGCGAGAAACTCTGCCAGTACTGAAGGAACATCTGTTTACTATTAAAGCATATAAAATATAAACAGGAAAGATCTTTTCTGATTGAGCGGCTATAAAAACAGAGCAGAAATTAGTGTATGTGCTCCCTATGCGGGAGACTCAGCCTGTTAGTGTGAAATGATGTCATTGGATCAACAAGACAGTTGCCAGAAGACCTGGGGATGGGGGTGTGTTCTGGTGCGTTTCTTCTGCGGGGGGCCCGGAGCGCAGTGGCTGAGGGAAGGGGGCTGCAAGATGGGTGTGGATCCCCTGCCGTGGTCGTGCCTGTGGGGTAACATATCTAAGAAGGGAAAAAACACGAAACTAGTGTCAGCTTTTTGCAGCCAGAGAGGGGAGCAAGACGATGTGAGAAACTCTGTGGACACCCAGGTCAGTGAAGAAGGAGAGAGAGGAGGTGCCCTGGGTGCCAGAGCAGAGATTCCCCTGCGGCAGCCACTGGTGAGGCAGGCTGTGTCCTCCTGCAGCCCATGGAGGATGATAGGGAGTAGAGATTTCCCTGCATCCTGTGGAGGACCTCACACTGGAGCAGATGGAGGCACCTGAATGAGGCTTGTGACCCAGTGGGAAGCCCACACTTGAGCAGGCTCTTGGTAGGACTTGCACTCCATGGAGAGAAGAGCTCATGCCAGAGCAGGTTTGCTGGCAGGACTTGTGACCCCATGGAGGACACATGTTGGAGCAGTGTGTGGGTAGAGTAGGAGTCTCTCAGTTGCCTCGTGATCCCCACTAGCTCTTACCTGCTCAGACACAGATCACCCTATGCTCTGGAAAAGTGTGTCATTAGATCCTAGAACAAGCTAAAAATAGTCATTTAAAATAGCAGTAATTATCAGTTTCCTGTGAAAAAAGTAGCTTTACTTTGAGATGGGTACTACTTAGTGATTGGACTACATGCAATAAGAGACTAAAACCAGGACGCTTACCATACCAATAGCTCTGGGCCTTGTCTTTGTGCTTTCCTTTATTGCATGGTCCGTGTAAGAGGCTGAGAGTCCTCAGGATCTGAATCATGAGTAGCTGCAAAAGAGAAGATAGTTTTTTGTTAAGAGGTCATATTTTAAAGCCAAAAGTGTTTGACCTTAGCTAACATTGGGTTTAAAGGATTCAAAATCTGGTCTTTGCATAGTTAATTGGTATTAAAACAGATCTAGTACAGGAATGGGCAATAGATGATTGCAACCTCACTTTGCTCCTACAAATTAATGTGAAATGAACACTTGACAGAGGGAAAATTATTTTGAATAGTGGGGGCAGATGTTGAAACAACAATTTCCTCAGTGTGGGTGCACTCTTGGAAAAAAAATTGAAGACTCTTCTTCTTTTAAGTGGTGGGTTGGTGAACCGTGATCTGAATGTGGGTCAGGGAGGAAGGGGTCATAAGGAGAGCCAAGTTCTTTGCTATTATGGGATCTAACAAGCTTGCAGGGCAGGCTAGAAGCAGGCAATGTAATCATGGCTGTTCCAGTCACTGAGCAGGAATGATGCTGTGCACTGTGCTGGCTGCGGTGACAGAGGGGCTGCTGAGCTGTCTGGCTAAAAAAGAACTGTAAGAAATGAACAGGATGAGCTACTGGGTTTCACTTCAAAAGCAACCCCTTCCATAGTGCCTGTATTACAAGAGCATTAAAAAATCTTTTAAGATATTGAAGTCACTGTGACAATACCAAAGCTGTTGCTGTTGATGATCAATATTCTGCATTTCTAAAGCATCTTCACTACCTGTTTGTGTGTTTTGTTTTGGTGTTTTGTTTTTTTTTTTACTGCAGCATAGAAAATAACAAGAGATGGAGAAAGTTGTGTAAAATAGACCATGCAGGTACATGTGTAATAAGGAAGGTGTAATTTGAATAGTGTATGAAGAGACAGTTTAGTTTAATCCAATCTATTTTAAGTTTCAAAGGTTAGATCTCACCTCTGCAGGACACCTCTGTTCTGTAGGAAGCTCACCTTTGGTGTGGTGACTATAGTTATCTGTAACATTCAAGAGGAGCTCAGCAGCCTGAAAAATGTGTGGCATCATCAGATAACATGTTAAATGGAGGATCGTAATGGAAGAGACATAAAGCTAATGTGTAAAAGGGCAGTTTCTCTACTCATTGCACTGGCATGAAGTCCTGTTTCCTTTATGATTGTGTAAATCTTCACATTAGCTATCTGCACCACCAAGGAAGAAGTTCAAGTCCCTTGTGAATTTTACTGGGTCTAGCTGGCAGCTTTGCAAAGTGTTACATCGCTTCTGCTTGTTTTGCATCTATAGGGTTTTCTTCTAAATGTGAGTGAGAAAACACACTGGTGTATTTGTTTAAGTGTATTAGATTTTGTTGCCTAGCTATGCAAGAGAAGAATAGCTATTTGAATCCACTTCATGGAAAGCTCATGATCTCTGCTTTTTGAAGGTGTGGGAAATGACACGAGTGACACAACTCACATTTTGTATTCCAGGTCTGAATTTTGCTCAGCGTATGAGCCCAAGTTCAGAATTTCCCTGACTTCATGGCCATTCATCTAGATTTCAGAAACCTAAAAAAGAATAAGACTTTTATTTTCTTTCTTCTTTTCCTTTTTTTCTTTTTTTTTTTTTTTTTTTGGTAAGGTTACTGTAAACCTCTTTGTTCCCTTCTTAATGCCTATTTGAAGAAAAAAAAAGCACAACAATTTGCAAAATGCCATGTGATCTGTTTACTGTTGCCAAGTGCTTAGGAAAAAAACCTTATTAGACAGCTAGGTCTGGATATTGAGCTGATCCAATAATGTTCCTTCAGTGGCATATAGTTTTTGTTCCAGGATAAAATTAACCCTGCCGCTTTTTCATGAGAGGGGAGGAATAATTACTGTGCTTTGCTCTTTCTCATCAGTGTGTTGGCCCACTGCCATGGCTCTTTAGTACCAGGTGTTATGGGCATCAGTACCTTGGTTTTTGTTTCCTGCTACCTTGTCCTTCAACAACCAGTGTTTGCAGGGTCATTCCACCTTGTGTGTAATGGCCTGGCTTTCTAAAACCTACCTGTGTTGCTTCCACTGTGCTGCTGTGTGCTGATACTATACTATTAATCATTTTTGTTTCTCCCACTACTTAAGCATTCAGCAGATGTCTTGAAGTTTGCTT
Organism: Gallinula chloropus; assembly: GCF_964237585.1. NCBI lineage: Eukaryota > Metazoa > Chordata > Aves > Gruiformes > Rallidae > Gallinula > Gallinula chloropus. Next base: position 70,863,975 of record NC_140086.1, read on the forward strand.
TATGTTGCTCTGTTTTCTTTGTGCTGTCTTCCCTCTGATCCTTGGAGGACCCTTATACAAATATTAGCAGATTGCTATCAAACAAGTTGAAATCAAATGGTGAGCTTATGCTTTGACCAAGAGAAGTAAAATATATTCTTTTCCCCATGTGAGACAACTTAAGAAGTATTTTTTTTTTTATATCAAGTGTTCTTGTTTCTGTGTAGTTAACAGAACAGTTAAGATGCTGTGATAGTCACATCCCTAAATGAAGAGGTATAAAATTTAATGGACAGATGCAGTGAAATACGTTGATGAGAAATTGCATTAAATATATTAGTTCATTTATTTGGCTCTGTATAAAATACCTGGACAGTCAATGTTTGGTCTAGATCTCTGATGGGTTCTCGCTGGTGGAATTAGTATTGGGATTTTGGGGGTTCAGTGTTTTGTTCATGCTCAATGTGAGCTGAAAGATGCTAGGCTTCTAAAAATTGCTTTATGGAGAATGAGTTGACAGCTTCTCTTAAACATCTGTCAACTGGCTAGAAAGTAGGCACCAGGATCTTTTCAGCTGTCATTCAGCCAAAGAGACCCCCTTTCCCTGCACAGGAGAGATAGGAGATAGTCACTGGTGCATTTTACTAGGATTTCAGCGTCAGCCTTTGAAGGAAGGCTCTGTGGGTGTGAAGTTGAGTCTGCTATACTGGCAAGGCTATGCTGCTCTGGCACAAACAATCAGAAAGATTTCTTTCTGGTTTACCATGAGCACAGCTGAACATTTTTGCTTGGGTGAACTGCTGTTTGTGGTGACCTTGTCCAGACTGAGTTACATCTGGTTGTAAAACGGTGATATATTATTTGAGTTATGGGGCTTTTTGGGAAGGAGTAAAAATTGTGGTAGGATGTGGGATGGATAGCCACAGATGAACCCAGAGGAAAACAGTGGAGACGACACCTCCATGCTCACTAACAGGCCCCACTGTTCCTGTTTGTCTTGGTTAAAGGAGTCAGAAAGGATCTAGCTGTTCAGATGCATGGGTTCTGGCAGGCTGTTGATGTCTGGTGCCAGCCCAGAGCTTCTTATTGCACCATGGCACTTCAGGCTGGTGCTAAAACACACGCTCCTTTATTCTTTTTGGTCCCTCCAGCCTTCCCAAAACCCCCAATATACCAGTGCCTTTAAAATACCGTAAGCACAAAAATATTTTAATAGATTACTAGGAGGTACTTGTCTGGAATGCTATGCTGTAAGACTGCCAAAGCAAATGCTGAGAAAGAAAGATTTGATTTTATTTTTTTAACGTGGTCTGAAAATGCTGTCTGCCTTTTTTTTTTTTTTTGGTTGCTTTTGCATGTTTTTAGTAAGCTTTCACCAGAAAAATCCTGATGTATTTCTATTGACTTATGGTGTGCTGCAGAAGTGTATCAAAGGGTTCTGTTCCAGGAAAAAAACACAACCAAACAAACAAAATCCCAACCCAAATCATAACAGCTAGACATGTTTTATGGCTGTGGGCTCTTGGTGAAGCATAGACCCGATTCAGACCTCCATTCTCCACTGCATCTCACAATGTCTCTTCCCTGAGGGTTAGCCAAACCATGCTCCCTTGTCCAAGATGCTGGTGGTAACCATGATCTATTGTATAGCTGACTATGGGGCCCAAAACAGAAATCCCATGATGACCTATCACCCCAAATGAGTCATATCTCTTCTTAATGGGTTGTCTTCTGCTGACATGCATGTCCACTGCCTGGGTCTTGAAATTCATGACCAGTACCCATCAACCTGTTCTGTCCACACTCTTGCTGTGACTAATTCTGTCTACCTGGGGCATCTTTATCCTATGTAAGCCAAATGAAGGATTCTGGCATTTTGTCTCACCAGGTCAGTAGAGGACCCTGGAGCTCTGTTATTATCATTTATGAACATTGGTCGCTGATGTTTCCTGAACTGAACCAACAGTGTCCCTGTCTCTGTCTAGTATGAACTCTGTATTTGTTTTAAGAAGCTTATATATTCCTTTCTATTTTGGTGCCTCTGAGAATTATTTGATCTGTGAGGTAGCTAGTTAAAAAGCAGAATCTCAATTTAATCTCTTTTCTTTCTTCCTATATTTTGCTCCAGAACTTGGTTGGTGGCCTGAAGCTCACCAACAGGGAATTTGCTGCTTGCATTTATTGGTGAGCAGGGAGGGGAGGGAGCCAGGGCAGCTTTGTAGCTCCAGTGAGACAAAGGAGATGGAGGGAAGGGAATACTCCCCTTGCATCTGGGCATGTGTGGAAGGGAGAGAAACTGCGAATGTCAGGCTGCTGCGCTTGGTTCAGATGCAGTTATATTGTCGTGGCTGTGGGAATGTATTCCTCCTTGTTGAGGAAGCAGGGCTGTCCTGTGTGTGCTCAAGGTAAGCCACTGAAAAGCAGAATATAACATGCCCAGGAGACTGGGAGGGGTTTTGTTTCTCGCAGTTGCCTTTCAGTGACTATAAACTTCAGTCAGCATGGGTGAATGCTTCTTCCTCTGTGGATTTTCTGGTGTCTTAAACAGCAGCAGTTTCCATTGCTTTGTTTCCCTTGTTTGTAGGGTTTACAGGGTATTTCTCCTCTATTGGGGTGCCTGTATTTTAAATTAAATTTGTAGCAACCTCAGAGACCACTACTGTGCTGAAATCACACTCAAGTTCTGAAGTTACTGGGGGTAGAGACAAGTGTGAGAGGAAGCAGCAAGGACCTTGGAAGAGGAGACAAAAGCAAAGATTGCATCAGTGTCATCTCCACAGCAAGGCAGGTTAAGGGAAGAAAAAAATAGCAGCTCATGCTTTGTTTTATTTTAGCTTGGGCCTGCATCCCTGCAGGAAAGAACTGTTTAAGTGATTTCATGCACCCATTGTTTCCTCCTTGGACATTCAGTACTGAGCCTTTGTGGCTTTGAGGGGCTGGTGGGAAATAGATTGCTTGTGCTGAAGCTCTGGAAGGCAGCGATTGAATCATGAGGTGGCCTCCAGTGAGGGACTCCTTTTTTAGTTATCAGCAGATAAAAGCATGTGCACTGCAGCTGAGATAACCTTAAGTAGCACCTTCAGAGCCATTCATCTCTTAGTGCCCAGAGCTGAACTGGAACAGCAAACTGCAACTGTGACAGCAGGGAATGAGGGATAAGGCTCCTGCTAGTGCTGAAATGTCGGTTCAATAGTCACTCACAGCTGTGAGGAAAAGGGTGCAGTGAGGCACTTTGCCAAGAGATCCTGGGGACAGGAGTGCCTTACCTAGAAGATATTACTGATTTGTTACACCTTGGCTTTTCCAAGCTTATTTTGTTTCCCACTCAGCTTCTTTCTCCACCTAAAGTATGATTTTGCTTTCTTCCCTTGGAATTAAAAGCCTTTACCAGCAGCACTCTTTCAATGAAAGTAAAGCTTCTCCAGGTGTCTGCATGGGGCTCAAACCATCACTGCTCAAATCATAAGAGCAACAGTCAGATATCTGAACTTGGCCCCTCATGTTGCTGACAGCACTTGGCTAAGAGTTGTTTTTTATTCTTAGCAAGTTCAGCTTTCTAAGAAATTTGGAAATTAATATTTTAAAATGTCAGTGTTCTACAGTACTGAGAACCAGGTCCCAACCTGCTTTTTCTTTCAGAGCTAATAGATCTCCAGATTTGTGTCTTCGTGATGAAGTTGTATGGTAGATACCTTACTACACCTCGCTAGTATCTGTTCTCCTGTATTTTTCTCTGGGACATGCTTTCTTAATGCTTTGAGGAAATTTTAGCAAAGGAGAAATCTTATTTAGATAAACCAGGAGAAGGAGGTGAATAAACTGTCTTTAACAAAATATGCTGGCAAGGAGAGAAATTATTATCCCTACTCCTTTTAAGGGAAGAGATGGATACAGGCCTATTCCACCTCCTACAGCACTGCTGTGCCTGGGTAAAAGCTGGAGCAGACCAGGAAAGCAGAGCACAGTGATCCCAAATGGGGAAGTGCATTTTTGTTTAGTTAAACACAGAGGGGCATTTCAGTGACTTCAGTAGACACATCTGGAGATCAAGTCTGCTGCCCATCCTCTGTTTCTGAGGAGTGCTTTTCTCTTGTGGTTTTCTTCTGTAGTTCTACCTGTCCGCTAGTAGCACTGATCCTGTTTCCATACAGTTCCCATTGGCAGGATTTTTCTGTTGCACTGTAACATTCAACCAGCCCTAGGGCTTCCCTGACAAATACCATACTAAAATCTTTGGAGACAACCCAAACTGCACAGGGTATTTGTCATCTTTTGCATGCATTGTTGTGCAGCACATAAAGTGCCAACAGGTGCCATTTAAGATGCAGCGCGCTCTGACAATGCTTTTTTAATAGCTGCAGAATGATCCCTGCTTCCCTCCAAACAGCAAAGCCAGCTGGCTGGATGAACCCCAGGGCTATGACTCCACCAACAACTTTTAAATTAAAACCCAAAAACTGGTGTAAGTTCACAGAAGGGTAAAACAGTGAGTGTAGGGACTCCTATCACGGGTCAAGGCTGGAGCACAGTTTTTATTTGATTTTATTTTCAGCCAGGTCCTGAAGGCCTGTTGTTCCTCGGCCAATTTGTTGTTACAGCCCAAGAATGGGCACTCTGCCATCCTTGCAGATGGACAGAGGAGCAGGCTGGAGAGAGATTGGCTTGTGTGTCGAATGATTCTGTTAGTGGATTTCAACCTGGGATCACTTACACCAATGGCCTGTAGTTTTATGCTAGTTACGGTGAATGAACGTGTTTTGAAAAGCTGAGACAAATGTTTATTCTAATGCAGTACCCAGATTTAATAAAACCTGATGTACAGGAGGCTCTGAAACTGTATACCAAAAGATCTGAGGTTACTGAACTACTTCAGAGAATTTCTTCAGTGTGAATCTCTCTTCCATGTACAGACTTCCTCCTTCAGTGTTCCCACAGGGATAAGCTCAAAGGCAAGCAGCACTTAGCAGGCTATTTAGTTGAGAATTGCATTTGGGAGACACATTTTTATGTGGAGGGCCTATAGCATTTCAGTGAAATAAAATGCCGAGTTAATAATGTGAAGAAAATGAATCTGCTGTGATTGAAAATGCTTGGCTATGGTTTCTTTAGGTGTGGTACATTGAGAAAATTAGTTCTGCTTTGGAATAGATATTCCTGTCTATAATAGGATTTGAACTGGCTCTTAAGATATGCAGGTTCTTCTTCTAGCTTTTCACCCTCCTTTTCTTGTGCAAACCCTGTCACAACTCATGTCATAGAAGAGCTGCATCATGTTTTCTTCAGCCTAAATTGCTTCACTCCCACCCCATTATGGGCGTCCTTTACAGGTCCCTCCAGTAAACTCTTTGTCTCTCTTGGTGTAAAAATGATCTTTGGGAGGATGGGGAAGAGGCCTGTTTTGTTTGTGTTAAAGGCCGTTCCACTGTGTTTGATCCAGCCCTTTGTGCTGTGAATGGCACCAGAACTGTGCAGGTGATGTTTTTCTGGTAGAACTTGAGCTAACAGGAGAACTAACACTTTTCTGGTTGTAATTTGCCCCTGGTGAACTTACACTCGGCTTCTTTGCAGAGTTTACAGAAAGACAGGGATTATATCTTCCCAAGAGTTATCTTTCTTAATTGAGCATTAACTCTCATGCCTAATTTTCTTGGAAATGATTATTATCTGAATGATCAGTTTTTGTAGGTTTGTAGGACTTTGACTAAGTTTTGGTGCAGTATTAGAAGAGTAGCTGCCCGTTTTTGTGATGAGATCAGTCTTCTTACTGTCACTGCACGTACCTCACTGAAGTATTAATTAGATATTCATATGGTGAGAACACTGTGGATGCTCCTGTGCTGTGGAGCATTGTGCAGGCTGACCTGAATGAATTGCTGTGGAATCAGAAGTGGGGTGGAACAGTGCCCGTTGTGGATGGCATTTCACTTGGAATCTGCCTATTTTAGGGTTGTGCCATTTGTACTGAGCAGACCTGTCCACTGACCTTCTGAGTCTCCGAGAAGCTACACAAGAAACAGCAGCAAGATCTAGGACATCCCATCTTCCAGAACTATGAAAAGGTGAGGAGAGCCAAGTTAAAGTAACCATTTGGGGACCTTTGGGACCAAAGCTCTGCACACTTTGCCCTGATTATTTAAGCATTTGCTTATTGGGAATGAGGAGACCAGTTGGCTTGATCCTCGTTACCACTGTTTCCCTGATGGCTGTGCTACGCTGCATGTTTCTGGTTATGGGTTACCTAGGTGTTTTTCAGACACCTGTATATGTGACACAGAGACATTTACTTCTTCCCAGAAGGAGCTGCAGTCTGTGCTCCACCTTGCTAGATGCTTTTTTGAAAAGCAATAGAATTAAGTGTTTCTGCTGCCTGGCAGCATTGTAAGTGTGAATTTCTCAAGTAAGTTTCTTTGTGCTTCAGCTGTCAGCAGTCACAGTGTTTGTAGACTGAACATGGAGGCTCACCACTCGGACATTCCCTGTGCTCCAGTGCTGCAGACTCAGTAGGAGTCCTGAAGGTGTAGTCCTGACTAAGCTCTGCTGCAGTTGCAGGGTGGCTGAAGCTCAGCTCTTGTTGAGGTGTGTGTTTCCTGTTGTTCCTGAGATTCATGCCTGGGGTTAAGTGCCTGGATCTCGTTGGTAATTACTTGATATATATTTGTAAAAGAATGAAATCTCCAAACTGCTTTCGACTCCTTCACTTTTACCTCTTAAAATACTCCCTTTATAACAGAGTAGTTTAATGGCATTTCAAGGCAATTACAACCTCAGAAATTGAACTGCTAGAGGTGATCTTTTTTTGACTTTACTATTAAATAGATTTACCAGTGTTATATCCCAGGCTCTGCTGTATAACTTTGCTCTGCAGTCATTTCCCAGAGTAGAAGGTTCCAGCTGAACTTCCACAGCCGTAGAGGAGCCGGGCAGGTCCTGGTGGATTTCAGCACACTAGATGAGTGTGTCCACTGCTCCAAGCCTGCATGAACTGTACCATTTTCTTCTCCCAGGCTTTCTGGTATGCTTCTTGGGCACAGTGCTCTCTGTTCACTGGCTATGTGTGCAAATGGAATGATGATACAGCTGCCTTGCTACCTCCCCAGCACATTGCAGACAGCAGTGTATCTCTCAGCTCCTTTGGCGAATACGTCAGCTCCTGAGTTCAATATAGGGTGGAAGAAGAGACAAGAAGAGGCTCTGTGAAAGCTCCCAAACCATGTGGTTTGTAGTTGAGCTACTGCAGGAGCTGTGTGGCCGTGCACAAAGCAATAAAAAATGCTGTCTCAGCCTCCCTTTTACTGGGGAAAAGTAACTGATGTTAGGTACAAGTTTCAGGGGATCCAGGTTCCCCTTTGTGTGGTTTTTTGTCTGAATTGCATGTTTGAGTGTCTGCTGACAGCTTGTTTCTTCTCCACCTGCTGTTGTAGGCAGTTGCCTCTATTTTTCCCTATGTCACTCAACTTTCTATTGTTTATTTAAGCATTGGCCTCCTCCCTGTACCCCCCTTCCCACCCCTCACTCTTTTAAGCCACATTTCTCCAAGTCAGGCACCTCAACCTTTGTTCTGCTTCTGTGAAAATTTGATTCTTTCAGCTCCCTCCAAGAGAAGTTAGGGAAAGCCAGCTTTGTCAAGGACATTGCTACTCTTTCATTCTCCCTGGGTAGGACCGGTTCAGGTATTGATAATCTTTAATAATGTCAGTTTTGAGACAAATGTTCCAACACTCCCCTTCTCCAAAGTACATGAAGCAACAGACAGAATGCAGTAGAGGGTTTAAGAATAGAGATGGGTCCTAAAAATCAAATTGGAATTCATGATTCATACATAGGTGGATTCCCCAAACTGTCTTTTACACATATTAATTATGTGGGAAAAAAAAGGACATGTTTGTTTACACGCAGTGTCTTAACATAAGTAAGAAGTTTCCATCATAATGACCTGTTAAAGTTGGTTATATTTTCAGGTATTCCTAGTCTGATAAAGTTAATAGTTTTTTTTTTTTTAAAAAGAGAAGGATCATTTACTGTTGACTGATCACAAGACAGATTTAAAAGGATGTTTTTAATAATTTAATGTAATTGTTACCCTTTGGTATTCCCTAGAGTTATTCAATTATGTCTGTGGAAAAAATATATGGTCTTATTACCAACAGTTAGAAAAAATGAAAATCCTGTATGCTTATTATGTCTTCCAGCTCAAGACAAAAATCTTACAGAAATAAAGCCCCAGGAGAGCTGAATTATAATTTGAAATGTTATGCAAATGGAACAAAATGGAACAACTGCAGTTAGAAGTGGAAGAAACACAATCATGCTAAACCAATGAGAACACATAAATACAACCAATTGCAGAAAAAAGAATTAGACACAAGGAATCAGAACAATGCTAAGAGTAATTAATAACATGGACTCTAATGAATTACTTTTTTTTTTTTTTGGTAGGAAGGGCTTTCAAAAGCTCAAGGTTTGGAGAAAGCCTAGAATAGCCTTTCAGATATTTCAGAGGTGGCTTTTGACTGCAGTATGCAAATGGTTTTGTGCTGTTAGCTAAACTACTGAATGAACAAGGGGTATGTTTCCTGTATCTGCTCGGAGCGAGTTCCCACAGAGCAGGGGGTGAGGAGATGTGCCCCACTGGGACTGCCTTGGGTGTAGTTCATTATGCTCTACATTGCATGTAACCCAAAGGGTGGTTGAGGGGAGACTAATACCCCGAGCCAGGCATCTTTCCATGCCAGGCAGCATTCATTTTGTTAAATGAGGAGCAGAGAGGAAAGCGAAGTCTCAATCTCACACTTCTTCAAGACCTGCAGATACTAATGTGCAATTTATGTGCAATTCACAGGGTTGCAGTTGGGAAGTACACAGTGTTGCTAGCAGTGGGATCTACTGGGTGAATAAAAGAAGTGGTACAAATTTTGTATCAGGTTACAAGCTAGAGCTCAATGCAGACCAAAACCTGATGGCAATAATACAGGGAGCAATTAAGAGCGTGGAAGGAAATTGAGGGGGAAAATTGAAGAAAAGACACCTTTCATTTTTTCTAGAATCTGTAATTTTCCATATAGATACAGTTACTTTGCAGATAAAAACGGCCATAGAGACATAGAGAGCAAAACCAAATTAAATCCTGAGGGAGTGGAGAAAAATCGATAGCACAGGTTTTTTCTCTTTGAAATACTGATTTTGATGATGAACTGTTGGATTAGTTGCCATCATATGTTTTGGATTCTAATCCAAACCTTCTCTGTGTTTTGTGTTACCAAGGGTTTACTAAGTCTGAAGCTGGAATCACCTGAGAGCATTCCATTTTTGAGGAATGCTGTGGGGATTAGAGGAGAATCCTTGGAAATTGTCCTCATCCCTCTCTCTGCACATCCCTGTGCCAGTCACTGAACACAAACATTGTTTTTTCTGCATTCTGGTTATGTTCTCTGCTGCTCTTCAAATCCCTCACTGCTCTGGATCTGGGGAGCTATTCCTCTGAAGGCTGGCTTTGGTTAAGTGCTCCTTCTTCCCTTCCATTAGCTAGAATGGCTGCCCAGGGGAAGCCATGGGGATCATTTCTGTCCTCTGTGCTGCCTTGAGGTCCTGTCCCTGAAGTACTCTTGGCTCCTTGAACTTTGAAAATGTTGGCATGTTAAGGATGGGAACTTTTTTTTATTACATCTCTTCAGAGTACTAATAGCAGGTAATTTTTTTTCATTTCAACTTACTCTTCTCAACATTCAGCCAAAAATTTTTTAAATTCTAGTGCTGTGGACTATGGGGACATAATAAAGAAGTAGATTTCTGGTAATTTTGGTATGTGCAACTACGGGTTTACACCTTGTGGATGGGGAAGATTATTCTTTCAGCAGTGTTTTGTGTGCTTTAAGATAAACAACAACAAACTCCTACCTGATGTTTGTGTCATGCTTCTGAACAGGTTTACTGTTACTTCATGTTGGGTGTTGGCTTGTATGTTGTGCATAAATCGAGGTGACTTAGCACAATGTGCTTCATTCATCATGTCCCTTTGTAATTGAGAAGGGAATAATTTTTTAAAAGTGTATTACAGGTTTCATGTAGGTTCTAACAAACACTTTTTGTCTGATTCTGAACTTCCTTTCTTGAGGCTTTGTCAGAAGTACCTGCACAGACAACAGTGTAGTATGTTTCTGTCAGGCTTAAATCAGCGTGAGGCTGAGACTAAGCAGGCCTTTACAGAAAGCTGCAATAAAGGGGTAATGTTGGCCTCTTCTTTGAGAGAACTTCATGGGGTGTATCATGTCTATTTTGTGCTATTTTTAGAAGGCAGGGCAGTCTTAGGATGTTATTTCTGTAAATAGGCCTGACCTTTAAAACTAGGAGCTTCAGTGGCTCCCTGAGGCCACCTGGGCTCTTAGGCTGGTTGCCTCCAGGTGTGAGTTCTCTGCTCAATACAAACTCAGCCCTGCTGCAGTGCTCTGGCATGGATCAGGCTTGGATTCTTTCACAGTCATTTGACTGTGTTCTGCAATACGCCTTTGAAATTCCTTATCAGAAAAGAATTGGCATTATGGAAGTGGCTCGGTCAGTATATGGGGAGCCCTTTGCCTGTAACACCAAAACAAGTGAAAGATTGCTTCTCCCTTCTCCTTTCTTTGTTAGTTATACTGCCTTTTAAGGAGTCTAGAACTTGTTGGGATACACAGGTGTCCTACTTGTTTGAGGAAAGAAGCTGTGGCAGTGGGTAGGAAAATGAATAAATTGTAAGGTTTTGAGGAAAAAAGTTAAGTAGGGGGATTTATTGCCTCTGAATATTCCAGCTAATGTTTATTCTATTAAAATTAAACTTTGAGCTTAAATTCAGCTTCAGTTGTCATGTTTTCTTTCCAAATTCCTTGTTTCACAAGAAGCTGTTTCTGCAGCACAGAAGTGATGCTAAATCAGGGGTTAGAGTGGAAGTGTCTTCTCAGCCTTGGTTTGCCAGTGCTGCAGACTGGAGTGTTGGCCTGCTTCAGGCCTCAGCATTGACCTCCTTTGCAATGAGGGACCAAAGGGCAGGCAGTCTGGTGGATCCTGAATGTTTCTTCACCAGAGAGACATGGAAGCTGTTACTCTCAGGAGCCATTGCTGAGCTACTTCTGAGTCTGATTACCTCTAAAGTGGTATTTCACAAAAGGGATGTGATCACATGTATTGCTAGGCAATATATTTTCTCTTGTTTTGGTCCCATGGTACTCTACCTAGCAGGTCCCTGAAGAGGTGAAAGTCTGCTCTCCTGAGGTCCAGGGTAGTGAGCTTGATGTGCACCCTCTTTGCTGCGCACCCTCTTTGCTGCTGTAAGGATCTTAAACTCTACCATTTCATGGTCACTACAGCCAAGGCTGCCCTCGAGCTTCATATTCCTCACCAACCCCTCCCTGTTTGTCAGAACAGGGTCCAGCATGACACCTCTTGTCACTGACTCCTCTATCACTCAGAGAAAGAAGTTATTATCAATGCATTCCAGGAACCTCCTGGATTGCTTGTGCCCTGCAATGTTGTCCCTCCAACAGATACTGGGGTGGTTGAAGTCCCCCATGAAGATCAGGGCTTGTGAACATGAGGCTGCTTTTATGAGTCTATAGAGGCCCTAATTTCCTTGGTCTTCCTGTTCAGGGTGCCTTTAGCAGACCCCCACTACACTGTCCCCTGTCCCTCCCCTCCCCTCAATCCTCACCCATAAGCTCTCAGTCAGCTCCTCATGCATCCCCAGGCAGAGCTCCATGCACTCCAGCTGGAGACTTCTTGTGTCTCCTGCCTGTTCTTCCTAAAGAGCCTGTGTCCTTCTATCCCAACACTCCAATCACAGGAGCCATCCCACCACGCCTCCATGATACTAGTACAATCACAGCCCTGCAGGTGTATGCATGATGTCTCCAACTCCTTTTGTTAATTCCCCATGCTGCATGTATTTGCAATGGGGCATTTCAGTTGGGCCCCCAATGAAGCTGAGTGGCTGTAATTCCTTTGTGCTGCCCTTCAGGTGGTCTCCTGTTGACCTGTGATCCTTCTCCTGGCCCTGGGCATCTATTCTTATCACTGGCCTCAAACTGATAGGATTGGGATGGATTGAGGTTCCCTTCCCCCAGCAACTGTAGTTTAAAGCTCTCTTCGCCAGCTGGACAAGCCTATGATCAAAAATTCTCTTCCCTTTCTCTGGAAGACAGAAGCCATCAGCTCCCAGTAGACCAGATTTCTCAAAGCAAGTCCCATAGTCTTAAGTAGCTGAACTCACGGCTGTGGCACTAGTCCTGTAACCATTTGTTGACTCAGCTGGAGCTGCAGCCTTTGCTCTCAGATGAGCAATCACCATTCTGCCATGAGGATTAGGTAGGATGGGTGCCCTTCACCTGTCACAGAACAGTGCCTGGTTGCTGGCTTGTGCATACTTCACATCTCCCACTTGGTCAGTGGAATGTCACTCCTTCAAAGAGGTGCCCTCCCTGCACGCCCTTCTGTATGAACTGCTGGTTTCTGGTGCTCTAGCATATTCCTTAGACTTCTTTTAACTTGTGATGTTTATTGCAAAATACAGTATTTATTTTCTTCCATGCTTGAGCATGCTTGTTTTCTTCAATTTTGGTAGCAAAATATATCTGTCATTTTCTAATTTCTCTGTAGTTATCCTGGTTTTATTTTCTATTTTCCTGTGGCTGACTTACTGCGCTGTTTTTACCTGGCAGAAATGCACAGTCAGGAACCCTCTTAACCTTTGTTCCCTCAGCAATTAAAAGCTATTAGGTCATGCTCCAGTCTGAGTCCCTTGGGTCTCCTCTGCAGTGTTACTCAGTTGTTTCCAAATGTAGTAGATAATCATCCTGTGTTGAGAGATGGATTCATTGTGACAGTCTTGTGTGCTTACTTCTTAATAATGAGTAGATTTTACATAATTTATGGATAAAAACATGCTGCCTTGGAATTTGTTTGCACATGTCTCCTTGATGTCTTAACGAACTTTTGATTAGTTGTGGACATATTAAACGTGAGCCAGGAAACATCAGAGCCAAAAATCAGGAGGAAGAGAATATTGCATTGCTGAGTAAGATACTTAACTGCTTTGCTTCTCCCAGTGTTGCAGGAAGCAAAGCTAGTGTATAGCCCGAGCAGAGCCTTGTTGGGAGTGTGCATGTAGGGTAAGAGAAGCCCTTTCCTGCACATCTTGCGCCAGCTCCTTATCCTGTGCATCTACCCGTGGTGGCAGAAGAAATAGAATGGAGTTTCCATAGAATGGAAAGCTCTCTGGGATGAGTTTACTCTGGTAATATAGCTGACCAAGTGACTTGATTCAACAATGACACTGTAAGGAGAATGAGGTGTATGCTTCACATCAGTGAATCGTGTCATGAGCCCGTGCTGCCCAGCACACTTAATGCAGGACTCTTGATTTGTTTCTCCTTAGCCCTTGGGATAGTTCCGCACCAACATGCGGAAGAGCTTTTTCCCAGTGAGGGTGACAGAGCCCTGGCACAGGCTGCCCAGGGGGGTGGTGGAGTCTCCTTCTCTGGAGATATTCCAGACCCATCTGGACACCTATCTGTGCAATATGAGCTAGGGAGCTGCTTTGGCAGGGGGGTTGGACCTGATAATCTCTCAAGGTCCCTTCCAACCCCTATGATTCTATGCTGGTACTTTCATAAGTGTTTGCTGTCATTGGAGACCTGCTCAAGCTGGTTTCTTAAATGAAACTTGAGAGACTTGGTATTCTTAGATAAGAGAGAAGTGAGCTGGCTTTTCTTTCATTTACCTTCACATGAGATGCCCATACCTTGCTCACACAGCTGTAGACATGCTAACTTAATGTGTGTTAAGCAATCAAGCTGAGAGTAAGATGAACCAATGAGTACTTATTCCTGATTAAATGTTTGCTAGCTCACCTTAAAGGTCACTTCTTCATTCCAATTTGCTTAACAAGGTGTTGGAGATACACACAGGCTTCTTGGAAAGGAAAGTAGAGGCTCTATCCTTATTGTGCCATTGTAGTCTATAGTGCCCTCAGATCTCAGGCTTGCTTTGTCTTGATTTCTAGCTCTAAAGTGAAGTTCATTAGTACAGGGATGAATGGAGAAGCCAGTTGTGCTCAAGTAAGGAGTCTTCACAATTAAGCCTGATGACCTTTTAAGAGGAGAACAAGAAACAGCACTGGGCATCATCCCTCAGAACATTAAGTAGGTTTTTATGTATCTCAAAATACATTGCATTTTAAAGCCATGTTCCACATGTGAGAAGTTTTGCTGTGGTAAGGATGACAAAGTTCAGTTTCTTTCATTCCACTTCTCTGGTACTGCTTCTGTTAACTTACCACCTTCCAGGCTGCTGTCTCTAGGGCTTACATTTGTCAGTCTGCCACAACCTACAGCCAGTTGTAGATGTTCTCTTTCTACCTCCAGACCCAAAAGTTTCTGCCAGCAATGAGAGTGTTTATTGAGAGTGCCTCACCACCCCATAGTGAAGAATTTAATCATAATGATGAATCTAAATCTACTGTCTTTTAGTTTAAACCCTTTGTGCTATCACTGCACTTCCTAATAAATGGCTCTTCTCCATCTTTCCTGTAGGCCCCTTCAGGCACTAGAAGGCTGCAAGAAGGTACCCCCAGAGCCATCTCTTCTGCAGGCTGAACAAGCTCAACTCTCTCAGCCTGTCTTCATAGAGGTGCTCCAACTCTCTGATCATCCTCATGGCCCACCTCTGGACTTGCTCCAATAGGTCCATATCTTTCTTTGTTGGGGGACCCCAGAGCTGGATATAGTATTCTTGGTGGTGTTTCATGAGAGCAGAGTAGGGAGACAAAATCACCCCCCTTGACTTGCTGGTCATGCTGGTTTTGATGCAACCCATGGTTGGCTTTTTGGACTGCAAGTGCACATTGCCAGCTCATGTTGAGCTTCTCATCAACTAAGAACTTTGCTTTCTGTGACCTAGGCAGTGTGACAGCAAAGTGTAACTGGAGTGCCTGGTGAGGAAGACTAAGGTAAAAATTTTGTTGAGTACATCCAGCCTTCTCTATATCCTGGGAGACGTGTCTTGACACTTTTAGAACATAATACAGATTGGTCCCAGCCAACTAAATTAGATTCTAGTGAATATCAGAAAAATGGAATATGGAGACCTGAGGTGTTTCTGCAAAGGTAAGGTACTGGATGTCTGACTCTGTCAGCTATTTCTGAGATGCAATGTATTTCTGATGACAAAGCCATTCTGCTGTTCTTTTTGCAGATTTCTATTGAGCTCTTGTCTTTGAGGGAGAGGGCTGCACTGAATCTTTAGATACAGCCTTTCCCAGGACAGGAAAAGGGTGAATTCTTATCACAAGAATATGAGCCCTATTGGATGCTGTCTGTAATTACGAAACTGCAGATTCTTATTTGCTTTGTAGGAGTTTGGTTTGTTTGTACTGGGGAGCGGTGGGATAGATGCTGGAACATCCCAAACTGCTATGAACTTAGAGCTTTGAAAAGAAAGGTGTGTCTTTGTTTTGTAAATGCCTGCCATGTAGACTTTCACAGCAAGTAGCTGTACTACTACTATAGAAACCAAAAATAACAAACTCTTACCTCTTTCAAATAGCATCCTTGAGCATACACTGCTTCAGTATCTTGCTAACATTTATTGTCTTCAAAGGCAACAGTATAACGTAGTGAGGCAAGAAGATCCTTTTGACATTTTGAGAGTGTTGCAGGAGTGCAGGAGCAAGGTGAGGTTTGCAGAGTTTCAAAGCCTTATTTGTTCTCCAGTATCTATTTGTCTCGCGCCTTTGCTCAAAGAGGCAATGTCAAGGGAAAAAATAAGCCTTTAAATATTTTAAAGTGCCCATTTAGGATTCATTTCTCAGAGAACTGAATCCTAAATGTCAGACAGTGTTTGATAGTTCTCTGTAAAATCATCATATTAAGAATTAGCCTCATTTGACATTTTTAAGCACTTAGACCTATCCAAAGAAAGTCAAGTGAAGAATTATCTAGGTTTCATGTTTTGTAAGTTTATCTCTATCTGTAAAAAATGTCAAGTGAAGCATGCCATTGCAGAGTGCCTTTATGGAAGTTGCACTGAACATTGGTATATCCAAAGCATGCACAAGCTTCACCTTGACTGCTTTTTCTGAATGTTTTAGGAAACTTCCCATCATTATACCAGAGCAGTAAAGTTCTCCTGCTGCTCTCAGCAACCAGCCAGCCTAAGCAGGTTACTGATGTCTTAAACTGTGCTGTCTGGCACTGTTTGGCACTGCAGTCAGGGCGTGTCTGCAGCATGCTACGAGGTATATAGAGGAGAACCATGTAGATTTTCTGTCTCTGCTGGGTTCCTGCATCATGGGTCAGCTTTTACAGAGGTGCATTTGGGAAAGTTATCCTCAGCCATGCCTGTGCATACAGCAGTGAGACTCGGTTCTCCCTCAGTGCCCTCTCCTTGCAGGTGCCTGTAGCCCATGCAGAGAATTTGAATAGGAACTTCCAGAGATTAAAAAAGAACAACTACTAACACTCCCTCCCCAAACCCAAGTCCTCTGGCCCCCACCAACTTTCTGCAGCCCAAATAAAGAGCCTACATATTCTAGTGTGTGGGATTTCATGTGCTCTGGGCAAGGGTACAGAAGTGTGGTGGTAGTACTCTCCTGCAGATGGGATGTGTGGTGGTCAGCAGCTCTGCAGATGATGGATGCAGTATAAAAAAAAGTTAGCAAAGGAAATGGCTTGCTGTCTGGACATGTTGCTCAAGCAACTGGGAGGAAGAGGAGACAAAAAAATGATGACCTCTTCCTTTTTCCTTTTGCTTTTTTTTCTCTTTTCCTTTTTTCTTCCCACCCCACCCCCTCCCATTTTTCCCTTGTCCCTTTTCTGTCCTTTCCCCTTTTTTTCATTTCTTTTTTTTTTCTTTTTCCCCCCTTTCTAATTTTTAAAACAACAGTGTAATCGTGAAGGGTCCTGGTTTTCTTCTGTGATAGAACAACTTTTCATGCAAGGATTTAATCTGATAGTATTTTAAATCTTCATGTTATGTGGGGGCTGTAAGTATGTGCTGTGATAGGATGACTAGTTAGCGATATTATTGTTTGGTGTAACTCTATCAGAGGTCATAGATGTGGAGGGCTTTTGTTTGTGTTGAGGTTTTTTAAATTCTGTGTTAGCAGCTTTTTCTTGCAGTGAAATGTCTGTGAAAGACCCAATTCCTATCTCCTTCTGCAGTGATTAGGAAGGGTAAAAAGATTTGTCAACTTGTCATTGTCCTCTTCTCTGACATTGTTTTTTATTCATTGAACAAGTGCTTTTCAAATAATATCAGCTGTAAGTTGAGCAGAGAAGGTCACAGAATCACAGAACCACAGAACGTTAGGAGTTGGAAGGGACCTTGAAAGATCTAGTCCAACCCTCCTGCCCGATCACGGCTTGATTCTAGCACGGTATGATTTTTCTAAATCCTCCATGTGAAAAAAGTTACTGTCTGTTACTCTGACAGAGCCATTTCAGAGTCATGAGTACAGATGGATGTCACTAAGCAACTAATCAAATTTCTTTCAGCAACTCCCCCTGTCAATATTCAAGGCTGTCATTTTAGTTATTTCAGAAGCCAAGGAGGATCATAGCCATGGGACTCCCCTTGTGCTAGATGATGTAAAGCCTGATGATAGTAATCAGTGCCCAAAAGAGAAGAGGTGGTCTTCAGAAGTACAGTCAGGATTTATGTCTCCTTCCAGTACTGTGGCTGACAGATGCAGGTGCCTCGTTTGTTACTGGCATGTGGTCACTCAGAATTAATGCTGTAAGCCTGAACTGCTGAGGTAAGAGAGGAAAAGGCATCCCTCAGCTCCCAACTAGCTGTTGACTCTTGCTCTTGGGTTTATTTTATTTTATATTTTGCACCTGTGAAACATGTCTGGTTTCCTCTCTAAATGGGAATCAACTTGCTCCCTGCCACATCAGGGGGACGCTTGCAGATGTCTTCTGCTGGTGCAGAACTGAGTTGTAGACCAGGTGCAGTTGCTAGCTGCAGCTGGAAAAAAAAATGCAAGGTAAATGTCACCACAAGCTAAAATTTTTGCTTCTTGTGCTCTTCACTTCAGAAGACCTCTGCACACACTCAGTTCTTCTGTTTCTCCACCCTGTATCCCTCTGTACACATGCACTAGTCCTGCTGCCCCACTGGCAGGAGCAGAGAAGAGACAGCTCAAATTTTTGCCTGTCTTTGAACTTGTTTAGATCTTTCCTTTCATTCTTTGAAAGTGGGCAGCTCAGCCAGCTCTCCCTGGCAGCTTCCTGCATTAGAAAACCTGACAAATCTTACTGCTAGATTTCAGGATTAGTCTCTGAAAGCTCCCATCTGGAGGCAGTAGGCAAGGGATGGATGCAGCCTTTGCTGTGTATCAGAGCAGGACTGCAAGTAAACAGGACAGTTCATGCTTCTCCTGTTGTTGTTGTTTGGTAGTTTTATTTTTTTGTGCTGCAGATACCCTGCTGTTTAATTCTATATGCTCACACACACGTGGATAACTGTGTGTGTGCTCACACATATGTATGTGTCTGCTCAGAAAGGAAGACAAAAGAAAAAAAGTCTCCTAGAGATGGAGTGAAGAGCATGACAAGTATCATCTGTTACACACCCTTTGAAACAGAGTTTATGCTGCACAGTTTTCTACATCTCTTGTGTTGGTGCATACTTGTGTGTGTAGGTGCATACATATATTTTTACATATAGGCATGTTGCTTTTCTCACTTCAACTTGAGATGTAATGTTGAAAAATGTGTGTCTGAAAACGGTAGGGGAAACAGCATAGAGAGGAAAAAGATAGCAGTTACACAAGTTATGATAAAGTCTCAGGAGACGTGTAAAGGCACAGGCAGCTTTGTGGAAGAGGAACATAGCCTTCTTTCACTGCTTGTCACCTGGTCTGGCCTAATGGCCTGATGCCTGTCTGCTTGCCAGCCACAATCTAGGAACCGGTCTGAAACACTGGGGAATCAGGGTTGTGCTCAGCTATACACCACAACCCTATTAAAGTCAATTTGAAGGTGGAAGACAGCCCTTAGAAAGAGGTGTAAGAGCCAATGCTGCCTAGGTGGTTTGTTGTGGGATGAAGCATGATTATGTCATGAGACTTCCTTTGCTGTTGTTGGCCTTCAGACACAGATTTCCATGAGTGTGGTGACCACTCTGCTTATCAGGGGATTTCACCCTGTATGTTCCGGGTATACGTGTCTCTGATGAGTTAACTGTGTTGTGTAGGGACAGCACCCTGAAAGGAGAATGGGGCATCTCTCAAGTCAGTATGCTGCTATGTTTAGTTTTTGTTCATTTTTTAAGGCTTTAATCTTCTCAAGAAAAAGCGTTTCAGTGTATGAGCAGAAAAGCAAAACATAGCCGGTCTCCCTTTTCCAAGAGGTAAACTTTGACATCCTTTTTTCTTGCAGACTGAATGTTTTTCTGCTGCTATGCTTCTTTGGTTCTTTCTTGCTCTTTACACCTAGCAACTTCAACTTAAGGTTAAAAAAATCACAGTAAAATTATCTTCATACACTGAAAGCTTTATGAACTTTATGGACCACTGAAGCCAGTAGAGTAAGTCACGGAGTGTAAAGTGTGATGTGTCTAGCAAGGTCAGAGAACACACCAGATGTCTTATCAGACATTTGATCACATAAGTTTGATTTCACTCATGAAATGGTCTGGGCAAGAACCTAGTTTCTTTCAGTCCTGAAGCCAACATGATAGTCCCTGCACTTTGGATCACTGTGTGGGATGAGCACTGCTAATGTCAGTGCATGAAGAGTCAGCGATGGAGGAAACAACTTGCAACTTGGAAACAAGTCTTTTAGCTGTACAACTTTGAGCTTGAGACTATGCTAGAAGATACATTCCTTCTGCAGCCCAGGTGGTATCTTGCCTGCCCTGGACCACTGATGCCAAGTGTAGACAGACCTGCAAAGAACCTGTGATACTGAGCAGTGAATGAAGGCCATTATGGCAGAGAGGGGCATGTATGATAGGTGCCAGAGGGTGATGCTCCAGCTTGTGCTAATAGGTAGACAAAAGCAATCTGCATTTTGTGGGTCTTCCCAAGACTGGATAGATGGTGAAGTGCTTGTGGAATGAGCAGTCATCCCTGAAATATTTGTTCAAAAAAGGGGAATAAATGTTTTTTAGATGAACACCCCTTTGAAATGCAAACCCTTATCTTTGCAAGCTTCAGATATCTCTTTTATAAGTGTCTCTGTAACAGTTCTTTTCAAGGAGTGTACCATGCACAGTGGGTGAGCTCTATAAAAAGGCAAACCACAATCCTTTTAAAAAAAAAAAACAACTCAAAAAACCCCAAAGCCAGATCAACAAACAACAGAAAAGAACTGCAATATCAGTGGAATTAATGTAGGAGCAAGCAGAGGAAGCAATCTCTTGAAAGTTGAGAGTTGTTGGATAGATGTGTGTTAAAATGTCCATAATGAGCTGGATCCGTTGCTGCTGTTGAAAGACTGAAGATATTTCAAAGTTAGGTAGGTTCCACAGACAAAATGCTCTTCAAAGTAAGTTGGCTCCAAAGGAAGGTAATAAGCCTCCAAACTTTGTGAAGAAGCATGAGGGGAAAAAAAAATTTCCTTCTGTTTGGAATGTAGTTGAAAAGGAATGAACCTTATCACCAAAGGATAAGGAGAAAGTTAAAAACACCTTCAATCCTTGTCTGCTGCAGATGACCCTGATTGACTTTGAGACAGTAACAAAAGCTTAATCTTGTTTGCAGTGTATTGAGAGATGGCTGGGGTAGATTGGCTGTGAAAGGGTAGTCTCTGAGCTCAGCTCAGAATGACACGTGAAAGGTAAATTGTTTTAAAAGTTCCAAATACCATTACATTTTCCCTTGTAACTTTGCTTAAACCTTTTAAGTTCTTGTCTGCCCCACAAAGGCACAAAGTAAATGCAATCAGTTTTGCACCCCAAGGAAAATTGCAGGGGTCCCACTGCCTAGATGTATGTGAATTGGAGGAGTCAAGACTTCTATCTTGAGGCTTCTATCTCACAGATATAATTAAAAAATGGTTAAAAACTAGAAACACCTACAGACAACAGGTATTTACTGTCATTAACAAGTCAGATCTTAATTGCTAGCTAGTCCAGCATCCATCTCATTTCTAGAAGAGACATTCCTAGTCAAAAATACCTCAAAACACCTCACACACACACACACACCCCAACAAAAAAGATGTATACAAAATTTTCATCCCCAGGGGAGCAGAGCACACAGTTTCCTCACCCAAGGAAGGGACTGTTGGAAGCTGTTGTCATTTGTCCTTCTGGAAGGGAAAGAGAAAAGCTAGCTTTGGAGGCTTACTGGTTTTGCTCAGTGGGTTTTGTGTTCTAAGTAAAACACTTTAAAAAACCAGAAGTGGTTCCTCTTTCTTCTCTTGATGTTGAATTGCAACCTTGCAGCTCGGAAGGTAGACATGGCATGGAGTTAAACAAGGCTGGCCAAAATCTGGCAGACTGGTACTGGTGTTAGCCTGTGGTAAAACACTGCTCTTACCCAAGCTCTGTAGCTGGTCTTAGGGCAGTGGAAGCTGTGGTCTTGGCCAGCTAAGTGAGGACAGGTTTTTATTTGTGGAGAGGAGAGTTGGGAAGAGGAAGGAGCGAGGGCCCTGTATGCCCAGCAGAGTCATTGCTCTGTCTGACCTAGGACACCGACTCGTACTGCAGGTTTGCAGGTAGCCTAACGATGTCCATGCCGTGCTGCACTGTGGAGGAAAGGCTCCTCTCGTACCTCTGGATGTTTCCACCTGCACTCGGTGTCGATGGTCCCTCTATATCTCTAGTGCTGGGTGGGGGGGGGGGGGGGGGGGGGGGGGGGAGAAAATCTAACCATCCTAATCAGTGTCTGCTTTTAGAGTTCCTATTTAGCATACTGCTAACATGGCTTGCAAGAAGCATAATTATTTCCCTTTAAACTTTTCTCGCAACTTCCCCCTCTTTTCTCTTCAGAGGTGTTTTACTTATCAGAGCACGAATTTATACGTCTGAGATCAGAGTACTTCATGCTTTGCATCAACACAGATCCTTAGCAATTAGAAACGATATGAAAGGCAAATATAATTGAATTCTTGTCCTTGCAGTCTGCTAGCTTTGTGGTTCATCCTTTGATTCGGAGGTCCTGTATTTTATCTGTTCCTTTCACAACTTTTTAACTTTTCTCTTAGAATTTGTTACTTGTCTTGAAAAGGCAGTACCCCCCACCTGATACTGCTTTAACCCCCACCACCACCCCACCAAATCATATATTTTTATTTTATTTTATTTTATTTTATTTTATTTTATTTTATTTTATTTTATTTTATTTTATTTTATTTTATTTTATTTTCATTTTATTTTATTTTATTTTATTTTATTTTATTTTATTTTATTTTATTTTACTTTATTTCTCCCTATCCTGGGATCAGTTTATGGCAGGAGTAATCTAAATCTTGTAAGCTGAATAGCTAAAGTTCAGTTTTGGATTGCAGCAGAATATTTTTCCTAGGCAGTGCTGTGCAGCACTTCAAGCACTAAGCCCAAGGCAGTGCTCTTATTCCCCTAGAAGGCAGCTGTCTGCTCATCTGACCCTACTGCCGCCTCCTCTCTGCCCTTGTTCCCCAGCAGCACTGGGTGCTGGGCCCTAAGGACAGCGCAGAGGCAGGTGAGGAACCGCTGCATGACCTCATTGCCTTCCCCTTTGCCGCAGGGAGGAAGAGGAAAGTAAGGTTAAAGGTAGAGGCAGAGACACAGTTGAATGAGATGTGGTCACTGACTTCCTGAGCTCCTTGGGACTTGCTGTGAGGTTTAGGAGGCATCTGTATTTGCACACACCTCACCTCTCCTTTCCACACGCACATACATGTGAAAGTGTACACAGGCAGTCATCGTCCCCCTCTTCATCGTTTTTCTGTCACAAAGACCAACCTGGGGCCCACTGAGGTCACTGAAAAAAATTGACATCTGCTAACATGAACTGGTTACTTCACTGCTGTAGCTCACACGAGTGCCCCATTCTGCTTGTACTTTGATAGTGGAACAGCTGTGCTGTTGCTCTGGGTTGCCAGTTACATCCATGCTCTGGACAGCATTTCATCACGATTTGTGTTTGCATAGCATTGAAGTTTCTACTTGTTATCATTTAGAGGCAAAGAGAGAAAAGAACGAATATTATCAGTCTGTAGAAAACCTCCAGAATGTCTGTCAATATTTTATTCTGCTTTACATTTTTTGTAAATGCTACCTTTTGTTGAATGTAGGAGTATTTATTGTTCCTATTTAAACACAGCAAGCAATTCATCATTTGTTTAGAGCTCACCATTCTATCTTCCATTTAATGCTTATTAGAGAATGAGCCTTTTTCTAGAAATTTCATATCTGAGATAGTTCCCTGCTGCAATCATCTAATACCTGCACTTCTCTGGAAGCAGACAAAACCTTCAGGAATTACATGTTGTGGTTTTGGAGGGTGTTCAGGTATGCCTAGACTGAAAACACTCAAGAAAACAAGTCAGGGATTCCAGAGACCTTATGATTGATCAGTATTTCTCCATTCTTGAAGACTATGCTTTCCATTGACTTTTAGGACAGTTGTGTACGTACAGCCCTCAGAGATGCAGTATATAAACTGCATAACCTTGTGAGTATGATTAGGAAAACATTCTATCTCAGATATCAAACTTCTTCCTCTTCCCCTTTGTTTGTAATTGCTACAATAGCACCCCCACACCCCTTATCTTCAGCCCTGTTGTACAATGATCCCACTCCCCCCACCACCTGCCCCCCAACTCCTGTACATAGGGTACACCATCACTGTTTCTTTCCCATTGCCCCTCTGTGCCCCCCCTTCCTCATGGCTTCCATGTCTTCCAGTGAGGACCAGCACCTTTGGACAGCTGAGGCAAGTTTGCTTCAACAAGGTCTTTGTTTTCTCCAGTCGCACACATGCACATGTGTACACGTGGGGGTTTTGGGCATGCTGCCACCACCACACATGGAAAACCGTCTCATTTTGGGCAGTGCTACTTACCTGAGAAATACTGGAGCAGCGTGAGACTGAGTGTGGAGCAGTATGGAGAGTCTGGAGGGTTTGGTGAGGAAAGAAAATGCTTTAAGCACATAGTGGCCTCAGCTTGCTGTTCCTTTTTCTCAGAACATGGATTGTTATGACTAGTGGCATCCTATTAGTAAGACTAGCTTTAAATCCCTGATATGGCTTAAAAACTGCACATCTAGAAAACATTGCCCCTCCGAATTTTCAAAGTATGTTTGGAGCCCAAACTCCGAGCTTAAGCAGGAGAGCTTTTGTTGGAGTATTTTAAAATTCTGTAGTGTGCTTCTGTACAATAACACTTTGTTATTGTAGGAACATATGATTTAGAGAAGTCTTATGCATTCACTCGAAATAAATCTTTTTCTTTCTTTCTCTTACAATGACACCTACAAATTTAGGTTACCAAAGGGAAAAAACAAATTTAAATTACCAGAGGAGAAAAGAAATTGCTAAGTCATCATGCCACTGGATCTATAATTTTTATTCATTTTTTTTTTTAGCTGAAAGGCTGCTTTATTTTTTTTTTCTGGTGTTCGCTAATGCAAAACGATCTGTCAAAGGTCCAACATATCAGTAATAAGCTTGTTAAACCCATATTGCGTGGAATGTCCTTTCCATTTCATATTCAGTTAAGTCTGAGGTCCTCAGAAAGTTTCCTACAAAAGCCTCCAGGCAGCTAACTAAATTAAAGAGGAGAATTACTCACAGGCTTAGAAAACAAGTATGGGCATCAGCAGTGAAGGATAAGTGTTAAGCAGTTTCTCTCTGCATAGTAATTTTATTGCCCAGCTTGATGTATCATAACGTTGGAGATATATTACCCAAAGTAAGTAATACAGTGCACCATTAAACACATTATGTTGTAAATAATTAAGATGCATAATGTTAAAACTTTGGGTAGAATGTAATTACTGTACTCCATGGAAAATCAATGGCTACTCCAGCAACGTAAGTAAACATTGACAATAGAGTTTCACAAGCACACGAAGTTGGCAACTGTTTTATGAATCTATTTTATGGGCTGGTTTTGGTCAGAGGAGATGGAGTGGTGCACATGCAGTAACTAATTTTCTGAAATTGTCTGCCTTGGAGATTTGCTCTTCATTTGAGTAATGAGGAATGCTTCCTGCTTCAGTCAGCAGCAGCAGCAAAATGCAGAGATCTAGGCAAGAGTCAAATACATGGTCCTTGACAGGACTGAGCATGCTTCACAGCCTGCACCCTCTGGCTCTCTTTTGTTAGCTTAAGGCATAAGGTAGACTTGGTCCTGCAGCTGAAAAACTAGATATATCCTCACTTAGGCTGGTGGTAAGCTATGAGCATAGGTGGGCCGTGAATCCCTTGTGATTTTTATTCTGCTCTGAAGAACTGGGACCTCAAGAAATGATCACTGCAGAAAGCTGTTAAGGTCATTCAGTTGAACAAGCTGACAGAATTGAAATACGAATTTAACATGTAGTCCTAGCCAAATCTTCAGTCAGAGTTATGCTAGGACTTTGTATGCATACATTGCAGATAGGCCCTGTCTAGAAATATTTATAAAAGGCACCTCACGTCCATATATTAAACAACGGACTCGTCAAAGATGAAATTCTGATTTTCGAATTACTTTTCATGATACAAGTGTTTCACTTGCAGTTTCTGAAGTGGATCTGCTAGACTTACCTTTCAAGGAGTTTAAAAACAAACAAAAAAGGCAAGTGAAGCCAGTATGCTGACCTGTACATCAACTGAAGTATTTTGCTTGCAAGTACTTCTTAGGTCCCGGGGAAGTGTTCAGGGGAAGCAGGGGATGGTGTATGTAGCTCATCTGTAAACTCTGCTCTGGGATAATTTCTGTTTGGAGGAAGTTGTGTGGGCAGCTCACAAGCTTGTGGCTGAGACTGAAGAATTCTTTGAGAGTACTGCAAAACCCTGAACAGCCCATCAGTACCTTGGATAAAAGTAGAATTTCATGTGCAACGCTTCATAGCATTGAGGAGGGTTAGTCTAGATCCCATGCCGACGTGAGATCAGACCAGTTTCCTTACGTGACTTGCAGCACGATGTCTTCTTTTCAAGGCTTCCTACTTGAGGGATTGCATTACTTAGGCAGTCCATTGGTGCTTGAGTGACAGAGGTTTTCAGGACACGCTGAAAAACGCTTCCTCATCTGCTTGCTGCTTGATTTAGTTATTTTGCTTTGGTTTTGACTATGCTTTTTTCTATCATAGTAATTTGCAATTTTACGTTGCTGTCTCTAATAAGGAGCCATGGCAACAGGTGTTGTAGAGATTAGATAAATAAATGATATGGTTAGTGTTCATCCTTATGCACAATTCCATTAAAATGAATAACTCTAATAAGCACCTGGCAGGCACATTCTCTTGTTAAGGTAATCTGCCAGAAATACAGAGTTCTGGTAGAAGATAGTGTATTTCAAACCCAGGTGATTAATCCTTTTTTTTTTTGTTCTTGTTGTTTACTCCTTGAAAGACTTAACTGTGGCCTCTTGCTTGCCATTTAAAAGCCTCTCAAAACCAGACTTTAAATGTGTTTTTGTGTAAGTTCTTCTGCAGCCTTTTCCACAATAATTTGAGTACCTTGCAGTTGTCCATTAAAAATTCCCAACTCAGAGCTGTCATGGGAGATCAAACCTCCTCGCATCCAGTTCACTTCAGGAGATGGAAGTGAACAGTGTGGATTTTTCCTGGGTTTAGATAAATAATTGGTTTATTAATGGAAGATGTATTCATAAAAGTGTCCATCTGTGTTGCTGAGGCACAGTGGAAGGTAGCACTGTGCCCTCTGATTGTTAGGGGTTGAGTATATGTTCAAGTAGTTGCACCATATGGTTTCTTTGAATGGCCTCATTGAAAGCAGGCACTCCTGTATATACAGTTTAAGAATTTTTACTTTTTGAGGCTTCATTAGTAAGCCTTCTATTTTTTTCTTCTGTCTATGAACAGAGAATTAACATAGAGCCCTATTTTGGTTGATAAATATTTAATTGAAGAAAGAACATCTATTGCCAACATTCTTGTAATAAAATACATTCTTCTAGACTCTCTTCTCTGTTTTATGCCTGTGCTACCACAAATGGTCTCCCTCTGCCATTGATACTCATTTTAATTCATGTGGCTAAAGAAACGAGGATTGACATTGATGGCTCTTCACATAATTGTTCTGTGATTACTGAAACTGTGAAGGAGGGTTGGCAGCTCATGTCAATGTTCTTTATAGCTTTATTTCATAGCATATAATACCATACCCTTGATGTTAACATTCAGCTGGCGCTTTGTAGCACCCAACCTTTCAAGTGGCTCACAACAGAATTACTTTGATTTCATTTAACAAAGACAAACATATCTTTCATTAGCCTTTGAGGTATGTGGGTTTATGCACTGTTTTTTCTTAAATCATTGAATTTTGCGACTTTCTTGTCCTTTTATCTTTCACTTTTTAATTGTTATTGACATAAAGATTGAGTTTATTTAAAAAAGAGTTTCTTCCTGTGAGCCCTGTGCACACTCTAGAGCAAGGTACAAACATTTTTTTTCTAACATTTGATATTCTGAGGTGAGTTGGGAGATTCTGAGTATGTGTGTATGTGTATGTGGGCATGAAAACTTGTTTTTAAGCAAGTTGTTGACTGAAACAATAATTTTATCCTGAGCACAGAAATCAGCTTTTTAGAACATCTTGTTCACATAGTGTTGTATTTAGGTGCAGAAACAGTATTTATTATATTTTAGGTTCATGGTAGTAATCTAATGGTCTGAACCAAAGATTCTTAAGGATGAAAGAAGATAATATGACTGAGTTTGGGCTGGAGTATGTGTGTGTAGCAGGCCTCTGTTGTATTTCTCAGGGATGTGAATCTTTTAACAACATTTTTCTTTTGGTACTGTTAATGTTAATTAGATGCTTCATATAGGTATTTTTGGTAATGCTATGCATTTTACAGAACTTAAAGAGTGTCCTGCTTTCACTCTGAGCCTTGAAGCATGGCAGATTGGGGTGAGGTGGTGGGGTGTCTCCTCCTTTGCCCATTCCCCCTTTCTAGGAGAAACAATATGGTTATTGGAGAGAGAAAGACAACAATACATTTTTCTATGAGGTTTAACACCACCAAGGTGAGGTTTAATGACGCAAAGTATAGAGTCCTGCACATGGGACATAACATCCCAATGTAGCAATATAGGCTTGGGGGAGACTGGCTGGAGAGGTGTCAGGTAGAGAAGGACCTGGGGGTGTTGGTTGACTGCAGACTGAATATGAGCCAGCAGTGTGGCCAGGAAGGCCAATAGTGTCCTGGCTTGTATCAAAAATAGTGTGGCCAGTAGGTCTAGGGAGGTGATTGTGCCCCTGTACTCGTCATTGGTGAGGCTGCACCTTGAGTACTGTGTGCAGTTCTGGGCTCCCCACCATAACAAGGATGTTGAGATCCTGGAGTGAGTCCAGAGAAGGGCAACCAGGCTGGTGAAGGGGCTGGAGGACAAATCATATGAGGAGCGGCTGAGGGAGCTGGGGGAGTTCAGCCTGGAGAAGAGGAGACTGAGGGGAGACCTTATCACCACCTACAGTTACCTGAAAGGAGGTTGTAGAGAGGTGGGCGATGGTCTCTTCAGCCAGGTGACAGGAGATACGACAAGGGGAAGTGGCGCAAAGTTGGACCAGGGCAGGTTCAGATTAGATGTTAGGAAAAAATTTTTCACTGAAAGAGTTGTCAGGGCCTGGAACAGGCTGCCCAGGGAGGGGTTTGAGTCACCTTCCCTGGATGTGTTTAAAAAAAAGGGTAGATGAAGTTCTCAGAGATATAGCTTAGGACAGGAACAGTTGGTCTTGATCATAAAAGCATGTTCCAACCTTGTGATTTTGTGAAATGCTCCTAAATGGTTATCTTCAAGTCTCTTGCCATGCCTCTTGCCTGCCTTCCCCATTTAGGACGGGGGCTCTATGAAGCTGCTGTCTTTCATATTTTCATATTCATGTGTGTCACCTTGTGCACCAGAGGCTTGCTCCTGACAGCTCCCAGGCACAGATGGGATCTTAATACAGCAAAACTTATTTGATATTTTTTAGTGTGTTTGATGAAAATGGGAAAATATCAAAAGAGACTATTCAATTTGGAGCTTGCATCAGACCTGTTGTTTGAAACCACTAAAAAAAAAATTTAAAAAGATCATTTCAGATGCTCAGGTTGTTTTGTGAAGTGGTTAAAGAATTGTGGGTTTTTTTTTTTTGACAAGAAGGGTAACTAAGCATTGGGACAATATGTCATTGGAAATGAAGTTTTTAAGTCAATACTTAATGTTGGAGCAAAAGATGCACATTCATTTTTGGACATTTTCAACTTGTTGGGAAATTTGGGAAGAATATGACTGAAGAAGTAGCAGGCCAGACATGGACACTCATAGTGCCACCATCAGAACACAAGGGTAAAGCTGGTGGTTGATTGTGGAAGAGGGTCATTTGAGACTTCCACAGCTTTCACTTACCACTGTCCAATGAAACTCAGAAATCCTAGGAGGCTTATGAGAGCCATTTAATAAAATGGTACTTTTTTAGTTGCTTTTGTGCAGATGCAGCCTATAGTGCAGGATTTCGTTATGAATAGATCCCAGTGAAGTGCTCTGGCTCCTATAGCACTGTGTGAATTTGGGATGAGTTTGAGGTTGGCTTTTTTTTTTGTGTAGATATTACAACTGGCTTGAGAGAAGGGTGCTCCTGTAGGTCTCCATAGCCAAGAATGTCCTGTAAAATACAAGCAGCTGATAATATTCATATTTAGAGGATCTAGGCATCTAGGAGGTCACTGAATATGCAAAACTTAGTTTTTCAGCCCAATTTTGTAACTTAACCTTTAATATACAGAGCCAAAGACTTATGGGTCAGCCTGACAGAGAGGGAGTTCCAAGTTTCTATCAGTTCAGATGCTTTTATTCATGCAAGCTTTCAGTCCACTTTAATTGCATAACTGGAAATGTTTGCAAATCAGCGTGGTGTTGGACTGATCGGCTAATGAGGTGAAAATAAATTCTGACCAAATTTTCATGTATTAATTTATTTTCTGCTTACAGCTAAATGTTCTACATCTCTTCCTTATTATTTATAAAACCCACCCGTGTCTTAAGCAGTTTGATGAAGAGTAAAGTGCTGTAGAGGGACAGGCTATGAAACCGATAATATGAATTGGTAGAGGATGTATCATATCATGACATGGTCATTATGGGATATGGGGCTTGACTTAATTCACAGAAGTCATTAATATCCATGGATTTGCTGAAGGCTAGGATTAGGGGCTGCAATGTGCCTTAGACCTGTGGGGATATGAGAGCTTTTTAGGTAGCGTTAATAAACTGTGTCCCTTGGGGGGAGAGTGTTTGAATGCAGTGGAACGCTTTCCTTAATGGTGGCAATTTTGAGCATTACAAGACGTGGAAAGCCTCATGTCTCTAACTAAACTGCAGAAGTCATTCTTGTTAAAAGCACGTCTTATGGCTAAGTACAATATATTGTGAAAATGGAAATCTGTGGATTAGGCAGCTGATTGGTACAACACAATGAATCTATTGGAGAATTTAGAGAGGATTTCATGCTGTTTGCAGAATATGAAGAGTATTTGATAGAACTTGGGTCTGATTTCTATAGTTCGTACAGTTATTGGTATGTTAAGCTCTTTCCCTACTGCAATATAATCTTTTTTTAAAATGTTTATTTGCATATATTTGTATGTCCTACATATCATTTCATCTCCTTTCTTGCTTAGCAAAATTAATTAATTTGAACTAGAGCAAATACGCTGCAGATTATACTTCTAGTAGATGATTCATTCTATTTTAAAGGGAAACATAATTTTCCTCATACCTTTAGAAAATTACTTCAAAATAAAAATAAAAAGACAGAAAACACCTCCCAGCCAAGCAGTGACACGCATTGATGTATTTAGCTGCAGCCAGCCTCTGTAAGGTATATGGATATTATTGATGCCGCTTCCAAACGGTAGCTGAGGTGACCTTGGTAACCTGGCTTCCCATGGTGGGTTGTAATTGCAAAACCTTTCTTCCTACCAGATACTGTGCAGGCTACACCTAAGAGAGGCAGATGTTTGGGAGTCTTCTGATGAACCAGGCTTTTGACCTGGGTGTGGCTGCACCCTGAGCCAGTCATGTGCTGTTGACATACACTTTATATTCGTTGACATTGAAGGAGTTAATACGTTGAGGAGCCCTCATTTGAGGCATCAAGTAGGCCTCTGAGAAACCAGTTTTCATTGAAACTGAGGAATGCAGAACAAGTGCATTTCAGGAAGAAGAGAGAATTAGGTTTTCATTGAAATTTGCAGTCAGAAGTACACATTATAGTGAAGCCCTGGTGAGAAGCGTATCGCTGGCACAAGTGAGTGTCAAGGACCAAAAATATGCACATTTTCAAACAGCAGTGCACTTCTCCTACAAGTATTTTGCATCAAAAGATAAAGAAGCTGATTTTCATTTATTTTTTTCTGTCAAAAATTGCTAGAAGTCTTCCCTCTATTTTTACAAATCAGCCAAGATTTAGGAGCAGAATTGATCTGAAAACTGCATGAGTCACCTCCCAACTCCTCAGTAATTATCTTCATTACAGTTATTGTCTTTTAAATTGTTTTCTCTGTTTCCATAATGCTCTGATCACTGGAGCATCCAGTCTTAGATGCAGTAGCTATGTAAAAGCCTGAACCCTGAATTCTCAGTGTTTCATGAGCCAAAGACTTCCAGGGATTTTACACTGAAACAACCTCGTTGTAGTTAGAGCTATATTGATTAGATCAGAATGGCCTTACGTGCAGTAGGCTTGCAGCAAACTGCTTGCTTAGTCACCCTGTGGTCTCCTTATAAAGGAGGCAAGGAAAGCATGCTCTAAAGGCTAGTAAAAATTGCATCGAGAACATTGCAAGCACAGAATGAACGACTTCATAAACAGGTTTATAGCGTAACTGGAATTTCCAGGCCATATAATCAACACTTAGCAAACCTTTTTTGAAGTTGTAGATGTGTTTTAGTGTGCAAACACCTTGGGTAGAGTACCATGGCATAAAATTATATTTTCTTCTGAAGCTACTCATCCTACAAATCATTTTAGTACCAAAACGAGCAGTCTCCCATCAATCTTGCTATCCCTTTTCACAGTATAATTTAATTTCACTGTTCACTTTTCATTTACAAGTCCCCAGAGTTGCTCAGTTCCTCTGGCTTGGCAGGTGCTAATGAGATGTACCGCAAGGGAAAAGGTAGAAATGAGTTTGTGAAAACTGAATTCAAGGAAATTGTACTGGGCAGTGTGGGAAAATGCAGGTAATTTGGCAGTATGATTGCCTTGTTTGTGTCTTATAAAAGAACCTTGCACGCCGTCAGCCTGTGCTGTAAGTTGTTGAATCATCTCAGCAGCAATGATGCTGGGAAAAGTGTACATTTTTCTGCAGAGCTTAAGTCCTGTCTCCCTTTTTGATGGAATTAACTGGAGACAAGGAAAAAAAAAATGGCCCCCTTGGAATTCCATGATTTTGAACAGTTCATAATTGTTGAGTCAGTGAAGGTATTTTGAGTGGAGCAGATGTGATGAAGAATATAACTAATAACATTTTGGTAACTACCACTATTAGAGATGTGGCAAGACAGTAGTGGGTATTATAGTGTTGGGCTATAAAGTCAAAGAATGGGATTTATTAACATCAGACAGCAAGAAATAGGAAGAGCTGGAGTATGGGGAGCACAAGGAAGGGACCTGAGGAAAGAGAGCCCTGGAGCTGGCAATGCATAGAAGGATGACTTGATGGAATGAGGGGAATATGTAAATGGTGAGAGGTTTTTCTTTGAGCCTGAGCTGGTCTGAAGGACCTGTGGGCATGTAGATGGAAAGAGGAAGATGCAATGTGAGGCTGTGGGTTGGAAGTTTAGAGGCAGTTTAGCTCTAAGGAGGTGCAAAAATCATGAGTAGTGAAAGGAAGAGAAAACAGATGGTTTGGGAGAAAGATGATATCTGGAAAAGGGCATGGAAGAGTAGCTGCTGAAGGAAATTATGTACTGGTGTTTTTCCTGGCTTTGAGTGAGTTTGACTTGGAAATAGTAGAACTGCTGCCAACAACACTTTTCAGATGTTCCTCTCTGTAGAGAGCACAATGCAAAAGTTTGTGACAGGCCTGTTTCACCTGTTTCTTTTGTGTCACTACTTGAAAGTCATTAACTTTGTAAAACTAACAAACAAAACCAACCAAACAAAAAAACCCACCCCAAAACCAAACAACCAACCCAGAACAAAATAAGCTTTTAGGTAAAAACCATTGGATGTATTCTGAAAGACAAAGTGAAACCCAGTAGTGGCCTCTCAAGGGACAAAATGCCTCTTATAAATGCAGAGAAGAGACTTGGCTTGTCAAGAAAAAGGGTGAGTTTTAGTGATTGTGGGTTCTTGTTTTGTTTAGAAACTTCCTGACCCATGAATGGTCAAGTCTGAGTGTCTAGCTCAACAGGATCATGAGAACTGAATTACACTCAGTGGGTGTCCTGTTACAAACGCATCCGGCATTTTCAACCCCCTTTCTCTAACAGAGGCTCATAATTTCTTGCTTTCCCCAAATAAGAAAGAATATTTAGTATCTACTGAATGAAGGAAAACTTATTCATGTTCTTAAATCTCTGGGATACTTGAAATATTTCGATTTGGCTAAGCATCTGTCACAGAAATTTCTCTCATTCATCTATTTTATAGGGTCTTCCAGATTACTAATGATAATTACCTAAATATCTTCACTCTTTTTGGATGCAATTATACTACCCTGATGGAGAAATGCTCTACTTGTGGAAGAACAAAATGTTTCATGTGCTTCTAGTTCTTTCATTGTTACAGTGCATGTAAATGAGGGACTGTTTTCATAGCTTTCAGATGAATTCCTGGTATCATCAATATAAAGCTACTCGAGGCACATACTAATGAATCATTAGATTTGGCTAGCCATGCTATCATTTGCAGTGGATCAGGGTAATGTTACATCTATCACATAATTGCTTCAGTAATTCTTTGTCATGGCATCAGATGCATTAGCTATCAATGGCAGTGTCAAAATCGTTATTTGACTTCAGTTAAGAGAGACGAGTGATCTCTAGATCTCAGTGATTTGAAAAAGGCTTAATTGCTAGACAGAAGCTTTGGATACTGCTGTCTTTGGGTTGGTGCAGAATCTCTTTCAAAACTTCACTTTATGGCACGTGTGAAAAAGAAAGTCCTAGTGAGTGGTTCTCAATGGTAATTAGACATGATCTGATAATTTCAAAATTAAATTTAAATGCTTTCAGTAAAGTATATTTGAGAAATAAGGTTTCTCTAATTGTTATTTTAACTATCTTTTAAATCCCCAATTTTGACAGGAATAGGATTCAAACTTCACTGCCAATGTTTTCATTACTATTTTGCCCAGACTATGAATTAGTGAAATAAACTCATATTTGTTGCCATTTCCTCTGTCTGTTCCTGGCTTCTGAATAAAGAGATCAAATAACATTTGTAAGAGGCCCTGGCAAATAATCATAAACACAGTACTATGTAGTTTAGTGCATAGAAAATTTAAGCCAAATTATTTTTAGTTTAACCTGAATTATTGTTGGTCACTGTAGCATAAGGTAATACAATTAAATTCTAACAGGCTGATTAAGAAATGCCAGTGTTTTACTAATCTAAATGTAGGTTTCTGCTTGGGATTCCACTTTGTCAACTGACCTTTCAAAATTTCCATTTTATGTAGTGTTTGGGAAAACCCTCTAGTAGCATCAGGATACTACTAGGAAGATTAATTACTGCGCATCACAGCTAACTTAATAGCAGACATTAATTATTAATAGACAAAATATTAAGTATTTTGATATTTAAAAAGTAATTAAAATAGTCATCCCAACTTCATGCATTTAGAAGGGTTTTTTAATGTGATGATGAATTCCACATCCACATGTGTGATGAATAAGTACTAGCTGAATACTCTCGGTTTCTGCTTTTAGAGTAATACATATTTGGAGCAGAAGTATCCCTTCTTGATGTCATCAGGGAAAGTCAGTTAACAGTGATAGAAGCACCTCTGTGAAGGCTTGCAACAAGAAATCCCTAACAGCTAACGGTACTCACAACTTATTGTAAGCATGTGTCTACACATAAGTTACCCAATGAAATGCTACTGTGCCTTTGGCTTCGATACTCAGCCAGAACTTGGGACTTCTGAAGATTGTTTCCATCAGCAAAAAAGTCAAGAGAGCAGGCTAGTTCTCAGCTGAGACACAGAAGGGAACAGCAGCAGGCAGTCTGCAAGGCCTGCAAATCTTGTGTTTCTGTAGTGAGTGTGTCAGTTTTGTCTGAGCACCACAATGGTTCTTTATGGCTCCCTGGGACCTGAGACCCATTGAAGCTGTAACAAACTTTTACATCTAGTAATTATGTTCCTTATTTCTCACCTGGATCTGCCATGTGGTGGACACATGTTATGGAGGTGGCTGGTAGCCCCATTTTCTAAAAATCACCCAAGGGTATTTTTTGCATTTTAGCAATTTTTTTGTTCTTGCTTGGTCTAACCTCTGAGGATGAGGATCATTTCATCTAGGTAGACCTGAGCTGGTCACTGGGACTGCCCTTTTGCAGCCTGTGGAGAGGAGTGCCCTGCTCTCCGTTGACTGCAAAGAGGTTATACAGCCATGCCAGTAGCTGTCTGTCACACAGAACTCTAGTAAAAGGTGGTGTAACCTCATCCCTACAATACTACAGAGGTCTGTGATTATCTTTGGCTTTGAGTCACTAGGTGGCAGGCATTGCCACCTTCCAAGATAACTGAGTGCTAAAAGTATGCTGTTTTGGTCTCTTTTCTTGTTTCTTTTCAGTTGTGAGATTCCACCAGCATCCTTATCCCATTAAATTCTCTGCCTCTAGCAGCAGGTCAAGCTTCACACCTTCAGTCCTTTCTGATACTGGATTCTAGCAGTGTCTGAATGCTTCTGCCTTCTTGTCCCTCTCAATCTCTACTTTGTCTGTATAGTTCTGTGCGATACCAGGAGAAGAACATGTGGTAGTGACATTCAAACCTGGCTGTGCCCAACTGGGTTGCCAGTTGTGTTTGCCTACCAACGTTAGATAGCATCCAGCTTGTTGTGTTTCTTTTCCTTCACTGATAAGCAGTTCATGAAGGACTGGACCAAACAGTGTCTCCTGCTTGTCACTGCACTGTTTTCAACTTCTTGGCCACTTTACAGATGTATGCAAATTCACAGGTGTCAGAGTCATTTGCCATGAATGGTTTTTAATCTTTGGGTCAATGAAGGAGGTTGCTGGTTACACTTTATGTCCCTAACTGTGCACAGTCATTTTTGTTTGGGTTTTTAAGTTCTTTTTATATTGCCTGTATTGTAAATCAGTTCATTTAGGTCAAAATAATCAAAAGCATCAAATGACATGAATTTAAAGATATGGATGCCAGTAGCTGCTAGTGTAAGGTTGAGACATGCAGACCTGGTACATCTATCTAGCTATCTGGCAATCAGTGTGGTAATAAAGCCTTCTTCATATTCATTATCTTTAGCCATGGCTACCACCCAGTCTCACAGTTGTATTCATATCGCTGCACCTCTGCTATCTCCTAACATTTGTGCACTTGCTTTCCTTTTCATATTCACCAAGTGCTTCTCTTCTGTTTCTATCACTTCACCACAGTACTCTTTTTTTATTATTATTTATTTGAGAAGTTTTTTAGCAGCTCTGTCCAACTTACTGTTTCAGTCAGTCTTCATCTTTGCGTCTTGCTGACTCAGTGTGGTATTTGACAGGGTTGGCTACCGAAAAAGTATTTCATCTCATGCCATTGGAGTGGAGCTGATGCAAGACAGGGTGCCATTTTTTTTTCAGACAGAGGATAGACTAGGTCTTGCCTGGTGATTGAAATACTGTCACAACAAATGTTTTGATTTGTAGGCAATACTGATGATCTCAGGGATTTGTGTGTGTTTTGAACATGTCTCAGAGAGTCAAAAAATATCAACATATTTTCCTATCAAGCCTTTTCTTATTGATGTTTCCTGTGATGTTTTAGTGTGCACTGCTTCTGAGAATAGCAAATGCTCCATGTTGCCAGCAGCTGAGCACTACTTTTAGGATATAAATGCAGTATCTACTTGAAGGCCTCTTGATTTGGGGTTCGAGTGAGCAAACTGCATTGAGCTGCAGTTTTACTGTAGCATGGGCAGGGAATTACCCAACCACCATAGTAACAGAATACCCAACCATCTCCTAGACAGTCTGTCTACATGAGCCCTTCCTCATGTTTGGTCCTTAGAAGTAAAATACTGGACTGGCAAAAATTGCAGCTGTATCACCCTTTGAGGTAGCCTCAAAACAGTTTTCAAGGCCTGCTTTATTATCCATTGAATTCAGATAAGAATTTATAGTTGTGTTCACTGGTGTTGGCTACTGTAAAAGGCCCTAAAGTCTTTGGTGGGGGGTTTTTTGTGGTGTTGTTTTGAGGTTTTTTTTCAGGGGATCCGGAGGGAATATGACTGGAAGGAGTTGGATAGAAGTCTGCTACTTTAGTATTTCAGATCATTTCAGGTAAAATGTTTTATAAGAAGGGATTTTAAGGTTATTACAATACCAAGGAGGTACCTGAATGCATCTTATCTGATAGACTGCAGAATTGCACTATCTGAGCTGCTGGGTTTGTATTATTCCTGGGAGAAGAGGAGGAGGGATTGGAGGTGTCCTACTGTCTGTACTTTACAGATGCCATTCTTGCTCCTTGCTCATGTCTTATGAGAGAAAGGGATCCTAAAATTGCTGATTTGTTGCCAGTAATTTGACAGTGCACCCTACATTTTCTGCTGTTTTCTTTATTTGTAATCTGATGGAATGAATAAGCAAAAGGCTTTGGGTTTTTTTTTTCTGTTATGAATACCGTAGTTTCAGAAAGACCAATGCATTTTTGTTTCAGAAGTGGTAGTGGATCTCAAATCTCTGTAGGAATAGTATTTCATAGGCCATGTAGTTTGCCAAACAGCTGCCAATAAAAGCCCTATTGTTTGTATGTGACCTGCACAGGTAAGAAGAGATTGTCACACAACATTTTCAGCCCAAACAGACAAAGGACAGGAGAAGAAACAGACACAAAGTGTATTATGTGACTAAAATCTTTTAGCGTCTCTGGGAGAGCCAGGCCATCTAGGTTGCAGATTGTCTATGAAATGCTCCTTTAGTTGCAGAAAAATCTTTGGGAGAGAAAAAAAAAAAAGCAGTAAAATTACACAAGTCACAACCACAACTTGCCTGGCAATCGCAGCTCTTGTTCTGGTACAGAAAAAAAGTATAATGCCTTGAGTTCAGAAAGAGCTTTGTTAGCAGTGCCCTTTGTGGGTTAACCTTAGATGGACGTGATGTTGTTATAAGTGGGAGTTCTATGTGTGATGAAGGGATGTCTGTTTTGTATACTGCTTTGTAAAACCCTTTCTGTCATGTATGTCAATTACATATAATACTTCTGTAGCACAATAGGACCATAAAGGAAAGGTGTTTAAATGAGGTGGAATCTTCTGAGATTATTTTATCCTTATCTCTGAAGCAATCTTCACTGTATCATTTCCTTAATTGCTTCTTTTGACAGAAGATGACAGCCTCTGTGTATTCTAGTTCAAGGAGGTTTTCTGTCCTCAGTATGGGCAGAGGTTTTATTTCTTTCAACTCAACAAAGATTCCAAAAGAAAATTAGATTAGACATAATTTTTGTTATCAGCTCTATGCTACTGGCAAAGAGAAGGAGTGGTATATTCCAGCAAATTGTGGTTGGCTGAAGACTGGAAAGATGACTAGTATTTCTCTATCAGATATAAAAACGCTCTGTGCCTTGTATGTTTATGCTGAGTCTGCAGGCATCAATTCTTCATTGCCAAATGTAACATAATTACAAACTGAGAAGGAATTAGGTGGTCTAGCCCTTATTTCAGCAAATGATTTTGCAGTTTATTTTTATCCCTTATTTAGCAAT
Source organism: Gallinula chloropus (assembly GCF_964237585.1). Lineage (NCBI taxonomy): Eukaryota > Metazoa > Chordata > Aves > Gruiformes > Rallidae > Gallinula > Gallinula chloropus. Next base: position 70,903,016 of record NC_140086.1, read on the forward strand.
TGGTGCTTTTAAATAAGCAGATTGCTGCACTTAAGATTCCTTCCAGAGCAGGAAGCTACTGTCTTTGAAAGGACAGCATTCTTAATATCATTTCCAGTGATTAACCTAAAGACGGCAACAATAGTCTTTCATGAAATTAACAGCTGAGGTGTTCCAAATTCAGGGAACAGTTGAGGTGATTGACAGTAGAGCTGCTATTTAGAGGAACCTAAGCGGGTTGAAGGCTGGTGTGAACCTTACAAAATTCAACAAGAACAAATTAAAGGTCTTGCTCCTGGGAAGGGTGAACCACCTGCAACAGCACAGGCTGGAAGCACCTCTGGTGTAAAGGTGTAGGTAGACAGCAAGCAAAATGTGAGTCAACAGAGCACCCTGGCAGCCAGGAAGACTAACGGTGTCTGGGGCTGTATTAACAGGATCACAGCCAGTAGATAGAAGGAAGAGATTATTTCCCTTTACTGAGCCTTTTGTTAGTCCATGCCTAGCGTACCAGCATGCAGCTTTGGGCCCTTCAGCACAAACAAGGTACTGACAAACTGGAGTGAGCTCAGCAGAGGGCCATCAGATAGTCAGGGGGCTGGAGGACATACCTTGTCAGGAGAGGCTCAGTGAATTGGTGGTGTTTAGCCTGAAGAGATGGGCTTTGGACAGACCTAATAGTAGCCTTTCTCAATACCTATGAGGAGATTGAGAAGATGGAGCCTAGCTCTTTGTAGGGGTACATGACAGGAGGTTGAGAGGCAAGAGAAATAAATGAAGGGGTAGAGAGTCCAGCTGGATAGAGAGAAACATTATTTCATTGTGAGGATGATTAATAGTGGACCAGGCTGCTCAATAAGGTTGTGTGGTCTCTACCCCATGAAGTTGTCAAGGCCTGACTGGATAGAGCTCTAAGCGGTCTTGTCTGATCTCATAGCTGGCCCTGCTCTGAGCAGCCGGTAGGACTAAATGGCCTCCTTAGGCCCCTTCTAACCTAAATTATGCTGTGATTCCATGATATATTTCAGCATTGACCTTATTGGGGGAAAAAATTGCCCACATACTTGAAACACATCCTCAACAGGAAATGGAGTCAGGATTTCTAGCACCGGTGAATGGGACATTACTTGGAAAAGAGGAGTGGGAAGTACCTTCTGTGGCTGGTTCTCTGGGTGAATCATTTTGGTATATGTTTTTTCACTTGAATTGGATCCAAATGGGGTGAAAAATTGTTTGGCATTTTTTCTTACTAGGCCTGCCAGGTTTTGAAAACTTAGTTGAGGAAAAACAAATCTATTACTAAACTTCAGATCATCATCTCTAATTTTAAGAAATGCAAAGCTTTTGAGAGAGTGAATGCAAGACCCACATAAATGATTGTTAAAATCATTCCCATTTGCTCTAAAATGGTGTGGGTGTTGATAGCAGAACTCCATCAAGCCTGTGAGATAATAGAATGTAACAGAGAAGGTCTAAGTTGATTATGCTAGAAGATAAGGCTTAATCAGGGAGTGCATGCAGACATCAGTAGTCATGTGACAAACTCATATCCAGCTGAAGGGTGAAAAATTTTTAAAAATCACAAAAATTAGGGGTGCTCCAACCAAATGGACATTAGATTTCATGATGCACAAACGTTTCCTCCATTATGGAAAAATTATTTCCCAAGATTTGAATTTGACAGCTGATTTTCATTGAGGAGAGACAGCTGTACTGAGAGAAACCCAACTTGTTTCTTTTCATTTTAGGTCTGATTTTGGTCCTGAGAAGCATTGTGTGGATTTCTGAGGAAGATTGGGAAGTGGTAAGTGAACAGAGGCGTGTGCAACATTGGGAAAGATACAGTGCCTCATATCATCTCAATATGATGTTTCTAATTTGTATATCTTGAAGAATTATCTCAAGCAAATATAAACAATGACTGTTCTTAGTCCTAACCAGTTTTTAGGTGAAGAAAAGTAAGTTTCAAAACATGTTGGCCATTTTTTGTTGTAAGATTGGTATATCCTCTTTTTTTTTTTATAAAGATGTTACATGGCCTTTGGGAAAATGCATTTTAAAAATTCATTTGTGTGACTTCAGGAGTCATTAGACATACTTAGTTTGCATTGAAAGTAGAAAAAAAAAATAATTTCTTGGAATCTAGGAAGACATGAGGTAGAGAGCTGCATTTTAATCCCTGAGTGCTAAATTTCAAATGTGTCCTGAATTCAGTTAGCTTAAAATGGCTTGACTTTCTCTTGATGCTGGCTGAGTGAGATTTAAATCATTCTGTTTTCTGTTTATACCCATAGAAACGTAGCATAACACTGCAAAAGAGCTTTCCCCAGTGTGTCGCTTTCCAGGCTAGATGAGAATATTTTGATGAATGATAGCATGGACCACAGTTCTTTACAGACTTAGGTTTTTCTTATCAGTGGGTTCTTACTCCTATCAGGAAAAAAAATAGAAAGATATGCCACGGCTTTTACACATTTGAAGTTCTTCTCTGAAGCCCATTGGAGGTATTGATAGACTTTGTGATAATTTAAATGCCTGTGTGTCAGTCCAATCTTTGTGTTTCTCAGAAAGAGTTGTCATAATCTAAGATAGCTGCATGAAATGGAGTTGGTTTTTATATTGAGAAGTTTAATCAAGCTTTGACTCTCTAAGTGAAGAGTAGAGCTGACAGGGAAGTCACTTTTCCCCAGAAAAAAAACAATGAAGAGCCTGTTTTGGATTTCTTGAGGAAAGCATTGTGAGCACAGAAGCAATTATTGTCACCCTAAACTGTAAATTCAAAACTAAGGAAAAGAATAAATGGGGGGAAAAAAAGTAGAATGAAATATAAGTGTTACAGTAACAAGATTTATGTTTTCAGATGGGAAAACTGGATTTGCAGAAGGCTGTGGACAAGTTCTAACTGACTGACAAATACATGCACTCTGACTTGCTGTCTTTTGTTACTTAAGGACTAATTAACTAGTAAAAGAAAATATTGATGGTTTAAAAACTTTGTGGCATATTCTGAAACTGCCCATTTGCCAGTAGGTCTGTGGCATGCTGCCGTTGTTCCAAACAGAGCAGTCTTTACAGCCCGAGTGCCAGTGAAAGCATGCTGTGGGCTGAAACTCCAAACAGAGGAAGAGAAATGTTCACCTGTCTGTCACAGGCTGTAAACAGGACCCAGAGCTGTGATTCTGACTTTCTGACTTTGGAGTCAACTCAGGTTCACAGCAATACTTGTACAGATACTGGTGTGTTCACTCGTAGTGACATTGCCTGACCTGTTCTAAGTGCTGCAGCGCCGGGGACATAGGCACCAGCAAAACCAGGGCAAACACACTCTTAACTTGTGAGAATTGAGAATAGAGAGGGGATAGGTGAAAGGTCTTTATAACTTTTAGCTATGACTATGAATAAAAGACCTGAATGCAAAGGCCAACTGCCGTGGAAGAGCATCTTTACAGCATTCTCCTAGAGAAGATGGCTGTTCTTAACTTGGACGAGTATATTCTCCACTGGGTCAAAAAACTGGCTGAATGGCCAGGCCCAGAGAGTGGTAGTGAATGGAGTTAAATCACATTGGTAGCCAGTCACCAGTGGTGTTCCTCAGGGCTCTGTGCTGGGCCCAGTTCTCTTTAATATCTTTAATAATTACCTGGACAAGTGAACCCTCCGTAAGTTCACAGACGACGATAAATTAGGCAAGAGTGTTGATCTGCTTGAGGGTAGGAAGGCTTTACAGAGGGGTCTGGATAGGCTGGATCAATGGGCCAAAGCCAATGCCTTGAGGTTCAACAAAGCAAAGTGCTGGTCTTGCATTTGGGTCATAATAACCCCAAGTAGTGCTACAAGCTTGGGGAAGAGTGGCTGGAAGTTTGCCTGGCAGAGGAGGATTGATTTAGAGCCAGCTGAATATGAGCCAGCAGTGTGCTCAGGTAGCCATGACCAACAGCATCCTGGCCTGTATTAAGAACAGTGTGGTGAGTAGAACTAGAGGAGAATTCACAGATTCACAGAATTGTAGGGATTGGAAGGGACCTCAAGAGATCATTGAGTCCAACCCCTCTGCCACAACAGGTTCCCTAGGACAAGTGGCACAGGTAGGCGTCCAGACGGGTCTTGAATATCTCCAGAGAAGGAGACTCCACAACCCCCCTGGGCAGCCTGTGTCAGGGCTCTGTCACCCTCACTGTGGAAAAGTTCTTCTGCATGTTGGTGCGGAACTTCCTGTGCTCCAACTTGCAGCCATTGCCCCTTGTCCTGTCTCCACAGACCACTGAAAAGGGGCTGACCATTTCCCCCTGTGCCCTACATTTCAAATATTTATAAACATTGATCAGAACCCCTCTCAAATTGTCCTCCTATACTCAGTGCTAGCGAGGCCTCACCTTGAGTACTGCGTTCGGTTTCGGGCCCTTCACTACAGAAAAGACATTGGGGTGCTGGAGCATGTCCAGAGAAGGGCAACAAGGCTGGTGAGGGGACTGGAGAATAAATGTTATGAGGAGCATCTGAGGGAACTTGGGGGTTTAGTCTGGGAAAAAAAGAGGTTATGGGGATCTAATTGCTCTCTACAACTACCTGAAAGGAGGTTGTGGAGAGGCGGGAAATGACCTTTTCTCCCCAGTGACAAGGGATATAGGACAAGAGGAAATGGCATCAAGTTATATCAGAGAAGGTTTAGGTTGGATATTAGGAAAAACTTCTTCACAGAGAGGGTTGTTAGGCATTGGAACGGGCTGCCTGGGGAAGTGGTGGAGTCTCCATCCCTGGAGGTGTTTAGAAGATGGTTAGATGTGGTGCTGAGGGACATGGTTTAGTAGTGGACGGCAGGTTAGGCTGATGGTTGGACTTGATGATCTAAAGGGTCCCTGTCCCAGCCAAGACAGTTCTATTATTCTGTACTGATAAACAGTCTTAGCTTTCGCATCAGTGTGACTGTACATGAAGTGCTTGCTCTGACTCCCAAAGCCTACCAAGCAGTGTTACAACAGCCTACTAATACAGATGTTTATCATCTCAGGCACTGTTTATGTCAGAAAAAATGTTGTAAATACTGTTCTCTCATTCTAGTGTGACTGTTGACTAAGCTGAATTCTGAGGTCAAATCTTCTGCCATTTTATACTCCTAATTGTCTGGTTGTAATTAGGATTATACCAGGATTTATTAGCTCACAGTGGAAGCAGCTTTCAGGGAATTTCATTGCTTTGTGTTACCCTGTGACAGTGCTATTCAAATATTGTTGACTTTTATTCAATGCCACTTCCTTTACTCCCTCCAACAGTAATGAATTTAAGAGTGACAGGGATCCCCTTGGAGAATCATTAAAATTTATAACTTAGAGAGGGGAAAAATAGAAAGGGGGAAAAAATGAGTTTTCTTGTGGGTTCACTGTTTGTTGCTTTTTTCTATATTGTGGCTTTTTCTCTTTTTTATATATATATGTGTGTTTTATTCTGATCAATTTAAACTCTCTGCACATTTGATTTGGAATAAGTATAAGTTTTATTACCACACTTTTTTCCCCTGAAGAATACCAGAAATTTAGGAATCTTCTGTCTATGGCTGGATAGAGTTTTCTAACCACCAAGTGGTTCTTCAGACTCAAGGAAATTTTCTGACCTGGTTCTGCAAGTGAGAAATCACCTTGAAAATACAAGTAGCATTAACAAACTGCTTAAGAGATGTGGTTGAGAACATGTTGATAGCCTGTTATAAATATTCATGGATACTGAAAATTTAATCACAGATCTAACTTCTGAGGTAAACAGTAAGGGTGGATTTTGCACAGGGTCACTATAATGAATTCCTGTTTGTTTGTGTCCAGTGTTAGATGACATCAGAATAAATGCATAGTAACTCCAAGAAAGCTGAGTGTGGAGCGATTTCAGGCTATGTTGATGAAGCTTGGAACAGAATTAGGCATTCCAGGACATCATTTGAAGCAGTATGGGGCTCTATACGTTGAATTTGGTTGCACAGGCCTAGAACGCCTGAAGCTCTTGTGTGACCTGCTGTAGCTGAGGAAGAGAAAATTCTTGCTGCCCTCCTTAATCTTACATTATCAGCTTTTTTGTCATCTTTCCTGCAGTCTGTGCTTTCAGATTCTGTGAGATGCACACCTGTGAATATATTGATGGAAATGTGATTTACAGCCCCAAAGAGTCTGAGTGTGTTCACAGATGGGGCCCTGGGCAACCTTGTGTAGATCCAGGCCTGGAGGTTGGTGGCCCTGCCTGTGGCAGGGGGGTTAGAACTCTGATCCTTGGGGTCCCTTCCAACCCAGACCATTCTATGATTCTATGAACGTTGGAAGGAGGTTAAGGATCAGGCTAATTGGTTACTCTGCCTCCCCATCTTCCTGAAGGTGGGCGGCTCGGTTGTAGCTGTAAGAACAAATGAAATAATTTTGAATTGTTGCCCTGAGTAGCAGAGGTGTTGGTTACCTCTTACAGCTATGGCTTTAGGAAGTCAGACCTTCACTGGCTAGACACCAAGAGAGTCATATCCTGGACCCCAAGCAGCATATGAAAATTTCTGAGGTTTTGTTTTCTGAGTATGTAATTGTCCCTCCATCCATCACAAACTGTCTCAAATTGCTTTTTACTCTCCAAGTTTCAGCAATGTGATCCTTGGAGAACTTGTCTGCTGGAGAGAGATTGTCAGTAGGCTGCACTGTTAGATGATTTTAGCATATAACTCTGCTGGGCATGGTTAAAAAAAAAAGATGAAGACTGCACGAGAATATATGTGGTGTTTCCTCCTGGGAAATCTCTCTTTTTATGCCCATTTTCCTTCATAAACCTGAATTAGACAGATGTAGAACAGCATAACTGCATTACAGGGTACTTCAACTCTATGAAATCTGGGTTGGAAAAAAGGGAGCGCATCTCTTCTTAATAATGCTGAATGGTGTTTGGCCTGTTTGTTCCTGTTCCGCATGGGAGTGAAGTCCCCCACTTTCCACTGGGGGTGGAAAGATAACAGCAGTAAGCGGAGGTGGAATCCACTGTGAAGTGGGACACCACCCGAGGGTGAGCAGAGCAGGGGTGGATGTGCCATCTCCAGTAGAAACTGCAAAGGCTTTTACAGGATAAAGTCTAAAGAGTGGGATGGAGACTCTCCCATGCAACATCTATCAGCTACCCAGTGGAGACACCTAGTCTTGAAAGCAGCACACATACCCATAGAATTAGGGACTTGCTTGATGTCTGTTTCAGAGAGGAAACTGATCACACTTGATATGTTTAAACTGGGAAGTTTCTTAATGCACATGCTAGACTTGAACATCCATGACTGCTGAGGGAAGAGCTTTGCACACAGTATTTTCCAATGTGCCTGACTTTTCAGGGCTTTTTATATGGACACCTTTGGGACCAAAACTTTGGGACACATTGCAAGGCCCCAGACACTTAGGTACAGATGCAGTAGTTCCCCGTACCTCAGCAAAAGAGGTAGTGTCCCCCTGCTTCAGAGTAGCATTATGGAAATAAGCACACTATGAATTTCTAAGCTTTACTACTCCTTGGTAACAGAAACATTGTGCTCCCTGTCCTGCACGATTGCTTGGTCTCTCTGGTAAGGTGAATCCCTACCTAGATTGCTAGAGTCACAACACGGTTCTTCATGAAGGGATGGGAAAGCAGTTTCCATAGAGGAATGGGATGGGAAAAGGAAAAAGGCTACCTTTAAAGGAAAGACTATAAGTATGGGGAGGGATAAAGATTGTTTCTGGAAATGAGAATAGAATTTGAGCTCCTTATCCTGGAAAGGCTGGGAACATGTCAGTCACCCTGTGAGATGCAGAGAGTCTCCAGCTGTGAAATGTACTTCAGTAGGATGCTCTCTGAGATATTTTCTGATGTTATTTAAGAAATTTAAAAAGCATTAATAAACCAGGTATGAGAAGACAGTCTGCATGGCAGGGAAATGTACTGGCAGGTCTTAGCAACACTTTATAAATGGAGTCATTCTGCTTAGATGCCTGAAGCAGGAGTTTAGGGCATTCCATCACTGGAGTTGGAGTTGTCTGGGTGGTTAAGGTAACCTCTGCTGCACTGTTAACTGATAACCCATTTTCCTGTAAGTGAATAATGATTGATACCACTACCTCTGCTACAAGGTACATTCCTCATCTTCAGGATTGTCCTGGTTTTGGCTAGGATAGAGTTAATTTTCTTTCTAGCAGCTGATGTGCCATGTTTGGGAGTTAGGATGAGAGCAGTGCTGGTAACACTCTGAAGTTTTTAGTTGTTGCCAAGCAGTCAGGGACTTTTCAGCTTCCTACCCTGCCCTGCTAACAAGAAGGCAGGGGACTCCCAGGAAGCTGGGAGGGGACACAGCCACAAGAGGTGACCCAAACCAACCAAAGGGAGTTAGTTCCATACCAATGACATCATACTCAGCATAATGGGGGCTGGTGGAGGGAGGAGCAGTGTTTGGGGATGGCCCAGCTTCAGGACAGCTCTGAACTGTATGGCTTGAGTTGTGTGGCTCAGTGAGAAACTGCATTTGCGTATCACCTGTCTCATATATTTTGCTATAAATTTCTGTTACTGTTATTTCTCCCTCCCTTTGCTGTCCCAGTTATGTATCCTTAGCCCAACCCACAAGGTTTGCCTTTGTCTTCCTTTTTTTTTTCCTTCTTCTTCCTGCCTCCACCTCTCCCCAGAGGGGGAAGCAAGTGAGTGGCTCCATGGAGCTCAGCTGGGGCAATACCACAACACACCACCTTTCAGAGGCACTGTTGCTCCAGCCTCTGCCTTTTACCACCCCAACCAGCCCATCCCTTTTATGTTCCTCTTCAGCCTGTCCCTGTGTTTTAGGTTTACCTTCCCGGATATGCCACTGAGGTCTAGGACCTAAAAGTATCCTTGGGAGGAACAAAGAGGTGATGTGGAATAAAATAGGTGTTGGAGTGCTATTTCCATGAGGATTTAAAGTTTCACACTGCTGATTTTTTTTTTCCTATTAGATTTTTTCAGTTGTGATTACAAGTCAAAACAGACCTGATCTGAATCTGGTTTCCTCTACCAGAAAGTCTAAGTTTATCATTCAGCCGCCTAAGCTGGATGTGCAAACATAAACAGTGTGAATTTTCCCTGCAGACATTGGTAACTGTATAAAGGTGTAAATAGCAACACTTGCAAGACTTCATATTAGTTGTCTCATCACCCCACCCCCCCAATTTCCCTGCTCAGAGACCTTTGGCTGAACACTTCCACATGGGAGGTGGATTTTGCACAAATCCAGCAAGGCTGTTTCCTGTGACCTTGTAAGTGTGAAATGCTGTCTCCAGGCCATGCCCCAGCTGTGAGATCTAGCTTTCCTCACTTAGCTGCGGGAATGTCAGCGTCTCTGGTACGCAGACACAGGGAGCTAACAGTGGGCCACATCACAGCCCCTGTGGCATGGATTTCTCTAATGAAAATTAGGGACATCCGACACCACAGCATGCATGGGAAGGAGAGACAAGAAAAATTGCCAAACCTCCCATGCTGCTCCGTTCATTCGTGTGCCAAACGTGCACATCGATTTTTGCCTGTGAAAGGTGAGATATTGAAGTGAATCCACAAACCTCCTGTAACATCTGTTCCACCATGCTAATGATTATTATTCATCACCACTCTTTTAGCACCTCCGACCAGCTGCAAGGCCACTAGTATCGCTTCTGGTTCTCTTGCTATCGGGTCAGTGACATGGCACTGACAGTCATTTGTAACACATTCACTAAGGGCTGCTTACAATTTCTGGCACTTAGGCCAGTGCAGTGGTACCCACCTTATTGTGCCATCAGGAGAAAAAAACTTAGAAGGATTTTTTTTGTGTGTTTTGAGTAATGAGCAATTCAAACATAATCCTGACAGCAAATTAAGATAATATAACCTAAAATTGATGCCTTTATCTTTCACATGTGTAGGGATGTTATCCATTTACTTGAAAAACTGTTTTATTTCCATCAAATGGCATATAGAACATATATGGCTTTTCACCAGGCTGAAACTATGCAGGAAAATTAAACCTACTCTTGCTCAAATGTCTTTTATTTGTATTTAAAAGAGAAAATGTGCTGAACTGAGTCTGAGGAAGCACTTGGTGCTTAGGTGCTCTTAATTTCAAGGCAAAGTGGTTTAAGTGTGTGGGACGTTTGCAAAGCAGGCAGTGCATCCTTTTCATAGATGAGCATGTTGAGTTTTGCCAAGGTGCAGTGAATTGTGTGTTTTGAATTCCTGCGCAGCAACTGAATTGTTGATTAGATCAGTATTCAGCAGTCTCTGATCTGACTTCCTGGCTCTGATCACTAAATGACTTAATTTGCAGTTAGCGTGACAGAGTTGGAGTTGCAGAGAATAATTTAGAAATGCCACAAGCTGAACCTGTTTTTGTTTGCTGAAGATAATATTAGTTAACTAATGCTTTTGTGAGGAACTAAGTTCAAGACCATGTACATTTATCCTGATATTCACATATTCTGACAAACAACAAAGATAGATTTAGTGACCAATGCACTGTGGATGGCAAATATTCCCCAGGATGGTTTGGCTGCCCTATCTGTGACTGAGGGAAGCAAAGGTGTCTTGGAGAGTTTCAAAGACCTATCCCTTCAGAAAAGTTGAGGTAAAGAGGAAGCTGTGGCAGAACCTCACAGGGAGCAGTTTCCAGTGGCTCTAGTGGATGTGGAAGAGTGCCAGGGCAAGGGATGAGTCTAACTGAGCCTCTGAGTAATGCAGATAAAAACATGCTCCTCTGTCTTTTCAAAACTTGTCCTACTCTGTTGGGTCTTACTGTTATGCTAATACATCATGGTTTAGGTAGGATAGTTCATAGCAAGACATAGGAGGCTATGCTTTGAGAGGCTAGGTTGGTCTGATAGCTCTTAGTCACTAAAACAGAAGCATCTGATGCCTGATCTTCCCAGCTCTTGGATGCATGCTTCCCCACTTCACCATGGTTGGCAGAAAACTCTCCACTTTTCTGTCAGTTTGGCATTTCTTCCTGCAGCTCTCTTAATCCCATAGTGATTCATTGCCAGACCTTGTCTAAGGGAAGGGGTGAGGATGCATGACTGGGAATGGGACTGGCCCTTTCCCGTACTAGCAAGCCATCAGCTCCTATTTACCAGCCCATGAAAGCCACTGTGATTGGCAGGGCCTGTTCACTGGCTGAAGTTGCTAGCCTCACCTCTGTGCCTAGGAAGATCACAGAAAAGATCCTTCTAGAAGCTTGCTAAGGCACATGGAGGGCAAGGAGGTGATTCAAGACGGCAGCACATCTTCACCAAGGGGAAGTCCTGTCTGACCGACCTAATGGCTTTCTACAATGGGGTGACTACATCAGTGGACAAGGGAAGGGCAATAGATGCCATCTCTCTGTACTTCTGCAAGGCCTTTGACACCATCACCCACAACATCCTCCTCTCTAAATTGAAGAAATACATATTTGATGGGTGGACTGTATGGTGGAGAAGAAATTGGCTGGAAGGTAGCATCCACAATATAGTGGTCAACATCTTGATGTCCAGATGAAGGCGGTGGCAAGTGGTGTTCCTCAAGGGTCTGTACTGGGACCAGTGTTGCTTAATAGCTTCATCAGTGACATAGTGAGATCGAGTGCACCCTCGCAAGTTTGCAGATGGCACCAAGCTGAGTGGTGCACTTGACATGCCAGAGGGATGGGATGTCATCCAGAGGAACCTGGACTAGCTGGGGAGGTGGGCCTGTGAAAACCTGGTCAGACCTCACCTGGAGTACAGTGTGCAACTTTAGAGCCCTCAGCACAAGAAGGACACGGACCTCTTGGAGCCAGTCCAAAGAAGGGCCATGAGGATGATCAGAGGGCTAGAGCACCTCTCCTACAAAAACAAGCTGTGAGAGTTGGCTCTAGGGAGACCTTATAGCAGCCTTCCAGTACCTGAAGGGGACCTATAGGAAAGCTGGGGAGGGACTGTTTGTAAGGTCATGTAGCAATAGGATGAGGTTCAGTGGTTTTAAACTAGAGCAGGGTGGGTTTAGATTAGACATTAGGAAGAAATTCATCATTATTAGGGTGGTGAAACACTGGAACAGGCTTTCCAGAGACCCCATCCCTTGAGGCATTCAAGATCAGGCTTGATGAAGCTCTGAGCAACCTAATCCAGTTAAAGGTGCCCCTTCTTACTGCAGGGGGGGGGTGGGTGGACTAGATGACCTTTAAATGTTCCTTCCAACCTAACACATTCTGCGATTCTGTAAGACTGAAGTCAGGCATTGTGTCCAGTTCTAGACCCCTCAGTTCAAGAAGGACATACAACTCCTTGAAAGAGACCAGCACAGGGCCACCAAGGTGATTAAGGGAGTGGAACACCTTCCTTTATGGGCAGGCTGAAGGAGCTGGGCCTCTTTAGCGTGGAGAAGAGGAGATTGAGGGGAGACCTTGTTAATGTTTATAAATATGTAAAGGGTGAGAGTCAGGAGGATGGAACCAGGCTCTTCTCAGTGATAGCCAGTGATAGGACAAGGGGCAATGGGTGCAAGCTGGAGCATAGGAAGTTCCATGTGAATGTAAGGAGAAACTTTTTCACTGTGAGGGTGACAGAGCCCTGGCACAGGCTGCCCCGAGGGGCTGTGGAGTCTCCTCTGGAGACATTCAAAACCTGCCTGGATGTGTTCCTGTGTGATTTTAGTCTGGGTGATCCTGCTATGGCAGGGGGTTGGACCAGATGATCTTTTGAGGTCTCTTCCAACCTCTTAACATTCTGTGATTCATTCCCAAGTCCTACCCACAGGGATTTCCATCCGCATGGGCTTGTGCTCTAGCTGGACAGTTCCAGCAAGATGGAACTGGGTTCTACAAGGCTGTGCCAGAAAGAAATAACTTTAAATGGGGCTGTGTCTAAGAAAGAAATAACATTTACTGGGAGGAAGAGAAAGCAGGCTGGTGTGGGTGGTGAATGGCAGCTGCAAACCACCTCACTTTCGCCAATGTTACAATCTGAGCTACGACTAGAGGATCACGTTTGAGCACAGCCAACATCATCAAGCTGTCTGGTTTTACTTGTAGCTGAGTACAAATCACTCCTGTGATTCCTTCTGCTGGCTAAAGCAGTCATGGTAGGAACCTGGTATAGACAAGAATAAGTAGCTGTAAAGTATGGATAGAGTGCATTTTCAGTCACTGCAACTTTCTCTGGCTTCGCTCGTCATACAAGTGTTTAACTTAAGGTTGGGGTTTTAAAAAATTTTGGTGGAGTAATGAAAATCAGGAACACTCTTTTAATTAATTGGGTTTTGTTTCATAGCTGCCCCGTGGAAGAGGAACACCACCACTACCACAATCTAGTATTCTAATATGAAGAACTAAATGGGTGCCTAAATGTTGGAGCTATTTATGGAGCCATCAACAATATTGATCTACACCTGTATTTTCCAGCCTGACTGCTTACTCATTCCCTGTGGAGCGGATGGAGTGCCATTTGCAATGTGGAGTTTGTAGTTGGCACTGTTTTTCATCATAGACTGGAAAGATACGAATGAATGAGTGCTTCTAAATCAGTCTGTATTTTTATTACATTGGCTGCTATCTGCTGGCAGCATGCTTACTTTTACACTAGAATTTATCTTTCCTGTAAAGAAATGGTATCATATTTTCTAGTGAGAGATGTGAAACCAAATTCAGATGGTCTCCACGAGGCTTCTTGTGGCAAGGAGACACAAAAGAACCTCTACCTGTGTCTGTTGCTGAACATCCCAGCCTATATCCTGAGTAGAAGTTAACATAGTGAGTGTAAGGTCTACCCTCCACCTTGGTTTCTCCAGACTGAACAACCCCTCTTCACAGGACTTGTTCTCTAGACCCTTCAGCAGCATTTTTTCCCATGGCTGTGGTAGCTATAGAAAAACCTAGGAAATAAGAAACCAAGGCAACAGAAGGAGCCTGTGTTGAATCACGTAAGGCATTTTATACAGGATGTACTTACCTATCAATTGACCTGGGGTGGCTTTGGTGGTTGGTTTTTTGGCACCTTGTGATAAACTAACCTGGCCTTTCTCCATTGTAATCCGTGGTCTTGGAAGGGTCTGCCACAGAAAGAGTGAGTGAATACCCGCAGCCAATCCTGTTTTGTGGCAATTACATTGATTCATGTTGTTTGATTAGAACAAGCCTCCTTAAATGTGGATGTCACCAATTAAACTGTGAGGTTTTTTTGGAGCTGAGTGATGTAAGTACTTCTTGATTTTATTATCAGTCTGAATGAAAAAGTTTTGGATTCCACGTTAGACGTAGTTGTGACCCATGGAAGAACTGGGAGAATCAAGCTTGGGCCAAAGTCCCAGGAATAAAAGCCTGATATAAGTTGGTTTATGTGATACATGGAGGGCTACAAATAGAAATTTGCTAGCTTTGCTGTAGCTGTTATCTTTCAAAAAACTTTTTCCCATACTTCAAAGTGATACTAAAGTATCTTAAAATGAATTGCTTTTCCTCTGTGAAGAGTGAGGGAATCTCAGTGTCCCAATGATTAAAGACTGACATCTGGAAATGACTGAAGCAGCCTCATATGAATACCTAGCATATAAATTAAATTAGTTTAATTCATTGTGGTCAAAGCTCATCTGGTTTTTAGAGGACAGATGATATAAACGTTCCAAGGGGACTAGCATTTAAATTATACCCTACAATTATGAGAAGGAACAGTTGTGCTTCTATAGTGAAGAAAGGATGGGGTTTTTTGTGCTCTTGACTTTTTTGGGTTTTGTAGGGGTTTTCATGTTTCCTTTTAAAGTCTGAACAGCAGAAATATATTGATGGGTGCTGTACTAAGATTGATACCATAACAGAAATCCTGCTTTGGTGTTCCTTTGAAGGAACATGGTTGTTAATTTTGTGCAAAACCTCCATAAGCTAGGTGAGGTAACTATGAATTAAATATGAATAATGCTTTCTTGCAGCATTATAGTGTCTCTCCCTCCTTTTTTCTTTCGTTAGCCAGGAATCTTTCTCCTTGGAGATAAAATCAGATCTTGGATCTAATCTGAAGATACCTGCTGCTCTTCAGTAATGGGTCCTAAGTGGTGGTTTTCTCTTTTGTCCTCAAATGTGAGAACATTTTCCTGAAGCTCTGAGGCGGACAAATGGATTGATAAGAATTGGAAAGTGTGTGATTAGGCTCAGAGTCTTTCCTGAACACGTTGAATCAGAGCAGGAGCTTCTAGAATAAAAACTATAAGCTGTCCAAATTGTACTACAAATTCAAAATAATCTTTGCCTGCTTGTTTTAGCGATTTTAGGCTTTGGGGTGGTTTTTTTTTTGGGGGGGGGGGGGATGTTATTACTGTTTTTCATTTTGTCTTTTTTTTTAAAAAAAGTGCTGTTGTGATTTGGGATTGTGTGTTATTTAGAAGGAAAACTTGAAATCAAATAACATGTTGTCCCAGTGATACCTTGAACAAAGGCAGAAAGATTCCATTATGTCTCTGATGGTAATTCTGTTGTACTTGCTTTGTGCCTGCTTGAAAAACTTTGGAAGTTTTGGTACCAATAGACAGAAGACATAAGAAACCTTGAGATGTTGTGAAATGGAAAAGAGTGTATGGCCACAGAAGGGGGACCATCACCACAAGGTGGAGGAATGCAAGGACCCTCAGATAAGAATGCAACCACAGAGGTTTTAACTGCTTGGCTTGCTTGCTTGAGGCACACGTTTCACATTCATGGATGACCTGTGAGATAGTGTCCATGGTCAAATCCACTTCTCGATCATGAGACCATCTATATGTGGCCTCTCTTCCTTGATGGCCTGAGATTCCATGGGCCCAGCAAGCTGTAAATAATTCACCCTTACATTGCCAGTCGAGGTCTACTTGAGACACTTCAGTCTTAGCAGACTGATCGACCTCCTGGTTGCTTTGATGTTCTTCAGTGGCCTGACTCTTGGGTAAGTACACATCTCCATGACATACTTTTACAGTTAGGTACAGAAATGTCTTGCCACGGTGGAGCAGCCCAGATGGTTTTTCCTCTGCACTACTAGTTGCTTTGTCTTCATTGCTGCAACCACCCTCACAGGGCATTGACCACCATCCAGGAGTCAGTATAAAGGTACAATTTTGTCCACTTTTCTCATTTGGCAGTGTTTAAAGCCAGCTGGATGGCTTATACTTCTGTAAACTGGCTGTGTTGGCCTTCTCCTTCAGCAGCTTCTGCAACTTGTTGTGTAGGACTCCATACAGCAGCCTTCCTACTCTGATGTTCCCCAACAATGAGACAGGACCCATCGGCGAACAGAGCATATTGCATCTCATTCTCTGGCAGTTCACTATACAGAGAGGCCTCTTCAGCATGCATGCATCACCTCCTCCTCTGGTGATATTCCAAAATCTTTGCCTTCTGGCCAGTCTGTGATTACTTCCAGGATTTCTGAGCAGTTGGCATTTCCTATTTGAGCCTGCTGTGTAATAAGTGTGACCCACTTGCTCCACATAGCATCGGTGTCATGGTGCATGGAAGGGGCTTTTCCTTTGAACACCCAGCCCAGCACCAGCAGTCGGGGTGCCAGGAGGAGCTGGGCTTCAGTTCCAATCACTTCTGAAGCGATTCAACCCTCTTCATATGCTGCCAGTATTTCCTTTTCTGTTGGTGTATAATGGGCCTCGGACCCCCTGTAGCCCCAAGTCCAAAACCCCAGGGGTTGGCCTTGAGTCTCCCCTGGTGCTTTCTGCCAGAGACTCCAGGCAGGGCCATTCTCCCCAGCTGTGGTGTAGAGAACATTCTTTACATCTGGCCCTGTCTGGACAGGCACAAGGGCTACACCATGGACTGTCTCCTGCTCAATCTGCTCAAAGGCTTGTCACTGCTCAGGGCCCCATTGGAAATCATTCTTCTCCTGGGTTACACGGTAGAGAGGGTTGACAGTGAGCCTGTAGTTTAGGATATGCATTCACCAGAACACCACAGTGCCTAGGAAAGCTTGTGTCTCCCTCTTCTTGGTTGATGGAGACATCACTGCTATTTTATTCATAACATCCAGAGGGATCTGATGACGCCCATCCTGCCATTTTACGCCTAAAAACTGGATTTCCTGAGCAAGTCCTTTGACCTTACTTTGTATGATAGCAAAACCAGCTTTTAGCAGAATTTTAATTATTTTCTTTCTCAAAAACTTCCTCTGCCGTGTTGCCCCATAAAATGATCTCATCAATGTGACAGGAAGATCACAGGATGCTACATGATGCAGAGACTGACTAGGTGCCCCAGCCATACTGCCTAAAGCCACCCAGGAGGACACCTCCCAAACCAGCCCCTTTTATGGGGGAGTGATGTCAGGTGATGTGGAAACAGCCTGGGCTAAGTCAGCTCACCTGGGCTGGCCAGCACCAGGATGTAGTGCCAGGTGGTCTGTTTTGCTGGTAGATTCTGGTCTTGAGCTTCCTAGCCTTTACCAGTATAAAGCCTGCTACTCCTTCATTCCTTTTTATTTTTCCTTTGCTCTATTTAATTTTACTGACCTGGTGTAGATTTATATTTTCTCCTGTCATGTTGTAATTCACCTCATAGTATATCCCAGCCTTTTTGTTATCCAGAGGCCTTTCTTTTCTATGCAAGTACCTAAGAAATGGCAGGGGTTCTACTGGGGAGTATT
This sequence comes from Gallinula chloropus, assembly GCF_964237585.1. Taxonomy (NCBI): domain Eukaryota; kingdom Metazoa; phylum Chordata; class Aves; order Gruiformes; family Rallidae; genus Gallinula; species Gallinula chloropus. The sequence continues at coordinate 70,920,598 of NC_140086.1, forward strand.
TCAGGTGGATAGGTACAGATGGCTGTATACCTCTGCCTCAATGGCTAATTCCTTTTTAACTCATGCAGTATAAAAGCTTTTTTAGAGTGTATCCTCAGCTGAAGAGTAAAAGGAGTAGTTTCTCTTGCTTTTGTGCAGGGTTGATTTACACTCTTTAAAAAAAAAAAAATCATGCTGACTGCTGTTTAGATGAAGAGAACCAAGCCTGTTGAGAAAGTGTGAGTGGTGTGGCTGCATTGCCATGGTGATGGTAGATCTCCAGGTGCCCCTTTCTCCTGTGAGGCTCTGTTCCTTGCTCAGGTCATTCATACTGAAATGAAAGGTAATAGTAATTTGTAAGCTCTCTGCTGGACTAATGAGGGAAGGTGTCATCTCTTAGCTATGTAATAGTTTCTTTGCTCCCTGAGGCTCAGGGGTCTTTTTTGTCAAGGTTATTTAGACTACATCCTTAGAGGATTGGTTGTCATTTCTTTGGTAACTGGCTGGCTTTTAGGTTACAGAGAGAGAGGTGGTCTAGGTAGGGAGAAGGTGCTGATGAACAGTCATTGTCATAGTGTGAAAACCATTCTGGATTACAAAGATCTCAGGACACCTTTTCTGTATTTGTAACCTGTGATGGTTTTGTCTGGGATAGAGTTAATTTTCTTCTTGTATGGTACTACAATTTTGATTTTTACTGAAAGCAGTGTTGATAATATAGAGACGTTTTTGTTATTGCTGAACAATGCTCACACAGAGTTAATGTCTTTTCTGCTGCTCACAGCAAGCAGGCTTGGGGTGCACAAGGAGCTAAGAAGGTTCCCAGTCAGGACAGCTGACTCCAACTGACCATGGGAATGTGCCATACCTTCTCTCATGGTGCCATGTAACCAGAAATAAAACATCAAATAGGTTTAATTAGCAATCATCAGAGGGCAGATTGTCCCTGGAACATTTCCTTGGCCTGGTTTGATAGACAGGTTATCTTTGTAGGAAAATGTTCTCCAGTGATAATGCTTAGGAATACTTACCCTGCTCCAAATGTGAGTCTGTAGAGGAGTTTAACTCCAGGGTGTGTGGAGGAGCTATCGGCACAGATTTTATCTATTTTGAGTTAGATCGCACACTGACAGGAGGATGTTCTGTACAAAGGCATGAAGTGCTGTGTGGTTTCTGTGGCTGATGCCAGGCTTTATAGACTAGTTGGCTGGCCAAGAGCTGGAACAAAAGACTGCAAGGATGGAAGTTTTTTAGAAATGCCTTGGTGTTTGCCTGTAGAGCTGAGCAGAAGAGTAAGTCAGCCATTTGGTAATCCTGTGCTAGCTTCAAAAGAGTACAGAACGATTACAGACACAAGCTGTGACAGCAAGTTAGTTATGGACACAGCTGTAGCTGTAGAAAAATGTTTCTAGGCAAATTATTTGCCAAGTACTTTTTATATCAATACCACAGCTGGAGGGGTTTGTGGCACGAAGAGCAGAAGATGCAAAGCTATGGAATGGGATCTTTAATTTACAGCATGAGCAGTCTTGTGGTTAATGTAAGTAGCACAATCCATCTAGCTGGGTGATCTAGCAATAGAGGAAAAAATAACATTGCAGAGGGCAGGCAGCCCTGAGTTTTGGCAGCAATAAGTGCTAGAGAATTCATTAGCTTCTGAGTTATAGCTGGATTTGGGTTTGCAAGTTTTCTTGGACTAGGCAGGAGCTAACAAATGCTTGGCTTGAAGGAGCTGTCAAGTGTGCTAGCCTCAGGAGGGAGAACTCACTGGAGGCTGAGATGCTATTTTGTCAAACTGTCTTCATCCTTATGATCTCTGCCTCTGCTGTTTTACCCTCATCCTTTGTCTCATGCCAGCGGGGCTGCTCTATGAGATGGGCTGAGCCAGGAGCTAGGGTGACTCCACTGTGGGTCCTGCCCTTGCTGATGGGGTGCCATCCCCTGGGGTCTGAGCCAGGCAGGCAGAGCTGTGGGCAGGTGACAGGCTCCAGTGATGGCCCCGGTACAGCTGGGACTGAGCTGGGTCCGGGGTCTGGCCAGGGTCCGTCCAAGAGCAGCACAAGACAGGGCTGGAGGCAGAGCTGGACTTGGACCCTGCAGTACTGTGTGCCCAAGGTCTGCTGAGGAGAAAGGACCTGAGGCCATGCTGGAAATGAGATGCCCACAGTGAGGGTCTGACATGGAGCAGAGCTGGATGGTGTGACCTGCCCTGACCCATGCTGAAGCCCATGCACCTGTGTCAAGAGGTGGGTGGGGTCCCCAGCCAGGTTGCTCAGGGCCCTTATGACTAGAAAGTAGAGGTTGGGGCACATCCAAGCAGGGCAGTTACACAAAAGCTGGGCTTCCTGCCCAGTGGCTACACAGCCCGCGGAAGAGATGATGTGCTGGTTCAAAGCTTCCCTAACCTAAAGGAGAATGAAACCAATGTCTTCTGCTAACAGGGGCAAGGAGGTAGGAAACAGTAAAAGTTGGGATTAACAGATGGCAGTAGCTAGACCCAGTTCCTGGGTCCTTATTCTTCATTTATCTTTGATTCTGGTACTACGCTGCTGTGGGGGCACAAAGTGTGCTTCCAGCTTGTCTTTAGGGATTGCAGTTACTTCTGTCTGTCCAGGTGCAGTTCTGGGGGGACACTGCACCTCCTGCTGAGCCAGTGGGAAGGGAAACACTAGGGGAGACACTGCTGAAGCACTGAGCACATTTTGTGTTTGTGCAGCAGTGTTTCCGTTGTGTTATGTGGCAAAATTAGTTTATGGACTTTTCTTGCAGGTGTAACTATTAGGAATATGGTTTTTTATTATTACATTCTGGTAGATCCAACCCCAGTTGTGTTACATTAACAGAGGTGTTCAGAGAGCCACAGGAGGCAAAATATTTTGACAGACTAGTTGGTTGGCTTATATGACTGAAGGAGTGGAAACAGTGCACTGGAAAAAAAATTGTCAAAACCCTCCCAATTCTGAGACAAAGTAGCAGCTGGGTTATGTCATACTGTGAACAAAAATGAAAGCTTTTACAGATGAAGTAGGAGATGTGTTGTGAAAACAAAATGGGTAGTCGGCATGAGCCAGAGTGGCATATGCAATGCTTTCATATGCTCAGGGCTTGTATCGCAGGCATAGTCAAAAAGTCATGATAAATATTGCACTCTGATTGTTGGGCAGGAATGAAAAAAAAATGCCTCTAGCTCTGAGGAAGAGGTGAATAAGTTTTTCAAGAGCTGAGACAGTCACAATAGTGGAACAATAATGAATGTGCCAGGGATGAGAGAGTTATTGTTAATGCTTCTATCAGAAGAGTGACACTAGCAACTTCAGAGTGAAACTGGTAAATGCATCTTGTATATCAGAAGAAACTCAATTTCCTGATTTTGTTATGTAGTGATCCAGATACATTTGGTGAAGTTTAGGTTTCCATTTTGCCCAAGGATTTTGGGCAAGGTCATACTAAATCAATGCCTTTCTCTCTTTCTGCCCCCATCAGGGAAATCTTTTAAAGATCTTGGATTCTTATCTCTAGGTTCAGTCTTTGCTGGATGTTAGTGACCTTGTGGAGGTTACTTAATCTTTCCTTTCTTGGTTTCCTTCTGTGCAGACTCTGACAGCACTAAGGATATGTTGATGATTCAAAAGCTGACAATGTGGATCTTTGTTCTCTGTTTTCTTGTAAAGAACCTAAGGGTGTAACGAGTCACGTGAAAAGCAAGCTACCTTGATAACATGCCACTGCAGTATAATTTCTTCCTGCTGCATAAAGGTCGAACACAACCCCTTTCTGTTGCTGTAGCCAGCAGGATAGTTCTGCCTGATCACTAATCTTTATAGTGACCTTTCAAGAGCCTTGATCTATCCGGCTGCTACTTGCCTAATAGTGTTGAGGGGCTCGTAGTTCCCCAGCTGGATGAAAGATCCAGCAGCAGCCTGCTCTAAAGAACTGATGTCGTTTTTCAGGGGAGAGGCTTTAATACGAATATGACATCTTTCTGATAGAAAAGGTAGCAGTGTGCAGCTGGGTAACATAGTTTTAATAGAATAGTAGTGTAGCTGCACCGAAGGATGGGATTTAGATATCAGATTGCAAGTGTAGAGCATGTACTTAATCAAAAAAATGCAGAAAGTGAGAGGGGAGAGGAAGGGGTGAGTGGGATATTGAATATTTCCTAAGATACACACAGAGAACCTGAGCTAAAATGGTACACAGAGGGTATGCTCTCAGCTGCAAATCTGTCACAGTGTTGGCACTTTTATTTTTGTGGAACAACCGTTGTCTCATCACAGGATGAAAATTGCAAAACCCTCATCTTTTCAACACTGGTAGAGTTATGACTCTACCAGTCATATGCTCTAAGAAAAAAAAATCTCAGACTAAAGGACTATTTAGTCTACTGTATAATGCAGACCTGCATAACCCTTGCATTTTCTTTAAACCTAGATCTGTGAGAGCAGCAGAGTCTACAGCGATGCTTGTTCATTTGTTTACCTAGAATTTATTCTCTGAAAAGTAAACTATTAAGGAAGGAGTGGTACTGAGGGATACTGGCATCCAACAGATAAACAAGTGTCTGAGGAAACTTTTTCTCTTTTTAGAGCATGCTAGTACCTGCAAGGTGTTCTGGGTGTCTTGACCTATTTCTGGTATGTTAGAAATCCACTGTATGAAGGTGGATTTCCAGAAAATAGTCATTTTTTTGAACATACTTCCTCTGAGAACTTAGAAAGAAACAAAACTTCTGCTTTCCTGTTTCACTGAGGACTACACGTGGCTGTCAGTTTGTGTATCACTAAATGAATTTCTATTGCATATATTTAAAAGGGGAAGTGCTGAGAGAAATGCACATAGACCTTCCCTCTCTCTGGGAATCTGATCCTTTTGAGTACATGAACTGCATGAGAATGAACTGGAGAAGGCACAAGGGGTCAGACACAGAGGGAGAAGAAATAATTTTTTAGCATTCCCTGTTGCAAGGAATCAGGAAGTCTCAATTTATTTGTCTTTTTCAGTGCAACTTTTAAGTTCTCTGCATTTTAGTTAACAGTAGGCCAGCATGCTATTCAAATTCTAGTCTAAACTATGAACTTTTAGAGGATTTGAGGCAAAGTCCGCAGGTGTGGAAATAGAGTAAGGAAGGGGAGCATCTATCAATTTACCTTCCACTACTTGCATGAGACTCATCATACCTCTAGGCCCATTTAAAGGAAATATAGCTAGCAATCATGTTGCATTGTAATGTAATAATGCAACATGTAATGATGTGGTTGCCAGGCAGATAAAGGTAGAAGTGATTATTTCCGCTCTGAAAAGTCGCAGGAAATTGAGCACAGAATGACAGAATATCTCTGCTTGCTCAGTAGACAAAAGATGGACACAGACTGACTTGTTGACTACAGAGAAGCAAAGTAACCATGCTAACATAAAGCAAAGCCTGTTAGCAGGTCTGCTAGTTTATCAAGCTTTTATCTTCCTGGACTTTCATGGAAGTGAGTGAATGGCAGGAAGTGGGTGAATGGCAGGTATAGATGATCATAGGTAGGAGATTGGAGTGGGAAGGTGAAGATGTCATAAAGCTATAAATTAAGCTATAAATTAATAATAATTAATTAATTATTATATTTAGCTTATTAATGTCATAAGCTAAAGGGTTTTTTAAACTTCCTAAATAACCTAATTTATACACAGGCTTTAAAAACTGCTTGGTCATTTACCTCCGTGGCTTATTCTGCTTGCAGGTTCCCTTACATCACTGTGGCTCTGCCACTGTTGCTCAGACTATCACATGATGCTTGTAAATTAATTATATTATCTGATCAAGTTGCTTGACGCCAAACTGTGCACACTCTGATCTGTCCTCCTAGTTCTTTGTATGGCTTTATTGCCCAATAGACACAAAGCAAGTGCCACCTTCTGTGCTAAAAGGAGAGTGCTATATGTATTAACTGGCTCACAACTCAATTCATTTAGGTCACCTAGCCAACTACTTAAATTATTAGCTCGTCCAAGGATTTCATTCCTTTTTTAAAATTCACTGAAAACCTCAATGTTGTCAACAGTGTATTGAAAAATTAAGCACTTAAGAACTCCTGCAATACTGTGCAGAAGAAACTGGTCGGTAAACATGAGCAGCACCTGGCTTTTTGGTAGCTAATGCTACTGATTACATTAAAGACTCTGGCTTTCAGTGAATAGGCTGGAATAGTTCAGCCTTTTGTAGTCCACACTTTTCTGTAAACACGGTGTGTATGCTCTCTATAGAAAGCAAGTGAAATAGATAATCTCCTATGTGCATTCCAGGCTTATTTTGGTATTTTCTCAGTGTACTCCAGGGGCTAAGACAGATGTCCAAAGGAGGGGACCAAGGGAACTGAAGAAAGGGGACAAGAGAAGGGAGGTTGAACTTTTCACTCTCCTAGTGTAATTGTGGCCTGCGGAAAGCTCAGCTCTTCGTCTCTCTCAAATTCTGTTCTCCTTTTTACTTGCAAGAAAACTTGCCAAGCTTCTGAATATTTCCCCAAGTGCTGTCCCTCTGTATGTCCTGCCTTAGAGACAGAGGCTCTGTTATGCGCAGGTTCTTAGTTGAAGGTGGATGTGGGTGTTGCTGGAAATGCAGGGTGCTTTCCCCACACCCATGGCAGCAAACAGCTTGCTTGTCTAGGTTGCTTGTGTGACTAAGGTAAGTTTTCCAAACGGTTAGATCTAGCAGCCTGGAACCTCTGGGTGTCTGAAAGTTGCTCTTCTCACTAATCTCTCCTAGGCTTGTGAAACCTGGCTTCTCCCTTACAATATACTACAGTTCTACAGTTCTCTACAGTCTTAGCTGTACAACGTCCATTGGTTTGACATTGTCAGCTCTTCCTATGTGAATTAAGACCCTGCTTAAACAGTTTAGTCACAGTCTGGTCTAGCCCACAAATAATTTAAAAACAATTAAGTACAGGCTGAATTAGAAGGCTTTTTATGATTCCTTGCCATATTATTTCTTCAATGTGCACCTCTTAAATTACGTAAACCTTCAGCCATCCCCACTGAATCATCAGCTGTACTCTTATGGAGCTTTTTTCTTCTTTTTTTTTTCCCTAATTATATTTGATGTGATCTTTCAGTCTCTCACAAACTGTACAGATAACATCACTGTGTAAGAAAACAGCTCCCTAGTTTAGCTGCCATTCACATGGATCTCTTTTCCTGTGCTCCAGTTCAGTCCTGAGCTCTTCTGATACTGTATTCTCTCAAAGTACAGTGAAATAGATCATAGGATCCCTTCTCTTTCTCATGTCATATGTTAGGGGGGACAACTATGGAGGGACACCTGTGTGTATATGTGAGTGTGAAGAAGGGAAATGTAAGGCAATTATGTTTTCTCTAGTTTTCAGTGTGGTTTTCAAAGCAGAAAGGCTTATTTAATATAGCTAGCAAAAGATCTTGATTCTGTCTGGAAATGAAGAGAGGAGGAGGCTAGGATTTCCCTCTCTCAATTTTCTCTAAAACTTCCTATGGTTTTGGTTGCAAAAAGGGACAGGTGTGTGAGAGTGCTCAAACAAATAATTGCTGTGTGCACTCAGAAGAGGCATGGAGAGGGAAAGCAGACAGACCCCCCTTTTCTATTTGCATGGTGGCCGAGATGACTACTGCTTACACTCCACAGTGCTTGAGATTGGAAGGCGTAACATTCTGCTTAGTGCTGGTCCATGTGTCAGGCACTTTGCACTTGTTTTATTTGATGTAGGAGTTGCTGGTTTAGCTCCATCTGGTTGGGCTTCTTGCTCGCTGACATTGTAATTATGAAATCCTGTTTCCAGTCCAATCCCACTTCTGTCCTCAATATGGGCTGCTCACAGCTGTTGGACAGGCAGCACTCTTGTGCTGAAATATCAGGCCAGAGATTTCTTCCCAGTGTCTAGACAAAATTATCAGTTCAAAGGTCTGCTATTCAGACTTTCCTGTGTTTGTCGATTGGGGGAACTCCTGATCCAGGGTTGCTCAACAACATGGGCTAGAAAACATGTCTGGGTATCCCACTACACGTGCTCAGCAATGCAAAGGAAGTTTAGAGATCTAATAGACAGGAAAAGATAGGAAGTAGCCAAAGACAGCAGCTACTGTGGGATGTATTGACTCTTCCTAGACACACTGACTCCTAAAGCTGTGATCCAACTTCTCTTTTATAGCAGATGGTGATAAGCAGCTGATCTACTGATGTTCTGTTATTACCATTCATGGAAGGATTAAATAAGCTTCAATGTCTAACTGGCTTGAGAAAAAAAAAAAAAAAGAAACCAAAAGAAGTCACAAATTTTATGGGTTTTTTTCCACTGGAAACACTGAAAAATGTGTATATGAACTCTAAATGAGAAATGTTCTTTGGGATCCCAGCAGCTTTCAACTAAAAAAGAGAGATTCTTTGACAGTTTCAGTGCTGCTCTTTAAAATTCAGATATAACACAGGAGTGGTACAGCTGTGATGTCAGCAATATGACTAGGAATTATCCAGAATTCACATAGATGCTGCTGTCTGGATTCTCAAAATATTTTTTTCCTTGAAAAAAAACCCACCACTCTCTGTATTTACAAAATGCAGTTACTATCCTAGGGATCTTCCATATAATTGTTTAACTGTTTGAGGAGTTTTGTATTTGTATTAAGAGGTAAATCCTCTTAACATTCTTTGATGACAATTGGACTTTTATTTGAATTCAAAACCATTGCAGGATTATGGTTTGGTTTATGGCATGAGCTTGTCTTTCACCAGAGGATGAAAACGTCTGTGCTGGTTTATGTGGTTAGTGAAGTGCAAGCAAGCACACTCTGGAGAGGCCTTACAAGCATATTTCTGGAACTGTAGCTGCATCTGAAGACTCCTTTGTCTGAGCACAAGTGGAGGAAGCACTGTATTTTCAAACACATTTAGTTATTGTGTAACAAGAAGTGGTTTTACTTGATAAATACTCCAGTGGGAGCATGCGCAACTGATACTGCTTGGTTTACCCAGACAGCTCTGCTCTGTGCTAGTGCAGTGGCCAGAGAATTGAAGACTGTAAGCCAGATGTTCTAGCACAACTTTTTAGGAAGCCAAAGTGCATTATCTAGTGTAAGGTAATAGAAAAAACATTACAGGGTAGTTTTAAGAGAAAGAGCTATATGAAGGGCAGCTTAAGAAATGTGAATAATAATTGTAGCCAGCATATGCCCAGTTTAATTTTAGTTTTAATACTAGGAAATGGGATGACTGGGAAATGCTGGAAGTAAGAAGATCAAGAAATAAGAGATGAGGCAAAACTCTCCTTGAGCAGAAGTCAGGAACTGGGTCACAAACCAGCTAATAAATGTATTTGCTATCAGGTAGAAGAACAAAACTTATCTACTGCTCACACTGTTACCTTACCCAGTCTCATGTAGACTGAGATAACTGTGTATTTAGGATAATTAAAAGAAAAGATCCTGTTCTGTTCCTCTAGTGCTGCACTTGTATTCTTACAGAGGTCCCCGTCTGTGGGTGTCCTAAAACTCTCTCGGTTTTAAACTAAAGGTTTAAAACTTGAGATCTTGGAGTCTGGATTCAAGAAGACTTATTTTCCCTTAGCTACCTGCTAGTAGTATTCAAGTAAATGCTTTTATTTCAAAAATAGAAATCTGTTTTCTTAAGTGGTTTTCCCCCTCACTTTTTTAAATCACAAATTCAGTGCCCCTGTAATGTGTGGATCTTTTGCATCCTGTGTTTTTTTCCTTTTTTATTTCATGTAATGTATGCTAAAATATTCATTGATGTTCTCTTTCATCTGTAGTGAGATCCTTGTTTCTCTGGGCCTGATTCCATGACCACTTCTTCATGTCCCTACTCATATCTGGGGGAAAAAAATGATCCATAATTGACACTGTAATCAGATCTGGGCTCTTCTACTCAGGGTAACTGCACAGAACTTGCTCTTTGCTTGGTAATTTTCTACCCATCTTGTGAAAATACATATCTTTCCAGGTGGAGTTAGAGTTACAGCCATTATAGTAGGTAGAGGGGCTAGGAAGAGAAATTTATGTTCTTATCATGTGGTATGGTCCTGGTGAGGAAATATTCTTGCCATCTGGGTTTATTTTCCCCTCCTACTAAAGTGCAAGAAGTTTGGTGGTAAAGCAGTTTGTTACACAGTGACCCTAACAATATTGCATCGTGTGATGTAATCTGTTAACAGCCGGTGGTCCTTAACAGGTTGAGAGTGTGGTTCAGACCCCACTTTGCTGATCATCTTTGCTATGCACTCATAAAAGAGGCGAAGTGATCTGCATCTCCACGGCTTCCATTTCCCTGGCTAAGGAAGTAGAACTGGCTCTGCCTAACCAGGTGGGGCCTGCTGGACATCCCCGCTGGTAAGCCTTGGCGTGGAGATGACTCCTGTACTGGGGCAGGCTGTGTAATTCTACAGCAGGACCCTCCTTGCGACTGCAGCTCCCTGCTGTTGCACCTGCCTTCTTTATTTCTAATTGCTTAGACAGCAAGTGCTGTGCTCTTGTGGGAAAATATTGTGTCTGCTGCTTGCTGTAGGCACTCCTCAGATGCTACTGCAAAATGCACCTCTACTGTAACCCCCTCCTTTTTGCCCCTTTCAGGTGCACACTGACATGTTGCTGAGCTGCTTCTCCAGTGGGCAGCTCTGCACGTCTCTGCATTTCTCTTGCCTCAACACCCTCCATTGTCTCACCTTGAAGATTGCAGCTTTCTCCATCTCTATTGCCAGATAGGTTCCCTTTATTGTGTCCCTGTAGTCATGGTCACCTGGTATACACTGAGGTCATAGTCTGCTCATATCACAGGGTAAGACCTGAGTACGCTATACACCACCCCTTTGCATGGCCATGCTTCTTTTCAAAGCAAAAGTAGACAGGAGGGGACCCACAACATACACAGCCACTGTTCTTACTGTCAGATTGGCAAAGCAGGCTGCGAGGTGCACCCCAAGGCTTAGCTGCCTTCAGAGTGGACAGGTCCCTCTGTGTGTCCTCTTTTGTGCACTGTAAGAGAAGGTGTCCACTGCTAGCTGGTGTCCCTCCAACACATGCAGATGCAATGTTGCAGGACTCATTGTGGAGCACAATAAATGAAGGAAGCTAGTTTGGCTTTGGATCAACTTATCATTGACTGAGATCTCTGCTCCTGTCCTCTACTGCTCCCATTTTCAAGTGGCTCCTCAGGCCTGGTGCTGAACATGCAGCTTCAGATCTTGTGCTGGTTCCATCTGGAGCAGCCAAGTCCCTACGTGTTCCTGCTGCTTATGGCTGAATGCAGACATGCCCAAGCGAGCTCCGTGTGGCGCCAGCGTGAGTCCAGCACAGCTTGTTAACCCTCCGCTCCTGCCATGGGGAAGGTGCTGTACTGTTTCTCACCAGAACTGCTTCCAGGAGTACTGTGGACATGCTCAAGTGGGTGCTGCGTTTGGGAGCCAGCCCCATGTCAGACCAAGGCTGGCTTGCATGGGAGTTCTGGCCACAGATACCAGACAGTTGGTCTGAGTGTTGCCACATCAGTTTCTCTATCATGTTGGCCAGTGGGTGCTGATGACAGTACTGGAAAGGTCTCTCTAGCTTGCTGCTGATGTGATCATGCTGCTGCATTTCTAGCAAAATTCAAACACTCCATGCTCACACCTTTTAGTTTATTGGCAAATTTTTCTTGCTGTTGTAAGATCTCCCACCATGTTACAACTGATCAGAGTTGTCATTCAAATGCTGATCACATCCCAGAAAAGGAATGTTGTCTATCTAAATCACATCAGTGTTGGCCTTTGAGGCTACCAAGAACTCCCTTGTTCAGTCCAGCACTGTGACTGCTGGGACATAGTTAGAAAGTCTCTGAACTTGGGAAATTGAGCTTTGTGCTTTAATATTCATATTGTGGTCTCAGCCACTGTCCTATGAAGAGGTGAAGTGTTCTCTGTGGAGAAGGACCTGGGGGTCCTGGTGGATGACAGGTTGGCCATGAGCCAGCAGTGTGCCCTGGTGGCTAAGAGAGCCAATGGGATCCTGGGGTGCATCAAGAGGAGTGTGGCCAGCAGGTTGAAGGAGGTGATCCTCCACCTCTACTCTGCCCTGGTCAGGCCCCACCTGGAGTATTGTGTCCACTTCTGGGCTCCCTGGTATAAAAAGGACAGGGATCTCCTGGAAGGAGTCTAGAGAAGGGCTACAAAGATGATTGAAGGCCTGGAACATCTCCTTTATGATGAAAGGCTGGGTGAGCTGGGACTGTTCAGCCTAGAGAAAAGAAGACTAAGGGGAGACCTTACTAATGTTTATAAATATCTTAGAGTATGGGATGCAGGGGGGAATGGCCAGCCCCTTTTCAGTGGTCTGTGGAGACAGGACAAGTGGCAATGGCTGCAAGTTGGAGCACAGGAAGTTCCACACCAACATGCAGAGGAACTTTTTCCCAGTGAGGGTGACAGAGCCCTGGCACAGGCTGCCCAGGGAGGTGGTGGAGTCTCCTTCTCTGGAGATATTCAAGACCCATATGGACACCTCCCTGTGCGACCTGTCCTAGGGAACCTGCTTTGGCAGGGGGGTTGGACCTGATGATCTCTTGAGGTGCCTTCCAACCCCTACAATTCTGTGATTTTCTAAACACAGTCCAACAAAACCAGAGTGCTGTGACCTTCTAGAATGCTGGATTGCAAGATGACATGGGACATGAGGGAGGAACCATTTCACTGAGTTGAATGTTCTTGGTATTATTTGTTTGAGACCAGACATCATTTACAAGAAACAGGAGTGCAGCATAACCTGGTGGACTGGGTTTGGGAAGAATCATAGAAAGAGTGTTCTTTGTGGGGAAGATGATGCAGAAGAAGCCAGAATGAATGGGTATCAAAGCTGAAAATGTTGCCAATACAAAGAATGAACAAGAAATGAGACCAAGAAGGTTTTGTGAAGAGTTTTGTAGTTGAAGACATGAGCCTTGTATTTGATTTATATGCACAGGAGAACATTAATAAGGGTTGGAATACTGGGGAAGGAAATTCAGGGATGAGCTTTGCTCTTCTGGAGAGGGATCATGTCCCAGGAAAACTTCGTAAGAGAGTAAAATTGAAAGCAGAAAAGAGTGATGTTGCAAACAGAACTTCACACTCTTAATCACTGCTCCTTAGCACATCACTGCATTTTGGGATGTTGCAGATACAAGATTCAGCCATCTCCAGCTTTGAAAAAAAGTTGCTGTGACTTATCTGGGAATAATGAGACTGTTCTGAGTACCACGCAAAATCACACAGCGCCATTATTGATTCTGCTTTAACTGTTCTTTTAGCTCTTTGTTTAGTTTGTTAAAGACATCATTCTCTTCCTTTCCAGTTTTACAAACACACCTGCAAAAACTGTGCTTCTCTGCTGCATTTCAGATAACGGTCAGTGATGCTGAAAGAAATATATGAGGAGAAAGAAAGCAAGGGCTGCCAAGAGAGATATGTTAAGAATGTGTATTAATACATAAAGACTCTTTTCACTGATTAGTCCAAAAAGAAAACAAAGCAAGGATGGTGCTTGCCTGAAAAAGTAGTATCTGCTCCACTTTGAAAGAATAAGTTATGATTTCTCATGGTAGACTCTGTCCTTCCACCCCCAGCTTAGATATTGGCATTTTCTCTATAATCTGTTTTATTTCTGTGGGGGACTGAACTGACTCGGGGTGAGTTTTAACCTATAACAAAGCCTGAAACCCAGAAATTTCTGTTTTAAGATTGCTGTATTCCCTAAGTAGTAACAGCCTGGGAGGAAAGAGGCACAAAAGCAAATTTTACAAGGCTTTAATTGTAACACAATTTTGGGAGGGGAAACTCTGCCTAGGCCAAGAGAGGCACCCAGCTGGTTCACTGCTGAAGGATTCTGAGCAGGCACATTGTCCTATTGCTGACCCATAGGCTGGGTACAGCTTAGTGCATTGTAGATCACAAAGGTTTCAGTCAGAGGGAGAGAGTTTTAAAGTTACTATACAACAAGGATGCCATCTGAGGGCCTCATGGGAGAATTTGGAATGGTATAAGCTGAAATAACTGTAGTAGTTCTTGCCTTAAGCCATCTTTGCCACTCTGGAGAAGTTCCCACCCGCCGTTGTGTGCAGTTCCTGAGCCTCTGTGGTTCAGGGGTCTATGAAAGTGAACCAAAACCCAAGTGAGAATATCTAAATATGCCCAGCTCTAAATTGCTGCTCTGTGAAAAGACAAGCAGCTTGAGGTATTCCTTAATGAGTGAGGTGAAATAGGAAGAGTACAAGATCCTTTGCAGACACCTTGCCGCTACCCAATTGTGATTCAAAGTCCTAATATCCCTCTTGCTCTGTTTTCAATCTGGTTTTGGGGGAGAGGGTGGCAGCATTTTTTTCCTCCCTACTTGCTTTCTGTGCTAGTTACAGCCCAGGAGATGATTCTGGTAATTCTGACCTCAGCTGTAGTAGGGCACACCTAAGCTATATTCCTTAGAATCTGTGGCAGCCACTCCTCTGTGGGGATGAAGGGGATATCGAGTTGTGTACCACCGTGACGTGTTTTTAGGCAATGAGGCATGTTTCAGGTGTGAGTTACAGTGGTGACTTGCTCTGTCCCCTGAGGTTCTTTGATGGCAGTGAGCAGTCACTGGAAACTTGCTCCAATGTACCGGCAGATCTCAGCGTAAGCTGTGGACACCGGTTTCAGGGATCAGCCTTGCCCCTATGCCAGAGGAAATCTTGGTCTCCCTCGGATTTCCTGCAGGCAAGGGACTTGCTGCTTTGTCCCAGGTAAATAAAAGCAACCACCAGCTCTGTTGGTTTCAACCTAAGTTCATGGTGATGAGTTAGAAATTGCTTATGCAATGAGCGTCTGTCTCCCCTTTTTACTGACAGCTCATTTTATGGGAGCTAATATCGTAAGTTCTTATTACCATTGTTAAATTGTTACTGCAATATGAAATGTGTCCCATTACATAGATAAATAACACACTTGAGCAGAGACACATGGCGGGGAGAGGGGGAAATGTTGGCCATCTTGGCAGCCTATTCTGTTATGGTCTGTCATTTCATTTTCTCAGGCTAAAGGAGATCCATGGTGGCGGATAATTTGTTACTTGTTTTCAGCTTTGCGAAGTTCCTTATGTAACTGGTGTCAGTGCCAATCCTCATTATGGGCTCACCAAAGAAATTAAAGTTTCCTGGAACCCTTAGCTTTTAAGAGTATTTTACATACTTTTACCTGTGAATAAATTTTACAACTGCTGTAAGTAAATAGTTCTTGTATTCACCTGCAGGAAGCTTTGTGTTTAAATAAATCTTAAGTGCAAAAAAGTTTTGCAAGTGCAGTTTTGATACTAATAAGAGTTTTTGTCACTGGTGTGAATGGAGAGAACAACTTGGCAGACGTTCCTTGCTAAGAGGCACTCTTGGGTCATATGTCCTCGTATAAACTGAGCGTGTCATTAGATTCATGCGGTTTTGGGGCCAGGGTGGGAATCCTTTGTATCTTGAGCCAGGCTCAGTGTGCATCCTCTGCAACTGCTTTCAGTTTTGGCCTCATCAGTTTATTGACTGCTTTCCCATAGTGTTCTTCGTACTTTCTATAGTATTCAGTACTTTCTAGAACTCAGTACTCTCATACAGTTATTGACAGGGACCTTTTAGAGCCCATAAGCCTATTCATTGGCTGTAACATTCTTCTTCCTTGAACTCTCTCTAACTCATCCCATTCCTTTTCCTCTCAGTTTGAGCTATTAATATTTTATTAAAAAAACCAACCAAACAAAACCCAACATGAACACTGAACTGAAGCTAACCAGCCAGAAAAGATTTGGGGAAGGTTTTGTGTGTGTGTGTGTGTGTGTATATTTCTTTGATCACATAAAAGTCTACTACAGCTGCTTTCTTAGCTGCTGCATCTGTTACTGGGTGAATGGGGTTTTTACTGACTTGGGAATACATGGAGAGAAAACAACAGATATTGGATATTTTTCACTTTGTTGTTGTGTAGTAGAATTAATCTGTATTTGCCTAGTTGTAATACCTACTATTTGTGGGAACTCATGGGCCTTAAAATAGGTGTGACGGCTTCTTCTTGCCCTAAAACTATAATAGATTGTAACGTTAAACATTGCAAAGAATGAAACAAAGACTTAGAGAACAAATAAGAGTGAGTTCAAGTTCATAATACCTTCCATATGACTGCCAAATTGCTTGAAGATTAAACTTGAAACTGTCAGCTCAATCCTTCATTACCTTCCTTTTCATTTTGTGAGTTATATGTAATGGGAGTGTCATAAATTGCTGCCACTGGTGTATCTGTGTGGGGAACCTTTATCCGGGACCATGTCTGAGCTGCAAGAAGTTCCTGGAAATAAGAGTGCACTGCAGGCTGGAAGAGAACTGGTTTCCATGAAACAGGAAACAAAAGTTGGGCAAGCTAGTGGACCGAGACTGTGTTTTGCCTGCTTGATCTTGGTGTTTGTTTTCCCTCTTTAGTCCATTCACTTTTTATTACTCTCTACAGTGTGTCCCTTGGGGTCTGTTCCTTACTGCACTTTTTAGATTTTAGGAGCTGCTATGCTATATTTCCCTGTGGTACCCAGTGCTTCATGGAAGTTATAATTTAGTTCAGTGCTTTGAACACTGGCTCTTTCTCTTGCAGCAATAGAGACAGTCCTGGCACACCTAAATCCCATAGGCTTAGTACTGGTCCAGTTGTGGGATGGGGTGTTTACCTTTATCTGCCTTTGAACACCAAATTTTCTGCCTCCTGGGAGGAGATTGTTGGGATGGGAATGAGTCAGCAGATTTTCATAGCAGCTTAAACTTCTGTGACTGTGTAAAGCTGTCAGCACAGGAACCAGGTCCTCGTAGCTGATGAACTTGCAATGAATCCTACCTCACCTCTGAGGATAGGCGGTTAAAAGGTTTTGAAAGGATAGAAAAAGCTCTTGAACCTGCCAGAGGGAGAAGAAACAGAGAATGAATGGCAGCAGGGGGAGTTGTTAGAGAAGTGAACTGCAGGTCAGGGTGACCAGTAAGCCTGAATAGAGTGCAGCAGAGATGACTTTAGGGGAAATGACATTGGCAACTCAAAAACTCGGACTGGGATCTGCTAACAGCATACGTCAGTTGTGACCCCAGCAGAAAGGCCACTGTACAACTGTTAGGTCATACTTTTGGAGTGAACGTTGTGGTGCTGGTAGATTTTTAAATGGATGAGGAATTCTGCCTTTTGACCAGAGGGCAGCTACAATAGGAGGAAGTCTGTGTGTCTGGAAACTTGATTCCCATTCCAGTTTCAAAACACAGCTAAGTAAGGGGGGGAGAAATGTCCAATGTATTAAAATTTCAAGGCTGTTTATCAACATTGTCTAAAGCAACAGTTTCTGCATAGGAAGCTGAAATTAATTCTTTGGGTTTTTTCCCTTTCTTAAAAAAAGAGCTATACTGTTTCTGGATATTTTCACCCAGTTACTTCAAAGCTTTAGATGAACTTAAGAGCAGACCTGGAAGTTCAACAATAGGTTCTTCTGTCTTCTGAAATAAGTATTAATAACATTTCCCAAAATCTTCACTGGCATTATAATCCCTAGGGTACTGGTTATCTGGAAGGTATCTGGGGAGGTAAAGCCAAGCATTGATTTTGGGGCACTTCTGTCAGCTACTTAGTGTCCTTGTCTTTCTCTTCTGAGTAGGAGGGCCGTGTCAAAGCATTGTGCTTGGTCATCTGCCTCATTAAGCTCATTCAGAAAATCAGCCTTTCATCTCATTGCAAACTTTTGAGCAAGTTTGTTCCTGTCCCATTTTTCTTCTTTATTCCTTTTCTTCTTTCTTAGATACAGTATACCAGCTTTGCCTTTTTGATTTCCTTCTATACCCATACTTCTATCCAGCTATTCACCCCATGAAGTCTCACACTCACAACTTTGATTGTGTACAGAATTATGTTTTCTTGGATTATTTACCATGTTCCTGGTATTTTTGTTCAATCTTTAAAGGCTTTTGTTAAACTGACCAGTTATTCTCCTGCATATTTTCTTCACTCTGTTGTAATTTATCTTTCCTCTCTCTTACTTCTGAGTCCAGTGTTTTATCAAGATCACATTATCCTTTTAACTCCTCTGTAGGCTTTTGTTCCTTACCTCCAACAGGTATTCAAGTTATTTTTTTCTTGCTAATCATAGAGGAAATCGATGCAACAAATATTTTAAAGAAACACTTCCTTTAAGGGTTAACAGTTTACTGGGAAAGGAGTAGGGTGGGAGTTACACAAATACATTTCTGGCATAAGTTTCTTAAAATAGAGGGGAGCTTGCCAGAAGAAGATGTATACTTATTAATGTATAGCCAATGAATGGATGCACCAAGAATTTGTTGGGGGTGATTTTTACTTGTTTGAAAAGTGACCAGCAGACTTCAGCTAGTGAAGACAGATTGCTTTGATAAATCTTTGGGAATTTTGGTATTTTTTGTCTCAGTTGTATTCTCTGGCAAGCACACAAAAGAGATATCCCCTCTAGCACCCAGCATCTCAGATTGCCTTTTGTATGTGGATATGATTCTCCTTTCTGAGTCTGCAAAACCTCTAAAATCTCCATTAAAATGCACTGTAAACCTCCTCTCTTTGGGAGTACTATGGAGCTATGAAAAGAAGACCATAAAAGTGAAGCCAGAATAAATAAACCTTCTTCCAAATGAGTGTGGATTGGCAAGCTTAAGAATCATTAGTTTTGCCTTACTGAAAAAGGAGCAAGATGGAAATCCACGGGAGAGAATTAGGTTGGTTCAAGCAATACACCAGCACTGTAACCCTACTCTTAATCTGTGTGCAATACACCCAGAGGGAAATAAGGCTGTACAGCATGAAGATTTTATCAGCCTGCATTTCTGTGACAGTTGCAGTCAGAGTCCTTGTGAGTGAGTGAAGCCAGCAGGAATTATTTGTGTCGTTCGGAATGAGTGTCACTGAGATCTTTGTGCCATACCTATCTGGCCTGTGTATGCCACATATGACAAATGTGTATCTGTGAAAGATCTGTCTGTAGTTTTGTTTTGAAACCTTCTGCTAGCAAAGCCAGACTCTAGAGCGCCACGACTCCATTCACAAGTATTGCAGTGAGAGAAACAAGAATTAAAGGCTAGGTCTGGCTATTTTCAACCCACCCATAAAAAGAAAGTGAAGATCAACTCTGTCTCCATGTCCCTCTCCTACTGTCAGTGCTGGGTCCTGGTATGGGAAGGGGAGGCAAGGAGGAGAGGGCTCTCATTAGAACACATTTATTTACTTAGCATTTATCTGAAACATCTCTTCAGTGGGGCTGGAGCTGTGCTGGCTGAGGACATGAATTGTTTGGTTTAGCAAGAACTGAGAACTCTGTGGCAAATCAGTGCTGTCTGAAGTAAAGTCCCAAGGACTCATCTATCAGTAGGCAGGAGATGACTGCCTGGAGACTTGCACTCCACAGCCTGTCACAAGGGACTCGGTGCTCCTCTACAGCTGCAGCAGCAGCTGAGGGCTGGGAAGGGCAGGCTGTGTTCCCACAAGACAGAAAAATGTCCTGGAGTTTCCTGCTTTTCTTGTGAGTACTGAGGTTTTTGGTTATGTCCAGCTGGTAGACAAAGGTTTATAAATTTCAAATGTGTTCACTTTTGCAAAAAAGATGCAGCCTTGAATTAGAAAATCTCAGGTCTCTTCCTTAATCTAAAGGAGGTTTTGCTTATCCAAGGAAAAAGCTGCAAGTTACTCTCTTTCCCATTACTCCAAGCTTCTACATCTACACTGGAAGGAAACTAAAATTCAGGGCTGCAGATGGTTGCAGGTCCAGGAACAACTGTTCCTGGGTCTTGGCTTCTAACTGGTGAAGTAGTTTGTTTGCTTGTTTAATCAAATTTGGAGTAGATTTACTGGGAAGATTTGTGTTTTGTCAAAGGTTTTTGATAAATGGATCTTCTAATGTGTTTCTGTAGGAGAGCAAGTTACATTCAGCCACATAAGGGACCCAAATTTTCTGCTCTAGCGTTCTCTGTCTCGGATTCAGGCTGCTGTGATGTGCATGGCACAATTAGTCTTTCCCATTGTCTGTGAGAGTCAGTTTTTGAAGGGTCTTTATTTACCAGCCTCTAAAAACCAAATCCTGTCAATGGATCACCTTGGGATCTCAAATTGCATACAGCTGAATAGAAGGCTGTAAGCAATACTTGTGTGTGCAAAGCAGTGCTTAAAGGAGGAGCAAAACTGAAAATGCATTTGGGACTTTGGGCAAGCAGGAGAATCCTAGCATCTGCTTCCTAATGATGTTTCTTTGTTTAAATCTTGTTGACTGTAGTGAGATGCTGCTTGCTATATTTTATAGTCTACAATATCTCACCTCTCTGGTGGTACAGTATTTTTTACAACTCATGCGATTTTAAATACATTATTAAAAATGTTAATAGAACTTTTTTGCTGTTGTTCTTAATCTGTGGCAGTCAAGAAATTAAAATCCCCAGGAATTTAATTTTTCATATTTTCTTAATTTTTTTTTTAACATAACAGCTGTAAGGATCAGAAAAATAAAATAAATGACCTCTCTCAATATGAGGACTTTTATTTCTGTTTGATTTCTTAATAGCTGTTGTTCCTTTAAAAAATCCAATCTTTTGCTTTCTGGCATAGTGATTATGTGCTTTGAAGTCTAAAATTAACAAAATGGTGTTTAATATATAATTCAACTTATATATTAATATCAAATAATTTTTGGTCTGGTTTTTAGCACGTATGGACCATGTCAGTTGTATTTTATGACCTGTGAAAAGAGTGAGCTGTATTCACTTCTCACAGAAATATCCAGGGGGGATAATTATGCTTTCAGTCTTTCCTGCTGAAGGCATTCTCCCAAGCTTGGGCCCAAGATATGTCTTTAATAGAGCAAAGAACTTGGGAATGAACAAAAACCCAAAACCCAACCAGAAACAAACAAAACCCATTAGATGTCTAGGAAAAATCCATGTAGTACAGCGTGGTGTTGTGTAAGCACATAATTGCTCACATCCCTAATTGTGGAGTCTGCTGGAAGGGGACGTGTGTGTCACCTGCAGGGAACACAGCTCTTGCCATGAGCC
Source organism: Gallinula chloropus (assembly GCF_964237585.1). Classification (NCBI taxonomy): domain Eukaryota; kingdom Metazoa; phylum Chordata; class Aves; order Gruiformes; family Rallidae; genus Gallinula; species Gallinula chloropus. The sequence continues at coordinate 70,941,638 of NC_140086.1, forward strand.
ACACGGGCCTCCTGGGAACAGCCCCAGGAAAGCTGCTTCCACACCGTGCTGAACTCAGCCTGGAGGCATCAAACCTGGCTTCCAGCCTTGTTGGATGGCTTCCAGCCTCCCATGTGGATGTTTGTAGTGTGGAGCTTACACTGTTGAAGAACTGGTGTTTCTATCATGCCTAAGAAATCGCCCTCAGACTTGGGTACCTATTGCAGGCCTTGCCCATACCTCCAAGATGAAAATTCATCGGCTGCGTAGTGCAAAGCATCAAGGCTGCTTTGTGTACCTGCTGGTACAGCTGTGGGTTGATCTGTTCCTTGCTCCTACCAGAGAAGCTGCCTCAGAACATCCATTCTGCCAGGTGTGGGGGAAGCCTTTGTGCGAGTGTGGAAATGCTGTTCGCAGGAGTAGTCCGACGCGCTAACCGGGAGAGCAACTTGTCGATGGCCCTATCTAGCAGCAAGCTGTGATGCCAAAAACTACTGTTCCTAGCCAGCACTGAGGGGTGCCAAGGTAGTGATCCACAAAGATAATACTTAAATATGTGCGTAGGGGAAGCTGATGAGCTGACACAGAGTCCACAGACAATGCTGAACTCTTCCCTGTGGTCTCTTACCAGGTCAGCAATTTCTAGATGTGTATTTTGTTTGAGGCCTCGACCATTTGGCAGTCTTATTTCTGCTTAATTAGCTTCATGATTTAAAACTATTTGTGGCCTCCTAATGAACTGGGAAAAACCCAGCAGCTGTTAGCAGCTGGCTGGGAGTTTAACAGCAGCCATGTGTGTTCAGTAGAACAGCAATAAAGTAGTGAGAAGGGAAGTCTAGCAGTACTGCCAGGGGTCGGGACACGTGAGGGCTATCCTCAGTCCTGTTAATGATCACCATTAGTGCAGTACAGAATTTCAGCTAGACATAAACAGCCTTGTTAAGTGACAGTGACAATGAAGGCTTTGACAGAAGGCTTTGGCTTGTGCAAAGCCATGTGCCCTGTGAAGGAGTATTTCAACTAAGATGCTGGATGTGGACTGGAGAGGCTGAGGAGTGAGGACATGTTCCCATTGGACTTTTTAACAACTTTCCCAGCCCTGCAGAGCAAGATTTGCCAGGGAAATTCTGTCAAAACTATTAGGCGCTGAGTTTCCCAGCTCTATTGCACAGCCCTATGGGGCTTTGCTCTGAGGTGGATGGAGCATTGCTGGGTGATGGTAAATCCACTAGTTCCAGTTGTGCTTGTGCCTGAGGGCTCAGCCCTCTGAGCCTGCTAAAGCTCCTCACCAGTATGATGTTTTCTCATGCAAATCAGCTGAGCCTGTATCCTGATTTCCCTGTGATCTGGAGGTGTCCACCATTTTTAACAGTATGTGACCAACCAGGTAACAACCACCCACAAGTGCAAACTTATTTCTTCTAATATTTCTCTGTCTTAGAGTGTTTTTAATATGTTTCTCTGATGTAGATTTTTACTGAATTATTTTGACTGTGTCAGATCACAAACCTGCTCCATCTCTTGTGAAGACTTCCAGCACTACTAGTATGAACAAGAGATTTAACCTTATCTTTAAGATAGGTATATTAAGTAATGTATAACACTAATGCTCCATTTTTACCAATCTCCAATTTCTTATCCATCATACAGTTCACCCATCAAATCTGTATTTCTTCAATTTAGAGAGAAGGATGTTGTGGGTGACGGTGTCAAAGGCCTTGCAGAAGTGCAGAGAGATGGCATTTATTTTGTGTGAGTCAGATTACATTTTGGGTGTATATAATAAGAGGTAAAAAGTGTCCTTAATATCTGTCAGCACATCTTTGAGGCCAGTATGAAGTATGTCTGGTTCTGGTTTCAGGATTTTTAATCCATAAATGATCCTCTCATGTCCTCTTAACTATTATTTATGGGACAATTTGGTGCCTTTATACAAAATTCTCTCTGGAGATCTGTACACACTTCCTTTTGCTATCTCAGGTGCTAATTATATTATGTGGAGCCACTTCTTAGGATTAGGTCTGATATTTTATGGCTGGATGGATTTCTTATATTTTGTTTTAATCAGGTTGCTATGCACATTAATAGTGACCTTTACTGTGATTTTTGTCAAGTGCTCTGAAAAATATGTCTGCAGCCACTAAATAATGGCCTGGTGTGGCTTTGTAATGAAAATGGTATGAAAAAGAAACAGGAAAGTATAACTGCATTGCTGTGGAAATTTAAGTGTATCTGTTCTGTGTAAGGTTTTATAGTTCAGGCAAGGATTTCTTAGGTCTGCATCCTTGAGTTATTGTCCAGGATCTGAGATCAGCAGAGCCCCTTGCTAAACCAGGAAAAAATAAAAACAAAACAATGTGTGAGCTATGCCAGGCAAAGAGACACAGAAGCTCAGAATTTTAGTCAGTCATTTCTCTTGATTTCTTGTCAGTGCAGTTGGGGATGGGCTGCTCACCTGCAGAAACTGAAGGTCTGGTCTCTCAGGTGAGGAAGATGTAGTAGTCTTTTCTGCAAAACTGCTGCTGCTTCTTCTGACCATCCTCCCTTTCCCACCATAGTTTGCTGCTCCTGGAGGATGACAGCCCCCACAACCTCTAGGTGTAGCTGCTGGGTTCTTTTGGTGCGAGTCACAAAAGATTTATATTTAATATCGAAACTAAGACACTTGTAATCTGCTTTTTCCTCATTGCATCCAAAAATACTCTTGCCTATCTTCTATTTGGCAGGGGTCCTTGAGTCTTGAGAAGCATGCTGGGAAAGCTGACCTGAAACTCCTAACCTCTTTCAGATGCCCACTTGGTATTGCTAATAGCACCTGCTAAAAGGTTTGACAAATGTTTCATGCACTTGAGGGCTGAGGGTTTTCCTCCTCTTCTGTTGCCACAGTTTGTATCTCTTCCCATTTACGGACTTCTTTATTGAGAGAAAAACTTCACACTAGAGGATCTCTGTTTTACTTCTCTGACTTTTATTGCATGTGGTTTTGTTTTTTCTTTTTCCTGTCCTCCCACGCCCCCCATGCTTCAGTGTACATCTTTCTGACAGTTCTTGACTTAGGTATGTGCATTTTGAAAGCAAGTTGAACTCTAGAAAATGTTGGCTTTCAGTGATGATAGCAAATTATCTTGGCTGCAGTTTTGTCGTTGTCCTTCTAAGTCAGGACTGTTGTCTTTATCTTTTTATCCACGGTGGGTACTTCTGCTTCTTGTGAAGCAATAGTATCCATTCATGGCACATCTTTACCCTTTTCAGAATGTTGGAAACTGCCAAACAGTCTCTCTGAGCCACTTCTGGGAGAGACAGCAGCTATGGAGAAGATATCTTATGGAAACAGCTTTTCACAACCATTTCTTTTGAACTGGGACAAACCACCTGCTGCAAAAGCTTTTTCCTTCTGGGGTCTAAATGTATTCCTTACCTCCTTCTGGAGCCCTTCCTTTGCAAAGTGGTTCTTTGGCCTGAATTTGGACAAAACTGTAGCCCGACATTTTCCCCCTTTCTTTCCACTGTCTTTTCCTTCTAGAAAGAACTCTCATATATTGTCACAGATTTCCTCTTTACATGGAGTGCAAGGCTCCTCAGCTTTTTGTAATCCAGCTTCATTGTATGTCTCTGAGGAAGATTAAAACAGTTTTAAAAGTCCTTCTACAAGTGCTGTTGTCATAAATTACCTTATTTTCAAACAACTCTTCATGTGTGTTTGGTATTATCCCTTACAAATTCAAAGTGTCTGTTTTTAAATCCCTGTCTTCCCCAGTTTTGAGAGCATTTCAGCTCTGTTTGGACTTTGAAACACTCTTTTAGTGTAGCTACGTTGTGGCAGTCTGTGATGTCTCAAGGTCTGAGAGGCCTGCTTCATTTCTGCACAGTGCAGCAGCTAGCTCCATCTGGCATTTATGTCAGTTGTCAGAAATACAGATCCTCACAAATGTTACTTTTTGCTCTTTTATTTTTACTTGCCTGACAGTGAAGTCACCCTTAACAACTCTTCTTTCCTGAAAATCACAGATACAAATGGGATTTAAAAGCATAGTTAATAATCTGTCCTGAGGGTGTCTTTCATCTATTGCTGATTGACATTCATAGCTGTTAAGGCTGGGGGACAAATATGTCTCTGGAATGTGACTTAATTCCCATATTAGTCTCAATAACTTGTGTTGGGATGCAGATACATTACTGTGGGCCAGCTCAAATCTTTTTGTAAGCAGTGGGCGAACCACCATCCTTTTTCGGTACTCACAAGTATCACAAACAGTGGAACAAAACTGCTCAAACTTTAACAGCTTCCATACAAAGCACAACATATGTCACTGCTTGTGCAAATGCATATGTACTTACATTTGTGTATCTTACAGTGAAAAAGAAGCAATTATAACTCTAGACCATTGGACAGAAAAGAAGCAAGAAGTCAAACAAAGCAAGCATTAAGTGAAAACCCAGAAGGATGGATGGAAACTTACAAAGAGAGGTTTTTGAGTTCATTGTCAACTAGATGGGGGTTGAGCACTGTGAGCAAATAAGCTATCTCCTACTGTGTTCAGGGAAATAGATTTTTGTGTACACTCATTGTAAATAGCAAGATCGTGTAAGAGATGTGCGTCCTCTGTATCAACATCTCTTTTAGAATAAAATGACACTTTGACCCAGAATTTCTGCTAACTTCTTGGGTCAGAAAGGAGTGACAATATTTCTGCTTAAACAACCTGTTCCTGATCTCAAACATATTTACTGCTGGAAAATCTGACACCTTGTGATAAATTGTTCAAATCTTTACATATCTCCACTGTTTAAAACCATGTACTGTTGTTTTAGAATTTCAAAGGGAATTGGGAATGGCCTGAGGGAAGAACTGATGCAAAGTCTATAGTCAAGCTGCATTTTGAAACAAGGGAAACTTTGGAAGCCTTTTGCTAATACTCTTTGCCTTGTATGGATGTATTTCTATTTTTTGCAGGTTGTAATTTTTTCTTGGAAAAACTAATCTCTTTCTTTAGCAGGCTGCCCCTCATCAACCTTCCATAAGAAGTCAGCTGTTAACACTTTATCTTTCATTCTTATCTGTAGCCAAAATTGTTTGGATTAAGCTTTTGGTAGTAGCTGAGAAATTTTGAAGATGGCAGACACTTTCTGTGAAAACAGTTATTTCTGTAAACCTGTTTATTTCAGTCTAAGGCTTTCTGAGTAGTATCAGAATTCATTTTCATCACTGCCAAAATCTGAAGTCTGAAGGTGTCACTGAGCAGATCTCTTACTGGAGTTTTATTTTCATGTTATCTGATTTCTTAAGTCTTTCCAGATACATTAGGATGGGGAAAGAACAAGTTGGGAAGGTATAAACAGAGAAAGGAGAGCAAAATCAATGGAGAAAGAAAAAAAGAAAAAAATACCTTCTTTAAAATAATAGAAAGATAGTGAATCTGTTTAGCTGCAGAATGATAGATTGGGTTTGGTCTGTGTTCAGTAAAAGGCTGTTCCTCCCCCTTTTTAAAATAATGTTTCTTTTTTATATTTTTAAATTCTTTACTTCTCGTGCCTTTTATGTTTCATGTGTTTACTTCTCTTTCTTTGTCTCTCCTCCTTTCTTGGGAGGTAGTTTTAGATGCAGTTCTTCACCGCTGGCTTGCCAGACTCAACCCTTTGGCAAATTCTTTGGTCAAATGCATGTTTACAGTAACACAATGCTGGTGTGTGTTTGGGGGGTTGTTGAGTTTTGGGGGGTTTTTTAGCTTCCAAATTACAGGCACAGTCCATGCCTGTACTTTCCAAACTCACAGTTCACTTGTAGCTGTAAATCAGTGTGTATTAGTTGATTTATGCTGGTAATTAATCTTTCATTCTCCATTCTCTACAGATTTGAAATTGGAATGAGTTGGCCCCAGTTTTTATCTTAGCCAATGGAGTCTTTCATTGCCAATAAATATCTGAAATGTTCCTTAAAAACTTTAAGTTACATCTTTGTGAGAGGACATGCTAATGAATGTGTGTGGAGTGGAAGGAGCTCACACATTTTCTAGGCCACTCTCACTATCAATACCTGGAGTTTCTTTTATTCATTCTGTTTCCACCTCTCAGTTCCTCGTGTGCTTCTCACTCATCTTTGCCTCTTCCTTGGGCTCCCTGCCATCCCCCAGCCTGAGCCAGAAGCTCAGTGTTATCATGTCATCGTGCTTGCTAATCTTTTCTTCCCAGCCATCTGGAAGGTAGGGGTTTTTTTAACTGAGTGTCTAAACAAAACACTCTCCTCCTTCCACTGTCCTGTCAGTGGCATCTCAAATGAAATCCTTCATTTGCCTACCTTGGGCCTCATACTCCAGAGCCTTCTTCATTTGAGTCTGTATAATAGAACAGAAAATGCACTGAAGTTTTTGTGATGGTTTGCTTTACTAAAAAAAACCCCAAGCAAACACCGCCCCCCCTCCCAAAAAAAGCACAAAGTAACACAAGCTTTTTGCAAGGGTGGTGTGATAGGAGATTACTTGTCCCTTCCCAGTGAGATCCCAGTTGCAGTACTGCACTCAGCTTTTCCCAGCCCTGTAACAAAGATGAAGATAAAGCAGAGGAGGTCCAGAGTCTGACAGTAGGAAGGACAAGAGATTTAGGGAAAGTGACCTATGAGGAAAATGTGAGGAACTTCAAGCAGCAAGTCTGTGGCAGAGATTGGGACCTATCTTAGAAGAAGTGTATTTATAAGGGTAGCAAAGTGATGGAACAGACTGATTAGGAAGACTCTGAACTTGTTTCAGGAAGGATGGATTTGTCACGGATACCTTAGGAACTATTTTGCCTGCTTTGTGGCAAGGGACCTGTTCCAGCTCTGCAGTTCTATGAGGAGGGGAGAGTGGGTGCATTGGAGGCAGATTGGGATCAGTCAGTTCTTTGATCTGTAGGCAATTCTTCTGACTGAAGTTCATGGCACTAATGACAAGTTGGCATGAGCTCTCAGTGGCCTCACTTCTGCACCAGCATTAACAGGCTGCTGGTGTCTCACGACTAGAGTATCCCCTTACATTCTGTGTCATTTAAATGTGGCTGTGTTACCACTAAGCAAACAAAGAAGTGCTGTTGTGGTAAAGAGAAAACTTCAATTTTGTCCTCCCTCCAGTAGTTACTAGTCTTCATCATTATCACAGGACTTTATTTCAACCTGTAGCTCAGTTGGTGAGGAACACTGAAATATGTTCTGGCCCACGTTCAGATGGATAAAATGTTTCCTTCGTCCCAGAACCAACTAGGAGGATAGAAGGACAGTGATGATCTTCATGCTGTCTGATTCTGTGCCCCTATGTCTCTGCCAAAGACATCCCAGTATCTTGACTTTAGCAAGCCTTGTGAAGTCCTAGAATCACTGGTTCAGTTAAGCTTTCTCTGGGAATGAAAATGCCTGTTCCTCCCCAGGGTTCATTTCTTCTAATTGTTTTTTCTTTTCCTGTCTCTGCTTGAAGGATAGGATTGCAAAACGTTTTTAATTGGGAAAAGTGCTGAATCAAGTACTGCTTTTTTGTAATAAGTGGTGGGTGCCCAGGATTTATACCCTACTGGTGTGGTAAGCATTAGCTCTTCAGTTATTGAATATTCACCCTTTACTCTATAACATTGCTTTGCTCAGGAAGGGTGTTGTTTGGATACTGTTACCCCTTGGTTTGCTACTATTAAAACTGTGCCTCTAATGAAAATAAGTTTTTGTTTTGTTTTGTTATCTGCAGGCCTAAGTTGTTTATGTTTTACCGCTTTATTTTTCTCATAGAAGGGGTTACTGTGGGTGTTTGCTCCTTGGCATTCATTACAATGCCTGTGCCTGTGCTTTTTCCAGCTTCTGCTTATATTTAGTCGGGCAGGATTGATTTATGGCCTCTTTCCCTCAATGGGGCCCACTAGCCAGAATGGGAAAGTGTAGGAGAGAGTCCAGTGCCTTACCTAGGGACCATCATGGGTCAACAGCCATCTTCCTGGCTACCTACTTGGTATCCATATTGCTGTGTGTGTGATCATATGATCCTTGTTGGCCTACAGAAGAGCTGATTCATTTGCCTTATCTGCAGGCACCTTGCAGGAGGAACTGCCATCAACCCTCCCAAAGATTCCTCTTTGCCACATCACTCAGTGAGGCATTTTTCATTGGGAGAAACAGTGAACATGTGTTGCCCTTTTTAAAGCAGCTACTGCTTGTAGAGCACGACTTCTACAACTGATGAGCATGAGGAGACAGTCCCAGCCTCGCTTACCATGTCAGAACAAAGGGAGACAAAGTGAGAGAGTTAAGGTTGGTGGAGGGGAGCAGCAGAGACAAGAAGTGACTTAGAGTTGGGAGAAGTGGTGGAAACATTTGTGGGAAGGGGAAGGTGGTAGAGATGCTTGTGAGAGGAAGAGAACCAAGAGAAGAACATGAGTGAAAGCCATAGAGGTAAGGAGGTAAAAAATAGAGGACTGACTGACAGCTAGCAGCTGTGTACATGGTACACTCCCAAATAAATTTAACTATTAATATATTGTTTGAATGCTGCTTTTGGTTTGTCTAACCTGGCATTTTCTGTGTGTAAATGTAACTTTTAGGAGTCATCTTCAGGAAAAGAGTAAAAGTTAAGTCATGTTTCTAGAAGGAGAAATAACATCAGCCTTCCATAGACTCTATCACAGATAAAAAAACAAATAGAAGGAAGTGTATCTTTCATTTGTCTTTTCAGATGCCTTGCTCACATTATGCATCTTCCTTGAAAATGGATCTCCAGCCAAACATTGCCTGTTTCCTAGCCATCTTCCCAATGTTTCTAAGACCTGGCACTTTGCCAGTTCAGTTCTCCCATTTTAAAAGGATACTTTTGTTGTTAAATATGCAGAAAAGTACTCTTTCTGATACAAAACAGTAAGATATTTTCAGGGATGGCTGTTTAATTTCCTAAAAAGCAACAGTCCACATTTCACCATAACTTCTAAAAAACAAAATATTTGTTTTGTAAGCAGGTCTTTGTGGTTATTATTTTGGGAACAACCTAGAACCTGGTAACTTCTACTTTTGTCTTTTTCTTTGCTGGTTCTTCGAGCAGCTATAAAGTTTGGAAAACCCACATTAAAAACTTCAGTTAATGTACTGGTAAAAAAACAAGACTGTGAGGGTAGAAAGCTGATCAGGTGAGCTGAGAAGCCAAGAAACTGGGTGGTTTGGCAAAGCAATTTGATGGCTGGAAATTTCAAGACAAATTAGGAGAAGCTCTGGGGTCTAGACATGCAGTCTGTACAGAACATCTTTGTCTCCTGTTCTCCTAGCCCGCAGATGAGTAATCTCTGGTGATGTCAGTGGGCGTTATCCCCATGTCCTGAGGGTAATAGATTGGGCCCCCATCGTGTAATGCCTCATTTTCTCTTAAGTTGGAAAATTATCCATGTTTCCCTTAAATGTTTCACAAGGGAGCTGAGGGAGGAAGAGAGGTTTAATATTCCTTTCTAGTTGCATCACTTGCATGTCTCACAGTCAAACTGCGGAGTGGAAACCCAGATTTTGGCATTGTTTAAATGACAACAGAGTTATTGCTTAGCTTCTCAAATATTTTGGCTGCTCACATACTCACTCAGAGCTGCAGTACTACCCCCAACAAATGTACTTATGGGAGAGCAAATGTCAAAGTGCATGCACAGCCCCAAGTAGCGTGTCAGTGCTTTTGGCAGGGAGGTGCCAGCAGTCTTTGGAAACAAATTCAGAATTCACTGTGGGGATCTTTCTTAGGAAAGTGGGTCTTCAGAAAGGTTATAAAAGGAATGAAACCTGGGGCAGCAACTCAGCAACATTTACTAATAATGCTTAAGCTATTATTTTGTAAAAAAAAAAAGTTAGTTCAGAAACTACTTCTGACAAAGAACTCCCCTATTCTGTATAAAGATACACACATAATTTTGAGGAAAGAAAAGTTGTCCTGATTCTTTAGGTTCATGAGCCTTGAGTGATTTAATTAAAAAGATTGAAAAAAACCCAAACCCAGCTTGTGCTCTGAGAACATGAAAGCCTAAACATGTGAAACTTTTATGAGTTATGAACATGGGAGCTGTGCTGTAGGAAACTTCCAAGGAAGTTCTGTAGCTTTCTAGTGGAAATCTAGCACAGAGCTATTTCAGATGTTTAAAGGCCTGTCCTTTCTTCAAGTAAATGTGTTCTTTCATTTAAAAAGGAAGAAAGGGAAGGCTGGGGCAGATGAGTAGAAATTACTAGAACAAATGTTAACTTTGCAGATCCCAAGTGCAAGCAACCCAAATAGGGAGTAACTCCAGAGCCAGCTTTTCCAGGAGCTGCAGCTCTGCCCCATGATAGACGGAGATGGCCCAGTGTCGGTCCTGGCACTTGCAGGGGGACATGTCAGGTGACAATGAAATTAGGGAGGGCTCAGGGCAGCCCATTGCTGTGCCTTTTTCATTGAACTACCTCCTTCGAGAGCAGAAGGCCACATATTAAACTTGACTCTGTTCTAGCTGTCCTACAGTTTTGGCTTGTTTTAGACAGTTGACTCTACGTAAGAGTATTTCTCTTTGATGAGAGTAAAGCATATCCATAGCCCCTGCTTACTGAAGTCTAATAAGATACATCCTTTATTCATAACTGCCTTTCCAGCATTGCTGCAGCAACTCAGATTTAATTTTTGGGTAGGAATGATTTGCATGCAAAGAACAAGGACTTCAAAGTATGTGAAGATAAGGGACTTAGGTAAAAACTAAGCAGTCGGCAGTCGGCAGGATAACTGCGGTAGCTTTTCTGTCCCCGTCAGAAACCTCAGAGAAGTACCAGAATGAGAGAGCACTCCAACTGGAACAGCACAAAACAAGCCTTTAATGAAAGCAATTGGAATAACACTAAATAAACTGTTTTAATGGAGCTCCAAAGAGATGTGTAAAAGCTGCTAGTAAAGTCAATTGAAGGCCTGTCACAGTGCCTCAGAAGTCCCTTCACAGCCCTCCTGCTGGCAGCCGTTCAAGTCTCTTTACAGTACATTAGAGGTAAGCACGGCACGATAATACCAGGCCCTTTGAAAAACTAATAAAAATGTTCTCCCTGTGAGAGAAGCCCACTGCTGCTAGGAGAGGAACCGTGTGCTCTCTGGACTCGGAATCATTTGTTTCTTCAGCTGGGATGAAGAAAGATCTTTAATAATTCACGAAGCCATTGTTAATAGTTGTATTCCCTGCACTTGTCTCCTAGTAGCAAGAGACGTACGCTGAAATGTGCCACTCAAAACAGGTCAAAACAATACAGTTCAGTGCCCCAAAAGTTCTCTTTCAAATTTTAGCCTCTATTGGGTAGATTAAACCGTAGTTTATGCCATGCAGCACTACCTTGCTGGAGACTGTGCTCAGAATTTCTCATGCAAAAGCTTTTTTTTTGCTTGGGCAGTGGTCTCTTGGTCTGTGATGATGTGAGCATGGGTGTAAATGTTTGTGATGAAGCTCTGGTCCTTTTTTTGTTGGCACCAACCCTGTGCCATAGGGAGGCTTCAATGGAAATGCAACACAATGAGATGTGGGGAGCAGTGCCTTTCCTCCATGGTGGTGACTCCCCTGGGAGAGCATAGTTTGTGCAGCACCTATGAACCAGAACTTCTCTGAATGGGTGGTGATGTTAAAAAGTGACACTAAAACCAAAAAGGAATTAACATTTTCTGTTCAACATTCTAATTTCTACCAGAACAACTTTTCTTTCTTTTTATGAAGTTGTTCAAATAGGAACAATTCAGGTATTTGCAATGGGTGCTTTACCAAAAAGTGAAAAAAATTTGTAAGAATTATCCTGGTCATGTTAAATAAGGTCCAAAAATCCTTTATGCCATAATCACTGCTTTCTGTGTGTGTCATGCATTTTGGAACTAAGTTATTTAAGGTATGGTTCAGAGGCTTTTTAAAGACTCATTTATCAATCCCTCCCTGTAAATCTATGCTCTGCTTAATACCATAAGCATAGCTGCATAGCCTTAATGGGAAGGAGGATATTAAACAAGCTAATTTTAAGCTTCTCAAAGATTAATTGTTTTCAACAGAAAAGAAAGTTGACAACACTAGTTGTTAGGCTAAGGTAAAAGCAAGGACGCTTGGATATGCTACGATATGTAGGGCGTGGGAAGTGGATGCCAGTCCATAATTATCTGCGTAACATCCGACCTGTGTCTGATGGCAGGGGGTGGGTGTCTGCAGTTCCAGTAAACAGGCTTATTTTCTAGTGGGGAAAGAGATGCACTGTGGTGACCAAAAAGGGATGTTTGGCATTGGATTGGCCAGAGCCCTGTGTGATCACAGAATAACTTCCTCTCAGGCGCTGGATTAGCAGGATGGGGCTGAGAAGAGTGAAAGAATCAGTGTCTACAGTAAACGCATTCATCTCATGGCTGCTGCCGGTTTAGTTCCCAATTTGTATGCGCATGCAATTCTGTTTAGAACCAGACAGATGGAGAAAACTTTTAGCTGTCATTTTTGTTACGTTTTAGACAATCAAAGTATCTCCCTGTGGCCACTTCTGCTGCACCCGGCCTAAGATATGGATCACTGGTGACACATAAAGACGCGTGTCTGTGCTGTGTGAGTCTGTGTCCTTTTCTTCTACTATCTGCCATAGCCAGCAACAGAGAGATCTGTGGAGATGACTATCAACAGTTGCTGGAAAGAGAGAGTGAGAGAGACTAGCCCCTCAAGAATTAATAAAACCAGTGTTTTCCATTGCAGGCTGGTGGAGTTTGAGCTGTGATCTCACTTCCTGTTCTCCAGGTGCACAACACATAAGGTGGTTAACAGAGCGGACGGCATTGCCGTGGCCTCCCAAGGTCTCCGTGCTTTATGTTCACAACAGTTCCTCACTAGAAATAGGAGGTAAAAAAGGATTAGTAGACATCTGTTGTTTGTGTTTTGAAATGCCCCAAGTGGGGAAGTCCTGCTCCCTTCGCTTTTGCAGTGAGGTATAATCATCCACATGATTAGCCATAGCATCATGATGTACTGCTGCAGAGAAGAGAGGTGTGAGGTATCTGCACATTTGGAAAATGGAGGATTAAGTCATAGGGAATAGTTAAAGGATCTTAATGCATATACCTGCTGATGCTGCCTGCTGCATTTGGGCTATATGTGTTGCCTGTCTGGTTCTATATTCCACTGTGATCTTAAAAAACAAAGGAGGACCTTTAAGTCCTGTATGTGTTAAAGAAAATGTCTCAAAGTAGTGATGCAATACTTCAGAAAATGCATCAGATTACTTTTTTGCCTGTGTTTACTTCAGTATTCTAGATGAAAGCAGGCAGTATTGAGCTAAAAATTGATAAAAGGACTTGGAGACAGAAGATCTGGACTGGACTTTGGAGGCTGTACCTTGGCTTTTCACATCTGGGGTATAGTATCCTGCCATTGCACTGCCTGGCAGCTGGTGGTGATGCCTGTGGCAGACAGATACAAGCACTCCATTACCCTTGTGATCTGGGTACCTCTCTGCTGTGCCACTGCAAAAGCCTTGTGCCCTGGCGACCGTTCTCCTGTGAAAAATACTTTTGAGCTTTTCAGAATAATTGGATGGGAGGATTACATGTTTAAGGTGAACTTGGATTTGTTCCATTTGAACTGTAAGTGCAGTGGGTATTTAATGGCCATATGTTGAAAAAAGGCCTATTACTTTGTAGCTATTGTACAGGCAAGACCCTACAAGTTAAAATACCAAAGAACTGAAGGAAAGCTTAGATGATTCATAGGCTCAGGTGATTAATAAGGTGTATAGTTAAAAAGATATAAATCTGATTTGGTAAACTCATTTTCAAATGCACCCTTTCACTGTCTGATCCTGGTAAAGTTGCTGTAAGAGTTATGCTTCCTGTGGTACTTTCCTCCTCCCTATGATTTTTCCAGCCTCCCTTTTCTTGAGAAGTCTTGACAGGCTAAAGGCTGCTGTCCTTCATGCTTGGCTCTTTTCATGCTGATTTCCCTTACACCATTGCTTTCATAGAATCACAGGATAGTTCAAGTAGGGACCTCAAAGATCATCTAGTTCCAACACCCTCCACTATACCAGGTTGCCCAAAGCCCCATCCAACCTGGCCTTGAACACTGCCAGGAAGGGGGCAGCCACAGCTTCTCTGGGCAACCTGTGCCAGGGCCTCACCACCCTCACAGGGAAGAATTTCTGCCTAGTACCTGATCTAATTCTGCCCTCCTTCAGCTTAATGTCATTACCATTTATCCTATCACTACATGCCTTGTAAACAGCCACTCTCCAGCTTTCCTGCAGCCCCTTTCAGGTACTGGAAGGCTGCTGCAAGGTGTCCCCAGAACCTTCTCTTTTCCAAGCCGAACAAACCCAGGTCTCTCAGCCTGTCTTTGTAGGAGAGGTGCTGCAGTCCTCTGATTATCCTCATGGCCCTCCTCTGGACTCACTCCAACAGGTCTGTGTCTGTCTTACGCTGGGACCACAGAGCTGGACCCAATACTCAGGTGAGGTCTCACAGGAGTAGAGTAGAGGGGGAGAATCACCTCCCTCAACCTGCTGGTCACGCTGGTTTTGATGCAGCCCAGGATATGGTTGGCTTTCTGGGCTGCAGGTGTGCACTGATGGCTCATATTGAGCTTTTCATCAATCAGCATCCCAAGTCCTTCTCCTCAGGGCTGCTCTCAATTAATTGTCCACCCAGCCTTTATTTGCACTTGAGGTTGTCCCAACCCATGTGCAGGACTTTGCACTTTACCTTGTTGAACTGCATGTGGTTCACATGGGACCATCTCTCCAGCCTGTCAAGGGCCCTCTGAATGGCGTCCCTTCCCTCCAGCATATTGACTGAACCACATGCTTGGTGCTGTCAGCACACTTGCTGAGGGTGCTCTCAATTCCACTGTCCATGTCTCTGACAGCAATGTTAAACAGTGCCAGTCCCAATGCTGACTCCTGAGACTTTGGTGATTTCAGACCTGAATCATTTCTAAACAAATGCCAAATGCTGTGGAAAGAAACTAAGCTTTCATGTAATGGGCTTGACTTTTAACCTTTTGTCTTAATCATTTCTCAACAGAAGAAATTGACAACTTGAGCCATCCCAAAGCACTGAAAAGATGACAAGTGCTGAAGGTAGTTTTCAATGCTATTCTGCTGACAATCAACACAATAAAGAATAAAGGGAAAAGCTCTTTTATCACCTCGTATACTAGAAATGCCAGGTAAGTTGAATACTGCTTGCTGCTTTCAAAACATTTTTTCCATAAGGTATGGGTTTTTATTTGTCCAGAAAAGCTCTGTACTTTTCTCTTTTCCTTTTTAAATTTTTTTTTTTATTTTTCCTTTTACTTTTTCCTGGGCCATCAAATATGCATGAGCAACCCCATCGGTTCTCCTGGAATCCCACTGAGTCCCTGTTCATAACTGAGTATAACTGCTCATTTTGACCTTACAGCAGTACTGAATTAAGCCCTCCAGAGCAAAGTTTAAAAACTTATTTACTAGGGTACTGTATGAAAAAAAAAACCTGTATGTAGTAAGTATAGTTAAAGCTGTAAGTGCTTGAAGGTTAATAACAAATAATCATTAAAGAAAGGATTTGCGGGGGAGTCACATGGGCAACCTAAGCTTTACAATCCATAATAAAGACTACTGATGGAGAATGTGAACTTGCATTGTAGTATAGATTCTTAGTTTCTTAGAATATTCTTCCCAGTGAGGGTGGTGAGGCCCTGGCAGAATTTTGATTAACTGGTCAAGTTGATCAACAAAGACTAGTGCCCTTTTGAATCATGAATCCATCTTTCAGAGACCAAAGCTCTGTTCTTTTTCTCCACATACCTTCCTGCCCCCTTTTTCATTCTTCCCCTGACATCTCTCCTTTTTATGTATATTTCATCTGTCGGTGCATTCTGACTGCTCTGGTTTTTAACCCCTGTCCTTGTTCTTTGTGCAGGAACAAGAATTTAATCATCTTCTCTCTTCAGGGAAAAAAAAACACTTCGGAGGCAGAAACATCTTCTGGTTCTTCAGGAGTCAAACAAGTCTTGCAAACGATAAATTCTCTCCATGCAGTTCAGAAATTATTTTCTATCTAAAAACTGAAAGAAAAGAAAAAGGCATACTGAATTTTCATTAGCAATGACAGATACATCTTTGTGTACTTGAAATCAGTAGTGCAATGGAGTAAATTGTCCTCTAAATAAACATCTTAAAGGACAGGAAAGGACAATAGAAAGTTTCTGCTTTCACAACTGCTATGAAGTCTGTTCATTGTCTACCTAGATGATTGCTGTTTGTGTTGTTTAAGTAGCCCTATATGTGTGGATACTTAGTGGGTCACAGAAATAAGCCTCTGTGATGCAATTCCCTTCTCTTATTTAAAGCTGGATTAATTGGCATCATTGCATGTTTTAGTCTGGAGATTAGAATGCAAAATCAGGTTATAAGGCTTCAGCCTCTCCCAGGCCCTCATTTCATCCTGTTAATGAAACCACAGATTTTGAGGCCACTCTTCTAAATTGCTTTCCCACATCCCAAAGCACTATCTAGTCTACAGCACATGTCCCCTGTAGCTATCCTGCATTTTCATCACCGATCCATGATTGCTAACTACTGAATGGCAACTCAGCAGAGAGGATGCCAAGGAACATTTCCTTTATCTCTTACCAGTACACCTTTATGCAAAGAGGATGTAGATGCCTATGTAGTTTATTGCCTGATATGACTTTTTCTAGAAAAATCTCTGTGTTTGATAATTTAGCATTTTGCTCAGGCATGAGCCATATTTTAATGAAGTGGCTATTGTTTCACTCTGTTGTTAGAGAAATGTAGCTGAGGAATTCTGCTGGGTGCCATGCAAATAAAATCACTGGTCTGGCTTTTTGCCAACAAGATTAAAAGAATAAGCATAGGAAATTTTACGTTTATACAAGTACAAACTAAATGCTATATAAAACACAAGAGCAACATATCATGTCATTGTTCTACTTTAGTGAAACGAATACCAGTTAAAAACTGTGATAGCAGCAAGTATATGATTGTCACGCGAGGAATTAATATTTGGAACTCAGCATTTTCTACTAGCATCTTGTTTCACATTTTTTCAACAAATACTGATACATCATACAGGTGGGAAACAGAGCAATGGAATTGAGAGTTATAAAACTTTCTTCAAAGTACAGCCTAAGAAGAGGTACTTTCTTAGTTAATACCATGAATGAGTACTTTCAGCTTCTACTAGGCACAAATACGGAAGCACTCTGTCACTTTGCAGAGAATCACAGAAACACAGAGGTTGGAAGGGACCTCAAGAGATCATCAGGTCCAACCCCCCTGCCAGAGCAGGTTCCCTAGGACAGGTCACACAGGGAGGCATCCAGATAGGTCTTGAATATCTCCAGAGAAGAAAACTCTACAAACTCCCCCTGGGCAGCCCATGCCAGGGCTCTGTCACCCTCACTGTGAAAAAGTTCTTCTGCTAAAATTATTTTGATGTGTGCCTTGGTGCTTGCATAACTCACTCCAAGAGTCCCACCTCACTGCTGTTTGGACTGGGAAAAGCTCTTGGTTGTTTTTCTGTACTAAATCTACTCTAATGGAAATAATGTGATGTGGGAAGATGAGAAGCTTGAGCATCCCCTGCTCCCTGTACTATATACTTGGAGAGGAACGGGAACATGTCTGGGAAGGTACAGAATGAAGCGAGAATACAAAGCTGGTAAAAACCCAACAATTTTAAAATGCATTAAAAATAAGTACTCTTTAATGTAGCATATAATCAACTCATGGGATTTTCTGTCACAAGATGTTACTAAGGCAAGTAGTTAACAAGACTCAAAAAAAGAATGAGGCATTTGTATAAATAGAAGCACTTGAGGCTTTATTGGGTAGACCAAAGTCTGTATTTTCAGGGCATAAAGTGAAAAGAAAGGATTTTCCACTTCTTTGTGTAGCATAGGTTACAGAGTTAGCCAGAGGCACAGGAATTTGATCTAGTCCAAATATCCAGTCCTCTGAAGCACCAGAAGAGATCAGTGTCACAGACCAGACCATGAAACAGTTGGGCTAGTTGCTTGCTTAAATGTATGGTGGATTGCCCAGAATTCCTGAGAATTTATGTAGTTCAATGTTTTTAAATTGACTGCGGTTTTTAATGGGTATCTTTTCATTGATGGTTGGTGTTCATCTGAATGAATGAGCTGGGTGAAGACGATCAAGCATGACCTGAACCTAAGCTCTCTGTGGTTCTGTTTTGATGTCACTTTCTAGATCGAAGAAACTTCCGAAGTCCTGGTCAGGTTCTAGCTAGGGTAAACTAATTCTTCATCCCTTTGACTTTGCCATTTCACTTTACAAGGGGAGCCACCGTGTATACACATCAGTAAAAGCTTTGGGGTGGATCTGCCTGTACCTTTTCTTTAAGGTATGCTATCCAAGACAACCAAGCAATACAAAACAAAACAAAACCAAAAGAAAAAACCCTCAACAAAACCAGAGAAAACAGGATTCATTAGAGTGGGGTTTTTGTTGGTTTTGTTTGGGTTGCTCTTTTTTTTTTAGGAAGAGCTTAAAACTTCTAAGACTGTCTCAAACTCTGAATAACTAAAACAGAAACACAATTTCTAAATAACCTTCTCCCCCTGCCCAGTGATCTTGCAATCAGGTCTTGACTCCTGGAATTTATTCTGGTCAATTCAGTGATTATTTTTGTTTACTTGCTTCAAATAATGCCAAGTCCCTTCTGAACCAAAGGAAGGTCTTTCCCTTGGCTCTGGTAACTGTTGTCTTCCCTGTTCTTCCCATCAGTTTGTCAATATTCTCTGTAACTGCAGGTTCCCATGTTGATGCTGTAGGTCTCATTTCCATCCACCCTGCAGTCTACAGTCTTCTTTCCTCTTTGCAAGGGAAGGAGTAATGCTACTGTCCTTCCAGGGCAGGTCACTACCCTTAAATGAACATAACACTCAAGCAGAGGGGAAAAAAAATACCCAAATTAAAGAGATAACAGCGTTCATGAGCATATAGAAGATTCTTCATTGCTTGCCTTTTTTCCAGATCACGCGGCAGCACTAGTGCTTTCTGAGGGCTCATGGCAGTTCTAGGCAGCGAAATATAGAAAAAAGGTGCCTGACCTGCATGAACTGGCCCAGGTTTGGGACCATAAGCAGAAGAGATGCATTACATGGTGGCTTAAAGAGCTCAAGCTTTTGTCTTGGTAAGAGGCCAAGCTTGCTATCTTGAGTGCAGCACAAAGGTCATTGCAAAGTCATCCTTGGTAAGCCAGTATGTCTGCATTGTGCTCATGTGTAGACAAACTTGTCCAACAGCTTTTATGGAGCAGGAAGGTACCCCTGCCTATTGTGGGCTGGATTAGAATTAAGAATGTTTATATTCTAGTTCAGGTTGCATTTTTAGATAGGTGAAAATAG
Source organism: Gallinula chloropus (assembly GCF_964237585.1). Lineage (NCBI taxonomy): Eukaryota > Metazoa > Chordata > Aves > Gruiformes > Rallidae > Gallinula > Gallinula chloropus. The sequence goes on from NC_140086.1 coordinate 70,960,979, forward strand.
CATTGTCTGTAGCTCATATTTATAGCACTTATGAGGAAGACATGAATTTTTTTCTTGGGGGTAGTACACTGGTCTAGAAAGAAAAGTAGTAGATGGAAGTAGTAGATGGATCACGACCAGCTTGAATTTTCCAAGGTATTTCTAGATTAGCCAACTCTTCATAGCAGGTCATCTTGAATTTAGAGGGACAAATGTACCCTTAGTATATTGCTTTATGTGTAATTCATAGATTTATGGGGAGCTGAAAGTGGTCTCCAGAAAGAGCCACACAATAACTACCCAATGACAAAATTGAAAATTTTCCATAGCAGAATGTTCAGGCCAGCACAGTTCACTTCAGATGTATTTATATTGGCATTCCTTTATTTGAGCAGAGCAGAAACATGAAGCTGGCAAAGTAATGGAGATGAATTGTTTTGAAAGCATATGTGTGTAATCTGGGGTGCATATGAACAAGGGTGGCCAGGTTGTACCTTAGTTACATGCCTTTATGGCCAAGTTGTACCTGAAGCACAGCCATGCCAAAGGCCTGTTTGGCAGTGCCATGCCAAGTTAGTGTAAACTAAGCTTAGGTTAGTTGTGAACAGAAATGAAGAGGACAAACATTCGTCTGTAGAATGGAGATTCCACATTTCACTGCTTCACCATCCTGTCTTCATCACTTCCTCAAACCTAACTTAGCATTGATGGAAAAGAGAGATGATCCATTGTCTGATTAGTTTGCTATAAATTTATGCTTTTGAAGAACTGGAAGATTACACCTAAATATGAGCCTGGCTGGAGCACAGCTTTCCTCTGTTTCCCTTTGTATGCAGAAGTGATCTTGCAGGGGGCTGTGAGAAGTTCTGAGATAATGTGCTTGTCTCCTCCTTTGCAGTTATATACTGGTAGAAGAAGAACTGAATTAATTGAATAGTTGAAGAATTGCTTAACTGCATATTTAGAGCTGCCTGTCAGGGCCTTTAAGGTATGAGAATCATGTCAACCATTCCTGGTAACAGAGAGCCTTAATCCTGGTGGACTGTGGAGAACAGCTTGGAAAGGTGGTGAGGTACAGTTAAAAGTCACCTCCTCAGACTGCAAGTATAATCTGCTGCAAAGGTGTGGAAATGCAAGCATAAATCATTCCTGTTGTTTCTTGTCTCAGGGAAACGTGAGTGCTGTACAAAAACCCAGCTAACGTGCTTGCTACCAAACACTTTATATTATATATGCCCTCATGTTCACCATACATACATTGTGTGTCTAACATTATACAGATTTCTACATGATGATTTATGAGAAACCTGTGTCTTTCAAGAACTACTATTAATTTACTGTGATGTGTTGCAATACATTCAAAACTAAAGTATGATATATATCATAATGCTAATTTTGTTGTCATTCACTTGCAACAACTATTCAGGATACAGCTAACTCCTCCGTGGACATATATGAACTGAAACAAACCTATCTGCAAATTCACAGCAAGCCTGAAGGAAATTAGACAAGCATTTACACTGTATGGAAGTTCAAAAGGTTTTTCAGTGTTTTCCTAACCTTCTTTTTGGCTTATTATAATGTGGAATGCCTTGTCCTAGAACTTAAATATTATTTAATCTGTTGGTTTTGGCAAAGGCTGATGTCTTGACTAGTTGCAGAGGACTTGTTGGCAGAATTAATTAGCACTAATAGCATTAATAACATGGTTCCTGCATACCTCAAAGGCTTCACAGTGCTGATGAAATCCACATGGTCCTGAATAAGGAATTAAGTGCTGGAGCAAATAGATATGGTGTATATGGTCTCATTCTTGCTTATCAATTGACGTACGTTCTTGAAAGCTGAAATCATAAACGGTTTTCTGGAGCACAGCTCAGTGGGAAATTTATGCTGATAAAATAGCTTTAATGTATTTAAGGTGCAGGGTGTGGGCTATTTAACTATGATGAATAAATGAACTGAAAATAAGTGAGACAAAAGCAAAGTCAAGGATGCAGAAAAGACCTTAATCACGTCTCTTCTTACTCATAGTATTTGAGTTCATGAGTAAGTGTGCAGATGAATGTTTGCTTTTAAGATTGCTACATTTTTCTAAACATTTTCTCTCGAGCAATATTATTTTTTTTTACATTTATAGTAGCCTTTTCTCTGCATTTATCCACATACAGGTGAACCAGAAGATGAACTAGCTGTCAGGATGATATTTAGTCTCACTGTGTAACCCAGGGGATGCCCATTTGGCTTTCTGCACATCTGTTAATTCCGTTTCTGACTCGCTTTGCAACTTGGTAGTGTGGATTTATTCACCCACATTTAGATGTTTCTTCAGTATGCTGAACACCAGGGTACTGTAGCCGAGCAGCACAATGCAGAATGCTGTGAAGACCATAGGAAGGGTGAGGACGAGTTAGTGGTGCTGTGCAATGCAGGTAATGTGTTTGAAGTGTGACGTGAGCAATTAGATGCTGCATTAACAAGTAGGGTGTCTCTGGTGTAGTGAAGAGTTATTAAAGACCTATCCAAGGCACAAGGAGAGATAGGTAAATTAGGAATTAGAACAGCCTTAGAAGAAAGAGCTGTGCACCAATCAGACAGGATTGCTAATGAATGAGACCTGCACTCAGTGCACAGGTGAGGTAACTTCTTAGTTAGAAAGCTCATAGTAGAAGTTAACTGCTGCACAATGGGTTGCATAAGGAAATGATGGAATATATATAAGGTACAGTCAAAGATATACTTAAATTCTAGTTGCAGTACCATTAGAACCCAACCTTATGCAGCTTGCTTGCTAGCATGCTTGGCTGATCCAGTATTGAACCTAGTTGCATGGCTGGGTGACTAAGGGTGGTTCCTGAAGGCAAGAGGAAGCAAGCTCTGGGGCAATCAGTTATAGCATGTGGATCAATTGTGTCCTGATATGCTATTATGGGGTAGTGAAAGGGAAACGTCAGAAGGAAACCCTGGACAGTGATTGATAGGGATTTACAGAATATGGTTGACAGAAAATGTCTAATATATATAGTTTTGCAGTAGCATCCAGGTTTAGGTAGAGGTGAGAGGAAAAAATGGTCTCCTGACATGCTTTGATGTGTATTTTATATTGTAGGAAGCAGCATTGTTGCCTTTCCTGTAAGTGTCTGGCCAGCTCAGTTGCTAATTAGGAAGTTGGCTAGGAGAACTAATATTTAAATTTCAAAAAAGGAGATCTTAAGTTTCATGAACAAGAGAGCTGCACTTGTGCACAATCATATCTGAAGTAAAAATTATTTCCTTTCACATTAACAAAGATCTTGATTTTTCTGATGCTAACTGAGGCATTTCAGACAGAGGCTTCTAAGGAGCTGCACAAAAAAACATAATTCAATGCATGCTCAAGTAAGTTTTGTAAGAAGGGGTTTTGCATCTTGTTTTGAGCCCAGGGTGGAATGTAAAACCTAAAATGCCAAGTGTACGACAATTTCCCTTGACAATCAAGCTGTACCTTAATTATGAGATGTGGTGGTGACCTGATGAATTGTGGAAACGAGTTTTCACAGAAAACCTCCAGAATGCACTGCTTTAGCCTGTGGGTCATGAAGTTCCAGCTATGCACAGTTGGAGGAAATTAATGGCCTTCTTTAGGGAAAGAAGTGAAGCCTGTTTATACTGTTTATTGTGGCTTTGCGGGGACGCGTGTTTATCATCTGGCACCGAGCCGAGCTCTTGCTCAACTTGCTCTACTAATAGTATTTTTCCTACCTGCCCGTGCGGTGAACTCAGTGCTGGAGTCAGGCAGTAAAAGTGTTGCTCCTACCTCACGAATCATCCTGAGTAGCAAAAGAGCAGGCTTCCAGCAAAGTAAACCAGGCAGAAGTGTTATCAGCTGGGAAGGCGGGATACAAAATACAAAGGCTACAATTGTCTGACCATCTCTGCACAAGCATCACGGAAAGAATATTGGAGAAAAGCAGTGAGGTAGGGAATGACCTTCTTACACCAGCTGAGAGCTGAGCCCAGTCTTTTTTTTTTTTGTCTAAACAATGTCAGCAACGCACTCCAGTGCCTTTCATCATGATTGATTAATCAGGCTCTATAAAAAATGATGTCAAGCCAGTAGAGTTGGTTTTTTAGTAGTATTATTTTAATCCATGTCCTCTGTTGACTTTCATTGATGAAAACAGTTTTCATATAGTGGTGAAAGAGTAAGTGCATCATAAGAATATTTGTCAGTATCACATTTCTGACAGCATCCTCAGAGGCTTTTAATCCCTGCTGACTGCTGTTCTGCATATCAGCTGTTACCTGGTGGGAGATACCAACTCCTGTTCCATAGCACTTTGGGTGGTGTCCCCAGCTGTGGCTCTCGCTGGCCAGTTCCTGGGCAGCCCTGGAGGTGGACAGGTGGGGCCACATCCTTCCTGTTCAAAGATTGTCCCTACTGAGGGACTTGCCAAACTCTGGGAGGAGTAAAGGCCTTCAGCAGTATCTCTAGCTTGCTTTCATTTAGGATTTTCCCTCTTTTTATGAGCACCTTTGAATGGAGATGTCTTTTTGGTGTGACGAATGACATATGAAGCAGTAGTTTATACAAGCATGCCAGGCTTATGTCAGTGTTGCCAGTACAAGCCTGGGGAGCTGGTGACAGAAGCGTCAGAAGACTCTGCTTCTTTGGGCATTTTTATAAAGATGTGTTTCACAAAGGATAATTATCCTCCTAAACCACAGAACTGTCACTGAGGTGGGATCTTCCACTGGTTGTGAAGAAACCAGATGGGACTGCTGGGAATAAAGTAAAAAGGCAGAACAAAAATTCAGAGGTCTGAATACAGTCAGACCTTTGCCAGCTGGGGAATGATCTCACTGAAAAGCTTTTATTTCAACAGGTTGACAGATCCAGAGGAGACAAAAGATTTGTTCATTTTTTACTAAGCAGTTATAGCATTTCCCTCTGTTTTTTCCACGATTCCCCACCCTGTCCCCCACCACTGGCCTATATAGTTAATCAGGAAATTAGCAAGTCCCAAGGAGATGGGAAATGTGGTATAGTTTCTGTAAATACCACAGATTAGAAGTTGAGGTTGAGGGGGTGGTGTCAGCAAGCTTTTGTGAAAACTTACAGCTTTAATGACTGATTTGCGTGGATTTCTTTAATTTTCAGGATTATTTGTAAGAACAAAGGCCAGTAAGATTTCCTTTTGAAGAAAATAGGGGTTAACCTTTCAATTTTGCTTGAAGTGGGCTGACCCACCGCCTGCCAAGCCTCCGTGCTTACCTGTGTGTTTCTATGAATCTGTCACCAACAGCTGAGAAAGAGCCTCTTTTCTTGCTTGAGGATTCTGGAGTTCTGCTTGCTGCACTTTGGACTTTAAATATTACTCCCCTGGCATTAAATGGAAACAAAATGCTTTTGAAATTCAAGATTCCAGTCTTTTCTTTGAAGCCACTAACCAAGTGCTGTTTGGTTTGGGGTTTTTTTCCCCATTGCCTTTTCTGTCATCAAAATCTAACAATAAAGCAACACTGTAACAGTAAGTAGTAAGGGTTTCTCTTCTTTCTCACAGGATTCTTCCCCTTGTTGGAGTGCCTAGGGAATTGTTTTCTCCTGTCCAATTCCTGAGTAACTTCAGTAGTAAATGTTATAGATATGCAACTTCTATGCAGAGGTCTTTGCTGAGAGATCCTTCTTCTGAAAAATCACGCAGCAGAGGGTGAAAAAACCCTTCTTAATTACTTCCTGCCCTCCAGCTTATATTGGAAAGTCAAAAAAATCATACCAATCATCACTGCAGAAAACACCTGTACGGTTCTTGTACCTTCAGCCACTGTTCTGCCATTTATATTCACATCTGTAGCAATGCAGATGTCAGATTATTGTGGAAGTAAAATGGAACAATAAGTTTTCTTGCTCAACATATGCTGAAACACTATCTGGAATTAGTGAGTGTCTCTGTCTAGATGGTTGTATCAAAGAAACTGGAGAAAAGAAGTGTATTTTCAGTCTTAAGCAGTCATTGCATCAGAGGTTATCATGGTACTTTCACAGATTAGTGGAATAATCCTGGGTTTACTCTCTCCATCCTTTTGCTGCTGACTGCTTGAAAATTTGAGAAAATTGACAGTAGTAGAGTTGGACTCTCAGGTCAGAGCTCAGTTCTGCCACTTACATTCCAGCTCAGATTCAAGAGCTCCTTAACTGAGTTTTGGATCCAAAGTCTAGTCTAAACCTAGTATGTAAGTACATTTTTACTGTACTTCTAGTTTGAGTAGATTTATTTATCCAGAAAGGAGACACAATGTGCAGTAGATGAACAGCAAATCATCTTTGTAAAATTCTGTCTTCTTGGCTTTCAGTGACAGGCAACACGTAGCTTTAGATTTGGTTTCATGTCAAAGTGAGCAGGGATTTTGTCATTGATTTAAAGTAGTAATATTAGGTCAGAAAAATCAGTCTTGTTCCAAGACCTGTACAGGCCAGGGCATTACTTTTCCCATGTGGTATATGGTGAAATTGCAGACATGGAAATGTAAATAGAAAATATGCCAGTGTGACTGAAATAGTGACACTAACATCCTCGTGGGATTATTTACATTAGGCTGAACCTTACTGGCTTTGTTTAAATTCATATCCAGTGGCTGTTCTCTTTACACAATTTCTAAATCTTTTTGCTGCATTGCCAATATATTAGTTGCTCAGGTGTATAAAACTTTTGAGCAGAACTGGTGTGTGTCGGTGGTGAGTGGGGGGGTACAAGTGCTAGAATTCACACTGGGATAATAACCTTGTGAGATCTGGGTTGGTGGTCTTCCCTTCTTCCCAGATGGGTCACATGCAGTAGTACTAGTTCATGAACCATGTTGCTTACAACTGTCTGCTCTTGTTACGTCTCCTGCATCAACTCTTATGCACTGGTTTATGTTGAATGCTAAGCATTATTACTGTACAGTGTGCTTCCAACAGTATTGATCCACAGGGATATGAAATCCAGAACAGGAGCTGCTTCCAGAGATTATATTAATGACTGTGGTGTTTATTCTTCATCAGACCCCTGATGAGAGTTGATAAACTGCTCTTCCTTTAATGATGACTCAGTGCTGTGCTGGTTTTGTGGCTCCATGTTGCAGTTGGTATACCAAGTGGCTAAGCGTGTATCAAAGGCACTACAGCAGAGACAGAGTACACAAGCCCCAGGTGACTTGGGGACAGGTTTCTGAAGGTTTCCATCGATATAAATTGGAGCCAGGCACCTAAGTACTTGGAAAAAAAAAAATCTAGCCTTTTCTTCTCAGTGTACCAGTCACTGAATCTTGAAAGCACAAGACAAGCTCTGTGGATCAAGTAATGCTAGTGATGTGTTTGAAACAAAAATAATTTATGACTGGCACTGAAGCCGCTGTTGGCAATGACCATTTGATTGAAGGGAACTCGTTACACAAGCCACACAGAAGCTCATTGCAACAGACTGTAAACTAATTGTTACCCTTGTGTTAGAATTAGGGGAATAATTGGGACTTTGTTTTATTTTGGATGCCTCTACTTTTGTGTACCATGTTTGAGAGGGACTGCCATAAGAAGGTCAAAAGATTGAGGGAGAAGCAAAGACTTGGATGGAGCAATCTGTCCTCTAAGCTACACACATACTAGCACAAGAGGATCTTGCTGAAGCCTCAGATAATACGAGCAGGAATCCACAGTTGCATGGTTGGATTATATTTTTTTCCTGTTGTGCTCAGCACTCTCTGTTGCAATTAAAATATGCTGGGTCTTCAAGAGAATGCATGAACAAAGGCAGTGTAGGTAGGTGAGCCTTGTAGGTTGAGTGTATGGTTAGTTTTTATGGTTGTTGCTCTAGAACTGGAGTTCACTCAGGGAAGAGAAGTCAGGGCCTGAAACCATAGCAGTGTGCACTCAGACCAGACCAGAAACAGGGACAGGGGTTTAGTTCCCTCTTTCTCACCACAGGTTGCTTGGTGCAAGGGTAACTGGAGGAAGATAGCGATCACTCCTGCAGCCACATTCATCTTGAGAGTCTCATGCCTAAACACATTCTAGGCAGTTGTTTTGTCAAGAGGGAGATCTGTTCTTTGTGTTTGGGTAAAAAATTGTAGCTCTTCTTCAGGATTCCTCTTTCTGGATAAATGACATATGCTGAAGCACTGCTGGGCAAACTGGTTGTTTTGCTGAGTGGGCAGGAGGAAGAAGACAACAGATCTCTCTAGGTGTTGGTCATTGTCCAGGAAAAAGGGTGATGATGCTGCAGGCTGGCTTGTTCATTCAGGTTTTCTCCAGCCCCCTCAGAGTTGGGACCAGCCCAGTTCAGTGGTATCGCTGTTGTTTTGCTTACTGCAACTGAGATACAATTAACAGCTTTTCACATGTGGAAGTTCTGGTAATGCTCATTAAGGTGGTGAAAGTAGATATTACCTCTGGGACAGAGCAATTAAAATGGGAAGTCTGTTTCAAATATGTGTTTCTGCTTTTTATCAGAGTTGCTTTTGGTACTTTACCTGCTTCAGGTGATCCTGCTTTAGTATGGAGGGGAGGAAGGTGGGCTAGATCTCCAGAGGTCCCTTCCAACCCCTAGTGTTCTGTGACTCTGAGGGACTGAACGCCTTTCCCAGTTAAAAAACAAAAATCCTATGGAAGCATTTTTCAAGGGCAGCGTAGCAATTGAATTATACAGTCATATCCTTTGGTCTGGAATCAGAGAGCTTTTCAGCCCATTAGTGTTCTGCATAGAAGTTATCTAGGCAGCCTTGCTTTGTGCTACAGGACAGGCCACCCTTGTTATTAATCTGTAGTTACACAACCAGCACTTGGCAAAGATAGCATTTATTTCTGGTGATTACACAGTAATTACACTCAGCAGATAAAAATTAATAGTTCTTTGCAGCAGTAATGAAAATGTTAATAATGATATTTTGTAATTTACTTGTGATGAAAGTGTACACTAAGGGTCAGTGCCGCTGCTCAGGTGGGTTTTGGCTCATAAAATGAAGTTATATGACTATATTGAGCATCATCTGGCTTTTGGGATTCGTTGCACTGGATTCTGGTTTTGTTTCCCTTAAAATAATTTCTGGGAATGACATAGTTAGATGTTGTTAGGATTTATGCTGATATAACTCGGATCAGTTTCAGGCTCGAAGGTCTGCAGTTGCAGTGGGAAAGGAGGCAGAAGTATTTGCGGGTTGATTACTTACTACAGTGTTTGTTGTCAGCCTCTCCTTGTAGGCTGACAGTGACAGATTGTACTGTCAAACAGAAGCTTGAGAGTGAGTGAGTCAAAGAGCCTGGGCCTGAAGTGCTGAATTTCTCAAGCAAAAGGCTGGGTGGCAACGGAGAGGTCACTACGCGCTATTTCCATGCACATTCCGATCAGGGAGGAGGCACTAACTGAAACACAAGCCACATTAAATACACAAAGTTTCCCCGACCGTAACATTGTCTAATTTTGCATATGATGGAACATTTTGAGGGCACTTCTTGTTTGCTTTACAATTGGTGAGAGCTTTGGCAAGAATTATATCCTCCTTGTGTACACTTCTCAGCGAAGATACGGCAGGATGTCAGCAACCCAACAGGACAGTGTCTGAACACAACAGAAAAGCAGAGTCTAGAAGGGATTTGGAGGGCAAAACAAATAGGGGGCTGAATGCAATTATATTATAATAGGATGGTAATTAAAATTCCCCTGGTTTATGAAATGGGTATATAACATGGCCCTAACCGAATGGATGTGTCCTTTTCTTAAGACAGAGAAATGAAAATAGCCATTCATATCTCTGACTAGCCTAGCAGACGTGTGTACCTGTGAGTGCTAACGAGTCTTCTATCACCTTCTGATTTAAAAAACATTTTTAAAAAACCCAAAAAAACCAAAATACCACCTGTGTTATTAGTCCAGAGGTTCATTGTTCTCTTTTTTACTGTGGTATAAATCTGCAAAGTAGAAATAAATGTGGTTGTCAGCATAAAAAAAAGAGAAATCTAACTCACTACAGAAGGATTTAGCTGCAAAACAAACCAGGTATTTGTATGTCTCAGAATAGAGTAGAGCTGTGTTTCTTCTCCAGTAAGTTCTTTTATATTAACTTTAATGAGGGGAAAAAACAATTTTTAGTTAAGAATAAGGCATTCTATTTCATACAGCAAAGGGAGTGAGGAAGAGGTTTCACAGTGCTACAGCAATTTCTGATTTAGAGCCCATAATGCTCTGAGACATCTGGATACTTTTTTTTTTTTTTTTTCTCTAAATAGGTTGACCCTTCTGCAGTTCTCTTGAGTGAAATCCTGCCTTCATTAAAATCAAAAGCAAAATTCTTATTGACTTCTGTGGGCCAGGATTTTGTCTTGGCACACTTTCCATAAGGCCCTTTCCTCTTTCAGACCATGGCTCTGTGGAGCACTTAAACATATGGTTACCTCTCAAAATATCTATTTGTTAGCAGAAAAATGCTCTAGAAAATATGTTCATCATCAAGATAGGTAATACTAGCACCGCTCAGAGACATCAGCTGAGAGAAAAATACATTTTGAAAGAAATATTCCAGTTTTATTCATTTTATCCTGTGAAAATTTAGCCTGCTTGTAAGAATCCAATGGGTCCACTTTTCCTTCAGTTTTGCCTAGGAACTTTTCGTTTCTGGCTTCCATAAAAGCAAGAGTGCTTTGATGAATATTGCTGGGGAGATAATTGATTCCAGTGTTTCATTAACTGTATACTGAAAGCAGAAGGAAGAAGGGAGGCTAAAGAATCAGAAAGTGGAGTAGCCAGTTTGAAAGCATGTGGCTCGTAAAAAGGTCGTGCTCGTGCTATTGTTCTTCCAAGGAAGAATTTAATTAGTTGCCTGTTCGCTACTTGCTTTTTTATGCTGTTCAGATTTATAACACAAAAAAGGTGAAAATACATCTATTGGCTTATGCTTTAAACATTCTGCCAAAAAAAAAAAAAGAACACTTAGGTCAAAGGGTATTGTTCTGCTGAAGAAAGGGAATTGCAGATTGCTGAGGGCATCTCATTAGTGTCAGTTTCTGCTTCTCTGAATGAGGAGCAATATGTAGATGTCACAGCTGAAGAACAAATGAGAACATGCCGCACCTGAAATGAATCCTCCCACGTATCCCCTTCCCTGGCTGAAGCTGTGTACCTCTGGTGAAAGCCTGGTGGCTTCTGGAACTTCCTTTCTGACACCTCACAGGGTGTTGCTTTGCAACCCATGCAGGGGAGAATTTAATATACTGCAAAACCACGGGCAGTCCTAGGCCTTGCTGCTGGAGAGACAGGGATCTCTAAGACACTGCTCAGCTCTCAAAGTGGTTGAGAAAACAGCTATGGACTGTTGAATCGAAATCGTCAGTGGCAAATACCTGGCTTAAGAATGCAGTTAGGGCTGATCCCAAGGAACTTCTGTGGGGAATGTCGCTTAACACCATCAAAGATCTATCACTGTTCACTAAGTTTTTTAGTCTAAAAATGTGTATGTGTGAGCATAATCCAAAGCAACAAGGATAATTTTCATTGTGCGTCTCTTGGAAGAAACGTGGATGTTTTATTTAAATCAACAAAATCTGCAGCTCCGGTTTGGAAACCTTACTCCACATACATACCCCTTCTGCACATGCAGGCCTTTGCAGTGAGAAGGCTGCTGTAGAAGAAACGGCTGCTGTAATTTGCATTCATCTCATTAGTTTGTTTATGGAATGCCCTAAAGAGAGACTTTTGTGTGAGTCAGTCAGAGCAGATGGAAATAAGACACCCAGTAATAAAATGCGTGCTTAAGAAAGACATAAAAACTTTACATGGAGGCAGAGCAAATTGAACGTGGCTCCCAGTTACTTTTAAGACAGGAAGAGTTGTACCAGTGTGAACAAGGGAAGAATATGGCCCGGTGGATGTTGCTAATTTGGTTTTATGTACAAATACAAAGATACTGGGAGCACACTGCATTGATAATTAGGGCTTCAGGGTACTTTATCCTTAGAGCCACGAAGTGCATACACCTTGTAACCAAAAGTTAAAATAATACCAGCAGTGAGAAAATCTGTGATTTTTATTATTTTGTTTAATTCCCTGTAATAACATGGCACGGCACTCCCCTGATATTTCCATTAACTGAACCCAGTGTCCCCGGAGGAGGTGAAAGGGAGGAGAATGGGTGTTCACTTTTCCTGTCTGCAGTGAAGCGTTTTCTCATACCTATGACTAAGGAGGGAATTTTTGCAGCTGAGGCTGTTTTTCCTTTCTGTCTGCTGTTTCTTAGTACAGTGATAGGACAAAACAAGAGAAAACAGTGCTTAATGCCAGTCACTCAGCCAGGGGAGAAAAGGGAGAAGGGGAGCTGCGCATGTTGGCCCAGTGTGTGGTGTAGGGGCAAGAGAAAGACCTCTGACCCTGCAAAACTTGCCCCAGGAGTTTCAACCTGGGTTTGAGTCCTTCTGTATTCACTCTGACTTTTAACTTCCTTTCAGAGCAGCAACTGTCTGAGAACTTTGTTCTGTCTTAGCCTCCTGCTCATCCTTGTCCTGCAGTCCTGAGTTTGAGCACAGCCTCTGGCAACCTGCTGCTGGTTATTTTAATGCCTTCTAGGCAGCTGTACTTCTCTTAAACCCTTTCTGGGATCGTCCCAAGTCTTTCCTACTGCCTGTGCTCCCTGCACTTGCAGGATGGATATGGGGCACTCAAACACTCAACTGCATCTGAGAGGTTGAAGGCACCTCTGGTCTTCCTTGACACCAAAAGTAATGGACCTCACAGTCACAAGCCAATACAGTGCCCAGATTCTCTTGGTTGATCCTAATGGTGGCATAGAAACATCAGTAAACTCTACATCAGGTATCTATATAAGAAAGCAAGATTTCAAAAGGTGATAAACCTTAAAGATTGACCCAGCCCTCAGACTGTATTTGTATCTTGGTTTTGAATGTGGACTGGGGAACGTTGCCCGGCATGGTGAGTTGTCTGCCCTTTGGTATAAGCAGATTAGTTATTATACAGTCTGGTAGGTAACATAGTCTAGTCTTGGTGGTGGCATCACCTTTAAGAGTGCAAAATGTCCTTAATGGTTCATGAGGAACCAAACAAGATTTGCTTACGTGTGACTCACAGCACAGCTCATGTCTTAACAGACGAATAGTCTCCTAGATACTCCACAACCCATTCAAGGTTATTTATATCCTCTCCCACATGAGATTACAACATTTCCCTGATGACAATTACAGCAATAGCCTACCTGGAATAGCAGCATGGAAGAGTCTCTGATCTTCCAATTCACAAGCAGCAGCCAGAGACAGAAGAGCAGAGCCAGATAGTTGGTCCAGGGAAACTGTCCCCCCTGGGTTCACACAGGCTGCCTTGAGAGGTTCTGTTGTTTTGCACAGTGGTCTTCTGAATTTTGCACACAAGCCTGAGGGAGGCAACCCTATTTGCTCTTGGGCTTTGAGCACAGGGAAATAGGCAGACATTGGTGAATTTAAATGAGATAAATGTTGCATGGACCTGCTGGCTACCTTAGTTATTTAAGAACTCACCAAGTTTCATTCCTGAGTTTAATTCCTGAAGCAAGGACTCAAGCCTCAAAGCTTTCTGTACCTGAGCCCTTAAGGTCATTGAATAATTGACCCAGAGATATTTTCCTTTGACTGGAGAACATACATTCAAAATTCTGGAAGTCTTATCAGAGATGACTTGTAGGTATGGTATATGTGGCTGGGTATTGAGCATGCTTATAAATGCTGCTGGTAACAGGCAAACATTTATATCAATCATAGTTTAATGTCAGCTACAAATTTTGTCTTAACAAAAAAGAATGATATTCAGATTCTGACAGTACTCTAAATGTATGCTTTAGGCCATTTAAAATGTGTTTCAAAATCAGCTCTCTACTTCTTGAAATATTTCAGAACTGGGGATTTGACATGATGTGCTCCAGCTATGGTTAGTCGTGAAGGAAAAGGGTCTGTAACTCAGAGTCAGAAATAACAAAGCAGGCAAAGGAAAATTATTTTTAAATCTACCAAGAACCATTTCAGGCATAAAACTGAATCTCAGATTCAAGAATCTTGTTTAACCAAAAGAACAGCTCTTCCATATGTTTTAAATAACTCTGAAAAGTGCTGTTTAGAAAATAACTTCAGTCTATTCAGCTTACTCTGTGGAATTCTCTATACCAAATTTGTTTCAAAAATATTGCTGTTTACAGAGAGGACCATATGGAAAGACTTTCACATTTTTTTTCTATATCATGACTGGGATTGATTAGTGTGACTTGGGTTTTGGGAAAAAAAAAAGGCAAGAAACCAACTCCTTTACAGTAGTAGTTGCTTCCAAATGAATGGATATGATTTCCCTTCTAATATTTACAGGGCAAGAAATGACTCTTCAGTTTGTTTTAAGGATCTTCCCTCCTGTTGAAGTTTATTAGGTTTTTGTCATTCCAAAAATAGTGTTTCTGGTTCCTTGAGTTACAACTCTTTATTGAACTTTTTAGTAGGGGTACTAGATTTTTATTCTGCTTTCCACATTGTGCTTTTGTCAGATCTCAGTTTGGAGCTGTGGCTTATGTTCTGCAAGGTCCTGCCCTTTTTTTAAGCTTTCAAAGAGGAACAAGGAGCAGGAGTATGACTACCTAAACCCTCAGTTTAGATCTCACAGCACTGTAGTACGTGACTTCATTATTTTCTCATAATGTATATACTGCTGTCATCAGCGCTTGACCTCAGGTTGACTTTCAAGTTTACAGTATTTATATCTGAAGAAAGTTGAATCAAAATAGGATCAAAACATGAAAGTAGACAAGCTGCTGTAATCTAGGAGGACTTTTAAATGCGCTGACTCACTGGGCAGCCCATTAAGAACAAGTGAGTAGATGTTCCTTATTCTTAATTCTGCCTTGGAAAATCTTTTCAGAGGTTGTTTTCTTTAAATTCTGTCTTCACCGGCCAGCTCTGTATTGTACTGACTTAAAAAAAGAAAAAGCCCCAACCTTCAGACTTGGCCAAAAGAGATACCAAGTTTCTCCTTAAAATCTAGAGCTTTGGAATATAATAAATCAAGCATTTTAAGCCAGCAAGCAGTACCATTTGTAAAGTAGACCAAATTTAGACCATGTAGTGAAGCTGTTCATAAAAGCAAATTAAAAAAAAATAAAGAACAAACAACAAAAAAAATCACTCCACCACTGTATATACCAGGAATTCCTAGACTGTTCTGTACCCTGTTGCCCCCATCCCACTAGTCTGAGAAGAACTTTTGTCATGGTGTGGGAATTGCTGGGCTGGTCCCTGTGCAAAGCCATGATTCTCTGCAGCACCTGCCTGTGTTCTGCTGCACTGGCTGCATGGGTATCCTAACGGAGATGCCTGGCACTGACTTGTTGACATGCACCAGTATTAGGCGGCTCCCCATTTGGGTCATTTGTTTTCAGTGCATTGCGTTTGTGAAGCAAAGATGTAAGAGGTGAGGCCAAGCTAACTGACAAAGGAGATGAATCCAGCAGCTGGGGTATGGAAAAGGAACTGCTGACCATAGTGTGTCTGTGTTCTTTGCCCAGCAAGGCTTGTTGTCCTTGCAACTCTACAAGCTGGAGTATTTTGTTGAGGCTGAGCTCATCCGAAGAGGTATTTGCAAAATCAAAGACTATTCTAGCCAAATAACCTGTTTGAAGTCATGGGGTTGCTAGTCTTGGTCTTACGAAGTCAGTGAAGCCTCAGAATGAGTCTCAGAATGGCAGCCTTAGTTTAGGTAGATTGGCTGTTTAATGTTGTGTCTTGGTTTTGGCTGGGATGGAGTTAATTTTCTTCCTAGTAGCTGTGTTTTGGATTTACGGTGAGAATAATGCTGATAACATACTGATCTTTTAGTTGTTGCTAGGCAATGTTTACACCACATCAAGGACTTTTCAGCTTCTCATACTGCCCTGCCAGTAAAGAGGCTGGGGGTGTGCAAGAAGCTGGAAGGGAACACACCCAGGACTGCTGACCCCAACTGGCCAGAGGGATATTCCACACCATATGACGTCATGCTTCACCTGTGGGAAGCTGGCCAGGGGTGAGACCACAGCTCAGGATCTAGCAAGGCATCGGTGATCTGCCTGATACCACGTTGTGCAGCTAGACAGATTTCCTGGACCTTGATGAGATTTCATACTTCAATTTAGATGGTGCAGGAGATGTCTGAGATGTAACTATTGAACTCGTGAGAAAACAGTTTTTAAAATTGAAAACATTTAAGTCAAACAGAGTTAGTGATACGAAAAATGAAAGGCAGTACGTTGCCAAAACCGCATCACTGACTGAGGATTTCAACCGCTGTTTAAAAATTATAGTCCTGGTGCTTACACTGTAAGTGTATATTATAGACATACCCTGTGCAGAGAAATATATACTTAGAAGCAGGATGTAAGTACTTCAGTAATGCAGAATGAAAATGGGCCAGTCGAAACTGCTTTTCTTGTCATTCCTGGGTTGATGTATGCTTCTGTAATAAAAAGTGCACACAAAGAGGTTCAGCACACAGCTTGCCTCGTGGTCCAAGCTTGGCAGCTGACAACAGATTAGATTTTTCAGAAAACTAGAGGAAAAGTTGGTTTTAGGCACAGGAATATGAGGAAATATCTAACTCATGATTATGGCTTACAACTCTTCAGCCATCAGCAGAAGACAAGAACAATTTGGAAGGAAATTCAAAATGAATGAGCAGCCAAAATGGAGAGAGAGGCTAAGGAGGGGAGCAATTTAAATAGATCAGGAGGATTATGTCAAAGTGATTCTGTGAAAGCAAGGAAGATACATTTTAGACAGCAAAACCTTTTTTGAAACCTCCATTAGTCTTCTGCATTACTGTATCTCTTGTCAACGACCGAGGAAAGGAGGAGGTGGCAATGAAAATAGCTATGTATGTATTTTTTTTCTCTTTAGGTTTTTGATTTTGGAACATTGCCTGGCTCCTAGAAATCGGTACTGAAAGGCTGAGCAACATTGAGGAAACTGGAGCTAATCTCTTGACTGACCTCTTAACTCAGGCATTGCCAATATAGAAATTAATTAGAGGTATTTCAAGTAATTGAGATCCATTACTGTTACTTAATGGACCACAGTGCACAGAAATCCTTCATTCTTTCTTGAACTAATAAGGAATGTGTTCCTATGCATCATTTATATGGCACCACAGATATATGGTCTGTGTGCCAAATGGTGATGGCTTGGGTGCCAGCAGTGTGCTCCAAGGAGATGGGAGCTAGCAGAGGCAGTGGGACGTGTCCTCCTGCCTGCAGCCAGCACAGGCAGCGTGGTGCTGGGGGTCTGGGCAGCCCTTGCAGCAACATGGCTTGCATTAAAGGACTGCCTGTGCAGCCATAAAAAACAGTAGGCATGGGATGCAACCCTGGCTTTGACTACGTCAGCTAGCCACTGCAGTTGCCCCTGTGAAACTACCCCTCAGTCTAGTCTAAAAGCATTGAAAGCTGCCTCCTAAATGTGTTTCCTTCCTTGCAGATTTTAAGAACTGTATGAATGACAACATTTAACAGTTAGACAGCGCTTTCTGTCTTCCAAGCTTTGTATGAACATTAAATAGTAAACATGCTACCATAAACATGACAAATGGAGATGGAAATAGCACCATTTGGGTGATATTGATAAGTGACTCAGCTAGAAACTTTCATGAGTCGGCGGATGAACCAAGCTCAAGCTGTACTGAGAAAGATGCATAATGGGAGTCATAAGAAATAAGAGACTGCTACTCTGCAGTTGGATGCTCTCTAACTCACTGTCAAACTTTGCTCTCACATATGCCACTGGTAGTTGGGGAGGATGGGATGGAAATTTAGGTCTTGGTCCTTGCTTATTACGTGCTTCAGGATAATGTTGCGAGCAGATCACTTGCTTCCTGTTATGTCAGTATGGGACTTCCACCCCCACTGAGTATCTCTCAATAGGAAATCTGTGATTCTTTACAAATTCTAAGCAGGAGGAACCTGTTGAAGGCGAGAACTGCATTTGCAGTCACTATAACTGTAGCGCGATGTCCGCAGACTTGAGCTGTGATCTGGAAGCGGTGGCACTGTGGCACCACAGAGCTTCAGAGGAACTGCAGAGCTCACTGGGGAGGCTCTGAAAATAATCAAATGGTCAGTCCAGGCTGTGGCTTAACTTCTGTAAGCACCTACAGTAGTGCTGGATTTAAAGCTGGCTCTGACATGTTTCGATTGCATTGCAATCCTGCCTCAGGGAAGTAATTCATAGCAGACCTGGAGAACTTGATGAAGGTTGTTGGAAATGTGCAGAGTTTCCATGTGTTCCAAGTGATCTTGGTGAATGCTGGAAAGAATGTTCCACTTTAAAAATGTGGGGGGCTTTGAAGTAGACAAACCACATCAGATTCAAGAAATCTTCTGAACTAGTAAGAGTTAAAAGTTGGAAAACTCTTAGGAAAAGGAGCATACATATCTACCCTGTTCTTTTCCTTCCCTTGGTGGCCATTCATGGCTGTAAGTGTCAGAGTTAGGATGCTGGGTTAAACGGACTCTTGGTCTGAACTCTTGTGACCATTCTTTTCCTTTGGTGTCAAAGGGCTACCCTAGCAATGAGAGGGCCTGGCTTGTCATAAGGTGGCAGCAGCTGGGCTGTTTGGGTGCTTTTTTGCCATATTCAGTGAGGAAAATGGACTATCAACTTTTCTTTTTTCCCCAAGAACTCCTTCTTTTAAAATAAAAAAAAAAGAAAAAGAAGAGCCAGAGTGCCAAGCCTGGCATTAGAGATCTTGTCTTCAAAGGATTTATTATGCCTTTGTCTATTACCAGCTTCTGTAGGTGCCTGGCACCATTGCTTATCTGCCTCTCGAACAATGAGTCTGTTAAGTTGAAGGTTGAGGTTCGGAAAGATAATGTTTTTCTGGAGGAGACACTGATACACCTAAAGGACCAGAACTGCAGTGAGAGCTTATATTAGTTCCAGCTTTCAGTGATTCACCTAAAATACTGATTGTCTCACTTAAGATTTCGAAGAAATGGGGATCCAGTAGCTGGCTATTCTGGGAAAGATTTGATGGCTGTTCACAAGTGGTATACAGATAGATTTTGGGTTGGGTTTTTTCCTTTTGGGAGGGGGCTTTGGGTTGGTTTTTGTCCACAGATATCATTCACATTTCTCCAGCTCATTCATAAAACACATCAAAGACCAGACATCCACGAGCAAAGCTGTGCAGAACGCCCTCTGACGCGGCTCTGGCTCGTGGTTCTCTTTCCAGCTGGCTCTCAAGAACTTCACTTAGTCAGGCTTTAACCAAAGTAGTGTGTTAATTTTTATGTTTTGTTCTTCAGCGTGCTCAATTCAGCTCAGGAACTTACTGACAAAAGGCTATTAGGACTTACCAGATTCTAGGGTTTATCACTAAGATCCTGGAGTTCCACAAATTTACCACGTGAAGGGAGATGTTTTTGGTTCAAAGCCATATTTTGCAGTAGGCAAAGTAGATTTATATTCTTCTCCCATCTCTTAATAGCAAGTCCTTAATAATGGGGAAATAAATACTTCAGGACTTCCTTCCTTCAGTCTCTGTTGATGGAGCTCATCTGCACTATTCTGTTCTCTATGAAATTTCTGAACAGTGGCGGAGACGGAAAGCAACAGAGCGGGGATGACTTTGTAGCTGGGAGATGAAACATACCCTTGAGAAAGTCAGTATGTGGGTTGAAGCTACCCATCTGCAGCAGAGGGGAGAGAGCCCCAAGCCAGTTGATTTGTTAGCAAAGAGACAAGGAGGACAATTATTAAATTCATATCACCAGAAAATTTTTTTCTCTAGACTGAATGTATTTGGCAGCGTCAACCCCATGTGTAATTTTGAAAGGACTTTTTTGTTGTTGTTTTCCCCCTCTAGATTAGGTGGTGGTTGTTTTTGTTGTTGGCTTTTACATAGTTCTAATGTGGAAATTGATGTAAATGCTGAGCGAGTGGGAAATTCTTGTTACTACCCATTAGCATTTGATTTGTACATTTCCAAATAAGCTCTGTACACTTACAAATGATTCAGACTAATTAGCAGACAGGGAGTTTGAAAAGCAGATGTTATTTACAAAAGACGATAGACAGGAACTTATGGAGAATGGTTTGGAACAGAAGAATAGAAGCAGAGACACCAGCAAACAATCTGGGTTTTTTTTCTGCTCCTTCTACTAAATTTAGAAGGCAAAGCTGCATTTTTTCCAGTGCTGTCAAAAGTGAAGTGCCTTATAAAATGGAAGAGATTTAAAGTAACTCACAAATAAATAGCTGCTGTAGCTAGAGGGAAAGGAATAGCTTAGAAAAGGAAGAAAAAGAAATCCTTCAGTCTAAAAGAGACTTAGCTGAGTCTAAATATGAACTTAAATGTCGCTGACAGTTTTTTTATTTCCTGAGACTGTACATCCAACCCCATGGAAGCCAGAAAAGGGAAATTAACTTCAAACCCACAGTGTAGTGAAGGTGTTCTTTTAGCATTTCAACTGAGTCTTGATCACCATTAGTTGGAAATCAAGTTTGGTAAATCAGATTTCTGCTATGAACAGAAATGTTGAGTGATATGCCTCAACCTTTCTGATTAAAAATTAAAACATCTTTGAAAGATCTTTGCAGAAAGCCTGTAGAGTATATTTTGGAGATGGCATTTCCTTATCTGCAACAAGCATAGAACCAATTAATCTTTATTTAGGTATTTTTAATTATGGAATTTTAATTATTAATTTCATTTCCCACATATTCTTGAGGTCTCAAAATTGGGAAGATGCAAGGCTAGCAGAATAATTAACATGGATGCATCTGCCATAACAAAACTGGGGATAAAGCCAAAAAGTTGTGAGGTCTGTCAGAGCAGGGAAGTCTGCAGATGCCTGATGAGAAAGGGCTTGACTACCTTAGGACTCACTAGGTAGGAGAAAAATCATAGGTGTTGCAGTGGACCAAAACAGATTATTGAAAAGATGATGATATTCCTTGTGTTATGAAAAAGAGCTTTACAGAGGCTTGAAAATCCCTTTGACCCACTGAAATGACATTTATTTCCACCTTCCTTCCTTCCTTCCTTCCTTCCTTCCTTCCTTCCTTCCTTCCTTCCTTCCTTCCTTCCTTCCTTCCTTCCTTCCTTCCTTCCTTCCTTCCTTCCTTCCTTCCTTCCTTCCTTCCTTCCTTCCTTCCTTCCTTCCTTCCTTCCTTCCTTCCTTCCTTCCTTCCTTCCTTCCTTCCTTCCTTCCTTCCTTCCTTCCTTCCTTCCTTCCTTCCTTCCTTCCTTCCTTCCTTCCTTCCTTCCTTCCTTCCTCCCTCCCTCCCTCCCTCCCTCCCTCCCTCCCTCCCTCTTCCTTTCTTCCTTTCTTTCTTTCTTTCTTTCTTTCTTTCTTTCTTTCTTTCTTTCTTTCTTTCTTTCTTTCTTTCTTTCTTTCTTTCTTTCTTTCTTTCTTTCTTTCTTTCTTTCTTTCTTTCTTTCTTTCTTTCTTTCTTTCTTTCTTTCTTTCTTTCTTTCTTTCTTTCTTTCTTTCTTTCTTTCTTTCTTTCTTTCTTTCTTTTTCCCTTTCCTTTCCTTTCCTTTCCTTTCCTTTCCTTTCCTTTCCTTTCCTTTCCTTTCCTTTCCTTTCCTTTCCTTTCCTTTCCTTTCCTTTCCTTTCCTTTCCTTTCCTTTCCTTTCCTTTCCTTTCCTTTCCTTTCCTTTCCTTTCCTTTCCTTTCCTTTCCTTTCCTTTCCTTTCCTTTCCTTTCCTTTCCTTTCCTTTCCTTTCCTTTCCTTTCTCTTTCAAAGTTTAAACTGAACACAGTGGAAGGCACCTGCATTTTCCTCTGTTGGGAGGAAATGACAGGGGAGCACAAGTGGACCTTCGGTTTGCACTTCGGACAAATCTGGGGTAACTGAAACTGCAGACATGTATGCTTATAGCAAAGGTCAGAAGCTGAATTGTTAATACTCACCCATAATTAAAGATTCTAAGTTAAATTTGGTAAAGAACCCTCATCTCCTACCTCGCTGCAGCAGCTAAGCTTTACTGAAAAGCCTAATACATTTTATATTGTTACTCAACATTGTAACTTGAAGTATTGATTCGTGTCTCGAGCTTAGTTTGCAATTAGCAATCCTTAGATAATGTACTGTAAATCCTTCTAATAAACCTACAGAGCCTGGGTTTTGTTGAAAGCAGTGGTTTGACAGAGGGCTGTTTCCTCAACATCAGTGCTTTTACAAGCTGCAGATGCCATAAAAATGTTGTTAATGTGACAAAATTGTTTACCTGCTCGTTAAGAAACCTCACACTAACAACTGGCAGAACTAGTGGTGCTACACTTGAGTCAACAACAACAGGGCCCAGAATGTGAAAGCAGCAGGTTTACAGTACACTGGACTCAAGAGACAGGCCACCACACACAACATATGATGAGTCTGGCTCATGGAAAGTATCATGGATTTCTGTAGCAGGCAGATAGGTAGGTTAAAAAGACACCTCTGAGTATGACAGAGTGCTGGTGGTGCTGGCTTGTAGGGCTGTGCCAAGATGCTGGAAGCAAGGGTGCTTTGTAATTTTGCGGCTCCTTGAAGCAGAAGCTGAAGTACAAATAAACTGACTGAGAACATGTCTGAGTTGAAGACCCAAGATTTTTTTCTAGGACCTCAGTTCTTTCTCTCTGTAAGAGGAAGGAAAGGTTGTTGGGGCACTGGTATTCGCCACAGTGGGGTTTACAACTTCTGCTGACTCCTTAAGAGAACCTATGCATCCATCCCACATCTCTGCCTGTCTGTGGCAAGAGAGTCTTGCCCCTCAGATCGCTGTAGCAACATTATGAAATTGGTTTTGATATCAGGTTTGTACCCTTGAAATCTCATCTCCTGTCTTCAGCTATATCACTGTCTAGTAAAATACTACCTCTTGTTGCAAACCTGCCTTCTGTGAAATCCAGGTCATAGTCATTATCCTGATAATACTGAAGGGAGAAATGCTCCAGTGAGCAAATTATGAGAAAGACAAAATCTATTTTGGCAAGTCTCCTTGAAATTTGTGGATTCCTTAAACTGGTCCTGGCAAGAGTATTTGTAGCAAATACTATCCAAGGGGGGGGTGGGGGGGAGGTGGGAGGGGGAAATTACCTCTAATTCATCATTTTGTAATAATTCCAATTGACTTCAGTGGGAGCATAATAGTGAAATTGATTAACATTTCAGTCTCTGCCAAATAAAAACATTCCTCTGACTGGCAAAAAGAATAGTACTATTAATAGGTGGTAAAATTAACCTGATAAATTTCTAGAATTTTAGGTGGCCTGAAAACTGTAGGCAGTGTGCATGGGGGTAACCACAGGAAGGTCTCTCAGTAAAGAGCCATTTCTCATCCCCCTGAAAATAAAGTGACCTTTTGCAGTTGCTTAAATTTGGTCAAAGTGGGCTGGCTTGCTATTCTGCTTCTGTAGTGTTTCATATTACTTTTATGCTTTTGCAAGTCCTCAGCTTAAGGAAGCTGCTTCTTCCAGTGATTTGCCCTACTGCTTTTACTTCAGACCCTGCCAGGAAAGAAAAGGGGAAGTTCTCAAATGTCCCCCCAACACTAGGGATCTGTTACCCAACATGATGCTTGTCCTGGATGGATGCCTGCTCAAGCCACAGAGACGCCAGCTGATGAAGCAGTTTGCCTGTGACAGAAATACATCCAATACAACACTGTCAATAGCACGACCCAGATGTTTGGTCACACAAAGCCACTCAACTACACTCTTTTAACAGGAGTGTGTCAGAAATAGCAATAACATGTGAAGCACAAGCAAGGTCGCTGTGACCTCATGAAGTGGATGTCCATGATGCTTGATATCCTGTAGGATTCTGCCCTGAGTACTGTATGATGCTCTGCCATCCAGAATAACCTCTGCTCACCTCTGAGGCTTCATTGCCTGCTATAGTTTGTCCCCTTCCAAAGTCCTGAATGCCACTTTCCTCAATACCTCTTTTTTTCCCCATCACAGCAGGTACATATGTGCACCATAGCTCTCCCTCGTGTTCCCTACATGTTTTACTGTGCAAATCTGTGTTTGTTGATTAGTCCTCTAAGGTGTTGCTTCTTGGAACATATAGGGCAGATTTTACTAGTCTTTCACCTACTAGGGGCTGAAGTATAGTCCCCTACCTTTAGCTGGACCTCTGAGTTTCACAGAACTTGCAGAATTTTCACATCTTAAGGAACCAGTCTGTATTTCTGATCTGACATATTGACCAGTGAGCTAAAAAAAAATGACTGAGAGAAGAAGCTGACTGAAGGAACAATTTTGTCAGGAAAACAGGCTAAAAAGCAGATACAAAAGGTTTTGAGATGGCTCCTGAGAAGTAAAGATGCATACAGAATTCTGGGATAGCCAACAAAAAAGTATAAAGACCACCTGAAAGATTTCATTAAGTATCTAAAATGAATATATGAAAAAAATATTTTAAAATATTAGAAAACATCCTTATTTTCCATTTATCTGGATGGAAATGTAGCATTTGTATATATGCATTTGTAGATTAATGGACCTGAGAATAGGAGACTCTTGGATGTTTGGGTTGGGGATTTCCTCCTCTCTGCCCCAACCCTGGGCTTCCATTTCAAGTTTAAGCTTGGGAATGAAAAGGGAAGGAGTAAAGAAGGAGAAGGCAAGCCTTTCAAAGCACATAAGCCTCAGCTATATCATAGAATGAATAACAGTCGACATGCACTTCGGAAACTTCTCACCACTGGAGATGGATAGAGGTGGATCACAAAAACAAGGAGGAATTGTGTGAGAGCTGAGGACCAAGCATTCCCTGCAAGCAAGCCCACAGAGGCAGATTGATTTTGATGCCCACCACAATAAAAGAATAGTTCTTTCATCCTTTTTTGGGAAGTGGTATAAAGCTCACAGGCAGAAACAATGTCAGTAAAGACTATTATGCAGTGGAGGTCAAAGTTTGGCACAGTGAAGAAACAGTACGTAGTAGTTAAGGAAAAAAATAATAGAGTCACATCTTCATGAAGTCCCGGGTTCTTATGTAGTCTTTAAGCTTTTTCTGTGTCAAGGAGAGGAATGAATTTACCCAAAAAAGGTGAAAATATCTCTGCCTCAAAGTACTTAGCTGCTAAAGCTTTTTTAAATTATCTTCGCTCCACAAGTTTCAGTGTTCATGAGGCCAAATTGCGATAAATCTGAAAAATTATGTAACTTTTTAAGAGCATTTTCTAAAATGCTCCTGTCATTCCCAGTAAAATGGAGGGAGACAACTTCTTTTTTCATATTCCAACAAATTTTGTAGGCAACACGTCCTGTGTATCGTTGACAGTCTGCCCCACCACTCGGATTTCTGGCACAGTCATACCTCTGAATACTCTGTCTGCTGCTTCATTCCTTCTTTGCCTGAGAGGTAGATGCACGTATTGCCTAATTTGTCGTAGAGAATCAGTGAAGCACAGTGTTATTTGTATTTGCAGAGACAACAAAATCAAAGAAGATAGCAGCTTGGTGACTCCAACCGAGATAGTAATTAAGATAAAACAGTGATGTTTCTAGCATATTTGAGGAAGCATGGAGGAATTAGCATATCTTGCAGGAAACTGGGTTGGAAAGAGATATTCTTTAGGAGGAAACATTAAAATATTGGGTTTTTATCAAGTATGATGGAGAACTGATACATGTCTTCCATTTGGGTAGGTAAGTAGGGTCAGTGAGTTAAAAGGAGCTGAGAATAGAGTTTGAAGGGCAACTGGGAAATGAATGAGACCATCCAACTTCTTCTCCAAATAAGCATTTTTTTAAAATCCCATATTTTTACTGCTGTCCAAAATTCTTAACACATCCCTTTATTTTAACTAGTTCAGTTTTATGGATAGCATCTAACTATAAAAAGAAATGATAAACTGAAGTGTTCTTAGAGCCATTAACTGTACCTTTCTGTCTATTCCCTAAGAAGATGCCCTGGATTTAAAAACTATGGGTATTAAAGCATGGAGGAGAAAAAACAGTTTATTTTCTAACAACACATGCACTCCTTTCCTTCAGTTTGTACAGAAGGCTGACAGTCCATCTCATTCCCACTAGTGGTATCCCATCAGCTCCCCTGGGAGTTCAGCAGAGCACTTGGCCTATTCTACTGATCTTCCCGAGCCCCTCACTTCTGACCTGCAACACCAGCATCAGAGAAGCCAGGTAGGAGCTGAAGGCATTTGGCACTGACAAAGAATCACAGAATGACAAGGTTGGAAAAGACCTTTAAGATCATCAAGTCCAACCACACCTGTCCTAAGCTAAACCATATCCCTAAGTACCTCATATACCCTTTTTTTAAACACACCCAGGGATTCTGACTCAACCCCCTCCCTGGGCAGCCTGTGCCAGGCCCTGACAACTCTTTCAGTGAAAAATTTTTTACTAACATCTAATCTGACCCTGCCCTGGCACAGCTCTGTGCCACTTCCCCTTGTCCTATCACCTGTCACCTGGCTGAACAAACCATCACCCACCTCTGTACAACCTCCTTTCAAGTAATTGTAGGCAGTGATACGGTGCCCCCTCAGCCTCCTCTTCTCAGGACTAAACAACCCCAGCTCCCTCAGCTGCTCCTCATATGATTTGCCCTCCAAAATCAAGCCTTGGTTGTGGGATTTAGCCATTTGTTCTCCAGGTGTTTGTTTTGCTGGGTAGTGATCTGATTTTTGGCTTTGTATTATGCTCTTTGCAGAGGTGATTTTAAGCTTCCAGGAGAATAGCAGTCGAGTAGGTATTTTCCTTCCTTTGGAGGAGCTGTTCTGATTTTAGCTGATGTTTGCATATTTTAGCTACCACCCAGGGGGTTTTAAGGTTAACAACCCCAGGTTATTATAAAAGGTTAAGACACATTTAACTTTCCTCTTCCTCACTTCTCTGTGTGAGGCACAGTTGTTAATCTACCAAAGACACACAATTGTTAGCCGGTATTTTAAGGTTCTCACACATAAGAAGCGTCGCCCTGGCTTTGAGCATAGATGCAGCTCATGGTCATTACTCAAGTGGTTATAAAGGTAAAGCTGAAGATTTGTTTTTCCATGCACCAGTTAAACTGGGGCTGTGGCACAAAAGAACTTTCTGCTAGTCAGGCATATACATACATCAGCTGATTCTTCTGTAAGCTGACCCCAACTGGGGGCCAAACTGTGCCTTTTTCTTATTACCTAAAATGTGGTGTTTGTGCATCTCACATATTTTGTCCATTAACTGACTTCTTACCTTGTGTCGCCCCATTAATACCAGCTGTTGTACCCAGCATCACGTTGGGTCTGCATGGAAAACTGGCAGAAGGGAGCAGAGCTGCTGAGGAACAGGCACTGTGTGGCTAAGCAGCACATTATTTGTGATTTGAAAAAGCCTCCTGCCTGAAATGGCACTGGGAGAGCTTACAGATAGAACGGCTGTGCCATTTTGCTCTGTTGTAATTGCTGGTGAGGAGGCCTATGGGGTCAGTGATTTGCTTTTCTCCTGTTCACACGGTGGTTCTGCAGGCAGTCTAGGGGAAATCCACAGAAACATGCCCCCAGCAGCATGCTAAGCCTCTGGGTGTGCTCAGCTACATGATACGGGAAATGGTCTGGAGAGCAGTGCCAGAAGAGTCTTGTTACAGGCTCTCTACATAGGAAGAGCAGCATCTGGTCTGAGACCAGGCAGAAACAGGAGGCATAATCAGTGGGTTGATTGCCTCCCCCTGTCCCTCCCCAGCCTGACACTAGTATGGCCCAGGGAAGCTTTCAGTGAAAATAGGTATGAAAAGCTGCCCAAAAATGTTTATTTTGGAAAGATGAATACATTGTGAGGTTGCAAAACGAACGCGGTACCTAAACAGTGGTGCCCAAGGACATGGCATCCATTACTGTAGCTGCTGCAGGTTTGAATCCCAAGTCTCACTGAAATGTTTGCTCAAAGGATCAATCCATTTCTGTTACTGGAAGTTACACTTTACAAGCTGAATCATATATTTGCACCTCTGAGGTCTCACTGGGCAATCAGGTGGAAAAGCTACTGATGCATGAGCAACAGTAGGAAATCAAGGGATCGCAAAACTCTGACCCATTTAGAGAAAATGAACTGCTTACAGCTAAAATAGGCCACCCTGAAAACAAAATGTGAGACTAGACTACCAGAAACTGCCTCAAACTAATTATTCTGACACTTTCAGCAAGTTGCTCCAGCTCCCATTCATGTTAGCTTGCCCCTCATATGATTCTTACAGTTCTTTGTTCCGTACAGTTTCAGGAGGAGGGCAAATGGAGAGGGTGGTGCTGAGCTTTCTTCTCCCTGGGATCCAGTAATAGGACACATGAGAATGCTTCAAAGCTGTGCCAGGGAAGGTTTAGTCTGGACATTAGGAACCATTTCTTTACAAAGACGGTCATCAAACACTGCAACAGGCTTCCTTAGAGAGGTGGCTGATGTCCCAAGCCTGTCAGTGTTGAAGAGGCATTTGGACAATGGCCTTAATAACGTGCTTTAGCTTTTGGTCAACCCTGAAGGGGTCAGGCAGTTACACTGAATGATCATTGGAGGTCCTTTCCACCTGACGAAATATCCTATCCCATCCTCTCCTATCCTACCCCATCCCATCCCATCCCATCCCATCCCATCCCATCCCATCCCATCCCATCCCATCCCATCCCATCCCATCCCATCCCATCCCATCCTTTCTATTTATTGCCAATTAGCAGTAATATAGTTTTATGTGGAAATGGGTGCAAATGAAGATTTTAGACGTGAGTATTGTTGGGTCATTAGATCATTCAAAATAGATGAGGAAAACTTTTCCCTGTTTTTCCCAGCCTCTCATCTATATAATACATGGCATCAAGTCCCTTTGGCTTTGAGCACTCTGATGTAAGAGCTGATGCAGTCCAACAAGCTGGACTTTGTGAACTGTTCAAAAATAGTCAGGGGTGGGAGAAACTGCATGGTCAGAGCAAGGGAGCATCCTTGTCTCCAAGCAGCTGAGCAGTACCATTTGTCCAGTGAGCAGAGGGTCTTCTGAGGTGATGAAAATCTCTGGCAGTCCAACTTTCCAGTTGGAAGCATCCAGTCCCCAGGAAGCTTATAGTGGGTGTTGAGATCATTCATCAAGTAGGAGGCTTGTTACCTGAAACGTGGTCTGCAACAATTGAGAGCCCTGGAACAGGACAGCAGCAACACTGGAGGAGTCGTGATCAAGTCTCAGACGTACTGAGCAGAGGCAAAGTCAGACAAAGCTGCACAACTCTAGGGGCTGGAGAGGAGTGGCAGAAATAAGGAGGTCACAGTGACAACCCCTGAAGCATGCTGCAGCACAGAGAAGCTATGTCAGAGAGCCTGTTGCCATGACATTTCTTTGGATAAACATCTGGAGTCCTTGGGACTTACTGGCGTGGTGTTGCTCTAAGAGACAAAAACTCTGTCTCTTCCTTAATTGAAACCCTATTGCCTACAAAGCACTCAGCATCTCAGCCCCGAAACTACTGCCTGGAATGAGCATAGTGTCTCCAACAAAACAAAGGAGACATCTTTCATACCAGATACAGTCACATGTAGAAACAGAAAACTGTCTTGTGGCTTAATCTGAAAAGAGGGTCTTGCCCTTGGCTTCTAGAGACTGTCATTTTGTCCTCTGGCAGGTCAGTTTGGGGCAATTTGATTTTAGTGGCACATAACCAGAATAACTGCCTTGCCCCCCCCCCCGGCTGTGGGTGTGGGTAAGCAGCAAAACATGTTACGCAGTGCACAGAGGGAAGGGAACAAGATTACCTTTCTCTGCTAGGGACTCCACGAACCTGCCTCTTATTTTGCTTTGCAGCCTGGGTTAAAAAAAAAACCCACAACAAAACAAAGAAATCATTGATTTCAGCTCCAGCTTCCAGGAACATAAGGCCTGTTTTTCTGAGTCATTTAGCTCCGAGAACACCAGCTCTAAAATGACCTGTCCCAACTTTCCAAGTGCCTGACATCTCCGCAGTCAACACAGGAACTGTGTTCTGGGTATCTGGAGGCAAAGAGTGATGTGGATTTTATAGGAGGCACCTAATCTTGGGCTAAAGTGTATTGTGAGGCTGAATTAAATGCCATTAGTCGGAGCCCATTAATATCTTCAGTAGCGTGCGCCGTACAAGTATTCATGGGGCTTTCTGGGAAGTGCACAGCTTTGTCGGTGCTGTGTGTGAACTGCAGTTCAGAGCTGCTTTAAGTTTTGACCCATTGATGTTCAAAGAAGCAGCAAGCTTTGTGTGTTCTTTAAGTGGATTTAATTCAGGTGTATCGCAGAAAGAGCTGAAGAGTAGAAAAGACCATCCACTATTAGGAGAGCAGTTTATCTTCCTCCTAAAATACCTTCTTTATTCAAAAGTACTTTCACACAGAGGATTCTGTGTTTCCATTACACCTTTGGTGTGTGTTTTTGATTTTATCAGCTTGCCTCTAATTCCCCTGTCAGGGTTCGGTAAGCGGTGCACTGTTCATTTAACTCAGCAGCTTTGAAAATCATTCTGAATATTGTGCATGAGTCACAGTACCAAAGGGAAAAGGATGAAAAGGAGTGAGCATGGAGAAAAATTGAGTTGTTAAATGTGAAAGGGCAGACAGAGGCACCCATATATATGCAGCAACCCGCGGGCTCCTGGGATAGGAGACCAATGCTCAGTGGGTCTGCAGAGACAGAGGCCAGTAGAGCCCACTTGTCATATCCAAGTCCAACAGGATCACTTCTGGGGGCACCAGCACCTGGCAGCAGGCATCTTGTCATTAAAGAAAATTGTTCTGATCCTTGCCTTAACTTTCAAGAAAAGGAAGAAGACAGCTTTCCTGACAGCCAGCGAGTCTCACTCACAGGCTCCCACAGCCACCGTGTTCAGAAACTTGGGAGCATGGCAGGGCCAGCTGGAGTTCATGAGTGTTCAGGCTTATATCCCTGGGAGAAGATAAATCAGAGTACTCCAGATTTCCCTTCCCTAAGGCAGAGACTTCTCTAAAGTTCCTAGAGAGAGTTTCCTCGTCTTTGAAGAAGATGTAGTGTATTTTGTGTGAGGTTGGTTAACACTGCACATTCCTGGCTATATTTTGCATGCTGACCCATCTGGTCACAACGTGCCTCTGACTCTCTAGCCTGCTACATGTGCCCTTGTTTGTGCTTTGGTTAACCTCCTCAAGTTCCATTCTGGTCTCAACACCACCATTTTTGCCTTCATTAACCAAAAGGGTATTTTTATATGCATCCACTGGTCAGCCACATACTCCTCTTTGAAGTGCTGGCTCTCTTCAGGTTCGGCCTCTTCCGGCCTTTCCAACGTCACTTTGCTGTGCTACTGGATGTACATACAGCATTTTCATCTTCTAGAATATCCACATTGCTGTAGCCACCCCAATGAAAAATTCCACTCTGACTTCTAAGCTCGTAAGAATTCTTCTTAATTATGGTAAAGAGATGGAGACTGCTCTCAGACAAGCAGTATTAAGGTGTCTCTGAGGCACTTGTTTCCAGGGACCTCTAGGTACAGAGAGATAGATGGGAAAAGTAAGTTTAAAGACAGATGACACGACTGAAGGAAAGCTAATTGCCTGAAGCAGTCAAACTAGGCTAAAGGTGTCAGTTGTTGAAATTCTCATCCCAAGGAGATTTCACCCAAGGGAGACCTTAGTCCTTAGGATGCTGTTAAAAAGGGAAGAAATCTCAAGGGTGGAATTCACAGAACAACTTGGGAATCTTAATTCTAGTGAACTGCCAGAACCAGATGATGTTCATCTCAAACTGTGAGGGATCTCTGCTCCAAAGCTAGAAAACTTCTAACAGACACATGCAATATATCCTTTAAAATAGGAGTTCCTCCTGTTTGTTGTGAAAGTGTCACCAGGGAGCATCACTCCGAAAATGCAGTGAAAATCTACCTTGGGAGCTGCAAGTAAATGTACAATATCCTACATAGAGGGGAAGCATTTAAGGGTATTCAGAACAGAATTGCATTGTCTGACCAACAACATGGTTTCTGCTTAAAGTCCTCAGTTGCTCTTCTATTTAAAATATTGGGAAGAAAAATCTGGCGTAAATAATCCAGGTTTTTAGGATGTTTTTATGATGTTTGTAATATAAAAAGGACTTCATGTTATGCTAGATTGGTAAATTTTTGTCCCTAATTAAATGCTGGCTAGGCAGCCAATGTTTTCAGTGCTGGCTGTTTTTCAAAATATAGGTGACCTAACAGTGGCATGGAAAGATCTGTGCTGGGTTTGCTCTTGTACAATTTTGTTGGCAATTTAAGACTGAATTGAAGACGTGGTCATGACACATCACTATCCATGTTAGGAAAAGCTAGGAAGACTTACTTCAGTAAACAAAATAGGAGGTACAATTTAACCTGTATACACAGAATCATATCATAGAATCATAGAATGGCATGGGTTGGAAGGGAACCCAAGGATCATAGAGCTCCAACCCTCCTGCCACAGGCAGGGACACCACCTCCAGGCATGGGGCATCCACCACCTCTCTGGGCAGCCTGCTCCAGCACCTCACCACTCTCTCTGTAAAAAATTTCCCCTTAATATCTCATCTAAACCTTCCTTCCTTTAGCTTTAATCCATTCCCCCTTGTCCTGCCATTGTCCACCCTTTTAAAAAGCTGATTCCCCTCCTGTTTGTATGCTCCAGGTACTGGAAGGCTGCAGTGAGGTCCCCCCACAGCCTTTTCTTCTCTAGGCTGAACAAGCCCAGCTCCCTCAGCCTCTCTTCATAGGAGAGGTGCTCCAGCCCTCTAATCATCTTTGTGGCCCTCCTCTGAACCCTTTCCAACAGTTCCACATCTTTCTTGTACTGGGGACCCCAGATCTGGACACAGTACTCCAGATGGGGCCTCACAAGGGCAGAGTTAGAGAAGGACAATCACCTCCCTGTCCCTGCTGGCCACCCCTCTTCTGATGCAATAGGAAGAAAAGTCCATTTTCTTTTAACAGATGGCAATGAATCTAACCAAGGAAGTTTTCCTTTAGAAGCAGAGGTCTAGGAGCGGAGATTGACAGCGGTTCAGCCTGCTTCACCCAGGCAAGCACAGCAATGAGAAAGTCTAGCTTAAAGAAAATGGAAAGTTCCCATAAAATGAGAGCTTTAGTCATGTACAATTTGAGTATCTTTAGAACAAATGTAAGGAAATAATTCTGCTAAATTCAGTACTACCAGCATGGCATTAAAAGTACAGTTTGCAAAATCTAAATAATTAGTATTATTCTGCTGCCATTAACTGCGTTAGAGCAAATTACATGAACAATATCAAACATCAAATTGTGTGTTATAAACTTCACTTCTTGCAAGTAAAATGAAGAAAAATACCTTCCACAGAACTGTACAGTAAGACAGGTGTAATTTTAGTTGGACAAAGTGTAAGACCTTCATCTTACACAGAAGAGTGACTTGAACAGGTGAGTTAATATGTAGCTTTGCTGATTAATTAGAATCACAGAAAGGTTTGGGTTGGAGGTGACCTCAAAGTTCACCTAGTTACAACCCCCCTGCCAGGAGCAGGGACAACCTCCAATAGACCAGGCTGCCCAAAGCCCCGTCCAACCTGGCCTTGAACACTGCCAGGGAGGAAGGGTTAGCCCATTGCCCCTTTTCCTAGCATTACATGCACTTGTAAACAGCCCCTCTTCAGGGAACTTCTGGTGAATTCTGATGACCCATCTTAGCCTCTTGTATTTCTGAGGAAGAAAATGCCAGTCTGTGGGCTTGCATCAATTGCATGTGTTCCCTTGTTGGACATCACTGTTCTATGAACAGTGGAAGTTCAAATGAAGTCAACTGAAGTTGCTGGCAATTTGAAATGCTGGCCGCCCCCTTTGCCCTTTCTATATTATATAATGTGATTAAAAAAATATATACATTTTAATTTTATGACTATAGCAATGATTTCCAAAGTAAATGTAGCCCATTCTGCTAAGTGTTTTCACTGAAGTCCCAAAAGTCAGGTGTAGTTACTTTAGAGTCTGAAGGTCAACCTCAGTCTGATAGTTGTAAAATTTTCCAAGACACAGAATTATATATTAATATGTAATAAAAAATGTAAAAGTGTAGATTTTTTTTAAATGAAATTGAAAAAAAAATAAGGACAATACTTTTTCAACCACAAAAAATCATTGATGTAAGTGCTGTTTGCTACTGGGAGTCTGACTGACCTTTTGCTCTGTGTATTCCCACTAGATTTGAAGAAATAGGTCTTATTTTTTTCTGTTTTTTTTTTTTTTTTTTAATCCTGGAGGGAGATTTATAAGAGATTTCACAGCAGAATAGACTGTTGATGCAATAACACATGTAGTGCTTAGTTAACAGACGTTTACAGACATGCAGCAATTACTAGCATTTTTCTGGTATTAAGTTATAGCTCCTAAACTCTGATAAAGCCCTACCACAGCCAAATCTTCAGGCACCAGATAAAACTGCTGAAAGCACTTAAGGGGTTTATAAACATGTGATGTGTCATTCTCCAAGCGTTGTTTGGCATTTAGCCTTGGTTTGAAGTCACCTTAAAGAACTCAGGCTTGGGCTAAAATTTCAGGTGTAGCAAGATCTCTGTGTGTTGAAATATCCATCTATGTGCATGCAGTGTGTGTGTGTGCATGTGTACACACACACATGTATATGTACACGGCAAATACACATTGTAAATACCATTGCACCTGGTTTAAAGAAGACACTAGCATGAGGGTTTACCTTTGGGATTTTAGGACTGAAGCAGTCCCATTTTAAAGGAGGAATTCAAGGAAAATAACTGTATCAGTGACATGTACATTCTGAACCTTTAGATGCAATTTCTTCTCTCTCTCTGAAGAAGTGCCATTTCCCCATAAAAAACTGTGGAAGACAAAAAAGTCCAGGATAAACTTACAAACTGTTAGTCACCAACGAGGTGATTATACACAAACAGCTCCTGAATGTTTATGTCTGGATAGGTAGGAACACAGTGGTACCAGCAGCAGGAGCCCCTGATGTGATCATATATTAGCAGAAGTCTCTTGATGTCTGGGGGAAATAGCAAAGTATGGAACAGAGACTTAATTGTCAGTGGGTTGTTTTTTTCTTTTCTCCCCAAAAAGATTTACCTTTCTAGAAATTAAAATACCTTTTCCTCCAGGCTGACCCATCCCCGTAAGATACCCTTGATATTCCGTCTCAGTAACTAACTTGTCTCAGTGGCTAAATTAGAAAGCACTGCAAATAAATCATGTACTATGTTTAGAGCACTTCTGTCTGTCATGATCAGAAGTGTTGTGATAAAGGTAATGGATTACCCTCCTTCACTTGGTGTAATCACTGTGAGTATCAGCAGCCCCAGCACCAATGTGACCAGTAGAAATGAGAGTCTTGACGTGATCAGTCATGACGCTGCGAGGCTCAGGGTGGTTTTCAGGCTGCAGGGAGCTGTCTGCCTGGAACCCTGGTCTAAGGTCCTTGCTTTGTTGTGCAATTCACTCTGAAGCACTCAGCATAGCTGACAAACGAGCTCATTTTCTGGGTGGGGTTCTCCAGGGCTTGGGAAGGACAACTGTGGAGTTCTCAGGGAAAGCTTTTTTTAAAGAGTGCTGAATGTCGGTGAGCTGTTAAATTGTTCTGACTAGTTTGCCAAGGGTGCTTTTGAATGATGCTCAGTCATCAAGAAGAACTCACTTGCCATGAGTGAGACTGCTGAGAGTGGTTTCTGTCTAAGATTCGCTCTGGGAGTCAGCGGGGCATTACTGCTCTGCTCTACCCTGCCCTCCCCTCCGTCAGCTGTGGGGAGAGAAGCAGCAAAATAATTAGAAAGGCCAAGCAGAAATCCAAGAAACTGGTCAGGTAGTTAATACATAACCAGGTTTGCACCAGGAAAAGGGAGAGAGCCAAGACATACACGCATGGTTCTGGATTCCTTCCAGAGGTTTCTGAAGACCGGGAATGCTATTGCTGCTCACTGACACAGCTGACCTGGGCCTCAGCCAGGGAAGGGGGCAGGCAGAGGAGGGTGTGTGTGTGTTTGTCTTTCCCTCCTCACTATGAAATATGTCTTCTTTCCTCTGCCATT